>NC_049174.1:23469404-24811904 GCF_009769625.2 Cygnus olor
TAACCTAACAAAGACATTGATTCAGAGGAAGCCACAAATATGCCTGCAAGACTGTGCATGACTGAATGGCATCCCCGTTAGCAACTGTACTGCCTGCTGCTTCATTGGCCTTTATTTTCCTAAGCATGGTATGGGTACTGGGGCACTTTGTTGCAAGGGAGAGTGTAAATTACATGTACACAGGTAACATGTGGGCACATTTACCCAGGACTTTGAGGAAAAGGGCTGGGCTCCTAAAGTTTCTGCTGTGTCTTACCTCCTGCGGCTGCTGTTGTGCTTCATACCTGTTCTGTTCTGTACCCGTCGCCCTGTCCCTCCCAGGTTTTGCCCATCCACCTCACACAGGCCTCTAGAGCCTCTGCCTCACCCTGCCCTGCCACCCTTTCATGTACCCCTCCTCCCACCGGCACCTGTTGTTCTGCCCTGCTCGGGCACGTTACAGGCTTAACGCGGGCATTGTCGTGCCTGGATCCTCCAGATTTGTGACTTACCACCTGCAGGCACCCTAAATGCAAGTACTTAAAAGAGAACGCATAGTTCTACTTAAGCTGTGGTGTGGGGTTCACGTGTAAACACCAGCACTGGCAGACAGAAAACCTCAGACTTATTCGACGAGCGCTATTAGGGCACCACTGGCGAATGCACCACCAGATAAACTCACCACCACACACGGAAGCCTGCCAGCGCGCACCAGCTGCCGGGGAAGGAGACCAGCAAGCACCACCTGCAGCCACCAGCCTGAGAGGCGCAGGACGAGCACCCCCAGCAGCCCCGCAACCCCATCGCGGGGTGCCGGGACACTGAGCCCGAGGAACGCCCGGCAGCTGCGGAACTCCCCCAGCAGCCGCCTCGGCCGAGGGGCGGCCCCTGGGCGGGCCGCTGCGGCAGCGCCCAAAATGGCGGCGGAGCGCCGCGCAGGCGCAGTGAGTGCCCAATGCCTGCCCGGCTGAGGGGCGACATGGCGGCTTGGGGCTGCTGGAAGGGGTTTTGGCGTGTATGGGGTGTTCAGGGGAGGGCTGCGGGATGAGGTCCGTGAGGTCTGGCACTGCCCCCAAACCCACCCAGATAAGGGGGAGCTGCCTGCATTTGGGGCTTCCTAAGCAGAAAGGAAGGAGAGACCAAGTGGTTGTGCAATTACAGGCAGGAATGCACAACAGCTGCGGAAAGAAAAGCAACTGCTGAAGTAAACAGGCAGTCACCACCTAAAGGAACTGTAGACTACACAACGTGCTACAGATGAAGAAACTGAAAATCTGTGAACAGGTGGTGGTGAAATTCATAGAATCATAGAATCGTTAAGGTTGGAAAAGACCTCCAAGATCATCTGGTCCAACCATACCCCTACCACCAATGTCACCCGCTACACCATGTCCCTAAGCACCAGGTCCAGCCTTTCCTTAAACACCCCCAGGGACAGTGACTCCACCACCTCCCTGGACAACCCATTCCAATACCTGACTGCTCTTTCTGAGAAGAAATGTCTCCTAATTTCCAACCTAAACCTCCCCTTGCATTGAGTGATCTCCAGGGTCCCAGAGGGCTCTCAGAGCATCCGACTAAAGGATGTATAAGGACACATTGATGGGGACTGTGCATCACTGTATTGTTTCCATACCTGTGGACGTACCGAAGGAGCTGTTGTCTGCTAGAGGATAGTCTGTCCGTATTGCTGATGATCAGCTGTTCCTATGCAGATTTACTGCTTCAGTGATGCGCCCTTGGGTGAACACCAGCCCGTGAGTGAGCAGCAGAACCTGGAAACAAACCTCACACCTTGTAGTGGCAAATTGCTTTCTGTTATTTGCCACAGAGGCAAATTTCCCTTCCGAGAGAAGGGCTGTTGTCCACTCATGCCGTTGATGCCTCCTTTTTACTTACAAGTTCTGAGTATTAGATCGCTGAGTAAACACCTTAACGTGAGCATGCAATGTCTGAGAGTGAATACAGCCTGTGCAATCCAATAATTTATTAAACTTTCATCTTGTAAAGCCAGTTACAAATTAAAAAAGACAGCGGAAGGAATTCTGTAATAGAAATGAGCAAAATTACAACAAATACTAACGGGAGTTACATTCCCAAGTGGGTTCAAGCTGCCTGCAGCAACCCAAGAGCCAGAACAGAAATAGTGCAGAGTTAGGACAGGGATAATCAAGGCTATTCTGATACATAAAGAGATCTAGTCAGTGTATGGACCAACACAAAGTGTTACTTTTCAGGTTGCCTCTGCATTCCTGTTCTCTCTCACTTGTGACCTGGCCATCTTTTTATTCTTTGTGATAAAAAGTGGATGTTTGTACGATCCTTCGGTAAAGCTATTTAAGGCAAAACTCCAGTTGAAAGTACGATATACAGTAGTGGCTATCCTCTTAGGCTGGATGTGTGGAAGGTGGACAGGGTGCTTGCACATGCTGCAGTGTATTGTGAGAGAAAAGCACAGATTAGGCACTGTGTTTTTTCTTGCATTGTCAGCCTCAAATCTGTAGTGTTACATGACAGTATTAGTGAAATGGCACAACTTGAAGTTTAATTTAAACTGAACCTGTTGCATACTGACTCCTAGTTTTCTTGTCTATGAAATTTCTATTTTATAGCTAACAGGCCTTAAGCTGCCACTTCTTCAGAAATACAAACATCTGATTTTAAGCAAACCTGCAACAAGGTCCACATCACACACACAACTCTACAGTTTCATTAGGAAACTGAAAGGGCCTTTGCATTTCGGGACCCCAAGACTTGACTGGGGTTGTAGAAAATGATGGCCTAGCCACAAGGTTTCTTGATTGCCAATGCAACCAATTTGTGATGCGACTAACGATACCAAATATTGTTTTAAACAGTGAATTCAGGAGACTGAAGATGACTGTCATCTTTCACTGACAATGAAAAAAAAATTGCTTCTTCAAATTGCAGATGACTATAAAAACCTCCAAGAGGCATTGTTTCTTTGATATATATATATATATTTGCTGATGTCTAGGGACCTAAGAGAGACTGGAAGGGGATATGGAGATTCAGTGATGGGAGCAGTTCCAATTAGAACTCAGCAGAGAATGAAGGACTTGGCATCTGCTTACGGTAGTACAAAGGAATTGAATTATTGCCTATAAGAATTTATCTAGGCATCTCTTCACTCAGTATGAAACTGTTCATTTAAAGCTAACGTTCAGGGGTTCCAGTCATCCTAAAATCCCATCTAGAGAAATAAGGAACTCAATGCAGGTAGGCTTCTGGCCATAAAAACCTCTGACCTCCATCTGAAACCTGGACTTTGTGAGGAACAGCTTCGCTGGTAATGCAACTAAATCAATCTTGTCTTCTGGACTGTACCGGGGAAAAGGCAATCATTAATTTTTAGGTAACAGGTGCTACACGGAATTACCAAAATGGTACCTGATGATATATTTCAGTGGTACTATTCTGCACGATTTTCTTCTATGTTTGCGTATTTAGAAATTTTTACTTAAAGTGCCATTTTTTACAGTCATGTACCTGTGAACTTCTGTTAGAAGGTAACAATTCCCCTCAAGTGTCTTTGTTTGTTTAATGGTCTCTCATGTAGGGTTTGACCTCTTAATTGGACTGTTTGGCTTGAATTACAAAAAGACATTTTGTTTTAAGACCAGATGAGATCATTAGTATATCCTGAAGAGAAAACTCCAGACTGACTTATTTTGGAGCTGCCTACAAAATAAATAAAAAACAAATATTCTCTTAGCAGACTGTGCTGTGATCCCCTGATCCCAGATGTTTGCATGTTGGAAATTCATAAGGAAGCTTAACTCTGCCTCCTGTAGTGCAGATTCTTGTGATATTTTCTGCCAGTATGACAGGTAATTGTGAAAGCAGCAGAGGGGACAGGCAGAAGGAGGATGCTTCTGACTTTGCTTCTTTAAGGTACATTGTTCATCAGACAAGCAAGGGAAAACAAGTTTTGGGCTGTTAATATTTAACAACAACAACAGTTGTTACTGTTCAGTGTCTTTGGGCAGAGGTGCAAATCCTATGGTACTGCAGATGCCACTTCAGGTCTTAAATACAGTAGTCAGTCAAGTGGAGTTCTTATAAACATCTTTGCTACACTTGTGCTGGCAAGTTGCAAATACCAATCATTAAACAACTGCCTCTCTCTCATGGCAGTTCGTTCATATCACCTAGTCCAGACGCTAGCGTGACTGTCCACACTGGTGGCTGATTTGACGCTGCAGCGTTTCTTCACTATCATGTTGATGTATGCTTTCATGATCTTTATTATCTCACCCACCTAGAGAAAGAACATAATATTGGGATAAGCACATCAAAAACCTTCTTCCATTGATGTATACCAGACATTTTGCAGAAAAAGTTTCCCCTTGTCCAAACTCACGGAACTGTAAATTTTGCATGCAATGTTAATGTGAACATGACAGTAAGGATAAGCATGAAAGAGCTGGAGTCATTACCACTATACACAGGAAAGATATGGGAAATGAAAACAAGGTCAGTAACAGGTATGCAATGGCTTCTTTACAAATAAACGTTAAAAAGAATGTGATTTTTCAATATGGAAAAAAGCTGACAGAAGGATATGGCAGAACTCCACAAAAGCCTGGGCTGCCTGGGAAAGACAAATTGAGAATGACTGGTTCCAGTCTTTCCCAACACAAGAAAGGGACGATATCAAATGAAATACAGTGGTAGACTAACTGAGGAGAGTATTTTTTTACTCATAAACAGCAGAATTCATTGTCATATTTGCAAGCATTTTTGAAACATATATATGCCTCTCTAGATTACTCTAGCATGTTCTTTATTGTGCACACTGTGCATAAAAAGACCTAAGTTTCCTCTGAGGTACATTCAGGATAGAGTTAACGGCAGTTAGGACTGTGATTCTGGTGGGAGAGAGCTGTGATCTTACAGCAGCACCCTTTAGTACTTGACAAGTGTGTGGTCTGGCTTGTAGCTCAAAGAAAAGCACCTTTAACGCTACTAAAAATTTTTATTTTCTAATTTTGTGAACTCCACATTTATAAACTGGAAGGGAATGAAGTAACTGACAGGATGCACACTCATGAGCACCCAAAATTTGAAATTCCGAGTGCCATGGGAGACACTCAACCTCCTTCACTTTTTAAACAGCATCATTCTTTTTTATGTATATCTCTGTATTCAAGACAGACACCTCAACCCTTTAGGTTTAAGGTCCCTTCATCTTTTTCTTTGGCTGTCCTGTCCCTTCAGCAGAAGTTCTTGCCTATAACCTTGTCTTGTCCTTAGAAATTAGAGCTTTACTGGAGTGCTAGTAAAACTGCACATATAACAAGTCTCATGCTTTCACATACCTGGGACGTTTCAAAGAACATTTCTCTCTCATCCACTGTAATTTTGAAGGTGTTAGGTTGTGGAGCTCCAAAGAAAACAATGTGCTCGTACTGGAAAGTTTCTAGTGGTTTAGGGTCCCCACGCTTGTAGACAGACACATTCTCTGTGCTGACTCCAAGCCAAAGATCATTTGGAAATCCACCCTCCTTGCACTGCAGAAAACAGAAACACGAAATTTTGCTTAAATGCAGTGGAGTATCAAATCATCTTTGATTCAAGGAAAAGCCCTCCTTTTCTGGCTCCTGTAGGACATTTAATTTCTCCAGCCCAATATAAAAATAATATGTCTACAGAAGGAATCTTGTAGGCACTCCTCTGCAAAGATTTAGAAGTGACATGGCTGTGCGTAAATACCATTTGAGTAATAAATAATTATAGTACTTAACACTTATCAGATTTTAAAGAGATTTAGGAAGTTAAGATTCTCCTCATTATTTTACAGATCATAGAGTAAGGGCAAGCAACGTCCCATGGTAATCCATCTAGGCAGCAACAGAAATGAAAAAAACTGGAGCTGTGGATTCCTGCAGTAGCAGGCTAATCCCAGCAGTCTAAGAGACCCAGTTTGAGTGGTTTCTGTCACATTGCTACAGAACAGGGTTGTGCTTTTTGCCGTGAAGGACAATATGGCTTCATTTTACTTCCACTTCTACTAGCTACCATCTTCTTAAGCCCAGAAAAGTTTCCCCAAATCTACTGCTTTCTGCCTCACAACTTTTTGTATATGTGTTACTACAGGCTTACTCTCAGCTTATTACGACAAAATGCAGCCAATTCCTGAAATTCCCTTCTGCTGCTGAGCAATATAACATATATAGCTGTATCTATTCTACAGGCTGATGCCTCTCCTTGGCAGTAGTTAAATGAGATTGTGTGTCTCTCACCTCAACATCAAAGAGGGTTGACCCATAACCTGGCCACTCCTTTACGATGGACATGTATTTCACCATGGCCTGATGCTGAGAGAGTCCCTGCAGCTTGGTCCATTTCTGTGCTATGCTTGCACGAGCAGCTGACAGCTCTTCCTTCACCCACATCTCCATCATTTGCTCCTCTTCTACCTTCTGCTTCTTTACAGAGCCTGTCTTGAAGCTACGTTTCAATGTCCCTTCAAGAAAGCTGGTCCGCCTCCTCTCCAGAGTGTGACTGGTGGTGCCACTGCTCTTTGTTGAGTGCAGTATTTTGGATTTTAGTCTGTTAACTGGGTAGATCCCATCAAGGGTCCAACTTATTTTAGAATAATCCCCATGAAGGTACTGCAGCCGTAGTGCTGCTAGGCGCTGCAGGGTGTCCTCTGGTGCAGGAAAATGACCATCTATGAGGCTTTCATGAGCCTACAAAAAAAAAAACAACACACCCACAAATCATTAGAAAGCAGAAACACACTTTATTCATATCTGGGTCCATGTAGGGATTCTTATGGTATTTGCCATAATAGAAAGCCAATCCCTGCAGGAAAGACCTAATTCAGGAGGTCAAAGCATACATTATAATAAAGAATTCAAAGTCTGTAACTGGTGGATGAGCAGACTGGGGGGGGAATGCGTCTTTCTGCAAGCTTGGACAGAAAGGAGAACTCTGAAGGACCTTTAGGCCTTTAACAGATTCTTTAGATCTGTAACATATAGGAGAGCCAGAAACTGAGACAATTTGTTTAGTGCTCTACCAGCTGCAGCTCCTGTGTGGAGATTATATTCAATTACAGATAAAGTTGGATGCAATAAACTCAAGACATTCAACCTCAGCCTCATTGCACACCAGCACCTTTCACCTCCTCCTCTTTCATCTGGTGCCTCCCCCAGTCTTCTTGCTTCCTTTGCTTGCTTTTCTGTGAAATGTATTACTATTATATATATAATTATATATATTTTTTTTACTGCGTCCATCACACATCAAAAAATGTGAAATGAATATCTCAATAACTCCTGCTCTCCTCCTGTTACTTCTTTTCTACCAACCTTTGCTAGTGAAAGCTGTCTAGACTGAAAGCCTTGTCAGTTGGGATTTTGGTACAACTGAGTTTCCACAGAGTACTGTGTCCTGTTCCTGACTGTTTCTTAGACATTTAGTTAACAATACCTAATCTTCATTTCAAGAAAGTCCTCTTGGGGAACAATTGTCTGTGTGATGTACGTGCCAACAACTTGATCAACAGCCAGTTTTAATCTTCATGACACTGACCCCTTGAACACATATTAATTAAATTTCAACAGATATCATATTCTGAGGCAAGATCATAGTGTTCATTAGAAGTAACAAAGATGGGTTGAATCACACAGCTGGCTACTCCACTCAGTTTACTTTTGCATCCCTAATTGCGGGGTTATTTCATACCAGTGTGATCTCTGGCCTAACAAGCATCATGTTGCTACAAACTATAGTGACTTAAAAAAAAATTAGTCAGCAAACTATTGTCAACAACATTCTCTTTTCTTTTTGTTATAGTACTGTATTCCGGTGCCTGTTAATCAGGAGAAGTTGCCTGAAAGATAATTTTCTTTGTCAATCCCCATAACACCCCAAGGTTTGACTATTCTTGTAAGCTGGATCCAGCATACAGCTAGATTTTTCAATTTTCTTTACACCTGCATTCTGCAAGCAACTACTTTACAGGATCATCTTAAACTATTATCTAAATTTCCGTATCTTTCAAAATTAAAGATGAATTCTAAAAGCATTTTATTATAATTAGTGCTTCAGTTTTTGGAAGCCTCTGTTAATTTTTCTTGCTTTTGTTCTAATACTCCTATTCCTTCGAGAATTTCTCTGTGTATCTGTTTGTTAGATTCCAGGCAAAAGTCTGAGACAATAAGTTCTTCTGTCCAGACCAGCATTCACACTTCTAGTGTGAAGGTAAACCAGTTTTCTGTTTACTCTGGTGTACTTCTGCTACCCTGGAAACTAAATCATTCTCCCACTGCCAGCTTACCTGCTCAAACATGAAAGCAAACTCCACTCCATCTTTGGGAACATTCTCAATATCCAAGAAGCAGTAAAGTTTAAAATATAGCTGCCATTGTCCTTCTTCCTCTTCTTCCTCAGAGCCAGCAAGTCTGTAAGATAGGAAAGAGAATAAGAGAGGAAAAAAAAAACGGTAACTAGAAGCACCATGGTACTGGGATGTCCACAGTGCAACTCGTGATATAAAAGTTCCTCTAGATTTCTGAAACAGAAAGGATACAGAACTACCCTGTTTACCAGGGCAATCTTTGTGCAGCAGACTTTTCTGGTGGATTCAATTTTTTTCTCTGAGTCACCTCACGCTTTGATTCAGCAGGACCCAAAGTTCTTATCAGATAAAAAAAAATTGGATCAATAGTTCTATATAAATGCAAGAGTTATGGTGAGGACACAAAGTGCTTCCCATTTTTAATATATTGTTTCTGTGTAGTCCGTGTAGATTGTGAAAAGCATCAATCTTGCCACCATTTATAACAATTTTATTTTTGTCTTCAGAACCAATATAAAATAGACAATGGCAATGGCAGCTTTCTCTACAAATTACTGCTTTCTTTATATGCCTAGCCACAAAATCACAGTCCAGAGTAAGAAATTAGAGCTGCTTTTCTATGCCCACTTAAATCTTTGCTCTCTCTTCTGATGAAGTTATTATGAGGTAAATTGACAAGATGTTATCAAAGCTAGTTGATATAAAGACATTTTTGTAGAGGACACTGAGCTGAGTACCCTGAATCATTTATCCAAATAGATTAATTTTCATGTGTGACTAGTGGTGATGAAGCCAACTACTTCAAAGGAAGAGGCATTGAAACTTATATTGCTGAGATGGTCCCTAAGTAGGGTTCACATTCATAAACTGTGCAAGGAACAGTCACTGTTTGCAGCTCAGAAATGTCTAGACAAACATCAAAGCAAACACTGGTAGCTACAAAATTACAGGTCCAAAAATGTGAAAAGCAGCACCCGTATCATTTCTTAAGGCTTTCATGTTATATCACTTCCTTGGTCAAGGAGCTTACAGATGGTGTTTGCTTGTGTAGCCCATATTAACCCGCCCCATTCATCACAATGGCACAAGTTACTATGCAAGAAAATACCTTGGTTTGATGGTGCTTCATTTTATAAGCTGTTCCAATCTGCAGATAGTTGTTGGTACTTCTAAATACATTGACATTATGTAATAATTCACTTGTCCTACCACAAACAAGCCATGAGACAGTATTCCCCTTTCAGAGAAAGAGAATGATCAAGACAACTACGTGACTTAACTATTCTCTGAGCTCTGGTAGGAAACCATTACTATTTGATAAAGGCACTACTAATTTTGTCCTGACAAGCCTGATAAGTAATGCGTCTTTGTCACCAAAACAGATGTGAACATAGTTTTCCACATAGTAAAAAAGAGCACTTGAACCTTACCAAAGAGAAGTTCACACCACAGTGAACTCTTGAAACACAACAGCTACTTTGGATAAAACTACCTGATGGTACTCTCACTTAACCAACTAGGAGTTAAAGCAACGGTTCCATAAAACATTCTTCTACCTTTCGAACTTGGCCAAGATATCAGCCACAATCACTCGACTCTCAACAGCACGGTCCACCTGCTGATTATGTTCAAAGAGAGCAAACATGTTGCGGCTGTCCTCCATTGCTAAGCCTCGGATCAACTTTTCAACCACCTGCAAACATCAGAGACAGATCACAGGGTTGGTGTTAACACACTTTCTTAAGTTAGCTTCTTGGAAAAAAGAAAGGAAAATAAACAAATATTTTGTGTTTCTGAGCTAGTGGAATCACTGGCTGTGCAGATGGACAAATGCTACCACCAGCAGGAAAGAACAGAATGGAGATAAACTGCTGAGAGCTGGATGGGGTGATGGAAGCCAGTGTGGCTTGGCTTAGGTCATAGGAACTACCAATCTACATCAGACCACGGTCTACTAAGCCCACCTCTGACAGCGGTCAAATCATGTTCCCAGGAAAGAATATAGAGGAATACATTCCCTAAACCCTGAAAAATTGGAGATGAATGGGGAAAAGGTGTCCCTTCAGCAGGCTCAGTACCTAGACGCAGAGGTGTGCTTAGATCTAGTTAATTAGTAAATGCATTACCTCCCCAGCGCTCGTGTGGGAATTGATGGTGATTTTACAGGAGCCACCGCCATGGCAGTATACTGTTGTGGTCATTTCTTCACGGGTGAGAAGAGCCTGTATTTCCTCCTGGGAGGGTACAAACTCCCTTGTCTTTGTCCTCTTCAGAGAATCACTGATGAATTGTGCATATCTGTCTATTTCTGAGCCTGGAAAGAGATCTTTTACCCTAATTGTAAAGAGAAGCAAAAAAGCCATTACACAGTGAAACAGAAAACAAGCTTATTGCCATGTAACTTGGAATATTGTAGGCAGGGAATTCAGTAGAGATGTCAAACGCAATCACCAGAAGAATGATCCCAGTTATTTCCCAAACCATAGAACCTGCTTTCACTAGTCACTCCAAAGTCACTTCAGTGCCATTTGTCAGCACCATATGAAATCAGCAGTTCAAACTTCCAAGAGTTTAGTACTGGCTGAAGATAGGAGGATTAACTATCTGAATTCACAAAATTGAGATTAAAAAGTATGGAATCAAATATAAGCTTTTTAAATTTATTCTCAATTGCCTCTTTTTACTTGCTGGATGTGCTTGAGGAATTTTTATAGTGTTTTTCAGAAACATTTTCAAGAAGGTAGAGAGTAGATGCTCATACATGTTCTCTTCTCTCCAAGGCCAGAAGTTTTTAAGTATAACAGTACATGCAACTCCAGCGATAAAAACGTGCAAAGGCAACATGGAGTATTGCTCAGCATCTTTTAGAACAAGGCCTTGGATGTCTGAAAGATTCAGCTATTTTGTGTATTTGCATGAATTTCAACTCACTCTCTCCTCACTTGGAAGGAATCAAATAGACTTTATATGCCTTTTTTTATCATTAATGAATGGAGTGAGGCTACATAACTGCAGCTTAGTTCCGATGCAGACCTCTTTAGAAAGTTGCTTAAGATGCCGAACATAAATTGGGAAGAATGTAAACAATTTAGTTCATGAAAATTGGAGGTTAAAGCAGATTAGAAATACAAATTGTAAGCCTTACATGCTTCGTTAAGCAAACAAACACTGAAAAACAGTAAATTGGATTTAGGGTATATCTGCTACTCCACAGTACACACATTTTGCCTGTGGTTGCTGCAAGGCCGTACCTACTTCAGTGAATATGAAGTGTGTTTCTCACCTTTCCTGCAGGCTGAGAATGTTTATAGGGACATTAGTAAGCAGTAGGTGATCAGCTGTAAATCCACGTTAACACAGTTTCATGGTATTCTGTGTAGGTAGCCTTACTTTCCACATCCTTTTGACACAACAGATGGGTAGCAAGGGGGACAGGGTTTGAATACACCACAACAGCTGGTAGCAAGATTTGTGCACAAGGGTGGGAGGTTGCAACACTACTGGAAGATATGTGCACAGGAGGAGGGTGAGACACACAACTACACCAGGCAGTGGAAGATAAGTAGGGACAAAGGAAACAATGCAAATTAAAAGGGCTTTTACCTTCTCAGGTGGAACTTGAGGTAACGAAGGATTCCTCTACTTGGCAGAAAAGTGCAGCTCATACATGACATCAGCTGCCAGTGGTGCAGGTTCCCAGTACTGTTGGGATGTGGCATGTGATTAGTTTGTTTGATGAGCTGACAATACACTTCATCACGAAGGGGCTTTAGATCATGGCAGGTCTGCAGAATGCCTTGGATAATTGGTATGGGGTCAGACACTGTCTCGATCTCCTGAAGGGAGTTAAAGATCTTCACTGCTTCATCCTGTAAGCTGCTGTAACCCTTCTCTTGTTGCACTGAGGAATGATCATAAAGGTGACATCAGGTAAGAATCTCCCCCATTTCCTACTGGCCCAGCAGTAGGACGAACAACTATAGTATAGTCTGTGATGGAAGAAGAGCAACCTGAGAATCTGCATTAGCTCATCTCTTGAACCTGAATTTCTACTCAAAATTCATTAATGCTTCCCCTTTACATGTGTAAATGTAGTTTTAATTAGTATTTACCAACATCTAACTTGTCACCATTGCAAATCCATTTTTGGATATCCTGTACAGAAAAGGAGAATAATGTTTTTAAAGGAAATTAGTGTTGAAATCTAATTCAGTTAAAGGAAAAAAACAATAGTGACAAACTGATCCCAAGTGCCAACCTATTCTTATCCATTTTACTTCCCCCAAAAAAAAAAGTTTTTGAACAACAGGGAAAATTTAGCATACACAGAACAGGAAAGACTCTTGCCTGTTTTTCTGGGCACCATTCTTTTATGTTCAGTCCTTCCCTCTCCAACCCCAAGGTAAGTTTGATGACTTCCTGAAACCATGCTCAGAACATGGCAAATTACAGGCAGTTTCCTCTACCTGCTAGTCCAAAGCAGAGCAACTCCAATATTGCTTCATCCCATATGGTCAAAAACAAACCATCTGGCATCTCTGGGAGGTCATGGAAGCTATTATAGACCTCTTGAAGAGTCAGGCATTGACCTTCCTGCTTCCCTGCTGTCTGCCTTTACCACAAATGTGCACATTGTATATCATTTAGTCTTTCTTGTCTGGTATGTTTGTGCTCCTAAGACACTTTGGGAACCTTACAATACTGAACGTGTTGTACAAAAGAATTTGTTATTATTAAAAAGAGAGATATTGCTTGTTGTTATTAATAATTCAGCTACTGCTCTCCTAAGCTCCTTTGCGTAGGTGACCAGTTGGTCCTGGCAGCTTGTTCTACTTATCTATTGACTTGCTACATAACCTCTGCTACTGACACTTCAATTGGCATCCTTTGATGCATCTCTCAGAGGAAGAGTTTCCTACCAGAAACAACATTTCCCAACATAAGGTGTCTCTGTGTTGATACACACACACACACACACACACCATTTACGACCCAGTTGCAACTCATAAAGACAGGCTGCACATCCCCCAGATGGATGATAAGCTATCTTCTCCCCTTTACTATAAGATACAGTGTGCTTAAGACACAAGGCTGCAGATGAAGCATACATTCTGGGAAGAGAAAGGGACTAATCCCTCTCTCTGAACACTGTGGGATACACTGCTCCAAAATGAACTTCACCTGCATAAAGAGAGCTTATATACCACTTTTGTGGTGCTCAGGCTCCTCACTGATCCTTAAAATGAGAGTGGATTTTGTCATATGGGTAAAATACTTACAGTTGACACTAACATCTCCATATGGTAATGGGAGCAAGGGAGAATGCAAAGGGTGCTGGGTGTACCGCAAGATTGGGTTCCTCCTGTATGTCTGTTCCACTACTTCAAAGTTTGTGCTGTTTTCCTGGAAAAAAAAAATAAAATCCTCAAATGAGGATAGTCATTCCTAAGATGTCCTTATACATTTAAAGTCAATCAACCACCTTTATTGATATTCTGGAAGGTCCATAGAGGGACGAGGTGACTAAAGAATAATTTACATATAAAAATTACTCTGTACATTATTTCTGAAAATAAAATGTAAGAATAGCCATACTGGGTCACCAAGCACAGGGTCTTGATTCCAAATGCAGCTTGTGACTCATGCCTACTGCAGGCATATAACAAGCACATATGGCATGATTCCTCCTCCTTCCTTCTTTGCTAAAAGTTGACAAAGCTTTTTGGAAATTAAAATAAACTTTATGACCAGGATCACCATCATCCACATGCTTGCTGATCCCCTCAAAGACCTTTAGGATATATGCCAAGTATGGCTGTTTTGTATTTCCCCAGATCCCCTCTGAATCTTTTCTTATAGCTTAGTCACATTAGCTGCCTCCCATTTCTTCAACGTTAGGACCACATAGCCTAGGGTTACATTCTACAGCCAGTAGTAATTCAGTAACTTCACATTTCAGTTCCTTTAGAGCTGTAGAGTTATTGCCAACTGATCTTGGCTATATTTCACACTCTGTTTTATTGATGTGTTCCACAATCCCTCTAACTGACATCTCAGCTGGCAAGTTTCTCAAATTCATCCCTTTTAGAGACAGGCTGCAATACTGGAATTTCCCTGCACTCCTCTGTAGTCATCAGTTATGCAGAGAATTAATTCAGGTTTTCAGATGCGTTACCATTATTACACACTTCTTTTTCGCCTCCATCAACTGGTCCTATCAATTTACTGGCAAGCCCCTTGTCTTAGATACCTTTCTTGGTCTGTCTTCTGATTATACATTTAATTTGCTAGAGTTTCTATTTATGTGTCCAGAAGATGCTTAGGGAAAGGAACGGATGAAGCAGAGATTTGCACATACTTGAGGTATAAATCCTGCATGCAATTTGTAATTGCACAGCAGTTATAGCTTAGACTCAAGCAGATCAGTTAGCAAGCTGATTCAAGATAAAATTCACATAAGATTCGATTATTTAGTTATACAATCATTTAGGTTTCTTTTACTTTTTGGTTACCCCATGAGAGCAACCTCGTTTGTTGCCACAAGGGAATCAGCATGATGCTACCTACCCTGATGTCACGAATGAGTTGCTGCGTAGGTGTTTCTATGGGAACTTTGCTGTCAATGACACCTTGGATGGCAGAGGCCCAGCGCATGGCTTCATTCAGCAGCTTTGTGTACAGTCTGTAGGAGTGCTTTCGCCCATGGACAATTATGTTCCAGTAGCCTGTAGAGACACAAAGAATCTAGCAGGTTAAGTTGCTTCCATTTTACCTTCTCTTTTTGTCTGTAACACCTGTCTGAGGAAAACCCTTGCTGCTTTGTTAGTTACATGTGGTGTGTGTGGTTAGGATGGACTGGGTAAACAGTAACATTCCCCGTTCCCAAAATGGACTTAACAGTAGGAAAGTCCCAATCCAGGTTTTGGCACAAACACAGCTTTCCAAGACACAAGTAGCTCACACTGTAACATAAATACTTCCCTGCCAACCAGGCAACTCACTTCCACAGTCAGGGTTTCGGCTACACTGTGCTATTAATCGCTCAGAAAATGACCAGCCTACACACAGCACCCAGTCCCATTGCCAAATCAATTCTCGTAAATTTTAAAAATCATGTAGTTGACAAACTGAGAGAAAAGGTCAGGATGATGACAATTCACTCCACTACAGGCAGCCCTATGTGTCTGTTGAGATCACAAATGTGGAAGATTTATTGCAAGTGAGCAGAAGAAACTTCCTCATCTCACTTTACTAAACACACCACAGTATCCCACTGCTAGCAGTTTGCTTCCAGACCTTTAAAAAAACATCCCAGGTAACTCCAGTACTCAAAAATCCAGTATTTCAAGTTTTGTTCTAAACTTCACCTTCTTTGTCAGGGGGGTTTACCCCTTGCCTCATAAGCTCATTTCCATCCCAAACTCAAGGTGCAAGCAGTGGAGAATCGTGGCAGAGCCTGCCCTACCAGGACAGCGTCACACTGCACAGAAAGCAAACGTAGGCCCCTGTCATCTTTTGGTTCTAGCAGGCTGAGTGCTACAAAAAAGAGTGAGGTATATGACATTACTGTTATTTAAGGGAATAACATTGATCCGAGAGACGAACACAGCTCATGCTGTATCACGACAGTTACTTAGTGCTGATGGTATTTACATGTGAGCATTAAGAACTCGGACCTATTTGGAAAACATTTAGATAAATAGTGACACTACTCAGTGAAAAAATATAAGCACTGTACATCTCCATCAGGTGTGAGGGAACTACCATCACTTGCACACTGTTCCCTAGTCCTTTGCAAGTCTCATATGGTTTGTGTGGGGAAGAAGTTTGCAACCACAATCACCAAGACTGTATCTCAGCAAGACACACCATTACATTCCTGCACCCTCCCCTCTTCAGGCAACTCCACCCATGCAACACCTGCTGATTACTGTTTGCTCCTCTTCTTACCTGTGTCTTTAAAGACCCTCTCATCGGGCTGCACCACGGAGCAGAGGCTGTTGAGCACAAGTGTGCCAAGCTTGGCAGCTGTGCGCTCGGATGACTTGTAGTAATCAAGTGCAGTGTTTGTCAGCACAAACCAGCGTTTCTTCATCTTCAGAGAGGACATCTTGTTGCTGCTCTGAACCTCTTTATGGAGCCAGCCTAGCAGAGGAACACAGGCACGTCAGTGGTTGTTGTTCACCACAACAACAACCTCGTCACTTCCTGGTGGCTCTCTACCTCTGGGAGCAGAACTCAAACTCTCTGCAAAACTTCATACTGGGACCTGCCAGTTCTGCTTTACCCGGCTGTAGCAGTATCCTGCACAGTCACTCTAAGAAATTAGACAACTTTTTCATGGAACTGTTCTATTTTTCAGCCCTATGTATGGTTTTCTCATTGAGCTGTGGTTTAGTTTGACATCACCATTAGGGCATTCTCTGTCCAGGATGCTTCTCTCACAAGTCACAGCCATCTGAATAAATCATTTACAATTCATTTCTTCCAAAGAGATGCCAAACGCCTATCCAAACCTGGGTGGAAGAGGTTTGGTGGTACATTTCTTCTAGTAGAATGATCTGTAAGCGTTACATGCATCTCTTCTTCCTATGATCAGGAAAAATGCTCTCTCTCATTTTAGATTCCTCACAGAGGAAAAAAAAGAAAAAAAAAGAAGAAAAAACAATTCAGTGCTATAAAAGAAAAAATTACAGTCGGTGTTACTAAACCTGTTGAAAAGATAGTTTTCTATTCAAAGCTGTAAAAAGCAATGCCCACCCACAAGGCAAAAAAGTTCAAAGAACGTGGGACTGATCCTAGAGGTTGCATATAAAGAAAAAATAAAAGAGACAGACTTTGTGGTTCTCAAATAGCCTCTCAAATAGCCATATGTTTTACTGTGAAGTGCAACACACATACTGACTTTGCAAAAGAATATTTAGACTTTTTTCTTTAATGAACAAAATGAAATAAAAGGAGCTGTTGCCTTGCAATTAAGTATTTTGAATTTAAGGGACTCCAGCTGGTAACGTTAACACAGGTTATCAGACAATCTCCTTGAAATGTTTAAGACCAGGATTATAGAAAGCTTTGCCTCTTTTTGGTGACTCTCTTCTTCCTCTACTCCTGCTTTGCCATGACCACTCTCAGACCTTTATTCCATCATAGATACTTTCTGGAAGATGTAGGGCAATTTGCTCAAACGGTTGCTTTCCACAGATTGAGACCTAAGTGTCTTTGTATATTAAAGAACATGTAATGAGCTAGAAGTACTGAGGAAATTTAAAAATATTTGAGGAAAAAAAAGGGAGAATATTTTGTATTATATGCACGAACATTACTCATGCATCAGTGCCTCTATGTCCAGCTGAGCTCTAACTAGAGACAGAATATAAATCTTTTGCTCAACCTTAGAGAATTATTCTCACTTCACTATGTCTATCAGAATCAGGTTAGTTTGTTCAGCTGAGGACAGCAGCAATCCTACAAAGATCTCTCTCCCTCCCTCGCAGCACGACAGGTGTCAGAAGGAACAGAGCTTTCTGAAAACAAAAGCTGCAGTGTCATGTCATAGTCGGTCTAAGCCAGCTGCTCCCAAGCAGCAGCCATGCTCCCTCCTATTCCCTGCTGGCATTTGCTCGACAACATGTTGAAACAGGCTATGGAACTAACACCAGAAAAATAAACGTATAAAGAAATACTTATTTTTTCAGTTTTAGCTTTCTGAACCCACCTGATGTGGAGTCAGACAAGAGTCAGTGCCAGCAGAGCATAGGAGGCAGCCAACAGCAGGCAGGAAAATGGAGGGGGCAGGCAATGGTTGTGTTTTGGGAGCAGCTAAACACTAGCTTGGATTAGCTACAGTCAAACCTCCCACTCAAATCACAAACAGAAGATGAGTTTCACATGTCATAACTGCGTGCATTTCCTTTTACCTCTCACAAGGAATTCCTGGCCATCAACCTTAGATTCGCCTTTTGGTTTCTGCAGAAGGGAGATCCAATGATGCATCTCCTCAGGGGTGTCACTGTTGCAGTGAATCACTCGATTTGCTGTGATGATCACAAAAGAGTTTGGTCTGCCAGAAAATAAAAGCATTAGAAATCAGTCGAAGTCATACAAATATCTGAAATCACAGCACACCCAAAGCCATGTCCTTTACCTTTGCACAGGCACTGCAGAAAGATTCTTGGAATACAAACTACAGAGAAGTGAAGAAACTCTTAAGAGCATCCCCTGTGCAGTTGTTCTGCAAACTGATGAATGCAGAGTCCAGACAGATAGAATTAAACACTTTCCAAAAGCTATTTTCAAAGACTACAAAACATTCATTAGTTAATGCCCAGTTGTAAAATGTCCTGGGTTTGTAAGCACAGGACTTTGCTCTACCCTCTGACTGGGTTGAACTAGTGCTAGTACCACTGGGCTAGGCTAGTACAGCTGTTCTGCTCATACTTATTAAAACCAGTAATGCAGTAGCAAATGTAGTTCCCAGAAGTGACAGCTAAAATGGGTCTGCGATTGGTTTTAGGAAGGATGAGCTGATCCTGACAAAAAAGCTATGGAAAATAAAATAAGATGCATAAAAACATGGTTGAAAAATAAGCATTCTCCTCAGAACTTGTTTATCATAATTCAAACACTGACATTCCAGAAGAGTGTACCTCAGCAGATTCATGAAGAAATTCTGCCTGTTCAGCTTACTATTTGTGCCCTTTTATTTTATTTTTTTACTGGGGACACAGATTAACTCTGAGGAGTCCAGGCTGGGCAAAACACTTTTGCTTCAAAGAAATCTTAGTTTGCTACCAAGATATGCATTTTCTAAACTAGTAACCACAAAGTCCCTGCAATCTGTGAGAGAAAAAAAAAGCAAACAACAACAACAACAAACAGCATAGAAGTAAATAGCTTAATAGCTAACATTTTACTTCAGTACTGCAGTGAGAAGCTTGGCCCTGGCTGAACCTGTTAACAGTGTAGGAAATAATTAAATGTTAATGTAAAATTATATGAAATGCTCCATAATCTCTTCTCTGAAGCTAACTTATCTGTGAACTAAAAGCCTATGCTTTGTTGCATCACAAAGATTTCAAGTGGAGTACAGATTTTTAAATTCATCCCATGTTGCTTTGTGCTGTGTTGTTGTTTTTTTGTGTTGTTTTGTGTTTGTTTGTTTGTTTGTTTTTATGTGTTGTTTTATTTTTTTCCTTAAATTTCCAAGATTAGCTTGAAATTGCTCTGTTGAAAAACTGGAAGTACTGCTTTTGTTGGACTTTTTTATTTAGTGTTAATAGTAGATAAGACTATAATTTCTTGACATTTAGATTACACTGTTCTCACTCTTCAGATGGAAATGTGTACTGAAACTTTCACTCAAAGACAATACACTTGTGAACTTTGTGCCTGGAAAGTAGCATAGCTTGGAAGAAACTAAGGACTTTTAGCTGAGTTTCTTTGTGAGATAAATTCTTAGGAGTTTAAACAAATGTAAACTTCAAACAAAACCTGGACCTACCCACAAAAATAAGTCAGGGAGTTTCAAATCTAAGAGATGGCTATATTGCTATACATACCTGTCAGGGTTGTCTGAGGCACAGACAGAGTCAATAAGCCCAACATCCAGGGTTCCCTGTACAGTGAAAGAGACAGGTAACAGGAATTGCTTGCATCTTAAATTACGGACATTCTCCTTAGTGAATAGTATTGAACCTGAAAGCATTCTTCTGAATTCCAATAGCTTAAGTAGCAATGAGCATATGAGAAAGGCATGAGTGAGTCAACTTTGCTCCCTAAACAACATGAAAAGGTGTGCAAGGACTCCAGAGAACTGCAAGAAAGAGAGCTACACATTTTCAGAGAGCATTATTAAGGTCTGCCTCCACATTTCAATACTCCTAAAATACATAAATACATTGTTCTTCTCTACTGTTTATCTTCTGTCTGGAAAACTGACACAGACTAGTCCCATAATCCCATCCAAAAACATTTTATCTGCAAGAGGCAAAGCAAAGAAGATAGCCAATGTTGATCATGTTGACACCCACCACAGCCACCATGATCTTCACTTCTTACCCTCTTTTCTATCAGCTTCGCTGTTTCTTTTTAAAAAAATGTGTGACTTTCTTCTACTGCTCATGAACTACAGCACTGCATGTCCTTGAAAAACATGCACAAAATAGTTAAACACAGATGGCTCTGAACATGCCCACGGACTGGTTGCACAGTAACTCACCACAGCATTCTTTGGATTGGCCTGTTCATCTTGCATTTCCCTCAGCTGCTGTGCCGTAGCGCTGTGTACTCGGCTCAGGACATTAAACCAACCGCTGGCAATCAAAACAGACTCAAAGTTAAGATTTGGGTACTGAAACTAGCTCTGGAATATCATCAAGGAACCTGGAAAGCTGCCAGTGGGAAAATTTCTTCATTCACAATTTCCTGCAGACTATGCTTCAAAACATCTTTTGGGCTGATCATGCCATACCCTAATATCTTCCTTCCTCCCTATTTATCCATGAAAATTCTGTGCATGTTCTCCAACCCACTGACAGCTGCTCCCACAAAATCCAGTTTTCTACTTGCTGTTCAAGAAACTGCAGGCAGGCGGTGGACTCACTGGGGAGCACGTGTCAGCAGAATAAGAGCATACAGCACTTGCAAAGACGGGGTCAGTTGGAATCTTTGGGGACTCTTAGTCCTAGAGACTCCTGGGAGCCTTCCTGACTAGGCTCTGTCTGATCCACTCATAAACTCGAGTCATATGGCTCTCTATTAATCATGGGGTTTTTATAAGTTCATTTGGAGTGAAGTTATTTGTCTGTGAAAGGGCTTCTCATTACAGGCATATCTGGAGGCTGAATCTCTGTTGCAGAACAAGCAGATTCTTATCTGCAGCTTCCAGTGAGATCAGCAAACATCTAGCCTTTGTGGAGGGTTCTCAAACTGGAGACTGTACAACATCTGTCCTTTGCTAGTGCAAGCGTTGGTGCTTTCTTCTCCCCCAGAACAGAGACTGCTGTGGCACAGACAGAGCCCACATTTGGGTTACGCTTGTCCTAGCAATTCTGTAATGGTATGACTATTGGGCATGACTATTCCAATTGTGGAGGTTCTGAGTTAAGAAGATACTCTCTTTTCGGCTACTACCCCTTGAATTTGTCTGTTTCTCATTTATGTGGTTGCTCTGTAGTCTACTTCTGTTAATTTATTTGTGTCCAAACACTTTATCCCTTCCTCCCCCTACACCAAATGAAATAACAGACCCACAATAACTTCACTGAATCAGATTAAACTAGATAAGGGAAACAGTTACACTAGCAAGAGCTTTGGTAAGAGTGGGAGAATGGTGCGGAAGACATAAGCAGACAGGGTTAGTAACCTCTTAACTTGGCTTTCTATAGCCCAAACAGGTTGTCCAACCTGCCCTTAAACAACTGATTCCCACTGCCTGGCCAGGACGCCAAGAAGGAAGGACATGAGTCATTTGTTTGCTTTGCACTGGGAAGATTTTATCGGATGACATTACAGACTCTGATAAGCCGCAGCCTTTTCTCTGTCTCCTGGATAAAACCCAGCTGCTCTTGCAATCATTTACAGGCAACATGAATAGACTTTTTGTTTGATTCAAGATTCCATTTAATAAATAAATCAGCTATTAGAAGTTCCAGTTTATGTTAAGGTTTTGTGTGTCTCCTGAAGTAACCCTTGAATTCAGCATGCTCACAGCCACGTGCAGAAGGTGGCAGTCCTGTGACTGGTAGGCTGAACTACCATCTCAGTAGCTGCAACAAGGAGTCCCTGAAGCAGGAGCGTACCTTCCAGCAGGTGACACTCAGGAATGAATCCCCACTTTTCTCCAGCAAAAGGGAAGTGGTTGTGTTCCCCAAGCTCCCCCATGAGCAGCTGGGTCAGATCTAGACTGAATGAACAAACTTAAAACTCGCTCTTATACCTGGCATCTTCTGGTGACTCTGCCACAATGTGATAAACTCTGTCTTCTGTCACAATGTCCAAGGCATTCTCCTTCTCATGAATGTCCACAATCTCCCTGGAATACAGCAAATTACAAGACAGATGCCGAAAACCTTTTACAGGAATAAATTGTTTCAGATAGATTGTAACTTTGACAGAAATACAACATTCCTTTAACACACATTACAACTTTTAGGGTCCCCTCATATAGATCTGTACAGTTAACCTACTATAAAACCAGAACTTAAGGAATTAAATGGATTTTCTTCAAGCCACCAGCAGACTGGATAGAAGAGAGAACTGGGAGGCTGATATAGAGGGCTGTTTACAAAGTGGGGTGTGCCACTTTTTTTTGGCACTTTACCGGGCCACAGAATGCCAAGAGGTGACTAGTCTCTCCTTTCCTTCAGCAGGAGCTGAGGAATTGGCTACGGTGGCAAAAAGAACATTCAAGGCTCAGGAAAAGGCACAGCACATGCTGCCAAATTCAAATCCTGCTGCGTGCTTCATACCATCACAGTGAAATGCCTGGGGAGTCCAAGAAACAGATGGAACCAGGGTAGGGAAGGATGCATGGGGTATGTACTTAATTAGCTCCTCCTGGTCTGGCTCCATCCATGGCTTTGAAAGAGCTTCTGCCAGACTATGAAATGCAAGACTGGAAGAAGGACTACCAAATAATTCCAGACTCCCTCCAGAGTAAAACTAGAAGCTCTAATCATCTTTTCCTTCCCTTATGTTTCTGATTCTTCTCGCCCTACAGGAGACCTGTAGAGGGATGAACTGGCTGCACCGGACACTTAATTATCAATTTAGAGCAAATATTAGGGATCAAAATGATTAATTCCTCACTCACTTTGCCCTTCTGAGATCAATTGTCCCCTTCAGCTTTTCCTCGCTATCATTCTCAAAGTACATCAGCTTGGATTCTCGAAGCACAAACCAACGGCGTTTCCAGTTGCGGCGTGAAAGTGTCGACATGCCTCCGCCTTTTTTGTAGAGCCAGCCTGACTTCAGTGCCTCCTGCTTGGTGCGGAACCACATGAAGGCCTCGTTCTTCAGGACACACCAGCGCCGCCTCCATGGGTTCATGAGGCCTCCTGCAAAGCAAGGGAGCAAGATCTCATCAGATGTGCAGCAACGACCATTTCTCCATTCTGATCCTGCTTCTTGGGCACTCAGTTGCCCCTGCAGTTCCTATGTGCAACGAGGGAGCTGAGGGAGAGAAACAACACTGTACTAAAGTTTGGAAAGAGGAAAAATAGAACCAGTGAAACAAACACAGAATATAGAAATATATGCATTACTCAAATATTTTTGTACTGTTTTCAGTCTTGTAGTTCAAAATGAGTCATTTAAGCCCGTACCAAGTGGACATATCTCAGAGCCAAAGATATTCAGTCTAATTCCCTGACATCCACCTCCTAGCTCTTTGTTTTATTTGCTGGAAATAAGAGGGGGAAAAAAGAGTGAACAGAGAAGTAAGAGCAGAGGAAAACAGTGACTCTGAAGAAACAGAAGAGGAAAGCAGGTTTTCTGGATCCCATCCTACAACAGTTTTGGCTAAAGCTGCTTACCCTTCATGTAGAGATAGCTGTGAAAATAGGGTGGTCCTGAGCCATTGAAGATGGTGACTCGTCCGTTACAAAACTCTTCATCTGTATCTATGTAAACATCCACTTCCTCTTCGCTGTCCAGAAACTAAAAGGAAAAGAAGAAATCCTGGCTACTTGGGTCCCACAGGACAACTGGAGCAAAGTAACAAGACTGCAGAAGTCACATGAGCAGAAGGTGAAAAACTACACATACTCCCTCTATAAAAAAAAAAAAAAAGCAGTAGAGTAAAATTAAAGGCTTGACAGATTACTCATTAATGCCTAAAGCAAGAGTCTCCAGAGAGCATGGAATTTTCATACCAGAAAGGAGAGTGACATTCAGCAGTGGACATGGCTAGAAAATTCCACTTACCTGCAGAAGCAAACCTTCCTATTTCAGGGCAGAGCATACAGCCCAAAATCTAATTTAATGGGGTTAAGAGACAATTTTTCTTTCTGGAGGATTTTTCTGGCAGACAGGCCAGCATGCTGGACAAGATGGAACACTGATCTAACCCTCGCCTTGCTTTGGGTTTACTGGAAAAAAAGCACATTCCAGAATAACTGAACCCTAAAAACAAAGATCTAAATTGCTGAAACAACAATACAATGTTTACTCATCCTTGTTCTCCAACTAAATAATTGCATTTAGCCATACGTATATCAAACATGAAATCCCAAATTATGCTATCTTTTCCTTTGCCTTAAATACACTTTGCTATGATCAGCTTCATTAATTTAATAGGAAGGCAGTTCCTTAGTCCTTTTCCTTCTCCAAACGCATGTTGCTTCTTTTCATTTTCCCCTTTCTGACCTGTCTCTCTGTGATCCATTTGTCCTCCTCTTTTGTCCTACTCCTCTTTCACTTATTTGTTTTCCCTCTCTTGACATTAAGTTTGAAAAAGCAGGTAGTCCTGGATCAGCAGCTCCTGATGCAATCCCGAGCCAGCTGCAGGTATCTCTTCCTGTGGCTCATGCCATGACATAGAAGCACCTCCATTTTTTGAGTCTTACTCACTGAGGAGCCCAATAAAATCCTCCACTTCCATTTAAATTTTAAGAATAGTAGAAACTGTCTGAGACTGTGATAAGCACTGTGACAGGGCGATTCATGACTTGAAAGATTACTTGACAGTGATCTGTGAGTATCTGCCCACAGAGAAGATACCTTTATTCAAGCAGATCACATCATAAAAAATTCTGATGGCTGGCAGCTGACATTAGGGAAATGCAAACAGGAAAAAACACACAACTTTTCAAGAGTCAAAATCTGCCACTGGAGAAGAAAAGCAAAGGAAATAAATTGAATTCCTTAAAAAAAAAATCAATAATTTTCTAAAAGGTATTTTGTAGTTTGAGCTCCTACTCACAGAGACATCATTTATCTGAGGTATTTTTATGGCTATCATTGGCTTCACACCTGAACTCCCTTCAATCATTTGTGGGCTCATCTGACATGCTGGTCTACTGGGGGATTTACTGTGGCATTATTAAGCAGCTAGCCTGAGGGCACTCACAAAGCTCAGGGCCCTGTGTGGAAGCTGAGCCAGGATGCTTCAAGTACAAGGCTAATAGCCCAGTTTTACTACCTGCCATCGCACCTGCTGCAGGAAAGGAAAGCAAAGTGGTCTTTGTATCCACCAGGACCCACCAGGATCAGCACAGTTATTTCTTCTAGCCTTAGAATAGCTTACTTTGTATACACCAGATGAAAATAAACACTTGACTTTGAACACTAGGACTAGGACATGAGAAGTTTTAGTGATGGGAACAAATTAAACCCCAGCCTTTCCCATTTCCTCTTGTGATTGTCCACAGAAGTAGCCCAAGCTTTCAGTGAAATCTCTCTGAGGTAGGATACATACCTACAAGATGTTAGTTGCCTGCTTTCAGTCTTCCTAGATGATGTTACTCTTATATCTGGTGATGGAAACAATCCAAAATAGCCTAGGTATCTATGTACTAGATTGTGTACAAGTGACACTGGACAGTCACAAGCCTGCTGGCCCTCAGCCTGTCACTCTTACCTTTTTTCATGCTGTTTATTGATGTAAGAGAGCGTTATATATCAGTAACTATACATAGAGCAAGCAGGCATGCAGTAAGAAGGCAAGGATGTTATAAATATCAACAAAGTCACACTAATGTCCAGAAAAATGAATGGAGGCAGATTCTTACCGAGTCCAGGCTGCCACGGTTGGAGTCCAGGCTGGTGCCATGGGAGTTTCTCAGACTCTCCTCACCATTCAGAGGCTCGGCTGAGGCACTGCCTGTGTCTCCACAGCCATCAAACTCCTCGTGGTCATAGTCAGACTCCACATCTTGGGGGGAATTGTAAATCAGCTCTCCCACCTCTCCGCTGTTACTCCTCAGTGTATCTGAGACAGTGCTGTAACTGCTTTCTGCTGGGTCACGTAGGGCACTCTGCTCCTTGGGGCTAGTGGTTCTTTCCACAGGTTGTCCTGGAGCAGGGACAACCTCTCCCACTTCCCTTTGGAGAAGTGAAACTCTTGTGTCCACATCTTTCTCCAAGTAGTTATCACTGTTTTTCATGTCACGTTGAGTCATGACCACCAAACTGGAAGTTGGTCGTCCTTCATCATCAGCATGAAACCCCTCATCCACCTCTTCCTCAGCCAGTGGTGCTACCATGCTGCAGTCAACGTTGAGTGTTCCCTCACTAGAAAGCGAGCGCTCTAAGTTCTGCACACTTTCATCCAGATTGCCAAAATCCAGCAGCTCCAGAAACTCCTGGGCAACCCTAGATGCCTCCTTTTCTAGCCTTTGGATCTCTTCTTCCCGCTGCCGATTGATTTCATTCCTGGTGTTTTCACAGATGATAGACATGTGATCCTCTTTCTGTTGCTGCAACTTCTCAATCTCCTTCTCCAGCCTTAAGATCTCCTCCATCTGACGTCTTTCTTCTTCTTGCAGGGGAATATCTACTTCCTCAGTCTTTACTGTTTCCACCTTAAAGAATTTGTAATAGTATTAAAGCAGTTTCTTTAACCTATGTGTGTCCCTTCCTTGGACCTTTCGTTTTTTCCTATCTTTTGTGCTTGCCTTGTACTTCCCATCTACAAAATATGACCCTAAGCATCCTTTCCTTTTCTGTCTGGCATCTGCAATCACCCACAGTGTAAAAGCTAAAGGTAGAACAACTGATCTTCAGGTACCTCAATTCTTCCAGCAGCCTACCTTGTTTCTGAATTGTGCAAAGTAGCTCACTGGGATCACTGAATTTTTAGAAGAGCCCCTCTGTCGGCTGCTCATGTTACAGCTCTCTGTACACTAGAATTTTAACAGAAGCTTCCTTTCCTTTTGAACTATCACCCTCTCACACACACACATATATAGGAGAAAGCAACTATGTATGAATATGTATATGCATAACCTGCTAAAGAACCACCAAAATTTGGCTCTGGAAAGGATATTTGCAATGAAGCAGGGCTATGCCCTCTCCAACCCCACCCAAACTCTATTCTGAATTTCTTGGCATTCTTAAGCATCACTGGATGGATAATAGCTAGCTGGGTGCTGAAGTCTCTTTCTTCTTCTATTCTGCACACTGAAATAACTGAGGAAACTTCTAGCAAGTACGCAATAATTGGAAGATGGGAGACACTGGTGGCTTGCATTGAGGTTTAGCTATAAGATGAAGACATCCTCCCTTCCACTGAGGATGTTGAAAACAGACACACACAGAATAAATAAATAAATAAATAAATAAATACATTCTAAAAGGATTTAATATACTCCCCAATAGGAATATGACAATGTAGACAATGAATTGGCCCCATCACGTCACAATTTGTATTTTCTTCAGGATTGCTCTATTGCTTGTTCTCCACTCAACTCTGACTTGTGGAGAAATAAATTTTCATATACTAATCTGTCATCTTTCCTGAACAGAGCTGGACTGAAACTAGGGAACAAATGGTCTGGGCAAAGGAATAAGATGACACCCAGCTGTTTTCACACACCTCAGGGTAGGTGGTCTGCTCTTTGATATATCAAGTACTAACAATTAGATCAGTTACCAGGGGGTTATTTTAGCCATGGTAGCTATCATCTGCACTCTTATTTGGGCTGTTATAGGCAACAATCCAACAAAACAGATTGTGTCACCGTGTAGCACATCACAAGGTCATGCAATAAGCCCAAGCAGTAGAGATAAAAAATGATGCTGCATGTTCAACACTGAAACTTTCAAATAGGAACCATGCAAGCTGGTACATGACCCTTGGGAAAAAAGAAAACAAACAAACAAACAACAAACAAAAACCCTACCAAACAACCTTGTTAGCTCTAGGCACCTCTGTCAAAGCCAAACACCTGCAGGTTTTGAGTGAACAAGGCCATTTTATAAGTAGTGTTGCCATAATATAGATATTAGCTTCAGGCGAAGAGTGGGCAATGAAGGACCCTTCATATACTCAGAGAAGCCATATGGAAGGAATAACTCCTAAACTTACCTGAGACACCTGGAGTAAAGCATTCAGTTGTTCCTTTTCTCTGAAAAACAAACAAACAAGACATGATAGTCAGAGACAGACCTGGTTTTCCTAGGTAAGGCTTTTAGAATTACATGGACACGCCACCCCTCCATGGATAAGGTTAAAAAACTACCTGGTCTAAGACTGATTTAAAAGCTTTTACAGTTTAGTAAAAATCCATTTCTCTGTGGTTTGCATGACCTTTGTGGATACAACAGATTTTCCCTACGCACTTAACTTTTGGATCAATCAGGAAATTGGATTAGTTGGAACACAGGAAGAAGGGCATTGGAAATAGTGACAGAAAGTCAGATCGTTTAGATTCATGTTAAATGTAAACTTAATCCTCTTAACACAGTGGGAAGCACTATACGTCTACAGATATTAAATGAGGTTTTACATGTATAATTGACAGATTTCAGGAAACTGTTTTTAAACAAAGCAGAATTATTGCAATGCCAGCAGTGAATTTGTGTTTTGTTTTGCATTTACTATATTAAACCTAGGAAAAAAAAAATCAGATTTTAGTAATTTGTTAAATGGCTAAGCTGAAGACTTTCTATTCTGAAGACCTGGGTGCTCCAGCTTGCCTAACTTCTCAGTGGTATGCAAAAACCTAACTTACTATAAAGGCCGTTAGAGTCAGAGTTTGTTAGTAAACACGAGTAGAGGAAAAAACTATCCCACGGTGCTGCATCTCCACCCAGATCAAAAAGGTTGTACTCCAAGGGGAAGCTTTCACCAGGACGAGGTTCTCCATAGCAAGCACACTACAAGCAACTGAACAAACAGACAAATGTAGCAGACAAATGCCAAGGTCATGCAAATGGAGTGGGGATGGGATGTGGCTGGATGGAAGACTCTGCCTGTAGCAACCACTGCGTAGCTAAATTCAGACTGGCAGTGGTAACTTGCAAATCTACAATTCAGTCTCATGCAGAACAGGAGGCAAGAGTATTTATTTCCCAGGCCCTACAGCTTTTTCCAGCCAAATTCTAAATTGCAGCTGCAAGTCACAAAGTCCTTAAAGCTCTCGCTCTTGCACTCTCTCTCACACACACAAATAAATCTACAAAATATTTATAAATGAAAGCTGACATAAGTGGGATCCAGATGGCTCCAACTTTACTGAAAGATCTCTAAGAGTAGTCATGAGCTGAAAAACTGCCTTAAATCATTTGTGGGTGCAAGAAGCAGAGCCATTTTAAAAGAAATCAGAAATACTAACTACAATCTACACACTAGTTCCTTCAACTGTTCCTCACATATTTTAGACCTCTGATATTTCTTGCTGCTTTCCATCCATCTGCAAGTGATCCACAGTCCTCCTGAAATGTGATACCCAAAACAAGGAACAGTATTCCAGCTGAAGCCTTACCAGCGCCAAGAGGAACAGAAGAATCACCCCATCTCTTACAGAAACAATCTTGTTTATCTATGGCATTTGCTTTCTCCTCTCACTACAGCATGACACCAGTGACTAAAACTCAAATTAACCTTCAGACCTTCTTCCTGCTGTTGAAATAGTCGTTCCTACTCCTCTCTCTGTGCATTTGATTATTCCTAGCTGTAGATCTGCATGTGCCAGTACTGAACGTTATCCTATGTTTTCCAGACCACTTCTTTAATTTGCCAAAATTATTTGAATGGTAATCCTGTTTAGCTATACATTTGCAGACCCTCACCAGATGGTTTTATCTGCAAATTTAATAAAGATACTCGTATTTCCTCATTCGACTCATTATGAAAGCATTGCACTAGAACCATATCCAGCACAGACCCTGGAAGAACCCCATTGAGTGCTCTCCTATTTAACAAGTAACCACTACTGTTTACTAATTAAAATGCAATAATACAATGAAGTTAAAAACCAAGTTCTCGTCTTGTTTCACCTACTTTTATCTAAACCACCTTCCTTATAGTGTCTTAAGAGTATTGTCACAACGTCAAAGCCTTTACTGAAGTCAAGATACCTTCCCTCTGTGGCTTTTCTCTATCTACATGATATGTCATAAGCTATCACAGAAGGAAACAGATAACTTTAATGCTGTTTGTTCTTCACAAACCTACGTTGGCTCTTACCTCCTTTATCAAGCACTTACAATGGTTTGTTTCATTATTTGTTTCAGTATCTCCCTGAAAATGAGGTTAGGCTGACTGGTCCAAAATTCCGTTTCTTTCACTTCCCCATTTTAAAAAGAGGTCATTATGTTTAGACTTTTCCAGTTTTATGGAAACTCCATTGCTATCCACAAAACAGGAGAAACAGAGTAGCTACTGATTCAAACTGCTTCAGCCAGTACTTCTCAAAGTATGCAAATATTAATTTCAACAAGTCTGGATGACTTCTTTGTTATCTGATTTATATGAGCATTCACTAACTGCTTCGTTCCCTGCTAGGTGCTGAATTCTTGCACATCTGTGCTAATTGTGTTTACTGTCCAGCAGCTAAGCCTTTTGGGAAAACAAATAAAAATAGCATCAAATACTTCAGCTTTCTCAACATCATAATTTGTTCTTCCTGTTGAAGAGTAGACCAAACTGCTCCTTGTCTCCCTTTTACTAACACTGTATGCGCAATAACTGCATGTCAACTTTTAGTTTGCATCCCGGTCTTTCTGATTTTGTCTCTGCATGTGTGTTTTTTATTTTTATTTTTGCTTGTTCTCAGTAGAGTAGCCAATTTGCAATTTTTATGGACTTCTACCTTGTTTTCGAGGTCCAGTGGAAGTTCAGGATTTAGACAAGTTGGTCCCCTAGTACCTCTTTCAGGTACTCACTCTGCAGCAAGTCATCTGAGACCAAGTAGAAAGTGAAAGCAAAATGAGCAGCTCTCCTGATTCCTAGAAACACTGACATTTCTTTATAATGATGCTGGCTCAAACACTTCTTTCGTGGACAGGGAACTAGAGGGCAGGGGGAGAAATAATAATAATAAACTAAATAAATCCTTTTATCTAAAACTAGATAGAGAACAGCTCTACGTAGTAGGAAGAGGACTTCAGACCCAAGAGAGCATCTGTGGCATCTGATCCCTGTAAGCTAGGTAATGCCATTCTGAACTTGTAGTTTTGCATTGATGATGAGGCTGCTGTTGAAAATTGACAATTGATAAAATGGAGCCTTTACTGATGTTCAACAGATTCTTTGACCAAACCATTCATCACTGGGGTCACTGACTCCATGTCTTTTCCCAGCACGTACTTTACCCTACTGTCTCCTGTGAAACTGTAGGCAACCTTTTTTCCTTCTGACATACTCCTAACAGTTTTCTGATTGTTGTCACAAATCTCAGTCTGCCAAGATCCAACCTCAGAACAAGTATGCGACTACAGTCCATCATAAGAAACAGAATTAATTATTTATGAAATGCTTCAAATGACACAGGATTTATTTGTTAAAATGTATATAATTATCCCATAGTTGAAGTTTTATGCTTAAAACAAAAGATTATCAGGAGCCAGCCAGTTTGAATAGGATGCAGGTAACCAGGGAGTGAACGGTAAGTAATGTATGAGGTGCAAGATTCTCAATGGGTGTGCTGTCACTGCTCACAGATTGCCTCTTTTTGTCAAGTCAGCTTCTCCTTTCTCCTCCTGACCTCCCGACACATCTGTATCCCTGAAGAGAGGAGCAGAGCAGCAGGACAGGGGGTGCAGGTGTGTTCTCACGAGTGTAAGAGCTGCAATGGCAGCACAGGTGCACTGCTCATCTTCCACTCTGACCCAGCCTACTGAACACACCAAGACCCAGGAATTCTGGTACCTTCTCACAGGGCTAATCCCTCCAGGTTTTGGAAGACCTGCCTTTCTAAAATACATTTCAAAGCAGAAAATCACTAAACAGAGGTAAAAATACACCGGAATTAGCTTTCCTACGGAAGTGGGATGCTCTTTTTCCAACCTGCTTTCCTATTCCGAGCTATGTGCAGCCCACCTCAACTCTTCCCCTGGCACTTTGACTCTGTCACAGGCAATTATTATCCCACATTACTGTCCTGCCAAGGCCCCAGACCTGCTACTACGCCTCAGCAGCTTTAGTGTTAGGGAACGATGAGTGTGAGAGACCATCTTGTACCTTTCCTTCACCTCTTCCTCCTCCTGCTTCCTCCTACGCTCCTCCTCTTCTTGCCATTGTCTTTCCTCTTCCTCTCTTCTGATCTGTTCTTCCTCCTCTCGCCGCCTTCTCTCCTCCGCTTCCTGCTGCCGCCTGAGTTCCTGCTGCCGCAGGTGCCGGTAGAGGCTGCGAGCCTGGTGGCCACGCCAGTGCTTCTGCAGGACGACTGCAGACGCCTTCAGTCGCAGCAGGCTCTGCTTCCAGAAGTACGCTCGGTAGTTCTTTTGGATTATAACAACACTGGCTAGCACCTTTTGGTACTTCTTCCTAGAAAGAGAACCAGACACTTAATGTAACATGAAGCAACACATGCTTTGCATTTCTTGTGCCCTAGCGTGCTGACCGATCCTATCACATCCACAGAAGAAGGAACCTGGAACAATATTGCTCAGGAATGACAACTTCTCTTCCTCCACTGCTACTATGTATGAACTGTACTCTCCTTGATGTTCTCAGTCCCACGCCTACTGGTTTGTTTCCCTGGGCACCTACTTTTGTGAAGACTTTCTGAGGAACAGATATTTCACAACACAGAAAGAGAATGCCCACTGGCCAAAAGTCTACTCACACCGCACGTATACACATTCACTGTTCAATTAATATAATCACTCAGTGTGGATTTATGATATAAAAAACATACAAAAAGCCTGACTATGAGAACAAAGTCACATTTTGCCTCATCTTTTAAGTAGCCAAAACCAGAAAAACTCCAGAAAAAAATGTGAAAATGAGGCAGAAAGATCTGGTCACATTAATCTGGTATTGTCTAGGGGAAAACACTGTATTGCTGAATTTAACACTGTAACACGCTCCCATAAAGTACGTACTTAAATTGCACAGCATTTTCCTTGAACAGTAATGATATAAAAATCAACTTGGCAGCACTTTTAAAACAAAACAACAGAAAAATGGTAGGACCCAAAATAAAAGAATCATCACTCAGTATTTTTGTACTCTAGTGAAGTACTAGAAAAGTCACTTCTTGCCTCTGCATTGCTAAATGCTTTTATCAAAGATCTGAAAAAAAAAAAAGCCACTGGTAGAAGTTTGTACATGATAGCAAAGCAGGCAAATAACAAAAGAGTTACTATTACACAGTAATCTGAATCAATTTGTAAGCTAGATTCAAGCAAACATTAAACAATCCAAAAGAGCCAAATGTAAGGTCTTGTATCAAGGAACCAAAGGCCAAGCACACCTGATGTGAGACTATGTTAGGAAACAGCAAGTCGAAGAGAGATTTATGGTTCACAGGGATCATCAGCTGAATGCAAACTCCCAACACAATGCTATAGAAAAATGAGACTGGGACTGTCACACTTGCAAGCAGAAATACTGTGTTGAAGGAGACTGTGCTGTACTTTTACCTTGTGTTCAGTGTTAGCACCTATGTTGGACCCTCCAGTGATTTCTGACAAAGCAGGACTGAAACCAGAAATCCTGGTTTGCTGAAAGTGAGATTTAAGGCACTTGTTCCATTACTTTAGGAAACAGAAGGCTAAGGAATGGCTTAATCCCAGCAAAGTACTCACATGAGAACCATTTTTGGGTGGCGTTTCCATTTATCTGGCAGAGGACGTAACGTGATTTAGTTGACATGAAACTGAAGTCTATTCAGGCTGGAAATAAGCCTCCATTTTTTTAAACAATTGAGGATATTCAGATACCTTAATATCTTGCTGGAAGGAAATGATCATTGGTACTATTTAAATCAAAATTTTCTTTACTCCAAAGCAGAATCTGCAGAGGGAAAATCTATGGGCCTGTGCTACGGAGGAGCTCTGGACATCAGGCTACAGTAGTCCTGTATGGTCTTAGTAATTCTAGAAAGCATGCTGGAGATAACAGAGTATTCTCACATATCCTTCCCATAGACCTTCTGCAGCCCCCTGAGGGAAAGGCACACCTCAAAATCCCCTTCCTAGCAAACATACCCTCTTTAGATGGCAACAGGGACCCATGCTGACAGCTTGCCACCTCCCTGCACATCAGATATAACAGCCTAGTCAAGAAAATCAGGAGAGAGATGCTAACAGCAATAGTACACAGAGGTCATACATTTTTTTTTCCATAAGTATTAAGTCAAAGGGAGGAAACACAGAGAAAAGAGGAGGAAAGGGAAGAGGTGATAAGAATTGGGAGGTTTTACAAGAATTGCTCCTTGGCTGCAGTCCCCTCACCCCTGCTCCCTCTGTCCTCCCTGTGCCCTGCACATGGGGTGTGAACAGCTGCACAGGCCCTCTCTGCCAAGGCAGATACAAGTGCATCAAAAAGGGCACACTGACTTCTACAAAATGCATCTGCCAGAAACTCTCTCCAGTGCAACGTGTGCCAAGCCCTGCCCAGCTACAGGCCGGCTCGGCCTGCTTATCTGCCAGGCTGAAGTGCCCCCTCGTTCCTCATGACCACAGCAAAGCTCGCAGACGCCCTTCAGCTGGAGCTGCTGCACGCAAGCCATGAATTTTATTCTCCTTGTTCAGCCCTCCACTTACTTTCTTCCACTGCCCACAGAAGTTCAATCTCCAGCCCGTGCTGTGGAGCTGGAGACATCCTGACCATGTATCACAAGGGCAAGCACGGTGGCTGCAATGCTGCATTTGGAATTTAGTTAATTATTCTGTTGAGCTGCAGTTAGCAGTTATGCCTCCAAGGGCTAGAGACCACAACAAATACGGAGTCATTTCCTACCATCTTCTTCCCCCAAGCAATAAGGTCCTGCAGGATCCAGGGGCACAGCCAAATTTATACCAGCTATTCCTCACGGATCCTGCAAGCCTGGGAATGGTTGTGTGTGTTTAGCTGGTGAGGCTGTTACCTGCAGCTCAGAGCTACAACAAAAATGAGGTCATTCGAATGGGCTTGTTTCTCTCTTCTTACTTTTTTAGTGACCATTCAGAGATGGCTACGGGGAATGAGAGCAAAGCAAGCCTTATGCCCCTCAGGACTGGTCCTCCAGGTTCACAGAAAAAGTTTACAAAGGGGGAAAAACTAGTAAAATATTTCCTGTGGCATATATACCCTTCTTTGCCAAACACTTGGCATGAGATTTAGCAAATTTAAACACACTTGTCCTTGCAAAACTAAAAGAAATGGTACCAAGCCCAAGGCAGGGAATGCTGGTAACTTTTGACCTGTGTCCAGCTCTGCACAGACCATACATCACTGGCCCAGATGAACTCCCTCTTGCTGGACCTCCTCCAATACAGGTGCAATGCAACTGGAAATTCTTCACAGGGATGTTTTCCAGTCTCCCTCCCTAGCTCTTTCTTCACTCCCTGCTATCCTCCCCTGCAAAGCCCAGTTGCATCCAGCTGCTTGAGAGGATTTCCACTCGGGCTGCACAAGCACAGCTTGTTCTAGAGAGGAGACGTGGAAGAGCAATGTGTGGGACAAGGAATCCAGATCTGAGCAGGCTGGAGGACCACAAGATCTCTAGCCAAGAGGAGCACTGCTGCACCTCTGCCTCCGTCACAGCCCTGCAGGGCAGCAGCTACCTTCCCAGGAACTCAGCAAAGCAATAATCCAGTTTGCTTGCAGTGATGTTTCCCAGAAAAATCAATTTTTCTGTGCTAATCCCTACCCCTCTCTCCAAATGCTAGACATAAAGTAATATAGAGCAGAGGCCCTGACACAAAGAACTTGCAATCTCATGTACAAACAACAGAGCTAGCTCATTTGTCTTCCTAAGGGGAAATAAATAAATGAGTAGAAGCCCCCGAGACCAAGCATGTGTTTTGCTGATATTCCACATTGGCAAGGCAGGGCACAACCCCTGCATGCATTTCCCAGTGAAAAAAGAAAAAAAAAGAAAAAAAAAAAAGAAAAAGTGAGCTACCTGGTATAACTGGGACTCTAATAAGAGTGCTTGCTGGGAGAGTTGAACTGGCCAGGATTTCACCTCCTCGCACCCCTGACTGACAGGTGTCTGGAGCAGAGACCAGCCAGGAAAGAGCATCTTACTGGGATTAAGTGTGCATGCCACAGCCATTAAGGAGTCAGCTGTTGCCCCGACTGGAGGGGCAGAGGAGGGGTGCTTTGTCTGCAGTTGGTTCTCCCAGCCCTCCCCAGTCAGGTGCAAAAGGGAGCGGCGAGACGAGATTACTGGTGCAAAGCTGGCCAAAAACCAATTCTGAAGAGTTAATTAAAAGGAGAGGGAGATCACGAGGTGAGCAGGCAGGGCTAGGATAGACTTCAAGCAAAGGCAGAGCTGTGAGCGAGGGCAAGCGATTTGCAGGAGCAGAAACAAGAGTTGACAGGCATAAGGAAAAAGAGGGGACCCAAAGCATAGGTGGGGCCCAGCCAGGAGAGCCCTGAAGGCAAGGGAAAGGTGGCATCGGAGCTGAGCAGCAAATGCAGAGGTCCCCAAAGCAGCAGCAGTGGGGAGGGAGGGTGCAAGGCTTCAAGAAGAGCTGGCAACGGTGTAGGGGTCTCCGCAGAAGCGGTGCAGGCAGGGAGGGCAGCTGAAGGCAGAGAGAAGGGAGCGATGAGAGGGGACTGGAGAGGGGCTCGGGGCGACCCAGACAGGCAAGCAGAGGGACGGTGGGGCAGCCCCCAGCACTGACCTTGCCATGTAGCCCAAGACGTGGGCCCGGATGACTACAGCAGCTTTCCTCAACTCCTCTTCCCGATCCTTCTCCAGCTTCTGCTCGAGAGCTTCCTTCAGGAAAACCTGACGCCGCGGGGAGGAGTTTCAATAAACACAAAGAGAGGAAAGAAGTCAGTCCCGGGAGAGCCTGGAGGTTGCATCCCCGGCTGCGCTCCTCTCTGGGTGTCCGCAGCCGCTGCTGCACCCCGGCTGCTGCGGGAAAAGTTCAGCGGTGGGAGCCCCGCACCCAGCACCCAGCCCTGGCCCCCGCCTCCCTCCCGCCCTCCCTCCGTGGTCAAGACTTAAAAGAGAGCGAGGGAGGGAGCGGAGGAAGGAGGGAGAGAGGAGGAGGAGGAGAGCCCGTGCCTGCGCCTGGTATTAACTCCTTCCCTGCACGCCCTGGTACCGCCTCACAGCAGGCATGGATACCTGCTTCCCCGGTTAAGTTCTTTGCAAAGAAACTCCTCCACATGTCGAGGAAAGGGAGGAACACTGAGCTTTCCAGACTCCAGGGAGCAATCTTAGCAGCAGTCCTAACAGTGTAAGACAGTAGGAAAGCTAAAAGCCCTGTCGAGGGGCAAAGCTGAATGTACCCTGCACCCCCCGGCTCTCGGTGCAAGCTGAAGCCCTCCAGCGACCTCCAAAAAGCCAGTGGAGATTCTCCTTGCTGAAGCAGCTCAGCGCTGCAGCGTGCATTAGAGAGAACCGAGCCCCCACGGGAGAAGTCTCCAAGTATGGGAAGTTGCACTTCAGTGTCCTGTATTTTAATTCTCCAGCATCTTCCACCGCCTGTATTTCAAACCTCTGCTCTGTGCTAAATGCTTGCGTGAGGGATGGCAGTGCTATCTCAGAGACAAAAGGACTGAGATACAAGCAAGATAAGGGCATGTTTACAGGAATTGTGCTGACATATCCGAGCTAATTTAAATCAGCCGGCTCGCATTATGTTAGCACGGAATTCAGCACAAGTTGCTGAAATACATGCTTTGCCTTTTGAGAAGGTCTGCAGCCTGCACGGTGGGTGTGCTGTTAGCAGCGTTAGCCTAGATTAAAGTTGGCTATGGTCTGTCCACACAGGCTGCAGGCACAACAGCTACTGCCGTGTGCCCGTGCCTGTGTGATCGGCTGCATGCTGCTGGCTAAGCCACTGCCAAGGCCAGCAGAGGAGCGGGCTCCACTGAAGGAGTGCTGCCCCACTTACCAAAGCACGGTCACAAACCCGGGCTGCGAGCTGACACTCGTCAGTCTGTAGGACTGCATTACTGGGTGAAAACTCCTTATGGATTTATTGGTTCTGCAAGGCTATGCTGAGGGGCCAGAGATGTCCAGAGGTTTGAACATTTACTCCAGTGTTCTGCATAAAGTCTCCCTTTCTCCACTTACCTCCTCTTATATCTCTGAGCACTTTCCTCTCCATCACTGCTTTTGGCCTCATCACCTATTTAGGCTCTTTTTTCCCCCCAACAATGACCACCACGTACTGAAATCTCTCCACGCATTAGCACCCATTGCCACTGACTTCCCTGCACTCCCATTTTTCCTGGAGAGCAATTTCTGTTAAGATGGCCCAAAGAAATGAGCTGTTTTGTAATGACTAAGTAACTGTGGGTAGCCTTAAAAGAAGTTCATTATCAAGGTACTGCCAACCATGAAGTTGGCATCCTTCCCTGCAAGTTGTACATCCACTCCCTCTGTCAACTCAACAATCTTTTAAAGGCTTCTTTGAGGCAGGGATTGCTTTTTCCATTACATTCCAGAACCAAGCAGCAGTCACCCATTTCAAGAAGGCAGCTAGCAAAACATTGTCTCAGTCCATTATCTTAATCAAATTGCAAAAATACTCAATCTAGAAGTATTTTGCTAGCAAACATAGACTTTATTGTGCCAGCAAGGAGGGGGGGAAAACAACTTTGAAGTATGCAGAGTTCAAGACCTTACCCTAACCATGTAGGGTTTTCTGTATATGTTTATAGATTGAGATGTTAATCTCAAATAGCATACAACTCAAATACAATAGCTGTCTATAAGCTAATGGCATCCTGAAGGTGTTTTTTTAGCCTCCTTGTAGATAGCAAGGAAAAGTGAAATGAATTTGAATCCAAAAATATTTTTATGCTTTGTGGAAATAACTGTAAACATCGCTATTTCTATGTCACAATTCATAGTTACTTTCTGAAAACATGAGATCACTTTCATCTGAGGAAGGAACGATTAGACAAAACCTACAGGCTATTTCTATGATATCTGCTCATATTATACACTGGCTAAGTTTAGCACCACAGTGCAGCCCCAGCGCTCCTCACACAACCTCAATGCCTGCATGCACTGTCAGTGCAACAGCAAACATACGTTGAGGCTGGGTGTAGATCAGCAGGCACAAATGTAGCCATGCGTGCACCCATGTGTACGTAAGTGGGATCATATGATTCTTAGGGGAAAACACTGGGAAAGCAGGAAGTGGGTCACTGTGACCTGGGTGCCAATTAGTCTACAAAATCCTCCTCCTTCAAGCAGGCCCAGCAAAACAGCAGGTTGAAATGTGAAAATGAATGCATTCAAACAGCAAGGATTACTGCATCAAACAGCCTTAGGAAATTTGTGTTGAGGGTATAGACAAATACGGCAGAAGGTCCAAGTGCACAGAGGAAAGGGACACAGAAGCTGCTGACGTGGAAGGAGTTGATGTGCTCCATCCCAGCACATCCCTAGTGAAGATGAGGGCACCTTGGTACAAGCCATCATCACACTGCCTGTCTGCATGCAAGCCCTCACCTCTGCCATGCCACCGGATAAAACCTGCCTTCTATACATTAATACTTTTCATAAACACTAATTTGACAATTGCCAGCACAGCAGCTGCTCTATTCTTAATGAAAAACACAAAGATCATCCTGCCCTTCCTCCCCCATTTCCTTTCCCAAGCTTCACAATCCCCAGCACTAATTCACAGAGTCTTTTCCTTCCTCCTACAAACAATTGCTAGGGATATAATTATCCTTCCATTCATTTTGCAGGAAGTATTCCCCCTTCTATAAGCCTTGCTCTTCACCCACCCCTTGTACTTCTTCCTAGGTTACATCCCCATTGACCCGTCACATCTTTCTGCAGTAGCTATTCCTGACTCTGTACCCCAGGTTGATTCTTACCAGGTGCTGGGAATGGCTACCTGGTACCAGAGCTGCACCTGTAGCAGCAAAAGTGGTAGCAAGGACATTCAGGAACTTCCTCTCCAGAATGATAACCTACACTATGTGCCCCTTAGCTGGTAGCTTCACTTCACCCTTACCTGAAAGCCTCTGGAAAAATCAGGTCTCTTTTCTTCATCAAGTACTTCATCAAGTACTTCACAAAGCACATTAAGCAACTCACCTGAAGAATGAAATGGCAGGGCAATGGCAACAGCACCTTGAGCAGCTGTGGGCTGCCCAGACTGTCAGGATGCTGAGAGGTGGCAGCAAGGGTGGAACAGGCCAGGACAGCCTTGGAGTGATGTATACTTTAGAATAAATAAAACTGCTCCCCTCTACCAGGATACACACCTCTAATCCACATCATGCCACATATAAAGTAACTTCAACAACCAAATGAGATAGCTCAACTGCTTCCCGACTCCTTTCAGTTTTCCTTCTCAGCCATAAAGAAATAAAGAGATGCAAAGATTGTCATTCTTAATCATTTCTTTCTTCCCGCAGCATTCAGACACAACAGCAACCTGAGCTCTAGCAGAGAGACTGCTGTTTGCTAACATGCCCCCTACAGCCAGTTTTTATTTTATAGAACAGAATCATTCAAAAAAGTTACATTACAGTATGTCTGGTGTTTTGGCAAAATACAATCACATTTTATTTGCCATAATTTACCACCTATACTGCTTTTCCAAAAGAATTTATCTGTGCAGGTCAAGGCATGAGTGGAAAGAGTCAGATGGACTCAGCCGTTCAGGATGTACAATGGGAACTGAGGAGAAAACAGACCCTGTTGCTGCCAGGGGCTCAAAGCAGCCTGGATTTCCTGGTTGTCACCATCCATGGACTCCAGCTACACTTACAACCTTTTATGCTCTAAACATCGGTCCTCACATGCATTTCGCTGCTGCCCTTGCTGTAGCCCAGCAATATACATTCCATCTCTTGACAAAGAAACTTCCAGTTCCCTGTTTACTAGCTCTAACCACCCCTCTTCTAGAGCTCTGCAACGCACACACATGCCACACAGGCCTTAACACTAAAATTCTGGGAGACTGGCAGCCACCCAAGCAATGTGGGTTATCCCGGGACAGGAATGACAGAAATGGTTCCCGGTTTGCAGGGATCAGTGTGGAGAGAACAGATTCCCAGATCAAAGATGGGGGAACACTTGAATCACAGGCTGGAAATACTGCTACTTGATAAAAACTTCTCTCTTGAACATCAGTGCAGTCATACAAAGGAAGGCCTTAGAAACCAGACCACCACCTGCTTTGGATATGGACTGCATACCCAGTGCTTAGAAATGCTGTCTGCTCTGGACACCATCCATCTTGGCATATTCTTCAAAGAATTTATTGGAGTATGTGTAAAGTTGTGATAGATACAATTCCCCACTCCTAGATTTCTAGAGCAATGTACCTCACAAAGCTCACACCCCTTTCTTTATGAAGCTGTCTCAAAGCTTGAAAAAAAAAAACAGACTGAATCAGCTCCCTCCCTATCACATGAAAGATAATGGTATATTTCCAGCTAGATGTCTGGAGAAAAAAAATAACAACTTGCAGGCTGCACCAGAAAAGAGAGAAGCGTTAAGCATTCATGAAAACAGAAGGAAAATCTGAGTTATGCAAGTAGGAAGAAGCATTTGGATACCTTTTCCCAGAAAACGTATGCTAGTGTCTGTGCTAACTGCACAACCATCAGCTAAGCTTCCACAGCAGAAAGCTGTCACACATCTGGTGGTCTAGCTACCTCTTCCTAGCTTAGATATAAACCAGGCTCACTGCCTCCTGCAGGAACTTCAGTTAGCCAAGCAGACCGAAATATCAGGCAAAAGAGGCAAGAGTTAATGGCACACATTGCAGTTGCATACAATGACATCTTGCCTGGGATCCTTAAATTGGATCAGACACAACCAAATCAATCTGGTTGGATCAGTGAGAGTTTAGACAAAACCAGAAAGCCTTCTACATCTCTAGGTACATAACATGGGAAACATTTGAGATGTTACAGGTCAGTGGCACAGATCAATGCCTATGGGTCTAACAGGGTCATCACTACTCCGTCCTTCTACTGATCCGAGTCTCACCAGATACAACTGCATCCCCTTGCAGCTGGAACAAAGCCATACCCTGGTATTTCTCATACAAAGCCACACTGATGAAGTACCTTGGTTTTACCCAACTGCCATTCTTTCTTCCTGCTGTCATAGATCTGAAGAAAGTCTGCACATACAGCCTTGCTGTTGTCTGAGAAATGTGGTACCTTCACAAGCATCTTGTACCTAAGAACCAAACAGAATCTCATGAGATTATGTGTGACAGTAGCCCGCGCACCTCCACCGCATCACACGGTTCCAGTAATCCTTTTCTCATTAGTCCTTCTCCCTCTGGGAGAGAAATTCCAGCTGGGACCTCCCTCCTTCACAATTTGGGAACCTCCATTCCCCAACTTTTATCTGTTATCACATTGGCTATTATTGTTGCGATCCCAGTAATAAAAGATAAACTCAACTTCATTTTTCAATAAAGAACAACTGTCTTTCTGAAACTTATGCTTTCACTGATCACAAGTTACTTTGTTCAGAATAGGGGTGGAATGTAATGCTCCAAGATACTTTCTTCTAGCCTTAAACTTCAAGAAATCCTTTTGGCGCAGATAATTAACAGAAATAATTACTCTCTCCAATATTAATAATCAATTATATTGCCCATTAACATTTCCTTCAGCCTTCCAGATTAAAGGGCATGATACTGTCCCTTTACATGCTATGACCATGTGGATTTCACGGCATCACACAAGCAAATCTACGGCAAAACTACAAACAATGTGGGCTGTCTGGCTATTTTTCCATTCTTACTTTTACCCTAAAGGCAAGCAGTCTCCAAAAGAACATCCAAGTCAGTTTGTGATACAGTCAATAAGGACACGGTTAGAAAAACATCACACAAATGATCCATATCAGTAACGGCAGTTATAGAGGGAACAAACATATAAAATCGTATACCTTGGCACCGTTACAGCTTTTGGCACAATACTAGCAATTACCTGCTGAGGAAGTCCTGGAAAAGGCGCCGTATAGGGAAACCTGCTCTCCGGACCTTGACTGTCTCCAGCATCCCTGAGTACCGCAGCTGGTTCAGAACCACATCTGGATTGAAGCGGTTTGGTGCCTGCATTATGATCCAGATTCAAAAACACATCAGAAGAGAGCCAAAGTGTTCATCTTGGTATTACTTCTTTGCTGACTTGAATGGTTTCTCTGAGCACAGACAACCACAGGTTGTACGTCCATTTCTCTGTGGGAAGCCGACCCTTGGGCGTGCCATGTGAAGAGGGAAAAGTTTGGCTTAAGGGGAAAGCAACCTCATGACACTGCATGGTACAGCAAAAGGGATGACAAAAGGGAGTTGGGCAGATCCCAGAAAAAAGCAGTCTGCAGAGTGCTGTCATTGTCAGATCATGGCAGTAGAGCAATGATATTAACACATACAAAATGCAGAACCCTGACTCAGTTATCTTTGCAGTCGTGTAGCCTGCAAGACCCTATCAGCCTTCTACTGCCAAAAATGAAGACAAACTGCAGATTTTTTTTTTCTGACACAAAGCCCCAGCAGGCTTTTCTCTGCCATAGCATAGAGTTTCAAAACACACAAAGAAAATGATCAGCTTAGGGCTCTCCACCCAGTCTAGTCAGCAGCATATCCTCCTGCCACGGTTCACAGCACAAGCGAGAGCCAGCCTGTCTCTACGCACTGTGACTTGCTCATGAAGCATCCATCTCCTCTGCCTCAGAGCCAGGGAGCTGCAGGAGACACTTTCTACTGCACAAACCTTGCATTCCAGAACAAATCGTGTGCAGGCAACACAAGCAGGAGTGATTGCTTCTTCTACCACAGCTTTGGGCTCTACACAAGCCTGGTTCATCTTCCAGGTTTTGTAAGCACAGAAGGAGGTGGGAAAGGCTGTATCATATTCAGCTTTTTTTTTTTTATCTGGTTACTAACAGAAGAGCATATTTTTCCTAAACAATAAAACAACTAGAAGGAAAAACAGATGAGAAGGGTGAACTGCTTTTATCCCCAGTTTCGGATCTGCACAGAGGCACCTGTCAGGCAGGCATTTGTGCGAGCACTCATGGGCACCTGTATTGCACGTATACATTTTGCTGGAAGAAAGACTTGCCTTTTCTGTATTTGGTTTGATGCAGCGGATGAAGAATGGGTTGGAAGTGCTCAGCGTTGCCATCAGTGAATGAAGAGAATCCTAAAAAGCAGTAAGACAAAACCCAAGGGCTGAGTCACTACAGGAGAGAAAAGTGCTACTCTTGATGCAACACAGTTTTCATGCAGCCCTCCCACTCCTGATGTGTTCCATTGACTCTGCCTACCAAAACCTGTTTTTTCTTATATCGTTTTCATCAAGTAAAAAAGTAAAGCTGTTCTAAATTAAAAGTAATAAAACGATAAATCGTATCTCTGTCTGAAAAATGTTTTTCAGAGCTGGAACAAGGAATATCTGATCATGATTCTTTCCAACTATTTAACTTGTTTTAAAAATGCAGATAGATTCATTCATAAGATTTTTTTTCTTATGGGTTTTATAACTCACATGTTGCATTATAACCTATTATTATACTATAGGTCTTAACGCTGCAACACAGTGAGCCTGCTCTCAGTAACCCAGGAGATTTCTTCCTGTCCAAAACATACCCAGAGTTTGTTTACTGCAACACTGTGTACATAGCCATCCCTGCTTTCTAAGCTTTATAGCCAATTTGAATTATTTTTACATGTCTTTCAAGCTTTTTTATATAGGAACCTAAAACTGTGACATTAACATAAGTTTGCAGACAATCTTAATGGAGAAAATTCATACGTGCAGGTATGAACCTGGGGCTATGAAACCCCCCAACAAGGTTGTATTGTAATTGCCACTATGCTTGTAAAAGATGTGGCCTGAATTGAACACATACACCTAACTGAAACACCAGACCAACATAAATGATCAAAGAACATAAAAAGCTTCAGATATTTAACAAAATATTATTGATATTCTTTTCCTCTGCCACTATGCCCAGTCTTAACATCTCACATCTTACACCATACAGAGAAATCCTTCAGGCAGTGGCACTGTCTTTTTTTAGCTGTACCACATTCCTGCACATTTACAGTGCTGGACACAAAATGAGGATGAATGACTCCTCTTGGCCGCAGGCTTTGCTTTACCCATCTGCTCTTCCCCAGCAGCCTGCTGCTCTCTTGGAAAACATCCTACCCTGAACTGGGAACTGACAGTCGGTCTGCGCCTCTGGGTGCCCATCTTCAGTGTCTCTTCACTGCTACGGCTGCAGACTCTTTCAAAAAGGTCATAGATGAAGTCCAGCCTAAGGGTAAATAAAAGAATTAAAGAAGATGCAAGACACCAACCACCCGTGAGAAGATGGCTCTTATTCTTAGGTATTGCCCCCATCCCAGTAAGAAACACCTCATTTTTATTCCTGCCACCACAGAGTGTCTGCAGGAAGCAGTTCAGCTGGGTGATTCAGTGAGGAAATTAATACTTTCCATCTGTCTGCTCAGACCACATGGGCTGCCTTGTGTGCCACACTTGGCTGCAAAGCCAGAGACCCATCTCAGGCTGTAGAATAGAATATTAAACAAAGGAAGGTCTCCATTCTGCACTGGCCAGCACGCCTCCCTCTAGCTATATGCCCCCAAGCAAAACTGCCTTGAAGGCATTCCAGCTAAGCTGTGTGCTATAATCCCCATCCAGAGCTAGCTCTTGTACCTTATCAGCCATGGTGCCCAAGCCATGCCCCTGCACCTGCAAGCACAGCCCTTCCATGGCCAGAAGACTTCTGGAGCTACCCACTGTGTAGGTCATCTCTGTGGGATCTTTTTTTACCTCTGTGGGATCTTTTTTTGCGCCATTTTGCCTCTCCTTAGACAGTGGTGCTGGTTCGTACAAAATCTACACAACGATTTATTGTTATGACTATTTGTAGCAGAATTTCCTTTTCTGGCTTGTTGAAATAGCCTGAGCCCTTCTGGTAATGCTGGACAATGACAACCACAATTCTGGCTTCAAGCCCTGTGTAAAATATTACCCAGATGCCGCTGTCTGAGTAAGGCAGCTAAGAGCAGCTCGTCCTCTCAGCTCTCTCAGGTTGTGTCAAGTGCAAACTCTGCAGCTGCCTTCTGGGCAAATGCAATTCTGTAACAGCCCCATCAGGCTGGAGCCCAAAGACAGTAAATATATGAACTGTGGTACAAAGCATGTGGTGGAGCTGCAACACAAAAACGTCTGGGGTCCACCATGTCATTTAACACCTCTCTCTTTCTAATACGTGCCATCTCTGCCTTGTAGACCTTGATCAAGGTGAAAGTCAGCTCATTTCTCTAGGTCACATTGCAGGGTCACTGGGGTATAAAACTGGGACCACAGCTGGCCCCACAGTGATGGCTCAGTTTGGATCAGGATAAGGATGAAGCACACCATGGAAGCTCTCCACTAACAAGCAGGATGGAAACCAAGCAGTCTCTGTGCAAAGGCAAGCATTTCACAATGTGGCAAAGAGCCTTGACTTGTTCAGGTGCAAATTTGCCATTGCTGGGACAGGGAAGCAGAAGGAAAAAGAGGAAAGGGGGAAGAAAAGAGGGAGACAACCAGAATTGCCTGTGGGAATTTCTGTCTTACTTTCATTGCTCTTTTCAAAACTGGGACAAGGGTACTGATAAATCATTCATCTGTGCCTCATCTGTCTTCTCCAGCTCTCCTTTCTTTTGTCAGGGCAGTTAAGCACAAGGAGAAGAATAGTGAAGAACGATGCCTGATGTTCAGACTAAACGACTGTTTTCCTTGGCCTGGTTATTACATGAATGTGGCTTAGTCCAGCCCAGCAGTCGTGGCCTCTTCACAAGCATAAGGGAGACATACATACCTGCTGTCTTTCAGCATGTTTAAAATGTCATCTCGAAAGGTGTCTCTGTTTTTCTCCAGAAACCCTCTCACATCATAGAGCACCTGCAACACAGACAGAGCCGCTGGAACAGAGCAGTACAAATCATTAAGCACTTCTACATTAACATGCCAATATACAAAGCCTCCAGCAGTGCTTCACAGTAACACTGCGGGCATGTGCCAGGATCCTAATTTTGGGGGTCAAAGAGTTCCAGCGCTCAGCAGTTACTAACAAGAAAGTGGCTTTTAGCCATCAATTAAAAAAAATAAATACACAAAGCCAGGAGCTAAGTGAAAGAGCTGCAGAAATATGCCTGCAGTCACAGTGTGGGGAAATCCTCTGTGAGGTATGAGCAGGAAATACTAACTGTGCCATGTAGTGCCCTGAGTTCCCAACCACCGCTGCTCAGCAGATGAGTCTAGGAGAAGATTAGTCCTTCTTTAGTGTGCAGGTGACTTCCCTTGACACACCTCCATCTGTTCCATCCCCTCCATAACAAAGAGCAGCGTTTAACCTTGGAGGCCTTTTCCTTTCTGCAGTAGGCATGTAACCTTTTCTCCTCTTCCCCAACAATGAAAGTGTCCTTGTGATTTTTATTTTGGGTTTTGTTTGTTTGTGAATGTCCAAGAAAAGAAAACATGAATATCAGAAGTAAGGAGGAGTTTATTATCTCCCAAGGCAAAAGTTACCTGAGAAAAACAAATGTCCAAGTTGGCGAATATACTGCTGGAGAATGATATGCTACTTTGAGCCCATTGCACCTCCTGTGCTCAGGTATGGGGCACTAAGATCAGAGCATACACACAGCTCAGAGAGATTCTTGACTTTGGGAATCTAAATGCTCCATGACCTCAAGCCCAAGTGCAAGCATCTCACAGATACACCATGAACTACCACGAACACCTACCTCTCCCGCATAATGCCTTATGCCAAACTGATGGTCTGTCACCCGAGGCTTCACATAGTAATGGTTGCTCTGAAATCAAAGGGAAAAAAAGGCTTCTTATAATGGCACCGTAAGAATACATAGGCTCAGTCAGAAACTCGGCCATGACTATGGCGATGCTGGGATGGCAAGGACCTTAGTTGTTGCAGAGCCTGACCACATGTGCAACAGTTATCTGCAGCTACATTGCAAATATGTTATTCCAATAAGATGGAAAAATCCAGTCCTTCAAGGCATTCCTCATGTGAGCAAGGGTTTGCAGAATCAAGGTTGGGCAGGCATGCCATGGATGAAATGTTAATTCTTGCATGTCTGACACCCATGAAGACTGGGCTCCACACAAACCACGTGGGGCAGTACACGGGATCAGGATGCAGGGAAGATGGCAGCTTTGCAGAACACCTACACGCTTTTTCTTTGTCAAAGGAGGTACCATACCAATCTCCTGTTTTCCATCTTTCTTTGCACCTCTCTTTCTCTTTTTCCATATTAATTTTTACTTTCCCTTACTAGCTGTTCTAGTCTCTCCCTTTATTTTTCCTTCTTTTTTTTAAAATAAGAATCCTTAAATATGCAAGAACAGCCATGCTACTTGAGATCAATGAACGATCCAGCTGAGTATCCTGCCTCCAGCAGTGACTATGTAAGGTAGAGTAAGAAAAAGGCAAGTGCATGATAAGTTTATTCTCTTGCTATTTACAACTCTGATTATTTTCATAAGGTCTATCTAATTAGTAACCCAAAGTGGACTTCACTTCCAAATACTTGCCCGGTTCCCACCTACCAAGCCCATATGTTTTACCCATGCCTACAACACTCCTAGTTCCTTCTCCCGGATCCCCTGTTGCTCTTCATCAATATGACCCAGAGGTCATATTCTCTTAAATCCCAGCTCTCATGGTCTTCTTTCTTAAGCCTTTTGTGATCCACAAAAAAACACAGAGAAGACAGCTTGTTTTCCTTTAAGGTTCATCAGGCTTTCCAGCAACAGTGAGTGGATGCCTTCCAGTGCTCCTCCAGCCTGCACTAGAGACTTTAGTGGTATAAAGAACACTTTGCCTTCAAAAACCGCAAACACTAGACTACTGTCTACTTCACCTTTCCTCCCTGCACTCCAACTCCTCAGCATCTTCTATCTCTCCTATGCTCCCTGGGGTTCCACGTTAACTGCTATCTCCTCAAAGCAGACAGAAGTGACACTATGAACAGCTTAATGAGAAGGCTAGTCAATGAACAAAAATCACCAAAAACAGCAATCGAAATGTTGTGGGGCATAAAGGAATGCAAAATAATACTGACAGTCTCATGCTGCTGTACAATAAACCACAGGTACCTTCTTGCCAAGGGAACTGCTTTCTGGTTTGAATATTTATCTCAGAAAAGAATAGAGAAAACACCTAGAGGAGTTCAGAGACAAACAGCAGAAAGAAAGAGGAGCTTTGAAATTTCTCCATCTGGAGACAAACTGAAGAGGCTGGGACATTTCATAAAGAAAATACAAAATAAGGGATGTATTAAAAATATTAATGTGACACTAAAATATATAAAACACCAACAACAATAAAAAAGGTAAATCAGGCATTCTTATATACCTTGACCTTTAATACAAGGGAAAACCACAATGGACTAAATCGAAGGCATCCACTTAAGCCTAAAGAAAGGAAATATTTCTGCAAAACTTTGAATAAATAGAAGTTGTCATTATATCCAATTTGCAGCCATGAGTATTACTAGCAGAGTTAGATGTACATTTGAAAAATGAGAGTATCTGCATCTATTCCAATTTTTAAAAAAAAAGACTAATAAAGGCTACAAATTTGTATGTTTTCAGGCTTCGATGAAGCCTTTATTAGCAGACTAGGTAATGTATTAGCTGACTCTGTTCTTGCTAAAGTAGTAACTTGTTCCTTAAGTGCCTGCTACGGGGTTTAACTTGCTTTGTTTTCAGTCTATTTACTGTGAGGATCAGAATGCTGCCTGTACTGGAGACAGGGTAAGGGACTGCTATAGTGATCTCACTGTGGTTTTTGTGTCCCCAGGGTAACTTTCAGACCTGTATGAAAAAGCCCTTCTACTCCCATGCCCAGAATACAAGAAAGAGGAGGAAAGAATATAATTAATTAGGAACAATAAGAGAGTTCCCATTAAAAAACATGAAGCCAAATCTGTCCCCAGCCCCAGGAGACAGATTTGATGTGCTCTGGAGCTGGCTCCTGTGAGTCAGCTGGCAGAAGAAACCCAACCACACTGTGCAGCCACATCCTGTACCTGGGGTGCTGCCTCATGTCCCATCACAGACCAGCAGAACCTGACCTTCATCCCAAGCCACAAATTCAAATCTCCTCTACCTGCAGCCTGCAGTATGCATGCTCCCTCTCTCTCTGTGCAAGAGACCATCTACAAGTTTCTTCACATACTACTTTTGTTCAATGTAGCCTTATTAAATACTTGCAGACTCGAGCCTAGGGCATTTCAAATTTCCTGCACAAAGAACATATTTTACATCAACAAAAACTTCACTTTCAGCTTTGAAATGCTGATGGGGCTAACATACTGATCATTTGCCTGCCGGGTTATTTTCTTACTTACCATATGCTGGCTGTGAAGTTTTTCCAGAAGGGTGTTGTCTGTGCCTTTCGGGAATCGACTCTCTTCATTCACCAAAGCCAATAGACCCAGTTTCTACAGCCAAACAAGAGACAAGCTTTACAGACAGCAAAAGCTCTAACTACACATCACCAAGCCAAAAACTGGAGATTTGGACAGCACATTGAGCAATAACCCGTGGTTATAAACCAGCAAAGCTTGAGTTGAAAGCAGAACTCTGGCTAGTCAACACATACAGCAAGCAGAACAGAAGTGAAGAATTTATTAGCAAATCACATTAAGGTTTTACTGAAACCATGCTCCCTATCTTAAATTATGACACCCTCCCTAAGCTTGCTTTCACTCGCAAGCACAGATATGCTTTCTTGAGCTGAGACTATGGGTAGAACAGCTCATACTTTTGCCAGGTCATAAGGGAAAGAGGATCTAGGCAACCGCCTGTTTTTAAAACCAGCAGACCCCAGGGAAGGCCCCAAGACAATCAGCAGTCACCATTGTGGTCCCTGGAAACTGTCCCAGATAATTGCTCACCTTCTCAATAAGGTCCAGGCACTCTGCATTATCCATCCAGTCAATGGCTTCCCAGTTTATCCCTTCCCTGAAAGTCAGGAACAAACAGATCAAACACGAAAAGCAAGATCCAAAGCCCCCATGAGCACTGAGAACAGAATAGGCTGAGAATGGCTTTCCCAGGACTGAAGAGGGTTTGCAGGAATTGGGCTCTGCCATGCCTGAGGAAATAAAATAGTATATACAAGGCACTGCTAACACAAGGAGATGTAAGTAGGAGACAGCCTTTCTTATCCATCCAGGTGATTTAGACTGATGCTCATCTTACAGTCATTGAGCAAATTCCACATCAAGCACTGACGAACTGTAGTTGCTCTCAGTTTCTGGTGCTTCCATTTTTCCAGGTGATGGAAAGCATTTCCTGCTAGTTCAGGAGAGATGAACATCAGCCCAATTGGTAGTGATGTTGGACAGTTTGCTACACAGCTTCAAGAGTCAACCGATGACCCACGAATCCAGAAAGCCTGTGAGTAACTCGTGCTCAGGAATCCAAGGAAAACTACAGCTATGTGTGAAGCTGCTTACTGACACTGATACAGACTGCTTTCAGGTAAAGGCTAATGTTCTGAAGACAGTGAAGCTGTTCCCTACAAACCCTTTAGCCTAGACGTTGTATGTTCAGGTTCAAAGCATTCGGAAACCTGTGGCCAACAGCTGGGAGCAGCAAACCAGAATCATTTCTAAAGAATGGAAAGAAGTTCCCTCCAAAGGGAACAGAATATCTTACCCCCTTAATGACAAAAAATACCAGTTCACAGTGTTTTAAATCTTTGCAACAATGGGTGTCAGAGAGGTGTGGTGGTTTTACCGTGCTAGGCAGCTGAACACCACAACTGCTCTCTCACTCCCCCTCCTTAGATGAGGAGGGGAAGAAGTAAAGGAAAGAACAACTCATGGGTTGAGATAAGGATGATTTAATTAAAGGACAAAAGAAATAATTATTAAGGAAAGATTATTATTAATTAAACAATTTAGCTAAACAATTTAACTAAACAATTAACAATTTAACTAAAGGGGAAAAAAAGGAAAGGGGAAAAGGGAGGAGGAAAGGGAAAACTAAACAAAACAAGTAAAGGCTATGTGGAAGTGCAGAGGAAAGAAATTACTCTCTACTTCCCACAAATGAGCGATGCTTGACCACGTCCTTGAAACAGGGCTTCAACGCACGTAGCCGGTGTTCGGGAGGAGGACAGACGTTTTCACGAGAGCCCACCCCTCCCCTCTTCTTCCTTTTTCCACCTTTTATTGCTGAGTGTGACATCATATGGTATGGAATATCCCTTTGGTTGGTTTAGGTCAGCTGCCCTGGTGATGTTTCTTTTCTCACATTTTTTTTTGCCCACCCCCTGGGAGGGTTAGAGAGAGTCCTGATGCTGTGCCAGCACTGCTCAGCAGCAGACACAACACTGGTGTGATACCACTGCTGTTTTAGCTACAAGTGCAGAGCACAGCACTGTATGGGCTGATGCAGGGAAAGTTAACATCCCAGCCAGACCCAGTACAAGAGGCCGTATATTTTTACAAAAAGGCCTCTCGGATCACTTCTGAGAGCAAGAAGTCCTTCCAGAACTGAAGGAAGCAGAGTTATCTAAAACAAATGAAATCACACGAGTCAAGTTGTCTCTAGTGCCACAGACCCCTTATCTAATTGAGTGACAAAATACATGGAGCTATTTATTAAACCTGAGGACGTGAAGCTACTACTGTGAAATGTGAGCTTTAATCACATTACCCTACAATAATTGAAAAGAAGTTAATAATAAAATTCTCTCATCCTTTCCAAAGTTCAGACACAGAATTTAAACTCCTATGTAATCATCAGGAAAAAATCTTTTGTTGCAATGATACCATTCTTAACACAAGCTTCCTGCAATGGTGGAATTGGCCTGAGAAGTGAGTACGTAAATAGTCTTGCAGTTTTGTAATCTTTAGAATTTCATGAATTGCCTATTCAGTTACTCCCTTTACAAAGCTGCTCTCATTTGCCCTCACTGACCTGACTCAATTGCTTCATTCACAAACATAAAGGCTTCTGTTTCAGAACAAGAACTGAAGTACTTCTCTAGCAGGCTTCTCTAGAAGCTGAGATAATCTAGAGCATCCCAGGTACTTTAAAAAATACAATCTAATACGAAGTCCGCAAAGAAAATCAGCTGTGCAGAAAGCCCCAAGCTCTTTAAGCTCAGGAAACAGTGATTTAAATCTCCTTGCTGAGTAAAAGAGCCATTTTCATAGCATAGGACTCTCTAGAACAGAAAGAGCTGCCAGATACCTATCTACTATTAGGGACTTTACTTTCTGCACACCGAGAATGCATCTGCATAACAATACCTTCACCTTAGGTAAATCATCAAAAGTTAGTAATCAGGCAAGTGACCATGTGTTCTAATGTGTTAGAGCCCAAGATCTTCCTGTTCAGCTTAGAAAAAGAAGAAAATCTAGACTAAGATTTTTGAAATTTCAAAATTGTGAAGGTCTGTTTTGTTGTTATTTTGCAAAACTACACATTGTGGGGGTATGGCATAATAGAGTTTGATAACATAAGTTGTGATACAAACAGAATGGATAGAGGCTAACAGTTTGCTCTCTTTTAACTCAAGAACTAGGAGTCATTACATGAAGCTAACAGCCATGATCAAAACAAACAAACAAAAGAAGGTTGCTCCTCACGCAATAGGTAGATGAGTTTGGGAGGCCCCCTCACCTGTTGTACTCCAGCTGCTCCAAGGAGAAGATGTGCTTGTTGAAATATTCCTGCAGCTTCTCGTTTGCATAGTTAATGTTAAACTGCTCAAAACGATTCACCTGTGAGAAGAAACAAAAATATAAAACTCAACATTATTTTCCCTGCCACAATGATCTCCTGCCACAGCTACAGGGAAGGTGCCAGGCCTGGAATAAAGCCACAGAGCACATAGGCAAGGGTTGTGAGTTGGACATGAGGAGGACAGTATGGGGAGGCCCATCAGGAGAACAGCTTTTGTAGCTCATGCTAGCCTAATGCAGGAGGTCTATATGGTAGTAAATGATGATAAGAAAAATCACATTTCTCTTCTTCTTAGGAAGAAAGAAACATAGTTCCATAAATATCAATATTACCTACCACACCACATCTGCTTCAGGTCTGTGTCACAAATCAGACCTTGAACATCACTCTACACAATTAAAGCTACCAGAAATGGGCAGCTAAGTAGATTTTGCCACTCTCAGGGGTAGGGAGCAGTGGAGAAGTCCCAGAATGTGCTATGCTATCCTACACAAGATACAAACCTAAAAACTTCCTCCCTACATCCACTGACCTCTCCAAACCCAACACGCCCTGCAAAAGATAAAATCCTGACCTGAAAGTTCTCGAAGCCAAAGATATCCAGGATGCCCACAGACTTAAAGTTTTCCTTGCCTTTGATCTTCGTATTAATCTTGCTAATGAGCCATGAGAAACACTGAGAATACAGTGCCATAGAGAGGGAGTCCCTGGAGTCTGCTGCCTGTAAATGCAGAGAGGAAAAAATGAGTCACAGGGAGAACAGAAAGCATAAGGTGCACCAGGAATCTCTATGGGACTTCAGGTCCCTCCACTCCTTTTAGATGCCTCAGCATCTCTTATTCGTTATGCACAGTGCAATATTTATATGTACAGTCAACATTCAAATTTGCAAATAGCCCAGCCACGCACAGATATACCATTGTCGCTGACCTTTAGGTAACTGAACTTGAGAGGCTGAAGGAAGAGCTGGCCCTACATCTCATGCAGTGATCATTACCAAGAGTCATAGGTTGAAAAAAAGGCTTAAATTCTGAACACTAACTGGCAGCAGATAATTATTCCTATGTAAGTGTTGCAGTGAATGGCCAGAATTGAACTTTTGAACTTTCAAGCAGAAGTAACTGGAATGGGCTGGTTGTACATTTTGATAACACTTGGACTAAACAAAAGTGTCATGCCCCAAATCCTCCAATTAACAGAGAGACATGAGACAGAACCGCAAATTAAGAGGCTGATCATATGCTCCGCTTCTGCCCACAGACTACTGAGGCTGGGAAACCGGGGTTTATGGTTCTGGAAAGAAGAGGAGGCCAAAAATAAGTGTTCCTGAAAAGAAGAGGGGACCAGGAAAGACAAAGACAAAGATCTTGACTAGAAGAAAGATTCTGGATGGGGTGAAAGATCCCGGAGATCAGAGATGCCTGGAGACAAAAGCCAGAGTATGCCCAGGGACCTGGACTTGTAGTTTCTGAGACAGGTAACATGAGGAGCTGCACAGCATGGACCAGCACAGCTGCCTGCCTGACCCTCCTGGACAAGCAGTAATCTCCCTACTGGGAAAAGACATTTGATGAACATAATGCTGGGGGTGGTGGTGAGTGAAATAACCAAGTAACCAAGTAGGGTAAAAGCTCTAATCTCATAATTTCTTAAATAAATGCTGGTATCTAGATCAGTTATTACCTGTTTACTCTCAGCCACGACACCAAGGTAATTCCTTCAGTAGCCCTGGGCAGCAATGTTAGAGGTCTTCTAAACATACCCTCGTCCTGTCCAGCTTCGCAAGCCTGAATAACGCCACCTCTCCTGTTCTGCTTCACTAAAGGCACAGGCCAGCCACCTCCAAATCATTCCAGCCCTGCTCAGCTTGCTCCTGAGGCTCAGCCAGCAAGATCCTCCTTTTTACCCAGTCTCACCGGTACTTTCCTCCAGCAACCCTAGGCCTAGCAACCTCCCTTCTCCACGGCACATTTCAAAGCACAGTCATGCATGCCTTTTCTGGGTATTTCTTCTCTCCATCAGTTGGTCTGCCTTACTAGTCAGGAGGAAGAAAGCCCTCAGGGCCATGCCTCTGGCTGCACAGTAAGTTGGGCTCATGTCCCAGGAATTGGACCTCCCCGTCCAGCTGTAAGCAAAGCCTCTTCCCCCACAGCATGGCTCAGATGAGATTTTCAAAGGCTCCTTTCATCCTCCCAGCCCTGCCCGCCCTCAGGCCAGTTCATCCATTCAACCCACTGAAATGTCAAAGCTCGGATGGGCAACCAGCCCGTTACAGAAGGAGAAATCCTTGGCAGCTCTATCGCTGCGTTCCAGCAACAGCAAATGGGAAGAAGTGGGCACAGTACTTGAGGGCTACAGGCCTGTACAACCCTACACAGCTGCTGTTTGGTGCAACAGGAAATGACACCTAGAGATGACACCTAGGCAGTAGCATCCACTTGCTGTAATAGCTTTCTTCCAGTCTTAGTACCGGGCTTCACTGGGCTGCAGGGGTCCAACATGCAAGAATGTCGGGAATGGCCCTGCTTTCAAGGAAAGCTCTGCTCAAGGAGACTCCAGTAAAACCTACAACTGCACGCTCTTGCTCTGGACTGCATGGAACGTCTCTGGCATTATTTGTTATCCATCCCTGCATGCTGCTACGGAAAGGTGTGGTTTATCTAGGACAGGCAGTGGAGAAGAGGAACCATGGTACTAGATACTGAGGGTACCTACCCCAGACTCTAGGCAAAAACATAATTGTCACACAACAGCATTGCATGGACTATGACAAAAAGATAGCATTTCTTAAAGACAAAGCTCAGATTGTGATATATTAGCAGTTGTGTCCAAAACAAGAAAAGAAGTGACTGCTCTGCTGAAATGGGCACTGCTGAGACTTCAGCTTGAATATGATGTCCAAGAAGTGCATGCCACTTCTTGAAAGATGTGTGGAAACAGGGACAGTGGAAAAAGAGGTTTAGAAAATTACTTATGAGGAAACGGAGGGAATTGGATTGTTTAGTTTAGAAAAGAGAATACCAAGTGAAAAACTTTACATAAACTGAAGCTTATAAAGTGGATAGCTGGGATGCCAAAGGTAATCTAAATCCAAGGATAACTTTTCAGCTACAGTCTCCACTGTAGCTTGAGCAAGCATACTTAAAGAGGCCATGAAACTCCTTCAATAGGAGACCTTAAGAATGGTTGGAATCTGTCAGAGGGAGCCTGGAAACACTGGTTCTTCTGTTAGTGTAAGGGTTGGCATGATAACTCTCTGCTGTCCATGCCAGCCCAAGCTTTCCATTACAGATGTTTATTTTCCTATAACATGATGTTTACTCCATCCTAGCTATATTATCCCTTGCTTCCCAGTGTCTTGCATCTTATTAATGACATAGGATGATTTTCCACAGTTATCTATGCATGGACCTAAAACACCAAGAGTGCCCTCAAGTGATCAGCATAACCACAAGTTACAATTAGTAGGGACAACAGTGTAATGAACCACAGAGAAATGCAACAGATGAGTAGGACTGGCCCCCGCAGGCTGTACAGGTTCGGAGATGAGCATACATACAAGCCTGTTTAGTCCTCTTCTGCTCCTGTGGATACACAAACAAGCTGCTGTGGGGTAACAACCTAACATCTGCCAGATGTTTTGTGGTAACTGTGTTTAAGCTTTTTACAGTAAATGCAGCATAACCTGGGAGTTCTGCAAGGTAAAAGCATGCGCACATGCAATCACCACAAAGCACCTGATGCATCCTCTACACAATATGAGCATGGCCAATTCCTGGTGACTGAAGGTGACCTAAAACCAATATTGTGCATTGCCTTTTACAAATGAACTCCTCCTGCCCTGTGAAGCCTAAAAAGCAGAAGAGGCAATGCTGGGACCTGAACTACTGTTAAGGGCAAAAGACTGGAGGACACAGCTGAGCACTTAGCAGGAGCATAACAGGGATCCTTAAACTTGAGTGGATGGTAAAGGCCTGGAAATGTAGAAGTGACAGAAGCATATAGTAGGACACTCACCTGTTCCACAGTTAGAGGGGAGCTGATCTCTTCCCCACGCAGAATCATGGACCTCTGAGTCAGTACTTCGGAAAGCTGGAAGGCATCTAAGCCCAGGAGGTCACTGGCAATGTTCAGCACTAGTAAGAAAAATGGACATTCTCCAGTATGGGTCCCCACCACTTGTGAGGGATGCATGTTCTGCAGTTCACTGTGGAAATCCCAGGGACTCCTCTAAGTCAAGCAACTAAATTCCAGCAGGAAGATCCTGCTTACTTAATTCCCTTTGGCATACCTGATGCTGTAAGCCTACATACCCAGTCTAAGGTAGGATCAGCATCCATTAGGGGCCACAGACAGACTCTTGTATAGGTCAGCCTTTATGCTGACAACAGGAAGAACAAAACATGGCGTAAAGCTCAGCACCAGCAAATTATTTATTGAATAGGAAGGTATATTTTCCTAAAGGCACAATAGTGCTGCCTGAGTTTGGGATTGCTAAACTTGGATGTCCAGAAGAGAGGAAATTAACTTGAGACTTAAAGCATTTGTGATATATAGTTACTACTTCTGTTACTTCTGTCTGTCTAGACAGACTTTACCAGACCAGCTCAGATTGGTCCTCTGTAACAGAGTGCACACTAGCGATGCTTCAGAGGAGGGTTTTTAACAGCCTTATCTAAAACTCCTCCCTGTTCCTTTCTCTTCCTGCTCTTTCAATGCAAAAGAGAAACTGTGAGACTGTGGACTTAGCCTGAGTATCCAGGAGAAAAAATGGATCATAGCCCAGCTAAAACATTCCGGTGCTTTAGAGCCATGCCATTCTATGGCAATATTTTTGTGGGGTTAAACTACAGGGAATCTGCTAGCAAAGGCACTGCTGACCAGGATAGAGGGAGAGGACTGTGGAGTGAACTTTGGTGTAGGCCTTACAGGGCTTTGTGGGGTTGACCAAGTTGCGAGGGTCTCATTTACCTGCTTTTGTTGTAATCTGGGCCCCGCCAGCTGTCATGAACTCAACGTTTCCCAGATGAAGTGTGCCAGAAAGAAGTTTGAAGATGTCTCGGATCTCTTCTGTGCTGAAGTCCACCACCTTCATGGCAGTCTATGCAAAACCATACACCCAGTGTTGGCTGTAGGTACAGCCACAGTACAATGCAACAACCACATGCATGCCCCGAGCCCTCTCCTCATCTGAGGTATAAATGCCATGTTAAAATTGGAACAGCTGCTGAATAGGAGATATTCCTTTCCTTTAAATCACATCTAAGCAGGAGCTACTGAAATCTTAAGCTGCCTCTTCTCACCTTGTGTATCCTGTTTCACCTACATTATTAGAACCCTCAGGCTGATAAAACACCACTTATCAAACAAAACACGAATTGCATATTCATCCTGCTAAACACATAACCTCTCATAAAGTTACGGATGCTGTTTGAAATCTGTGTGAAATGGCAGAATATGCCATTTATACTGCTGATATAACCAGAACATTTCTGGAGAACACTACCTTTAGGGCAAAGTGTTCCCCTTCTAATGGTCATTGTGAGGTTTCCTGGTTCAGGCCACCTAGAGGGCTCTCGAGAACCATTATGGGGTGGGCGTGAGGTTCATGCTCCCCAAAGGCTCTGTCATTCTAAATTATTATTCAACCTTGACTGCTCCCCAAACTCTCCCATTTCTGTACACTAGAAACATTTGTCTAGTCTTGTTTTTACCATAAATGGGTACAGCTGAGTTTTAAACTTGTTGAACATCAAATTTTGGCTTAGGGCAAATAAATTCTGCCTGTGAAATCTAGACCCTGCAGCACACTTAGTCCATGAGATTGTGTCTAAGGAGCTCAAGAGGTGTTAGAACAGGACTCACCATGACCTTACTGAACATCTCTATGTCATTCAGGTTCTCATCACTCACACAGCCAGACTGGTTCAAGTAACGGTAAGTCTCTGGCTCAGAGAGGGAGAGGCTCTCTGCAACAGAGGAGAAGGATGCAGGGAAAGAGAAAGACAACACTTTATTTAGCATTCATCGCTTTCCTTCTACGATCTTAGTCCGCGAAAACAATAGGTATATTCACCACAGGGGGAGTTCATCTGAACAGACTTCACATGCCTCAGAAGGCACACCTAGACAGTGAATGCACTTGGGAAGGGGAAGAGGAAGGTGTGCAGTAACAAAGCTTGCAGTTGTTTATACAAAATGATTTAGAACAATCAAATCCCAAGCTGACTGCAGAGTCGCAGAAAAATCTTTCAATCCTGAACTGACTCCGCAAAAAAAAGGGAAGATGAAATTCAATCTTGTTAAGTGTACAGAAAAGTAGTCTTAACTATATACACATACAAGGAGCTCTAAATTAGGTATTACCACTTGAAACAGTTCAGAGAGTCACAGTAAGATTTCTGAAAACATCTCAGTGCTGAGCAGCAATCAAAAACTGATTACTAAAAACTACACAGAAGGAACACAGCGCAAAACATAAAAACTGATTTAGGTCTCTGCATGTATCTTTGGCACAACCATGTCTTGAACACTATCTGCAAGTTTGATCTCCCAATTCAGAAAGAACAGAGGAGAACTAGAAGATCTATGGAGAAAGGAGAAAAGGGTGATCAAGAAGTAGGAATGCATTACAGATGGGGGAAGAGAAGCAGTCTGGGACACCAGCTTAGAAACGGAGATTGGGAAGAATAGCAGAGGCCTGCAGAGATCTGCTGAAGAACAGAACTTTTTTTTGCATGCTTTTCCTGAGTATCTGGTACTAACCACAGCCCCGCTATTTCCCTTTGCTGTAGATGGATGTATGAATTGAGCTACATGGCCATTCCTGCATGAACTTCCTAGGACTGAAGCCATATTCCCTTCTACTCCATGTCAGGCCCAATTCTTCCATCTGATTATTCTGGCATACATAGAATAAAGGCATTGAGAAATTCCCCTGTCTCCCCCAAACTTGAGTGCAGATGTAACATGTTCCTGCCTATTTGATCTCCTCAGCAGACCATCAGTGCTCAGCGGTGCCAGGGGCATGTTCTTGAAAGTGCTTGTAAGGGGATGCTGCACTAGAAAAAGGATTCTTCCACAGCTTACACCTGCTGCTTTCCCCACATGCCCTCCTCCAGACCCTTCTCTCCCTTCTCCATGTACAGAACTATAGACCCTTTGTTCAGACACTGGATGTGTTTTGACTCTAGTGATGCCACTGCACCCCTGGTCTCTTCTCTCTCTTACTACCGATGCTGACGGTTTGTTGCAAAAACATGCCTGTCAGACCAAACCCTGAACTCATCAAACAGCTCCATTCAGCATCTGAATCAAGACTCTTCACCTTTCCTTTGCCTGTAGCCAGTTTTATTATCTCATCTCTCTATAACCCCTCTTCACTTTGCACAGACTTTGCCCTCCATTTCAGAGTGCCTGAGGCATCTTTTCTCATATAGTGTTTCTGTCATCCTCAGCCTCTTCCTCTCAACTCCCCTTTCTGTGTTTTCCATGAAATCACCATACAGACTTCAGGAAAAAGTTATGTATCAAGTACCCGAAATATCCATGCTCTAATTGACTTACACCTGCCAAGGCTTCACACGCTGGACTGGAGAGAGGAAAGAGCACTATCCCAGAAAATTAAGTTACCTTTCATCTCCCCGCTTACGCCAGCCAGCAGAGCATAAAAGATGTGGTAATTCCTCTCTCCAGGGTTCTGGTGTACCACTCTGTTCTGAAACAAAGAACACAGGCATAGCCAGTGGAAAGAGATTGCACTTGTGGTCACAAAGGCAGAGAGAGGACTGCGACGCAGGTAATTCTCTATGGCCAATGCACAAGAGAAGCTTCTTCCAGCTTAGTGATGGTGCTGTCTAAATAAGTTGTACATCAAGATCTTGTCTGGCGCAGCTGTGCATCTAAGCATGTAACTCACTGAGAGAGTGTGCTCATGGTGAAACTGCTCATGGATGGTCACCTGGCCAGCTCTGGCCCTGCTCCTCAGTGAGTTCCTGAGTCCAAAGTAAACTAAATCAGAGCAGAGTTGATGGCATTTGGAGTTGTAATCCCATAAACCTCTCTACAGAATTGAGTTTCCAGGTACTCGCTCTCTCTCCCCTCAGTAAACACTTTTCTTTTTTTTTTTTGGATTTTCTCTGTAGTGTCCGGTGTTTATCAAAGGCTGGAGAACAGGCTCCAATAGATACAGAACCTCCTATTCCTTCACCACCCTCTTCCTCACTTGGGACAGCTGTGGTAGTAAAACCTGATGAGCTAAGGTCTGTGCTCCATCGCTGGGATGGAGGCAGCAGCATCCAGCAGGAGAGCTGGCACTGCTCCACTGGGGCTATTAGGAGAGGGCTCATCCAGCAGCCAGTAGAGGTGACACCTACCTTTTCCAGTAAATCTGAACAACATGTTAAGGAGAAAACATTCAAATGGTATATAAATACTCCTCCCTATTCCTTGTCCACAAAGGTATTATGTAGCAAAGAGACATTTAAAAGGGCAGGGTCAGATAGAGCATAGGACCTGCACAATGGTGGGATAACCTAACAAAGGATGAGCCACATCAGGGCTGCCTAGAGAGATTAGAGAGCACTCTAATCTGAAAGTCTGTATTTCATACAGCAAGTCTTGCATCAGTTCTTATTGCTTCTGCAAGAGACAGCTATCTTTCATCTACCGACAACACAAAGAGCAGAGACCAAACAATCCCAGCCTGTTGTTTACAGCAGTAGTAAATTCATCTGGCTGCTACTCCAGTGGAAATTGGTGCGGTTTGCAGTGATCAGTAGCTTTGAACATCAACATCAATAAATGTAGACAGTGCAGATTTAGCTGCCTCATGTAGACAACAGATGTGTCACAGCCTTTGGGAGAGGGGTAGATGGGCAAACAAGGAAGAAAGTGGTCATAGCACAACATAATTTGACTCTTTCTTGTCCTTGATTAGGGTTTCAAGGTCCACTGGAGATGGGTGGCCCAAAACAAGGAGTTGTAAATGGCCCTCTGAATTCCTGTTGTCCTTTGCATCCAAATATTGTGCAGGATATACTGGCTCTTGGCTTGGGTTTCACTTTCCTAAATCATGAATTCATTGGCAGATCTAACATAGGGAATGATCTTCTGGGAAAAACAGGGTGCAGTATACATGAAGGATCTTCCTAGGCAGCAAATTGTATGGATTTAAGTATCAAGTGTTGTGACTGTGTAAGTTAAAAGGAAAACTATGTTCCCACCTATTGCATAAACAAGGATTTTCCAGAGTTCGGAGCCACACAGCCACAAAACAAACACTTCTTTCCCCTTTAGGTTGCAGATTTACCCACATTCATAAACTGGCTTTGAGTAATGGTGCTGAGGGATTTCCTGACCCACCCTGAGTTCCTCCCCTCATGTTCACTCACTCCAACTGTGTGGTCCACTGAAGAAAAGGATACAGTCAGTTACTCGTCCTCCCTGGATGTGTCCGTGTTGAGAGAAGTGCAGCTGGATGAACTTGCCAAAGCGGCTGGAGTTGTTGTTATAAACTGTCTTGGCATTTCCAAAGGCCTCCAGAATAGGGCTACAAGGAACAAGGCAATGAAGACATGACTGGTGACGTGATACCATTACAACAAAGCCTGTGCCCGGCCTTTTGCCATTTGCACAGCATGCACTGCCACGTGAGATTAATTTGCTGCAGCATCAGACTGGACAAGCAGGAAGAGCTCAAGGGCAAGGAAGGATGGCAAAAGCAATTTAACACACTGCTAGACAAATTTTAAACCTTTGGGATTGGAGCTAATTAAATCAGTCCCTGGTCAGTGTGGGCAGCTGGTGTTCATGCTGTCTAGGGCATTCCCCACAAAAGCAGATTCGAAAATGAAAGGTGGCAAAACCCTGTCAGGTTGTGTGCTTAACACAGCAGCATCCCATGAAATAGGCTTGTATTTTTTTCAGGATTTTCAGAAACATCATTTAAGGCAAGTACTCTGTAGCTTTCAAGTACATACTTTTTTTGTTTCTGCTTCCTTCTTTGTAAGAGAAGACAATATAAGCCATCTCTTAAAATTACAAATAAACATTTTCAAAGTACCAAACAAACATAGTACTAAACTGATTTGTCTGGTACTGGAACACAAACTTCTTTCTTGTTACTTAAAAACTTGGTTAGGTTGCTACAAGCCACATGATTTCCTAGCAGAGGGAATATACACACATCATATATTTGAAAACTTCATTCTAAGAGAGGAAAAAAAGAAGTTGCAGAGGAAAAAAAATGGTGATGAGCTGAAAAACTTTGTCTCTTGGTCACCTTCCAGTCTTCAGTAGGTAGCATACAAATGGAAAATGGTGAGTTAAAATGCAGTTTGGTTCTTATTCCACAGAGCAGCACCAGGGAAAAAGCCTAATACCATTCAAACTGACACATCAAATGCAGGATTAAAATATTCATGTTTGAAATTTAGCCAATTCTAAAATAACCTGAAGGCCTGACAAGCAAGGAGTCTGGGAGATGCTACAAGCACGGCCTGTATGTGGTCATCCTAAATTCTAAAACATACACAATTTTTAACAAAAATGACTGCAGTCGTTACCCTGAGAAAGACTGGCTTTTTAAATGTCTCCATCTATCTACTGTGTGGGTCCACTTGAAGAGAGGGATAGATACAGGATTGTTCAAAATGTAATAATTATAACAGATTATAACACAACAAGTAATTACAACTATAGGTACCACAAAAAAATGCTGAAAGTTTCACGCTTTGCAAGCGTTAGCTGCATGAGAAATGTGGTTATGGGAAAGGACCAACAACCTTTAAGAAACTTCAGGCAGTATTTTCATAATTTCTCCCAAACACTTTAAACAAACAAAAACATAGAAATGAAATTTCTTTCTTATGATATATTGCAACCATAGAAAATCCAATCACAGAAATCTGTAGGCATGGATCAGGAGGAGGCAAGTTCCTTGCCCTGGAGAATTTGAAATCCAAGACCCGTGCCTCTGGAACAAGTATGTAAATAATGGTATTGCACAGGAACATCCCGCTGTGCTCACCAACACCACAAATCAACAGAAACTAATGGGGACAACCAGAAGAAAGAGGACAGGGTTATACGAACCCCACAGTTGCAGTGAGAGTGCAGTAACCAGCCAGCCAATCTTTACAGCTCTAAATCATGCTAAATTAGACAAGCAAAACACAAGGAAGTATCTTTATAGTTTAGTTTGGCCATGGGCTCAGTGCATGGATGCAGAAGCCTTTTGGGGCATGGGGAGGAAGGAGGCAGGTGGATGTTGGAGGCCAGTGGCAGCTGCAAGGAGGAGCTGAACCACCACGGGACTAGGTGGGGTTGTGAGGAGTGGCAGCAGTCCTGGGACAGGCCTCTGCCTTCTCGTCCTCAGGGACAAGGTGACGAATCAGTCCTCCACACTCGTGTTGGAATGGCTCACGAGGCATATACAAAACAGGCCGTGAGTTCCTGCACTAATTCACCTCGCAGCGGTGGGGTCTTGCAGGCTGGGGAACCACCTCCCGAGGTAGGCTTTCTGGATTACAGTCAAGTTACCACTTAACTGCTAAGCAGGCTTCAGCCTTCTAAGCCACTTTCCCCAAAGCAGATTTTGCAGGTCTTGACTCGTGACTGTATAGCACTTAAGAGCTTTTTTTCTACCTTTCTTTTTTTTACACACACGGTTCAAAGGTTTCCAGCTTTATTCACCACGCTGCCATGCAGCAGGGAGGGAGGCTACCCACATAGCGGGGCGATGTGCCACAGAGACGTGGGCCTGAGACCTGGGTTGAGGGCAGTGCCGTGACTCGACGGCAAGCTTGAGGGTGGGCATGGCAGGGGAGTTACTACTGAAGGATGAAGAAATCTTAGCTTTGGCTGGAGTATTAATTCTCCAGCTGCCACACACACCCCACACTGTTATTGGAAGAAGCCTAATTCAAGGATATCTGAGATAGCAACCAGTTGGTGACATCCCAGTGAGACCACAACCTCCACACCTCCCTGACACACCTCCATTTAGCTGCACGAGCATCCCAGCCCACATTTGACCAAACCCGCGCTCAGGCTCAAGCAGCCCAAATGCAAACACATCCAGAAGGCAGTGCCCTGCACACAGGCAGCTGTGGAGACCCATGGTATGGAGGTGAAGCACACCTGCTCTCCAGGATGGCTTCTTCCACGTGTGTGCTCTTCTCAGAGGCTGGGGCCCCAAGGGAGGTCTGGCTCATGGCTGACAGGAACTTCAGCAGCAGCTTGGTGCTCTCAGTCTTTCCGGCTCCACTTTCTCCGCTGTTGAGGAAAAGACATACGTTCCACTCACAGCTCCAGGGCAGACTGAGCTAACAGCCATCCCACCCACGGCAGAGAGGTGATCTCCAGGAATAAACATACAGCATGGCCTCTGCAGCAGGCAGGGGAGAGGCAAAGAGTAGGATGGTGCAGGTATTTAGGCAAAAGTCATAGCAAATGGAGTAGCGGGAGCAAGGCATGTCATGCAGTCAGGGGGTAGCTGGTTCTCCCATTTCTGACCTTATCAGAACACACTGGCTGTCATGGCGCTTCCACAAGCAACAGTAGCACTCGTTAGCGGTGGCGAAGATATGGGGAGGCAGCTCACCCAGGCGGTGCTGTCTGTACAGGTCTATGGCATCCACACTGTACAGACCAGGGATGGGCTTGTAAGGATTTACTGATGCCAGGATGGAGCCAATGTTTGTCTAAGGGGAGAAAACAAAACACAGCAAAGAAATAAAGCTCCAGAAAAAAAAAGACAACAAACCCGGTCCTGAAACAACTCAAGGTGAAGGGAGAAAATGAGGAAATTGGGCTTCAGCAGAAAGCTCCCCAGTTTGGCAAAAAATGTCAAACCCCACTGCAGGGGCTGCATCACTGGATCACTGGGACTGGGTATGGATGGGGCGGCTTGAGTTTCACGCTTTGGCAATAAAATGTTCTTAGTCTGTTGTCTTTGCTAAATTATGCTTAAACAATTCAAAAACATGAAGCCATCTTCACACCCAGCTACCTTGCATGATGCTTGAAGCTGAAAAGCACAGCCGGGACTGAAGCAGGGTCAGAAGACACCTTCAAGGCCCCTCTCCAGGATTCTAAGTGGAGGGGGCTTGGCTGGGTTCAAGCAGCTCCTGGACAAGGATGGGACATGGAGACACACACATGCAAAGAGCCACTTAAGCGTATCATTCATCTGCTGAAAGGTACTGTTTGGAGCAGCTTAAATCAAGTGGTAAAGCCAAATCAAAATTGACAGCTGAAGCTCAAGGATTTCAGGACAAAAACACTGTTTCATTTTCTAAACACTTTATTTTGAAAATATTTCTTTTGAAAATCTCCCAGTTTAGGAAGAGTTTACAAGGTTTAAAATGAAATACCCGAAGCCTAATATCTAATTTCAAACATTTTCTTTTGTGAAGTCAGAAGGAAATTCATTCAGCTTTTTAGGGCATGTTTTTTTCAGTGCAGCCAACCAGCTCAAATCCAGTTATTCTCAGAGCTGCAGTTCAGAGCAATGGTGCCACCTCTCTCCTTAACAACGAATTTGTAATATGGTTAAAGTCCAGCTTAAATGCTGATGCTGGTGTGGTGGCATCCTTCACAGGGCTCCCACACCTTGGGCTGCTCTGCTCCAGGAACACCCATCCTCAGCAGAGGTGTCAGAAGAAACCCTTAGAGAGCTGCATTAGGTAAAAAGCCTTGTGGACAGGGGCAAGATCTAGTGTTATGTCCAAAACATGAACTATCAGTCACCACATATGGATATAAGGATTTGCATGCATCCACTGGATAAGCTGTAAATGAAACACTTGGTGTTGAGAAAGACACATGCATTCTCCCTGCCAAATGAAATCTGGGGACATACTGCAATGCTACGCTCCGAAGCCAGAAGCCAGACTGATAAGATGCTGTAGTCACCAAACTATATGAGTCATTTATTAAAGCAGCAATCACAGATCATCAGGGAAAAAACATCACCTAGACCTAACTGCGTTATCAGCAGTACCCGTATGAGCAGACTAGCATGGAACAAGTCTTGAAGATCATCTTATATGGAACTTTGTAGGCAGAAATAAAATTAATTGGCAATAGAAGCAGTAAGCAAGCAGATGATCTTTGCAAGAAAAGTGGGAGGAAATGGGAAAGTACTGAGAAAGAGAAAACAGATTAGGAAAGAGCACTGTACAACCAGCTGAGCAACAGATACTGTGTGGAGACTGGATAACAGAGATGTCCAGAAATACATCCTAACTCTTCTCCCAAATCTTCACAGAGCTTTTTCTTCTCATATGTTTTATTCTGCACTTCCCACTCTATTTTCATCTCTCCCATGGAACAGAGCTCCTGCCGCAGCCCTTCCCAGAACTTCCACTGCAGCCATCTCTCAAAGGTGTTTCTAGGAAACTTTTCCATTTCCCAGTTGCACTCTTCATCACCTGAAGCCCCTTATAGATTACTTCTGTTCACAATTTATAACAGCAGTAGCATTTGTGCATCAACCAGGCACATACTGGCCACTGTATTAGCAAGGAGTGATCTTCCCAAGACAACTCTGCAGACCAGGACATGCCATGTTTGGCACGTCTACTTCTCAGATCCTACAAGGGTGGGTAGACATGGCAGAGCTAGAAACAGCAAAAAATGTGATGGTCCAGCTCCTGGCTCATTTATACATCACTCACATTATGTTGGGTATACTTTTATTAAAGGATTTGGGAAATGCAGGAATTGCTAAATGCTGCAGGCTGTTGCTGTGCTCACATAATTTTCTGAAACAGCTTGGTAGAGCCTGAAAAAAAAGATCTTTGGAAAACAAAAGATATCAATTTGACATCCTCTGATAATTATTATTACCCTAATTAATTAATATTATCATTGCCCTAATTACTATTATTATTAATAATTTATTATTATTATTTTAATACTGGTGTTTCCAGGCTACCCATTCATTCAGTGCTTTTGTTTTCCAGAAAATGATGATATTTCTCAGCTTTTTCTGATCTCTGTGATTTCCTTCGAGATATTTTTGGCCCTGACTGATAGGCATAACTCCACTCAGTACAGCTTTACCTGCAGCCTTAGCCTACTACATTCAATCTGTTGAGACTGTTAAGGAAGGTATTAAATAAACTCAGACATTCATTTCTGGTATTGACAGATCACTGCAAATCATTAGGTGGCACTACAGCTGACATTCTCAACTTTTGCTTAGCTGAAAACCGCACGCAGCAGCGCTACGGCAAAACTAACAGCTAGTGATGGGGTAACTGTAGCGTTAATGTCTGCACTGCAGAAATGCATCACACGTGTCAGGTTTGGTGCCCGCCAGGTCAGGCAGTGCACAACCATACACCAGACACAGTCCCACTATAGGAGGGGCTTGCAGTCCTTCACTGAGGTGTTCCAGAAGTCAGGGCCCTTTGTAAACCTCCCGGACACTCAGATCTGAGGCATGCAGCTGAGATGCATACACTAGGCGCAGGTGAAAAATGACATGACACCTGAACATTAACACCTTTACACACAGCTGGTGGAGGCACGGAGCTGGAAGAGGAGCAGGAGTGACAGACCAGTGCTAGAGGCTTACGGAGAAAGGGTCCTGTGACACGGTCACAGAGCACGTGATGTGGCATTTCTGGTGCAGGGCACTGACTGAGGAGCCAGCCCTGCCTCACGTTGCAAAGCGTGAGGGAGAGCAAACGGGAGATGGACACCCAAAAGGGGAACTGTTCACTGGCAAAGAGCTGCACAGACACACTGCGGGTGTCAAGCACTGGTCAGGCAGGGCAGCAAGGCCAAGGGCTGCCCAAACAGTGTGTGCACATGGGGGCTGTGCTGAAAGACAGCAGGCAGGGGTCTGCAGAAACCAGAAAGGATGCGCAGCATCCTCCACATCCCACTGCGGGAGATGTTTCAGAAACCGGGTCACTTTATTGATCATTTCCCAGAATACAGGTGCATAGGGTTCGGTTGCCCTAGTAACAGTTGCTACGCAACACAGATTTACATTTTTCCTGTCATAATCTGAAAAACTCTGGGTACACATACAAGATGGACAGGCAAGATAAGGGTAAAGAAGGCCAAGGCAGTCTTCACAATAGTTCCTCCTTGTCCTCTCCAAGCCTCGCCAGAGCACACTGCCATCCCAGCAGCCTCACGCCCAGTGTGCTTTCCCTCACACATCCCTCTCCTGCCACTTATCTCCTTCCTGAGGGCCCAAGAGGGAATCAGGACATGCTTTGGGTATTCAGCTGTGCAAGGAGAGCAGAACAACTAAAAAAGACATAACTGCTTGTACAAGCAGAAGTAGGCAACAGGTTTGCTTTCCTAGTTTAGTTGAGCTCTTTGTCCAAATCAGGAGGGTATCTCAACAACAACCTGTGTGCACTGCACTTTCCAGTCTACTTGGCCATCTATAACCTCTGAACTGCAACAACGGGGAATCCGGGGAACATGAACACCAGCTGGTAAAACATGGATGTTCATGGAGGATACAGAGCTGCACAACTACCACAGATCCTAGAGGTTCTAGGATTTGTGTTCATGTTTGGGAAGTTCTTCTAGATATGCAAAGAGGCCTCTCTGGTAGGGGTAGAATCTCACAGGGCTGATGGAGCTAGCAAGGCACAAAGCAGAAAAAATCTCCCCTTTTAACCACACGAAACAATGCTCAGGAAACAATGCTAAAATCAGTATTTCCCATGAAAAGTGCCAGCCCCAAAGGTAAACAAAAATCGTCAGCCTTAAGGGATGTGGCCCAGTCGAGCACTTACATAGATGTTACCCTGCTGGTAGCGCTGGTGAAGGTTAAGCAGGATGGCAGCTTCGTGCAGATCTCCCAGCATGGACATGTCTTCTACCCCATCGATGCTGGTCTGGTGCATTGGCAAGACCTTTTCTCTGGAAAGGGAGGCCTTGGGGCACTGGAACACCTGGAGGAATGGGGAGAAGGACAAATAAGAGCATGCCACCTGGCCGTACAGTCTGATTTCCTACCAGAAACAAGTGCTTTTCCACAGCTTTATCCTTCAGCACTGGAAAAGGAAATGAATAAGGCACGGATCCGTTCCCTATTTGTATAGTAGTTCCTCTATTCCTGTTCCTACCTATTTGAGCTCCTTGGCCAGAACCCATAAAGCACACACCCTTCCTTTGCTACAGAGTTGTTCTCTCACCTTCAGTACTGCCAGGAACAGACCAATACAGGGCTACCTGATTTCTACTGAAGCCCCCTTAGCAGTAGCAGGGCACCACCAGGTGCACCAGGCTAGGCACGTAGCACACACTGTGCTCATGCCTGTGAGCAATGGTGGCAGCTGCTCCCAGGAGACCAAGAATGTTCTTTCAAAGAAGCACAGGGGGATCACGTCTCTGTCTGTAGCATGGTCTAGGCAAAGCTCATTCACATTCCAGGTTTGGCCCTGGAGCAGTGTCTGAGAGAGGGAGAGGTTTTTGTGTTGAGGGCAAAGGAAAGCAGGCAAAGCAGCTGAGAAGCCAAAGGAGTGACATCCTGTGTGCATGCTGGCATGGACATATGTGATGTGGCTTTCAAAGTGTTTGTACAATGACATCTATTAACTTCTGTCACTGCTCTGGGAAGTGCCTTCTCCTCTGTCAACACAGTTGCAATCTTCCTGCCTCGTTGCTGCAACCTTCTTCCTGCTAGAGCTTCCTCCTCCTCAATAACCCACTCTTCAGCTATTGGGTCATCTTCACCCCCGTTCACACAGCTGAGATTAAATTGCCATTCCCCTCCACCATAGCCACATCCCAGCCCTCCTTTCCTCCTCCTCAGGCACGATGCTGGCATTTCACAATGCTATTTCAGTTGCTTCCCACTCTTGGATTCAACCATGTGCCATCTCCCACCCATCCTCCCAGGCTGCGCTAGATAGCCAGACCCAAGCTGTGCAGATGGGACACTTCACACGGGCAGCCTGGAGGAGAAGCAAACCAGCCTGCAGTAGCCTTTCCAAAGTAACTTGGGCTTTTCTTTCCCTTCCGAGGCACCGGTCTCTATTTCATCTTCATCCCTGCTTGCCAGCTCACCAGGTGCCACCAACGGACCTGAAGGACCCCACAGAGAGCGAGCCCACAGTGTACAGCATGGATCTCAGTGCTTTCTCCTGCCTGCTCCCTTGCAGTCCTCAGGCTGCTGTAGCTGCTAAGAAGAGGCCAGCCCGGCAGCTGGAAGCTGCAGACAGAATCAGGTCACCCTGCCCCCTCCCAGCCACCTCGCCAGAGCTGGAGCTGCGGCAGGGAGCTCATGGCAGCAGCACCATGCAGGCGCCAGCCAGTGCCCCTTTCAGCCCCTACCCACACCGCTGATGGAGCAGAAGGGGGATAACCTGCTGCAGGATCTTTGTCTTTGGAGCAGACACTGCATACACTTCCACGGGAGAAAAAGGGGAGCAGGTTGGGAGAGTCGGACAGAGAAATCTGGGGGACAGTACAAGCTACAAAGGTGCGTCTTGATCAAAACCACTACAGCACTTTCAGACCATGAGGCAGCAAACCTGCCCACCTCTCTTCTCTCTGCTGACTCGGACTGATTTTGGAAGGGGACAAGTCCAAAACAGTATGATATGATCTGCCTGGCAATTACTCATTTACCACCACACTGTCAGCACTTGTGGCCATTTGGGCCAGACAAGAAACAATAAAAAAATGTCTAGGGAAAAAGCTGAGTGCACAAGTGTCTCAAAAGATAGCAGACGTTTGGCAGCACCTGTGCCAAGAGGCTGCTATGCCTGAACAATAATTGTGTGATGGGTCAGAGCTTGTTTACTTCCTCCTGTAGAAAAAAAGGAGAAAATGGGACCCTGAAGAGTAACACGGCCCTGAATACAAGGCTAAATGATTAGTCAGGACTAGATCATCATCTATTAACCCTGTCTTGAGACTCTTGATTGTGATTATACATCATCCCTCCCTAAAGAAGAATCTGGTCCAAGATCCACAGTTACACAGGTACTCTGGCAGGACTGTAGCAAAGCCACAGCGAGAGGAGTGTTCATTAGCTCCGGTACCCTCTGGACAGAAACACTGCATAGGTGAAATTATTCCCTGGAGGAGCAGGCTGATGCTACATTGACACCCTAACTGAGTCCAGGATGTCACCTGTCTCTCCCCAAGGCTGGGGAAGTTCACCGATACCCTTGCCCATCACTTCAGTACTAGCAGCTCACCCTTCCTCAGGTGGAAACTGGGTCCTCCAGCCCCATTGGGATATGGGGGGGGTGGGGGTGGGGGTGTTCTCCATGCCTGTCAGAGGCATGGGGCTTGGGGAAGAGCTTTCAGGTCTTCCCTAGCACTGGGAGAGGGCTGACTTTTAGCCTGTCCTCTGGCTTCCAGGGTGGACACTTTTCCTGTCTCCGTATCACCAGGGATCATCCAGGGTCCTGGAGACAGGAGACGTGTTTTTTTGTTCTGCCCACTGTCGTGCCAAAGGGGTTTTCCCTGAGAGGAGCTCTGACGTTTCAAAGGCACAAACGTGACCCAGACACGATGACTCTCCACCCTTAGAGCTTGCAGGGTGCTGCACTGACTCTGGCCAGCCAGGCCCTTTCCCACCTCCAGCCACGCCAGGAAAGAGGCCTTCGCTACTCCCCCACTCAGTTCTGGACCCCTCCATCAGCCTGGAGCACAGTTCAGAGGGCTTGGCACTATCCTGCCTCAGGTATGGTAAGCCAGGTCTGGCTTCAGTGGTTTGCATTACTGAGCTGATTCCCCTGGCTGATTTTCCCTGAAGCAAGTGAGAAAGCACAGACAAACCGATCTCTCAGCAGAGCTGCCTCTGGAATCCCCCTTTTCCAAGAACACATAATGTTTAAAGGGAAAATTATAGGCATTAGCAAGCAGGGTTTTTTTAAATTTGGGAAGAAAAATATCTTTTAGTCTTCTAAGTGCAAACAAGCCCTCAAATACCACACAGGTACTTCACAACACAGCCAAAGATTTCTGCTTTCTCCCCAGTAATGAGGTTTTCCTCCTCAACCCCAAGTTCACCCATTAGTGTGACCCTGAGCACACAAGCAAAGCTCCCACCCAGCATCTGTTATGTTTATTCATAAAGCTTTGGGCTGGTCTGTCCCGAATGCGGTTTCCAATCTCTTGTGTTTCATAAAGTGTCAGCTCCTCCTTTCCTTCCAGGAAGTCACATTTCTGATGGATTTGTTGCTTGAGAAGTTTTTAAAGAAATAAAAACAAATGGCAAAAGCCCTGAAGTGTAAAACTGGACATCTTACCTCAGAGCCGCAGTGAAGCTGGGCCAGAGCAAACACAAGGACACTAGATTTAGAGATCAGCTGGCTCATCCAGTCCAAACCCAAATGAAGATGTTTTCATCTGAGTTTTCACCAGGGATAAAACAGATGATGCCTCCTACAGTTGCCAAGCAATAAGCAATGAAGAAGAAAGGCAAGGGAAGCATACAGGACAGCTGTTGTGGAGGGCACTGACTAGAGAAAGCCCTAGAGCCACCACCATGTGCTTTTTCCTGCATAAGCCATAAAGCGCACAGCCAAATTTGACTCAGAAAAAACCCTCAGTGATGGCAGTTAATAGTTTTCCCAGGGTTAGCAAGCCGAGCTGACTCACTAAGGATTTGGACAGTCCCCAGAGGTCAATTCCTACCAACATAACTCCACGAGCACTGCAGCAGGCACACCAGGGAATTGCAAGGAGCACAGGGCTGGAAATAGGGCAGGGAAAAGGTTTGTTCCCCATTACCGGCGGAGAGCAGGCAGAGCTGAACAGAACAGCCCTTACGGCCGCGTGGCTTGGAAGAATTGCATCCTGGCAGGAAGGGCTGATTACCTGGTGGGACTCCATCCTTCCTAGGAGCCTTTTGCCAATATGGTGGTACCGTTCATGCAGCTTCATCAGAGACGGCACAAGAACAGCCATGCAAAGTGAGGTGAGCGGACAAATGAAGAGAAGAAAGGGAGACCAATCTTCTTTCTAACCTTAGTTAGACCTTTGACATGGTTTATAATAGAGTTGGGATACTTTTCAGACAGTGGCAGCACTTGAACTGATACATTTCCTTTTAACATAAATATGCAAGATCATGAACTCCATATTGCAACTTGGCGTAGGCTACAGCCTCATGCAAACCTCCACTTACCATGCCATAATCTGAGGTGAAGAGCACGTTTCCATCGGCACATGAGCCGACAGTACATGGCTGCAGCTGGTCCTGCTCCCGCAGCCATACCCTGGCACCCTGCAAAAATCAAAAAAACTCCCATTAGAAAGAACGGAGCCTGAGAGGTCTGCACGTGGGGTGTGAACACTCAAGGAAAGCTGGAGGAAGATGCAGTGTTCTAAGGCTACTTCCTAACTGCAGCTGCTTACAATTTTTAAGTGAGTTCTACTTAAGTTTTCAGGGAAAATAGTTTGAACTTCTTCAATATAACATGAGAGGAACAAAAATCAGCTTTAATGAGCTTCGTGAAGAAACCAACATAAGAAAACATCAGTTTTTATAGAAAGTAATGGAAAGATACAAACACAGAATAGTGGGTTAGACTGTCTAAACATTTTTCAACTTAGAATAGCAAGTCATCAAAAGTCATGCTATAATAATAATAGAAAATGTAAATAAAGCCTGTTTACAATTTCATACACCCACACGTCACTGTAGGTCGAAATGCTCTCAGAAACCATCAGCCAAAGCTAAGCAGATTTCACAGAGCTTTCTGCTTTCGTCTCTTGCAAGAGTTTCCTTGGGTAAGTGACACGATTTGAGTGTTTTTCTGATGTATATATACACTGATGTACATGTGATGTATATAGTCTCACACACGCACTATAATATCTTAAATTGCTCAGAGTCTCCCCAGACAACCCTGAGCACAAAGGCAGACTTCTGGTAACACGCATTTATGTCCAGTCGAAGTTGATTCTCAGCCTTGTGTTTCAAGACCTCAATACACAAAGCCAGGCTGTGTCACAGGAAAGGATGGGTGAATGGCTTTGCTGCGAAAACCTGTGCGGAGGGAAAGGTTCAGGGGAAGGTGTCAGGATGTGAGCAGAGATCAAAGTCTGGGGCTCACCATACCAAATGTAAATTCCGTCTGCAGCGGCTGTTGCAAAGGCAAAGCTGTATGAATTGCATGGATCTTAAGTCATGAAATAGATTTAAGAATTACTGCTAAAAAAAGTATTAGAAACTAGGCTTGTGGATAAGAAGTCCTTAAATAGTACAATGGAAAGAAGGGGCCCAAAATGCAACTTTAATGGGTGCCAACTGACAATTAGGAAGCAGTGTGTGAGTTTCGTTTGAAAACTTTCTAGTTACGTAGAAACACAGCCAAGGCAGCTGATCTGTGGCCTCCTAGTAGTCATCATTGCCCTGTGGCCACACCAAGACACTTCTGTCACTGTGCAGATGATCTTAAACTTTACATGTTTATTTGGGCTAGGTAATAAAAAGGTCACGGAGACCAAAATTACTTTAGCTTTTTTGATGGAGCTTTCACCAGAATCATGCCCAAGATGTGTTGTGCAAGTATGCAGCCAGTCAGCATCTAGAAAAAAGAGATAAAATGCAAGAAGAACAAGCTGCCCCACCAGACACAGTCTGCATTATGCAGAATTAGGCACAACATCAAACTGCTCTTCAGTTATCGCAAACCAATATGTTCTGTCTTCCCACAGAAATCAAACTCTGCTTAGCTAGGTATTCAGAAAAAGCCAAAGTGCTGAACTGTTCAGGAATATTAAGAACATCCCGCTTTTTTCAATCGATTCATAAACCTACTTTCTTCCTAATTTGTTTTATAACCCTAAGATATTGATTATGAAAGCCCTCTTAAACATGTCAGCACCATTACCTCCTTGTTTATAGGCTTATTATATTTGAAGAGATATGATAGGATTTCCATATTACATTAGACAGAATGTGGAACAATAGTTTATTCTTACTGGTTTATTTTACTATTTTTAACTACTTTGGTCACTTTAAATACTTTAAAACCCTGCATTTTCCTTTCTGTAGAAGATATACCTATTGAACAACCTCCAGCCCTCCCAGTTTTAATGACATTAAGAAAGCCGGCATAATTCTAGCTTCACTGCAATGTTCTCCTTTAGATTTCCCATCACTAGATGAATGAAAAACACCAGTGCAAGGATGTATGCCAATGCAAGGATTGTGTGTGAAGCTCAGCCCTCACAACCAGTGAGCAATTGCAACAGAGAAATGTTTTCTTAATTTTACAGATTCGAGTTTCAAGATCCCAGAGAGATAGTAAGCAATGCATTGAATAGAGAATTTGAGGGACTGTTAGAGATCTTCATGACATCCTTCTAACATTTTCTGATTTTTCTGATGCTTTAGACAGTGTCTTGAGGTACCCGGGCAAGACATTGGTAGTTAGAAATCATCCATATCCCAAATCGTATTCAGACTGCACAAACATCTTCCACTAACACATGTTGCTGTTCACATCTTTTTCACTAAAGGCCCCTAGCTACCATCACAATATCAAGAGCAAAGAGTCATCATCAGAAAACTGAAAATATGTTCCTGGAGCTCCCAACAAATAGCAAGATGAAAGAAAACCTCTTCTAATACACTTAGCACATTCTCAGCAGTGCACTCTCAACAGCCTGCAGACGCCGCTAACCCACAAGATCATAGGTGGGAGCTCCATTAGTCAAGAGCTGGACCCACACCCTCCCCTGCACACACGCACAGCATTAGCAGCATGCCTTCCTCGCAAGACCTCGTGCACACCTGCAGACAAAGAGAACCTGGGTTACACACACTTCCCGCTCACTAAGCTCAGAAATGAGTTTGGAGGAATAGGCAGCTGATGATCAGCCACACAAGAGATGCTCCATAGGCACCAACTCTGATTTTTTATTAGGTATCATTTAGAGGTGAGAAGGAGGGAGATGGACGGGGTGACCCTCTATCTTTGACTCCTAGGAATTATCAGAAAGTCCAGACTGACCCAGTTCCCTTTCCCAGCAGAAGTCCATGTACAAATATAGTAAGAAATACTCCCAAAAGCAGAAGACCTACTTCCCTTGTACAGTATTGCATCATTTTCTACACACTTAACGGGAGATCCTTCTCCTGCATGCTGCCCAAGTGCAGAGGGCAATGCGATGAAACTCCCAGGCACTAGGGCATTTCAGCTGCCCAGGACTTACTTCAGTCCACTTTGATGTTGCAGTAGTTTTCGCAACAGCAATTGCCTCTGCCCAGTAGAAGTGCACTGCACCCATTTATTTTGTTTCCAGAAGGAGCATCATGCTGAGACAGCCAGAACAGGAACCACAGAGCAAATTATTCTAACTTCTGCCCGGCATAACACCTATTTCCTGAAAGACTGAGTTTGTTTTAGTGCATCTCCTTCCATCAGCCCTTTTTTTCTAAACATGAAATTCCCCAAGGAGCCTTGACTAAATACAGAAACAGATGGCGACACCAAAGAAACTGCCCTCACATCGTTCCCCTCTCCCCCAGTACCATGCATTTCATTGATCAGTTGAAAGGATTAAATTGAGCAGAAAACTTAAGAACTGCCAGGCAGCAAGACTAAGCTTCCATGGGAGAAGCAAGAGAAGCAAAGCAGAACAGCAATCTGCTGGGGTCGGGCGGGTCCCAGCTCCCACAGGCAATACAGATGATGGGAAAAACCCTGCTCTCCTAGCACAAGGTGGAAAAACCTCAGTTTTTTGACTGGGATAGAGAAATTCTTACCTGCATCCAGAAACAAAAAAATATCACAAAAAATGAAGCAACAAGCAATCACTGTTTTGAAAAGAATATATTAATGGACAGCTAAGGAATAGAGTGATGATTTTGTGTAATTGTTTTCAAATGAATAAAACTGGTAAAATACTAAAGATATTTAACTTGAGTTCCTTTTGTAATGAGAATAGCTCTTCCCCTCCTGATTCCTCTTTTAAGTAGGATTTTGTCAAATTACCCCAACACCCTCAAACAGAGCAACAACAGCAGCTACTGAAAGAAAGAATAAACTAGTAATGTACCAGAGTTCCTGTACCAAGAGGTCACTTGGATATTAAACAAACTCAGAGACCAGCATCCTCATTCCTACAGTCTCAGTGACAATCTGTCCACAATCTGGCCTTACCACAAAGTGCATAGCAAAGCACAATCCTGAAAACTGATCCCATAACAGGGAGTTATAATTTAGAAAATAAAGTTGCTTGCATACCAAGAGCACTGTTTCATCAGCCCTGTCTCACGCTCACAGCATTGTCTTTCACTGAGGACACTGAACTCCAGACATAATTTTTCTGTTCACAGAGCACCTGGCACTTTGGGGTCCTTGACTTGGAAATCCTTGTGCACGATCCTCCCTCCTTGTGCACAAATCTGCACAGCTCCCAGGAGCAATGTGCTTGGCAGGGGTGCATCAGGTGGGTTTATCAATGTTCCAGGAGATACTCAAAGAGGAAAAATGCTTTTGATTGAAAGATACTTTCCAGAGAACGAACCATGCACACAACTGCCTAGCTTGTTTCCATTATGGCATGTTTTTGTGATGTTTTCTTTGTGAATGAACAAGACTCTCAGCTTTCAGACCTATCTGCAGATCCATACTATGAGAGGCCCTTGCAGGACTTTGGTTTGGGCCAACTCCTCCATCAGCCATTCTGCAAGGGGCAGGGATGTCTCAGAAAAGGACTCTCCTGCACTGTGAGTCCAAGTTAAACATCACTGTGGGTGCTACAAGTTTTTCAGCTATACATACTGTTGTGTATATGCATACCTTTGTCCTGAGGCTGTTCAGTAGGTATTAGGTATCCAAGCCTTGTGTTTTCCCTGCCGATGGATCCATATGCTCCGAGGTGTGGAAGCAGCATCATGCAAAGTCAGCTGTCTTCCTGGCCTCAGTGGGCTTTGTGGTTGAAAGCCAGGCAGCAGCACTTGGGCTAGAAAGGCCCGTGCCATGCAGACAAAGCCAGGCTCAGGTTTCAATAAATGCACTTTTCAACAGATTGATCTAGACGATCATGAATAAGTGATAGGACAGAAATAAAGAGACTTAGCTAATGGACACAAGACTGGTGGGGAGGGGGAGTCTGTGACACCCTAGATCCATATGGGAAGGGATGCAGAAACCCTGCTGCGTTTCTTGTGTCAGTCTGACATGAAGTCACCCGGCCAGTCCCCAGGCTAGGTCCGACCAGCAGGAGCGGTACCTCTGGGGGCCTGGGAAAACCCAGGAGACCACAGGTGGAGAGAGGCAGAAGCAGGAACAACCGAGCCGGCAGCAGCCAACATGGAGCAGCTGGGAAGAGCAAAAATAACAAGAACAAAAAATAATTTACTTCTTGTAAGGCACACGGATGACCTGCTGTGAAGCTAGGAAGAACTGAATCTCACCCGGGAATGTGCTGTGGTTGCAGCCCCACAGACTGTACCTGTGGGGCTCAGGGAGCTCCACGGCCAGCACAGCTTGTGGAGCCAAGCACAGCTCTTGGGGCCAAGACGCAGCTCAGCCCCTGTCTCAGGCAAGTTCAGTTATCAGCCCTGTTCCTTCCTAATTAAGGGGAAAAGTCCTCAGCGTACCAGCTGATCTGCAGAATAACAGCTCTGTGTTATCAGGAAAAGGTTACGCATCTTAAATCCTCTCAGAGCAGTTTGTCACTTACGGTCACTTATATATGTGCACCGATTCCCACCCCTCTCGCCACCCCCCCCCCCCATCTGCTCTGCGCCTCTCTCCTCCCCCAGTTTGGCTGCTGCACTGCCTCTCTCCTCCTGCACATCTCCCCGCCTCAGATATCCCCCAGGATGCGCCTGCTCCTTGAAGGCAGGGGGAGAAGCTACCAACTGCAGCAAGCACACCGTCTCCTCGCCACGAGAGAATTTGACCAACAGCTTCAGAGCTGCAGCTGGACTGAGGTTTCCCACTCGTCCCCAGCACAGCTGTGCCCAAGGCCCACCAGGGTCTTGCAGCTTTCCCTGTAATCACTCCAATGCCGCGGCACCTGCTGCAGATCAGTGAGTCTGTGGGTGCTGAAGGCAAAGGGGCTGTGGAGTGACCATTCGTCTGAGGGGTGGCAGTGCCAACGCCCAGATGTGACACTTGAGCAGGAAGGCAGTCATTATCGAAACCAGAGGAAGGTCAGGAGAGGTGGTTTCTGCCCATCCTGCTGCGGATGACAGCACAGCTGCCTTGTGAAGCTGGAGACGGTGGCAGCGTCACCTCTCCAAAACCCACTCAAAGCCGAAGCACTCTCACAGCACTCTCATGGCATTTAAGGTCCACAGAGGAGAGCTCAGTGCCTCACGAGGCCACAGCAGCCTGTCAAAGAGAAGCCAGCCCCAGCATCCGTGCAATGCATTTTGTAGAAGTCTCAGATGAGAGCCCTGAAACTATTTCTTCAGCAGTTTCTGTTAAGCATAAATCGGGATTATGTCCAATACCTTTCTGCATCTTGCCACATCCTTGACTCCAGTAATTCCCTGCCATGTGGAGTTGTACCATCTAGTCACACATTATATGTAAAAACACAGTTTTTAAATCAGTCTCATTCCCATGAACCAGAAAATCCCCTTTTCTTGTGGTTAGAGGTGGAAGAACAGAGGATTCCAATCCACCTTCTCTGTCTCATCCATTATTTTCTGCTCTTTTGCCACGTCTCTCCCTATTTGTCATCTCACTAATAAAGTATTCTCGGGTGTTTCAAACTCTTCACGTGAGACATTTTCCTGGTGTTTGATTGTCCTCGGTGTCCTTGCCTCAAACACCATGAAAAAAGCAAGTGGAGTGCCTCTGAACTGGGATGCACTTTCAGTCAATCTGAAATAAGGGTAGAAGTGGAAAAAAAATTTTTAAAAAAAGGGAAACAGCCCACATAAGTAAGATGTTGGGAAACAGAAAAGACAGTAGAGTCCAAGCTTCACTAATTTCTCTTCTAAAATCACTGGGGACAACAGCATGCGCTAGTGGCAGTATCCAGTTACTAGATGGGGATGAGAGCATTGTGAATAACAACGGAGGCATGCACAAATTTTTAATAGGCAGCCCTGGAAAGCACCCCTCCTGCATCACATTGAGATGCTGATGAACTTTCCCATATTTTTGTAAACGGAAAGGACACAAAACATTTTAAAAATCAACAGGTCCAAGCATTCCCAGAGATCTGAGTAATAAAGTTTCTCACCAGCTGATATTCATTTTTGATAAGCCTGGAAATGAAGAGGAAATTCCATGAGACCGGAAGGGTCAGAGCCTAAATGAGGGCTCTGGCACGATTATCCCAAGTAGCCATGGGTTGCTTAATCTGACAACCCCAGGGAAGATAAAGAGTTTTTTGCCCCCAGAATTTTCAATTTAATGGTACTGTAGCGTCAATTATTTTCCAGCACCAGTCAGCATGCAGAAAGATGGCTAGTCAAACAGATCTCTTCATTCTTTTATTAGCATACAAGCATAAGAGATAAACTGGACAGTAATAGACTCTCACAGCACTGTTCACATAGAAAGCAGTGTTCTGATAGGTGCCAGACCCTGAAGAGCCAACAGGTAAAAATACAGCAAATGGATCTCAAAGCAGTAGTTATGAATGGCAAAAATCATTACTAAGCAAGGGAGTTCCTAACAAAACTCTGCAGGGACAGGGCCAATACTATTCTGTATTCTCATCAAGGATGTAAAACCAAAAGCAGTGCTGCTAATGCCGGCAGATGCCAACATCTGGTAGATCAGTAAGTGTCCACAAGGATGAGACCATCAGAGCAGTGTGGATTCCACGCTTGTTTGGACAAAATGGGATTAAAATACAGCCAAACGGAAAGGTCATATTCAGGGGAGAAGGAATGCAAGAACACTTCAAAGAGAGGAATGTCTACTGGAAAGTCACAGACCCAAAGAGGATTGTGAATTGCTACACAGAAACTCCCAGGACATTTGGTTGCAACAAGAGCTGATGCGTGTCTTGGGTGGATAAACAGGAGCAAGGAAGTTTACTGCTTACTTAGGCTTTGAGGTGTGAGAAAGAACCCTTTCAGAGAGCATCTAAAAAATTCAGTCATTTTTGCTCTTCAGACAGATCCCTTGTAATGCAAAAGCACTTGTGAAAATGTTAACGTCATTATGTAGATTAGCCAGAGCCAGGGCTGCCCTATCTAGCCCAGACGCTGATAGCGCAGGGATGAGAGCAGCATGTGGCCCAGCACGGGCTGCAGCCCTCGCCTCGGTCCCTGCACGCTCAGCCCCCTCCTGCTTGCTGACCCCTGCAGCACTGCGGCGCTCCTGCTGCCCCTGCAGCGCCAGCACACAGACAGACGGGGGCCCGGGAATGATTTCTTGCAGGCTGAAGAGATATTTGGGATGAAACAGCTCTCATGAAGCAGAAGCAGGACCCAAAAATGGATGTGGCTGCCAGACACTTCAGAAATGAAACGGGATTTATTTTAAACCAAGGTTGTGTAACCGCTTGAAGAAACTGCAAAAAGCGGGGGATCCTCCAGAAATAAGACTTTCCAGAAAGCGTGATTCAGCCAAATCTTAATCATTGGTTCAATATGCAAGTAAGGGGAATGAGCAGGACTAAGACACAGCCCTGGTCCTAACGCCAGGGCCTGAATTTCCACCTCCTCCTCAAAGACACCAACACCCGCATCTGTGAGAGGCCTCGCTGCTGGTTCACTTCACCCAGACCCGCGGGGCAGAAGTTTCAATCTTAATGATCCCATTTAAATAGCTTGCCCATTTTCCCTAAAGTAAAATGGGAAACGAGATGTTGCGAAACGTTCACAGTTACGGTGATACAGCCACGGGAGGCGAGAAGCGAAAGCGGTGTGGCACGAGGAGGGTCGGCAGGCAGCGGCGAGCTGCCACGGGCCGGCCTGCGGAGATGCAGCTCCACTTCGTGTGGGCCCCCCTGCACCCAAACTGCAATTGCTGCTCCTGAACAGGGCAGGGGCTCCTTTTGTCCCACCTTTACCTCCTTACAGCGCTGGGAGGTTTGGGGGAGGCGCAGCTGGGTTGGGGGATTCTGCATGTAGGACATCCGTGCTGAAGCAGTCCCATGGGTATCTTCAAGGACAGCGATACTTCTCTTTTGCTGAACCGCACAGACTGAATAGAGAGGGGTTGCTCTGTGTCATATTTACTTGGTGACCCTCGAGCATTACATATGTAATAGTCAGCATTTCTCCTCTTCCCAGTCTCTTGAGATCCTCTTTTCTGGGAGGTCACAGTATTCTTGCTAAGCTATCAGGGAGCGTGGTGAGGCGTGTGGTCCTCAGGGAAGGAGAGGCTTGGTGGGATTTCTCCCCCGCAGAGCAGCCCCACTGCTGCAGGAGATGACGTTCTGCCTATCATTCCTTCCCAAGCTGGCATTTCCCTAAGCCAACAGTTGTTAACACACAGGCCCTCATCTCACCATTATCTGGAAAGACAGCACATCACTCATGGTCAGCGTCATCAAAGTCAGTTGGAGCATTTATTTCCCTGTGCTGCAGACAAGGAGCTGCGGGAGGATTCTCCAGGCCACCTGGCCAGACGCCTCAAGCAGTTTGGGGCTGTGGAGGTAGCTCAGATGTATACATGGTTGCAAATCGGGCAGCCCTTGTGCTCCAGACAGGCTGCTCCTCCATGGGTTTGGACCTGGGGCTGATCCACATATACCCCTGGGGGAGGACAGGGTCAGTGAGCGAGGACCATGCCAGCTATTGGGAGGAAAGCAGAGACCACCACAGCCATGCGGGACTTGAGTACAGGATCCCCCTGCCTTTCTGCCCCCACCTTAGAAAGCTTAAGGACTTTGGCAGATTTATTCTACAACATGGATTAAATGTGTTGCATTTCACCATGAGAGCCATGAGGAAACACGTTTAACCCTTAAAAATGCCAGCATGTCTAGGCCGGTGGCACATGAGCAGGACAATGATGTCTGTGACTCCACCAGATGCTGCTGCCTGGTTCAGCCTGACGTGGGGCCACATTGCTGGTCACTGGAGAGCAGAAAGAGCCTCAGAGAGGGACGGGATGGGAGCAGCGTCTCCTTTAACCCTGGTCATGGCACTCCTGCTCCTTGGGGAGAATCGGAGAGCGAGTCACATCCTCTGTGTCACCCCACATCCTGCCCACGCTCCAGACACACAGGGAAACCACCACCCGGCACCGCTGGCTGCAGCCCTTCCCTCCGGGGCCCCTCCTCCCTGAGTGCCAGGCATCTGATGGCAGGCGTGCGTCCACAGCTCTGTGCTCTGCCGCGTGCCGAGGATGAAGGGTTTCCAGTCCGGGGCACAGCAGGGGACAAGCCGTGGCAGCACGCACCCCGCCAGCTCGCTGTCAGTGGGTCGCAGCCAGGGGAGGGCACAGCCTGTGGGAAGTCCTGCGGCGGTGCCACGCTGGCACAACCTGTCCAAAGCACCTCCACAGACAGGACACATAGGCTGAACCCATCATCAAGCCGATTATCATAGGTGGACTTCAAAGAATAAGAACTCCTATGGTCTCTGCCAAGCCGAGAGGGGAACCAGGGAAGCTGGGAAGACACACAGCATCCGCACCTAACCCCAGACACCGGCCGTGTGGCCCCGCATGCTGTCTGAACGCTGGCAGCACAGGGTGGGAGCCTGCTAAAGCCAGACCAGCAATGTGCTGGGGGTTAAACTATCCATTGTGAGGGATGACATGCATCCCCCGGGACAATCTTGGCGTCTGCTGCAGCAGAAAGAGGTGGAGCAACTCCCTTCTGCTCAGGCGCTGCCCTCCCACCAAGAACCCCCATGGCCAAGGAGGAAGAGTGGCCGGGGTGCAGCAGATGCCAAACATTCCCGCTCCACAGAAGCCACAATCCCTGCTCTCGCCCCCACCGCCTTTCCTGCAAGGCTCGAGGCTTTCCCATGCGTGCTTGCCCTGGTTCTCCAGCCCTGGCCACCTTGCTGCACCAGGGTTTGAGCCCGTGACTTACACAAGATGTAATAAGAGTCCTAGAGAGTCCGGGCTTCAGGACTGCCCCCAGACCTATCCTGGAAATCCCTGTTTCACCAGGTAACGGCAGAATCACGCCTTGATGTGCGCAGTTGGACAAAGCTCAGAGCACCCTCCTGGGTGCTGCTGCAGACACACACCTCTGGGCACCCTCTCTGCCACTGCCTTTTTCCATCAGGCACTTCAGGCTCCTCAGTGGCTATATTCCTGGTTCCCTGTGACAGAGGGGTGGCCACAAAGGCTCTGGTGAAACGGCCCTTTGGGAAACCCTGGCCTCCATCTGATTAGATCCAGGCTGCCAGGAGCAGCAGGTTAATCAGTTAATGGCTAAAACGATCCTGAGCTATGCGCTGTGCTGGCCTCGGGGTAGCCCCTGCCGTGCAGCCCAGGGGCAGCGGCTCCTTCCTTCCCAGATCTGGGAAAACATCTGCTCCGATAAGGCCAGCGCTTCCTGGGGGAGGGTCAGGCCCCGGCCCATTAGCTGCTCCACAGGGGCTGGAGTTTCCCCGGCGCACCCAGGGCAAGGCAGAGGCCAGACACTGGGTTTAATGGCCTGGAAACCAATGGGGACGGGAGCGGGGGTGCCTGATGGCCCCAGCCGCAAGGCCCCAAACACGAGGCTTTCAGAGCTCAGCCGCAGACCTCAGGACGGTCCCATGGCCCCACAGAGCCACAGGTGCTGTCGCCCATGGGGCCAGCACAGGCTGCCCCCAGCCTCGCAGGAAAGACCCTCACAACCAAAGGCAGCACCAGGCCAGGCTGGCAGCATGTCAAGGAAAGAGGCAGAGAGCATTTTGGGAGGGCTGGGGCGCACATGGCACCAGGCACGTGCATTAGAGCTGCGCACCTCTGTCTCCCGAAGGTGCAATGGGTGCCCCGCGTGCTGCTGCAGAGCGCCCAAAGTAGGAGCGCTGCGGGTGCTCGTAGGACCACAGCCCACGTCTGACGGGGACCAGCCTGGCTCTGAGGAGCCCGCCGGTGTGAAGGTGACTGGGCAGCGGCCCTGGCGAGGCAGAGGCCGGAGGCGGGCGCACCCTCACGCCGCACGCTCCCCGGTTCCTCGCCGGCTTCGGCTCTGGCCCGGTGCCACGCGCGGCGAGCTGAGCCGTGACATGCACACGCAGGCAGGAGCAGGCTCCGGACCTTTAAGTCGCTCCGGGGGATTAAAGCAGCATGCGAGCGTCTGCGGGCAGCCATGACTATGGTACGGCACACGCACCGAGCCCGCAGCACGAGCGGCTGGAGCCACGCATCCCTTGGGCTCCGGTTCCCCCAGCCCACGCGTGGGCTCCCGGACTCCACGCAGGGCCCGGGCGGTGCTCGGGAGCCCCGCACGCCGCCTCCGAGCGCTGATTAAAATTAAAAAAAAAAAAAAGTGAAACTTGGGCTCCGCTGCTGCGGGCAGCATCCTCCCCGAGCCCCCGGCCGAGCCGCTCCCTGCGGCGTAAGCATCCCACCGGTGTCCCCCCCGCGCCCACCTGGCGGAGAGAGGCGTCCATCTCAGCGCCGCATCGCCGTGCCGAGCCGAGCCGAGCCGTGCCGTGCCGTGCCGAGCCGTGCCGTGCCGGGCTGGGCTGGGCTGGCCGCGTCCCGCCGCCGCCGCTCGCCGGCCCCGCGCCACGCTGGCTCCGCCTTGCGGGGAGCGGGGGGAGGCCGGGGCCGCCCCCTCCGCCCCGCCCCGGGCAGCGGGCACCGGCGGGGGGACGGGCACACCGGGCCGGGGGGGGCCGAGCAAGCGGGGGGCTGCTCCGGGGGCAGCACGCCCCGGGAGGGCGGCGCGGAGAGGGGCAGGGGGCAGGGGGCTGGGGGCGGGTGGGGCGCTGGGAATAGGGTCGAGAGGGGTCCTCTGCGGCTCTGCCGAGGGTGCTTTGGGGTTAGGGTGCTGGAACGGCCAGGGGCTGGGTGATGTGTCCCAAAAGTGCAGCCGGGTCACAGTCTGCATGCTGGGGAAGGGGTGGTGCGGACGTGTTCCTTGCAGTGGGAAGAAGTTAGTTCGTTTTTCTGGAAGAAGGAAGGAGATCTAACTAAGGAGGGGAACAGGGCTTTTTTTCTTTATTTTTTTCCCCCTTTTTTTTTTCCTTTCTTTTTTCCTTTTTTTTTTTTTTTTTTTTCCCGGTGAATAATGTGCTTTTAAAACTACTTAAAAGACAGCAAAGGCTCTGAGGGAGGTGGCGGTATCTTGGCCAGCCTCTGCCACAAGACAGTCACACCAGGCCACTACAACCTGCGCAGACAGCCCTCACCACTCCGCTCCGCCTTCGCTATCCGGACTCTTTGGTGAGGTTTCCTGTGCTGTGAGTCACTGGCAGTGTGTCCTTCCACTTTGATACCAGATCGCCGGGCATGACCATCCAACCTCTATTGCACTCTTGCGGGACTAGCTGAAGCTACACCACTTTCCCCGTCTTATGCAAGACAGTGCCAGAAGCCCAACCCCGGTCCTTATCTCACATCTAATACTCCTATCCTCAAGGCCAATTACCCCATTAGCAGAGGGGATTGGATCGACTGCGCACTGACTTGTCCTTGACAGTCCCCTCTGCGGCCAGGCACTTGTCATCGGGCCGTTTGTGCCTCAGCCAGCCTTCCCCAGCGGGAGGCAGCTCCTCCTCCGGTGCCGCTGCTTCCGCAGGCGATGCTGGCTGACCAGCTTCTCCTCCGGGTGCTCAGCGGGGAGCTGGTGGGCTCCTCACAGCCATGGCCAAACTGGGGAGCACACACATGGCCTTTACCTCTTCTGCCTACCTGTCAAGGGTCTCCGCCTGTGTCTCCAGAAGTCCCCTCTCGGACTTCTTCAGTGGGGAAGCTTTGGCTATGGTTCCTGTCCCTGAGGCCATCAAGGTGTGACCCTCACAGCCCATGCCAAGGGAGATCAGACAGTGAGGTGGGCAAGGAACCCACCTTTTAAAAGAGAAGATTTTTCGGTATTAACCACTGTCTGAGTGACATGTGAAGAAGGATAAAAATGGTGGCTCAGCCTGGTCCTCAGAACAAAATCGCTTTCCAAACTGCCCAGGCCATAAATGTCAGGTTCTCCAAAGGCAGCAGCAGTAACTGGTGCTGTGAACCCGGTGTTTCATCTGCCTGGTGGGAAAGGTTTCAAGAATCTTGATGAGAAACTCATGCCTGATATCTGCTCCTTTCAGTTACAGGATTAAATCGGTAGCCCTACATCCCTACGGCCCACCTGGGACATCTGCACAGCCTCCTAACTCTCCCTAGGTGCTGCTCGCCAGGGAGGGGTGGATGCGACCACCTGCAGCGCTTCGATGGGCAGCCACACGCCAACTCATCGCCGACCCCTGGCCACATGCAGGGGCAGCGTGGGGTGATGGGGCGATGGCAGGCTCCCTGCAGCCACCACGGCCTGGTGCACAGCGCGGGGCTGGGGAGCTGCAGCGGCAGAGCCCCGCACCCAGCCGCGGAGGCAGCAGCCCGTGAGTCAGCTTCCTGCTGGGCTCCGCACCGAGGGGAGCTGGCGGGAGGCTGGCAGGAACAAGCGGAGGCAGGAATTCCTCCTGGACACCAGACAATATCCCAGTTTCCTCTGCCACGGGTCTGGCACACGGCTGGGGGCAGGTAGGCCGGCGTGGCCCCGCCGTGGGCAATGAGCATCTGCCGGGCTCGCTGTCCCGCATCCTGCCAGGGGACAGCTGTGACACTGTGGTCGTGGGTGCCACCTCCCCGGTGGCTCCTTGGAGTTGTGCTGGCACAGAGGTGCATCATCGCTGTTGCAGCCCTGCTGCTTCGTCAGGGCATCCCCCCCTTGCCAAAAACCCAGGAGAGGCTTCTCCGAAGTGGGGGGGGACTACTGAGAAGCAGGAGCCAAAAATCAACCTCATCCCCTTGCAAGAAGGTGACACAGAGCAGCGCGCACGCTGTCCCTGCAGCCCTGGCCTCCTCCCAGCTCTGCTTTCACAGTCATTTGAAAAATGACTTAAAAGATGACTCCTGCAAATGGCACTTCCCCCTCCTCCCTCTACCCCTGCTCACAAGCCAGCCCTGTCCCCAGCAAGGTGAGGCTGGTGGCAATCAAGGCTGCACCAAAGCTCTTGCTGCCCGGGGCTGCGCTGGGGCTGTGCAGCAGGAATTAGCCCGGGCTCCCTGGGGACAGGATCATGTTCGTGCCAGATGTGTCCCTGCTCCAGAGGAATGTGATTAAGGCCACCTGGAGAGGCTCTCACAGGGCGACATCCAGCACTGCGGCACCTGCTTCCCCTGAGAGCACGAGTGTGAGCAGGGCAGCAGGAGATGTGCCCCCCTGCAAGGGGGGGCAGCTCAGGGCGGGCATCCTTTGTCCATCCTGGGCACCCATCTCACTGCAGCCGCTGATGGCAGCACACCCATCTCTGCCTTTGTGTACCGCAGAGCTCAGGACCAGTGTGGCTGCACCCTTGTTTGTTTGACTGTGGAGGAAAGAGCCCTCCAGTGCTGCCCCTTCTCCACAGGTGAGAAACGCAGGACGCCTTCTGCATTGTCGGTCTGGGTGCAGGAACAGAGAGCTGGAGCAGAGGGCAGATATTGGGAATGGCCACCCCACTGTTACTGGTGCCTTGGCCCCTGGGGCATCTTCCCTGGCTGCATCTCTGAGCAGCTTCCTGGGGCCAGCATTAGTTGTGACTCTCCTGGCCCCACGTGTGCTGTGTTGTGCTGGACAGACCAAATCCGTAAGCAGGAATCTCCAGCTTCCCCCGCAGACAGGGGTCCTGCCCTTCCCGTGCTTGCCCTGTCTGAGGGTCCCTACCACACCTCTCGTTGTGCTGGTGCAGGTCTGCCTGGGGCCAAAGCATACTCACTTGTGGCTTCTACAGCTGGGTCATGAGAAATGCAGCCCTGGCGGCGAGATCATGGAATAAAGGAGCTGCGCTGCGCAAGGCTGTAATTACAGTCGGAACATGCGGGGATGAGGCCAGCCAAGCACATCCACCTAATTTCCTCTCCTATTAAGCCTGCCCTGCTTTTGTTTGACCCAGGCCCAGCCTTGCTGCTAATGGCGTGTTGCTGCGGAGGTCACAGCTGGCTCTGTAACAGCCTTGCAGACTCTGCTTAACTGCGCGTGTGAGCAGGGCTCTGCTCGCAGATACCATTACTGCGGGGTTCGTGCTTCAGAAAGTGTGTCAGCCAGCTGCCGTGCAGCGGTTTCACAGGCGAGGCCATTCTACCAGGCACGAGCGGCTCTGTCTTTGTCTCCGGCTGCGCGATGAACCCAGGCAGGCAAGCAGGGAGGTTACGTGGTGTCATGTCATCACCCCTGGCAGCCGCTGAGGTCTGCTGGTAGCCTGCGCTCAGGACATTTCCTCTTCCTGATCTCTCCTGTGCGGCCTCAGCCTGCAAAATCAGTCCTGGTTCCCCTCCCTGCGTGCTCCCTGGCATGCCGGCTCCATCCTCCTCCTCCCAGGCTGGGACGAGAGCCTGCCGCAGGTCCCCCCTCGGCCAAGACCATGTGAGGGAGAGGGGCTGGAGGCAGCAGCATCCCTCCCCTGCAGCCACGGGGCAATGCCCGCGGGGACAGCAGCCAGCTCTGGGGAAGGCCGGGGACAGGTCCAAGCCTGCCGTTCCCATGGGGAGGCAGGTTTGTGGCCGTGCCCACGAGGGCAGGTGCCTCCTGGCTCAGCCCTTTCTCCTCTCCTCGGAGCCTGTCCTGGGGCTGGTGAGTCCATTTTTCTGGTGGATGGAGGGCAGAAAGGGGGCAGAGCGGGGGGCTGGCACTGTGACAGGGATGTGTGGGGTCCAAGTGAACTGTGATATGCTTTTTGTGGTTTTTTCAATTTACATTTATGAAGTTTGAGGGACTGGGAAGCAGACACAACAGCCCAGGCAAGGACCTACAGAGATACAGGGGGAAGGGGAAACTTTGCCAGTGGCATTGGCCCCCAGCTTTGCCATGGGGCTGGTCTTGACCAGCAATTTCCCAACAGCACGGCCGTGTGATGGTGCCAATGTTATCTCCTAACAGAGATGTGTCAGCCCCTCCTGGCTGCGGAGAGTAAAAATAGCTGGAGAAGAGAGCTCAAGCGTATTGAACCCAGCTGGCAGAAACAGAAACCCAAATAGTTTGCCTAAACACACAAGGGTTTAAAATAATTCAGGTGATAATTTTGGGAGTGGACTTCCTATTTTTAGGATTTCTCCAGACAGACAAGGGTGGGCGCTAACTTCTGTAAAGATAAACCTCTCAGACAGCAGAGGTGGGAGAAGCTGGCAGTCAGAGTGCGGCCCTGGTCCGGCAGCACCAAGCCCCTGCCAGGGAGCAGGACACTTGCACATCCCAGCGCATCCCCCAGGGCTGGGCCGGGGCAGTCCCTTGGCTCCTCTCCTGCACTACACGGGCATTCGGTGGTGTGGCAAAATAACCCTACTGGTTATGGCAGCACCCAGCAGCCTCCTGCGCTGGTCCTGCGAAGTGGGGGTACCCCCCGAGCTCACCCCTTGCAGCTCCTGCGTGTCCTTCCACCCCACCCCATCCCCATGAGCCTCCTCCCCACCCACCTGCTGTCTCTTCCCCAGCAGAGCAATCCGCGGGGCTCAGGACCACGCAGGTGAGCTCCGATCCCAGCTGCCTCCCCTCTGCCCATGGAGGCCCTCTACGCTGCCCTGGAAGGCGAGATTGACACCTTCGTGGGGCACGTGCAGCAGTGCCGGCAGGACTTCGACCTGCGCACCCTGTACGATGTGCTGCTGCTGGTGCTGCCGCGGAGCCCCTCGGGGCAGGTGGAAAGCTGGGAGCACCTGGAGAGGCTCGCCGAGCGCCAGCCCGGCTCGCCGAGCCCTGACGTAGCTGGCTACGTGGGCTGGCTGGCCTCCTACCTGCAGCACCTGCGGGCGCTGAAGGAGAGGTTTGACGCCAGGGTGGTGTTCCCGCTGTGCGAGAACTTGTACGTGCACGAGGACTCGTGCCCCTCGGCCTCCATCCCGCGCCTGGCCACGCACCTCTTCGCCCGCCGCCGGAGCTGGGCGCTGCTGCTGCGGGGGGGACCTGTCCATGAGCAGACCTTCAGCCCCCGCAGCCTGCACGACCTGCACGGCTTCACCAACACAGGGCCTGTCGTGCAGGTCTTGAGGCTGGTGCCTGACATTTTTCACCAGAGCTTGGCCACAGCAGAGCTCGCCCGGCGCTGGGTCCGTGTCCACCAGAGCCGGTACAGCCTCTCCCCGCCACTGGCTCCAGGCTCTGTGCAGCCCCCGCCTTGCAGCAGGACCCCCCAGCCACCCAGCCCTGCTGGCTTGACACAATTTTGGGGAGCGGGGAGCAGTGCCGGGGTGCTGCGAGCCCAGCTGCAGGAGAGCCAGGAGGAGCTGCTGGCCCTGCTGCCCCGCGCGCAGCGGGCGGCCGCCCTGCGTGCCCAGATCCGCGGTGTCACCCGGCGCATCCGCGCCCTGCGCCTGCAGCAGCAGTGCGAGGGGATGGGGATGGCGATGGAGCCCCAGGATGTGGGACCCGGGGGCTGCCCGCGCCATGCTGCCCTGCTGGAGGAGCTGCAGAAGCGCCTGGAGCTGGAGGAGTACCACCGCAGCATCCTGGAGGCCGACTGGCTGCTGGAGCTGGAGGTCAGGCCCATCCTCGTCCGCAGGATCGACGCGGTAAGCGGTGCGGGCTGTCTCTGCAGGCACTCCTTGTCCCAGGGTGACAGCAGGGGCACTGCCACGTGCAGGGGCTTGGGGAGATGCACAGAAAGGGCTGGACATCCATCTGGGGGGAGGAAGGACCTCTGCAGAGCTGAGGAAGGCGGCGGGGAGCATGCAGGTGGAGCAGCCTGCAGGCAGAGCTCATGAATGCTCCTGTCCAGGCTGCATCTGACCACGCTGCACATGCTGTAGCTGGGCACTCATACTGCCTTCCTCCTCTTCTGCAGGTTCAGCAGCGCTGCTGGGACCTGGAGAGGGTGCTGCGGGGCCAGGCGCTGGCTGTCCCGCTGCGGGGCCCGCCCAGGAGCAGGACAGCCACCACCCCTGCGCCTGGGCAAGCTCAGCCCTCTGCCATGAGCCCCACGCCAGCGGCCAAACCCAGCCCCAGCAAGAACCAGCGACCCTGACTGCGGGAAGTGGGGGCCACCTCCTGCCCCCCAGAGCAGCACCAGCACCTGCCCCAGGCTGAGCGTGGCTGGAGGACGTCTGACCCAGTGCTGCACGGGCCGTGGCTTCCCTGCGGCAGGAGCAGCCAGCAGCTCGGGGAGATGCGGAATAGTGCTGGGTCAGGCCTGTCTGTCTGCCTGGTTTGGCTCCCGTCTGAGAAGAAAACGTGGAGGGAACGTGTATTTATTGAGATGTTTCCTCTGAACTCAACCCGTGACCCCACCGTTCAGCATGTGCCTACAGGCTGGGTAAAGAAACAGGCACGTGCGCGGCTGAGCGTGCAGGCACACGCACATACAGATACACACAGGCACGAGTGCACATTCCTGGTTAAATACGGGGCTCTTGACCGCTGTTTCCAGCGGCCAGCATGAGGTCTCCAACTCCGCCAGCTTGGTTTCCAGCAGTAACCAGCCCACTTGGTGACGGTGGAGAGCCTGCCCCTGTGCGGGTGGTGGTTTGATACCCCCTGCTCCAGCCAGGCTTGTTCCCTCACTGCCTGCTGTTGCAGGCAAGAAACAATTTTTTTGTTGGGGAATTTTGATCAATTTTATCTATCCCCAGTTACCAAACTTTTAGTTACTGATTCTGGTGGTAAAGAAAAATGACAAATAAACAAATGGTTAGGGAAAAGACGCCCCTGCTTCCTGCTCTCCAGCCCCTTGCCCCTCTTTGCTCGGTCCCAACCCACCCCTGACATTACACCCTGCAGAGCTGCCCAGTTCATTTGGGAACAGAGCCAGACGTGGTTCCTGTGAAGAGTTTATTGGTGTAGCTGTTTCCACTACAGTCAGAGGAGTCACAACACGCAGCGACGACAGGCCTCCTACACTACACAGGGAGGACAGGACACACACGGCCACAGACACACGGAGACGCTCGTCTCTCCGCCCCGGGCCCTGCGGTGGGCCAGGCTGCGGGGCAGGAGCCTGCTGCTGGAAGGGTTTCCCTCTCTGGCAGGTATTTCTGCAGCCTCCTGGGGAGATGTGGGACCCTCCCGGCAGCGACACACCCACCTTCTCCTGCAGGAGCCATGCTGATAAACAGGAACCAGGGCAGTGGCTTATCCCAAATTTGATGGCCAGTCAATGTTGGAGGGAGAGGCTGGGCTGCCCATCTCCTTGGGCACTACCCTCAGAGCCGCCCACGTGCCAGAGCTACTGGCTGCAGCCAAGGTGGCCGCTACGTCTGCCTTGGCCCCAGGCAGCAAGGGCACTATCAGTGGTGTCTAAGGCAGCTCTGAATGGAGGCTGGTGGTCCAGGGGACCCCAGGAGACTTCCCTGCCAAGAGGAAAGGTGGTCAGAGCTGCCCGGAGGTGACCAGCGGGGCGAGTGCTGGGCGTACTGAATGCTGCTCCTTCCCGGTCAGCGGGGACCCCTGGAGACGACAAGTCACCCCAGTATGTGAGCAGAAATGGGGCCGTGGGGTTCAGTGACTTCACTGCAGGGCTGCAGGGAGCCAGCCCTTGTGGATCACTGCGCAGGGAAAAACAGGGGAACCACACGACTGTTTTATGCTCCAGCACTAAATCTCTTGTATAGCTTCTTAAATGTGGTTTGTGCTCAAGGACAGGGAGCTGGGGATCTGGAACTGGGACATAAACCTGTGAGGAATTTTTACTCAGACCCCTGTAACCCTTTTAAATGTACAGAATGGCACAGGAGTCCTTAGTCCCTGCAACAGGGCACACACCCAAGGCAGCCTGAAGGGTACCTGCTCATCTCCTCCCAGTGCTGTTTTCCTTTTGGGAAGAGTGTTGGGAAAGTTAGGAGGAAATGATCAGCCTCCCGCATGCCAAACATGAGTGGAAACGAGTCCTGTGGGAGGGTGACCGGGCAGATGAAGGCCTAGAGGACAGGGCCTGCAGAGCACCCCTCATCTGCAAGACGTCAGGGCCCAGAAAGTGCCTGTCCCACCGGTGCGGGGGGAGCTGTGCTGGCCGGAGAAGAGCACTGGTCCCTCCTCACCTGTGTACTGGGGCACACACTGAGGGGTTGGTGGCAGAGCCTCCCAGGGAACCCCAGGCTCAGGAGGGTGCGTGGGATGGCAGTTTGGCTGTGAAGGCAGAGGGAGCAGGAGGAAGGCATCTGCCCCGCTGAGCATGGAGTCTGCTCTCATTGCCCAGCCTGCGAGGAGCCCGCTGGCCATCCACCGGCCTGTCCCTGTGACTGCTCGATGGTGCGTGGTGCTGTGACACCCAAGCTTCGTGGTAGTGGAGTGGGACACAGTGGTACCAGCTGGCATGGCTCCCCTTCACCGCCTGCAGACTGAACACAGGCTGCCTCCAGCAGGGACAGGGCAGCCCCCTGACGCACGGGCACTCTGGAACCACACTGCTTCAGGATGTGAGAGGCATCTCTCGGCCCACCAGGTCCGAAAAGAGAGAGACTCACAGCTTCTGCTGAGCGAGTGATGGGGCAGCAGGAGCCAGGGCTGCCTCCTGCGGGGCTATGGAACAGCCATTCGTTGGTCCAGGCAAGACTGCATGGCTCACGGCAAGTCTCCAGTTAGTCCTCGGGAGCGACAAGCAGGCGTGAGCAGCTGTCCCGTGAGTGGGGACGGCAGGCCCCAGCTCACACAGGCATGTGCAGCTCGTTGTACTCATCCCGGCCGTCCTCGTCAAAGTTTGGTTCCGCATCCTCTGAGTCCAACTGGGGAGAGACAGAGACAGGGCTTTGAGGGCCACAGCAGCCCCCAGCACGGGGCACACCTGGTGCTGAGGGAACAGCGTGCAGCGAGCCAGGCAGTTCTCTTCTCTGGGAAGAGCAAAGCTCTCGCTTCTTTCCCTCCCAAAAGGCCTGTCTTTTCTAACCTTCATGCCCACCCATGCTTCCCCAGCCCAATGCTATAAGCATTTTATTCTGACAGTGCCCGATCACTGGGGCTTTGGTCCAGCACAGAAGCTCCTGCCTCCTGCCCTGCCAGCAACACCCAGGCACGCAGCACTTCTGGGTGCTGCTCCAGGCCTCTCACCAAAGGGAACTCAGGAGTTTGACAGCACTCAAGGAGCTGCCAGCACCTAAGGTGCTGGCTCTGTGGTAAAGTGCTCCTCTGCCAAGCAGCTGCAGGCTCTGGTGTGTTGCTGGGCTGTCCCTGCTGCTGCCTCAGTGGGGAAACAGGGTGTCTCCTTGATGAAGTAGCCACAAATGAGGAGGAGAATGGAAAAGAAAGCCCTTACTGTGTGGCAGGATCCTCTGTTTCCTTACCATAGGCTGCCCATCCATCCCATGTTCCATTCCCAGGGCTACAAGCTCTGAGGAAGCCACCTAACTGCTGTTGAACAAAGACCACCAGACAACAGCAGGGAAAGGCAAAGCTTTGCTGGCCAAGGATCTCCAAGCTAGCCAAGGATCTCCTCAACCCCACAACAGTGTTGCAAGCAAGAGTGCAGGGACAGTTATCTGCTTACAGCTTTGAGCTCCCTGTCATGGAAGAAGCGGGGCAGCACGAAGCGTCGCAACGGCACTGTCATGATCAGGACGAAGGGGAAGGCCAGGGACGCCACTGTCGATTTCACCACCCAAAGCAGCACAATGCAGGCCAGTTGGATGCAGGTGAAGAGATTCATTCTCCAGGTCTTTACCTAGGGAGGTAAATCCAGTCTGAGAACACATTATCCTCCCGCACAGGTTAACAAAGGCCCAACTGGCCAAACATAACCCTTTTGCATAGCATGCTGTGCTGTGCATTCTACCTGTTTGTACACTACAGCAAGGCAGAACCCTGTAGCACGTCAGCATCCATGCAGCCTAGCAGCATATCCGTCAGTGTAGTGCCTCTACAGCCATTCAAGCAATGCCTTACCCCTGTGAACACTCTGTCCATCCAATATCCTGGCAACACACTTCTGTGTGCAATCTGTCAGCACACTATCCTAGCATTGTATCACCTCCATGTGCATCCTGCACTACCTCTGGACACAACTTTGCAGCACACCACCCCTCGGGGGTCACCAAACTAAGCATCACTAGCATCCTCTCTCACCTGCCTCTTCTTTCTCTGCTCTCCTGCGGCCTGCCTTCACTCACCTTAACAACGTAGATGTGGTCAGGGTGGTGCTTGGATGGCATGAAGATCAGGAGCAGTCGCTCGTAGAGCTGGATGCCGGTGAGGGACGTAACCCCCATGTAGAGGAAGATGCCGAAGAGCACAGCCAGCGGGATCTGCCGCAGCATGTTCCCCATCACAATGGACAGGCCTGCAGAGACAGAGCTCAGGGCATGGCTCATCTCAGGCCAGCCCCTGCACACTCAGCCCTCTCCCGCCTCCTCTTTATCTGTCCTGGGGTGCAAGGGTTCAGAGGGGTCTGGCTGGAGGGGTTGTGAAGAAGGGCTGATCATGGGGGGTTACCCAAGGTTTCCAGAGGGGAGCTGGTGTGACGGTAGGCAGGGGCAATCCTGCAGCAAGTGGGCAAAGTGCAAGCTGGTCTGTGGGGCAGGGACACAGCCAGGGTAAGATCTGAGTGGCCAGCCCTGACCCGCCCTCACTCCTTCCCCCAAGCAGAGGCTCACCGACGAGGGCAGCAATAAGCACTCCTGTCACACGCTGCTCCTTCACCTCCTCAATCTTGGGCTTCTCCCCTGGTGCAATGGCCTTGCTCATGACCGTCAGGGCATTGACGTGGGTGACGGAGCGCACCGTTGCTGCGGTCAGCCAGGGCAGCCCAAAGAGGGCACAGAGCCCCCCCATAGTGCCAATGAGCAACAGGTCCAGGTGGAAGCCAGAGCCTTTCAGCAGCTTCCTCTCCTTTTTGCTCACAATCAGCCTGGGAGGAAAGAGAGTTTGTGTCAGCCAGGCACAACTTACGTACATCACAGGAAGTGTCCAGTGCCCATGGACAGCATCGCAGCTGGGGACAATGATCATTCCCTGAACAGGGCACACGTGGGGACAACAAGGAGATGGCCAGGAGATGGCAGATGCCAACCTCAGATTAGAGGTTTTGTCCTGTGCTTGTCTGAGGCAGGTCTCCACCACACTGCATCCCAGGAGGAGAGCCACGAGACAATGGAAGAACCCAAGAAGGTGTGGTCTGAAATGGGCAGGGTCCTGCCCTTGCTATCCCACCGGGATGTGAGGTACACCCCCACACCAATGGCACAGCACCCATCCCAGCCCTGCCTGCCTGGAGGTGAGCGATGGTTGGTGTTGGCAGGGGAGGTACTCACGTAGTGATCTGTGTCTCCATGAAGATAAGGATGAAGACCAGGAGGGCAGGGATGGCAGAGGCAAACATCATCCACAACGGAAAGGTCCCACTGCTGCCCATGGGGTGAATGAACCAACCACGCTTGTGAGGAGATGTGACTGACAGGCCAGACGGGACATTCAGCTTCTGGTGGTGTAGGCGCAAAACCGAGCAGTTATTCATCAATACACACATGCCAACAGCTTCACACTGGTCTAGCCTTGATCCTCCCGGACTCCCTGGTCTGAAGCTTCAGATTATAAGACAGCAACCCTGACCCAAGCTGGACTTTCTCATGGATAATCCCCTTCAGTGTAAAATATCCCATGTCCCCTGTTTCAAACAAGGGCCTCATTTCCTCTTTCAGCTACAGGAATTCACTTGGTTTTTGTCCAAAAGATCAACATCTTCCCTCAAGAACCTCGCCCCCATGTCAGGGCTTGCAGACCATGTTTAAAATGCTCCTTGACCTCTGCTTGGAGCAACCAAGTGCCCTGAACTGGTCACTCTTCTCTGAGGCAGTTTTCCAGACACTAAGCCTTTTCTGAGACATTTTTCAATATTGTTTTTGCACTGTGGACCCCAGAACTAGACACATTCTCTGGAAATGTCCTCACTCTTATCATGTTCAGTGGGAATATCATGTTTGTGCTCTCAGAGACCACACAGACTCCTATTTGTACATGGCCCCAGCCCTGCGTTCACTAGCATTTGAAGTCTTGGCTCTGCCCTGCTTTACAGCAGTTCTTGCTATCTGTCAGCATGAACACTGCAGTGAGAGTTTATGATTTGCATTTATGTTAATCAGCATAAGTATGAATAATATTTCTGGAATGCTTGTACTTGAGCTAAGCTGTGCAACTAAGTACTGTTTTCTCAGAAAGCCATGTACATATGCTGAGTTGATAGTGAAATGATAACGCTTCTGATATTAATTGTAGAAGTGTAGAACGGTATGAAAGGGATGTAACAAAGTGTATGATTTTACTAACATCTGATAAAACCAGATTTTACATTGAGATTTAAATGAAAAAGAATGCATTTGGAATCCATTAAGCCTTGGGCTGTCTTGATAGAGAGCTTGCATGCTGAACAGGAATTACCTTTCACCCTCTCCCTAGCATTAGTTGACAGAAATACCAAAACAAAAGGATAAAACTATGCATCTATTAAAAAGGGAGAAAAAAAGGAAACCAGAGAGATGGGTATGTTTGATAATACTTAAGTTTGTGCATAAACTAGGAAAGAGACCCCTGTGTTTGAGATAAAATGATCAAAACACTTAGTAGCCTATAGTCAAGGAGAGCATACACATGGAAGTACTAAAAACTTGATGAAGTATACCACTGAAAACACTCTATATGCCACCCCTTTTAGTGTGAATAAATTGTTTTTGTCTTGTTGAACGAAAATAAGTTTTTAGAGTTACAAACATGGGATTAACTGCACTGGTTCCCTCTGATCTTCTAAAACCTCCCCTACTAACCGCAGGAATATCAGAGGGGTATCAGGGGCACTCTGGTCCCTGTAGCTCTGGTCTCTGTCTCAGCAAGACCCTTGGAGCTTCCTTTCAGCGTGGGAGTAAGGACAAGGGGAGCGTCTCTGTTTGCTTTGCGCTGTTATGACTAACAAGGCAGGAAATATAAATCCCCAGTTGCACAAGAGCATGCTACGGTGTGGCACGGATCGCTGGCTGTGCTGAAGGAGGGGCTCCGAGGGCAACGCTGGCACCTACCTGCGTGTACGTGTCTGTGATGGTGTAATCCACCAGCACCATGACCAGGATTGAGATGGGGATCCCAAAGTCTCCGATGATCCGCCGAGCCTGCAGAACAAACACTCTCAGTGGCAAAGAGCACAGGCCGGCTCCTTATACCCACCTTGCTAGGGGGAACTCAGGGCAAAGCCAAGGGCCTGACGGGGCCAAGCGCTACTGCAAACCTGAGCACTGCTAACGAGCAGGATAAGGAGCCCAGCCCTGGCCCATTGGGCTGTGCATCCCACTGCCCATATAACACCCAGTCATCCAGCCATTCTGAAGTGATTCACTCAGCTAATTGCTCCAAGTGGCCTATTCTGATGGTGCTCCAGGTATTACACAGATGCCTTGTGTGCACAGATGTGAAAAGGGAAAAAATTGTAAGTTTTCTCTTACATTCTAGTTTAACAGACTTGTATCCAGCCAAAGGAGCTTTCCCTAGGCCCAGGGGACTTTTCAGAAAAGCTCACTGGAGCAGAACAGCACAGATACCATCAACAGCCAGCTCTCACCCACAGCCTAGGTCAGGGTACCATCCCTTCTGCATGGTATTTAAAGGACTGTTGGTGTTTCTTTGTCGGATGTCCCCTAATAGCACCAGCATCACATGGAGTAAAGCAACACTCCAGGGTGCAGTTGTGATCATATAGGGCTGGATAAGACACAAAGGGGACAGAGTACTGTGGTCATGTTCATTCGAACTTTCAACAAGCAAACACCGTGAAGAACAAAAGGCTGCAGCAAGAAGCATTATTTGTTTGGCACGTCCCTTATCCCTAACGTCTGGGTCCCACAAACCTCTCACCTTTCCTCCTAAGAAACGGCTGTTCTTGAACTTGCGCATGAAGAAGGCAATGAAGAAGGTGCCCAGCATGAGGATAAGGGAGAGAAGAGCAGTGTTGGGCTGCATCCTGATTCCCAGTGACATCGCATCCGCAGAAAGCATGCTGGCATTCAGGCTGCTCTGCACGTTCGGTGGGTAAAACTTCAGCAGAGGATGTTCTGCAAACACCTGGGCAGGTGAGAGAAGCAGCAGGCACTGTCACAACAAGAAGGGGCAGGGGACACTGTCGCTGTTGGGGACAGGCATGTAGAAGGTGCTCGAATGGGGGCCTGAGAGACATGGCAGCCCATCTCCCCAGGGAAGGTTCACCTTGTACAGTTTGTAGAAGGTCTCGTAGATGAAGATGAGGGAGATGAGGAAAGCAAAGATTTCCTGGGTGAAGGGTGAGATGTAGCGCACCAAGAAGCTTCCCTCAGCTGCCACGATAATGAAGATGAAGACGATGAGCCACAAACCAATCCAGACTCTGCCTGTCAGATACTCAATGCCTTGTGTCTGGCAGAACTGAAATGGAAAGGGCAACGAGTTACTCACACCTCCTCAGGCCGCCTCCCTCATCTCCTCCCCATTAAGATCACAGACTCTCCTGGAAAAAGGCATCCTCATCTCCACAGGCAACCAACACAGAGACCGCGAATTCAAGGCTGGAATCACAGGTAAAGCTGCAGACCTTTCATTAACACCAGCCAGGTCACCCCAAGCAGGTGTACAGAGGTACACCTTTGTACACCATGACTGGGCAAAGCAAAACCAGTCAATGGAAAGTGAGGTTACAGAACAGAAGAGAAATCCCCACTGCGCAAGGGCATCACCAGCTCCAAACTCTTGACACCCCAAGCTGAAAACCTAGCTGTAGGAAAAAACATGCTTTATACACCCTGACATGTCAGCAGCCAGAAAAAAAGAAGGATTAAACCCACTGTTTGGAGGTAAGGTGACACAAGGATGCTTTAACAGTGAAGAGATCAAGCTACTTGAGAAAAAAAAAACATGTCCATCCTGTCTGGCCAAGGTATCACTGCATGCACCCTTGGGCTCATCCTCAGAGGCAGAAGTAACATGCATGGGACTTCCAAAATGGGTGACACACTGAATGTTTTTGGGTTCCTATACAAGGAAATCTGGGTACGGATAACAGTTGTGAAACTGTCTTCAAAGGAAGCCTCAAGAACAAGGAAGTACTGTGGAGCAGTATTTTAGGAAGCAGCTACAAGTGCCCACTGGGCTGCAGCACAGGGCTGGGGGACAATGCCTCCCTTCCAGTCAGCAGGTAAAGGAGTGCTGTCACCATTGTCACACCTCAACAGGGTCAGCCCATGGGACACAGCAACAGGAGACAGAAATCCCAGCAGTGTGACCTGGAAAGGGTCAGCATAGATAAGGCCAGCCCCAGCTGAACCGAGGACAGCCTGGTAGGAAGCAGGGTGTCCACAGTAACACAGTCCCTTGGGAGAGCTGAGAAATGCTGGCTGCCCTCTGTAGCGCATGGGCAGAGCGAATGGGTGCCAAGCGTGGACACTGCTTCACAAGTACCTTGTAAAAAGCTTCTTCAAACACCAACAGAGGCCCTGAGAAGCCAATGACCAGGAGTGGCTGGGCTCCAAGCAGGGAGAAGAGGATCCCTAAAACCGAGGTGGAGATTATCAGCTCGGAGACCCCCATAAGACCCTCAGTTTTCTCTCCTGGGAAAGAGAACAGCATGTAAGTGTTACAGACAGACACAGGCGCTGTCTCCATAGACAGGTAGTCTGTAGACTCCACGCAGAGGAGGCAGGTCCCTGTCCCACCAGTCAGAGGTCCCCTGCGTTGGGCAGGGAGTGCAGATGGAGACCAGGGAGCCTTGGGTGATGGCTCCCATTGCCTGCCTCCAGCCCTGGGCTCCTCTGGCTGGAACAGCACAGCCTGCCTGGAGAGCGCTCAGAGAGGGGCAGTGAGCTGAGGCTGGAGAGGCCGAGCAGCAGCAAGGGGACAAGGCAGCGGCCACAGCGCAGCACCGCTGCGCTCCCTCAGCAAGCGGCACCGAAGCCCACCCCAGCACAGCATCACACAGACACAGCCAGTGTTCCAGCGTGCAAAGAGCAGACCAGAAAGCAGGCCCATTACCTAGGAGTCCCCCGAAGGTGATGGCAGGAGAGAGAGCAGCAAAGTAGATGAAGAGAACGGCCGCGAGACACTGGCTGTGCAAGGCGTCTCTGATGTCACTGAGGTATTTGGGGTACCTGCGCTTTATGTCCCGAACCAGACCTCCAAAAAATATTCCAGTCCGCTTCAAAGGGTCGTCCTCAGCTTCCTCCTCCTCTTCCTCAGCTTTCACTTCACACAGCTCTGGAGGTGCATGGAGGGCAGGGCTTGAGCGAGGGAATTCAGGGCCACCCTTGGGCTGCCCCACGGAGACCTTTCTCCTGCAGTGCTAACCTGGTGGGCCCCCCAGGACTGCACATCCCACCGCCTCCAGCTGCCCCAGCCACTATCCTGCCTCCCCTTGCCCCCCCTCTCTGCTGCCCCCCACCAATGCTGCCCACTGCTGGAGCCAGGCCCCGCTCACCCCTCTGCCAGGCTCTGTGAGGGGAGGGCCCACTGGGGCACGGAGGGCACTAGGCACAAACTCTTTTGCCCAAATTTGAGTGGAGAGACCTTTGGCTTCCTGGACATCCCCCTCTTTCATGGACTTCTGCTCCCTCTCCTTCCTCTTCCTTAGCAGCAACTTCTGGAAGGTGGCAATGGATTTGAGCAAGTCTTTCCCCTCCACCTCTGACGGGGGGATGACAATGCTGCAGTCCAAGAACTCATTGATTGCGTTGAGGAGGTCTTGACGGTCATCTGCCATGTATGCAGCCTCATGGAAGTGCTGAGGGGGCAGAGAAAAGAAGAAAGGGAGAAGGCTTAGACCAGGACTGCACTCAGCTATCTACAGACTGGAATCACAATGCTTGCTGTGACCCTTCAGTAACATCCCAGTCCCTCCACCCACTATTGTTTCACTACTGCCACTCTGTGACCCACACTGCTGAATACGTTTTCCCACTGCTCCTTCACCTAATGCCACTTCCCTATATATCCCCCCTTCCCTATAAAACTGTCTCAGTGACCTCCTTGCTTTCCCCCCACCCCCAGGCCCCACTGCTCTAGCCCATCTCTGGTAGCTACGTGTTCCACCAGACCACAGGGCTCCCCTCCTGTGACCTCTCCATCAAACAACATCAGATCTGCACTTCCCAGCTATCATGGTGCCTCTTTCCCTAGCTTAGCTGCTTTACTTTGCCAGCCTGTGACAGTGTTTACTCCAGACCACTTGCTGTATCGGGCCAAATCCTCCTCCTTACAAGCTCTGTGTGCCATCTCTTAGTCCTGCAGGGCTCCAGTGCAGAGCCCAGCTCAGTAATATTTCAGAAGCCCCACACCACAGAGATGAAATATGTCAGGTGTCTCCTGTCCCTGCAGCTCAAAATTAGGACTACGCAACAGATAGATGTCCTTTTAGTCTGAACCTAGTTTTGAGGGACAAGCTGGTGGAGTCCTAACATACTGCAGATAAAGTATGAACCAAGAAGCAGAGTGTGAGACATGTAAGCGAGGAGCAAGCATAAGAGACTCTTGGGAGACTTTGACATAAAGATATAAAATATGGGAGAGGAAGGCAAAATGGGAGTCTACAGCATGAGGGAAGCTGTGCAGGTGAAACCAGACAGAAAAAAATGGAGATGCTCCTGACAGCAAGGACGAGATGACAAGGAAGGTCTCTGAGGAGACCATGAGGGGACAGCACTACTACAGGTAGTAGGGGAGCTGGCTGGCAACTGGGCAGAAGTGCTGCATTGCCTCCTGAATATCGCTGCAGTGAAAGGGCTAGAAGAAGATGAACAAGTGAGCAGCCTGTCTGTAAAGCAGGTAGGCGACAGCTAAGGTCTCTGCAGTACACAGACTCCCTGGAGCCACAGCTTCCAGCTGTAAATGATACCGTTCTCTCTTCACGGCGCCAGCCACCAAGAAACCTTGCTACAGCCAGCCTCAGCTGCAGCAGCTGACTCCCCTGCTCCAGCAACAGAGCAGCAGGGCTCAGATGAGGAGATCAGCCTACAAACACAGCATTGAAGCTGGAATATGGCAGCTCACCTCTTCTGGCTCTAAGCATGGTCTCAGCTGACTCCTGGGGAGGGATTTTTCAGCTGGGGGCCCTTGTTGCCCACAACCCACCTGCTCTGAGTGGACCTTTCAGTCCCCATTTCAGGGAGAGGTCTGCACTGATGCCAGGAATGGCAGTTTGTTATTTGGTTAAAGTTGCATGGCACCAGCCAGAAAGACCCTGTGAACCTCTGATTCTCCTGTCTTGGATGTATGCAGCAGGTGCTCAGATTATCTTTTCTTTGTCTTTAATTCCTTACCAAGATAATAAATTTCAGTTTCCTGCCATCTAGCCAGATGGGGAACTTCTAGCCGTGTCTGTGCCTGGCAGGAAAACCTTTCCGCCTCCTCATCTCTCCTGCATTGATGTGCTCCTCTGCACGGACGCCGCAGCCATGGGACTTAGAAAGCTTTGGCAAAACTCTTGATGAACAGTTCCCAGGCACTGCTAGGCCTTCTTTTCAGTGTCGCCTGGGCCAGATGTCATGGTCACATACACCACTCAGCCTCCCCTCCTCTGTTTGTGAAACGTGAACTGAACACAACTCTTCTAACCTTGGGCAGCCCTTTGCTCCTGCTTTTATGTATACCCCCCTTTCTTCACCTCCCAGCCTCGCACGCTCTGTCCCAACCAAACATCTACCCTACTCTTCCCTCTGTACTGGAGCATCCTACCTTGGTTTAGCCAGGCTGCTCTTAAAAATGCTAGCTGCTCAGGCCTGTCTTTCCCACCCGGGCCTTTGCACAGCATCTCAGCAGCACTCCTGTCCCAGGACTGACTTCTGAGGAACTACTGAAGCTCCCTTGCATTGTGTCAGCGTTGCCGCTGGTCAGCTCCTCACCTTGTCAGACATGAGGGTGGAGATCGACCGGCCAATTTCATGGTAATCCATGTTGGCCTGGCTCGGTCCCAGCAGCACAAAGATGAATCTGACAGGGATTGGGACCTCCAAGACAGATTCCAGGAAGACGGCCTCATTTAGTCGGACAAAGGCCATAGTTGGCTGCTCCAGGAACTGCACACAACCTACCAGGAGGCAATGTTTTGAGCATAGTTAATCATTGGGGTGAGCTGTACTGGGCTGCCTTGAACAGTGGAAACAGCAATGTAGGAGGTTCCCACGAGCCCTGTAGTTCCGTACTTGTTTCCAGACCACTGAAAGGACACCAAGCTTCATGCTGAGGACTGCTCAAAGTCCCTTGTTCACTGATCGTTCCCCAGCAATGCTACTTACTCTTTTTAGCTCTCCCAGTTAGCACATACTCAATCTCTTACACATGGGCTCTACTTACATTATAAGGGGCTGATTTTAAATCAGAAGGTTGTTTTCCACTAAGCCGCTGCCTTATGGAAGGAAGCCTCTTACATGTTGGCAGTTAGTTTTATCACACAAACTTCTAATTTCATCAAAGAATGAAATCAGGTTTGCTTGACATGACCTATTTCCCATAAACCTCACTGCTTGGCAATAATTACATTCTTATCCTTTAGCTCTTTATTAATTGAATCCCATATTAGCTCTGCCATTATTTTGGCCGAGAGGGACGTCAGGTTAAACAACCTATAGGTATTGGATCACCGTACTTCGTTTCTTGAGCACTGACACCGTTAGCTTTATTCTGTTTTTCTCATGTGTTCCCTGCATTCCTAGACCTTTTTCGGATGAAAAATGAGCCAGTTCTCTAAAGACTCATAGGTACAAATTACAGTTTGTTTGACGATGTCCGCATCTCATGAATGTGTTTGGCAGCCTTCTCAGTACCTAACAGATTGGGAAGCAGTCCCGCATCCTCCAGCATACCAGCCGCTTCCTTCTGATACTGAACACAAATGTTTATTGAGTACTTTTATTTCTCTGGCATTATTACTGATCTTTCTGCCATCTGCGTCCAGCAAAGAGCTGTGTTCTGTGTTAGACTTGCAAATCTGGGCCATCTCAACAGCCGTGAGAATCCCAAGATACAGAAATGACCAGTGTGTAGTTATCTGAGTATTCAAAGTGCATTTATCAAATGGATCTGGCCTCATCATGGTTTAGCATCAGCTTGGTTAAGCAGCCAAATCTCTTTGCCCAAGTTTTCTATCTCCTAGACAGGCAATGACATTTACTTTGCTCGTAGCATAGTTCTGTTTGCTCAGATGTTAATGCCAGCAAAGTGCTGAAGAGGACTTCTCTTGTGGTCAGAAGGCACTAAACGCACTGATGCTCGAGGCTGCCTGCCCACAGCCCTCAATTGTATAGAGAAATATCTCTAGGCAGTGACATGGCCGATACCAGAGGCCTTGCCAGCTGCTGGGCCCTGCTCCCAAAAACTCCAAGCTCCTCGGCACACACAGCCAACAACCAAAACTAGCCGGGGGCAGGACCTAGGTGCTGGCAAGGTGTAATGGGCTAGCCAGGCTGGGGGCAGCAATGGTCAGAGAACAACACAAAGCCCTACAGCAGTGCTGGCAATCAGTCCCTTGGGCACCGTTTATCCACTTCTGAGCTGCAAAATGGGATGTTTTGGTGAGGTGGCTAAACTTTCTCCTCTAAGCTGGGCACCAGTCCCCGACAGCAGAGTCTATCAACCTCTTCACGTTCAGTACTTCTTAATTTTAGAAAAAAACTACCCAGTCACCCTTTACATTTACTACTAACAAACAAAATGTGCATTATCTCTACAGAAGAGAGCGTACAAGGCTCCCTTCTCACTTAAACTTTGGGAACATGTACTAGATGTCTAAATACACCTCAGGAGGGAGAACACCCACAGCTGGGCCCACATCAGGATCTGAACTGGTCTCTTTTGGTGTCAGGGGAGTCCACTTGTTGCCTCTTACCCACGAGGACCACTGTGGCCTCTGCATCTTCAGGAATCTTCTCCATCAGCTTCAGGTATTTACGGTGCCCCTCAGAGTTATGGAGATGTAGGTTTTTCTGCCAGGGGAGAACACAAACAAGTAAGTACTGTGCCCTTGTGCCTTGGTTTCCCTACACTAGTGAGGCATCCTTGCAGTGAAAGGTCATCCTGCAAACACCAGGGCTGTTGCTGCCATCGCAAGCTCCAGCAGACATTCACATGCAGCGTGAGGCTATAATTAGGTCCCAAAATCATAACGCAGTGACCTGATTTCCAGCACTCCAGGTGATCTAGGGGATCTCAGCCCTTGCAATGATGAGGCATCCCGTGACGGAGCCCAGAAGTGGGCATCAAGAGTTGCTGTGTGCCATCACAGGCCAAAGGGTGACCTTAGGGTGTGTTTGGAAAAGAGTGGTAACCCCTCACATCGCTCTTACCTCTTTGCACTCCGTCTCGTGGGCCTTGGGGTCAGCCATCTCTATGCGCTCCTCCCCCATGAGGGGCACGCAGGTGTCCGTGGTGTGGTTGTGGTGGTGGTTCCCCACAATGGAGTTCATGCTGGAGCTGGAGTGGTTCCTTGGAAAGAAGCCCTCTTTCTCATCATTTGGATGGCTGGGAGATGGAGTGGCACAGCCTCATTTTCTTGCTCTAGATAGTCTCCCTGCCCTATCCCACCACCTGCCCCACCATGGCAGTGATGCAGTTATCTGAGGTACAGCCAGATCCTTGCCAGCCTCCCTTGCTGCCTGGGGCTTGCAGACAAGCCTTGAGCCTCCCGCAGCCCCTGTCTGTGTCTCACCCACCTGTGCTTGAGCAGCAGGGCACGCAGCACGTTGGCTCGGTCCTCCGCTCTGATCTGGTCAGAGATGATCATGGTCTCCACCATGAGGTGAGCGATGCCAGGCAGTGTGGTCTGCTCCAGGTCGAGAAGGACGGCGCCTGCCAGCAGGAGGGGAAGAGCCCTGCTCCTAGTGTGCAGCACTCCCTGCTGCACACGTGCTCTGGGAACACAGCAATCCCACAACAGCCCCACCAGCACCCCGCCCTCCTCCCACTGGAAGCACCTCTCAGCCCTTCTTGCTTCCCCTCTGCAGCCAGTCTCGGTGCCCGCACACAGGGCAGGGGCCTCAGACCAGCCAACTGCTGGGAAGCCTTTCTCCAGGGCAATTTTGGTCTGTGCTCTTGAGAAACGTGTGTTTGTGGGGACACCAGGAGCCAGGCTTTGTTTGGGGTACAGATTTTAATGCTCCCAGCTGAAAAATGCCCCAAGCCTAAGTGTCCCATGTCCTCCATGTAAACCTTTGTCCCAACAGAAACCACAAGCTTCTGTCTTGGCATGCTGACAGCTTTCAGAAAAACTTGCCTCCCCATCACCTGTGGGATGTGAGCACTTCTCACTAAAATAGCACAAACACCATGTCAATATACAAACAGCAAGACATCCCACTCAGTGGGATGTATGCGTGCAGCAGACTGCATGGGCTCTGACTCCAGACTCTCATCCCAAGGGGATCTGTCTCTGCTCTCCAGGGAGAAAGTGTCTCCCTTCAGTGAATTACCCAGGCCCAGAAGGACTGGAAGCTCTGTAGCTCCCTCTCATCCACCCTGACAGGCCTTGCCTTCTCACACAGAAGATCTCCAGCCCAGACACAGCTGGGTGTCGCAGCTGCCACGTGCCTGAGAGCAGCAAAGCAGAGCAAGGAACCAACATGGACATCCTTGGGCTACCCTGGAAAATGGGGTGCAGGGCTGTCTGTCTCCCCACACCCTACAAGGAGCATGGACAGAGACACTGCTGGCATGTCTTCAGTAAGTGGCCAAACAGCAACAGAAGCTGCCCAGCACAGCCTGTCCCTGAGCAATACACAAACCCTGGCTGGTGGCACAAAGCAGTTCCTGACTCACCATGGGCAATTGTCTTCCTGAGCTCCAGCAGGCTGCGGAAGGACAGTGAAGCCACATGGGGTTTCCCCCACCTTGCTGTATCCTCCTCCACATCCTCCTCAAACTTGATCCAGCGGGCTGTCTCCCTCCAGTGCATCTCCTGGTTCTTATCCACCACCAGTTCGTTCAGCTCCACAAAAACCTAGCAGGAATTACAGCAAGGATGTGAGACTTCCCCTGATGCAGAGAGTTCTATGAGCCGTATGTGGAAAGCCTCAGCTTTGTCCTCAGTGCGCTACTTGGTCTATAGCAATGCCTGGGTAAACCTGCCTTAGTTAACCAGAGGGCTGGTGAACAGAAACAGACAGGACAAATATCACTGGCAGCAGGGCAGGAGCTTCCATCAGCACATGGAGCAGCAGAAAGCTTCAATTTAGATGACACAGGCAGAGAAGAGAGAAAGAGGCAAACCTGGATCCCTCTCTACCGAAACAAACATCTTTTTCCTTTGCCTGCTTCTTGGCTAGAATAAGTTTCCCCCCAAGGTTTCCTACACTAACTTTCTTACCAGAGGTGGTGAAATCACTGTGCTGCCGACTTCCAAAACAGCACTATCATTTCTCTGGCTTTTTTAATATGTCTTTCCTAAAGTTGAAGCTCTGTGATTTCAGAGAAATCTCAACTTCTATTGAAAAAGTACTTGTTCAGCCCTCATGACAATGGATAAGAGCTTGAAATGTCACTCCCAAGGCCATGTAAAAAATTAATTATATTGAAACCACATTTATCACTTTATAAAATGCCTGTTTCTCATCCTGATTTATGGCTTCTGAACAAGTGTGGGAGGACAGCACATGGATACCTCATGAGGCTTTCTATCCAACTTCTTCTTCTTCTTCTTTTTCTTGACAGATGGGGTTGATGCTAATTTTTTGCTTGTCCTGGTGATCTGGCTCCGAGACGGTTTCTTCATCAGATGCCTCCTCACACCAGGGTTATCTTCAAAACGGTGGCCTGAATGCAAGGGAAAGGAGAAAAGACCACCGGTGTGTCTAGTGGAAACGCACTGTTTGGCACAGAACCACATCCCAGCCCGCCCTTCTCCCGTTAGATTACACTAGCAAAGCCCTGGCAGCTGGAGCACTCACCATCACCCTCCAGACCTTTGAAGATCTTTCCTGTCTCACCTGCCTACTTCTAGCTGTTCCTGATGTCTAAGAGCTAATGCCTTCAGAAGAAGGTTTCCTCCCAGGCTGCGCGTATGCTGAAGCTTCACTGCAAAAGCTTATTCACAGTACCTGAATGAGTGGTGGGCGAACCCTCCCCATACCGCCCCAACAAAAAGCAGTCTGAAGCCTTGCCCGCACAGCTCTGCACCCCGACAGCACAGGCAGGCAGCTGGCTGGGGCTCATTTCTCCCCCTGGAGAAAGGCTTGGTGCTCAGCAAGCATAAAGGGAAGCTCAGCAAGCAGTGAAAGGGAAGGATATTTAGCTGCTGGTCTGGGAGACGCATAGAAATATCAATGGCCGTTTTATTTAATTGTGTGGTAAGACTGCAGTGTAACAGAGCAGACCTGGGACTGGCATGTAGGCTGTGCAACCAACTCCAGCTATCACCGTTTCTAGACGATCCATGGTGGTGCTGCAGTGCCCCTTGAAAGGTCTGTGTTACAGAATCACAGCCTCCTGAAGCCTCCAGAGAGGCTGCATTTACAGCCCCACCACCAAAGTACACCAGTGCTATTAGCTAGCCAGCGCTCACCAAGACCTCGCCAGCCCCATTTGCAATGCCAGAGAAACAGCACCTGGGCAAGAGAGAGCAAGTGTATCTTCCTCAGCACATACAGACCGCGAGCTCTCTGGGCATGAGAGGTAGTGAAAAGCATTGGGCTTGAAGGCCACATGCTCTCCTTGACGTTGCAGGAAGATATCTGTGCATCTATGGCATGGAAAGAAACAGCCCAGCACCAGGCCAGGCCTAACATGGCTTTGCTTCTTGGAAATCTGGGTTGCTAAATTAAATATAAAATGAATCAATAGTGAGCCTCAGGGGATTTTCACCCACTGGCTGCCCTGCTGATGCAAGTCCTGCTGTCAGCTGGACTCCTCCCTGCTCCACTTACTGCACTGCAATGTCAATAGGAGCCAGTAACCACCCGCTGATACAAACGTTTGTGGGAGCTGTGTGTGGGGGGCTTCCTCAGACTTTTGCATAGATTTCGCAGTTCCTGCATGCTCCGCAGCCACTTCTCCCAAATGAATGTCAAGTTCAAGTGAGAGCCTGAAGCCTGGGGTCCTTACTCAGGATACAGTCTTGGACTGACATCCAAGGGCGATGTTCCCAGAGAATACCTCTTGCCTCTTTGCTTGAAGCCAAATTCCCCAGGGCAGCTTTATCTCACCAAGTACAGCTCTTGCCATAGCTAGCTCCACTAGCTCCCCATGAGCAGAGCACGAGACAGTGACAGTGTCTGAGGACAGTTTATGGAGCATGATTCCTACTCTACACTCCAACACGCTCCACTACAACAGCCTGGTGTGTCACCCTCCCACACAGCTTCTCCCACAGTCTCTTCCAGAAGATCATCTTGCCACGTTGGCTTCCATCAGTCAGATTTCTCGGGCTGACCAAGTATCTTTTCCTCCAGATAAATCTGAAGATGACAAATGTTACTTTCCACTGGTTAAAGTCTTCCTCCAGAATCAGTCCTAGCCAGTCCATCTCAGCAGAATGCCGTCAACCCATGTGTTAGCTCCCACTTTCCTCCTTTCTTTACCCTCCATCCACAAGCAGAAAGACCAGAACGAGGCATCAGAGTTGTTGTATCAGTACTAGAGAGCAACTTGCTAACCGAGCATCACAGCAAGGGTGAACATTTCCTATTTGCCTCAATGGCAAGCTATAGCATCACCTCTAGGAAGAAGAGATTGAAACCCAATCTCTTGGAATATTTAAAGTTAGACTAAACAAAATGCTACTCAACATATAAAAAGTCACATATATCAACACATAAAAACCCCTGTGCTGGCTTCTGGAAACAGCTGTTGCCCTTGCCACAGCTTTCCCAGTTTTAGCTGGAGTGGGACAGTACGTTTGTGAGTAAATATGAATATATAGAGACACACAAACACCACCAGCCCCGAAGTATGTACATGCATGTGGGATGTGTGTTACAACTATACGGCCAAGTGTGCGCAGACATGTAGCAGAGCATGTGTAAGTGGGAAGGTGAAGGCAGAGACAGGACATACCTGTGCAGACACACACAAGTATGTGAGGATGAGACTGGGCCACGCCTGTTGTGTCTACAGAATACCTGTGTCACTGTGAAAAGGAAGGTAAGTAAGACACGAGAGGAGCTAAGAAGATGCAAGCTCTCTGTGCCTCAGTTACCAGCCAGCATCAGAGAAAGAACAAACCCGCAACCTGCCATGCATCTCTGGAGGCTGTGACAAGAGGCGTACCAGCAGTCCTGAATGGGGGCCTGGGACTAAGAATGAGCTCTGTGGACCCGCAACTACAACATAGAGAGCAGGAGCAAGACAACTTTCCTGGCTGCTGTTTGCACACATACTCAGCCAAGACAGCATGTACTTTTTTACCTCACACAGACCAACCAAGGCAGAAATAGCAGACCGAAGGCCTGTCACTTCTCCATCATTCAGATGTCAGCACGCACTGCATAGTGGAAAAGCACGAATAAAGCAGATACTAGGGAAATGCAATACAGAATCCCTGGATGGCTTGGCACAGAACGCTAGTCTGTCCTGGATGGTGCTGAGTTCAACATAACAGAGCCAGCTGGACCCCAGCTAATCCTTGTTACCACCCAGGTGTCCCTGAATAGTGTCCCCATGCTCCAGTCACTAAAAGGAGTATAAAGAGACCGGCTCAGGTCCAACAAGGACTCTGCTCTGCAGAATCTATTCCTCCTCGATCGAAGATGATCCTCCAAGAGCTACTGCCATGTAGCAAGTAGATGAGCACGCGGCACTAGCTGGACATGAGCTGCCTCTGTACAGACCTGACACTGTTGTCTCTGCCATCTCTGTCTCTGCCGTATCTCTGCGGGATTAATTCACAGTGTGGATTTATTGTGCAGAAATAATTAAGAGTTGACTGGACAGTACATCCTATTTCAAGCACCTGCAGCATTAGCTGTAGCAATCAATGAATGTGTTAACTGCTAGCAAGCCAAATATCCCCCCTTCATAAGTGATGCATATCACACCTTCTAGAAGCAATCTGCCCCTTCCAACTTCCCAAGAGCTGCCATTGCTTCTTGGGTGAAATTGGGGCAATTTCTCACACTTTTAATGCATAGGTTGCTCGGCCTGGGACAGCTGACAGTGACAATTTGCTCCAGGTTTGTTTTGAACTTTGCTCCTATTAAATTGTCTGTGACTTTACAGTAACAAGTATCAGACCTAGCCAGAAGCAAATCCCCACTTGCTGGTCCCTGTACAAGCACACAGCCAGACGTTTCCTCCCCAGAGGCTGCATGGTTTATAAGGATGGACTAGCTGAAACAGAGAAAATGATGCTGGGACTGGGAGGAATGGGGAGTTAAATGTTTTGCCTAAGATCATAATGGCATGCTGTGGCAGAGCCAGAAACTGAACCAAGCCTCCTGAGTCTGTGTTGCACTCTGCCTCCCCACTCCTGCTTGCAAAGCCTGCAAGCGAGCTAGTTCTGGGGCCACGTCACCTTCCCTTGCGTGCTTGTACAATGCCTTGAAAAATCAGAACACTATCTAGATGAGGACATTTGGGCAGCTGCCACAGAGCTACGACTATGAATAGTGTCACTCCCAAAGCGACACGCAAAGCCACCTTTCAACTGTGAGTGACCACCGCCTGCTGAGAAGAGAAAGGAGAAGAAAGGTGGGAGTGAGGCTCTGGTTCCTGTGCAGTCCCTGGGATGGCTCAGAGAGCCAGTTTTTCACAAGGGCTGCACGGGCAAGGAAACAGATGCAGAGAATAGAAAGGTGCTCTTTGCTCTAGGGATTCCTATTCTCTCCTTCCCTGCTTTTCTCGCTCTCGCTTCCTTCCTCTTTTCCCCTTTCCAGGCACCCCAGCCAGCCTGCCACTAGCTGATTTCACAAACAACGCTCAAGCCTGCAGACACAGGGACTAGTTTATGTCCTCCTCAGTGCAGAGCTGAGAACCTGATACCTACTGCTTCTGTTGGATCTGTGGCCCAGCTCAAATTCCAGCAAAGAGCAACAGCTCATTGTCACTCTGTGCCACAGATGGAAGGAAAATTTCTCTGTTCTTATACATGCCTTGGAGCAGCAGCTTTTCCTCTGGCCACAGCATGGGCTACATCCCGATAAGCACAAACTAAAGATGCAGCTGCCTCCAGAACTACTTGAGCAAGACACACACAGGGAAGCACCTCAACACTACGAAATGGATCTGTACGGACCTCAGACAGACACACAGACAGCTCCTCCAGCATCCCCAGGCACAGGGTTGCATGCAGCGGGGCGGACAATCCCTTCTCTAAACTAGGAGACAAACCTGACACAGAGGGGGCAGCAGACAGCAAACACAGGGTGGGGGATATTTAGATTGGGGCTCTGATCTACAGCTGCAACCGGGGGTCACTGCTCTGGTACTTACAGGTGGGCTCCCCGCCTGGGTAGCCCAGATGGTTTCTGATGGCCTCCCATAAATCATAGTCTTCAAAATTGAAGGCAAATTCATCAAAGTCTTCATAGCCGAGCGAGTTGCGAATGCAGGTACTCATTGCTACCTCAGGGCTGCTGCCCCCTTCCGATTCCCTCGCTGCCTCCTCTCCCTCCTGAAGGGTTGTCATTTTGTCCTTGCGAAGGTCAGGGGTCAGGCGCCATGAGCCACTCACCTTCAGAGGAGGGGCCGGGGTAGCCAGGCTGAAGTGCAGAAAGCAAGCTGCCCCGGGAGGGCTTCACCGGAGCCCTGGGGCCAGCCCCGGTGCCTCGCTCGCCTGGGCACGGGGCATGAAGGTGCTGGCTGCAGCAGCCCCTGGCGACTGAGGAGGTCCTGGAAAGGACGGTTCCACCCAGGGATGTTCCTGTGGGGGCTGCCCCACCGACTCCTCGGGAGCGGGATCCTCGCTCTGCCGCGGGGTCTCTCGCTGGATGCCCAGGGACGCGCTGCCCGTGGCCCAGGGACAGCCCGGCTCCGCATGCAGCTCCGCTTCTCTCCCTCACTCCCCTCGGGTGTCTCCCTCCCTCTCCAGCCTGCAGAGCAACCTATTGAATTCTCCATGTCCTCAGGCCCGGAGCGTGCATTTCCATGACGTCTCTGCTGTCTGCCCTCACTCGCGCACGGGGGACAGTCCCCTCGGAGGCGCTTCGGAAGGGGCAGCTGCCTCTCGGCGAGCAGCGCGGAGGAGAGGGGAGGCTCCTCACATCGGGTGTCTGCCGTGTGAGAGCTGGCGTGGCACACGGAGGGCTGGTAACTGGGAAAGTGTGTCAGGGAAGGAGAGAGCTGGGTCTCAGGGAAGCACAGGGAGCCCTGAAACGGAGAGGGCAGCGGGGTGGGTGGAGGAGGGCCGGCACCTGTGGCTTGGGTGGGAGGAGAGGTGCTGGGCTCACATGGAAACATGGGGACTGGTGCTCAGGGTGCTCCCGAAACTGATAGAGAGGAGTCAGAGCCAGAAAAGCAGGGGCTGAGGAACAGGGAGATGAGGACCAGGTCCTCGGGGAAGGCTGATGACCACGCCTGGAGCTGTTAGGGAAGAGGGCAAAGCAGAGAGATGCAAGGAACACGTGCACTATAGTACCACAGAGCCTCACTTTTCATGCCGTCCAAGTCAGCAGATGCCAGCATCTGGGCCTCAGCCTCATCTGTGGGGACACGCTGGTACGCTGCGCTCTCCAGCGTGGTCATGCTGCCGATGCACATTCTCTCCTTCAAGTCGTAGGTAACTCGTTGTCCACTTGCCACCTGGCCCCAGGGCTTGCGCTTCTCCCACCCTCGGGACAGACGTTCCCGAGGCCCAGGGAGGCTGTAGGGAGCAAAGAGACTGATGGTAGCAAATAGGGGGGTGGCGACAGGCTCTGCCCCTTCGCAGGGGATGAGGACCTCGTGGTCCTCAGCTCAGTTTCCCAGCTTGCAGGTCAGCATGAGCTAACTGGGAGGAAGAATACTCCACGTGCACAGCCCAGTGCCCCTAAACCCACATCCTGGGGATCCCACGGGCCCAAGGGGGTCCCAGAAAGCGACCATCCTGCTGGGGAGCAGCACTGTTGCTGCGGCCACTGAGCCATGGGGCCCCTCTGGTTCAGCAGGAGAGCGGAGGCTGGGCACAGCCACACACCTCCCCGTGCTACCCCAGGGGCAGGGCAGGGCAGTGACCCCCCAGACTGGAGGGTGGCAGCAGCTCAGCACCCGCTCTCCTACCTGGGGAGGGAAGCAGAGCTCTTGTCCGGCTGCAGGTCAGTGAAGCATGGCACGGGGGACAGGACGCCACACTCCTCCTCCACGTGGAACTGCGCTGGGGCCAGAGCGCTGCCAGACTCATCCTCATCGCTGCCGATGGTGAACTGCAGAGACGACAGCCCTGAGAGCACGAGCCAGGCCAGGCAGCCCTTGGCACAGTCCTTGGCACACAGATCCTCCCCGTGTCCCCACAGACTAGTAAAGGCCACTCCAACGTCCCCCATGTGCCCCATACACCCTGGGACTGGCCATATGAAGCCCCCCCATCTGATACACCCCGGGAACAGACACACTGATCTTCCCCCACGTCTTACACCCCCAAAATTGTCATGCACACCCTCCCCATCACCCACCCTGGGCAACGGCTTACCTGTCATTGTCCCCTGGTGCCCATCTCTGCTAGGCAGGGACAGCACCACTCTTCCCACAATATTCCACAGCTTTGAGGCTCTCCTCTACAAACTCTTCCACTCAAACAGCTCACTCCCTTGACCACACACCCTTTATTGACCTGCCCTCCACATCCCCCAGCCTCCCACACCCACCCAGGCAGGGATGCCCTAGCCTTGCCTTTGGTTTGCTTGGGGGCTCCAGCTTAGGGGACGTGTCCTTCCCACGAGCTTCGCCCTCAGACTCTGCAGAGACCTCTTTCTCCTGGGCCTCCTCTGCCTCAGACTCTCCTTCTTCCTCTTCTTCCTCCTCTTCTTCCTCCTCTTCTCCCCCTTCCTCGTCCACTTCCTGGATGGTGGGGGTGACCTCTGAGGGGGGTACTGAGGTTTTCTTCTTTTTCTTTCTCCTTTTCTTCCTCCTGCTGGCACGGGGGGGCCTCTTTTGGTACTTGAGGGCAGAAGGGAGGTGAGTGGAAAGGAGATGATGGATGTGGTGCGAGGTTTGGCGGTGGACTGAGAGAGAAAAAGAGAGTCAGGGGCAGGAAGAGGCTGGGAGGAACCTGCCAGACGCCCCTCCAGGAAACAGCATGGTCTGGAGATCAAGGGCCAGGAAGGGCAAGGAGAGCCACCAGCCCGCAGGGACATAGCAAAGCTCTTTCAGTGATGTGGCAGGCTGATGCATCCAGCCCAGGGTGGCCATGGAGGCAGCCCTCATGCAGTGCCAAACCACCCCAACCCAGCTTCACCACCCTGGACAAGGCAGGACTCCCCCAGGGCTGCTGAAAGCCATTTGCACGGCTAGGCAGAGCTGCAGTGACCTGCCAGAGACTCTACCCCCTTCCTAAACATGGGGAAACACTTCTCACGTTATCAAATAAGCAGAGTTTGGGCCATTTACAAACATTTCTTTCCTGCATAGTGTTCTTTAGTTCAGTTTAAATAGATGTGCCTTATTTTACTCGCAGGCTTTGACAGGAATTACAGACCAAGTCTTTTAGTGCAGATGCAACATAAATCCGTGTCCCAGGTTCGGGGGGGCCTTGTGCCTACCAGCCCCTGAAATGCAGGTTCAGTTAGGAGGTTCTCTTTATAAACCAGGGTAAAAAACAGGGCAGAAGGACTTTTCGTCAAACTAATCTACAAAGAGAAATTCATACAGGGTTGACCTGGGTGTCGTGGGAATTACACAGCGAGAAGAAATTAATGGCATTTCTGAGCCATCACTCAAAAACAATGATAATGCACCATGCAGGGAGCAGGGTAAGCTCAGCACCTCCCTGCAAGAGATAGAAAGCCATTTCTGCCTGGTCTATCTGCAGGCACAAAGCCTCCCATAGACAGCCTGCAGGATGCACAGACCCTGGGGCTGCACCCGGAGCAGCTGAAATCACGGGGGCACCAGTCGCTTTGCAAGGGGGCTTTGCTCAGCAGCTCTTCCTGAGGAATTGTTTCCAGTCTGTTTTGATTTGGTTCCTTCCCAGCTTTCCTGTGACATGGCAGCAAAATCTGTTTATAGTGAAAACTACCTTCAAAGGACGTTTTCAATGGAAGCTGTAACCTTCTCCCTGGGAGAGCCAGGCAGGTTCATTGTTCTGGTGTCATGTTTCCTTTCCTTTGGTTTCTCAAGTCTTTTCTCCCTTGTTTCCCCCCTTGGGAACAGACGGAATATTTCACACACCCCCTTGGTTCAGCAGGAGAGCCTCGTGGCAAGATTAGAAGAGATTGGGAATGGCCATACATGCAAAATGGGAAGAGTTTGGTCTCTTTACAAACTCTTTTTCTTCCAAAGTGTTCTTTAGTTCTTTGACTTAAATGTACCCTTTAGATGTACCCTTTTCACTGGTAGGTTTTGGCATAAAGGCACTCCTGTCCTGCTATTGCACTCCCTTAGCACTGCTCTGCCTGCCACGGGTAGGGCAGGCATTAATTTCTAATGTAACAAGAAGCAAGGAAGGCCCCAACTGTGCATGTGTTGCTCCTACAGCACGAAGCTGCTGCTGAAGACACAGCCCATTCACTCCTGGATTGATTGTATAAGCCCAAGACAGAAATGTCTGCATTTCGGATCATGTTAGTAATTTCGGGCTTTGAATGTGGCAGGAAACATTTCTAAACCCAGAGAACCACTTCTATGGGCTCACAGAATACCTTCCGATGTCTAATGACCTAACCAGATCTTCCCATTTCATGAATACAAATTGCATAAAATTTCCAATAGCCAGGTTTGACAAAGTTCTAAATAACCGGGATACATCAGGATCTCAAAGGAAAACAAGCTTGATTCTGACAAAGAGAGGATACTTCTATTGAGAAAAAAACAAAACCAAAGCAAAACAGTACAAGCCTGTAGGCAAATTTTCCAAGAAGCTTCTGCCATGCATGCTCAAGCAGATCATCTGTGTACTCTGAGCCAATTCACACAGCTGTGCACACAGGCAGAGCTCCAGGCAGGTAAGTCCCACCAGCACAGTACAGGTATTCAACCCGCAGCAAAGCTATCAGCACCTTGCAGCCATGTGTGCGAGTGACTGTGTGCTTAGGTGGAAAGTGCTGTTTTAATGGAGCCTCTGTAGAGAAATGGCACAAGCAGAAAGTAGCAGCTGGGGTGCATTATAGTAGTAGACTTCTACTAGCAAACTTCTACAGCACCAATTGGAAAGGAGCGGCCAAGCAGAAACCAGCCTGGTGATGTACCAAGGACAAAATGTTCCTGAGGTTGCATCATATCACAGCTGAGTTGTAAAATAAGCAGCATCTGATTGTGGAGAGCCAGAGTCTGGGAAAATGACCCAACCATTGCTACTCATCTTCCACACAAACAGCCTGCTGACTGGGGTACTCCTCTTCCTGCCCATTACTGTTACTACTAGCTAATGCAACCAGTCTACACCAGGCAATAGCTTATGGCTGCTCTTGTGGGCACACTCATTTTACAGCCAAAGTGACTTTGACTGTTGCCATCTTCATGGAAGGGTGATTAGTGGAATAAATGTGCTGATCAGAGGATTTCAGGGGAGACGGCTACAACATTTTAAACACTCCGTTTTTATTTTTCAGTCCTTTCTTTGAGCAGATAAACCTGATGGTTTCATGGTTGCTATTTAGAAATACACAGGCATGTCTGACTGGAGCCATCTGCTTTCAGATTGGGCAGGACAGCCTGGCTTCTAGCCATGTTTGGATGTTTCTTTGCAGCCATATGGAAGAAAAATAGTTTCAGACTGGAAACTTGAGTTTGGCGGAAGTGGCTGCAGAGGTCCCTGAGACTGGGTGGGGAGGTGAGCGAGCACCCAGGCCTGGGCTATGCTGTCACCTGGGCTGGGCAGTAGCTATGCCTCCAGGGACAGGGGACACTGGTCGGGAGCAGACTGGGATGAGGGGAGCAGACTGGGATGAGGCAGTGGGCACTGGGTGTAGCACTCAGGGATTGCTCTGAAGGGAGGAAGGGTCTGCAGGGACCCCAGCACAAGGCTGCAGAGCATGTGGGGCTGAGCAAGGGTTAGCAGTGAGGGTGGAAGTGGGTACAACGGTTCAGACCTACGTACATTCAAAATCTCTCTCACTGTAGCTGCGTCTCTGCTTCTCCAGATCGCTTGATGCTGACTTGCTTATCAGGTCCCCAAATCTCTCGACTGACAAAGTCTTATCCAAGTCCTCATCGTCCTCGGCACAAGGAGAGGCTTTCTCTGCGTGATCTCTGCCCTGCACAGAAATCACCAGATAACAATCAAACACTGCAGACTTCTACAGTCCTCTGGGTCCTCATGTCCTGCAAATGGGGTTGAGCTTGCTGAAGAGCAGTGGGCGTCGCACCACAGGGCTGGGGTACAGTTACTCATTTATGGGCACAGCTCCACTGAGAGTCAAGAGTCAGAACAGATCAGCAAGCCTCTGAGCTACCAGCCGAGATGCGTAGCTTTCTTTCAGCTGGAATTTCTCTTTCCTCACACCTTACTGCTACCCTCCGGCCTTCCCTTTGCTCAGTCTGACAGCCCTCCCTCTTGAGATTTCTCTCTGGGAAACAGCATCCCTGCTCTGGTGAGGCAGCTTTTAAAGCTGCTCTTACTGTTCTGGTGAGCTGCCCTTGGGGCACTGACCACCCTGTACATCCTCCCACCCCTCCTGCAATCCCAGGGCTCCCGTGTTTCCTTTAGCATGCCTTCTTCAGGCTTTTCTGCCTGAAAAGCCTCACATTTCAAGCTGTGGGCACTCCTCTGCCTTTTGCTGGTAGAGATGCTCTGAGAAGAGCACCGCCAGGTGACTCCTGTCCTTTCTGCCTCCTGAGCAGCTGCAGCTGGTAAAATTTTCCGTCAATAGAGCCGAAATGCCAGTGCTGAGCTGTTGTGGACTCCCGTGTTTCCATGGAAACAGGAGGAGGCCCAACTGTGACAAATCTGTCTGTGCTGGGCGGAAAGAGGGAGCAAAGCGGCCTGGGCCACGTTCTGCCTCCCCCCACACCCCCCAGCTGTCCCCAGCTGTGCCCCAGCACCACCAGCCCCCTCGGCTCCCACCCCATCGCGGCCAGGCTGGGTGCTGCGGGGGCACCGAGCATCTCTGCAGGCTGGCGGGTGGGAAGGGAGCACCAGGCACTCCGCAGTGGCTGTGGTGGGGCCTGGGTAATGAAGGAGGTGTGAGGGGGAGAGGCAAGAATAAAAAAGAGCTGGGGAGTGGGATGGAGGCAGGGCCCATGGGTGAGTGGTGCCAGCTACAGCGCTCTCAGGTCTGTACCTCAGACATATCTGTGTACGTGGGGATGAGGCTGCTTCTCTGTCCACTTCAGCACGGGTGTCCCAAGCGTGGTCAAAATGGGGAGAGTCTAACTGCAAGCTGCCCAGCTCCTCCTGTGCAAGCAGGGCCTCATGGAGACCATCTCTGGAGCCACAGGCACCATGCGCTCCCAGAGGCTCCTGCCACTCGCCTACTCCACCCAACAGCATCCGAAGGCAACCTCTGGCCTTCCTGACCACAGGAGAGCAGATCTGGCCTTGTGGGCAGCCTCCGGGCACCCTTGGTGCCGACACAGCCCCAGTGAGCAGAGGCTTTGTGCTGCTGCAGCAGGCTGCCAGGACGCAGGTCCCGCACACAGCCTGACAGGAGCGCGGTTCCCGGGGCAGACACAGCACCACTGCCGCTGGATTCCCACCTCACCTGATGCAGGTCGATGAAGACTTCTCCTACGGGAGGGGACTCTCCAGCTGCCATTTTGGTTCAGGACCTAAGGGCCTGGGCAAAATATCAACCCTTCTCTTTCACCGGCAGGCACCCAGCAAACCTGGAGAGTGGCATAACCTGTGGAGAGAGGGCAGGACAAGGGAATGTGGTGGGAGACTGCCACCCACTGCCCTCAGCCCCTGTGGCCCCTAACCCAGAGAGGCCACCTTGGGAAACCTCCCCAGCACCACCAGGACAGGGCTGTCCCTCAGCACGGTGCGGTGAGGGGGTGGGAATGGCACGGACCACGCTGCTTTGGTGCCAGCTCTGCCATTTCAAGGCCATGTGAGGCCCTGACACCTCCCTGTCCTCCTCCAAACGAGCTGCTGCTCCGAGCCGTGCTGTGCAAGGGAAGGGAAGGTTTCCTGCTCAGTCACCTCTCCACCAGCACATCTGGGCAAAGCTGGAGCATGGCTGAGCAGCCGGCAAGGGTAAAATGGGAAAGGCAAAATGAGAGGGTATGCCAGCAGCAGGCAGCGGAGCGGTCCTGTGCCACGTAGCCTTAAAAATGGGCAGACCCCAAAACAGCCACGAGGAACCTCAGAAAAATCCATGCAGGCCAGAGGGATGGCACGAGGACAAACAGTTCTGCATTCATACAACAGACACAAAGCAATACATGTTATGGGGGAAGAGGCCCACACGGACTGCAGAGATGTGCACTGTCTGCACCAGCTTGGTTAAGGGACCGATAACCCTGTGGGCAGCCCAAGGGAGTGCTCAGCTCAATGTTCAATTGCAAGGCAAGAAGGCAACGAGGTTCCACAGGTCATAAGGAATGGGACTGAGAGTAACACAGAAACAGCTATAGTCATGTCATATCTACAGCAGCAGGGCAGTCTGAACTCAGCATGGGCTGCACCGTCTGCTGTCACATCAGGGAGAGCTGGAGATGGTTCAGAGACTGGCACTGGGAAGATTTGGGCCTCTGAAAACTCATCTGAACTCATGAAGACAGACAGAAGATGCACGCACATCCACAGTAGTTTGGGCAGAGGGATGGCTAAGCAAAGTGTTCTCATTTCATGGAGCAAGAAAAGGGACATTCGTTAAAACTGCAAGAGAAGAATACAAATTAATAGAAAATTGGCAAAAGAGAAGATTTTTTCATTGATGTCATTAGGGGAAAAATACTGCAAAATTAGAGGACAGCTTGGCCATCTCTCCGGGTAACAAGTCATATTTATTACAAAACTCATCTTTCAGAACAAGCTATTCTGTAGCTATGAAGCTTTGGAAGAAGTAGCAGAGGAGTGCAGGCTACAGCCTGGAGATCTGCTAAGGCATTTCTTACCATCTCATCTGAAGTACCTGGCATGGGCCCTGTTCAGGACAAGACACTAAAACAGGTGGTCTAAAGGTGACACCAGTAAGGCCACTTCATCATCCCTCCTCCTATCTTTGAAGATCTTCAGAAGGTGCTACCACAGTCTCTGCTTATCCTGCCTACCCAAAGGCACACATTTATGAAGCCAAAAAATTCTGGGGCCATCTCTAAGGCAACTTCTTGAGGAGCTAATGTCATCACTGATGAAGCATGTTCTCTTGTTCCAAGCCGTCTTCTCTCAAACCATTTTTATAAATTTAGCAGCTATCTCAGGATGCACTCATGCAAATGAACAAACTGTTGAGCAGTGCCAGAAGCGGTACAGCTACAAGTTACATGCTGCAATAGGATAGGGCTGCAAACAGCTAGAGCACGATTTTGGGGCTGCACACCCAGGCCTTGCAGGCATGAATGACAACAGTTCCTTCCTGTGGTATCAAGAGGACTCCACATGCAATGTTTGCTCAGTACTGGACAGGGAGAACAAGCATGAAAGGACCAAATTTTATTAAACGTGAGGAATACTGGAGGCACTAACACAGCTACGTGGATGGGGATAGGAGGACAATTAAAATTTATGGTGAATAACCTGAGATTTTTGCTATTCTTTTCCTCCCTTTGAATGTCACCATCTTAATTATCAGTGAAAAAGGCAAAACGTAGTGGATGAAATTCCTCAAACACACCTCACTGAAATCTACAGTAACTGAACCCTTCTGTGAGACCTGAGCAGCTCAAGAGAAATACGCTGCCAAGACAGAAGTCTAAAAAGCAAATGGAGAGTCCCAATCACAAGGAACAGAATGAAACAATGAAAATAGCCAATTCACTCTGTAGATCTGTTAAGGCTCCTACTTTAAGGTGTAATCTTCAGGTTTCCACTCTGTTTTCCAAGACAGATGAAGCAAAAGGGTTCAGAGAGAAAAAAACAGAAAAAGGAGAAAGGTCTGGAAATGAGCTGTAAGAGGAGACTGAGCTGCTTTTTTAGTAGGAGACAAGATAGAGAGAAGGGTAATACATGTCTTTTATTTCCTTTCGCTTTTAACTCAGAAAAAGGGTATCATTCCATGAAATCAAACAGCAGCAAATTTGAAACTGAAGGAAGGGAACACTTTATTACAGCGAGAAGAGCTGGCAGGTGGACCCTGGCTCTGCAGTCCCTCAGGGCCACAGCAGCGTGTGCATTAAAAAAAAAGGGCTGGGTATTTGTGAGGCACATAACATCCACATCCACAGCTGCAGCAGAGAGGACTGCCGGCAAAAACGTGCTACAAGTACTACTACTTCACGGCTTTGGAAGGTAGTTCTGGTAGTGGCAGAATCCCTAAAAACTAGCAAAATGCTAACGGTAATTTAACAAAAAAAATGCTAATACTCAGCTCCACCTCTGTGCCACTAATGTATCTTATGGGACCTCGAAAGGAAACTGCAAACTATCAGCAATGTTGAAAAACAATGTGCTTTGTTTCAGGTCGGCTGCAGGTTGGTCTGAAGCTATGCAAAGGCTCACGGGGGTATTCAAGATCGGGGTGGGAGGAAACCTGCAGACAGGAGACCTGCTGGATGCGACGAGCTCTTCTGGCGTGATCTTTGCGAAACATTAAGCTGAGTTTACAACTACAGTCTGACTGCCTAAATGAAGTTAAAAGGGTTGGAAAACTCAATGCTTAATCTCTCTTTACCCAACCAAGCGGCGTATTCTCAAACATGCTGAAAATACGTCACTCTAATGACTCTGCTGAGCAGCTAAAAGCAAGACAGCTGTACTAGCAGTAAAGCAAGGGAGCCCCTGGGACCCGTTTTGAGATTTCAGGGGGACTATGCGGTGTGCGGGGGTTTCCCCCCGTCCCCGCTCACCCTGTGGAAGTGGGAGGTGAGGTATGGCAGCCCCCAGCATGTGTTGGGATCTGAACCATACAAGGTCTCCTCTGTCCTCTTTCCATCCCAACAACGTAATAACACATTTAATGGGCACACTGAGACTACACGAGCTTTTTTTGTTCCCTATTTAACCCCCCCCCCCAAGGAAAAACCAAGCCTGCGTGCAAATGCTGCACAGATGCTCCCCCAAAGGCAGCAATCCCTTCCCAGGGCGGACGTGCTGCCCACGGGGCACGCGGCGTCCCGAAGGTGCTGAACGGCTCCCGAGAGCTGCAGCACACGCCGCGCTGTCAGGAAATCGGTTTAAGAATTGGTAACGCTACAAATCACTGCCAGCACTGAGGGGATTTTGAGGGATGCCAAAAGCCGAGCGCTGCGGTTCGTAGCGCCGATTCGGTGCGTTCCTTGGTGGCTGGCCACTAGAGGCCACTTGCCCCTTACTCTGCAGCGCCTGGTGCAACCTGTCATAGAAAGGCTGGAGAGACATCGCCTCGGATCCAGCCTGGCATTTTCTATTACCTGCAACAGAAGGAGTTCAGGGAAGAGCAACAAAAATTGCCAGTAGGCCAGGGGGATTGATTTATGAGGAAAGGTTAGGAGCTAAATTTGTCTAGCGCAAGATGGGATGACTAAGATGGGGAGGGGACGTGCCAGCAGTCTGGAAAGATCTCAAGGGTGTAAAACACAAACGAAGATGTTTTTTTTTTCAGGCGGACCCACACAAAGAGACTCAGAAATGGGTTAAAATTTAAAAGAGAAATTTAAAAAGAACATCAGGGAGAATTCTGCTAATAAGCATCACGCTGAACCACCCAGCCTGCTGGGATCGCTGCCTGGGCTGTCATGAGAAGAACATAAGACAAAAGGGGGATAAAAAACAATACGCCGAAAGAAAACTGAATGAATGATACCTTCATCCTACTCTATCTCACGCGTGTCAGGAGTACGTGATTCAGCATTCCCGCTAGAAGTAATTTTCAGCAACAGAAGCATAACGCCAGCAGGCCAGATTCGAAGGGAGGCCAGAAAAATCCACAGACTGCTGACTCGTGCGCACTCACACCTTCCTTCTCTCTCCACAAGTGCATTACCCTCGCTTGCGCCAATTCCTGCAGGGGCTCTCCCCTCCGAACGCAGCCTTCGGCACCAGTAAACACAACAGCGCTCACCCGAATCTCCGTGTCTCACACCCACCACCTAGGCTAAACGAAGGCTGGAGGAAACCGGGCAGGCACGTCCCGCGACGCCGGCAGCGAAGGGATCTCCCGAGGGCCACATGTTGCTGACGGCCTCCAGCAGGGCTCCCCCCGGTCCCCAAAGGCCACTTCACAGCAGCACGCTGATGGAGCTTTGCCATCCTGCTGACCCAGCGCGGCTCCGAGGGGCAGGGGCGAGGCGAGCAGCCCACGGTGCCCCTTGGCAGGCCGAGCCTGGGCAGGAGAGCTACAGCCGGCCATCCCACAAACGCGGGCGAGCGGAGGAACATCCCGGCTCTTCCCTAATCTGCCGGCAGCCAGGCGGGGAATCCTTTAGCCGCGGGGCGTGCGGCCGGGGAGCTGACGCTGGGAGGGGAGTAAAGCCGGCAGTGGGACGCGGGAGGGCTGGCGGGCACGGACAGAAAGCTCCGAAGGGAGCAGGGCTACGCGAGGCGCAGCGCCCGGGGGGTGGCCGGAGGGGAGCTGCCGGGACGGGCCCACGAAAGCCGAACGGGGAGCGCGCTGCGGGGCGAGACGGCGGCGCGCGGGGCAGCGGGCACGGAAACTTTCCGGGCGTGACTGAACCCGCGGGTCTGGCCGCCTGGACACACCGACGCCCCGCACAGAGCGGGGTTTGAGGGACCCAGCCTGGCGGGCAGCCGGGGCAAGCCGGCACACCCAGCCCCGCGCCCCGGTGCCTTACCGGAGGGGTAACGGCGACGGGTGCCGCAGGGCGGACACGCGGACACGCACGCACGGACGGACGGACGGCCCCGCGGGGCCCCTACCTCGCACCGCCGGAGGAGGAGGAGGAGGAGAGCCGCGCTCCGCCCGCGCCGCGCCGCGCCGTGCCGGTACCGGGCAGGCGGCGCTGCTGCCCGCCGCCCCCTTTGTGCCGCCCCCGCCTGCAGGTAGGGCTGCGGCGGCGCGGCCCCCCCCCCCCCCCGGCCGGTGGCGGCTGCGGGCGGCGGTGCCCCCCCCTCCCCTCCCCTCCCCTCCCTCCCTCCCTCCGCTGCCGGCGGCGGGGCGGCGGGCGGGAGGGGGACGCCGGGGCGGGCTCCATGGCAACCGGATGTAAGCGGCGGCGCTCTAGGCGCGGCGGAAGGGCGCGTCTCGGTGGTAACGCGGAAGCGCGGCGGGGCCGTCCCGGCGCTGTACCGGCAGCGGGCCGCGGCCTGCCCCCCCCGCTCCCCCCCCGCGGTGCTGATGGCGGAGGCGGCGGTGCGCGGCCTGGCGCGGCTGCTGCGCGACGCCGGTGGGTGAGCGGCTGCCGCTGGGCTGCGGGCACCCCCTGGGCAGGCGGCGGCGCTCACGGCCCGGCTCCCCCCCCCCCCCCCCCCCCGCTCTCTTCCCGTCCCCGTCCCGTTGTCGCCCGCAGGGGACCTGGTCCTGGACGGCTCCAGCACGCTGACGCTGCTCGCCGGCACCCTGCAGCACCTCACGCGGCTCTTCGAGCAGCTCCTGGGCCCCCGCGACCAGAACCGCGGCTTCGTGGCGCTGCCCTCGCACCCCGCCGAGACGGCCGCCGTGCTCCAGGCGCAGTTCCTCTTCGACGTCCTGCAGAAGACCCGCTCCCTCAAGGTCCGTGCGGACGGGGACGGCCGCCCCCGGCGCCCCGACGCCCGGCTGCCTCGCCTGGGCCCGGGGGGAGCAGCGGGGGTTAACGGCGGCCTGACCTTGGCGAGGCGGTGCTGGGAAGAGGCACCGGTTGTCTCCTGAAATGCTTGAGCGGCTCGGCGTCAGGCGGCTGAGCGCTCCCCGAGCGATGACTGATCCCCGCGAGGCTCCCGGCGGGGGTATTTGAGCGGAACGGCTTAGCCGTCCTATCCTCCCGCTAACTGACGCTTCGTGTTTCTGGGTTTTACGTGCTCTTGCCCGGGCAGAGGTCCTGGCTGAGCTGTTTCACAGCATGGTAGGTTGCTCGTAAGGTGTCCTTGCTCGTTTTAGGGAGGCTGTGATAGAAATAGAAGCGTGGAGCGAGGGGTCCTTCAGAGAGCTTTCTGAAAGGTGGCACGTGTCGTGAGGCTGCACGCGATTATACTTGGCACCGAGGCACCGCGAGAAGAGTAGAGACTAGAGGTATTCACTAGCGGTGAAATGGACCTGAAAGGAGAAGGGGAATTACCTGCCCCCGTGTCCCACAGTGGTGCTCAGGAGGTGTCGTGGCTGGGCCTTCAAGTCTGGTACTACAGCCTGCAGTGTCTTTAAAAGAGTTTTCCGCTAGAGACAACTATCTGAGTGTTGTTGGGAGAGTTTTACAGCAATACCCTGAGGCTGGAGATCAGGGTGAGGGCCCAGAGCTGTGCAGAAATACAGGCCCTCTGACAGGACAAGGAGGGGAAGGATGTTGCAGTCAGGAGACTGTTGTGGTGAGTGCTCGTGTTAACCAAATAACGGGCTATTTCTGTAACAGGCCCAGAGCAGAGGGGAAGCTGCGCGTTGCGGTGCAGGAACCGATTTGCTTGGGGAAACTAATAATTTGTAGCAGCCTTCTCAGATTCTTAAGCCAGTGGAAAGAGAGGAGAGAAGGAGACAATTAAGTTGTCAAGACACAGAGCAAGGCTGGCGTCTGACATAAACGTTGTTAAAACTGACCATCAGAGCTTCCCAGAACAAGCTTCCCCTGCAAATGGCCCTGCTCAACATGCTGCATTAGTGCTGGCAGAAGCGGGGCAGTGATTCATCACTGCCGTGGCTGGAGCTGTGGAAGCGGTGAGGAGGCCTTGGGACGTCTGTTCTGCACCTGATGAGTCACTTCTGCGCGAATGTAGCTGGCAGAGATGGTCTCTCCGGTTGTACTCTGCAGTGGGAGCGTTACCTACTTCGTTACTCGCTTAGTCTGAAATCCTGCTTATGCAGTGTCCACAGAAGGCATAAGGAGCTGGGTTTAATAAGCTCTGTGGCGTATGAACACAGTCTTACGTACCCTGTGGTGAAAGAGCCTGTGGCTGCCCTGCAAAATGCAAAGAGGAGGTTTGCAGCTACCTCAGCCTAATGATAACTGTGTCTTGGAGACCAGCTCTATTTTCCATTGTATCTGCTTGTGATTTGCCTTATTTGGCTTGTTCTAGTGAAACACACGTGCACACCTCCCACCAGTGTGCTAGTTCAGCTCAGCTGCTTGATAAACATAGCTCCAGCGGCAAGATTTGTCTTTATTTAGTTAGTGGTGGCTGATGAGGAACCCGGCTGTCAGATCTCCCTGTGACTCTGACCGTGGTGATGCCACATGAGCAAAGGAGAAGAAATGGAGATAAATGGTCTGGCAGTCTTGTGCTAGCTAGCATGCTTTTCTGTTTGACCTTTCTTGAACTGTGGGACTGTGAGAGTGCAGATGCCAGCACGGAGAGCATTAGGTAATGTTAAATATCAGGCTGTTAGTTAACACCTGAGCTGGAGAAGGAGCCTGTTCGTGGTACTGCAGTTGGCGCGTCAGGGCAGTGCTGTTGCTTCACAAACTGAGATTAATAAGAGCCTTCTTTTCTGATTTTTCTAGCTCATTCATGTTCCAAACTGTGTTTTGCAATCTACTGTGAAGATCTTCCCTTTCAAGTCCCTCCGGCATTTGGAAGTAAGTACAGGAGGCTGAATGAGCTCCGAGCCTTGCCGTTTGGCTGTTCTTTACTTATTTTTGCGGTTGCAGAATGCCTCTGCTCCTAAAAACTGGGTAGGCTTTTGTGGCCTTCCTACAAGGCGTAGTTTAAACTCCTGCAACACCTGCTTGGGGTAAAGCTGGGTATGAACGATGGCTAGAGTGCTGGGGAGGGAGGCTCCAGCAGGGAAGTGGGAGATCTCTTACAAAAATGGGTCTGGGATGGCAGCTGCTCTTGCGCTGTGATGTTTTGATGTATGTTGTCCTTACTTTCTCATCACTGCTGCAGTTGAGGTCTGTCCCTCCACACTGCCTCCGGGGTCTGCGATTTGTCTATTCTCAGCTGGAGTCTTTAACCTGTTGCAAATGTATCAGTACGCTGGAGGTGAGTGTCTCTGCAGCCCGTGGGGAGCTACGCAGGAGAATGCCTCCCGTATCTTCCCTACCTGAAGGGTCGTACGACCGAGACAGGCCATGTGAACCGCCTTCTCAGTCCGCATTCTGTATGGCTTTTTCTCCCTTCCCCATTCTGGGATCCTTCCCCTGACTGAAATAAAGTTGAAGTATTCCTTGGTTAATTATGTGCTCGGTAGTCTCCTCTTTAGCTGCTTGAGGATTTCTGGCTCCAGCCAATATTCATATCTGCTAAGTCTCACTGTTCTCTGTGTTTACCCATTTCTCCATTCAAAGTCCTGCAGCTGATCAAGGTTTATTTGGTTGCACCTTAGCAATCGTAAATTAGAGCTGATTGTAAGGGAGAAATGCTGTGTCCCAGTGTCTTAACTAGCATTTGTGCCCAGCAGATCTGAGACATAAAGCTCCAACCATGAAGAACTAATAGTGTGGGTTGTGTTAGCAGTGGGGCTCTGGGCTTCTGTCTGGCATGGAAGCAGCTGCCTGCTGGGGAACAGTGGCTGCTGACACAGAGTGCCTTGAGAGATTCTTCTGCCTGCCAGAGCATGAGTTGTTTGACCAGAGCACGTGTGTCTTATTGCTGGGTGCTTCTGATGAAGGTCTGGAAAAGTTTTCATTAGGATGAGTCTCTGCGCAGATGAGTCTCTGTGCTTAGTTTTCAGAGTCTCCAACTTGTAACCATTAGGTTAACTACTGCCACTTGCGTGTAGGAAGCAAGAGCATCTCCTCTTCTTTCTGCATATCTAGTCATGGAATTTCCACCGCCTCCAAATACTTGGCAATGACTTCTAAGTCACTGATCCATTCCAGGGTCTGTGAGGCACAATATGCCACCCTTGTTCTAGACTAGCTGTTCTCCTTTGTTCATCTGCTGTTACGGTACCAGCCAGTACTAACCAGGGAACGGCTCCTCGCTTCTTCCTAGGAAATCATTTCAGCGTGTGGTGGAGATCTGAGCTGTGCTCTCCCCTGGTTGGAGTTGCATACTGTCAACTTCAGCTACAACTCGATCACTGCCTTGGATGACTCACTGGTGAGTGGGGCATCCTTCCTGCGTGACTGGGTGGAAGTGAGCAGATGATCACGGCCAGAAATTGGCCACTGCTTGACTGATGCTGCTGGGTCTGGGTGGGAGGGAGTGAGCAATGTTAATTCTGCTGGCCTCTCCCAGCAGGACAGGGTTTCCATGCTGCAGTGAAGACATTTGTAGGATCTGATCTTGTGTCTTTTCATCCTTCAGCAATTACTAAATGCTCTGAGAGTCTTGGATTTGAGTCATAACAAGGTCCAGGATTGTGAGCACTATTTAACGGTGAGTATCTGGGGCTGAGCACCAGTTTCCTTGCAGGGGGAGGACACCGCTGAAGTGCTGCAACCATTGACCTGCTAGGTCAGTGCGAGCCTGCTAAGCGAAGTATAACGCAGGAGATTGGAGACATGGTCCGGCAGGCGTGTGGTTTAGAGCCAGTGCTTGCAGCCTTGAAACCGTTTCCCTGTACGTGCAGCCCCTGTCCCGGCGGGGCAGGGAAGGCAGTGTACCTCATCGCTCTGAGACAGGCACCTTTGCTGTGTGCATCGCTGTGCGTATCGCTTGGCTGCAATTCAGCGTGGCTGACGCTTTGTTGTAATCTGTGCAGCAGGTGAGAATTAGGTAGCCAGGCGTAGGGCTGTTGAGATTTGTTGTTTGGTTTATCTAGGCAGCCACTAGCGTTTTTTTCTTGCTCTTAGAAATCTCCTGTCAGTTAATTTAGAGAGGTGGTAATCCATCACAGTGACATGTGGGTCTCTGGGGAAAGGCACTGAAATCTAGACTCTGCTGGGCTGGATATGTTTCTTTTAAGAGAAGCTGTGAAACAGCTTTTCACAGAGTTGGTAAGGCTCACAATATGTCATTCACCATTGTCTTTCCGAAAGTAGGAAAGGGCTTCTTTTGGTAGCAAGTTCAGCTCTTTGCCTGAGGCAGGGAGTCCAGTCCCTATCTATGCTCCATTAAAATGTTGGGGAAGGGAAAAGCTGCTCCTAGCAAATTTTGTAAAGCACTTAGATTGTGCTGAGCACCTCTAGACATACCACTCCAAATGTGAACATTGAAGTCTTGATGCAGAAGTAGTCTTAAGAAAATCAATTTTTAAGTGGCCTTGGTGGGATGGAGAGAATGGCAGGGACTAGTGCTCTGTCTTGAGTTCAGGATCAGGCTTTGACCGAAGGTCTCAATTGATCCAGTGCTGCTTTTCTCTCTAAACAGACCCTTACAGAACTTGAGTACCTCAATCTGGCTTATAACTTCCTGTCCAAAGTGCCAAACCTCGGCATCTTCAGCCGATCCAAGCTGGTGACTCTGATCTTGCGCAACAATGAACTTGACAGCATTAATGGTGAGCCTGCAGTGGAGGAACACTTGAGTCTGACGTATTTATCTCTCCTTCAAGGAGGAGCAGAACTTGAAATCTTGGGCACAGCTATTTTTACAAGGGTTCAATGTTGGGGGAGAGGGGCAGGGGGAAGCTTCCTAAGTTGTATCTTCTATTAAGCTGATGGCTTCTTGCTTTGTTTGCAGGGGTTGAACAGCTGGTGAATCTGCAGCACCTGGATGTGGCCTATAACCTGCTGCTGGAACATGCCCAGTTGGCACCATTGTCCACTCTGCACTGTTTAAAAAAAGTAAGCATGAAAGCTGGTGAGTTGGTAGATTGGAGATGTTGTGGTCTGGAAGGGTGCAAAGTAGAAACTGTGTGGTAAGATGAGAGTTTTGGAAGATAAATTCAACTCCTGAGCATTTAATTTTAACGAGGAAAGCTGATGGGGAAACCTTGGAAAGACACGTGCATTTTAGTCTTTGTTTTCTCTAACACCTGCTCATTTTTCTGTATGCTTATTCCCACATCCTTTTTTTCCCCCTTTCCAATTTTAACACCATCAAGTTCAGTAAGGATCCTCTCCTAATGCTTTTGTGGATTTGTAGAATTTGGAGAAGTCTGAAGGAGGATAACTACAGTCACTGTAGTGTCTGTGAAGGAAAATAGCCTACAAAGAATTGTTCTCCCAAGACTTCTCAGAGTCAGTATTGAAGAGGCTCATGATGATTTAGGGGCTTGAGCAGAAAACACTTTTGTTCAGCAATGCAGAATGAAATTAATTTCAGGAAGCATGAAAATTTAGTCCTCTTCTGGGTTGATCAGCATTCCACTACTAAGATATTTCCTGAGGCAGAGAGAAATCCTGGAGCCTCCAGGGAGATTAAATCAAGGTATAGAGTGTTTCTTTCTCATAACTATTTCTCTATTTCCTCCACCCAGCTGCACCTAGAGGGAAACCCGTTATGGTTCCATCAAAACCACCGGTCTGCAACCCTGGTACATTTGTCTCCCAGAGCAGCTTCCTCCAATGTGAGTATCAGCCACACGCCTTCTGCCAATGCTTGCTGAAGGTGTAGGGTATTCTGGTGTTCATGGGCAAATGAGTGGAAAGAATCTTGTAAACCTGAAGACCAGTTTCAGTGGTTCTGTGGTGTGTGGGGTTTTTTTGTTTGTTTGTTTGGTTGTTTTTTTAGGTAGGGCAATTTTAATAACCTTAAATTTTTGTAAGGTGTGGTAGCCCAGGCAGGCACAGTTGAATATTGATCTCAGATTTGCAAGACCTCAGATCTTAATATTTCTTCCTTGTCTACTTCATCAGTTTTGCTCACTGAAGTTCCCCAAACATTCCTCCATTCTGCCAGATAGTAGCTACATAGCTGGACTTTGCAAAAAGAAACTCACTGTCTCAACCTACCTTGCCTAATTACATGCTCTGTTGACAACAGTGACCACCTCTTTCTTTCCCCACATTCCTCTGCTCTCAGTTAGGTGTCATCACCGTTTCCTTTGTGCTCTGGTGCTTAAGTCAATTCTTGGTAATCTGATTTTAAATAATGAAGCCAGCAAAGACAGTGTTCTGGCAATTTAGCGAAGTAAATTGTCTTGTTAAGGGGTCAGAGGTGTTCCAGAGCTGGTTTGCAATTTATGTTAGCAGCAAATTGCTAGACTCGTTGTCATCAAACTGCAAATTGGAACAAGCTTTCACTGAGCTCCAGTTACTGGAAGCTAGGTAGACTCAAATTAGAAGTAGGGTACCAACTTTGAGGAAGAAGTGAGTAGCTGCCAAAACAGTTTGAGTTCTTGCAGAAGAATCTATCAAATCTCTTCTGCAAACCTTCTTGGATGCGTTTCTGGGAGTTAAAAGGTCTGTAAACAGGAAAACCACAGTAGTCCCTTCTGACCTTATATGCTCTTAGGTAGCTACAGGTAAAGGCCTGATGGATAGGCAGGAACAGTGCTGTTTCTGGAAGTCTTTGCAATTTTGTGCCAACCCTACGATGACCTGAAGGGAAATAGAGTCAGTAGGTGTTGTCCTGAATATGTGCCAGTCAAGTGGAATCTGACTGCAAATGGGTCTCTAATTACAGTTCCTCTTGGATGGAGAACCACTCTCTTCCTCGGACCTAATGGTAAGTACAATCGCTGTAAACTGATCTTACTGCCTTTGGGACTGGGAAGTCTGACAGGTTTTTGCATCCTCATGTGTCCCATAAAATCTGTATTGGCTGCCTCTTCCCTGTGAAGCAGTTCGTTTTGGCTCAGTCCGTGCAGATTCCTAGTAATTGCTGGGACTGGTCGGTGTAACTTATTCTGTCCTAAGTACCCTTGCCGAACTTGGAGCCTTGCCGGTTTCCCTTTCAGGTACTATCTGGCACTTGACACTTGAATTACATTTTAGCAAAACAAATGTTTTTCAACATCCCATCTCCTGTTTTTAAGGGACACAGAGGGTGAGTTAAATTGGAGCAGCCATGATAAACAGTCCAATCAACCGGGTAGGATCTGTTGTCACTGCTCCTACTGAGATGGTGGAAGTTTGGGGTGAGGGGCAGGGAAATTGTTAGCCTGAATTGTGGCCTGGTTACTTTGTCTCCCCTTCACACTCAGTAGACAGCTTTCTCTTCTTTTGGATTCAGCACCTCCCAAAACTTGTGCAAAGTGTGTCACAGTCCATCCACACATCTACCTCGGAGAGGACCGCGCTGGACCGCAGTGCTCTGGACAGTTCCTGTGCTGCAGACTTCAGTGACAGCCAGTCCCCAGCAGAGAATGTGGCTGTCAGGCTCCCTCGGAAGAAGTGCAAGGTCTGGGACTGAGACAGCTTCTTAACCATGTTGCTGGCATGTTGGGTGAAGGGGCTGCAGCAGCGTGAAAGCCCCGTGCTGGGGGATGTGGTTTTGTACTGAGTCTCTACACTGCTCTGTGTTAGGAAGGGGCTCAGTTTAAAGTCAGTCTTGATATACTGTAACAAATGTTTCATGGTGTGCTTCTGCACTCCAACAGCCATGAATCCTTTGGCTTGTCAGAGGAGGCTGTGATCAGATGCTGTGTTCGTTGTTCTGTTGCCTCCCAACTGTTCTTATCCTGTTTGTTCCAGGGAAAAGTCAAAGTGCGCAGAGCGAGCATTTCAGAGCCCAGTGACACGGAACATGAGTCCCAGACTTTACCTCTCTCTGCTGGTGAGGCTTGTCTTCTTTCTCACTAACGCAGCAGCTGAACTGCCTGCAGTTCAGAGGAGGCAGCTGAACTGCCTCCTGTCAGAGGAGTGCTCTGGCATGGTGATTATTTTCATACTTCCCAAGTTTTCTCTCTGCAGGCCTGGTTTTACAGCATCAGAAGGAGATGGAACGCATGGACAGCTTCAGAGATCGCTTTGGTGTTGACTGGCTGCAGTACAAGAGACTGGAGGAGCATGACCAACTACCTGTCATCTGCCGGAGCCGCTCTGCGGATGAGATCTCAGGCAGACCTGCAGCAACAGACTTGCAGAGTGAGAACTTTGAACCAGAGCAAGTAAAACCCCAAGTATCCCCAAAAGAATTCTCTCCTGCTGTGGATGATACTCAGAAGGAGGAAGACCTTGAAGTGGATGAGCATGTGGGAGGAGAGCTGAGAGGAAAAGAGGAGGCAGATGAGCTAATGCTGGGGGAAGAAGATGATGAGAAGCCAGAAGGTAAATGGGTCTTCACCGCCTTGTGTGAGGGCTTGGGTGGTGGTAGATTAGGTGGGTTGAATGTGGTATTCTTGAAGCTTTATCATACTGCCCAGCAATGTGGGACTTGCAAAGGTTTTGTTCAAGCAGGCCTGAAAGCCTGCTGTGTGTATTGACTTGTGCTGTGTCTTGTTTGGCAGTGGACCTTTGCCAGCCAGTGCTGGTGAGCCAAATAGAAGGTGAAGGGGACCCAGAGTTAGACTGGATCTTCCTGCGGGTCACAGCTAGGCATGTGATTGAGGTGGAACTGAAGGCTGCCAGAGTCCTCCACAAGCTGGAGCTGAAATGTCTGCAGAAGATAGAGACCTCTGAGATGAATTGGAAGAGGATGGTGAGTCATGTCTCATGCCTTTGGCTTCTTATTCCCTGTATGGGTCAACATTTTGGATTTTTACTTCTGTTAGAGGACCCTGCAGGTGTTTTCCTAATGCCTGCAAAGCCTGATTGATCATCTATTCCACCCTATGCATAAGTATTTAACAGCATCAGTATTGAGTAGAGTATCTGTGATAATGCAGCAGAAGTCAGCACCAATTCTCTTCTAAAGCTGGGGTTAAAAGACTTGTCCCAGTGACAGGAATAAGAGACTTCTTGAGGGGAGCCTGAATCAAATGAAGGAGAACTCTTTCCTGTCCATTCCTTACTGGGATATCATCCTGTCCTTGCAGAGCTATTTGTGGATTGCACTTTTTCTTGGACAGCGCAGCACTGAGTCTAATGTGACATTTGGAAAGCTACTGGCAGCTCAGTGGGCAGCTCTCTATCCATGCTAGATGTGTGTTTTATTGCTCGCAGCCCTATTTTGCTTTTGTGGCCTTTTAGAAAGGGAGTGTAGTAACCTCTCTTTCTCGCAGTAGGGTTTTAAGAATATTAAATATGTGCATGAACTTGATCACAGGCTTCTCTAATACTGTTCCCCAAAAGCTCAAACTTTTTCTTCCTACCTTTGTACCTCTTGAATGTTTGTGGCTTGATTTGAGATGCTTCATTCTGGGCCTTGTAATTTACTGTTGTACCTAGCACATGAACTTTTTTTTTTTGTGCATTTTACCAAATGCTATCAGGGCTTTCCTGGGAGAACTGTTACAGGCTCACTAAGTTAAGTACTTGTATGTCCATGTTTCCAACACTTGCAAACAAACATAGTCTGGATGCTGCGCCATCTTTCTGGAAGGGGTGTTTTCTGTCTCCTGCAGGACCTGGAGCGAGTTTTCCCTGTCCTCACGTTGCACTTTAGCTACATTCGCAAGGACCGGCAGAAGCGCAAATACGTGGTGCTGGATGACTGCCCGGAGCAGTGTCTGCAGGTTGGAGGGGCTGGGAGGAAGCATGGGGACAATTTTCTTGGAAGATGCTGGATTCTGCCAGCCAGCACAGAGCCTCCATTCTTAGAGCACGTGCACATCTACTGTCCTGTAACTATCTAGGTAGCCCTTGTCTTGCTTGTAAGCTCAGGGTTTCTTTCTGCACAAATGACCCGTGGGGGGCCCTATGAGCATGGCCATGAGCAGTAGATCTCCTGGAGCATAAAGGGTGCATAAACCTTGCAGTTTTCTCCCATTGGGAAAAGGCACGCTGAATTCTAGTAGTCAAGTTATGTTGCGTGTCCACAAGAAGGAAGGACAGTTGTATATGCCTGCTAACACTCTTTCCCTGTCTTGCGACTTCTAGTGTGTGCTTGAAGTGTTGTCCCCAGCCGTGGAAGAGAATCGGCAAAATCAGGACCAGGAGAAAGGATCCATGAGGCTCCAGTGCCTGAAATGCAAGCACGAGTTTTTGCAGTCCCTGGCTCCCTGGCAGCAAGGTCCTTATCCTGCACGAGCTGGAGACACCGAAAGCCTAGAGACCCTAGTTGCCTCAAATCAAGGTAGCTTGTAGTCCCTGGAGAAAGGATACTCCCTAGTGCCCGAGCAGACTACGAGAATGGCAGCTGTGCTGCAAAGCATAGAACGTACAGGAGAAGGTGATGCTTTGGTCGTACTGGAATTACAACCTGTGTGGAGTCTACTCTGTCGGCCCACTTAGGCTCTTCTCTAGCCCAGTCCGCCTTCTTCACCAGCAGGAATAAGTCACTGTTTTACTGTTAAGCAAGTGCCACCCCTGTTGCGGGCTGCTTTGGGTCTAGGAGAACGTTAGGGGTGCTGGAAACTGCCAATTGGTCTGCAGAAGTCTGGAAGAGGCCTTAAAGGTCATGTCATGTCTCATCCTATTGAATCCGTGGCCAGTTCTGGCACAGAGACTAATTTGTTCTAAAACGCCTTGCTAATGGAAGCTTTTGGGGAATCTGCTCCAGTGGCTGTTAGGTATCAGAAAAACAACCCCAGCCTAAGTCTTCCTAGCTACAATCTTGAGCTTTCTCTTGCTTCCCTTACGGGGAGTGATTTATTTCTTTTTTGTACTGGAGGGCTGTTGTTCTCCCCCCACAGCTAGTCCTGTGTTCTGTCCACTAGACTAAATAAGCTCAACTCCCTAGATAATTTGCTTGTCACTCATATCTCATACAATCCAGTTATTCTTGCTGGTCTCCTCTGTACTCTTCCCCACTTGTCCACATTTTTCTTTGGGTGTCTGAAATTAGATGTGGTATTTTGGCTGAGGCATTGCTAGTGCTGAATAAGCATCTTCTGATGGCTGAGTTTTTCAAAGCTCAGGTTTTATTTGAAGTGTCAGGGGAGTGTTAGCTCGGAAGATGCTTCTGGTATGTGGAAGTATCCTGGGACTGGAGAACTCTGCAATGAGGGCAGAGGTGCGGTCCTGGCTGCAGCACTTTCCTTCATCCTGAGACACTTTCTTCTTCCCCCTGAGCTAGTGGGGGTTCCAGGATCCAGCTCAGTGTGTGGTGTGGGTGAAGTGAACTTCAGGAATTGGGGTCAGGAGGGATAAGGACAGCTGGAGAACAGACACAGTGGGCTTGTAGGTTGGCTGGCTGAGGATAAACCAGTTTGGGATGGAGGTGACTAAGAATGGTTGGATTAACTGAGTGTGAGTCGGGGCTTCAAAGGCAATGTGAGCATTTGTGGACGTGAAGTGGAAGAAAGAGATGAGTCAAAGAACTGATGTAGTTTCAGTTGCAGCTACAGTACGCCCTGGTCACCCTAGTTCCGAACATGGCTGTTTTGGGTGGATGTTGACACTGATCTAGAATTTCTCATTGATTTGCCAAGGGGAGGTGTGTCGGATATGGTTCTGAATAGAGCTGCTCAACAAGCCTCTCAGGTCACGCTATACCTACCTAGCATCTGCTCTGAAAGGGATTGCTTGTGGTTTGCAGACATTAAGGGGAAAGTAAAATCTTGTTGCGTGACAGCTATTCTGTTTTTTTCTGTATCCCTTATGAAATCTGCCACAGATGCTGCAGCAGCTGGTGAGCCCATCGCCTGTCCCTGTTGTTCCAGTGACCACGTGGTCATCCTGCCTTCAGAGGTATGCTCCTGCACGCCCCTGCCGCCTAGCCGTGATGGCACAAGCGAGGACCTGTCAAACTCCCTCCTGGAAGGAGGCAGCCAGCAGGAGGGCCCAGAGGAAGCACCTGCTCGGGCCAGTGAGAGTGGGAAGTTCTACATCGGTGGGGAGGACAGCTCGGAGGTGGATACCAGCAACGGCACCAGAACCCCGGAGCTGAGTGGCGAGCATGACGGCGCTCTCCGTTCCAGTTCCCGCAGTTTGGACGGGGTCTGTGGGAATAAGGAGCTGGGAACAAAGAGCCAGCACTTGTCCCTCAGCCGCACGGACACCAGCGGGGGCAGCATGATGGGGAGCTATCATTACAGCGTTTCTCACGGGCCCACTCCTTCCCAGCTCTCTCTGAACTCCGAGTCAGAGGAAACGTGGAACCTCAGTCCCTGTGAGTATGTCAGAGCTGTGCGGGGTTTAGGGGTGTTGAGTGCTATTGCTGGCGCTTGCAGGCTGCACTGCCTCCTGCTTCACGTGGAAGGAGATCATCAAACATGAGCAGCAGTGACTGGTTCTTGTGAGCAGGGTGCTTCATGCCCCTCTCTGTTCAACTCTCATGCCTGAAGGTAGGGAAAACCGAGTCAGCTCCTAATCCCGAGTATTGCTCAGACTTTGAGTAATTGGATCTTGCTGCGGGAGCTGCACCACTCAGTTACCAGTGCACTTGGGTTCCTGCGGCACTAGTAAGCTGCCAGCTGGAGCATCACCTTTGGAGAACAGTAGTCAGTTTCTGATTGTAGGTTCTGGCCTAAGTGTGGTGTGAGGCTAGCGTGTTTATAGGAGGCTGTGGTTAGTGGTTTTACAGACACTTGTGTTCTTCCCAGTGGGTTTTGTGAGCTCAGATGACAAAGCTTGTCCAAAAGAAGAGACTGCGTGCTGGCTGTGTGAGGCCTATCCTGCAAGATAGCAGTTAACAGGAGGTCCATGCACGCTTTATATGAAAGGCCTTGGATTTCTGGTGTGGCAGAGACTGCTTTTGCTTGGGTATTAGTATGAAAAGCCATGTACATCTGAAAGGGCAAACGTCAGTGTTGGGATCCCCTCGTGTTTCAGTATTGAGACTTGTGGCCTGGGAAGCGCTAGTTCTGGCCCCTTGTGTTGAGGAGAGGCTTGATGGAGGCAGGTGTGTGTGATGGAGGCAGGAGGGGGTGATGCTGCTGCCCTAGTGCCAGTCCGTATGCTTTGGGCAGCTTCTGATCAGTGGGAAGAGTGCTGATCCCACCCTTTGCTCTCCTCAGCTGCAAACGGCGCCCTGAACACAAGGGACTTCCGTTCCGTGGATCACCGCCTGAAGCTCTACCTGGACATGGAGGTTTTTGAGGAGAACGACGAGGAGTTCCAGTGCTTCCTCAAGGTGAGCTCCTGCAGCGCCGCTCCTACAGCCCTGCTCCTTGGCTGTCCTCGCCACCCTGCAAGTTCTGCTCTGGGGTGGCGTCTGGAGGCTGGAGTCTGAAGGGAGCTGCAGTGTGCCTGGGTCAGTCTTGTCCGCGGGTGGGCAGGCAAGGAGCAGGCCAGCGCTGTGACTTGCCTTCTCTGTGCGCTAGGTGGCCATGGTGAAGTTCGGCCGGCAAGGAGAGTTCCTCTCGATCCTGGTTGCCTCTGACCTCAGGATCTATGTGCTGGAAGTCACTGGGGTTATCAGGTGAGGAGAGTGGTGGCAATGAGACCCTGCAGCAAGGCTGTGAGCACTGGGTAGCGCCAGCCTTTGCTAGCCTTACCCTGGAGGTGTGGTGACGTGCAAAGGCTCTGCTGGTTAAAACCCCCCTGCCGCAATCCAAAGCGGGAGAGGAGACGGGGCAGCCTGCTGCAGCTGAGGGCTGTGCTCTGCGATTAGGGGACAACCTGCAGAGTGGCTGAAGAAGAACGACTCTCACTACCTGTCCGATGTTTCCCATCTGGAAGTGGGACTCTGCCACCAGAGCCTTCGAATGGAGTTTGAGAACCCCAAAGCCTCCTACAATCTGCTGATCCGGAACCAAAGCTGCTGTGACCAGTTTCTGCAGACCCTGACATGTAAGAGTAGAGCTGTAGCAGAGGGGAGGGTGAGCATTTGGAGGATTTTTCTCTAGGAGAACTACCAGGAGATCTGTAGCTGGGTGTGTATGGCAAATTCATTTCTTGCCAGCTCAGAAAATAGTTGGGGGAGAACCCCGCTGGCATCATATCTTCCAATATCTCTCTTATAGACTTGGAGAACTATCCTGAGCTGTTATGTACTGCCTGTGGGCTTGCAATAAGTCATCTACCTTCTACCCCTCTTTAGATCTCATACAAGAGCTGCCTGCCAAGCACAGCAATAAGGTGAAGGAAATCCCCACTGTGGAAATGAATCCACAACATTGGCTATGGTAAGAGCAGCATATGAGGTGGGGGTTTGGATAGAAAAGGGTGCTTGTCCAGCCGTAGCAGGGAAGTGCAGTGCTCAGAACAGGGCAGCAGGAGGCACCGCTTGAGTGGCAGCCAGGCCTGTGGGATAGGTTTATGGCAGCTGGCTCAGGTGCCTGCGGCACAGGGGGTGCAACTCCAGCTCTCATGGAGGAACCTGAGCAGAACACAACGGAAGGTGGAAAAGAGGGAGCCACAAGGCTGCCTCCCCCTTTGTGGGGAACATTTGGTTCCCAATTAGCAAGGTGGTGGACAGAGAAAATAGCAGGAGAGAGAAGTATTTTGGAAAAACTGTAAGAGCTGGGTCCCTCCCTTCCTCAAGTGGACAGCAAAAAGTAACTAGCTCACAGCACGCCTAGACTGGGAACAGCACGCTTCCTTGAGTGGCCCTCTGTTGTATCTCCTCCAGGCCTCTGCTGGACTCCAAGACCACAGGTTCTGCAGCTGCAGATGGCACTTGTTTCTTCTACCTGCTGGCCTACCTGATCCAAGGTACGGGAGATCTCCGTGGCAGATATCCCACATGCTGTGCTCTCTGCTTACATGCTTGTGTTCACAGTGTAGAGCGTGTGGGAACGTGGCTGGGCCATGGCTCCATCAGCGAGATGGGGCAGGGGCATGGGTAAGGGCTTTTTTAGCATTGAGACATACAAGAAAGTCTCACAGTCCTTTTCTACATGGAAATCCAAACTGTAGGGAGCATTTGGTCTTGAACACCAGGTTTGGTGAAAACTCAGAACGACTTCTGAGAAGCTGGAAGTGATCCAAGGGCTGTATTATTGCCACAAGCTTGAGGGGTCACACACACAGCTGGTTAGTGTGTGGGAGCTGAAAGGGTCCATGTTTTAGGAGAACAGAAGCAGGTGTCTGAACCCCTAGACAGCAGGACAAGAAGAGCCTGCTGGAGTCCTCTAAGTTCTGTGCCAGGTTTTGCTGAGGTCCAAATGTGGTATCTGAGGGTGGGAGGGAGAACTTAAAGTACGTTTTTCTCCTTTTTTAGAGTACAGTACCCAGAACCGGACACAGTTCCAGCTGAGGCCTCGCTGCCAAGTAGACAGGACTAATTAAACATGCCATCTCTGATATTCCTGCTAATTCCCAAGAGTGAGATGTGACAAGAAAAACAACATGTTGCTGTAGCAGCTTGTGATCCCTGTGACCTCAGCTAGTGGTTCCCTACTTCTGACTTATTCTCAAATTCTAGTGCATTTTAATTGCATCCACTGAAGTCAGCTGGATGATATTTATGCTCCCTCTAGTTTATCAAAACTCTTCTGCTTTCTGCTGTACTTACCACCAAAATGGAACACATCTTAAACTTTATTTATGCTGTGTTCCATCCATCAGATCTGCAGCCAGGCAAATCAAGGCCAAAAATGGTGGCCTTTTAGCTGGAGCTGCTGACTTAACTAAGGAATAGTGGTGGTGTTTATGAGGTCAAAGGACTTGAGTTCCTTTTCCTGCCTCACATGAGGGTATTGCCTAGAAAAAGCTGGCTGGGTGATGGTCTTTCATATGCATGCTCCAGGAATGAGCTTGATCAAGCCCAGGTACATCTATTTACTACCCTGCTCTCCGCCTTTAGTCCAGAAGCTGTGTTAAGCTGTTCACCCAGTTACTGTTGCTGAAAAGGGTTTCCCCAGGGAAGGAATGGAAAGCAAAGCTTGTTCTATGGTGACTCAGGCTCCGAGCAAAGCCTCTCATATTCCCTTGTATCCTTTTAGGGGCATCTGCTTTCCCTGTGACCCTGCTGAGCACCCGAAGCATGTTGTTTCTGCTGGAGGAGAATCACCAGTGGCAGGTGCAGCCTCCTTTGGATGCAGCTCGTGAGGCAGAAATGCCTTCCAGGAGCAATATCCACTTGAAGGAGAAGCAGCCGATCAGCAGTATCAGCAATGTCATAACCTATCGCCTGTGTCCTTGCGACATCAAGCTGATGCTTTATGATGAGGTAACCAAAAGGAGGTCGTGGGGCACACGAGATGTTGGGGGCTGGGTTGTGCTCAGATCCTGTTCCTGCCAAGAGCATGTTGGGGCTGTCATCTCCCATCCTAACCCAGGGCCTTGCACCACGGAGGCAGGGGAGCACAGAGAATTGCTGCTGTGCAAAAGTCATGCAGGGACGCTTTCACGGCTGGCAGCAGAGGGAGAGGAGGATATCACTTAGAAACAGAAAAAACTGGGAAGAGCTGGCTGTGGCACTGGGGAGTGGCAGCTTGGGGCTGATCAGTGCCTTTGAGTCTGGGCCCTGCTCACCCACCTCTGTCTCTTTCCTCCTTTCCAGGTGCTGAAGGTGGAGAGCACGTGGCACATCCGCACAGAGTGCCCTGAGCTCCTGGTAGAGCTGGTGGAGTGGATCCGGGGGCCCTGGGAGGAGATGTTCTCTATCGAGCTACGGAGGGCTGTGTATGAGGGCCTGGAGTGAGCCTGCCCGCTGTAGGCAGGCGGGACTTGGAGTCAGAAGTGCTGCTGTGCTGGCAGTGGCACACAAATGTCTCCCCTCCCATCTGACCTTGCTGTCCTGTGGCCTCTGCCTTCTAACGTACTCTTGCCCCTGGCCCTTTCTGGTGAGGAGGAGGTGAGCACATGATGGTCCAGACTTTGTACAGTCACTCACTGGCACTGGGCTGGCCGTGAAAGGAGGCGGTGGAGGGTGTTCCTTGTAACACTGCGTAAGCTACAGGGTTTTAACTTGGTGGTGTCTGCTAGTTTCCTTCAGGATAGTACGAAATGTGACTGAAGGAAGAAGGGAGCCGAGCCAGAGCATGTTCGGTGGTACTCAGGCAACCAGCAGGCCAGAGGCAGTTGGACACTGCGGTCTCTCCAGCAGGTGTATTTGCTGCCTTCCTAGCTGTCTCGGAACAGCTGCCGTTATCTGCTGCTAATATTTTTTTCTTTTTCTTTCTCCCTCTTCCCTCTTATCCACAGCTTCCCTAAAGCTGCCTGCTTCAATCAGGAGCCTAGTTGCACAAAGGGATAAGGCATATTGTACTGATAACCCCACAGAGAGCCCATACCTGCGTGGCAGGGCATGGCTCAGTCTGCTGCTGTAGTCCTTCACTGTCACGGGGGAGGGAGGAGCCGTGCAGCTCTTAGCACAGAGTCGTGTTGCTCATCGCTTAGGGGTCAGGACCCTCGTGGGCACTGGCAGGTAAAAGTGAGGCTTAGGCTTTTCTGAGCAGTCCAAAAGCAAGAGTCTATTTTAACATGAGTTTTACTTTTTTCTATTGCAATAAAAGCTTATATTTATTGAATCACCATGTTTTTTCTTGTCTCGCTATAATGTCCTTGTAAGGTCTTGCATGCTAGCTTCACAGTAGCCTCAAGCAGTCCCCAAGATCCCACAGACTGAGAGCCATTTCCCCCATCCTCTTTAGGGTGGTTATCATCTTTGGGCTCCCAGCCCCACCAAGTTGTTTACTGGCTGTACCAAATCTCAAAGGCATGCCTCTTGCAGGAGCTGTTGCTGCCGTGGCTGTGGAGGTGTGAATACCTGCCCCTGCAGCGCTCTAAGTCCTCTGGTCGTGCATCATCATCTACTTCCAGGAGTCAGTTCTGGGGCTGGCCGAGGGGCAAGGCTGCAACCAACCCAGCTATGCCATCCTCAGAGCCTTAGGGGAGGGGGAAGTTTAGTTTCTGTACTTTGTCGTGGCCTAAGGGCTACCTCACAGCGCACTGTTGGGCGCTTTCTTGGAATCTCCTTATTATTAGGCTTTCTCCTGTCACTTCGAGAAGCAGTTAAGTTGCTGAAGGCCCACAGTCGCCAATATTTTTATCTAGCCTTCTATAGACTGGGTTGACAAGATCTATACTGTCTTGAGGCAGATGTCACAACGCATTCCACTTTGTCCCCGCTTCCTAAATGGGCATGTGGCTGCTGCTCTCCGTTCCTTTGGAGTGATCTCAAGCTGGGAAGCAGAGTGAGCTCAGTGAAAGCACTGCCAGCACCTAGCGCTTTGTCTGGGGCAAGGAGTCTCAGAGCTGAGCCAGTAAAGACCAGTAAGATTTTTCTGCCTTCATCTTGCCATTTAAGGAGCTTGTGTAAGTACAGTCTTCCCCTTCCATAACTGTGTTTTTCGTAAAGGGCAAGAGTCAAAATTGGAGTTACTGGACCAGCTTGTTGATGTCTCCTCTGTGCCAGCTGATCTCCTGACGCAGCTCACCCCCAGCTTGCTTTTTCCATCCTCAGAGCTGCACCTGGGTACATGTTGAGGGGCCTGACAAAGTGTGGACTGCCAGAACCAAAGGTTTCATCTGTTTGCCTGCCCATAGCTGTTCTCAAGCTATTTCTTTGTTTTACCATCGAGGTAACTATTCATTTTGCTTCTGCTCCTTGCCTTGTCTCTGCAAGTCTGTGCCCTTGGCTCAGCACCAACACTTTAGACCCCTTAACAGCTCCCTGACCACTGACGGGAGAAGCTCACATGCAGTCTGCTTCTGCTGTTGCTTCCTGGAGTGCTTGCTTTGCTTTCCCTTAATCTGGGACCCACCAGGACGTAACCCTAACCCCTTTGTGTTTGCTCCGTGATTGTGAACACTGCTGTAGAGCTGCTCAGGCTATAACTAGTGGTGGGATTAGCCGGTCTCGTTGCACCCATGGGGTGTGTGCAGGGGCTCGCCCCACATCTTCCTGTGCTCCAGCCTTGTGTGTGAGAAGAGGGGCTGTGCCGGTGAGCCAAGGTTTGCAAAAGGTGTGACATCTGTTGAACCAGTTGCAGACATCTGCTGCTTGTCACAGCTCTGAGCACGCAGTACCTCATCTTAGACACACTAGATTTCTTCCCCTCCTTCCTCTCTCCTTTTCTGGGTGTACTTGGCTCCAATACTCAGCCGCTAGCACTGCCTGAATCTCTGCTTTTCCCCACCTGGAGCAGGCTGCTCTGGAGGGGTGCCAAGGACCAGGGGTGGCCTTTGTTCCTTGCTGCCGGACTCCAGGGCTTTGTGGAAACAGGCCCCAGCGAACCGTGAGACTCAGGCTTTAGGCTGGCCATCGCCGCTAGCCTGAAGCTACCAACCTGCTTCCCTGGGGTTAAAACTGGTCCTGCCTTACCTTGATAAGGATGATGCCTCAGACGTGGGTTTGAGTCTTTAGGCACTTAGAGAATCACAGAATTACTTCCTGCTCTCTGCCCTCTAAAGCAGCTGTGCCATGAGCATACATAGCCTGTGGGTTGCCTGTCAGCTCCCTCACGCTGTATCTAACTCAAGTAGCCTTGTTTCTTATCAAGCTGTGTGACTGGAGGGACCGGTTGTTTGCTTCCAGCAGGCCCTCCCTGCCGGCCCCAGCTCCAGCCCCTGCGGGACGTGGAGATGTAACAGCAAAAGGCACATGCGCCCCGCTGCTGGCAGGCCCCTTCCCGTGGGGCTGCCCTGCAGCTTGTAGGGGAGGGGGACAGCAGCAAGCGTAAGTCCAGGAGCTGGACTTGATTATCCTTGTGGGTCCCTTCCAGCTCAGGATATTCTGTGATTCCGAGCTTGGCGTGAGTGCCGCGGGGTGCTGGCAGTGCCCAGGAACCAGGGAGGAGAGCCTGGCAGGTGAGCACGGTGCCGTGTACCCGCTGCCATGCTTCATAATCAAGCCAGAAGAAAGGGAAGGGGACTTTATTTCAAAAGGTCTCAGCCTTCCCTCAGCTCCAGCTTGTGGCGTGGAAGCTGTTCATTGCCCTTTGCGCTCCTCTGATGGAGCGTGCCTCCGCCCGTTATCAAAAGGATATTAAAGGGGTTGTGGGGCTGTCCCGTATCAGGACAAACAGTCCCTAATGGAGCCGTCTGCTCCCTGTCCCAGTGCCAGGGCTGTTTAATCTGGGAAGAGCGTGTTTGCCGCTGGGACAGGATGCGTGCTGCAGCCCTGTGCCAAGCAGGCGGAGCTGGCTCACCCTGCGCCAACGCCAGACAGGCGGGCTCCTCTCCCACCTGGAGCAAACACCACGGGCAGCTGCCCCACCAGCGGAAATGAAGGCTGTCACAGCAGAGCCAAGATGGAGAAACGAGGCTGCTGGCGATGCTGGGCACCCTGAGGCACGGTCTGTTGGTGGCAGAGTCTCAGAGGATGCCTCCGTCTGGCTGAGCACTCAGCATGGACTGCCTGCAGGAGCTATTTCCATGAGCTGTGGGGCTTCTCGCAGAAGCAGGCGCTCTCCCCATGGCCGGAGCTCTCCTTATCCCTGTGCTCACAGCCTCCTCTCCACTCCCCCCTCAGCCACTATCACCCCAGTGACCGGCAGTGCTCTGCACGCCGTGCACTTGCTCCAACGGCGGGCTTTGCCCCACGGATGTGGTGGCTTGGGGCTGATCCTGGTTTTGCGGTCGGTGACTTTGCTCCTGCTTCCTCGTGAGCGGGACCCCGCAAGGCTGCTGCTCTCGTACATCCTTCCTGCCCGAGGGGGGCCCGGCCCTGTCAGCCTCAGCTGATGTGGGGAGGGGTGCGGGTGGGCAGCACCCTTCACCCACTGCCTTCCCAGCTCTGCGTGCTTGTGGTTTTGCCCTCTGCCCTGGGGAGAATGGGCGATGCCGCTGGCTCCGATGCTGTAAGCACACACTGAGGCTGAAGCCCGGTGACACCGCCACAGGGGGAAACGAGAGGGCTCCGAAGCCGATGGCTCTGCGGTGGCAAGCACCGTGATGCCTGTCATGAGGCAGGGGTGGCTGGCGCTGGCCTTGGGGCCTGGCCTCCCCAGCCTGCCTCAGGTGAGCGCTGCCCTGGCCCAGCCAGCGGCTCCCTTTGGCGCAGTGACCTCGGCTTGGGGAGCCTCGTCAGCACGTGCATGCGGCACCATCGAGGCCACCCGCCATGGGGGCGGGCCCTGCATGCGGGTCCCTTCTCAACCTGCGGTGTTTCCCCGCGTCCCCAGCTTCTGTTCTCCACCCTTCTCCCCATGGCTGGGGCTGCGCTGCCGTGGCTCTTGCTGACTTAGGGCACGGAAGTGACAAGGCCACTGTTACTCAGCGGGCCCAAAATAACCAAAAAGCGTGCTTCAGCAGGGCAAAGCGGCTTTTCCCCGGCTCTCCGGGTTGCACAAGGAGCGGGCTGCTCTGCCCTGGATGTGGTGGGCCTGGCTGACCCAGCGTGGGGATCCCCAGCCTGACAAAAACCTCCGGGGACAATTTTAGCAGCGGAGACAAAGCACGTGGCCGGGGTGCTGTGTGTGGGGTGCAGCGGGGGTACCTCAAAGCCAGGGAGCTGGCTGGGGGGTGGGGGGGGGGAGAAAGCACCCCTCGCTCTGAAGAGATGGGGGCCACCAGGAGCCCCCAGGCACGTTGTGCTCCACAGGAGAGGTCCTGCCTGCTCCACGTCCTCCCGCTCCTCACGGGGAGGTCCGGCGAGGGAGATCCGGCACCAAACGTGGCAGCACGTTACTCCGTGGGGCTCGCACGCCCAGAGCGCCGCCTCCCTCCCCTCTCAGACCAGGCTCCTGGGGAACTCCCCCCACGTCCCCAAAGCCCACAAGCCCCGGGGTGCCCCAGCGGGAACAGCCCCGACCGCCGTGCGCCCAGGGGGCTGAACTGGCCCCCCGGGGGGGTGCTTCAGCGGCTCCCGGGGGCCCTCCCGGCCCTGAGACACGGCCGGGCGGAGCGCCCTGCCCGCCGGGAAGTTGCGCGGCCGCGGCGGGCCGGGAGGTGAGAACCGGGTGGCGGCGGGGCGGGGGCGGGGGGGGGGGCCGCGTACCGGCGGCGGGCGGGCGCGGGGCGGGGCGGCCCCGGGCCCCTTTGTTCGGCGGGAGGCGGCAGCGCCGCGCCGCCGCTTTGTGCGCCGCTCGTCCCGGAGCGCCGTGAGTGGGGCGGCGGGGGGCTGAGGTGGGGCGGGGGGGCTCGGGGAGCGGGGGGCTCGGGGCTCCGCGCTGCCCCGGGGGGCTCCGCGCTGCCCCGGCCGCGGGTGGGCTCCCCTCGGCCACCGGGGGACCCCCGCTCCGGCCCTGGGGTCGGGGCGTTGTGGTGCGGGCGCGAAGCATCCTCCTGCCCGTGGGGGGGCTCCGGGGGGCTCCCGGGGGACTGGTGCCGCGGGGACATCGAGGGTGGGTGGCCCCAGGGAGCGTGGTGGCCCTGGTGGGCTGGGTTGGGGTGCCCGGTGCCACGCGTGGTGTCCCGCCTGGTGCTTGTGCTGGGGTCTTTGTGGGGAGGGCGCTGAGCCCAGCCACGCAGCCCCCGGCTCTGGCGGAGGGCTGGGAGCAGAACAATAGAGGCACCGGTGGTCTCCTGGAGAGACCTGGCTGGAGGGAGAAGGGCTTGCCCGAGGCTGGGGACACATCCCTTCTGCTGCTGCCCCCGGGCCCGCCGGCAGCCCCGCCACCTGCCTCCCTTGCATCAGCCCAACGCGTGCTGCTGGGTGGCGGTGGCGTGGCTCCTCTTGCGCCTTTGGCCAGAAGCTGGGTTGCTTTCCTCCAAATTTCCTCCCCGACCTCCAGTGCCAGTGGCTTCTCTGGGACTTTTTGCAATTCCCCGGCCGCCCCATGCTGCCCTTTGCCATCGCCCTCCTTCCCCGTGCCTCTGCTCCCCCCGCCGTGCCCGCGCCACAGGGTGCAGCATGGCTCGGGGACCTGCCCGGGAGCAGGTGGCAGGCGGGTGCCGGCGCTGGGGTGGAGGGAGCTGTCCCCTCGCCCGCCCTCCTGGCGCTGCCATGCTCCCTTGTTTACCCAGGCCTTGATGACTCTTCCCCCAGATGTGTCTTGTAAGGGACGGTAAGTGTCCTGGCTTTTCCCCTACTCCCCTGGCTGGCAGCAGCATGGGGAGGAGGTGCTGAGAGCTGCTGGGTGCTCCCTGCTCAATGCTGCCCGGATGCTGCTGGTGGGTAGGGGAAGGGATGTCAGCGCTGGGGTGAAGGACGCTGCTTTGGGGGAGCCAGGCGAGGTGCACTGTAGTTTGTTCCGTGCCTTATTGCCTGCCCTTCCCCGCAGGGTTTGAGCCAACTGCCTGGTCAGGATGAGCTGGAGCTTCCTGACGCGGCTCCTGGAGGAGATCAACAACCACTCGACCTTCGTGGGTAAGATCTGGCTCAGCGTCCTCATCGTCTTCCGGATCGTGCTGACGGCCGTGGGGGGCGAGTCCATCTACTACGACGAGCAGAGCAAGTTTGTCTGCAACACGCAGCAGCCTGGCTGCGAGAACGTGTGCTACGACGCCTTCGCCCCGCTCTCCCATGTTCGCTTCTGGATCTTCCAGATCATCATGGTGGCCACCCCCTCGGTGCTCTACCTGGGCTTTGCCATGCACCGCATCGCCCGCATGCCTGAGTCCTCGCGGCGCCGGGCGCCAGTGGCCCCACGGGGACGCATGCCGGTGGTGCGGCGAGGGGCCGGGCGGGACTACGAGGAGGCAGAGGACGATAACGAAGAGGACCCCATGATCTTTGAGGAGATCGAGGTGGAGAAGGAGAAGAGCACGGAGGGCGGGGAGAAGCACGATGGCCGGCGTCGCATCAAGCAGGACGGGCTGATGCGCGCCTACGTGCTGCACCTGCTGTGCCGCTCGCTGCTGGAGATGGCTTTCCTCTTCGGGCAGTACCTGCTGTACCGCTTCGAGGTGAGCCCGTCCTACGTCTGCAGCCGCAGCCCCTGCCCGCACACCGTCGACTGCTTCGTCTCCCGCCCCACCGAGAAGACCATCTTCCTGCTCATCATGTACGCGGTCAGCGGGCTCTGCCTCTTCCTCAACCTCTGCGAGCTCCTGCACCTCGGCGTGGGGCGCATCCGCGACGCGCTCAGCCAGACCGCCAGCCCCCCGCACCCGCCCGGCGGCAGCCCCACGCCACAGTACGCCAAGAAAGCCCCCAGCGCGCCCCCCACCTACCACTCGCTGAAGAAGGAGACGCTGAAAGCCCCCCTGCCCAACGGCAAGCTGGACTACAGGGAGAACCTGGCCAACTCGGCGGCGGAGCGCTTCGCCCTGGCCGGCGCTCCCCCCGAGCACGAGCTGGAGCGGCTGCGCAAGCACCTGCGCATGGCGCAGGAGCACCTGGAGATGGCTTTCCACCTCCAGCCGCCCCCGCAGCCCCCCAGCCCCTCTCGCAGCAGCAGCCCCGAGGCCAACGGCATCGCCGCCGAGCAGAACCGCCTCAACCTGGCCCATGAGAAGGGTGGCAGCATCTGCGAGAGGACCACGGGTGAGCTGGAGGGGACGGGACGGGACGGATCCAGCTGGGCAGTGCGGGGTGTCGGGGCACCCCCAGGCATGGCTGCTAACCCTCCTCTTGTTCCTGCAGGGCTGTGAGCGCGGAGGACGGCGGGATCGGCCGGTCGGATGCGGCTGCCAGCTCGGGACAGTGACGTGCGTCTGTCCCTTGGGACTGGCCAGGGCATCCCTGTCCCAGTGGGCAGCTATGGGGACTGGGGCTTGGGGAACCTTCCTTCACTGTTCTTAATTTTTTTTAACAAAGGGAATATCTTATTTTTGTACATTTTTATAAACTCAGCAGCGTGCACCCTGGCATTTTTATACTCCCTTAGTGAAACCCACTCTAGGCCTGCACCTCCCCTCCCTGTCTCCCATTTCACCCCCTTTTCCCTCTCCCACACCCCATTCCCGCAGCATCTCCCACTTGTGCCTCCCCTGTGCCCCCTGTGCTCGCCGTCATCTGCTGCTGAGCACGTGCAGGTCACGGCAGCAGTACTGATACCTGCGGCGTGGGGGCTGCACCCGGGCTCCGGCTGGCCGGGCCATCCCACGGGGCAGGGCACGGAGCTAGAAGCAGAGGTGGCAGCAGGGACCTTTCCTGGTAGGAGGGACACGTCCTGGTGGCACTGCTGCTGGAAGGTGTGGTGGGGACACACAGGTCCCTCTTTGCCTCTTCCTTGCCTGTCCCCTTCCCGGCTGCTCTTTCCAGGGGACGAAGAGGTTTCTGGGTGCAGGGGGTTCCCTCTGTGGGGGCCCACGCTGTCCCCGAGGGGCTGTAGCAGCGGGGGCAGAGCCGTGGGACACCCTCACACATGGGTACGTACGGAGTGGCTGGGGCTGTCCTGCCAGGAATGTGTGCGCAGAGGGCAGGGGCCGGCCTTCCCGTCTCCTCCGCTTCCCTGCCAGCGGCTCCGCACACCGCGGGGGTGGCCGGGCTTTGGACCAAAGCCGATCCCCTCCTGCTATGGGGCTGGGGCCCCTCTGTGGGGCTGGATCCCCGTCCCACGGTGGGGCTGTGCAGCGCCCGAGCCGGGGTCGGCAGGGAGCCAGTTGGGCATTTCTGATCATCTCAGCACGGGTCGCGCAGTGATTTTGTAGCGTTGTTTTGTACTTGGATGATTGTGACTTTTTTTTTTTTTTTAATATCTATATTCAGTAAAGGCTGGAGACGTTTTGTACTGAACTTCTGCATCCGGTCCTCTGGGAGGAAGGGGTGGGAAGGGGATCCTACGCAGATGGGCTGGGGCGGGCCGGCTGACGCTGCCGAGGGGAGGGAAGGGGCGCTGGGGGCCGTGGTGGGACCCGGCCGTCCCCACTTGGCCTGGGCTGACTCAGTTGCTCCAGCTGTGCGGGGGCGGCTTCGGCTGGGGCAGCCTCTGCTGGCGTGCGGGATTGCTCCAGCACAGCTGGAGCAGGGGTTTCCTCGCACACCCCAGTCTGCCGCAGCTGGATGGGATCCTGCCCTCTGGCTCTGGCTCTCCCCTGCCCCACGGCTGGATCAGCCCCGGGTTTCCACCAGCCACCCTGCGCCCCGTTTTTGGCCAGCACACCCCATTCCCTCCCCGGGACAGAGGGTTGGAGCCGGACCCCTCTCAGCAGACCGTTCCCTGCTGCCGCATGCTGGATGCGTGCAGCTCGCCTGTCCCCTCCCTCCTGCAGCCTAAAGCCTCCGGGGAGTTTGCGTCCCGCTGCGTAACCACACGCTGCCTCTGCGGCCGTTTCTTGTGGAAGCTGGCACTTTGAGGCTGTTTTTGTAAAAACAGGTTTATTTCACTCATCCCACTAATCTCACAAACAGGTTGTGCTGCTGGCAGCGGGCTCTCTCGCAGCGCCACGTGCCGCCAGCCTTGCCACCTGTGTGAGCCCCTGGCACACCCATCCCATCCCAGCCCTGGCCCCATCCCTGCCCCAGCAGGTGGCTGTGCTCTGCTGCAGGAGCAGGGACCTGCTTCTGCAGCCCCAGTCTTTTATTTTGGGGTGGGGGGAGAAACTAGGCTGCCTCTGTGGGGCACGCATCGTGCCGGCAGCTCTGCGGAAGGCACTGCCGGTCCTGAGCCCCGTGCCCTGGCTTGCTGTGGGCTGGGCACAGCCCGGGGGCAGGGCTGGCAGCACCAACACACCCAGGACAGCCTGGGGCCACGAAACCTGGCTGGCACAGAGGAGGGTGGCACCACCGAAACCTCCCCTCCGGGTCCTTCTCATCCCTGCCCCGGGCCATGCAGCTCCCAAGCAAGCGACTCCTCCATCCCCTGGGATGGGATCATCATCTGGGGCTGGGGCAGGGCTGCGGGGGCCCTGGGGGTCAGGGGGGAGCCCCGCGTAGGTCCGGCCGTGCCGTGCCAGGCGCTAGACGCAGGTGCAGTCCTGGGCCAGGATGTTGGGCACCGTCTCGTACTTGAAGGAGTAGCCGCCGTCGGAGGTGGTGCGGACGCGCAGCGAGCGCATGGTGCCGGGCAGTGCGGCGCAGCAGAGCTGCACGCCCAGCCGGTGGCTCAGCCCGTGGCCCTCGGCGCAGCTCCCGTGGCAGTAGTGGAAAACGAAGCTGCTGGGGTGCACGATCCACTTGTCCCAGCCCAGCTCCTCGAAGGAGATGTTGAGGGACGCCCGGCGGCAGTTGGTGTGGGCGGCCACGTCCTCGGACGGGCGCTGCAGCAGGCTGAGGGCGGCCGGGGACCAGGGCACGGCGGAGCGGCGAGCCCTCTCGCCGCCCTTGGCACGCGTGGTGGCCACCAGGAAGGGCATCTTGTCCCCGTCGGCCAGGCAGGGGCAGCCGGGGCAGCGCACCAGGAGCACGAAGAGCGGCTGCACCAGGTGGGGCAGCGCGGCGGGGGCGAAGTCAAACACGGTCCAGTGCTCGGGTGTCCGGGACACCGTGGCCGCCACCGGCACCCGGCCCCGCGGGGAGAGGGTCAGCACGTCGGGGGCAGAGTGGTTGGGGGCGGCCGAGGGGCCGGTGTAAAACCAGAGCTGGGCGGACGTCACCGTGCGGCTCAGGGCGTGTGCCGAGGGCTGGAAAAGGTAGGTGAAGATCCCTTCTTCTTCCAGCAGCTTGTCCGGCTGCGTGGGCTCGCACGGCACGTCTGCGGGGAGAGAAAACAGCTCAGGGTGCCGTGCCTGAAGCAGGGGACGGGGCATGGAGGGACCTGTGGGTGTTGCGGGGGGGTGCCCTGCGGCTGGCACTGTGCAGCTGACACCTGGCGCCACCCGGCAGCCCCTGCGCTGCGCCCGAGCCCCGCTGCAGCTCCAGCTCTGTGGCATGGCTCTGCCTGGCTCTGCTCAGCCCTGCCTGTTGCCAGCCTGGCACGGCTGTGGCACCTCGCACCGAGCTCCCCATGGCCTAGGGGCGGGGGATTCAGTCCCCCGGAGCAGCTGGGGCTGTGCACCAGGCAGTGCTCCACGGGGCTGGGGTTGGCTGTGCTGCAGAGGGAGGTCACCGAGCCCCCCTGTGCCATCGGATGCTGTTAATGTGTCCCCTCCCCATAGCATCCTGTCCTACACCCCAGCACCCTGCCCCAACCCCGAGCATCCTGCCCCCTCTGCCAGTGTCCTGCCCCATCCCTGGGCACCTCGCTCCATCCTTCAGCATCTTGCTCCATCCTTCAGCATCATGCCCCATCCCTTAGCATCCTATCCCCCTACATCCTGCCCCATTCCCAAGCACCCCGTGCCCCAGCCCAGCACGCCTCCACCCTCTCCATCCCAGCAGGGCTCTCTCACCTGTGGAAGGGAAGAGGATCACCTGCGACGTGTCCTCCGGCTCCTCGGGCTGCACGTCGGCGCTTTCCAGGACGTCTCTGCGGTGCACCCTCCTCGCCTCCTTCTGGGGCTCCTCCTGCAGGACTGGGGGGCTCAGGTGCTCCAGCACCCGTGCCCGCACCTTGGCCAGGACGAGCTGCCGCTCGGCACCAGCCCCGCTGCAGCTGGCCAGGGCGGCGGGGGGCAGCACGGCGGGCAGCAGGTGCAGGAGGAGCAGCATGGCCGGGGGGCTCGGGGGGCTCTGCCGTGGGGCGCTGCCTGCCAGCCCAGCCCGTCTGCCCGCGGCGCTCCGCCCGGGGCAGGGTGGCATTGAGACGTATCTGACACTGACGCAAACGTCTGCTCGCCCTGAATATTATCTCTGGGCAGCGAGAGCGCTGAGACGTCTGGAATGTGAGGACTGCAAGGACAGTGTGGTCTGGGGGGGGGGGGGTCACGGTGCCCGGGCAGGGGGGCGCAGGGGGGATGCTGCGGTGGGTGCGTGGGGCTGGGGGAGCAGGCTGCGGGTGGGAAGGCACCGCTGGGATGGATGGGGTGCTCTGGGACAGCTCTGCAGCTCCTGGTGCTGGGTGTCCCAGGGCTGGTGGAAATGCAGATTATTATTTTTTTTTTTGGGGGGGGGGACAGCAGGAGGCTGAGAGTGCGGTTTGGGCAGGGTGATGGTGTGCAGAGCCCTGTGAAGTCCCAGCGTGGGGAAGCACATGGGGGAGGCAGGCTGAGCACCCCGGTGCTGCGGATGGCTGAGACACCCCGAGGTCGCAGGGTTGGGGGCTGCCCGTCGCCAGGGCACGGGGACAGCAGGGAGAGCCCCGGGCCTGCACCCACCCCGGCTGCAGCCCGCCAGCCGTGCGTCCCACACCCTGTGTGGCACATCCCGCCCCCACGGCGTGCACCCCATCCAACATGCTGCCTGCTGCCCCTGGCTGAGCCCGCACCCAGACCGGGGCTGCTGCACCCCAGAGCCTCCGGGCTGCGGCGCCCTGCCGCCGGGTGCTATACATAGGCCAGCCCTGCCCCGCCGAGGCGCTGAATGGAGCAGGCTCGGCCTTATCAACCCAGCGTGTCATCAGAGGGTATTTTTGGGGACAGCAGCTGCAGGCGTTTGTAACGCTCGGTCCCTGCGTGTTGACGCTGGGGAGCGGAGCTGGGGAAGCGGCAGGAGCAGGGTGCCGGTGCGGGAGCCGCGGGGAAGAGGCGTTGGAGCGAGGTGTGTGTGGGGCAGGGGACGGCGGGGTGACTGGGGAAGGGGGTGGCCGAGGGGGGAGAGGAGCAGCCGAGCCATCGGGGCTGCCTGTGTCTTTCTGGCGGGGCTGCCAGGGGGTGGCCCGTGGGTCTGGGGAAGGTGGCAGGGATGTATCTGTGTGGGTGCACCGACTGGGGTAAGGTTTGGGGCAGAAGCTGGCCCTCGGGGACGGGCTCTGCCCTACCTTCACCTTTGGCCCAGCCAGGGAATATTTGGGTTTCTCTTTGCTCCTGCTCTCCCCGAGGGAGGCACAAAGGCTTCTGCCCGGCTTGGCCGTGGTGTAGACAGAGGCCAAAGTGCATGCTCGCCCCGGGGGGTACCGAGCACGCTGCGCTGTGCTGGTGGACATGGTTACCTGCAGTGCTGCGGACAGAGGCACTGCCTCGGAAAGCAGGACCCGTCTCTCCGGCCATCCCCCTGTCCCGCAGGGGCTTGAGTGACGGACTATGTCCAGTCCTGGCCTTGGCCACCCCCGGTGGGGATCCTGCCCATGGGACCACCTCTTCCCGGGGAACCCCAGCTCCCCTGCCCCGCTGAGCCCGGTGGGAAGCGCCCGGATGCGGCCGGATGCCTCCAGCCCCATGACAGCCCCTTATCAGCACCTGTGCGCTGAGCCAGCCCAGATGCTGCAGGAATGCAGCCCTGCCACCACCCGATACTGCAGGAATGCCCCAGCGGGTGGGGACGGGCCCATGCCGGGGCCAGTCCTTCCTTGGCCGTCCTCATCCCCAGCACCCTGGGGCCCAGCGAGTGGCTGCCTGCGCCCATCTGGGCAGGGCCCCCTCTCTGACCCTGGGCTCGGTGGCTTTGCTCCGGGCATGATGCTCCACACAGGTCCCTCTGCCGCAGCCTGAGCCCCCTCCCTGCTCTCTGCGCCCCCAGGCTGATGCTGCCCGCTGGCCGCCTGCCTTGAGCCAGTGATGGAGGGGCTTGGGGGAGCCCCCAGGTTCCTGGCCTACCCTCGCGCCTTCACGGTGCAAAGCGGCGCCGACGCTGTCCTGAAGTGCCAGATCACGGGCGAGCCCCGTCCGAGCATCCTCTGGGAGAAGGACAAGACCCCCATCGAGCCCTCGGGCCGCTTCCGAGTGGAGGCCGAGGGGAACGTGTACAGCCTGCTGGTGTCCCGGGTCACCCCCCAGGACAGCGGCCTCTACGTCTGCAAGGCCAAGAACAGCGTTGGTGAGACCTACGCCGCGGCCACGCTCAAAGTGGAGGCTGGGGAGTCATGGCAGGAGGAGGAGGAGGAGGAGGAAGGATGCCCGGGCAGCCAGGCACCCACCTTCCTGGTCGGGCCCTCGTCCCTGCGGGTGTGCCGGGGGGAGGACGTGACCTTCTCCTGCCGGGTATCCGGGCAGCCCTGCCCGCTGCTGGAGTGGGAGAAGGACGGGCACAAGCTCGGCGACCTCTTCGAGAGCACCCACTTCGCGGTGGGGCAGGCGCCGGAGGACTGGCACTTCCTCAAGCTGTTCGGCGCCCGGCCCCCGGACGCGGGGGTCTATGTGTGCCGGGCACGCAGCGGCTCCCGGGAGGCCCTGGCCGCGGCCGTGCTCCTGGTGGAGCCGCGGGCGATGGATGGGACCCCCGGCAACTCCCCCTCCAATGGCCCCCAGCTGCTGGCCGAGCGGCAGCCGCGGCGGCACCGGCACGTGGGGACGGACACCTGGGTACCGGTGCCCAACGGGGTGCCGGGGGCCAAGGCGTTCGCCGTGAGCGCGGGGAAGCACGCCAAGTTTCGCTGCTATGTCACCGGCAAGCCAAAGCCGGAGATCGTCTGGCAGAAGGACGGCAAGCCCCTGGCGCCGAGCCGCCGGCACCTCATCTACGAGGACCGGGAGGGCTACTTCATCCTGAAGGTGCTGTACTGCAAGCCCCAGGACCAGGGGCTGTACGTCTGCACCGCCTCCAACACGGCCGGGCAGACCCTCAGCGCCGTGCAGCTCCAGGTGAAGGGTAGGTGCATGCCCGGGGATGGGGTTGTGGGGTCAGGGTTTTTTTGCCTGGCAGGCATCTGTGCATGCTGGGGCACCTGGGGTGCATGCAGCACTTTGGGGTCCCTCCCAGATGGGGCTGTGGGATCAAGGCTGTGGGACCATCCCCACCCCTCACCTCCCTTGTGCCCGGTGCTGCCCTGCTCCCCGCAGCCCCTGCTGCAAGGTGCCCGCTCCTGCAGCCCCAACAACTCGCTGCTGAGGTGCTGGTGGTGGCATCCTTTTGTTTCTCCAGTCCATGCTGTGCTTCAGCACAGGCAGGCATTGCTTCCTGAGGCTCTGGGTGCTCCCCATACCAAATTCCTCCTTCCCAGCTGCTGCGACCCAAAATAGCTGTCGGGAGCAGGGGTCTGCTGTCTGCCACCCCCGTGGCCGTGCTCCTGACATGGGAGGAATGCGGGGGCCCTGCACACGTGGGTGCTCATGCTCGGTGAGCAGGACGTGGGTGCAGCCTCCCGGGGGTGGGCAGGCTGGTGGTGGTGGTCCCTGGTGCCCGAGGAGGTAGGCAGGAGGGTGCTGTACAGGAGGGTGCTGTGCACCCTCAGCGCCCGTCTCTCCTGGCTGCAGAGCACCGGGTGAGGTTCCAGGTGCAGCTGGAGGACGTGGAGGTGGCGGAGCGGGAGGACGCGGTGCTGGAGTGCCACGTGCCGCTGGAGACCATCCCCACCGCCTGGTTCCTGGAGGACCGGGAGCTGCAGCCCAGCCACAAGTACGTGATGGAGGACCACGGCGTGGTGCGGCGCCTGACCATCCGCGACGCCCGCACCGACGACGACGGCATCTACCTCTGCCAGATGAAGGACAAGGGGCGCAGCATCGCAGAGGTCTCCGTCCGAGGTGACCTTTTTCAACCACCTCCTCCTCTGTCCCAGCCCTGCTCCTTGCTTTCCGGCCAGCCCAGCCCACTCCCCAGCGTCCTCACACGTCTCTTCTCCTAGGGGTGATTGTGAAGAGGCTGCCGCGGAAGCTGGACGTGATGGAGGGGGAGAACGCGGCTTTCTGCGTGGAGACGCGGGAGGCCGTGGAGGGGATCTGCTGGAGCCACAACGGGCTGCAGCTGCACGAGTCGCCCCGCATCGTTTTGAAGAGCTTTGGCAGGACGCACCTCCTGGTGCTGGTGCATGTCACCCGCGAGGACGCGGGCGTCATCTCCTTCACCATCGGGGAGTCACAGACGTCCTCCCAGCTCCGGGTCAAGTGTAAGGGCCAGGCTGCGTGGAGCTGCCCCCACACCCTCCATCCTCCCCATTCACTGGGCGCTGACACGGGGGAGAGGTGGGCTGGCTGCAATGGCACTTTGGGGACAAGGTTTTGAGCAGGGCTCCAGTCTCGCTGGCAGACTGCAGAGCCTCGTCACAGGCACTGCGCTGCACCGGAGCACATCCCAGTGAAAAAGGCTGCCTGCCCCCCATTATCCCCCCCCCAGCCACCCTGCTGGGAGCCTCGATGCAGCCAACGCAGGCTGTGTGTTACAGGTGTGAAGCGGGACCCCCCCAGCGCGCCGGTGGCGGCCCAGATGAGCACGGAGCAGAGCAACGCGGCCCTGCTGACGTGGTGCCCCGCGCCCGACGTGCACCACCGCCCGCCCAGCACCTACGTCCTGGAGCGTCGGGAGGCGGCGGGCGGCGAGTGGGTGCAGTGCCTCACCACCGACCTGGCCGGCCGGGTGCAGGTGCTGGGCGACAGCGTGCCCCGCGAGGCCGACTACTGCTTCCGCGTCTGCGCCGTCAACAAGCACGGCCGCAGCGGCCCCGTGGAGTTCCCCGGATCCGTGCATCTCGGTGAGGGTGCAAAGCCCCTTGGGGACCCCTTTGGGGATGTGGGGTGCCCCACACAGCGTGGGAGCTGCGTGTGGGTGATGGCTGCTGGCAGGCTGCCGGAGCTGAGCTCCCGCTGTGCTGCAGCCCCCGCGGCTCGCCTGGAGAGGGGCTTGCAGGACGCGTGGGTGCGGGACGGCGAGGACGCGCGCTTCTCCCTGGAGCTGTCGGCCTCGGTGCAGGGCACCTGGTTCCTGAACGGTGCGAGGCTGGGGGATGAGGAGGGTGGCCGGTACGGCGTGCAGCACTGCAGGACGGAGCACTCGCTGCTGATCCGGGGAGCGCAGCTGGCCGAGAGCGGTGCCACGGTCACCTTCATGGCTGGCGGTGTGCGAGACTCGGCCACGCTGCACGTGCAAGGTGAGCGGGCGCTCGCCCTGGGATCCTGCAAGTGAAAGAGCAGCAGGTGGGGAGCTGCCTCTAATGTTTTTATCCTCTGCGCTGGTTCCCAGCTCCGCCGGCCCGCATCGCCCCGGTGCCCGAAGCCCAGCGGCTCCGGGAGCTGCCGTCGGGGCTGCCGGTGCTGCTGGAGTGCGAGGTGTCCCCGGAGGGAGCCCCCGTCTGCTGGCTGAAGGACGGCGAGGCCGTGCCCCTGGACGGCGTTATCGCCATGCAGGCGGAGGGCTGCGTGCGGAGGCTGCTCATCCGCTCGGCCACCCCCGCGGACGCCGGTACCTACACCTGCGACACCGGGGACGACGCCGTGAGCTTCGTGGTGACCGTGACGGGTGAGCTGGGCACCGCGGGCACGAGCTTGGATGTGACTTCATGTGCCCTTGCCCCTCTCCTTATCCCCGGGGCTGGGAGCTGCCACCACGTGGGTGCCGCGCTGAGCCCCCTGTCCCCGGGCAGAGGCGCCGGTGAGGATCGTCAGCTCCAACGAGGGGGCCCCCCACGCCTACACGGCCGGGCAGCGCGTGGAGCTGTGGTGCCAGCTGTCCCGCGCCGAGGCCCCGGTGTGCTGGTACAAGGACGGGGAGGAGGTGGAGGCGGGCGAGAGCCTGGTGCTGGAGCGCGAGGGGCCGCGGTGCCGGCTGGTGCTGCCCTGCGCCCGGCCGCAGGACGCGGGAGAGTTCGTCTGCGACGTGGGTGGCGACTCCGTCTTCTACAACATCACCGTGGCAGGTGGGTGTGTGGGGACACGTCCCAGGGTGGTGCATGGCCAGAACCAAAGGGTGTTGGTGGCACATCAGAGATGCTCTTGGTGCCTGCTCAGCAGCATACCCGTCAGGCAGGGATCTCTGTGGCAGTTTTGGTGCGTAAAACCACCGGGACTGGCTGGCGGACCGGGCAGCTTGCTCGATCACCCTGCAGCCCTGCGGGCTGGCACCCAGCATCCCTGCACTGGGGTGTTTGCTGCTCGGTAAACAAAACCTCCCTCAAGGGTCTAAAAATAGTGGGTAGGAGCACCGGCACCTGGCGTGGGGTGACTCGCAGCTGGAGGCTGAGCTGACGGACAGCTTTAATTGCTGACCTGAAAATTAGTGGTTGCTTGGATACTGGTGATCCAGCCCGGTTTGCTGCCTGCACGCGGGGCCGGCACCGCGCAGCGGCTCCCCCGGTCGCAGGGCGGTTGTTGGCACTGGTGGGTGGCAGCTCAGATGGCAAAAGATAATGAAACCTGAAAAGGAGTGAAAGGCTTCCTGTTGCTGGCCCCAAAACACACAATCCCACAAACACAGGAAGGCCACGGGGGCAGAGGGAAAGCCTGGTGACAGGGCAGTTTGAGTGCAGCGATAAAAGCTCTCCGCAGCAGCAGGAGGTGGCCAAGGGGGGAAGTTAATGGCAGGGCATGCAGGTGCACGGTGTGATGGGTGATAAGAGAGGCTGGGAGAAACAGCAAAATGGTAGCTGCTGGGAGGGGGAAGAAAGAAGGGATTTTAGCGTGATGGAGTCAAAATCACCCACGGAAAGGACAGGCAGTGGCTGGAGTGCTTTGGATGCAGGAGGCATCATCCGTCCCGCGGCAGTTTGGTTCAGCTCCTGTAACGCCAGGGAGGGGAAGCACCAGCTGCTGGAGCTCGGCCTTTCAGCCCGCCAGCTTGGCATACCACAGGCTCAAGGGTCTTAGGGAGCCCGGCTCGGTAAGCTCAGTGCTGGGTCACTGGGTAACGGGTACCGGTGTCAGCGGGGCGCGAGGGGGTGCCGCAGCCTGGGGCTGTGCCCGCTCTGGCAAGGAGGCAGGTTTGGCTGGGGGCAGCGGCGCTGCCGCTGCGGCACGCTTGGATTCCCCCAGGCATCCCAGCTATCCCCCAGGCTGCTGCAGTGCATGAGCCCAGCTGCCCACAGCCCCGACATCCCCAGATGCCTCCGGGTTTTCTGGCGGCTGCCGGGCGCTGGGGGTCCCTGGGGCCATCGGTGGGGCTGGAGCATCGCCCCCTCCTCCGTGTAGGGCTTCCTGCATGCAGAGCCCTCCAGGTGGTGGCTGCGGGTGGATTTGCACCGTGGCTGTGCTTCCTCAGCTTCAGAGGTTTTTGTTTGTGGGGCCCATTTCCACCTCCGCATCTCCGTGCTGGAGCTCTCGGCCCGTCTCACTCTGTCTGGCCCTGCCGTGAGCTCGCTGCCCGCTTCCCAAGGGATTAACACCGCCCGCTGCTCTGAAGGGGGCTCTGGGGGCATGGGGAAATAGCGGACCCAAGCAGGAGGTCGGGGGTTTCAGGTTCAGTGTCCCCAGCGACGTGATTGCTTTTAGCAGGCCCCTCTGGGCAGGAAGCCGCGGGGCGTTTGATCAGGGCGCGGGGCGGATGCAGGCTCGGCACGGTGCGGGTCAGTCCCTGCGAGCTGGCCGGCTGCCACTGCTGCCCTGCGGTGTGCTGCCGAGTGCCGGCACCGAGCCCTGACGGGGCCGAAAACCCCTCGGATGGTGGCAGAGCAGACACCCAGCACGGGGCCGGGACAAGGGCAGGTCACTGCGTCGGGTGCCGGCAGGGTGCTTTAGTGCCAGCCGTGCCCCGTGCCACCCGCGGCCGGGCTGAGCACCCGCGGCACGGACCTGGCCAGCTACAGCCCGCTGCAATGTGGGACGTGGTGGTGGGAACACCCACGGCCACACAGGGGCCACATCCTGACCTCTTGAGGGCTTCTCAACAGGGTGTCCCGGGGGGTGAGCAGGAAGGATGGGGACTGGCACCATGCGGGGATTTACAGCCAGGCTGGAAGTTGGGGCACTGGAGGGGTGAGAGCAGAGGGAGCCCCGGAGCAGGGCAGCCCAACCGCTTGTGCCATGCAGGCCATGGATCAGGTGTTGGCTTCCAGCTTTAAAACCAGTGAGCAGGCGAAGCCGTTGCCCCACGCAGGGCTTTGCATTGCCCCACTGTCAGCTCGGGTCGACCCACCCACGCTGAGCCCCCTGTCCCCGGGCAGAGGCGCCGGTGAGGATCGTCGGCTCCAACGAGGGGGCCCCCCATGCCTACACGGCCGGGCAGCGCGTGGAGCTGTGGTGCCAGCTGTCCCGCGCCGAGGCCCCGGTGTGCTGGTACAAGGACGGGGAGGAGGTGGAGGCGGGCGAGAGCCTGGTGCTGGAGCGCGAGGGGCCGCGGTGCCAGCTGGTGCTGCCCTGCGCCCAGCCGCAGGACGCGGGAGAGTTCGTCTGCGACGTGGGCGGCGACTCCGTCTTCTACAACATCACCGTGGCAGGTGGGTGTGTGGCACAGCGGCAGCCCCCTGCCCCTTCTCCTTTCCTCGCCTCCCCCTTGCTGCCTGCGCTGGCTCCCTGCTGTCCCACCGCGGGATGCAGCAGCTGCAGCTCCTCGGCAGGGCCGGCTGCTCCATCTCCTGCCGGGGCAGCCCAGGGCCCCCACAGCCCACCCTGTGTGTGGGCCAGGCACGGGGGATACAGCCCAATCCCTGGTCCTCTCGGTCCTCCCAGCCCCGCCGGCCCGCATCACCCCGGTGCCCAAAGTCCGGCAGCTCCAGGAGGTGCCGGCGGGGCTGCCGGTGCTGCTGGAGTGCGAGGTGTCCCCGGAGGGAGCCCCCGTCCGCTGGCTGAAGGACGGCGAGGCCGTGGTGCCCTCCGAGACCCTGGCCATCCAGTCGGAGAGATGCTTGCGGAGGCTGCACGTCCCCGCAGCCGCACTGTCGGACTCAGGGACGTACACCTGCGACGCCGGGGACGATGCCGCCAGCTTCAGGCTGACTGTGATCGGTGAGCTGCCGGGGGTGACATCCTCGCCTGGGGCTCACGCACCGCCTTGTCACCGCGCTGAGCCCCCTGTCCCCGGGCAGAGGCGCCGGTGAGGATCGTCAGCTCCAACGAGGGGGCCCCCCACGCCTACACGGCCGGGCAGCGCGTGGAGCTGTGGTGCCAGCTGTCCCGCGCCGAGGCCCCGGTGTGCTGGTACAAGGACGGGGAGGAGGTGGAGGCGGGCGAGAGCCTGGTGCTGGAGCGCGAGGGGCCGCGGTGCCGGCTGGTGCTGCCCTGCGCCCGGCCGCAGGACGCGGGAGAGTTCGTCTGCGATGCTGGGGACACTTCTGTGTCCTACCACGTCGTGGTGGCAGGTTGGTGGTACAACTGGGATGCCATAGGGAAAGGGAAGCTGGGCTGCGATGTGCGCCCTTTGCTCCTGCCCTGCAGCAGCTCTGCCGCCGTGTGCTGGGGGGAGAGGCTGTGACCCGGCACCTGCACAGCCCCGGGGACGGGGACGCAGGTGAGGGTAAGCAGCGGGAGGAGCGGCGTGGCGAGCAGCTCTCACCCTTCCTCTGTGCCCCGCCAGAGCCGCGAGTCAGGATCCTGCACCCCGCGCAGCGCTCGCTGGAGCTGCCGGTGCTGGCGCCGGGGCGCGTGGAGCTGCGGTGCGAGCTGTCCGTGCCCGACGCCCCCGTGCGCTGGTTCAAGGACGGGCTGGAGGTGGACGAGTCCGACAACCTGCAGCTGCTGGTGGAGGGCGCCCGGCGCTGCCTCCTCATCCCCAGGAGCAGCGCGGAGGACACGGGCGAGTACATCTGCGAGAGCAAGGACGAGGCCGTCTCCTTCGACGTCAAGGTGTCAGGTTAGTGGGGAGCCTTTCCCAGCCCGGGTGAGGGTGACTGGCTCCTGCTTGGAGCTGTGGGTACTGCTGTCCTTGCAGAGCCCCCGGTGATGATCCTGCAGCCACGGCGACCTCCCCCGGTTGTGAAGGCATCCCCGGGGGACACGGTGACGCTGGCCTGCGAGCTGTCCCGCGCGGACGCGCCCGTGCGCTGGGCCAAGGAGGGCGTCAGGCTGGAGGCTGGGGGCAGCCTGGTGCTGGAGGAGGAGGGCGCCCACCGGCGCCTGCTCATCCCTGCTGCTCGAGCCGAGCACTCTGGAAAATATGCCTGCGATGCTGGCGATGACATGGTGACCTTCACCGTCCAAGTGTCCGGTGAGCGAGGGGCTGGGGCGCTGGGTGCTGGGCGCGTGGACACGGGGCACTGTGCACCCATGGATTTGGGGGGCTGTGGTCAAAGCTGGTGGGGGGGGTCCTCCCCTCAGCACCCGTGCTGTGGGCAGCCCCCTGGCACGGCTCCCCACGGGCCAGACCTCGCACGAGGGGCTCCCGGCCGTGGTTAATGGTAGCTGTGGTGCTGAGCGGTGCCGCAGACCCCCCCGTCAGGATTCTGGAGAGGGACGCGCTGCTGACCCGCCGGCGCTGCCGGGCCATGGAGGACCTGGTGCTGGAGGTGCTCCTCTCGCACGCCCACGGGGAGGTGAAGTGGTACAAGGACGGGGAGAAGCTGCAGGACACGGGGCACGTGCGGCTGGAGGAGGACGGGGCGCGCCGCTCGCTCGTCGTCCTGGGTGCCACGGGCGGGGATGCAGGGGAGTACCTCTGCGACACCCATGACGACAGCATCATCTTCTGCGTCGCCGTGGAAGGTAAGGGGGAGCTCCCTCGCGGGACGGCACCACCCAAGGGTGCAGCGGATCCTCCCAAGGGTGCACTTGGTGCTGACAGAGGCTGAATGCTCAGGACAGGACGCAGGGAGCCTTCCTCTCCCCCCACCCCACAACGTCACCCTGCAGCCGGAGCCACCGGCTGTGGCTCCCGGTGTCACACCGTGTCTCTCTCCAGCTCCAGAACCACCGGTGACCATCGTGGGGAACACGGGCACCACGGAGCACCGCTGCCTGGTGGCCGGGGAGGACCTGGTGCTGGCCTGCGAGCTGTCCCGGCCCGATGCTGCCGTGCGCTGGCTGCGGGACGGCCGCGAGGTGCAGCTGGGGGAGCGGGTGCAGGCGGTGTCCCGCGGGGCGCTGCGGGAGCTCACCGTGCGGGCGGCACAGCCCGGGGACTCGGGGTGCTACGTCTGCGACGCTGCCAGCGACCGCATGGTGACGAGCGTGGAGGTGGCAGGTGAGAGGGCGGATGTCCCTCGCTCCCCTGGTGCCACAGCTCCACGTGGCGTCCTCCTCTCCTGCGTGTCCTGAGGCTAACCCAGTGCTGGCGAGGGGAGGGGACAGCTCTGTGACCTGCTGGTGGCAGGGGACAGGGTAGCAGCACCAGGGGAGGGGGGGAGTCCTGTCCCCAAGTCCTGCTGGAGTTGTCAGCCAAGAAGGGGCATGTCAGGGCCGTCAGACGCATACCTCCTGCCTCCCCAGGCAGGGGCTGGTTAAATTTATCCTTGGCCGGCTCCCAGGCGCCTCTCCTCCTGCTCTGGCTGCCAAGGGCTGAGCTCAGCCCCAGACTTTATCAGCTGGGGATAGCGGGCCGCGCGGGGTGGGAGAGGGGTGGTGCAGGCAGGTATCCCCGATCCCAGCAAGGCGCTTGGGTTGGGGAAGGGGGTGGAAATTAATGGCTCCAACCCAGCTGCTGGGCTGCTTGTGCGGGGGGGGTGCAGGAGCGGGCTCTGTCAGCATTCCTGCCTGGGGCCCTGTCCTCGGGGGGAGCTTAGCTGCCAGATGTGACCAGCCTGCCTCATAGAGACCCCCAGTCAGCCCCGCTGTGACCCACAGCAACCCCCAGTGACTCGGGCACCCCTCAGCTGGTTGCACTGTCACCCCACTGCCCCTGCTCTGTGGCGATGTGCTGTGGCACCGCAGCAGTCCCCACCGTCAGCAGCATCACCCTGTCCCTGCGGCGGTCACCCCTGACCCGTGCCATGTCCCCCCGCGCACCGCAGCGCAGCCCGTGCGCATCGTGAACAAGGAGGAGGCGCAGAGCCCGCTGGAGGTGCTGGAGGGGGACAGCGTCACGCTGGTGGCCCGGCTGTCCCCGGAGGCGGCGGCGGCGCAGTGGCAGAAGGACGGGCAGACGCTGCGCTCGGGCGGGCGGCTGCTGGTGTGCAGCGAGGGCCCCGCGCGCAGCCTCACCATCAAGCAAGCGGAGCTGGGCGACGCCGGCGTCTTCCTCTGCGATGCCGGCGACGACGAGGTGAACTTCACGCTGCACGTCAAGGGTAAGCCTGCCGAGATGTCCCCCGGGGGGCCAGGACCGGTGTCCCTCGTCCCAACACCGGGCTGAGCCCCCGCTCCCCTTCACAGAGGCGCCCGTGCTGTTCGTGAACAAGCAGGAGGAGCGGGAGAAGCTGCTGGTGCTGGAGGGTGGCAGCGCCGTGCTCTCCGCCGTCGTGTCCAAGGAGCGAGCCGACATCACCTGGCTGGGTCCCCAGCGGCACGTGGTGGCCGGCGAGCGCTGCCAGCTGCGGCAGGACGGCCGCGTGCACAGCCTGGTCCTCTGCAACGTGGCCAAGGAGGACGCCGGTGTCTACACCTGCCTGTCCCCCCACGACCAGATGCAGTTCGACGTCAGCGTCCGGGGTGAGCATCGCTGGGGGGGACACGCCGCGGCGCGCTGGGGGGGACCCTCCTGCTGATGCACGGGGCTCGGCTGTGCAGAGCTGCAGGTGAAGTTCCTGCGTGGCCTCTCGGACGTGCGCGCGCGGCAGGGCGAGACGGTGGTGCTGTGGTGTGAGCTGTGCAAGGCCAGGGGCGACGTGGTGTGGCTGAAGGACGGGCGGCCGCTGGCGCCCAGCGCCCGCCGGGAGGTCCGGGTGCAGGGGCGAGAGCGCTCGCTGGTGCTGAGCCGTGTGGGGCCCGAGGACGCCGGCGAGTACTGCTGCGAGTCCAACGACGACCGGACGCTGGCCACGCTGACGGTGCAGGGTGAGCACAAGCCCCCCTGCGCTGGGGGCCCCCAAAACTCCAGCACCCGCCCCGTGCCGGGGGGCACTCGCCCTGACGCCCCCGCTGCAGTGCCCAGGGTGGTGGAGATCATCGCGGAGCTGCACAGCCTGACGGTGCTAGAGGGGGACGACGCCACCTTCAAGTGCATGGTGTCCCCCGAGGATGTGGCCGTGGTGTGGCAGCTGAACGGGCAGCCCGTGGTCCCCAGCGAGCGGCTGCTGGTGGCCAGGAGCGGGCTGTGCCACAGCCTCACCGTCCGGCGGTGCCAGCCGGCCGACGCGGCCACCGTGACGGCCAACGCCGAGGGGCTGCTGAGCACGGCCCGGCTGAGTGTGCAAGGTGAGTGTGAAGGGGACGAAGGGACGGACCCGCACGGGCAGCCCCGGGGCCGCACGTCGACCCCCGTGCCCACACCTTGGCCCTGCAGAGGCGCAGGTGCTGTTCGTGCAGAAGCTGCGGGACGTGGTGGTGGAGGAGGAGCAGGATGCGTGCCTGGAGGTGGAGGTGAGCCACGAGGCGGCCGAGGTGCAGTGGCTGAAGCAGGGCGTCCTCCTCCAGCCCAGCGGCAAGCACCAGCTGCAGGAGTCGGGGCGCCGGCGCACCCTCACCATCCGCAGCGTCAGCCCCTCCGACCGCGGCACCTACCGCTGTGAGAGCCTGCACGACCGCACGCAGGCCAAGCTCAGCGTGGAGCGTGAGTACCGCCTGGCCCCGCGGGGACGGACGGGGATGGGGGTGTGGGCTCCTCCTGCTGCAGGGAAGGGCTGTGCTCGGACAGGGAGGTGGGCAGCGGGGCTGGGGATGGGCAGTGGGAAGGCAGCAGTGGGAGCCTGGTAAACAGGGCTGAATTCGGGGCTCGCTCCAGCAAGGACTGGGTAGGTGGAGGCTCTGGGGCGTGGGTGAGCACCGCTCATCAACGTGGTCCCTCACAGCCCGCAAGGTGTCGATCCGGAGGCCGCTGGCAGACGTGGAGACCTTCGAGAAGGAGACAGCCACCTTCCTCCTGGAGCTGTCCCACGCCGGCGTGCCCGGGGTGTGGGCACGGGGCGGCGTGCGGGTGAAGCCCAGCGGCACATGCCGGATCAGCGCCACGGGCTGCACGCACAGCCTGACGCTGGAAGGGCTCACGCTGCAGGACTCGGGCACCGTCACCTTCACCACCGACACCCTGCGCTGCAGCGCCCGCCTGCTCGTGCGGGGTACGGGACTGGGGGCGCATGGGGACCCAGCGCTGCTTGTCCTCCAGCCGGGGAGGTGGCAGGGCTGAGCAGGGCCACTCTGGGCACGTGCTGGCACGTGCGGAGCTTGCCCATAGCGGTGCCTGGAAGCCCTGCGATGAGCTCCCCCAGGCACCGCTCCCATCCCTGCACCCCCGAGCCGAAGCCTTTCTCCCCTGAAACCTCCCTCCACCCTGTGTCCTCTCCCCTCAGAGCCTCCCGTCACCATGCTGAAGCTCCCGCGGGATCTGGGGGTCCCGGAGTCGGGGGTCGCCACCTTCGAGTGCGAGCTGTCTCGCCCCACCGCCGAGGTGAAGTGGCTCAAGGTGAGGCCTCACAGCCACCCCACCCAGGCTGACAGCAGCACCCTCATCCCCCGGCCGGGGCTGCGGGCAGGGCAGGCGGGGGACACGCAGCCCCCCCGGCACCCCCTGACCCCGCTGCCCGCACAGGACGGCAAGGAGCTGCGGCCAGGGCCCCACTGCCGCATCTACTCCGTGGGTCGGCGCCGCCTCCTGCAGCTTGGCCACTGCGAGCTGCCCGACGCCGGGGTCTACACCTGCGACGCAGGCGACTGCCAGGCCTCCGCCACGCTGCGCGTCCACGGTACGGCCCCTGGACACCCTCCCCCTGCGGAGGTGCTGGCGCCCGCCCGGTCCCAGCACCCTGCCCCTGTCCCGCAGAGCACCAGGTCCGCGTGGTGCAGGAGCTGCAGGACGCCCGCGTGCGAGAGGGTGACAACGCCGTCTTCACGTGCGAGGTGTCCCACGGGGACGTGGCGGGCGAGTGGTTCCGCGACGGGGAGAAGATCAAGGTGTCCAGCACGGTGAAGATACGGCAAGAAGGTGCCGCCTGCATCGCGCACCGGGCAGCCTGCATACCCGTTTTGGGGCTGGGAAAGGGAGAGCTCCATTTGGCGTGGATTGTAGGGCCGGGCAGGGTCCCAGCACCCCACTTACTGGGGTGCCCATCTCCACCCCCCGCAGGGACCCGGCACTTCTTGCTGCTCTGCGCCGTGTGCCCCGAGGACGCGGGACGCATCCGTTTTGCGGCCAGGACAGCCGCCTCGGAGGCCAGCCTGCAGGTGGAAGGTAGCTCGTGCGCGGGGTGGCCGGGCTCTAGCGCCGTGACGGTGACACGGTCGGCCCGTGGGGTCCCGATGCTGATGTCCCTGCCCCGCACGCCAGCGCTGCCCATCAGGATCGTGAAGCCGCTGCGGGACAAGACGGTGCTGGCGCGGCACAAGGCGACGCTGGAGTGCACGGTGTCGCACGCCCGGGGCCGCGTGCGCTGGCTGCGCGGGGACACCGAGATCTTCGCCGGGGACAAGTACGAGATCTGCAACCTGGACTGCTACCGCACGCTCATCATCCACCGCGTGGGCCCCGAGGATGAGGACTCGTACACCTGCGACGCCTTTGATGACCGCTCCACCGCGCGGCTCCTCGTGGAGGGTGAGCGGGGAGGGGACCCCACGGGGACGGGGTCACGCCGGGAGCCCCCAGCAGTGACCCCACAGCCTCCCTCGCCCCTGCGCTCATCCCTGGCACCCTGCCCTCACCCGCCATCACTTGGAGGGGCTGATGCCTGGGGTGGTGCCCTGTTGGGACACCCCCAGTGCGCCCACTACCCCCAAGGATGCTGACACGCTCTGTCCCTGCAGGAAGCTAGGCGCCAGGATGCAGCACGGGGGCTGTGTGCAGATGGAAGGACAGACGGCGGTGCTGGGAGACGGGGTCGCATTTCCCCCGGGACGCACAGACAGAGGGAGACCGTCTCCGTCCTGCCCCGGCCTCACGGCTCTGCATTAAACAGCCTTTTTTTTCCGACATGGCTTCTTCCTCCCCAGCGCTGGGTCCCAGCCCAGCACGGCAGGGCAGCGGGTCCCCACGGGGCACAGACCTCGGGGTCCCGCTCCCCCCTGCCCCCCCGGCGCAGCCCCCACCTTGGCACGCCGGCTCCGAAAGGCTCTTTACTGCACGGCCGTGGCCTCAGCAGCGTTTGGCACATTTACAAAAGAGGCTGGGAAGGGGGACGGCGTCGCGGCGCTGCGGACACGGCGTGGCAGAAACATGCGGTTCCTGGGGCAGCAGCCGGGGACGAGACGGCACCCCGGGGGGGGGCACCCCGGTCTGGTCCCAGCGCCGTCCCGCCTGCCCGGCTGCGGGGAAGTCCTGGCTCACTCCGTAATAAATTAATACAAATCACAGCAAGAGAAGTACGTACAGGGCGGGAGCCTCTGTCTGCAGCAGCGCTCTGGGCAGGGGCTCCTGCCCTGCCCCGCAGAGGTGCTGCCCCCAGGCCCCCCCAGCCGCTATAAAATCCAGTCGCCAGCAACACCGCGATGGCCTCTGGTGCTGCAGGGGTCCCTGAGGCAGCCCGGCCTCACCCAAAAGCTGGATCCCTCGTCCTGTCTCCCGTCTAAACCTTTGAGGGAGATGTACGCGGTGCCCCGCCAGTGCAGCTCGTGCTGGATGGGTGCCGCCTGCTCCCCGGTGCCTCCACCCCACGGCAGCATCCCCACGGGGACCGCTGGGCCTGGGCAGCCTCTGCCCCAGGACTGCCCCGGTCCAGCCCAGGAAAAGCGAGGTGGGGCAGGCAAAGCTGCTCTGGGGGCAAGGAGGGTGCCTAGGGCAGGGGGGTCCCTTGAGGAGGCAGGTTTTGGGGAGCGCTGCCCGGGGGCTGCCCTTGGGGCTGGGGTGGGATGGGGCACACATGCTCGGGGAGTCACTTGGGGCAAGGGCTCGGAGAGGTGCTCTCTGAGACAGAGACGCGGGGCACAGGCACTTGGGGAGTTGCTGTGGGGGCACGACGGGGAGGGAACAGGCACGGGGAGCTGCTCTGGGGCACGGGGGGCTGGAGTACGGGGAGGGAGGTGTGGGGATGCAGGACGAGCCTGGGCCATGGAGAAAGGCGCAGCAGAGCCGCTCACACCGCGCTCCACGAGTCCGCGGGTGCTCGTGTCCCCAGTCCTCGGGCTCAGTCCCTGCCCAAGGGTGTCCCCAGCACCGCCGGACCCACGGGCATCCTGGGCTTGCCGAGCCAAGTCCCACGCTGCCCCGAGAAGGGTCTCCATCCGCAGCCTCCACAACCCTGGGGCCGCACATGGCCACCCGAGGCCAAAGGAGCAGCCCCGCGCGTCCCAGGGGGTCTGCGGGAGCAGGCTGGGGTGCTGGTGTCGCTCGAGGTCACCGGGTTGGCTTATACCCGCACAGCGGGGCCGGAGCCCGTGGTGAGGGGCACGGTGGAGCTGCAGTCATAGTCCAGGTCCACCACGGCGTGGGAGCTGGCCATCAGGCTGTTGAGGGACGGGCCCGTCTGCCGCTCCCGGAAACTCTGGATGTAGCTCTGCTTGAGAGAGGGGGTCAAAGTCAGGGGGCTCTGCTCCCAGCCCACTCCATCCCGTGCCACCCCAGCCCACCCTGAGCTCCGCCAGCCCCCAAACCCAGCGTCTCCAGCCAAGCGCACGCTCCGGGCCCTCGGGGATGACCGGCAGCTCGGACACCACCTGGCACCCGAGCACCTCTCCCCCTGCGCCCCAGCCCGCCCGCGTGGAGAAGGAAGGGGCGGCCGAGGCCCGGGGAGATCTCTACCCTGGGCGCAGGACTCACTGGGGAGAGCACGTCCCCATCGAAGCGGCGCACGGGGTTGGGCTTGCGGCGGTAGGCGGGCTCGGGCGGGTGGGCCTTGTGCTGGTGGGGCGGCGGGTGGTGGGGCCGCCGCTTCTTCTTCTTCTCCTTTCGGTCCTCCCGCTGCTTGATGCGCATCAGCTGCACGCGGCGCTGCTGCCGGCTGATGATCACTGCGGGGCGAGGGGGGCGGTCAGCGCTGGGGAGCGCCGCGGCCGCGCCCCGAAACGCCACGTCCACCCCCTCCCCATCCCCGTTTTTTCCCCCCCCCCCCCAGCCCCTGCACACCTTCAGTGTGAGAGTAACCCTCGGCCGTGACCTTCCACTGGACCAGGACGCCCAGCGCGGTGAGCAGCGGCCAGACGCCCAGGATGACCCAGCTGTACCAGCACACGGGGCGGGCGGGGGCCACCTTGATGCGCTCGTAGATGTACTGCACCAGGAGGAAGAGCTCGATGAAGTAGTCGACGGTGACGGTCATGATGGCGCTGCCGAAGACGGCGGTGGAGAGGGTGGTGAAGAAGCGCTGCCACTGCAGGGTGAGCACGGCGAAGAGCATCCCCACGCCCAGGAGCAGCGCGATGGGGATCCACACCGTGGGCGGGTGGTAGAACTGCTCCATCACCACCAGCGTGGCCACCGCCAGCAGCAGCCCCAGCAGCAGCCCCACCATGAAGAGGCCGACGCTGCGCACCAGCATGGTGACCAGCCCGCACAGCACGCCGATGCCCAGCCCGATGCCCACCGAAGCCTCCACGCTCAGCTGCGTGTCCAGCACCCGCTCCTTGTAGCACAGCATGAAGATGATGATGGAGCCGAACATCAGCCCCGTCAGGAACATGACGGCCTTGAAGCAGCGGTAGCCTGCGGAGAGACCACCGCCGTCAGCGGGGGCACGGCCAGCCCCGTGCCCCACCACCTCCACGGGGACCACGAGGGCAAATATCGCCTTTCTGCCCCTCGCCCGGCTCTCTGCTCGCCCCACCGGCTCACCGAAGAAGCAGTAGATGATGCCGAAGAGGCAGCACATGGCGCACACCACCGAGGGCACCACCTGGTAGCGACGCTCAATCTCCTGCTGGCAGCTGTGCGCCCACTCCTGGCCCGCGTCGTGCGGCGGCAGCAGCTTGAAGCGCAGCGTCTGCACCGTTGCAGTCATGGCTCTGGGAACTCCTGGGGATGGCGTCAAAACCTCCGCTCCTGCCCCATTGCTTGCGGGCAAAGCTGCGCCCTGGCGCCGGCTCCAGCTGGAGAGAGAGGGTGGGAGAAAGGGGATGTGGGCACCGCTGGCAAGCGCTCGCCGGCGATGGGCACCCGGCCGCGGAAAAACACCCCAGCCCATTGCTGCTGGGCTGGGGAGAAAGGGAGCTGGGGAACGGCAGCGGAGACGTGCTGCTGTCCTGGTGCCGAGCAGGAGCTGGCCATCGCCCAGGAAGGTGGCAGCAAGGATGCTCCGTCCCCAGGGGGCCGTGCCCGTCCCCGGGGGGCTTCGCGGCTGGGATGCTGCGCCTCGTAATTTGCCTGCAGCTTCAATTTCCTGCCCCTGGCTCCCGCGTGTCCTTTCCCTGCTAGATTAGAGAGACTTTTACTACCTGGTATTTTCTGCCTGTGAAGTAATTATGCTCAGTAATTAAGTCACCCCTCAATCTTCTATTTTTATAGGCCAAACAGATTGAGCTCTTAACGCTTGTACTCTAAGGCATTTTCACCAATCCTCTAATCATATTTCTGGCTATTTCTCATCCCCGCTCCAGCTCCTAGCGTCCCCAGAGAACAGCAGGTCCCCGCACCAGACCCAGCCCTCCCACGCCGACCTGAGGGGGCCGGTGGGGAGCTGCTGCCCCTTCCCCAAGACCCCACGCACCGCTCCCACGTAGCCCCAGGGCTTCCCCCAGCATGGGCACGCCACGGCCACGCTGCCCGCGGCTGTGCCAGGACGCGGAGCAGGAGGACCCTGGGGCCCCTGCGGTGCCTCCACAGACGGAGGGGTCATAATCCCTCGCAAAGACTGAGCCAGCTCCAGCCTAAGCCCAATTAAGCCTGCTGTCTGCCCGCTCCCACCTGGAGGCCGCTCCAGCATCTCTTTGTTCCCGTGGCGCGTTTCCAGGCTCGGTTTGTTTGGGATCGGTTTAATGTCACCACTTGTCCCCGCGCCAGCTCCGTCCTTCCGAGTGTCACTTTACAGCAGCCAGCTCGGGACCGGCCACAAAAGCAAACACCCCACCAAGTTACTGGGGAGGGCCCGGAAAGAGGGCACAGGCTGCAATTATGCCACATTTTCCCCCCTGCCCTGGACACGGGCAGCTCATGACAAGGCGAGGACGTCCTCCCACGCAGGACCTGCAGTGACTTCAACGCCTCTCTGTCTTTGCGGGGCCAGCACGGGCTCAGGCTCTCCACCAGCAGCCCCAGCTGCCAGTGCTGCCGCCAGCCTCGCGCCCTGCACCGTGCCAGGCTTTAATCCCCCCGATGCCTCACTTTGCTCCTCTCCGTGCACGTTGCCTCCTCCCCAGGGCAGCAGTCGGGCGCATTTTCCTTGCTGCCCTCTCACCCCATCCTCGCACCGCTGCACCCCACCTGCCGCCAGCCCCTTTATTTGGGGATAAAGCACGGGCAGCCCGGGCCGGGCAGGGCAAACCCGCCCGGAGCAGGCTGCGAGGGAGGGCTGAGCGCGGCGCCTAATCCCGGGGGGATCAGGGGGGCTGCCTAAGCCCCTCGGTCCGTCCCCGGGGAGGATGCTAAGCAGGATTGGACTTTAACCGCTGAGCCCGGGCGCGACGACCGATGGCAGCATGCGGGGTGCGAGCGAGGTTCCCCCGACGGCCGGGCCGAGCAGAAGGAGGGCAGGCAGCCCTGTGCCCCCCGCCCCGCGCGTGGCCGGAGCACGCTGCCCGTGGCGGGGACGGGTCTCCCGGGGGTCCGGGCGCAGGCAGCGTTGCAGGCAGCGTTGCAGCAGCTGCGGGCGCCCATTGGCGCGGGCAGTGTTGCTAGGGGAGCCCAGCGCCTGCTCATTGGCGCCGGCAATGCTCGCCCACCTGCTGCCGCCCTCCCCGGCTCCCCGCCGCTGCCCCCGGTCCCGGTGCTGCTGCCCCCGCTGCCCCCGGCCCTGCAACACGGTGACCCCGCCGCGCAGCCCCTGGCACCCCGCAGCCCCCAGCCCCTTGCTAAGGGCTCGGCGCCCCACGCCTGGCACCGCGCTGTGCCCCTTGCCGTGCCATACAGGCCACTGCCCCCCGCCCCACTGGGGGCCCATACAGCCACATCCAGCCCCAAATACCCACGCGTGGGACCCCCGCGGGTGGGCACCCCAAAAGCGCCCCCAGCCCATTCCAGCCCGGCACCGGGCTCCGGCTGCTGCGGGCACCACCGGCGGGGCGCTGCCCTCCGGCCCCGGTGCCTCGGGTGCCCACGCGGGGTCACGCGTGGCAGCGCCCACGGGGGGGGGCCGGCACTACGGCGGCGCCTCGCACAAAGCCGCTAACGAGCCAAGCCTATTAGCGGGCCGCCACGGGGCGGGGGGGGGGAGGGCTGAGCTCCGCGTCCCCGGCGCTGCCCGCTCCGCGCCCCCGCGGGCCCGTCCCCAGGCGGGCCACCCGCCGCCCCCTCCCCGCTGCCGGCCCCGGTCCCCGGTCCCCGTCGGGGCCCCCCGGCCCCCCGGCGGGCTGGGCGCGGCGTTGCTCCGCGACGGCCGCAAGGGCTGCCGGGCGGCAGGGCCGCTCCGCCCCGCTCTTTGTTCGGCCCGGGGGCCGCCGGCAGCCCCCCGGCCGGGCGGCGCCGCCCCGCTCGGCGGCACCCCGCCGGGGGCGGCCCGGGGACGCCCGGCACGGAGCCCCCCCCGGCCCCGCCGCCGGCCCCGCGCCGCCCTCCCGCGGCCCCGCCGCTGCCCGGGGGCCGGCCCCGTCCCGGGGGCTGCCGCCGGGCCCCGCTCCCCGCCGCCGGCCCCGCCCCGCCCCGCACCTGCGCTCCCGGCCCCGCAGCGGCGGCGGCCCCGCGGCGCGCGGCGCTCCCGGCCCCGGGCCCCGGCCCCGCGCATGGTGGCGGCGGTGCTGAGCGGACAGCTCCGCCTGACGTCACGCGGGGCGGGGCCTCGGGGGAGGGGGGCGGGGCCTCGGGGGAGGGGGCGGGGCTTCGGGGAGGGGAGGGGCTTCGGGGAGGGGGCGGGGCTTCGCCCGCGGGGTGTGAATGGGGACGTGCGATGGGGTGGGCGATGGGGTGGGCGATGGGGACGTGCGATGGGGTGGGCGATGGGGTGGGCGATGGGGTGGGCGATGGGGACGTGCGATGGGGTGGGCGATGGGGCATGCGCCGGGACACGTGCTGGGGAGTGCGAACCATGCTGTGTGCGCGACGTGCTCTGTGCGACGTGTGCAGGGTGCGCCTGGTGGTTTGGGGTTTTAAACTAAAAGCGAGGAGATTTAGGTTAGAGGCTGTGAGGACGTTCTTCGCTCAGAGGGTGGTGAGGCGCTGAACGGGCTGCCCAGAGAAGCTGTGGATGCCCCATCACCAGAGGTGTTCAAGGCCAGGTTACACGAGTCCCTGAGCAACCCGATCCAGTGGTGGTGTCCATGCCCATGGCAGGGGGTTGGAACTGGGTGGTCTTTAAGGTCCCTTCCAACCCAAACCATTCTCTGATTCTATGACTGGTGGGAGATGGCTGCAAGGGCTGTGGGCCCTAGGCACCATGCAACGGGGACAGAGCGGTGCTGAGCACAGGGGGCACAGCGCTGGGGTCAGGTGTGAAAAGTACAGGGGTACAGTACCTCAGGCACGCAGGGAAAGACACGCTGTGGACGTGCAAGGTAGGTGCGGGGCACACATGGCCCTGCAGCACGAGGCGGCCTGGCCCAGGGCCATGGGGAATTTGGCACACGGGGAGTTTAACAAAGCGAGTTAGGTGCACATCCGGAGGCTGCTCTCCCCTGCAAGAGCCCGGAGGAGGCAGGCACAGCGGATAAATGGGAGGGCACGGGGCTCTGCAGGGACGGAACCCCCCTGGGCTTGCATCTCCCGGCTGTGGCTCTGAGACCCCCGGGCACGGCCCCTCCTGGCAGGGAGCAGGCTCTTGGCAGCGACAGCCGTTCCCTGGCAGCCCCCTGCAGCCCCGCGCCAGCCCGAGACAAAGCGCGGAGCTGCAGCTGGCGGGGGCTGCGGAGGGGCTGCCAGAGGAACGGCAAAGCTGCCTGGGGGCTGCTTCCCCCCGGGAGCTCCTCGGGGCCATGTTTGGGGCCTTTGCCTCGGCCACTGCCTGGTGCGTGGGGAGAGACGGAGCCTGGAGCTGCAGGGAGAGCACGGCTGGAAGGGCTGCGAGGGCAGGGGAGGCTGCCCCAAGACTTGTCAGCAGGCACGAGCCTTGCTTTGCCCGTGGCTTTGTCTCCGTTCAGCTTTCCTAACTCAGTCCTATTTGTAGAAGGCTTCGTGCTCCCGGTCCCTACCTGTGTCTGACTGCAAGCCCCGATCAGCAGCAGCACTTTCAGAATGAACCCCCCCGCCCCGTCTTCCCATCACAAGTGTAAAATTATCTGGGTTCGTGTAAGGCAACTGATATTAACTATTTTAATCTGGGAGGGAAATCAAATATATCTATTTCTATTGCGTTTCCTTGTGTATAGAAGACAAAGGCGACTCTGGCTGCTTACGACCACACTTGCTTTCTGGCCTTTTTCCATGGAAAATCTCTGCTCATTTCTGCATCTCTTCCCTCTTGGCATCTCCCAGTCCCATCGTGCTCCCGCTGTTTGTATTTTTGATGTGCTCTTTGTTAAGCTGCTCTCCGTGTGACTGCCTCTGCCTCGTGCTAGCTATTCACGAGAACAAGGCCCATGAAAACGAGCTGAACTTGGGCGATGGGGTTGTTCAGCCTGGAGAAGAGGAGGCTCAGGGGCCACCTCATCGCTCTCTACAGGTAACCTTAAAGGAGGCTGTAGCGAGGTGGGGGTTGGTCTGTTCTCCTGTGTGCCTGGTGAGGCGGGACATTAGGTGGTGAGGTGGGACATTAGGTGGTGAGGCGGGACATTAGGTGGTGAGGCGGGACATTAGGTGGTGAGGTGGGACATTAGGTGGTGAGGTGGGACATTAGGTGGTGAGGCGGGACATTAGGTGGTGAGGTGGGACATTAGGTGGTGAGGCGGGACATTAGGTGGTGAGGTGGGACATTAGGTGGTGAGGCGGGACATTAGGTGGTGAGGCGGGACATTAGGTACTGAGGTGGGACATTAGGTGGTGAGGCGGGACATTAGGTACTGAGGCGGGACATTAGGTACTGAGGTGGGAGATTAGGTACTGAGGTGGGACATTAGGTGGTGAGGTGGGACATTAGGTACTGAGGCGGGACATTAGGTACTGAGGCGGGACATTAGGTACTGAGGTGGGACATTAGGTGGTGAGGCGGGACATTAGGTGGTGAGGTGGGACATTAGGTGGTGAGGCGGGACATTAGGTGGTGAGGCGGGACATTAGGTGGTGAGGCGGGACATTAGGTACTGAGGTGGGAGATTAGGTACTGAGGTGGGACATTAGGTGGTGAGGCGGGACATTAGGTGGTGAGGTGGGACATTAGGTGGTGAGGTGGGACATTAGGTACTGAGGTGGGACATTAGGTACTGAGGTGGGACATTAGGTGGTGAGGCGGGACATTAGGTGGTGAGGCGGGACATTAGGTGGTGAGGTGGGACATTAGGTGGTGAGGTGGGAGATTAGGTACTGAGGTGGGAGATTAGGTACTGAGGTGGGACATTAGGTACTGAGGTGGGAGATTAGGTACTGAGGTGGGAGATTAGGTACTGAGGTGGGACATTAGGTGGTGAGGTGGGACATTAGGTGGTGAGGTGGGACATTAGGTACTGAGGTGGGACATTAGGTACTGAGGTGGGACATTAGGTGGTGAGGCGGGACATTAGGAAGAACTTCTTTACCCAAAGGGTTGTTAGGCATTGGGATGGGCTGCCCAGGGAAGTGGCTGAGTCGCCATCTCTGGAGGTCTTTAGGAGACGTTTCGATGTGGAGCTTAGCGACACGGTTTAGCGGGGGACCTGTTAGTGTTGGGTCAGAGGTTGGGCCGGGGGATGTTGGAGGTCTCCTCCAACCTAGGTGACTCTGTGACTGTGTGGCTCTGTGACTGTGTGACTCTGTGACGGTGGCTCTGTGACTGTGGCTCTGTGGCTGTGTGACTCTGTGACGGTGGCTCTGTGACTGTGGCTCTGTGGCTGTGTGGCTCTGTGACGGTGACTCCGTGACGGTGACTCCGTGACGGTGACCCTGTGACTGTGTGGCTCTGCCCCCCCGTGAGGCGGCCGCGGCCCCCCTCAGGCCCGTCCCCCCCCCAGGCCGTGCCCCGCGGCAGCGCGGTCTCCTAGCGACCCCCCCCTCCCCTCTCCCCCCGCCCCCTCCCCTCCGTGACGCGCTCCCCGCGGGCGCCTCCCATTGGCGGCGGGCGGCGGTGACGCGCGGGGCGGGGCGCGGGGGTGACACGTCGGACGGCGGCGCCGCCAGCGGGCCGCGGGAGCCGCCCCCGCCCCTCCGGTCCCGTCCCGTCCCGTCCCGTCCCGGCGCGGTCGCGGCGCGGTCCCGGCCCCGCCATGCGGCTGTCGCTGCTGCTGTCGGTGCTGCGCCCCGCCGGCCCGGTGGCCATCGGCGTGTCGCTGGGCTTCACGCTCAGCCTGCTCAGCGTCACCTGGGTGGAGGAGCCCTGCGGGACGCCGCCGCGCACCGACGCCCGCCCGCGCACCGACGCCGCCGCCGCCGGTTCCCCCGTGGGCCCCGCGGGCGGCCCGCACGACGGCGGGCGGCACAACGGCAACGCGGCCCGCAGGCCCAACGCCGTGCCCGCCGGGCTGGGAGCCGAGAGCTGGGAGCCGCGCGTCGTGCCCTACCGCCCGCCCAGCCCCGGCAGGGCCGCCAAGAAGGCCGTCAGGTGCGGGGCGGCGCCGGGGGGTGCTGGGGGGGGAGCTGCCTCCTGCGGGGGGCCTGCTGCCCCTCGGCCACCTCCCCGTGGGCTGCTGCGGGGCTGCCTCGTGGGACCTGAGCTCCGGCGGCGCCCCCGTAACCCTTCCCCGTGGCCCCTCCCCATGAACCTTCCCTGGGACCCTTCTCCATGACCCTTCCCAGTAGCTCCTTCCCCATAACCTTTCCCTGTGGCACCTTCCCCATAACCCGACCCCTTAGCCTTTTCCCCGTGTCCCCTTCCCCGTGTCCCCTTCCCCGTGTCCCCTTCCCCATGTCCCCTTCCCCGTGACCCTTCCCCGTGACCCTTCCCCGTGACCCTTCCCCGTGACCCTTCCCCGTGACCCTTCCCCGTGACCCCTTCCCCGTGACCCCTTCCCATGACCCTTCCCCATGACCTCTCCCCGTGTCCCCTTCCCCGTGACCCCTTCCCGTGACCCTTCCCCGTGTCCCCTTCCCCGTGTCCCCTTCCCCGTGTCCCCTTCCCCGTGTCCCCTTCCCCATGTCCCCTTCCCCGTGACCTCTTCCCCGTGACCCTTCCCCGTGACCCTTCCCCGTGTCCCCTTCCCCGTGTCCCCTTCCCCGTGTCCCCTTCCCCGTGACCCTTCCCCGTGACCCTTCCCCATGACCTCTCCCCGTGTCCCCTGCCCCGTGACCCTGCCCCGTGTCCCCCTCCCCATAACCCTTCCCCGTGACCGTCCCCCACTGCCTCCACCTGCCCGCCACCGCTGGGGAACCTCGTCCCCACGGTGCAAAGGTTGCGGGGCCGGGCGCAGCACGCTCTGCACGACGCCCAGCCCTAGCAGGGCCGCGTCCTTGCGGTGGCGTGTCCCCAGCCCTCACCCCGCCGATGGCACGGAGCGGGCCGTGAAAGGGCCTCCTTGTCCCCGCCAGGGGGTGGGCGGACGGGGCGGGGGGGGGAGCCGTGGGGCTGAATGGGGCCAGTGTGTGAGCGGAGGCAGCGTGGGAGCCGGGGGGGGGGGGGGTCGCTTCCTGCCTCGGGGCCGGCTGGAAGAATTAAACCTGGAAGTCATTGTGAGCGCGGCAGCTGGGGGCGGCTGCGCCCTCCCCGTGCCAGCAGCTGGGCTCCGGCCCCGCTCCCACGTCGCAGCCACCTGCCCGGCGCTGCAGGGTGCCGGCGCCGTCGGCTCAGGGGTGCTGTCCCTCCCGCAGGACCCGGTACATCAGCACGGAGCTGGGGATGCGGCAGCGGCTCTTCGTGGGCGTGCTGACCTCCAAGAGCACGCTGAGCACGCTGGCGGTGGCCGTGAACCGCACGCTGGCCCACCGCCTGGAGCGCCTGGTGTACTTCACGGGCACGCGGGGCCGCAAGGTGCCCCACGGCATGACGGTGGTGACCCACAGCGACGAGCGGCCCATCTGGAACATGTACCAGACCGTCAGGTACCTGCTGGACCACCACGTCAACGACTTCGACTGGTTCTTCCTGGTGCAGGACGACACCTACACGGAGGCGCACCGCATCAACCGCCTGGTCGCACACCTCAGCATCGACACCCTCCTCTACCTGGGCCGCCCCGAGGAGTTCATCGGCGGGGACACCGACGGGCGCTACTGCTACGGGGGCTTCGGGTACCTGCTGTCCCGCAGCCTCCTCCTGCGCCTGCAGCCGCACCTGGAGTCCTGCCGCAACGACATCCTCAGCTCCCGGCCCGACGAGTGGCTGGGGCGCTGCATCATCGACCACACGGCTGTCAGCTGCACCGAGGAGCACGAGGTAGGTCCTGCAACGGAGCTGGGCTCCGAGAGCCTGATCCCTGCCTCCTCAGCCTGGCACGGGCTGCTGCTCTCCCTTTCCTTGCTGTCACGGAGCAGAGCCCCCTGGCAGCGTCTCGCCGGTGCTGCCCGCTCCCCATGGGCTCCCAGGGCCGTGGGACCAGCCCTTGTGTGCTGCTTTCCTTGGAGCTTGCCGTGCTTGTATGTGGTGGGGTGGGGCTGTGGGGCTGGATCGGCCGTAACCTCTCTCCCCTCGCTGACGCAGGGCCTGCTTTACCAATACTTTGAGCTGGGGAAGAACGTGGACCCTGAGCAGGAGACCGACCTCCGTTTCCAGAGCGCGTTCACTGTCCACCCTGTGCTGGATCCTGTCCAGATGTACCGGCTGCACAAGTACTTTGCCCAGGTGGAGCTGGAGAGGACGTACCTGGAGATTGAGCAGCTCCAGGTGAGACGTGGCTTGGCTGGGAGGATCTGGGCTCCTCTTGGCATCGCTTTCTGGCATCACCCATCTTTCTGCTCTAATGAGAGGGCTTTCTGACCTGCAATCACTCTGGGGTGCGATCACCTCAGCTTTTGTGACTGCAGCGGTGTCAGGAGAGCAGCTTTGGGTCCGGATGGGTCCTGGGGCTGGGGCGATTCAGGGTGCTAGAGCCGGCAGGGTGCTGAGGTCTGCCAGCAAAGGCAGCGCGGGGTGGGACAAGGTGCAGATCCTGCTGCTGAAGGTGGCGTGCTGCGCGCTAGCTCTATGCATGCTTTGCTCTAACTCCTCCGCGTCTCTCCTTGCAGCTGGAAATCCAGAACGCCAGCAGCCTGTCCGCAGACGGGGACCACGGCGCCACGTGGCCCGTTGGCATCCCTCCCCCGTTCCAGCCCAAAACCCGCTTCGAGGTTCTGCGCTGGGACTACTTCACGGAGGATCAGGTCTACGCCTGCGTGGACGGCTCCCCCAAGTGCGAGCTGCAGGGCGCGGACCTGGCCGACGTGGCCGACGTGGTGGCCACGGCCATGGAGGAGCTGAACCGCAAGTACCAGCCGGTGCTGCACGTCCGCAAGCAGCAGCTGGTGAACGGGTACCGGCGCTTCGACCCCACGCGCGGCATGGAGTACACGCTGGACCTCCAGGTGGAGGTGGTCACGCAGAAGGGGCACAGCCGCTCCGTCACCAAGCGCGTGCACCTGGTGCGGCCCCTCAGCGAGGTGGAGATCATCCCCATGCCCTACGTGACGGAGGCCAGCCGCATCAACGTCATCCTGCCGCTCACGGCCCACGACCGCGACCACGCCGCGCGCTTCCTGGAGGCTTACGCCGCAGCCGCTTTTGAGAGCAGCGAGAACGCCGTGCTCACCTTCCTCTTCATCTACGACCCCTTCGAGGCCCAGCAGGTGACCCAGAACGACATCTTTGCCCCCGTGAAGGCGCAGATCACCGAGTACGAGCGCAAGTATGCCGAGGTGAAGATCCCCTGGATCAGCGTGAAGACGGACGCCCCCTCCCAGATCAAGGTCATGGACATCATCTCCAAGAAGCACCCCGTGGACACGCTGTTCTTCGTGGCGGGCGTGGGCACGGAGGTCACCATCGACTTCCTGAACCGCTGCCGGATGAACACCATCAACAACTGGCAGGTCTTCTTCCCCATCCACTTCCAGGGCTACAACCCCGCCATCGCCTACCACAACCAGGTGCCGCCCCCCACGCTGGACCTGCTGCGGGACGCGGGGCGCTTCGACCGCGACGTCTTCCACGAGGCCTGCTTCTACAACGCCGACTACATGGCGGCGCGCACCCGCATGGCCAGCGACGTGCAGGAGAACGAAGACATCCTGGAAACCCTGGACATCTACGACATGTTCATCAAGTACTCCAACCTGCACGTCTTCCGGGCCGTGGAGCCTGCCCTGCTGCAGCGCTACCGGCACCAGGCCTGCAACCCGCGGCTCAGCGAGGAGATCTACCACCGCTGCGTGCAGAGCAGCCTGGAGGGCGTCGGGTCCCGCTCCCAGCTCGCCATGGTGCTCTTCGAGCAGGAGCAGGGGAACAGCACCTGAGCCCGGGGCGCGGAGGGGCTGGCCCTGCCCAGCCTGCCTGCCCGCCCCGCCTGACCTGCTGCCCAAAATCTGTCTTCCTCCTTCCACTGCGGCTGTGGAGATCGGCCTCGATGCTGCCCGGGCGGGGCTGGGGTCTGCCAGCATGGGGTGAGCCGAGCTGAGCTCTGGGACCCCCGCGTCCTCACCCCAAGCGGTGCCGGCCGCTGCCTCGCTCGCCGCCGGCCCGGCGGGGAGGAGCGGGGCCGTGCTGCCCCTTGCTTTGTCCTGTGAACTGCTCCACCTCCGGCTGCTGGAGGACACTGAGACCCCGCAGTGGGGCTGTGGCTGCCGTGGGGGACCAGCCGGGGCTGGGGCAGATCCCACACGCGTCTCCCCTTTCCCCCCCCCAGAATGCAGGGCTGTTCCCGGTGCTCATTTGGCTCTCCTGGCACCCTACAGCAGAAGGGACTGGAGCGTCGGCCCTGTGCAGCGGGGAGGGCTGCCTCCCTGTGCCCGTGCAGCCCTGAACGGTGGGACTGGCCCCCCAAAAAAAAGCAATAACGAGGTTGGTTTTAGCGTATGCCACTTGACAGGGAGACAGCTGCCTGAGCACCCCTGGCTGCTGGGGCTGGGGGGAGCTGTGGCCCCCGGGGGCGCAGGGAGTGCTCCTGCCGTGTTCGTGTACCGTGAGCTGCTCCCCATGGGAACCCTGACCCGGGCCGCCTCGGCCTTCGCAGTATCCATAGGACAACGGAGGTCGCAGCCCTCCGACAGGAGCCGTCCCTGCCCTCGGGGACGTGCGCGCAGGCCGTGCTGCCCCCCTGCCGCCCCCTGGGCCCCCACTCTGCTCCCCGGGCTGAGGGGCTCCAGGGGCGCTTCGGCTGCGCATCTCCTAAGGAGAAAGCGACTGAGGAGCTGCTCTGTGCTCCTGGTTTGTATTTAATAGTGGGGAGAGGGGGTGGGGGGTGTTTACACTAATAAAATGGAGAGATGAACACGTGCCTCCGGCTGGTTCCTCCCTGGGGCACTGCTACTGCGTGTGTGAGGGGCTCGGGCACGCCGTGCAGGGTGAGGGGTTATTTATTTCGTTCTGAGGCTGCATGCAGCACCTGAGCTGGGATGTGCCAGCTCTGGCTTTGCTTTTGCGTGAGGCCAAGCAACCCCTCGGAAACACCCACGTGAGCAGCAGGAGCCCGGCACCCCCTGTGCTGCCCGCGGTCCCCGGGGCTGCCCTGCTGTCACCAGCTGCTGGCAGTGCCTGGGGGGCAGCGCTGGGGGCACGGGGCTGGTGTTGGACCCAGGGGTGCGGAGCTCGGGCTGTGCTGTGGCGTCCCTGGTGCCCTAAATTCCCACGGGGCTGGCTTTCAGGCCTTCGCTGAAACAGCGTTAAAAAGGATTTTAATCGCTCCCATGTGCTCTGTTCCCACAGGAGGGCTGTGTGAGTAGCACAGGACCAGGAGCCCACCTTGTGGCAGCGGCCAGGCGTGCACAGCACGGAGATGTGCAGTGGGTGCGCAGCACGGTCCAGCCCTGCTCTGCCCTCCCAGGACCAGCTCCAAGGGAGCTCCCAGGCCAGAAACCCCATCTAAGAGCCATGGTGAATCAGCACTGCTTGGCCTGCCCTCTCCACCCCTTTTTGCTCCCCAGTCTGCTTCCCAGCATCGCGTGGGGTGGGGAGTGGGGCTGCTCATGGTCCTCGGCGTGGGCACGCTCGCTGCAGCAAGCACACTTTATGGGGCAGCTGCTTTCAGCACTTGGTCACGAAATTCCCATATCAAAGAGAAATCCCCCAGAAAATTAACTAAAAGTGCTTACTTTTAGTTGACAAGTGCTCAGCAAAACCCCTGGAAATCCCCAGGGCTGTATGGCAGTCCTTGCCCGAAGAAAGATACCTCGGCTATACACGTGTCCCTGCTCCTTCCTTGTAACCAGGCGTAGGAACGCATGTGTTTAAATGCACGGGTGTTACAGTTCGGATGCTAACCATTAGCTCGCCCCAAATATTTCTATTTCTGATCTTCCCCGAGCACATCCTTAACTCCCTTTAAATGCGAATCTGGGACAGAAGGGAGCGAGGCGGGTGCAGGTGCGTTACAGATACATTTATTCTCCCGAGAGCAGACCCAGGAGCCTCGTTTGATCACGCGCTGAAAGAGTATCCGATGCTAATGTAAAGCAAACTGGCGTCAAATGAAGTTGGCTGCGAAAAGAAATCGTGGATTGTCGTTTCGTCGTGGCAAGGCGGTCTAGATAGAGCTGCTCTCGTCTCCTTGCTGCTTACCCAGACTGAGTTAGAGCTGTTTGCGTACTTAAAGCTTTGCACTACCCAAACCAACGAACCACCCCCTGCTCGAGCGAAAGCAAGAACAAATTACGCTTCTTGTGGCACTTCTGGAAGAGTTTATTGGCAGCCTGGCCCGTGGGTGGGGCCCCTGGGGCCACGGCACCGGGTTTGGGGCCGGCCCTGGGAGCAGGATAGGGGCAGGTGAAAGCAGCTCGCCCTGGGCTCCGTGCTGGGTCACACACGAAGCCGTCAGAGGGCTCCCGGGGCGCATCCCATCGCCTCGCTGGCAGCCGTCCAGGGGCGGCCACGCGTGAGGCTCGGCCTTTCCTTCCGCCCGGCCTCACTCCTGCTCCTCCAAGAAGAGGTTTATTTTCTGGCAGAACTCGTCGATGACGCCGAACTCCCTCTCCAGCACGCCTGCCGCCGCGCGGATGCTCCCCGCCAGCTCTGCCCGCGCGCCGCGGGACAGGTGAGCCGAGTCCTTGGTGACAAAAAAGATGTCCAGGGCCAAGGAGAGGCCGAGGAGGAGCTGCGTGGCCGTCCCGGCGAGGCTCACGGCACGGCTGGCCCCAGCCAGCGCCGCGCTGGCCTTGGCCACGCTGCTGCCGTTGAGGACGCTGCGCCCCAGCCCTGTCACCACCCTGAACACCCCCAGGATGACGTCCAGGCTCTCGTCCTTCCCCAGCACCTCCAGCAGCCTCCGCGTCCTCTCCACGTGCTCCCGGCTGCCCGTGAACACCTCCGCCTGCGCCCCGAACTCCTCCAGCAGCGCCTCCACCCCGTCCTTCCTCGCCAGGCACCCGAGGCTGTCGCTGACGGTGGCGGTGGCACCGACGAGGCTCCCGACCAGCGAGACGCCGAAGCCCACGGCCGACAGCAGCAGCGCGGTGCCCAGCGCCGTGGGGGCCAGCAGCAGCCCCGCCATGGCCGTGGCCCCCCCCGCCGCCCCCAGCGCCCCGCCGGTGACGTTGGCCACCGCCGCCGCCCGGTGGCACCGCTCCGTGGCCTCCGCCGCTCGCCGCATGTCCCGCAGGCAGCTCCGCATGGCGTCCCGGGCGGGCAGCAGGGACAGCCGCACCGTGTCCCCGATGGTGCTCCGGCTGGGTGCTGGGCTGGGGCGAGACAGCGGGGCTGTCAGCCTGGGGGCAGCTTCAGCCGGGCCCACCCAGGGCGTAAGGTGCCTGGGGAGCAAAACCCGCGGGATATAGGGACCTGGCCCCTGGCTGGGGTGGGATGTGGGGCTGGGGGAGCCCAGGAAGCGTTTCCCAGCCCGCCACCCCCTGTGTCCCCCGCCACCACGTCACCCCGCTGCTGGCAGTGCCCACCCCGGGGCCGCGCTCACCTCTCGGGGGTCCCGCAGGAGAGCCCCCCGTGGGGCAGGGCGTTCTCGCAGACGGAGTTCCTGGCCGTCTCCCCGCAGCAGGCGTAGCGTCCGCCCCGGTAGGGCTGCCGGTGCCTCAGCACGATCTCGAACTCGTACTCGATGCTGTTGGCGTTGAGCAGCGCCTTCCGCAGGGACTCGAAGAGGGGCACGCGGCGGTCGGTCCATATCGCCGCGCCGCCGCCTCCGGCCCGAAAGCTGGCCGTGGCGTAGGTGATGTCGTGCAAGCCCAGGAAGTGCGATGCCTCGTGGATGAGCGTCCCGGGCTGCGAGTCCTTCTCCAGCTCGCCGGGGGCCTGCCAGAAGAGGGGGCACAGGTAGATGGTGCGGTCCCGGGCGTTCTTCTTGACGTAGGCGTAGGACCTGGCCCTGCGGGGGTTTTTGCGGAAAGCCGCCTGCTGGAGCTGCGAGACGAGGCTGCGCAGCAGCTTCTTGGTGAGCATGGCGTAGCGCTCCACCCAGCCCTCGCCCCCCTGGCCCTCCCCGGCCAGCACCACCACGTCCTTCAGGTTCTTCATCAGCACCCGGTCCTTCCTCAGCGCGTCCTCCAGCACCTCCAGCGCCGCGCGCTGGGCTCGCCGGGCGATCCCGCTCTCCTCCTCGCTCAGCTCCTCCGACACGTCCTCGCTGCAGGGCAGGGCGCAGCACGAGCTGCCCGTCACCGCCTTGGTGTGGATGAGGGTGGCCTTCCGGGGGGACATCCTGGAGGGGCAGCTGGGTCAGGACATGGTGGCGGGGGACCCAAAGACCCCAAGGGGACCTCTACCGGTGCTGGCAGCCTCCGCCACAGGGCCGCCTCCGGCCTCCCCCTGTCCCCTCCCTGTGCCGCAGGATTGCCCAGGGGGACAGAGCAGGGCCAGGAGGAGGCAGGAGAGCCCCGTTCCCTGCAGCACCGGGGATATTCCTGCTTTGCCCCCCCTTCCAGCCCAGACCCCATCCTCCACCTCCCACCTCTGGGCTCCACCAGCACCCCGAGGGCCCCACCGTGGTGTCCCCGACCTCACCTGCGCTGTGCCCCTGGCCGGGGAACGGGTGACGGAGGAGCAGACAGCTGGTGGCCCCGTGAGAGTGCAGTGCCGGGGAAAGCAAGCAGTGGCCTCTCATCGATAGGGGCCGTGCCTGGAGCTGATAACACGCCCGGGAGCCGAGGGGCTGCCAGCACCGCTGCTGGGGGCACCCCAATGCCCGGCACCTTCCAGCAGAGCCCTGGCCACGGGCAGGGCTGCGGGCTGCAGCCCCGGCATGGGGAGCACCCACCACAGCCCCTCTGCCCCCACTGGCTCCCAGTGAGCTTTCGGCAGCCCCCGGAGTGGGCAGAGCCCGACCTCCCCCCCCCCCGGCACCGCCTGCATGGGGCTGATAGAGCCCGGCCGGGTGCTGCCGGGGCGCCCGCCCTGCCACGGCACACCCGTTGTGCTTCAGCCCACGGAGACGACGTGAGGGCTTCTGGTGCTGGTGTGCAGCCAGCAGGCACAGCTCTTTTGGGGAACGCATGAGGATCCCCACACCTCCGTGCCCCCCACCCCAGCCACGCAGGCAGCTCTAGACCTACTTGTGCCTCTTTATTAGGGAGCTTTTGTACATCTATAAAACAGTGACGCACATCACCGACGGTCACCTCCCGCCGCCGTGCCCGTGCCCGCCCTGCCCGGGGCTCGCTCCCGCTGGCAGGGAGGGGGCCACATCCTGCACCCGGCACCCAGGCACCCTCCTGCCCGCGTGGGGCTGGGTGAGGGGCCTGGCACGGCCCTGGCTGACGCCTGGCATTGCTGCAGGGATGCTTCCGCTTGCACCCGGGTGATGGTGCAGGAGCACGTGGTGGGCATGGGGTGGCTGTTCCCTGGGGCTGGGGGGTCCCACGCCACGTGTGTTGCCACCCCATGGGGACCAGGACGCCCTCCAGGGCACACCGCTGTGGTGGAGGGGCTCCTCCTGCATCTATGGCTTTGGCCACGGCACGGCTGTGCCCTCTCGGGTTTTGGGGCACTAGGGATGGGACCCAGCCTGGCTACGCCCCATCTCCCCCCGATGTCACCAATTCCTGCCGCGGGTCCCCCTCTTTGCCGTGTGTGCGTGTCAAGGGGGGCTTTGCCAGCTGCCCCCCCCCTCCTGAGATATTTTGGGGCTGTTTGCCCTGCGCTGGTGTCTGCTACAGTGGAGGGGGAGGAGGAGATGTCCTACAGGAAGGGGTCACCGGGGTGGGGGGGGGGGGAGGGTCCTGACGGGGTCCTGCCACTCCCCGGGCTGTGCTGGGCACGGAGCACACTCCTGACCGTGTCTGGGCTGGGGGAGGCACAGCGGGTGCTCAGCACCCAGGGGGGAGGAACGTGGCAGGGGTGGGTACGTGCACGGTGCAAAAGAGCTGCGACAGCCAGGGGAGCGAGGACGGGTGCCCCCGCGCCGCCTGGGCCGTGCCGGGTGGCTGTGCCTGAGGACAGTCTGCTTTGGGCGATGCACGGGTGCGGAGAGGCTGGAGGGGGCTGTGGGGCACTGGGAGGAGAGGGTTTGGGGCAGGAGAGCGGGGAGAGAGGTCTGCAGGGCTGGGGGCTAACACTGGAGTGTGGGGGGGGGTCACAGTGCAGGGGTCTGGCTGGGGGCGGCTACGGTGTTGGGGGGCTGCAGCCCTGGGGGGCTGCGTGGGGCTGGGGAAGGAGGGGAGATGTTGGTGGGGGTGTCACAGTGGTGGTGGTGCCAGGGGCCGGAGGGGCGGCAGGGTGGTGCCATGCAGGTGTGACTGCAGGTGGGAGCCCCTGACCCTGCGACATTCCCTGGGAGGGGACCGGTGGTCCGGGCATGGCCCTCCCCTGGGGGGACGGGGCAGGGCAGAGACCCCCCCCAGGAGGGGTCAGCAGGGAAGGGCCTGGAGGGGCTCGTGGGAAACCCAGCTCCCCCCTCGCATGCTCTGCATCGCAGGGGCCCCTCTGCTCCCTGGCATGCAGCTGGGGGCCCGGGGCTGCTCTTGCTGCTGGATGGGGGGGGCGGCCCCCCCATACCGTGTGCTTGAGACAGGGCTGACCCCACACGCCGGGGGCAAGCGGAGGGGCTGGACGGAGGGGCTGGGGGGCCGCGGCGGTGCCGGTGCCCAGGTGGCTCCGGTGGCACGGCCGGGGGCGAGCGGTGCGGCTGTTCCCGGTGCCGCAGTCCCTCTCCGTGAGGACAGCGGGGAGGGGACGGCAGGGGATGGGGGCTGGCCGCCCCCTGTCCCCAGCTGGCCTAGCAGGCGAAGTCCTCGAAGATGCCCTGGTGCGGGTAGTGGTGGCGGTGGTGGTGGTTGGGCAGGATGCCCGCGTTGTAGGCGCCCTCCACGTGCCGGCCCAGCGTCTCGCAGGGGCTCTGCGGGGACGGCAGCGTCAGGGGGGCGTCCTTCCTGCTCCCCGTCCCTTCTCCCCATCCGTCCCAGAGCTCGGCAGCCTGAGGCCACCAAGCCCCCTGGCTCCAGGGAGCAACGTCCCGTCCCCATGGGGCTGGGGTGACCGTGCCCAGGTCCCTGCCCGCCCATCCCACCCCGGCGGCATACCTGGTCCTTGAGCTCCTCCAGCCCCAGCGTGGCGATGCTGCCCGAGGGCTTCTTCAGGGGCGGCTTGGAGCGGCGCAGGAGGCGGCTCACCCTGTCACGGATCACCTGGGGGCAGAGGGGGTCAGCCCCAGAGCCACGCGCACCCGGCACCCCGTGGGCGCACCCCGCTCTGCACGGACCCGCACGCGGCTCCCCGGGGAGCCTGGCCCCTGCTCGGCACCTTGCCATGCCCCCGGGGGCTCAGCGCACCTCGTAGATGTAGTCCAGGATCTCCAGGATGGTGAGGATGCTGGCACCGATGAACAGGCCCATCTGTCCCCCGATGTCCCCTGGGGAGGAGCGGGGAGAGAGGGTCACCGGCAGCTGCTGCACAGCCCGCTTGGGCTGGGGAGGGAGGGCAGTGCCAGGGCAGCAGGGCAGAGGGGGACGGCACGGTGACAGGGCAGCAGGACAGAGGGGGACAGATGGGGTCTGGGGCTGCAGGACGGGGGGAGCAGGGGTGTGCAGGGGAAGGGACGGGCAGCTGTGCGGGGGTCCCGCGGGAAGGCTGGGGAGTCACCGAGAAGCCCGGCAAGGTCGTAGGCTTTCTTCTGCTCAATGGCCTCGTAGTTGAGCGCCTCGAAGAAGATGTCCAGCACCAGGAAGTTCTCCCTGTGGGGACACCGTGGGGCCGGTCACCACCCACGTTGTCCCCAGCCTCCCCCAGCCTCCCCCCAACCCCGTCCCAGGGTGCTCCCAGGGCCCTTGTGAGTTACGTAGGCTGGGTTCGCAGGGCCCTGGGTGTGGAGGGGACACAGAAGGGACATGTCCTGGTCTGGGTGGGACTGCGGGGTGGGGACGTACAGGCTGGGAGGACACCAAGGAGATGGTGTCCCGCCTCTAACCACAACCCCCTGGGGGAGAGGATGCTTTAGGGACTGTGCGTGCCAGGACCTGCACCACAAACTACTAGGAGCAGAGTGGGGGTCCCCCAGATTTCCAGTGTCCCCCACCCCCGCACGCCTCCTGGAGCCCCCCCAGCCCCCTGCCCAGCCCCAGCCCCGGGGGCTCACCGAATGTAGGTCTCGTTCTTGTTGTACTTGCGGGCCAGGTAGCGCGCCGAGCCCTTGTTGGGGATGCGCACCATGGAGATCTCCTTGCCGTAGCGGGTCAGGTTGCACGGCGTGGGGCAGCTGCAGCGCTCCTGGCTGTCCTCCACCGCCGCGTCTGGGGGCACGCACCGCTGGGCACGGCTGCACCCCCCCGCAAAAGTCCCTCCCGAGCCACCCAACCTCCCTCCCGGCCCCGCACCTACCCAGCGTGTGGTCAGCACACTCGATGTACACGTTGGGAGAGCAGATGGACTCGTTGCCTGCGGGGAAGCTGCAGGTCAGGGGGTGGGAGTCTGAGCCACCCCATCCCGGGCTCGCTCCCCTATAGGGGTAGGGCACGGGGGGCAGATTGGGCAGGGGCCGAGCGATGGGGTGGGGGTGACCCTTGGGTGCAGGCCGGAAGGTGCAGGGGTAGGTAGGACCCTCACCCGGCATGTGGACCATGCGGCAGTGGCAGCTCCGCACCACGGCCTCCTTCTCGCACTGCAGGCGGCAGGCGGCGATGCTGTAGGTGTCGTAGCCGGGCAGCGTCTGCTCCCCCTGCACGCTGGCCCGGCAGTTCCCCCACGGCTGCGGCAGGTAGGTGAGCTGCCGGGGCGAGAGGGCATCGCTGTAGGGACGCATGGGGCTGGGTGCCCCGGTGCATCCCCAGGGCTGTGGGACATCGTGCACTGCCCGGCAGAGGTTGGGGCTGCATGGGGTGAAGCGGCATCCCCAGGAATGGCACCGCCCCGCTGTCCCCCCCCGCTTGGCCCCGTACGGCCAGCCCCCTGAGCTGGCCTTACCCGCTGCTCCTGGCAGGACACGAAGGTCTGGAAGCCAGGCGAAACGCCGAAGCCCAGCTGATGGATGTAGGGCGGCTCGTCCTGGCTGTGGATCTGGACTCGGATGCCAGCTTCGAATGATGTCTCGTCTGCGGGGGATGGAAGGGGAGCGTGGGCAGCCGGTCCCAGGGGACAGCCCTCAGCCCCTGCACCCCGGCACCCCCCGCCCTGCCCGCAGCCCCACTCACTGGTCTCCCTCCAGATGGGCAGGTATTCCTCCTGCTGGATGTCCAGCATGATCTCCAGCCCGTTGCCCATGCCGCCCTGGCGGGTGACCCGCGGGTTCCTCCGGTCCCCGTTGAAGGTGTAGCATTTGCCGTAGCGTGTATAGACCTGGGGATGGAGAGAGGGAGGGTGAGGGATGGGGAAGAGCTCAGGCAGGGCGCTCTGCAAGCAGGATAAGGTCCAGGCCCCCCTTTACAGTCCCGCAGGGCTCCTGGGGCGCAGGCTGGTGCCGGGCACCCGAGGCGGGGACTCACGGGGACGAAGTGCTGGGGGCCGCAGCGCTCTCCCTGGAAGCGGCACTCCACCAGCATGTCCTCGATCCGGTGGCCCAGGCGGTGGAAGAAGCTCTGCATGGTGCGCTCGGAGCGGCGGGGCGGCAGGAAGCGCGAGTAGTTGGCCAGGCGCGTGAGCCAGCGGCGCCGCTCGTCCCCCAGCACGGCCAGCAGCTCGGGCACCAGCGAGCGGTCCTCCCGCGAGAGCCCCAGCCACTGCCCCACCGAGTAGAGGTCGGGCTTGGTGAGCTGCAGGAAGCGCGCCCGGTTGGGGTTGCAGAGGGTGACGGCCGGGAAGCGGAGCTGGGGGGCCCGGGCCAGGCGTGCCCGCGTGTGCACGGGGCGCGAGAGCAGGTGGCGCAGGCGGTCGGTGGCCCCGGTGGCCAGCAGCCCGGCGGAGGCCAGGAAGGCCAGGCTCCAGAGGAGGCGGCGCAGGCGGGACTGGGGCCGGGTGCCCATGTAGTGCAGCCCGGGGATGCGGGTGGCGCGCAGGAAGCCGCCCTGCGCCGGTGCCAGGGCTCCTCCGTCGGGGCAGCAGGAGAGCGGCAGCGGCATCGCTGCGCTGGGGGGGCTCCTGCCCGCTCCCCGCTCCCCGTCTCCCTCCCGGGAGGCTTTTTTTGCTCCGCACCTTCCCGGAGCTGAATGTGGCAGGCGCCTTCCCGAGCTGTGACGGGCGAGGGGAGGGAGAGGAGGGGGCTGGTGCAAACGCGCGCCTTCCCCCAGCCTCGATTTGGGAGTGGAAAATTCCTCCCCGAGCCGGGCCGGGGGTGGTGGTGGTGGGGGGGGCGTTGTGCTACCCCAGGCAGGGGGTCCCCGCAGCCCCAGCACAGGGATGCCCTGACCCAGCAGTGCCATGTGAGCCCCTTGCCCGGGGGTGCTGCCCCCTGGAGCATCCCTGCCCATTGCTGCGGGGCCACGCAGCCCCCCCAGAGCCCTGCCTGCCCCCCAAAACCTCCCACCCAACGCGGTGCAAAGCGGCTGTGGGGCTGGGGGCCCTGCCCCACGCGGGCAGGACGGTGCCAGGCCTGGAGGGGGGGGGGGGGGCGGTCGCCTCCTGCGTACCCCGCTCCCCGGTGCCGTACCCCAAAACCCCGCAGCGTGGGGGCCCCCACCCCGTCCCCGCGGGGCTGCTGCTGCGTGGGAGCCCGGCGGGCGCTTTGAAGTGACGGCTGCGGCTCCGATCACAGCGGTGGCGGCGGGGGGGGGGGGGGGGGGGAACGGCGACGACGGCGACATCTGCGCACCCCCAGCGGCTCCTCAAAGGCTCGGGGCTGGCGGCGGGGGCCCGGCTGCCCGTCAGGGGCGCTTCAAAGCGCCGGGAGGGGAGCGGGGGGGGCCCCGGAGGGCCGGGATCCAGCAGGGGGCAGCAGGGCCCCGCTTTTGGGCAGCCGGCCCCGCCGCGCTCCCTCCAGCCCCGGCTGCGTCCGAGCCCCCCGCCGGGCTCCCGGTGCCCGGTCCCCTCGCGGGGGTGCGCAGCCCGAGCTCCCCGGGGTGCGGGAGGGCTGCGGGGGGGCTGCTGGAGCCGCCGGCCGGGGTTTTATTGCGGCTCGGAGAGCCCGAGCCCGCCGGCCTGATAGCATCAGCGCCTGGCGCGCCGGGGCAGCTTTGATATTAGTTTTCTGCAAAGGGAGGACGAGCTTCCCCGGCTGCAGGAAATGGCATTTCTCTGCTCGCTGCCAGCTCGTGGCGGCTCAGACGTCGCCGGGCAGCATCGCGGTCACCGTGGGGAGGGGCGAGGGATGGGGACAGGACGCAGAGGCGAGGGCGCCTGGGGACACGGGCCGGGGCTGGCAGAGAGGGAGAGGTCCTGTGGTGGCGGTGGCGGTGGCGGTGGTGGCCTCGTCCCCGTCCCCATCTCCATCCCCCGCAGCCACGGGCAGGCGGCACGGTGCAGGGGTGCGCGGGGAGGGCAGGGGTGCCCGCGGCGCCCAGCCGAGTTCCCCACTTGTCAGCTGCCGGGGTGCCGAGGACAGCTGTGAAATCTCGCCGGCGAGAGCACAGCACGGTCCTGAAGGGCTTTGGCTTTCCAGCATGACAAACCCAATTAGGTAACAGGGAGCGCGGGAGGAAAAGGAGGAGGAGGAGGAGGAGGAAGGGCAGAGGAGAGGCTGCCTGCTCTGGAAGATGTTTTTTTCCCCGCTGCTGACCCAGAAAAGCGCCTCGCGGGGTGGAATGGAGCACACGTGTCCTGCCGGGCACGGCGGCTGGGGGCATGGCCCCCTGGGCACCCTGCTCCTCTCGCGGGGCACCCAAGGGTGCTGTGGGCCTTGGGGCTGGGAGGCAGGGCTCCCGCACCGCCTCCAGGCCTCCCCGCTCAGCTGCCACACACCGGCATCCCCGCGCAGGGGAGACCCCATTAGGGAGGTAATTTCTCGACACGATTCCTCATTTCCCTGCTCTGTGCCGTGGAGACACTTTGACCTTGACAGAAATAGCTGCCGGCGCCGCGGCAGGCAGATCCCAGCCGGGGATTGCCGCTGCCAGGGGGCTGAAGGATCCTCCTCCCTGCCCCATACAGCCCTGGGACCCCGCTGCCCCCACCCCATGGGGCCCCCCCTTCTGCCCCCTGTGTGTGGGCACCCCATGGGTGCCGGTTCCCAGCATCCTGACCGCAGCCCACCCACCAGCACTGGGGTTTCCCATGGCACGGGGCACCAGGGCCGGCCCCACACATGTCCGAGCCCCCCCATGCCCGCCGCTACAAGCCCATTGTGCCTGCCTCCGGCTGATCCCGGCTCACGCAGGTATTTCCGCGGCTTACACGGCTCCCCACGGTATTTAGCCTCTGGAAGACGACGTTAAACAGTGCAAGCAGCGACAAATCCTGATTGCTCTGCAGAGACAAGAGGCCGCGCTAAGCTGCCAGCCGCGTGTTTGCATGCAAAGGAGACGAGCTGCAGCACGCGTGGGGCTCCTGCACGCCTGGGACACGCGCTCCTGTCCCATGTCCCCGCTGGGACACGCAGCCGGCAGGGCACGGGCACGCCACGCAGGAGCGGGCACCCCCCGGTGCCAAATGTCACTGGGCACGATGGGGACAGGGGTGGGGAGACCCCTGTATGATGCCCATCCAGGGGGACCCGGGGGTGTCCTTGGGTACAGCAACCCAGCAGCAGCTGGGGCACGGGCTGCAGCCCCCCAGATTGCAAACGATGCTCCCTGAGTGAGCACACGGAGCTGGAGGCACAGGGTGCTGCTTGTCCTGGGGTGATACGGGCAGGGCTGGGTAACGCCGTGCCCACAGACACTGCCCCCACTCTGCCGTTGCCCCCCGCTGCAACCAGCCCTGGCCAGGCCCTGCTGGAGCCCCCCCCAGTCCCCGGCCGTGTCCCCGGTGCCCCGCTCCCCCCGCGCGGTGCTGACAGCCCCCGCCTGGGTGCCCACGGAGGGAAGCCGCAGCGCTGACGCCAGCATTGCAACTGCCCGGGATATGAGATCCGCTTGGATTCAGCAATTTCAACTCATTTCAAGCCCGATTCTGCAGCAATTTTCTGAGCCAGTGGGATGTTTTCGCCTCTGCAAACGTCCCTCTCATGCACGGTCGCATCATTTCCCTTCCCCACTCCCCGGAGGGGCGAGGACTGGAGCCAGTTTGGCTTCATCCCAGCTCGAGCACCGGTGCCATCGCCCCCCAATACCCGCAGCCCCCCTGCACCGTGTCCTTGCCCCACGCAGGGCTGCTGCCTGTAGCGGGGACGGCTCCTGCAGGACACAGCCCTGCACCGGGGCTGCCACCCCCACGGGGTCCCCAGGACACCTTTGTCCCCAAGCAGGGCCCTCCAGCACCGAGCTGGGCTCCGCTATGGGATGTTCCGCATGCCCCCCAGCATCCCAACCCACCTCCCATATCCCCGACCCACGGGCACGCCCCGGGGGGGCTGCACCCCTCCTGCCACCCCCTCGCACAGATGTGCTGGGCCAGCCCGTGCCAGCTGAGCCCCGCGGACGTGTCCCCGGAGCCAGCAGGGAGACGTGGGAGCCCCGGCGGTGCCAAGCGGGCTCGCGGCTGGAATACCAAGTGCTCAGCTGTGCTGCAGGCTGTGCTGTCAGCGGGGCAGAGCTGGGGCACCCGGACCTGCGTGGACCCACGAGGCCAGCACACGGCCGCCCCTGCCAGCTCGGCGAGCTCAGCGCTGTGCTTTCCCCTCCTGGGGGGAGTCCGGCCCAGGACCTCGCCGATCTCCTGCTTTCCAAGCTCAATTTATTCACGGCCGGTTTGTACCATTTGTTCTCGCGCCAGCATTGTCCCCGAGCTGAAATAGCTCTCTTCCCTCCGTTGTGTTTACTCCCTTGATGTATTTATAAACAGCAATCCCATCCTCTCGCAGCGTTCCTCCTGCCAGCCCGCACGTGCCAATCGCTCCCATTCCCTCTCCTAATTCAGGCTCTGCTCGCCGGCACAGCCCGCCTGCCCCGCGCAGCAGCTGCCCCAGCGCCGTGCCGCGCTCAGACCCGGCTGCCCAGGGCACCTTTCCACCCCACAGCAGCCGTGGGGGGGGGGGGCAGCATCCCACCCGGGGCCGGACCGCTGCTGGCAGCAGCCTGCAAGCCCCCTGGGGTGCTGAGCATGTGGCTGGGCGCTGGCCACTGGGGGGTTCTGCCCCATGACGGGGGCAGCTGTGGGGGCAGAGCCAGAGGCACCGAGGGGCTGGGAGAGGCGCACCGACAGCAGGTGAGAGCGAGATTTTGCTGCTCATACAGCCCCTGGCACGGGTTTGGCCTGTGCCAAGCAGCGCTCCGCGCACCCCTCCCGCGCTCCCCAGCCCGTTTTGCATCCTCAGACACCCCCGCACGCAGCCCCCGGGCACACAGCGCACATCGTGCCGTGGAAAATCGCCGTGACGGGCTGCAGCCCGGCCTCACTGCTGCACACCACACAAAAACATGCACACACACAGCAATAACCGGGGTTTGGGTACTGGGCTCCCAGTGGTGCCCGGAGGGAACATCGAGGATGCCCAGTGGGGCACTGGGGTCCACGGGGCCAGACGCGGGCAAGCCTCGCTCTCTGGCTGCTGTCACCCCACGTGCCCCACGACGTTGCTCCCCCCTGCCACTGGATGCTGGTGGCTTTTGGCTGAGAGGCAGCACCAGATCCTAAATACCGCCAGCCCCTTTGCGTGCAGCCCCATGGGGACCATGGGGCCACCACGGGCCAGCAGGGACGCTGGGCTGGGGACGCAGGGGGGAGGCACCGCGGTCCCCACTGCTCTGCCTGCCCCGCTCTGCAGGCAGCGCCGTCCCCGGGGAACGCTCCTCTTTGAAAGCAGCCGTGCAGGCAGCCCCACGCCCGTCCCCAAAGGGTTAACAAGCAATTTCCTTTGCTGACAGCTCCGAGACCGTTCACTATCGACTGCGGGAGAATAAGAGGGGAGAAGCAGCGAGATAAAAAGGCAGCAGAGCTGGCACCGCCTGCTTAATCCCAGCGTTTAATCTGCTGGGGCAGCGCAGGCAGCCTTATCTCGCCGTCCTTCTGCTGCTCCATCTCATTACGGCTCCCACGGCTGCGCGGCCGCACCGCCAGCGAACGCAGGAGCCGAGCTGGGGCGGCCAGCCCGGGGCAGCAGCTCCTGCCAGCACACCTCGCCGCCCCCCCGGCGGCAGCATCCGCGCTGGCTGGCACCGCCGCGCTGCTGGCACGGCACCCGCAGCTGGCACCGTCCCCCCGCCTGGCCAAAGCGGGGTGAGGGCACGGGGGATGCGCTGCCAGCGTCACGCGTGTCTTTGTCCCTGCGCACACGCTCTGGTGGCAGAGAGGCTCCGAGCAGGGGTGGCCGCGGGGTGCCCCCGGGACCCCGCAGGTGCCGGCACAGGCACGGTCCCTCCAGCCTTATTGTTATTTATCTGTAAATCCGCAGCGCCGACTCTGTGCGGATGAAGCCGGGTTGTCACAGGGGTTATCCTGCTGCCTGCGGATGGGTTTACGCTGATAAGATTTATTGTCACCCCGGCTGAGAGGCTGCCAGCACCTCGCTGCCTGCTCCCCCAGCTGAGCGACGGCAAGGCTGTGCCACCACCCGGGGGTGCTGTCAGAGCCAGCGGCAGCACCGAGCCCCAGCCCAAACCTCTCCCTGTGCTGGTCCTCCCGAGCGTCCCGCCGTGCAGAGGGATGCCGCGGCGTGGATGCTGCTCCCCGAGCCGGACCAGGCACATCGGGGCCTGCGCGGGGCTGGAAGTGCTGTGCTGGCACCCGGGCAGCGGTGCGTGCCTCTCCGCCAGGGTCCCGGGTGAGCCGTGCCCCGGCGCTGGCAGCCCATCTGTGCTGCCCGAGATCTGCTGACGGTGCTGGCAGCTCAGCTCCTGTCACAGCTCGACGGCTTCACGGCTTCCAGCGTGCTGGGGCGGTGACGGGAGCCCCCACCCTGCAGCTGGCCTCGGCACTGCGCGGGAGCCGGGGCCTCGTGCACGGGCAGGAATACCCCAGAAAGGGGAACGCGGCCCCAGGGCGCCCTGCCCAAGCCCTGCCGCCCGCCCCACCGCCACGTCCCCAGCCCTGATTTCCCTGGGGCCGGCAGGGATTGACCTGAGCCACCTGGTGCAGCCACACCGGGGCTAAATCCATGAGCAGAGGGAAGGAAGCCACCTGGCAGCACCCCCCCTGCTCCCAAAGTCTCTGCGCGAGCCCTGCACAGCCCTCACCACCCCAGCCCCCGCCCCTTTCCCTTCTTGCCCCCTCTGCCCGCTGACCAGCGGCTCCCCGGGGCTTCGCTCTCTGCGCCAGCACAGATCTGACAGCAGCACGTCAGAGCCGCAGGCAGCAAGGCGCAAACAAACAGCCCGGGTCCCCTCTGCGCCCTCGTCCCCAGGGTCAGCGCGGGGGCCAGGGGCACGGCGCAACGCGCCGCGCATCGGGACAGGAGTGAAGTGGGGTGATCACAGCCCAGCGGGAAAGGGCTCGTTAATAGCTGAGCCCTTTTAGTAGAGATTAGGGAGCTGCACGGCTTTGATCTTTGATAGCCAATTTGCATCTTGAAGGCGCTGGGACCTCATCCAGCCTCAGCGCAACCCTTTGTGGTTATCTCGTGGCTAATGGATTTGTTCTTAATGCTGGAGCGTGCAGGCTAAAGGCTGATTAAACCCTCTCCACGGCACTAAATCAATGGAACAAACATGATAGGGGCTGGCTTTCCCCAGCCCGCGTGCTCCTGGGCGCGGGGGCCGATGGATGGAGCCTCCTGGCTGGGTGCTGGGGGGGGACGCCCCTCTTGGGGCTGCAGGGTGCCCCCGAGGAGCCCAGGTGGCAACCAAGGCCCACACGGAGAAGCTGCCCGGGGAGGGGACCTGGGTGCAGGCCCCAGCATGGGAAGAGATGCTCCAGGTGGTGCCCACGCCTGGGGAAGCTCAGCCCCGCCATGCTGGAGGCTGCGTGGGGCTGCGCAGGGTCCCCGGCACGGTGCACACATGTACGCCGGTGCTGCAGGGTGGGATAGGAGCTGCAGGGAAGCTGGGACCAGTGCCTTGCTGGGTACCAGCACAGGGGAAAAGCCCCCAGGATGCTGCTCAGAGCAGCCCCGTCCTGTCCCCACGCCTTGCCCCCGCGAGGCTCAGCACCACAGAGCAGAGGCTGCTCCGGAGCAGGCGGGCTGCGGCACGGAGCCCGCGGGATCACACGCCGTGATTCCCATCTGCAAACTTTGCTATTGAATAATCTCCCCTCCGCCAATATTTGCCAAGCTTGGGAGATAACGTGGCTACAGAAGTCGTCGGTGCCAGCATTTCAATCCGCCCGGGCTGGCGGCAGTGTCCCCGCGCTGCCTGCCCTGCGCAGCCCTTTGTGCCCTGCTCGGTGCCTCCTGTGCCGCCTGTGCAGAGGTCCTGCAGCAGGTGAGGCAGGGCATGGTGCTGAGATCCAGCTCCTGGAGGAGAAGCCCGGAGTGCTATCAGCCTGGGGAGTAAATTAAGGTCATGTCAGGTGATAAGGAAAGAGGATGTCGGAGCAGCAACAGCGCAGAGGGGTCAGAGCCTGAAAAACTCCCTCTGCAAGGCAGCTCCACCACGATAAGATCAGGCAGGCACCTGGGGATGGAGCGGCTGTCACTGCTGCACATTCCGGGGCTCCAGGGATGGCACCACGCACACTGACAGCCTGGGATGGGATGGGATGGGATGGGATGGGATGGGATGGGATGGGATGGGATGGGATGGGGATGGGCAGGTGGCTGTGGAGAGGCAGGGCAGGGAGAGCTGCCCAAGCAGCCTTGGTTTATCCGGCCCTGTCCTCGCACAGCAGCACTGTGCTGGCAGGGCAGGAACAGCCTGCGAACCTCTGCCCGTAATCAGCACATATATGTGCAGACACTCTCTGATGAGCAGGACCTCGGAGCCGGGCTGCTCGACAGCGCTCGCACCGCTCCTGCCTCCTGCTCCCCCTGCTATTCCCCTCCCTGGGGCCGGGCAGAGCAGGGCTGGCTGGCACGGCGCAGCGCGGGGCACAGCGGGGTGACAGAGCCAGCTGGGGACAGAGGGGCCAGGCGCAGAGTACATGCCACCGGTGTAACCCCTTTTCTCTGCAGGAGCAGCCACAGCGGTGGCCGAGCAGCCAGGACATAATTAATGCTTGCATCCATCTCGGATTTGCATAGTGTCCTCGGTCCCCAGGGAGGCGGCTGCTCCCTGCCCTGCCCGGGGCAGCTGCAGATGCCGTGCCAGCCCTGCCTCCTGCGCGGAGGTGGCCTGGGGACAGCCCCGCTCGGGGGCCACCTTGGCCTCTCCAGCCGCTGAGCGCTGCAGAAGATGGAGACGCTGCCCTGCTCCCGCCGGGACCCTGGCTCTGCGCGGCCCCCTCCCTCCTCCGGCTGGGAAGAAATAGCACAGATTGCAGCTCCTGAGCGAGGGCAGGGTTTGGGGGCCGGCAGCCGAGCTGCTCCCATCGAAACCCCTCCTGGCAGCCGGGACGCGTGGCCGTGCCCACCCCTGTGCGCCCAGGACGGGCCAGCTTTCTGCACGCCCCACTGCTCTGCTGGGGCACCCAGCTCCTGCCTGCCCCTGCCTGCTCTGCTGGCCCTGGTGGGCATCCCCAGCCTGTCCCAGCAGCTCAACCAGAGCCGTGCGGCCCTCCAGCGCGATGGGCACCAGGAATTAAACTGCTAATGAGCTGCTGGCTGGAGGGCTGGCAGCTAGCGATTAATCAGGGGCTCTGGCTGAGGAGGCTGGTGCCAGCTCTCCCTCCCACCCTGGGGCCCCGGCCCCGCACACCCCATGGGCTCGCGGCCGGCGGCGTCTCTGAGCTCCCCAACGCGGACAGGGCACCCGCAGCTCTCCCGGCCTCTGGCTTTCCTGCCCTCGCTTTTCACCTCTGCTTGTGTTCCCGGCTCTGCAATCAAGAAGGTAACCTTTTGTTCTGCTGGAAGAAAACCTGTTGACTCCATCAAAGCTCAGCCGGCGCTTAATGGCCGTTCAGCACCCAGCGAGCATCTGCTCTCAGGGAGGGAACGGAGAGCTCGGGGTGCCCAGGACCCTCCCCACCCGTGTGTGCTGCCCGTGGGGGACCGGCCATGCAGGCACAGAGCCCAGATGTGCCCCAGCTTGGCCCCGTGGCCCCGCTCCTCTTCTCCCTGCTGCAAGCCGGCAGCACACAGAGGGTGCAGGCAATGCCCTGCCTGCAGCCGCGCTGGCGCAGCACACCGAGGGCACGGACCAGTGCACAGAGGGAAGGTTTTGCAGCGTAAGCAAGGGACAGCCTCGGACATCAGCCCGCAGCAATGTGCAGGGAGCTGCAAGAAAGCAGCTCAAGCACCAGCCTGACTGCTCTCCTGCTGTGAAGCCCTGCCTGGCTTCCCTCCCCTTGCGGGGTTAGGAGGGCAGCGAGGGATGTTTCAGGTCCTCCTGCCCTCGCTGCGCACTGCCAAGCTCGCCGCTCTCTGCCCGTGCAGCCCCGGGGTCGTGCAGCACAGCGTGCCCTGGGGAAGAGCTCGCCCCCTTCTCCCCAGTTGCGCTTGCAGCGAGGAAGAGAAGGGCAGCGATCAGCAAGGAGCAGGTTAGAGAGCTGCGTGTTCTCCCCTGTTGCGCAATTAATCATGAGAAGTTTTTCCTCCTTTCGTGCATGAAACGAAATTTGGCAGGGCGCTCTGACCACAGGGACGTGCTGCTTGCTCGCCAGCAAGAACCCGGCCACATCTGGCCAAGAAATAAGCTCAGCACATCCCCCTGCGCGCAGGCGGGGAGATGCTGGCAGGGAAACCCAGCGAGCAGGGCTTTGTCTGCAGCCGCCGCGCAGAGAGCATCCTCAGCCCCACGCCGTGCCCGCCTGTGCCCCTGGGGACAGCGAGCACGGGGCAGGGAGGGGACACGGTGCCCTGGGGGCGATGCCCAGCCGGAGCCCCACGGTCCCAGCGTGCGCCCCCCTTCTCCACCGCCCCCCTCCTGGCCATGCCGCAGCCTCAGACGGCTCTTTGCAGGCGCTGAGCGAGCCCAAGCCTCCCCAGCAGCGCTTCAGCTATTTGTTGTTGGAAAAAGGGGGAAATACGGTTTTCGACAATTATTGTTTTTTCCACCTGACTGGCTGCAAACTTGTTAATTTTTTTCTTTAATGTGTGAACAGTGTCGACGGCAGCTGCATGTGAAATGACTCGACGTCCTAGCTGCGGGTCCCTGGCTGGCGTTCAGCCCTCGCACCGCAAACATTGCCTTCTATAAATAAAGGCCTATATCTCATCAATGGCAGAACAGCGGAGCTTTATATAGTCGTCTTACATAAAACCGTCTCTCTTTATGGGCTTCAAACCATTTGCGTCACTTAGTGCAGCTCTGTAAACCTCCTGTTCCAGCGCGGGGAGACCCGGCCCCGCGCCCCGGGCTGCCCGCGGGGTGCCCGGGAACCCCTCTCCTTGGGACTGCCACCCCAGGCAGGGCCAGGTGGCAGCTGCGTCCCCCCCACGTCACCGCCTTGGCACGCGGCTCCCCGCAGCCTGCCCGGGCCTTGGCACCGCGCGCTGGCACGGCAGCCGGCACCGCCAGGCAGCACGGGGACGGCCAGCTGCGCGCCAGCGCTGCGCCCTCGCCCTCCTCACCCTGGCGGTCCCCGTCCCGGCTGTGGGGACCCCTATGGGGCAGGGCTGGGGGGGTGCTGGGAGGTGCCCCCCTGTTCTTTGTCACCTGGGAGTTGGGGAGCGGAGGGCGCAGGTATTGGGACAGGGTGCTGGGCTGGAGGGATCTGCTGCCTCCCTGCAGCTCTGTGCTGATGAGCGGGGACGCGAGCCCGGCTGGTGGCTTTGTCACCCCCGCTGTGGCTGTGGGATGCTGGGGGCTCCCGCGTCCCCGGGGCGCCCGGCTCCACGTGGCAGAGGTTTCCTCTTGGGCTCACCACAAGCACCTGCAGCCCCCATGGCCCCAGGGGGGCTGGGGACGGCTGCTGGGGGCTGCAGCGATGCCCACACCCAGGGGAGCCCCCAGTTCCCAGCCCGTAGCACAGGGCCAAGGGGCAGAGCTGCAGAGGCTGCCACGTCCCTGGGAACACACGGGGGATTTGCTCCTCCTGCTCGCGGTGCTGGGGGGGCCATGTGCCGCACAAGTGCATGCACACCGGGGTCAGCGGCAGCCCTCTGTCTGCCTCCCTGCCCCCTCAGCTGGCTCTGCCCCCATGCCTGCCCCACTGTCCCCACAGCAGCTGTGCCACTGGGATCCATTGCCTTGTTTCAGTGAGCCCTGGGTGCGCCAGAGTAGGACGGACACGGGGAGCCAACAGCATCACGGTGCTGGGGGCCCACGGTGTGTGCTCTGCCCTGCGGCTGCCCCCAGCGCCTCCTGGCCATGGGACTCCTGCCACGGGTGACAGTGGCGCTGGGGACAGGGTCACAGCACAGCCCTGCCAGCCACACGGTGTCCAGCCCCAGTGCTGGCACCCCAGCCAGCCCTGCCCCATGCCCCGAGTCCCCCACAGCCAGCCTCCTGCACCCCGTGAGCCCCCCCGGCCCCACAGGCAGTCGCCTCGCCCCTAGCCAGCCCCATGGCCCCGTGCCCCCCAGCCCCATGGCCCCGCAGCCCCTGCACCAAGCCCCCAGGGGTGCCCTGGCCCCAGGGGACAGCGGTGTCCCCCGATCTGCCCAGCCCCGCACGTGGGGCCGGCCGCGCGGCACGTCCCACGTCCCCGGGGAGCCACACCAGGCGCGGGCGTCGTGGCCGCTGGCTCCCCCCCGTATCGGAGACAGGCTTATTAAGTGTGTGATATTAAATTACCCAGATAAGAGTGTAAGAGCTTTTAAAGTCAATTCATTAAATATAATTATGAAGAGAGCTTTTTTATGCTCGCGGTGATCCGATCTCAATCAGGGAGACGGTGGGAAAGCCGCCGGCTCCTCCAGCATCTCCGCTCCCCCGCCGCGCCGCCCCCGCGCCCCCGCTCCCCCACCCGTGGGCTCCCGCAGCCCTCGCAGCCCACCCGCTGCCCCGGGGACCCGGTCCCCACGTTGCCACCAGGGCTGGTGCCACCCCGCGTGGATGGGCATCAGAACGGGATTTTCCCCACCCCGGGTCCGCTTCCCGGCAGGATCCCACCCTCTCCCCATCCCCTGCGTCCTTAGGGAGGTAAGGATGCATCCAGGCAGCCCAGGCAGATGGAGTATGAGTTTCTCTATGCTCCCACATAAATTAAAGGTGCCTTACAACATATTAATGTCTACCAGCTACGCGGGGCTGTCCTGACCCGCGGCCGGACCCAGCACACACAGCTCTGTTGTCCCCATGCCAGCCCCTGGCACCGGGCGCCTCTTTGGCACTAGGGCTCTCGCCTTGAGCGCTGTCAGCTGCAGCTGCACGCCGGGCCAGGCTGCCCTCCCTGGGGAAAGCCCCGGGAATCGGGCCCTGAAGACACCTCCCACCTCCCAGTCCATCCCAAAAGCAAGCCAAACCACCGCGACACCCGGCATCTCCTTGCCACGGAGCCCCGAGACCCACTGCGATGAGGGGCTCTGTGGTGACGCCCGTGGGACCAGCCAGCCCCTCGCTGTCCTGCCGTGGCACCCCATAGCCCCGATCACCCCACATCCACCAGCCCCGTGGCTGCACCCCAAGGTCTGGGCACCTCGGGGGTGTGCCCCGGGCTGGGGTCCCCCGCACAAGGCTCCGGCGGGGGTTTGGGGGAGCAGCTACCCACTGCTGGGAGCTGCTGGACTGACATTTATTTTTAGACGTGAATTGTATAAATTAGCATTTCTCAGCGGATTAAGCAGCAGGAATTGTGTAAAATTAAATGGCAACGAATTGCATTAAAGTCCCCCGGTTTCTGGCACAAGCAGCGCCTCGAGCCGTGCCCGGGCGGCTCATGTGTAACCGCGCCACAGCCACCGCCGCCGCTCCGGACGGGAGCACGAGGAACCAGAGCCCATCTGTGCCACCAGAGACACGGACCTGGGGACATGCTGGCACGGCACGGCACGGTGACAAATCCTGCCCGGTCCTGAGCTCTGCTCGGGGGCTGCAGCGAGCAGGAGGCTCTTGCAGGGCCAGCGCGGAAGGGAAATGCGTGCCCCCAGCCCCCTGCTCCCCGTGGTGAACAGACCACAAAGAGGCAAAATGGGGCGGCCGAACGCCTCGTTGGGTGAGCAGCAGCACCAGGCGGGGCAGGGGCAGGCGGAGAGGAACGAGCCCAGCTTTTCCCAGGTGTAAAAACAGGCTGAAAATGCGACATTTATTAAACATGGTTCTGATGGAAAGGTCAGAGAGAGTCCCCGCGTCGGGAGCGGCGCTGATTGCAGGGGGGAAGGAGGCAGCTGGGGAAGTGCCCTCCCCGCCGGGGGGCTGCAGGGCTCGGCCCCATGCAGCGCTTTGTGGCCCCCCACCGCCAGCAGCACGCAGCCGACGCTGCCCACCCGGTGTAGGGTTTTCTTCTGGGGGTCAGCACAGGGCGCAGAGAGCCCCGCACAGCCCACGTCCCGGGGGGGCCCTGCCGGGAGAGCCGGGGCCGGTGCCAGCTCCGAGGCCGCTGCCAGCTCTGGGCAATCTCTGCGCTCCCCCCAGCTCCAGCCCTCGCAGGAGCAGCCTCGGCAGCAGCGGCTCCCAAACAAAAGGCTTTTGATGGGGGAACGTGGTTTTGAGAGAGGCTCCAGCGCAACCACCAGCAGAGCCAGCGAGGAGGTGGGGTGACGATGCTGTCCGGGGGGGGGACCACCTCCCGCAGCCCCTCCTGCAGCCCCCTGCCTGCCTGGCTGGCCTGGCCACCACCTGCCCTGACCTGCCAAAAAGCCACCTCCCCGCTGTCCCCTCCGTCGCGGTGCACCCAGGGGTGGCCAGCACCGCCCCGGGGCTAGGTGCCAGCGGGCTACCGGGCGGCCACGGGCCACCTGCCGCAGCTGAGCCCCGGCCCCGCGGGGACGCCTCCCGCTTAATGGCGCGGAAAGCGAGCTATTGATTCCCTGCACCATCTCCGCACGCCTCGCACCCTCGGTGCTGCAGCTGCGCCCGCCCGGCCGGGCTTGGCCCCCAGCGCCCTGCCCCAGGCAGCGGGCAGCGTGCCCGTGGGCACGGGGCTGTGCCCCCCAGGGAATGGGGCTGCCCCCCAATAAGGGATGCAGAGGGGTAGGAAAGGGCTCTGCCCGGGGTTCCCGGCAGCCTGCGCACGGGGCACATTTGTCAGCAGGCTGCAGGGGAGCCTCGCTGCGGCTCGGTGCTGTCCCTGCCGCCTGGGGAGATTTACAGCCCAGCCGGGCTTTATTACACGGAACATGCTTACGCCGGGGATTTTTCTCCCCATAGTTTCTTAATTTGCTACCCCATAAAGAATGAGGATTTGTGACGTTAAATAGGGGAAGATCGTTTACCACTCGCGGCGCTTACTTAAAGGACCCGCGCGAGCTATTTATCCTGTGCTCACCGGCTGCGAGCTCCACGCTCCAGCTCGGCAGCGCTGCTGGCCCCGGCGGGCAGGCTGCCCACGGCCACCCACGGGCCGTCACACTTGTGGCCTCTGGGTGAAGCCCACCGTGCGCACAGAGCAGAGGATCGACGCCAGCACCCCCGTAAGCACAGCTCCGGGGAGCCGCAAGGGAAAACTTCCCTTCCTTGCCTTCCCTGGGGACACAACCTCTGCTCCCGGCGCTGCGAGCCCTGCGAGCCCTCCATCCCTGCTGGGACACTCCCAGAGGCACCCGCTGCGGTGGGCTTACAGGAGCCTTGCGAGCAGAAAGGCACGCGGGGCACCCAGGGCCAGGAGCTCGGTGTGACGGCGGGGTGCGGCGCAGCACCGGGTGCTCCTGCACCGGGGCCACAGCTGGCAGGCACGGCGCACCCAAGCCCACACGTGGCGGCTGGGACTCACCCGTGCCTGCCAAGCTGCTCGCACCGTGTTTGGGCCATCCCCAGGAGGAGGCACAGGGGACAGATCCGGCTCGGGGAACGGGAGCAGCAGGCTCCAGATGCAAATGGTGCGCTGCCTCGGCAGGTCCCGCCGCTGCCTGGCACGGCTTTGGGACGTGGTGTGCGGCACAGAGAGGCTGCCGAATCCCTCCCCTCTGCTCCTGCCTTCCCCTCCCCTTCCCAAGCCCGCGCCTTGCACCTTCTTCTGCCCCAAGATCGCCCCTTTGCTCCAGGCGCATCAGGAAAGTGGCCAGCGAGAGGTGGCAGGGACAGCCCTGCCTGCTGACCGCTCCGGGTGCCTCAAGCTCTGGGCTCCCCGTCCTGACACCCCCTGCCTGAAGCCTGCTCCAGCACACGGAGACGGCACACCGGACAGTCCCGGTGACTGTCCCCATGCATGTCCATGCTCTGGCAAGCTTGTACCCAGCCCAAACCCCACTGCCATGCCATGCTGCTACCCGGCACGATGCTGGGCTCACCACCTTCCCACCGGCCAGCGTGGCTGAGCCCCACATGCCACGTGCGGGATTGTCCAGCACCGGGGCTCCCTGCGCTCTCCCCGCTGGATCGCACTTCCCCCCAGCACCCAAACTCGGGCAGCTCGGCTACAGCAGGCACAGAGCCCAGAAAAACCCCAGGAGGAGGGGGGTCCCCGCTGCTGCCCCCCGCTCCTCCCCACCCCACCGCAGGCAAGCGCTCCCCACGGCTCCCCCGCACAGGGCAGCCCCCCGCAGCACCCCCCCGAAACAGCACCCTGCACGAGAGCAGGCTTTGCAGCGATGGGCACGAAGCGAAGCAGGACGTGCTGCATCAGCCATTTCCAGCCCCACGGAGCCTCCTCTCCCCTCAGCAGCCTGCGCAGCCCCCCGTATCGCATCCCCCTCCACAGCACGGAGCGGGCTCCGGCTGGCAGCGCTGCTCCGGGGAGCGCAGCGAGCAAGCAGAGCAGCAGCCCCTGGCAGCCGGAGGAGAGAGGCGGCTCATTTCCAGAGTCATTACGGGCTGAAAGGGGTCCCATCAGGTATTCCGCCCGTTCAGCACATTTATTTCCCCAAACCACAGCGGGGATTTGTGATTCCAGGCTCAACGTTAGCCAGAGCCGCACAGTCGCGGTGCCCGGCTGGGAGCTCGCTGCCTGGGTGGGGGGCTGGGGACCCCCAGCTGTGGGGGGTGGCCCCCAGGGCACCTGGACATGGCCGTGCCCCAGAGCAGACCCTCTGGGGGTGCTGGGCACGTGCATTTGCACACACACACAAGTGAGCAATGCTGACAGCCTCCCGCATTCGCACACATCCCAGTGCCCACCCCCGAAGGCAGTAGGGCTCTCCTACGTGCAAAGGGGTCCCGGCCCCCCCATTCCACTCTCGCTGTGCAAAACGCCCTGTGACGGAGCAGCTCAGCCCGCGGTGAAGAGAGGCTGGAGCAGGGCTCCGTGCCACTGCTTTTCCCCTTCCCGCTGCTCGCCCACCCCAGGGACTGCTGCGCCCCGCTCCCCCATCCGCCCCCGCTCCTGCCCACGACCCCCTCCTGCAGCCCCGGAGCTGCCGGCAGCACGGTCCTGCAGCAGAGAGCTCCCACGGAGGATCCTCTCTCTCTCTCCATGCGAAACTTGGAGAGAAACTCAAACACGGAGAGATGCAAAACTTCAGCAGCTGGAGCGAGCCGGGGAGCCCCGCTGCGGCGAGGCACGGCGGGGTCAGAGACCCCCGCGCCGGCGGGGTCCCCGGGGGAGCCGGGCCGGCTGCGCACTCACCACAGTGAAATCCCGGGAGGAGCAGTTCTCGCCGCTGAAGTTGCAGCTCTTGAGCATGTCGTCGAGCTGGTGGCCGGTGCGGTTGACGATGTCGGCCATGTCGGGGTCGGGGTAGAGCAGGTCCGTGGCCTTGTGGCCGTCGCGGTCCTTGGGGGGCAGCCCGGTCATGTTGGCCAGGTGGAAGATGTCAGCGTCGGTGAGCGCCGAGTGGCGGTAGCGGTTGATGTTGCAGATGGTGATGGCGGGGAAGACCATCTCGCGGATGGCCTCCTCGTCCAAGGCCATGACGTGGGGGTGCTCCAGGTAGAGCAGCGCCGACTTGGCCGCCTGGTAGAGGAAGAAGGCGAGCGAGGCCAGGAAGGCGAGCGCCCAGAGGGTCTGGCGCACGCCCAGCCGCCCCGAGCGGCAGATGTGCCCCAGGCCGTGCAGCGTGCTGGCGCTGGCAAAGGCGGCCAGGTCCCGGGAGCGGGGCCGCGCGGGCTCCTCGATCAGGCTCTCCTTGTCCCCTTCTTCTTTCTCCTTCTGCTTCTCATCCTCCTCGGCAAATTTGATTTTACACACGATCTCAATCGGCATCTGCCCCGCGCGGCCGGCGTGCCCAGCCAGCGGGCTGCCCCCCGGCACGGGCACCGGCCGAGAGCCCGGCCAGGCGCTGGGAGGGGGCTCGGGTCCCCCCCAAGCCCCAGCACGGCGCCGGGAGGGCCGAGCCGTCTCGGGAGGGAAGCGCAGCCCCTCTCAGCAGCTCCGAGCCGCCGCTTCCCTCTTGTCTCACTAGTCGATCGTCTCCTTGTGCCTTCGCTTATCAGCACAAATACAGCTGTCAAAAACCCCTCTCTCTCCTCTCCCTCGCTCTGTGTCTCTGCCTCTCTCCTTCGCTCCTCTCTGGTTAAGACCCCGGCAGATACAGGCAGCATTTAGGCATCATGTGCTAATAAAATCCAGGGAATACTTAATAATTCAAGACATGTCAACATTATTTCATCGTCAAATAAAGAGCGAGCGCCAGAGAAAGAGGCAGTGTGAAGGGCCCGGCGCCTCCGGGGCAGGGGGAGCCGCTCTGCGCCCTCTCTCCAGCCCCGGCTCCCAAGTGCTGCCGGAGCCACTTGTTTGAATGGCTCGGGACCTGCCGGAGCCGAGCCGTGCCGTGCCGAGCCGCGCCGAGCCGAGCGGAACCGAGCCGCGCCGAGCGGTGCCGAGCCGTGCCGCGCCAAGCCAAGCCGTGCGATGCCGCGCCGTGCCGCTCCGTGCCGCGCCGTGCGATGCCGTGGCCGTGCCGCGCCGCGCCGCGCCGTGCCGTGCCGTGCCGTGCCGTGCCGTGCCGAGGCGGGCGGGGCACGGTGCCTGCCCCCCGCCGCCGCAGCCGCCGCCGCCGCCGCCGCGCTGTGCGCCTCGCCCCGGCCCGTGCGCCCCGGGGCAGCGCGGCGCGGCGCGGCTCGGCTCGGCTCGGCGCGGCTCGGCGGGGGCGGGCAGCCTGCGGGCAGCTCGCCCGGCGGCCCCCTCCTGCTCGCCCGCCCGCGGACTCCTCCTGCCTCGGCGGCTCCCTGGCCGTTAACCGCCTCCCTGCCACGGCCCGCTGCGCCCCGACTCGGCAGGCGCCGAGCCCCGGGACGGGGAGCCGCGGGGCTTCCCCGCAGCACCCCCGGCACCCCCTCCTCCTGCCCCGTCCTGCCCGCAGCTGGAGGGGCTCTGCCCGTGCTTCTCGGTGGGCTGGGGGCCGGGGTGAGGTTGGGGGGCACCGGCACCTGGGTCCGGCCGCTCCCCCGCGCGGCACCGTGGTGGCCCTGCCTCAGTTTCCCCACCGGTTCCCTGTCTCCACCAGGCAGCCCCCCAGGAGATGCGGCTCTTGCCGGGGAGGCGCGTGCCCGATGGGGAGGCCGGGGTCCGGGAGCACGGGCAGTGAGACCCCCCCCCCAGCAGCTCGGCAGCGGCCTCGCCTCTCCCCGGGGACTGCGCCGCAGGTCAGCGTGACCTTCGCTGCGCTGCCGGTGCCAACGGCAAAGCTTTCCCCAGTCGTCCGGCAAGCGCACACGCATCTTCAATCTTCGCATCGATCCGTGCATGGCACGCATGTTCCTGCCTCCAGTGCGGGTCAATACAGCATGATAGGCTGCCTCCGGCGGGGAGCACGCACGGCCCCGGCCGCCTGCTTCCCCCTGCCCATGGGATGCGGCGTGCACGTGCCAACCCCGTGCCCCCGGCCCACCGAAGCGTGGCAGGGAGCACCGCCACCATGAGCGGCCTCGGCCACGCAGTGACAAGCCCCAGGCTGCTTCCGCAGGGCTGGGGGGAGGCTTGGTCCTGCAAGGATCACGGGCAGCAAGGGCCTGATCCTGCGGGGAGGAGGCGCTGTGGTGCGGCACTGGGGTTGGGTCTTTGATCTGCTGAGTCTGGTGTGGAGACCCCTGCCTGTGTCTCCCGGGGCCATGGTGGAAGGGGTGTGAGGACACCGAGGGTCTGCCGGGCAGGTCCATGCCGTCAGCCGGCCCCTGCTGCGTCCGTGGTGTAGGGGCAGGATCCGTGCCCCAGATCCTTAGGGCAAACCACACTGTGTGACTACAGGACATCTGCATGGCCCCCTCCACCGTGCTCAAAGAGACGTGTCCCCTCCTCCCTCCTCTCCTCTGTCTCCTGCCCTGCTGTGCCCTGCTCCTGCCTGGCCACCAGGCCCTCTGGACCCTGGGAACGGGCTGAAGCGTGGCCGGGCTGGGATTGGGATCGAGCTGCGTCCAAATGAGCAGCACCCAGGACACAAGCCCCATCCCGTGGCTGTGGGCAGCGCCCTGCAGGGCAGAGCAATGAGCAGGACCATGGGCTGTGCACCATGGATGGAGCTGGCAAGGAGGCTGAGAGCTAGTGGAGATGCCTGCTGCCCGAATGGGGCCGAACCCAGCTGGGGAACCCAACTCCCAGCGCAGCACAGGCAGCTAACACTGGGGTGGGAGGGCCAGGGAGAGGGGTGGCAGCAAGGCTCAGGGGCTGCTTTTCCTTGGGGCCAGACAAGGCAGCGAGAAAAGCACCAGCTGGGAACAGCCCTCGCTGCGACTCGGCAGCGTGTCTCGCGTCTCGCCGTTCTGCACCGGAGCCTCCCACCTGCGGCCGAGCGCGGCACGCGTGCACGGGGGGCGAGAGGCGGCGAGGGGGGGGACGCTGCAGCGCTGCCATCGTGCAAGTGAGCAGGCAGCGGGGGAGAGACGGTCGAGGGCTCGCTGGCAGGTTGGGGAATTGGGGTCCCCCTGGCTTGCCCCCCACCCCCAGGCTTGGGTGGGTGAGCAGCGAGGTCCTGGCGTGCCGTGCTTGGATGGCAGGGGGGGAGCTGTGAGGGCTGGAGAAAACAGGACTGGAATCTGAAATGATGTTGACAAATCGGAGAAATGGCCTGAAAACAATCAGATCCGATTCAAAAGGACAAGCGCAAAGATCTGGGCTGGGTCGGGGAGTAGAAAAGAGCCCCGGCAGTGGGCAGCGGTGGTGTCGGCTTCTCCGAATTTAACACCCAGGGTGGCTCCAGCCGGGTGCGCATCGCGTGCGGGGGGCTGAACCCCCAGGCAGGAGGCACCGTGCAGGTGCGGGTGTCTGTGCACGCAGAAGCCAGGTTCCCAGATGCCCAGCTGTTTGGAGAAGCAGCCAGGAGCTAGGGAAGAAGAGAAGAAGCCTTGCTTTTTTGGGGGGATGTGCCCCTGTCACAGGGGATGAGTGGCTGCCCTGCAGCTGCGCCAAGCGCTGTGGAAAGGAGGACGGTGCCGAGGGCTGCGTGAGGAGGGGCAGCATTCGCGAGGCAGCTGAAGCTCTCGCTGCTGGCGAGGCCTCGGCGGGCGCCCTGTGCCTGGTCCAGGACCAGACGTCAAGAAAAATCCAGACTAATTGGAAAGAGTGCAGAGGATGGCAATAACAGATAGCAGTGACAGAGACTGGCTGGAGGCACTGGGGGTTTGGGCGAGAGCAGAGGCTGCAACCTTAGACGAAATAAATGCTGTGAGCACAGAAGAAGGGGGGAGTTCTGGAGTTTCGCGGCCCCTCTACGCTGTAAGAGGCAGAAGGGGTTAGGTGGAGTCCCCACACAGGGGAAGCTGCCCCCCGTCTGGAGGGGTGTTTACGTGGGACTCATCCTGCCCTGGTGCCCTGCAGCACGCTCGCGATGATTCATCCCCTCCGAGACACAGCCACTGCCCTCGTCTATTCTCAGGCCAGTCTGGAAGAGGATTTGTTTGTGGTTTTCTTGCCTTGCCACCGAGACGAGAGATCGATTATTTGCCGTGCGCCCTCCCCTGGAGGGGCCACGCACACGAAGACCCCAGTGAGGGTCCCGCCGTCCCCTCCCCAGCCACCAGCACCAGCTCTGGGCGCAGGAGGCAGCAGGCTGGGGGGACAGGGGGACCTGTCGGAGGGACGAGCCCCAGCAGCAGCCCTCATCACCCCGCTGGTCCCAGCTGGCCTGGGCCCCGACCTGCCCGCTCGGTGTCGGTGTCACCATCCCAAGCCCACAGAGCTGGGCTGTGCAGAGGGACCCGGCCGCTGCACCTCCCTCACCAGCTCCACGTGCTCCGGAGCCGGTGCCGGATGCAGCCCCGTGCCCGCAGGGGAGCGGATCTGGGGCGATCATTAATTTTGATCTAATTGGAGGAAACGTGGCTGCGGAGCCCAGCTGGCCGCAGCGCTCGTCTCTGCCTCGGAAGCTCCCAGACCCCTGCGAAGGCGGCGGCTTTGACGAGCCGGGCGGCGTGCCCCTGTGCCCGCCTCGCGGGTCGTGCGCGCGCCTCGGCTTCGGGGAGATGCGGGATGACAAGGTGTCCGCTCCCATTACGGGAGAGCGGGGCTGGTGCGGGGAGCGTGCCAGGCACGGCTGCTGGCTGCACCACGGGAGCCAGCCGAGGGGCGGGCACGGGGGCAGCGGTGCTGCGCGCATCCTGCTCGCAACAGGGGGCACCCGGGGGAGCACCCAGGGGGGCACCCAGGGGAGCAGTGGTGCTGGCAGGGCTGGGGAAGGTGGCTGGGGAGCCGTGCGGCACCACGGGCGGGAGCACAGCGGTGGTTACAAGCAGCATTAGCAGCCACGGATGCTAGGATGGGGAGGGCAGCAGCTCTTCCTCCGCAGACCTGCCCCATTCTTCTCCCTTGGGAGGTGGCGGGGCTGTGCCAGACCCCCCAGGTGTGTGGGGACCCGTTCCCTGGTTGGCACCACGGCCACAGGTGAGATCTGCCAGGGCCAGCAGACGCACCTGCCATGCAACACCCCCATTAAAGCACGGACCCCGCCCACATAAAACACCCGATTAAATGTAGTACCTTATTAAATGCTTTACCCCAATGGAGTGCAATACCTTAATTAATGCAACACCCCAATTAAGGACAACACTCCCATTCAATTTATTCCTTCATTAAGCGCAAAACCTCAATTACGAAGTCCCTATTGTGAGCTATGTGCACGAGCTCTCACAAGGTGCCCTGGACACCTTTTGCTGTTGCCTGAAAAATATCACTGGGTTTCTGTGGCTTTGGGGCTGTTCCTGCAGGAATTTAGGGGGTGGCTTTCAGTAGGGTCCGGGTGTCAGGCCGCCCGTCATGGCTGGGAGGAAGACGTCAGCCCTCGTCGCAGCCAGGTCAGATCCTATGGGCTCTGAATGGGATAACAGATCAAATCCCAGCCCTGTTCTTGGGAGAGAAGGGTCTGTGCTGGGCCAGACTGATTCCCCAGTACTTGATCCCAGAGAGCAGCTAGGACCTTGCTGGCTGCCCTGACTCCCACCACGGGGCGGGCTGGTGACTGGCTGGTGGCTGCGTGGCAGCAGGAGCCCCGGCCCCCTGCACGGGGTGTGCGCGGGGTCCCTCCTGTCCCGGTGCTCTTAGGAAGGGGAGGGCGTCTGGGGAAGCATCGCTGCAGCCTGCAGAGAGGCTCGTTTGCTTTTACAGCCTTTCATTGCTGCAGCTGGCTGATCCTCCGTGGTCTCTGCCATCTTGAGGAGGGCGGCCGGGCACGTGGCCACGCTGTGCCAAGCGGCTCCGTGGCGATGTGCGTGCCTGCTCCGGGGTGCCACTGGTTTGTAGTGCCCGTGAAAGCACCAGCACAGGGGCAAACCAGGCCCTGCACCCCGCTGGGGCGGACCCCAGCACCATCCCCGCGCAGCCCCCTGCCCGCAGCTTGGGCCCCCCCCTCGCCACTTGTCACCTGCCTGGTGGTTTATAAAACTTTAAAGCTAATGGTGTAATAAACGCCAATAATGATATTGCAGCTGCACCGGGGCACCCTGGGATGAATACATTACGGGAGCTGCAGCGGTTGCGCGGGGAGGGCTGCACCGGGGCCGGGAGATGCTCCAGCCACGCTGCTCTGCCACGCAGCACAGCGATGCCATCCTTCCCCCAGCAGGATGTCCCCTCGCTTGGCTCCCTCGCGGGTGACAAGCGAGCAAAGGCAACCAGCGGGCAGCCCACTTGGCCCAAAGCCCTGCCTGATGGTGAGCCAGGGCAGGAGGCCCCCGGGGCAAAAGGAGCTGGGGGGAGCGTGAGCCCCTAACGCAGCCTGCTGGGGCTCTGACCCACGGGCAGGGGGTGCTCTGCTGGGGGACCAGCACGCTCCCAGCACTGGGAGGCACCCGCAGCACTGGGTGCTCCCCAGCAGGGCAGGTACCCGCAGGATGCGTCTCCTCGGACTGACCCCCTGCCCTGGGGACGTGAGGAGCTGGGAGGGAGCGTGCCCAGCCAGCAGAGCGTGAGGATCGGCTCTTCATGCTCCGCGAGACATTGCTCAGCTGCTCCCTCACGCTCGGCTGCACCCGCGGGCCCCGTCCTGTCCCCTGCAGCCACCAGGACCGTGCCATTGCCGTTGGGATGGCGCACGGGGCAGTGCCTGCCTGCTCCTCCTGCCCTCGGTCCCGGGATGCTGACCCCAAGCCCTCCTGCCCGGACCGCTCCTCCTGCCTCATCAGCAGGGCTCAGCCCGGGCGGCTCCTGCCTCCCGTTTGCCTTCCCTAAAACAACAGAGCTGTAAACTGCCAGCGGAGCTGCCTCGGCGCGGCATTAAGGCTGAGGTTTTAAATGCACCCAAGTCAGGAAATTCAAAGTTATGGGTCCCTGAGCAGCCGTAGCTCAGCCACATGGTGCCCATTACGGCCCCGCGCGCGCACAGCCGCCGCGCCACGGGCAAGGGGCAGAGTTAGCGTTACCATGGGAACCATCGCTCCCGATTTCCTGACATCTGTGTGATTAAAACCTCAACCTTCGTGCCACGTCCCCACCAACGGCGAGAGCACCCCGTCTGCCCTCTGGGCTGCTGGGCAAAGCGGCCGGGAGCAGAGTGCCCTTATCTCTCCTCGCCCAGAGCAGTGCCCGCGGGAGCAGCGCCCTGGGGATGCACAGCCCTCTCCCTGTCCCTCTGTCCCACCCCCACGGCAGGGTCCCAGGGCTGGGGCCACGTGCTGTGGGGAAGCTGTAGGGCTACACGTCCCCACGGAGGCTGCCGGTGCCTGGGCAGGGTGTGCAGGGGTGGGGGTGGGAATTCAGAGGAGCCCCCAGCACGTCCCGGGGCTGCGCACGCTGCCGGCACGGCGCCCAGCTGGGCACCGAGCACGCGGCATCAATCAGCCCCAGCATGGGCTGCGAGCGCTGCCGGCACGGATCCTGCCTGCTGCTGAGCACGTGGCACGCAGCAAACACCGTGCGTGCCAGGCTGGGTGCTGCGGAGACGGGCACCCTTGGGGACCCTGTGCTGCAAAGCCTGGGCACCGAGCGCCGAGCACAGTGCAGACACCTTGCTGGGCTTTGTCCTGATCATGCTGTGGGTGCAGAAAGTGTCTGGGTGCCCAGCATCCTGGAAGGGGAACCACAAATGTGCACTGGGATATCACAAATATATAGCTTCAGGCACCGAGCACCAGCTCCCTGCAAGCACACGGCTGATGCTGAGCACTGAGGGCGCTGTCCGTGCCGCGGGCACTGAGAACTGAGCTGTGAGTGCAGGATGCACCAGAAATGGTGTGCAGCAAGCTTTGTAAATCGCAAAACATCAGGAAGCTGGGAAAAACCTCACTGTGGGCAGCAGTCACAAAGCACGCAGCGAGAGGAGCGTGCACCACAGGTCCTGAGGGCTGAGGGCACAGCAAGCAGCCAGCACGCCCCAGGGAGCGAGCGGGGAGTGCACGGTCAGCGGGATCACACCGAGGGCTCCACAGGCTGGGCCCGCTGCAAACATCAGCGGTGGCCTTGGCACTGAGAGCCGGACACGGCGCCAGCAGCCTGCTGCGAGCACTGATCACACCACGGGGAGAAAAACACCAGGCACCGAGCACGGCACAGACAGCAGGCCAGTGCGAGCACCGGCTGCGCTGCAAATGCCAAATATAACAGGCGCTGGGCACACCTGGAATACAAAACCCTGCCTGCGGAGATCACCGAGCGCTTGGCAAATAGGAAACCACAGCTGACACCGAGCGCTGAAGGCGCTGAAGCATCAGACACCGCGGGTCCCGCTCTCTGAGCACACTGCATGCGCCGAGCACTTTAGACACAGGGTGAGCGCTGTGCAAATAACAAACATGCCACAGGTATTAAGTGCTGAGCACTCTGCAATTACCAAGCAAACCCTGGGCATCAAGCACTGCGCACACCATGAGTGCAAACACGCTGCAGGCACCAATTTGACAAATACACGCCCGATAACAAGTGTGCTGCTGGTGCTGAGCGCCGAGCGCACTGAAAATAGCCGTACGGGTGTGGGTACCGAGTGCCATGGGCTACTGCAAACACCAAACGTGGCGTGGGCTCTGGGGATGCTGCATACATCAAACCCAGCTCAGGCACTGTGTGTGTGTGTGCTCCAAAGCCCCAGTGCGGCACGGGCGCTGTGAATACCAAACAAACCCTCGCTCCTCGCTATGTGCTATGCTGTGAACAGGACCCACAGCAGGGCACCGACCTCCGAGTGTGTCGCAGACACCAAAGAGGCGCAGAGCCCCCACGCTGACCACCCAGAGCTGTGCACGCTGCAATACCAGCCCTCTTCTGACACCCACCTCGATGCCCGCTGCAGGCACCGCGTGCTCTGCAAACCTCAAACCCCGGGCGCTGGGCACGCTGCGTGCAGCAAACACACCACAGGCGTCCAACAGTGACCCGAGCCGCAGCCGGGGCTCGGGGGGCAGCCCCATGGCTCCCCCACCCATGGGTGCTCGCGGCCCTGCCTGTCTCTGCGGGACTGAGAGCCGTGCAGCATGGCTGCTGCTGCGGCGCGTGCCGGTGTGCTCAGGGCCTGTTATTTCATTTTCACTTGTCCCATCCCATTAGCACAGCTGTCTGCCACCAGAGAAGGGAAAATTGATGCTAAACGGGATATCAATTTATCATGGAGTGTGTCACCCGCCGCACGGCTCTGCCAGCCGAGCAGCAGAGACGCGCTGCAGCAGCCAAGCAACACCTGTAATTAACAGCTCGTCAGCCTCCCCCGCGCACGCAGCCCGGGCACCCTCCGGCGGGCGCAGCGCGGGGAATCCCGGCTGCGGTGACACCCCCGGGGGCAGCATCACCCTTGGGTGCCACCTGTGCCCACCGCGCTGCCAGGGACGGAGGTGTCGGGCACGCTGGGGTTGCCTGTGATGCCCGCAGGGATGGGTTTGTCCCCGTCCCAGCGCCGCATCCCCTCGCCCTGACCCCCTGCGGGTGACGTGTCCCCGCCAGCGCCCGCCGTAACTCACGGGGTGTCGGTGCCCGGTGAGTAACGAGCTGGGAGCCCGGCTCCCGGGTGTGAGTTATGGCCTCTGCCTGCGTGCAGTGAGACATCAATCCTGCCGGGCGGCTCGGATAAAAACGTAGCATCGGGACGGGCCATCAGTCCTGGGTGGCGGGGTGGCACGCTGGCACCGGCACGGAGCGGGCAGGGCTGGGGGCACCGCTGGGGACAGCCCGGCGTGTCGGCCACCTCCCAGCCCCAACGCGCCCTGAGAGCAGCAGGACCAAAGGCCAGCCCTGCTCAGCCAGGAACCCGCAGAGCCGCGGCTGTTTGCTGCTTTGATGTTAAACACCCAGAGATGAAATGTGTGCCCCGGGGCTGGGTCCCTCGCAGCCAGCCGGCCGGCCAGCCTCTGGCTGCGGAGCCGTGCCAACGCTGGGGCCGATAATTGGATGCATGTTTCTTCCAATGAGTTTGTATCATTTTTATGTAAATTTGACATTTTCCTGATGTTCTGTAATGTGCACAAAGCAAGTGCCGCTCCTGCCGTCGGCAAAGCCTATTTCCTTCCTGTCTGAAGTGCTGTGTTGATTTAAGGGCCTGCTAATACGCGCAGCCGGGCCCCCCCGTGCACATGCACGCGGGCGCACGTGTCTCTCCAGCGCCGATCCGTCTCCATCAGCCTGTTGGGCAGCCCCGCCGCCCGCTGCCCTGACCGACAGCCCGTTGGGGTTGGCAATAGCATTGCTGGGCCCCCCGGGTGGCGGGGCACCTTCTCCATCCCCGTAGCTCCTGCCGGCCTCGCCAGGACAAGCCCAGGGATTCCTTCCAGGTCTCTGTGCTCCTCTGCACAAGGTTTATGGGCAGGAGCAGGGGGTGCTCATCCTTGTGCCCCCCCTGTGTGGGTCCTGCAGCCCTCCAAAGCACTCCCAGCCCCATCCTGAGAGCCCTGCACTAGGGGATGCCCTGGTACCCTGCCCGTGCCAGTGCCTGCCCAGTGCGCTCAGCACCAGGCAGCTCCGCACGCCCCTCGGGGAGGCACCAGCACCAAACCAGTGCCTGCGAGCCCGCTCCTGGGGCCCTGTCCCCCATCCGGCCTGGAGCACAATGCTCCAGACATGAGACGTATCTATCGCGGGCTAAAAAGACGGGACCAGGGCCTGGAAAATGAGAGGCGGGTGCTGCCCTGCGATTCAGCTCATCCTCACAGAGGTGCCCCCGCCAACCCGCACGGGGGGGGCTGGCGAGCCGGCGGCTCTTTCATCTCCTGGATAAAGGCAGGAGGAGATCAGAGCCCTGCGGCCAGAGCGAGAGAAAACGAGACGGGACCAAGGGGCACCTTCCTGGCAGCGCAAGGAATTGCTGCTAATTAACCGCGTGCCCAGGGCTGCGGGGATTGTGAGGCGGGGAGCTTTGAACTCGGCCGCTCCGGGAGCTGCCGGGGTGCAGCGCGCTGCAGCGGGACGTCCTGGCGGCCTCCGCGTGTCCTGGCCCGGCACCGCCTGCCACGCTGTGCCACCACGCAGATCCCAGCCGCGGGGACACTTCCCGGGGCCGGCGTGTCCCCCTCCCGCGTCCTTCTGCTTCTCGCGCCGTGGAATTTTCCCGGGCTCCATCTCCGGCGCAGGCGAGCGGGTTTCAAAGGCAGCGCTGCTATTTAAAGCCCTTATTGTTCGCGTCCTTGACACCGGCAGCTACATCCTGCCGTCGCCTGATGCGAGCGCATCCTGGCCCGGCCAGCCAGAGGAAGGCAGCTAATGAAGAGCGAGCGCAAAGCCGCCTCTTCTTTGTCCTGATCACAAAGCGGCTTCCCAAGCAGTCCCACCGCCCCGCTCCGGGCGGTTATTTATAGCTGCCTTCCCCGGGGCACGCCGGGACTTTCCTCCAGACAGCGGCGCCCCTGGCATCCCGCTGGCAGGGTTGGAGGCTGGCCGGGCTGCAGCCAGACGGGCGCTTTGCTCCGGGTGAGGCAGGGAGAGGGACGGCATCTCCCCGGGGCCGCCTGGCACGGGGCTGGTTTCTCCCAGCCTGGGGAGCTTCTCCATCTGGGCGGCCCCGCTGCCTCCCTCCTCTTCCTCCCCGCTGCGTGGGCATGCATCTGGTGCCAAATCTCGCATGGTGTGGGGCTGTACAGCTGCGGGATGAGGCAGAAGTCTGGGTCACCTCCCCGCAGCCACCAGGCTGGCCACCACGGTAGTGCCTGGTGCACTGAGCAGCGAGCAGGTAGCGGGACACCAGCACCCAGAGGGGATCATGCTAAGCCCGTCTTTGACGGCCACTGGGTCGGGGTGGCAGTGTCCCTGCACCCTTCTGTCCCCAAAGCTGCAAGGGCAGTGGTGCCCATTCTTCCACTGCGTGCCCTGCGCTCGCACCCGCTGTGACCACAGGTCTCTCCTCTGCTTCCTCGGGAGCACCCCTTGGTGTGCGGGGCCATGGTTTTGTGAAATATGGCCCCTATAAAATCCCGCCGGGTGTGAGCTGTAATTCTCAATATATTTTCAAATATAGTTCAATTATTTTTCCCATATATCATGGGGAAATTGCATTGGCGAGTGGCGGTGCTAAGCAGGGAGCGCGTGGCAGGGCGGCGTTAATAGGATTGTGCATGGTATTATGCATGAGGTCGTTCAGGACACAGTGGGGAACCTCGCGTGCTCCGGGGAGACGGGAAGGAATAAATCAGGCTATTAGACCAGCACCTTGGTCAGGTTTGCAGGGGATTAATCTTCACAGCATGCGGGGATCCACAGGGGAGCACAGCTGGGACCCCAGCACCTGAGAGTGCCGGGGTCACCAAAGCGGGTCCCCAAAGTGTCCTGAGCGCCATGGCATGGCACCACAGGGACCCAGCATTTTGGGACCTCCCCTGGAGAAGCCTCATCCTTGGCATGGGCTGGTGGAGGGGCTGAGGACCAGCGCTGTCCCCAGCCCAGAGCCTGGATCCCGCTGTGTGCGGGGTGCCGTGGCTGTGCTGGGGCAGGCAGGCGCTGCGGGGTGCCCTCCTTGTGGTTCACCACGCGGCGAGCGCTCGGCCAGCAGCACCCAGGGAGCAGCCGCAGCCTTCAGGACGGGTGCGTGTAATCAGCCGGGACAGGCACATTTCTCTGTGTTCGCCATGAATATTTATGCAATTTGTGCAGAGCTGCTGCGCCTGGGATGGAGCCCAGCATGCAGGGAGCAGGAGGACCCGGTAGCGTCTCTCCATGATATCGCTAATTTTGAAGCACCTGGAATTGCTCCAGGACCCACCAGCACGCACCCACGTGTGCTTGCAGCCCGCTCTGGGCACGGGAAGGGGAGGAGGGACAGCTCTGGGACAGCACTGCCCAGAGACGTGGGACAGCACGGCTTGGAGGACAAGTGCTGGAGGAGATGCTCTGAGCAGAGTTGAAGTGAGTGGTTTGGGAAGGGGACACCAGGCTTGAAGTGGGGAGGCTGGTGAAGACGGACAGATAAATCCTAGCAGATTGGGGTGGAGGCTGAGCCCACGGGGTGCCTGTGGGCTGCAGACCCCTCTGGGCGGGTAGGCATAAGGTTCTGAAGCTGCTTTGCAGAGCCTGGGCAAATGTTTGCTCACATTGCTTCGGTCCCAGCAGACTCGGAGCAATGAATAGGCTTCCTGGTGCTTGGCAGGGCGTGATATGGCCACGATTTGGTGACAAACCACTGCACGTCCCATTGAACAGCAAGCATCCCTGATCCACGTCTGCCTGCCCACCCTTCCTCTGCCAGCTCCCAGCCCTGTGCCCACCCCAAGCTGGGGCAGACGGGGCCGTGCCTTTACCCCAGGGTACATGGTCTGGTTCCCGAGCTGGAGGGGTGCTGCTCTGCACCCCTGCCCCTGGCACCGCTGTCCCCCCACCCCAGCTGTATCATGGGGATGCCCCAGGGCCGGGGCGGAGGTGACGGACCCGCTGGTGGGGACGTGGGTGCTCCCAGCAGCAGCAGGGCTGGAGCAAGCAGCGAGTGCAGGTGAGGTTTACAGTAACGGGAAAAACAAATTATTAATCATGAGAGCAGCCCCAGCCGGGCTGTCAGGGCCGCATGGGCTCATGAATATTCAGCGTCGGGCTGAGCACTAAATCTCATTTAAATGTCAGGGACCATTAGGCAGACAGGGAGGGGGCTGGGACGCCAGCTCCCCACTGGTGCTGAGCCCCGCGCCAGCCGGCTGGACTGTCCTGCTGGGGCACGGCCACCTGGGGACCTGGGGCCACCCCAGGGCGCGGCTGGGCAGGGGCTGCTCTGGCATATGGGGTGCCCCGAGCCCAGCACCCGGGTGCCCTTGGGGTGTCTGAGTCCCCAAAGGGCACCTCCGAGCACCCAAAACCTCTTCTGACTGCTGATGACCACCAAAAACTCGCACTGAGTGCCCGGGAGATCCTGACACCGCCAGCCGTGCCTCCGTCACCGTGGGGCCTGCCTCGTGTGGTGGCAGCGGGGGGGCCTGGTGCTGCCTCCCCGCGCTGGCACTCGCGCGCTCTCCAGCTCAGCAGGGGCCTGGCAATTACACGGATACATTTAAGCTCTTAATCCTACTGAAGATTATTCCAAGGTCGGGGTGTGAGGCAGGTCCCCCCGCGCTGCCGGGCTGCGACGCGTCCCTGCTGCCATCTGCCGGGACAGGGTGGCCGAGGGGACACGGGCACCGTGGTGCACAGCGGCTGTCCCCACGCCTGGGCCACCAGCACCCCTCTGCTCATGGCACTGCCACAGCCACGAGCCTCCTGGCAGCTCCTGAAGGGTCTCGTGGTGTGGGAGGCCAGGTAAGGGGCCAGCCCGGCCCCACCAGCTCCCCGCAGGTTGCCCCACGTCGCTCCATGGCGAGCACGAGGGTGGCCTGAGCCCTCCTGCGAGGGTGGCAGAGAGGGACAAGGTGACTTTGAAGAGGACACCGTCTCTAGCAGAGGGGGCATCTGGGACTTGTCGTGGATGTGGCTGGGGGTCCAGGCCTGCTGCGTGCACATCCTGGAGGATGCTGAAGCTCGAGATGCAGTCGAGTGTCTCAGCCAGGTCTGAGGGACCTGCTGGCCATGGGTTCAGCTGACCAAGGAGATGGGTCACAAGCCATAAAAACGTTGTCATGCCCAGGTGATGGTCAAACAGCGGCAAGTGGCTTGAAGACGTGCCAAGCAGCCTGGGGCAGGTCTGAAGCAGGCTGGCGAAGAGGAGCATTAATCACTGTGGGGCATCCCACGGCCTGTGCTGCTGTCTCCTCCGGGCACCTTCCCGTGAGAGCGGGCCCGAGGCAGCAGCGGGGCTGGTGATGCTCGCCCAAAGGAGCCGACGTGCCCAGGAGATGGAGGAGGCACCAGCCTGGCCGGGGCACCCGGGACTCCCCCTCCCTGCCCTCGTCAGAAGCTGGCACCCGCTGCCGGCACGGCCGTGGTCCTGCCCACTGCCAACAGCTTAAGGAGCCCCGCGGGACCCAACATTTCCTCCCGGGGAAGGTGCGGAAGTGCCGCAATCCATCACTGTCCTGCCTCCCTCGGCACGGCCGGGGCTCTGTGGGGTGGGTGCACCGGGGGGATTGGTGTCCCCTGGGGCTGATCGATGGAGGTTGAGAGGGCACCATGGCCGGCGTGCTTACACAGACACTGCACCATTGGGTGCTACCTGCAGCCATGCTGCACCCTCTCCGTTCACGCCCGTGAGCCAGCCCTGCTTGCCCTTCCTCGCCCCCGGAGCCCCTGCACCCCGCACGCCCCTCCTGCTGTGAGATCCACTGGGGGCAAGCACTAGATTAGGCTGGGTCTGCTGCTTTCCCCGCAGGACACGTGTCCCCTTGTCCCCACGCTGCCCGGCCACCACACAAGGGAGCTGTCCCACACAAAGGCACACCACCGACACCCCTTCGCACCCCCCTCGCGAGCCCCACGGCACTGCCTGCGCCCCAAACCGCTGCATCTCCTCCTGCGACTGGTTGGGAAAGTAAAAAAAAATATATTAATGATTATTACAAAGAGCTAAAGCGGAATTGCAAATGTTATTTCTCCTGTAGATGGATGATAGCGGGGTGGATGATAGATAGCTGGATGGATGGATCGCTCTCCCTCCAAGCTGTAACCCCCTTCCAATCGCTCCCTCCGGAGCGCTGCTGTCACCTTGTCTCTGCTCAGAAGGGCTTTTACTGGCTCACTGGGGGATGCACGAGAACAGGTTATTAATACACGGAGAGGGGGATGGAATCCATTTGACTTGAAAATAGCTGAGAAACTGAGCTGCACTTTTAAAATCTGCTTTTAATCAGAGGGAAAAGAAGAGAAGTTTGAACAATTAGGGAGTAATGAAGAGCTTCGGAAAAAAAAAAAAAAAAAAGCTCTCTGAAGATTAGCTAAGATTTTTACAGCACTTTGAGAATTTAAAGAGCTATGCCGGCATCAAGCAAAATGATACAAATATTCCCTGTGAAAAGCGCACGTGGTGGTGCTGGCACCGAGCTCCGGAGCCTGGATGTCCACGTGGAGAGGAGAGAGAACCCCGGCCGGCACCGCCGGAGTGAAGGGGAGCCCGCGGGAGCCTTGCAACAGGGAGAACACACAGCCACCACCATGGGCAGGAGGCCGGGCTGGCGGATTTGGGTGTAGGGTGGAGTAGGCAGGTGCTGCTGATGGCACGTCCCTGGAGAAGGGCACGTGGAAAAGCATCCCTGCCGCTCGGGTGCGCCCACGGGAACGGTAGCCCCGATGCTGGCGCCTCCATCCCTGAGCTCGCCGGCACAGCCCCATCCTGCTGCCAGCCTCCAAAAAATCCCCGGCACGGCACGGCACGGCACGGCACGGCACAGCTCAGCCTGCGCCTGGTGCAATGACAGGGCACGGGAAAGCCCTGGGCTGGCGCGGCCGCCCGCAGCGTGCCGGTGGCTGCGCCCCACGGGTGGATGCCAGGGGCCCGTCACGGGAGCGGAGCGCGGGGGCTGCACAGCCGCTCGCAGCAGCAGCTGGGTAATTTTCATGCTAAGTGAAAAGTAAAGTGCACAGACTCTTTATTAGAGTGAGCACGGTGCGGGGAACAATGAAGGCAGTGATGATCGTTAACTTTCTAATCGGAGGAGAAAAGTCCTCAATGCAATTTTTATGGTAATAACATCGACACTAAAGATAATTGCTCCCCGCGTCGCGCTTAGCGCCGGGAAACTGTTTGGGAAAAAAACATTAATTTGCAGGAACTGAGCCAAAGTTTCCTTAAGGCAGCTGTTCCTGGTGCCACCCTGCCCCCAGCCCGCGCCGGCCATGCCCGCCGGCCGACCCCGTGCCCACGCCCGGGCTGGGTCTGCGCTGCGCTGCCATCGGGAGGTGCTGGGAGCTCAGCACCCACCACTGTGGTGGTGGAAGAGGGCCAGGAACCGTTTGGGTGACGTGCCGGCGCTGCGGCAAGGGGGACGGTTGGGGCTGCCCCGCGCGCCGGCACCGCTGCGGGCGGAGAGGGATGGGAGCTCGCGCTCCCCGGGGAATAATAAGCGCAGGAGGAATTACAGCCAGGTGACATTTTAACGAGCTGGCGTCCTGCGTGGCATTAATATTCCAGGGGCTGCAATTCCCTGGCGGGCGTTTGAGAGATGAAAAAAAAAAAAAAAAAAATCCCCGAGCCCAGTAAAATCAAATAAATAAATCTCTGCCTGAGCGCGGCATCTCCCCCGCCCCCTGCGCGGGCGCGCGGTGTGATTTCCCCTGTGATCCCGTGCCGCCGAGCAAGCAATCGGCTCGGCTCCGAGCGCGGCGGCAGGATGATTTATCCCAGCTCTGGGCACCCCGGCCGGGGCGAGAACGGGGGCTCGGGGATGATGCATTGGGCAGGAGCAGAGGTGGTGGCGGGGGGGAGACGGGGGAGCGCGGCGCGCGCACAGGCCACCGCTCAATCCTAAATTAATTTTAATATTTGACAAATCAAATCTACGTAGGTGAGCCATGGGCCATGCGAGGGAGATTTATGAGGGTTTGGGGCTGTCGGCTGCTCGTGCAGCCCGTGTTCTCCACTGCCCGGCGTGGCTCCGGCATCGCGGCCTCGCTGCTCCCCCCTCCCCAGCCATGTCCGAGCGGCTGGTCGGTGTGACAGCCACAAGAAAAATGCCCCGGCCTCTACATCCTGGCTCGTTGGGCTGGCAGGAGTGATGACACTTTGCCCGCCCTCGCTCTGCCAGGAGAGCCCCTCGTCCCCCGCACCATGAGCTTGGCAGTGCCGGGGTCCCCCCTCCCCACGTCCCTTCCATGGGGTGGTGGTGGGGAGGCTGCCCCGGAGGTGGCACCAGGTGCCCAGGCTGTCCCCACGGCCGAGGCAGTGAGGAGCAGCATCTTCACTGCGCACACAGCTCTCTGGGGGCTGCCGGAGCCATTCCCTGTGGTGCCGGGACAACTATAAATCCGCAGGCTGACAAGTCATGCTGGGAGATGGAGGTGCTCCCTCTTCGGGGTGCGCAGAGCCATTCCCCTCCAGGGTCATTTCGGTAACGGCTCTGCCAGCCAGCACCGAGATTCATGGGCCCCGGGAGGTGACAGGAAACCTGATAGGTTTTAAGACAGCAACATGCCCTGAATCTGCAAGGTGGCTGAGCAGGCAGAGCAGGGAATCCAAAGCGTTTACAGCCTCAGGGGATGCGGCGACCGCAGCGCTGGGCCACCAGGGATGGAGGAACCACCAGCATCCCTGACGTGCCTTTGGGATGCCCTCCCGTGTGCTGTGCATCTCTGTGGGACCAGTGGGACGGGCTCTGGGATGCCAAGTGCGCCCACACCGAGCCTGTCCCTGCAGCAAGGCTCCGATGTGGGGGCAGCCCTGGGCTGCAGGGGCACCCCCAGGGTGCCAGAGAGGGGTCTTCAAACCATGGGCCTTCAAAGCCCATCAGCAGGCTGACACTCACACCTACACCCAGCTCTTCGCACGGTGTAAAACAGGGATCTCAAAGGTCTCAGAGGATTTTAAGAGATGTCTACAGGTTGTCTGGGCCAGTGGGGACTGTCTGTGAGAGGTGACGGACGTAAGGAGAGGACAGTTTGCAGCCCTTGCACCTTGTCCACCCTGCCCCTGGTGCTTGGCCGGACCCAGCTGGGTGCTGGTGCCAGCCCTGCTGTCCCACGGGCACGCAGCCCACAGCAGCACCCTGTCACCGAGAGCCCCACTCAGTTCCTAGCTGCTCTCTGCAGCCCAGCTCCAGCCCCCCGGCTGCGTTTCTCTTTCCCCATGCACAGCAGTCACCCCGTGCCAGCAGTGATAAATGGCACGCGGGGAGGTGGGGAGGCCGGGTGGTGGGTGCTGTGCTCCAGCTCCAGCTTTCAGCAGGAGCGTATGCCGTAGTAAAACATCTACATTTGGATGAGGAGATTTCCAGGGATCTGAGAACGCTGTGCTGATAATTAAACATCTGCTCTGCATTTGTCTGCCTTCCTGCCGCTGCCGCGCTCCAGCTCCGGCTGTGGGCACGCAGCCTCGCTCCCCCTGCCCGTCCCCAGGTGCTGTCCCCTGCTCACCGCCCCCCGGTCCCCCAAAAGGCACGGCTTGGCCACAGCTGCTGGAGGAGGGCAGTGGGGCAGCTCCAGGCACCCTTTGCTGGTGCACTTGGGGTCAGATGTTGTGCTGTGACAGTGGCAGAGTGCCCTGCGCAGCCTTGCAGGGCCATGGTGAGAGGCTGGATGGGGCCAGCACGCTGCCCAGCCTCAGCCCCCAGGGCTTGTCCTCACCCTGCTCATCATGCCTGGAGGCGGGTGCCCACCAGGGCATCCCCCAGCATCGCAGCCGTGGCAAGGCTGCAAAGCCAAGAGCCTGCCCTGTGGCTCCTACGAGCCCTGGGCAGCTTCTCCGGGCCTCTCCGTGCATGGCTAGCCAGCGCTCATCCATGCGCGGTCCCTTGGGCTGAGCAAGCAGCTGCCACGGCCAACCTGCAGCCGGGAGAGCATCAAAACAACCTCCAAATTGATCCCGGAGACTCTTCTGCAAGCCCCAGTCACGTCCTGCTAGGAGCGAGCGTCCGCTCTAGTTACTGTCTCCTAGGAGAGCACCGAGGACTTCAGCCTGTCACAGGAGGAGCGGACCCAAGCATGACATCTCCATGGAGCCCAGGGGACGGCAGGCAGGGACACGGTGCCACCGAGCAGATGGCACCCGGCCTGGATCGATGGGAGCCGTGCCGGTGCCTGGGGGAGACATCCCGGCCCCGTGGGGCTCCAATAAGCCACGGGGGTGGCACAAGATGGGGATGGGGACCGGCCACCTGCCCTCCTGCAGCCCCCCTGCCTGCAGCCCGGCGGAGTGGGAGCCCCGAGGTGCCCCCTGTCAGCAGGGCAGCCCGGTGCCTTGTCCCCCTCCTGCTCCCTGCCCTGGCGTCGGGGTGTTTGTCACACCTGTCACCGTGACAAGGGAGAGATTAGACCGTCCTCTCCCGCCCGGAGCCGCTGATTCATATTCATGAGACTTCAAAGCATCTCGCCCAGCTCTCCCTGCACCAAACCTAATCCTCCGCCGCAGCACCCCGCCAGCAGCCCCGGCTGCCAGCGGGGCCTGGCGGGTTGGGAGCGCTGCTGCTGGCAGCCACACAGCTCTGCTGCCCGCCTGCAGCTCCCGGAGGGGTGTGCTGCATCCCCGTGCTCTGCCACGGGGAGTGGGAGGTGGGATGTGTGTCCTTCTGTGTGCCCGCCCATCCATCCATCCATCCATCCATCCATCCATCCATCCATCCATCTATCCATCCATCCAAAGGATGGGGCCGTGCCTACACCACCCGCCCAGACTTGCATCCCCACAGGGATCTGTGATGCCACAGACAGCCCTTTGGGGGGGCACACAGTCCCCCCATACCCTTGCCATGACCAAAAGCAAGCAGGTTTCAGGCAGGAGCTACGCAGGGCATGCAAAACACGGGCGACCTGCCTGCTCCTGCCAGGGACGGATCCCCATAGCAGGGAGCATGCCGGAGATGCGGGCAGCACCAGAGCAAAAACCCAGCCCTGTGCATCCCTGCAGAGGATCCCTGTGTGTCAGGGGCACCCATGGGTGCAGGGTGCCCCAGGTGGTGCCGGTGCAGGCACAGGACCCGGGGCCGTGCTGGCCGGGAGCACGGGTCCTGGCGGAGGGCGGGCGGCGGGGCCCCCACGGAGCCGTCTCCTCCAGATGGCGAAGGCCATTAGAGCCGCTCTCTCGCGCACGGAGCCATAAAGTTTATGGGCCTCATCATTTAGCTGTAATGGAAATAGTTAAATCTGTCTCTGTTTAAGCAAACTGTGCCCTCGCGGGAGCGCTTGGTGCCACGCAGCCTGGGGCCGTGCGCGGGAGGGGAGGCTGCGGGCTCCAGCCGGGGGGTGCCTCAGCTGCCAACAAGGGAGGGTGCCCCTCTCCTTCCTCCTGCCCCTCATCTTCCTCCTGCCCCTTGCCTTCATCCTGCCCCTCACCTTCCTCCTGCCCCTCACCTTCCTCCTGCCCCACGGCGGGCACCCGCAGCTGCACAGGGACAAGAGAGGGACCCATCCCGGAGCCTGCCTGAGCGCACAGCACGGGGCAGAAGAGGATGCGATGCCTTGAAAGCCCCCTTTCACCCCCTTCCAGGCACCCCGGCAGCACAGCATGGGGTGGGGGCAGTGATCCAGGCCTCTCCCAGCTCCCACCCCAGCCCCGTGGGGCCAGCACCCTGCGGTGCCTCGCAGCATCCCCAAGCCCAGCCCTGGGGGTGAGGGGCCGGATCCCCACCTCACCTTTCCCAGCTCCTGGGGAGGCCATTTTCAACATTTGCAGAGGGTCAGGGAGTTCCTCCCCGTCATCACAGGGGGGTGCTGACCCCATGCAGCCCCCCCAGGCCCCACATCGCACCCCCTGTCCCAGTGGCCTCCCCACCCACCGTGCTCCGCCGCGGTGTCGGTGGGAGCTACCCCCTCCCCAGCAAGCAAAGCGTGATTAATTACAGAGTAAGTCATTAATATTCACAGCTAATTAAAGATCCTTATCATGAATAATGAAGCTCAGGCTCCAAATTATGGGACACGGATGGAGGGGGTGGGGGGGAAATGTGGGGAGAGGGGGCTGCAGGGGTGGAAAGCTGTGGGGCAGGGGCACAAGGGGTGCAGAGGCAGCCTCGTTGGGGGGTTTGGGGAGCAGTGGGGGGCCGGGGGTGTAGGGGGGCACCTGGATCTGGCCATGCCCTGCCAGGGGATGCAGGAGCTGGGCAGTGGGTATGGGGCACAATGGGATCTGGGCAGGGGCTGGGCTGGGTCCCCTGCACAGCATCCAGAGGGGAGGGCAGCGGCACTTTGCCTGAGCTCCTGTTATACAAATGAAAGGTTTTTAGTGGGAAAGACTCTGGGAGAGTAATACATCTCCCATATTGATCGCAGGCCAGGGACCAAGGCACGGCTTAAACAGTAATTGATTTCTAGCCGCCGAGATGTGTTGGGGAGCATTGATTTAACAGCACTGCAGACACACTGCTACTAATCTGATTAAAGTATTTAGCAGAAATGTTATTCTTTAAAAAAAAAACACAGGGAGGTGATGGCGCTGCCTGGGGCAGGGGGGGCCTGAGCCGGGGCGGTGGAGCCGGGGCACAGGGTCCTGGTGCATCCCAGCACCCCTCCGGGGGCGGCTCTGCGCCCGTGCCCCCCGCTGGTGGCAGTGCCTGTGGCACACATCTGTAGCCAGCTGTGCTCCCAGCCGCCTCCGTGGGAGCTGTCAAGGACGCGTGCAGACGGAGCAGGCAACACGTGTGCGAGCGCTCAGCCAGCTGCCACAGAGCCTGGACGTGCCAGGCAGGGCCACCAGCTGCCCTGGGGACAGCGCGGATCCCACGAGGAGCTGGGCACGAGGAGGGGACCCCCAGCACGGGGACCACGGCGCTGCTCCTGGCCACCCAGCGTCCTCGTGCATGGCCTCGGGCGGTCAGTGTGTTGTGGGAGCTCTTGCAAACCGTGCCCGTCCCATCCCTTTGCTAGGTGCGGGGTGGGGATGGGTGCTGCCCAGGTGGAAACAGGGCTCTGCAACACCGATCCCAGCTCCGATGAGAGGCACCGGCTGAGCGGGTGGAGGGGCTGCTCTCCCCCCCCCCGTGCCATTCCCATCACACACATCAGCCCAGTTAATTAACACACGATATCAAACAAATAAATTATTCCTGCTTCCTATTGATTCTAATTTACTGGCCCCTGGAGAGCCCGGGCTCGTTTATCCCACCTGTCACCCCTGCTTAGCAGCTGCGCTAACATCTGCCCCGCTCCCCTCACCTCTCCCGCTCCTCTGCCTCGGGGCAGGGCCCGGCACGGCCGTGGGGCTGCCCCATGTCACTGCCCCTCTTGGGGACCCATCCTGTGTTGTGTGGCCTCCCAGGCTGGGACCCAGCCCCGGGGCATCCCTGCCTCCCTGGCAGGACGGCAGCCGGATTTCCCCTCCGTCCTGGGGAGATTCATCACTGCCCGCGCACCGGCCTCTGATGTCTGATGTCTGCCTCTTCTGTGCCAGCCTGATCAAAGCCAGGGCTCCTCCCAGCTCCCTCCCCGTATTGATGCCGGATCGATGCATCGATCCTGCCCAGCTGCTGACTGCACAGCTCTTTGCTCCCAGCCGGGCTTGTCTGGGGGATCCCGCAAGGCACAGGACCCCGGCACACTGAGCGCTGCGGGGCTCGGCTCACGGCCGATGCTGGCTCCCGGGCACAATGGGGACAGCTGCCAGCCCCCGGTGGCCAGGACTGCCTCCTGCCCAGGTCTGGGCACTGTCCAGCCATGGGTCCTGGTCCTGCAGGGCTCCCCTGCCCAGCGCTGCCTGCACAAGGCTGCCCTTTGGCTGGCAGCACCCGGGCTTGCACACAGCGGGGCAGGGCGCAGGGTGCGTGTGCCTGTCCGTGGGATGCTCTGGGCAGCAGCTTGCAAGCAGGGATGGATGCGCCCAGCCCAGCTCGGGATTGCTCCCAGACATGCCGTGACAGGAGGAGCTGGAGGCTGGCCAGGGACACAGGACAGGGTCACCAGCCCAGCGTGCGTGCCTGCCTGCTGCTCTGCGCTCCGGTGCTCTCCAGCGCTGGCTGTCCTCTGGTTGGAAGCTTAAATCCAGCCAGGCCAGCAGCCAGCAGCAGGCTGCTTGCTGGCCTCGGGTGAGCCTGCCCAAAGCATCTAAAGCTGGGACAGGCACAGCCAGCACCTGGCTGGGGGACCCCGCAGCCACTCCCCAGCCCCATTTTGGGAAGGTACACGCAGAGCTCTGGAGATACCCAGCAGAGTCTGGAGACCCTGCCGAAGCCCCGGTGCATCCATCCCTCCCCAGACCCTTGGTTATTCCCCAGCTCCTCTCCTCCTGCAGAAACCTGGGCAGCCCCAGCCCCGTGACCGTGCCGAGGTGAGGCTGTGCCGAGCCCTGCTGCCAGGCAGCTCAGCTCTGGTCGGAGCGATGGGTGCCTCACCCAGCCCACGGGATTCATCCCGGCAGCTGCCAGGGCTGCAGAGAGCCAGGCATCTCACCTGGAGCCAGCCCATCTCCCCGGCCAAGCCACGTGTGCTCTCGCTCTGCTCCCCAAAACCTGCTCCCTGCAGCTGGGAGGCACCTACACCCCTGGAGCTGCCAGCCTCCTCCTGCGGATGCTGCAGGGCGCTCATCGTGGGGTGCCCATCATGGGGTGCTCATTGCAGGGTGCCCATGATGGGGTGCCCGTGGCGGGGTGCCCGTGGCGGGGTGCTGTCCTGGCACGGTCCCGCTGGCAGCACAGGCGGGTGCGCGTGGGAGGAGCGGCTGGCAGCGCGGCAGCCGGGAGATAAGCTCCCCTCTCATCCTCATTGTGTGTGACGGGAGGGAGATTTATGGCTCCAAGCTGCGATTTGTGCGCGGCTCAAGCACACGGTATTGATCACTCCTGGTTGCTCCCGCTGCTCCCTCGCCTCGCAGCCCCTCCTGCCTCAGCCCTGCCTGTTAACTCTTCCTGACCTGGGGGCTGGGGACGGGCTCCCCTCTGCTCCGCTGCAGCCAGGGCACCCAGACACAGCCCGACTCTCCCTCCGCAAGCTCCCTCGCAGCCACGCTGTGTAGCTGTCTGATGAGAAAGTCCCATGGAAATGGGGAGCCAGGGCCCTTCTCCCAGGAGAAGGGCAGGGCTCAGGGAGGTGAAGGCAGGGGCGGTTTGGTGGTGCTGGCGGCGGGGACGTCCCTTGGCAAGGGGCGAGGCTGGAGGAGCAGGGCTGGTGCCAAAAGGGTTGGGTTGCCAAAGGTTTGAGGATGGTGGGCAGCGATAAGGGGACAGCTCACAGGGGATGGGTCATGGTGCCAGGGAGCGGTGCTGAGCACACAGGGATGGCAGGTGGTGACAAAGGGATGGCACCCCGGGGACGGGGCGCGATGGCCGTCAGTGGCCAAGGGCGCACGGACAGCAGGGAGCACGGAGCAGCCCCCGGGGGGCAGGTGCTGAGGGGATGGGGCTGGGGGCAGCCGGGGGGGCTGGGGAGGGGTGGGGATGGGGACTGCGGGTGCCTCTGCAGCAGCAGCAGGAAACGATGTGTGAAATGAAGAGTTCCTGCCCAGTGCCCAGAGGGAGCGAGCAGCATACTGAGCAGGGGCTGGGGAGGGGGGAGCCGCAGCGGGGTGCACCGTGAGGGGGTCCCCAGCACTGCACGGGGACCCTGACTGGAGGGGGGGGTGCTCCACGACACGAGGCCGTGCTCCTCCTGGAAGGGAGGCAGGACGGGGGCTCCTGGCGGTGGGCGGCTGCTGTGGGGACCCCCAGGATGGAGGTTTGGGGGGGCACAGCCCTGCTAGATAAAGTCCTCTCCCCCCCCTCTCTGTGATGCCCCAGCCCCGACCGCCCGCACCCCCTCCCCGCTCGCTGGTTTCCTGCTGCTCCGCGGAGATAATTAAATCCGCTATTTCGGCAGGTTCCGCATCCCCTGCCAGGCGGATCCGCAATCAACGCCGAGTGCCCGGGGCTCCCCCCCACCTGCTTCCCCCCCCCCAACCTCCTCACCCCCTCTACCAGCCCCCACTCCGGGCACCTTGTCCTGCCTCCCTCCTGCCTCACCCCCTGGCCCTCTCCTTGCCTGGCAGCAACCTCGGGGACACCCATGGGTGCTCACGGGAGGACAACTGGCTCCTCTCCGGCGCCGGTCACATCCCCCCAGCTCCGGGTGCCCTGGGGGTCGCAGCCCCCCGCTGGCTCCTCTGCAGGGCTTGGCACTGGGGCCGGAGGGATCAGCCCCCGCTCCCCATCCATCCCCGCGTCCGAATTTATCATCTCCCCGCGGCACCAGGGGAAGCTTTAAATAATTCACCGGTGTGAGCTCCAGCACAGAGGCTGCCGCAGGGCGCACGGAGCCAGGCGGTGCCTGGGTGGCAGAGATAGCAGTGCGGTCCCTGCCAGCACCCTGCCTCGCGCCGACCCCAGTGCTGCCCCGAGCCTGCTGGCACCTCCGCCTGGGAAGGAAAAGGGTCGGCGTTCACAGAGGAAAGGCCCTGAGAGCATCATCCCGACATGGCCCAGCTGAAGCGGGAGGTGAGCAGGGTGCCCGGGGACCCCACGCCCAGCCCTGTGCCGTGCTTTCACCCTCACCTGCTGCTTTCCCCCCGGCCTCCTGCACAAGATTGATTCCTGGGGAGGCCCGCTGGTAAGCTGGCAGCTCTGGCTGTAAATTCAGATCAATAATTTAAGGGGGTAAAACTATTAATAGAACATTAAAATACCCACTGTTGTCTGAGGCAGGAAGGTTGGAGTGAAGGTCGGGGTGCCCAGGTGGCAGGAGACGTGACACCTGGCCCAGGGGCACCCTGTGCTGGGGATGGAGGAGCCAGGACAGGCAGCACCTAGGGACCAGCCCCGTCACAGCGATGACCCCATACAAACCCCACAGCACCCTGCGGCTGGGCAAAGGGGTCTCCAGGGGGAGCGGGCTGGAGGAAACACCACTGCACCAGCGCCTTTGGGCTCCTCCTTTTCCCCTGCTGTCAGGTGCTGCAAGCTGCCCTGCAGAGCTGCCCGTGCCCACCTGCGCTCCCAGAACTGGCGCACAGATCCTCACCGACCCGATGCCCCAAAGCCCTCCTGCTCCCCTGCAGCAGTCCCTGCAGCCCTCACCATCCTCCACACCCTGCTCCTGCCCTGGCTGGATCTCAGCTCCGTGTAAAACCAGGCTCCCCCACGTGCCGTGGGGCTCGCAGGAGCCATCGTGCTGTCACAGCGAGAGCTGCTGCAGCCCGGCTCATTTCGGGAGGATTAGTCCTGGTCCCACGCCGCCCAGCACTGGGAGGGCCCCCCCAGGACACAGGGAAGGTTAATTTTGGGGAGACTAACCCTGCGCCGCAGCGGGACGGGAAATAGAGGTAACGCTGCTCATCCAAATGGAAGGAACAGCAGCCCCATGAGGGGAATGGATAAAAATAGGCTGACATTTACCTGCCAGCCCCGAGCAGGGCGGGCAGGGTGGCCGAGCCATGCCCGCAGAGGGACGCAGGCAGGCTGTCCTGCCTGGGCTGTGGGGGACGCTGTGTGCCCTGCCCAGGGCTCTTTGGTGGCTGCCCCAGCTCCCTGGCTGCCCCTGGGCGGAGCTGAGCATTCTCCTGCCATGGCCGTGCTGGAAGCTGCTCGCTGGGCATCCATCCCACCACCGATCGCTGCTGGCCTCGCTGCTCGCCCTCGCCACCCAAAAGCCAGATCGAGGCCACGGGTGGGAAGGGTTAACGGCGCTGAAAGTGGAGCCTCCCCATCCTCCCCCTCCGCGGTGGTTTACAGGCCGGAGCTATTAACAGGAAATGTTCCTATCAGCACCATTGATCCCCTTGTTTACAGCCCCGTAATCCTCACTCTGTTGACTCAGGAGCCGGAGGAGAAGGGGAGGAGGTGGCTGGCTCTGGGCATCGCCTCTGCCCTGCCTGCGCACCAGGACGCGTGCCCGAGCCCTGCAGCACCCGTCTGGGCACCGGTGTCCCCGGTGGGGAGACAGAGCAGGGTGAACGACGGTGGCACCATGTCATGAAACCAGCGATGTCCCCGCGGTGGCCTCCCGGCTCCCTCCAGCTGCGTGACACCTGGCCGTGGGCCCCGCGCGGCAGCGGCGCTTTGTTCTCATTACTGCGATGAGCGGAGCCGTCACGGTAAATTAGGGAACCCCCCCCCGCCACGCAGCGCTGCAGCTGCCGTGCCAGCAGCGGCTGCCAGCCCGGGGAGCGCAGCACGGTGGTGGCGGGCACCCCAGTGGAGGAAGCACGGGATGGAGAGAGGTCGCGTCCCATCCCTGCTGGGGTCTGACCCAGGTGGAGCCATCCCAGGGCTGTGCTCCCCGGTCCAGCAGCTCCCAGCCCTGCCCGAGCACCCCCAGCCCGGCTCTGCACAGCCCAACCAAACCACACATCAGGGCTGTGCCTGTAAAACCTGCCCCCTGCCTGCTGTCCCCGTCCCCAAATCCAGGTCACCACCACCTGGGGTGCCCCGTGCCCATCCCTCGCTGTCCCCAAAACCCCCCGCCACCACTCACGGTCTGGAAGTCGCTGCTGGTGCACTCCTCGCCCCCAAACGTGCAGCCCACCAGCATCTTGCCCAGCTCCAGCTGGTGGCCCACGCGCCCGTAAAACTCCTCCAGGTCGAAGGGGCGGCTCTTCTCCTCCTCGCTCAGGTCCAGCTTCCCCTGCAGGGCCACCAGCGTGCTCCGCTCCGTGCCTTCGGGGGCCAGGGGCCGGCCGGCCCCGTCCAGGAGCCCCAGCAGCTCCCCGGCCCAGTACAGGTCGTGGCCGGAGAGCCGCGAGAAGCGGGCAGGGTTGAGGTTGCAGAAGGTGACGGCGGGGAAGGTCTTGTTGCGCGTCGTCTCCTCCTCCAGCTGGGTGCTGTGGGGGTACTGGAAGTACAAGCCCACGCACTTGGTGTAGACGTGGACGAGGAGGCCGAGCGAGCCCAGGAAGGCCAGCAGCCAGAGCAGGTTGCGGGCGGTGTAGCGCCGGTGCCGCAGGACGTGCTGGATGCCGTGCAGCGTGCAGCGGCGGGCGAACTCCTCCAGGCTGCACGGCCGCTGCCGGGGGGCTGCGGCTTCAGCCGCAGGCTCGGCGAGGTGGGCACGGCACACGGGGTGCCCAGCGGGACAGCCGTCCAGGTGGAGGGGTGCCGAGGGCCGGGCGGGCACCCAGGGGCGCGGGGGGAGCCCGCGGGGTTCCTCCGGCCACATGCTGTGCGGGTGAGCGCGAGGTAACAGAGGAGGTTTGAGCGCTGGGCGGGCGGCGTGGTGCTGCACCCTGCCCGAGCGGGGAGAGCAGGAAGCTCGCTAAGTGCTGAGCCCACAGACGTACTTAGCCATCCGGAGCCAGAGACTAAAGCATCCCTGGAAACCTCGGGGCACTCTCAGCCCGCATCCCCCAGGGGACCAGGCAATTAGCTGCAGTCCTGCTTGCTTCCTCCATCTCCGTGCACTTAGCGCAGGCTCCCCGGGGGTCAGAAGTGGGCGAACGCCTCGAGTCTCCCTGCCAGGACGTGAAGAAGGTGCCCAGGCAGGGCTGCACAGGGGTTGGGAGAGGTGTGTGGGTGTGCATGGGGGCAGCGTCACCATGGGGAGGTGGCCGTGGGCACGTGGGGTCCCTGGGAGCCCCAGCTCTGCAGGAGCACAGTGCCATGACATTGGGCTGACACCGAGGAGCTGCAGTGCGTGCTATCACCCATGGCACATCTCCCGCACCTTTGGGCTCAACCACAATGTCCCCAAAGCCTGCAGTGGGGAGCACGGCGCAGGGCACTGGCGCGGCTGCGGGGGTGGCATCACCGCTGTGCCACTGCAGTGTGGCGGCTACCGTGAGGCCAGGAGCTCTGGCACGGTGCAGAGGCCACATCCCTCAGCCCGGAGGCGTGCAGGCAGAGGCAATATCTTTGATTAGGCCAGTGATACAGCTGCGGGAAACACAGCTGCTTGCGAGCACAGAGAGAAGCGCCTTCATGCCCAAAAGCTTATCTCCCTTTCTGAGCCGTCCCTTTCTGAACCACCTCAGCTGGTCTAATAAAAGGTATTGCCTTTCCCTATCAGGCTCGCCACGCGTGCATCCACCCGGCCGGATCCAGCAGCACGGCTTTGCTGGCAGCGGGAGCGCAGGGCTGAGCTGTGCCTGTGGGGCAGGGAGGATGTAAAGCTGTCACGGGGCTGCTCCCCACACCGGGTGCAGGAGGCTGCAGGAAGGGACGATGGGGAAAGGAGAGGTTGAGGTGGGCATCAGGATGGGCATCAGGAGGAGGTGATGCCCAGGCCCAGGGGGCTGGAGGGAAGCACAGGGTCTGGGCTCTCTCCCATGGGTGCTCAGCCCTGGCCTGGCACCCAGCCGCGTCCCAGAGCAGAGCACAAAGCTCTGCGAGCGCTGGGGTTCACGGGCCTGCGATGCTGGTCCTGCCCAGCTGCGTTCCTGTGGCCTGTGCTCCCCAGCACAGCTCTAAATCCATTAGCTTTGCATAATTAGATTTTTCTCAATTACCAGATTATGATAATTAACAGCTCATTTGTAGGAGGCAGTGCCTAATCCCGGCATCGCGCCTGGCTCGGCGCCAGCTTGGCTCGCAAGGCTGTGGGCACTGGGGGCAGGCGGCCTGGGGGATGCTCCAGCACCCCGCGTGGCCAGGACCCCCCAGAAACTCCCCACCAGCACGGACCAGCCAGCCCACACTGCCCCCGCGCTGCTTGGCCAGCACAGCCTGGACAGAGGGGTCAGAGCTGCGGGGACAGTCCCCGAAAATGGGGCTGTGACAGCCCGTGCAGGGCCAGCATCCGTCAGCAAGGGCGTCAGCGGGGACTCAGAAGCGGCTCAGCACCCACGTGGCTCCGGAGATGCAGAAAACATCCTGCAGCATCTCCTGCAGCCGGCCGCCAAGGGAAACCACAGGAGAGGTTAGCTTCATGGGCTGGGCTGGAGTGGCCGCAGTCATTAAGGGGGGTTGCTAATGAACTTTCCTAGTCAATAACGCTGCTGAGGAAGGACAGGAGAGCAGGGGAGGGGGAGGCAGCAGGCAGTAAGGTACCGATCTTCATCACGGGGAGGCAGGGCAGTCCAGGCAATTACTGCCCATCAACAGAGCTTCATCCCTAGTGAAATAATAGAACAAATATTAAGAGAAAAATGCTTCTGAGGACCTCGAGGGCAGGGGAATGGGGAGCAATAAAGATGTGCTCGGAGATCACAAAGAATAAATCTGCCCAGTCCAACTTGATTGTCTTTTTTTGGGTAAAATTGCTAAATGAATCGATGGAGAGGAGACAAGAGGTGTGATATATCTGGCTTTTATTAAAGCGTTTGATGTAGTATCTCATGGAATTAGTTCCAGTTGGCGGGGACAGCCGTCCCTCGCCCTCGGCAGGCAGGGGGACGGGGCAGCCCTGGCACACACAGGGAGCGCGGTGGCATTGCTCCGCTGCACGTGCCGCAGCTCCTGCTCTGTCACCTGGGGACCCAGCCCCGATGGCCCCAGAGCAGGGAGCTGGTGGACAGCACCACCGCAGCCCACATGGGGCCACCGCCTCCACGTGCCCGGGGCCACCCTGCGGCTCCGGGGCCGTGTCCCTGGAGCATCAGCAGCTTCCCCCGGTGCCCCTTATTTTTGGGGCTGCAGAGGAAGCTGTGCAACGAGGCGCATCCGCAGCAGTGCCAGGAGCAGCATCTCCCCATCCTGCTGTCTCCTCTCCCCCCGCAGCCTGGCTTCTCCCCGCACCAGCCTCCTTCCACCTCCTCCTGCTTGTGCTAATCCCCTAATCTGCGCACAGCAACGATTTCCTGCGTGGCACGGTGGCTGCTTCTCGCAGGCCCAGACAGCTGAAATCTGCATTCCTCCTCTTCCAAATCCCGGCTCCCTTATCAGCAGCAGGTATCAGGTGAGCCAGGCACCACCTACCTCCGATAAACCCATGTTTCATTTCGTCCTATTTCCATTTTATCTCCGAGCCTGCAATTATCGCCCATCTCACCGCGCGCCGGGCTGCCTTGCGCGTGCAGGAGCGGAGCGGGCGCCTGCCTGGTGGGCGGCCCTGGAGCACAGCACCCTGCCGGAGGCACCAGGATGGCCAGGGGGCAGCGGGGGATGCCCCGGGGTGAAGCCTGCCCTCTGCTCGCTGCCACCCCGTCCCCAGCTGCCTCCCCTCTAACCTCGCGCAGCGGCGGCGATGGGTTCTCTCCCTGCGAGCCAGATGTGTTGCACGGAGCATAAACACCCGCGACAGTTGTTGTGCTTCTCGGCGTGAAGGCATCAGATGTCTGCGTTAAAACAAAGCTCTCCACTTAATTACTCAGGCTGATAATTCAGCGCGTGGAGGCGGCTCTGGCTGAGAGCAGAGGGCTGGATCACAGCTGGGACTGGAGAGCCTTGGAGTGCACATTAATCCCGGCTCTCACAGCCCTGATTAACGGTGCTGGAAACCTGCCCACCCCGCTCGTTCCTGGAGGAAGGGTCCGTCCGTAGCACCCACCGGAGGGGCCTCTGTGCCCCCTTGGGCTGGCATCTGCTGGGCCAAAGCATCTCAGCACCTTCAGGGTGAGGTGGCCCAGGGCGTGGGGGACCTTGGCTGCCTGGGCGCACCCGTCCGTGGCACCTGGAGGCGTGGATTGGGGTCACCCTGGGCAGGGAGCTGGACCGGGCAGAGCACCCATGGGTGCAGGCTCTGTGGTCCAAGCTTCCAGCTCCTGGTGCCTGCATTTCTGGCTCCCCAGCACCGTCCCCGCGGGGCCCCAAGGGTTAAGCTGTCATGTATTCAGGGCCACGCGCTGGCCAGGAATTACGCTTTTATCGGCACGCGGTGCTGCTGCCGCTTGAATTGGGACTGGGAACTCTATTTCCGAGCTCACCCAAATTATTCTCGAAGAGATAAAGTGCGGTGCAGAGCAGCGCCGGCGCTTCATTAACATTCCCCAGCCCATTCAGCTTTAAACGAAGATTGCCTGCCTCGGAAAATGATAAAATTGAACATGTGAAGCAGGGCATTATGTTCCATCAGCCGATATTATTTCCCACGCAGGGGCCGAGCGGAGACACAAACAGCTATTTATGCAGCGCCTGGCCGAGCCGGGAAGCAGGCAGGCGGGTGCAGGGGGTGGGGGGGGTGCCCCCTGTCTGTCCATGGGCATGTGAAGGGCTCCCCGCAGTGTCCCTTGTGCCCGGGGTTGGATGTCCCCAGGGGAACAACCCTGCCCTGTGCGTTGAGCCAGGGCACGCAGGTGGGGAAGGGGCTGGGCGGTGCGTGGGGTCCCAGCAACCCAGTGTGCGAGGATAGAGGCTTCCCAGCTCCCTGCCCCGTGTGGTGGCCACAGCAAAGCCCCCCAGGGGAACAAATATCCCCGTGTCCCCTGCTAGGGCCGAGTGAGAAGGGTGCTGGGGTGCATGGATGGATGCTGGGGTGCACGGGATGGGTGCCACCCGGGGCCAGGCACGGGGAGGCAGGTGTCGGGGAGCCAGGCGGCAGAGGGCTGAGCAGGAAGGCTCCTGGGGCTGCGATTGGATTTTGCTTGGCCGTGCCAAGCCTATTGATCCAGCGGTAATTAAAGTCGCTCCAAAACCTGACTCATATTCAACCTTGGGAGGAAGGAGCTTCTCGGAGAAACAGCCTCTGCTCCCCGTGCTCCTCCCCAGCACAGGGTGGCCATCCCGGGGGCTGCCCTGGGACAGCTCTGTCCCACTGGGTCCCAGGGCAGCAGCACCCCATCAAGCGATGTCCTGGCTGGTGTCCCCAGCACTGCACAGCCCCAAAGTGACCCTGATGAGTGTCAGCCCTCGGAGAGGCGGGTCTGCTTTAAGCCCTGCTCACCACCTGGATTTTACAGCCTAGGATTATCTCAAGCTATTGCCTCTTTGAGCCTCTGGGACACATCCCTGGGATGTGGGGGTGCTCCCTGCCCTGTCCACGCGGTCCCTCAATTTTCAATTCCTGGGTCCCAGGGTGCTGGGGGGGTGCACATCAGGGGATCTCAGAGCGTGTGTGTGTGCATGTGTGCGTGCGTGTGCAGGGCTCCCTGCACGCCCAGCCCTGCCGCCAGCCCCGCTGCTATTCCCGGTATTTGCAGCAGGTTGGGACAGGCGCTGAGGAGAGGCGGCTGCCATTCAGCGGGGCCCCACGAACCCACCCGGAGCCCCGCGGGAGCTCAGGGCCGGGAGGGGACCTGGGGGCTGTGTCAGGGAGGGTGTGTGGGACCCCCTTGGCAGGGGTCCTGGGTGGCACAGCTTCCCTTCAGGGCCTGGAAGGGCAGCGGCTGGGCTTTGCAGCAGGGAGGTGGCTCCATCTGCAGGACACGGCCCTGGCCAGGAGCCCCGCAGTTTGGGGGCTCCAGGTCCCCCTCGCCAGCACAGCCGGAGGTGGCGGCAGGCCCAGCCGTGGCCAGAGGTCCCGTGGGCTTTTCTGCTCCTGGGGGAGCCCGGACACCCCCCCGCCCAGGCAGTGGGGAGGGAGCAGGGTGGTGGGAACGCTCATCGGGTGCTGGGTGCCGGGGTGACACCATCGTCCCCGCCAGCCACTTAGCACGCGCGGGGACAGCGGGCTGGGGACGCGCCATGTGCCAGCACGCACCGGCGCGACGAGGCAGCCAAGGACGCCCGCTCCTCCGCTCCCACCAAGGGCATCGCCCCCGCTCTCCCCGCAGCACCCACACCGCCAGCAGCACCCACCCCGGCAAACGGGGGGCCGCCCCCCTCACTGCCCCCCCCGGGGCACCCCACACCTCTTTTCTCCAACCCCCCCCCGTCTCGCTCAGCGCCCGGCACCCCCAGCCCGCACCCGGCGCGCCCCCCCTGCTCCCCGCTGCCGGGGGGCCCGGGGCACCCCCAGCTCCGCTGCTCCGGGAGCCGTCGGGGCGGGGGGAGGCGGAGCCGGGCCGGGCTCCACCCCGACCCCCGGCCCACATAGGCCGGCCGGGAGGGGCCCCGAGCCCCCTGCAGCCCGCGCCATCCCGGGGGCGCACGGCGGAGCGCGGCGGCCGCAGCCTGGAGCCTGCGGGGCCGGGGACCCCCCCGGTGCGCCCCGTCCCCTCCCTCGGCGCGGGGATGCTGCGGCAGCGCTGCGGGCGGCTGCTGGCCCAGCTGGAGCGGGCGCTGCAGCTGCTGGAGCTGGGCGGCAGCCTGGAGGAAGGTGGGAGCGCGCAGCCCCTGGGTGTGGGTACCCCGTAGCGCGTGGGGCGGGGGGCTTGGGGACGGTCACCGTGCCGCTCGGTGTTGCCCCCAGACTACATCCGCATCGCGCGGTGCTTCGAGGCGACGCGCCAGAAATGCTGCCGGCTGGAGCAGGACGGGCGGCGAGCCCGCGAGCAGCTGGCCCGCGCCGAGGCCGAGCGGGCGGCGCTGGAGGTGAAGCTCAAGCACGCCCGCAACCAGGTGGAGGTGGAGATGAAGAAGCGGCACCGAGCGGAGGCTGAGCTGGAGAAGCAGGTCAGCGGGGCCAGCAGCCCCTGAAATAGGGTACCGGGGGGGTGCCGGCCTCACCGCTGCCCCGTTTCGGCTTGCAGGAGCGCAAACTGCAGCTGGTCTTCGAGTCGCTGATGCAGGAGCCGTGGGGAAACGGGGAGCAGCGCTCCGTCCTCAGCGCCCTGGCTGGCCGGCGCCTTGGGGCGGCCCTGGCACCGGGCAGGAGGTGAGCAAAGCTGGTGGCCACGGTGGCCCTGTGTCCCCTGCCCCTCTCCTCTGCTGGGGCTGGGTGGGCTTGGGGCACGCTCAGGCTCTGCGGAGGCGCCCCAGGTGCTGGCTGGGATCTGGGGGTGCCCCAGCTGCGCTGAGCCCCAGCTCTTCCCGCAGGTCATCCATGGTGGACGACTCGTGCCAGTCTCTCCTGTCCCACTCGGACATCAGCTACGACCGCACCGAGGACGACGTGGTAAGGAGCGACCCCGCTCCCTGTCCCGTTTGGGCTGGGGATGGCAGAGCACAAATACCGGGGTGCTGCTCACCCCACACAGCCCGGCCGGCCCCCAGCACCTCCTCTGCCTTCCAGGACGTCGACATGACGGTGGTACGGGCCCTGAAGCGCAAAGCCCAGGAGAGGCAGGTAGGAGGGGGACGCTGGGGCACGCAGGCACCCGGATCCCTCCCTCCCCGCGCAGGAGGCTGGCAGGGGGATTAATTTATTGGCGCTGGGCTGGGAGCGTCATCTCTCAGCAAACCGCCCGCGATCAATAGAAACTCCATTACCCTGTGCCGCGGCCCAGCTGGGCTCCTCAATAATTCATCCCCACGTGCGGGCATCCTGCACGCAGCTCCGCTCGCACCTCTGCATTGCAGGCCTGGCCTGCCCCTGCGCCAGCACAGGGGGGCTGGGTCCCCATGGTACCTGGTGTGGGGCAGGTGGTGCAAGGGCACAGGATGCGACCGGCACCTTCTGTGGGGCTGGGAGCACTCGTTTTGGGCTCTTGGTATGTGGATGTTAGGGGCCTTGAGGGCCAGAGTCAGGCAGGGGTCCCTGCCCACCCTTCACCCCATCCATCTCTCTGTCCCCAGCGTGTGTCCCTGGCCCCGCAGATCGGCCCCGTGGTGGTGGCGAAGCGACACCGCTCCTCTGTGGCACCCCCGAGCACCGTGAGTAGGGACCCCAGCACCCTGGGCAGGGCTGGGGGGCGGTGGGGGTGCAGGGCCCCGGTGCCAGAAGGACACGAGGTGCATCCTTTGGTCCTGCAGGGCTGTGAGGGCTTGGGGTACACCTCGGTCCCCTCAGCCCCTGTCCCCCTCTCCTGGGTGACAGCACCCCTGGCCGTGTGGGACCACAGAGCTCATGGGGAGCGTCGTGGGGCTGCAGCTGGGCGCTTCCTCACTGCCCCCCTGAATCAGCAGGTGAGCGTCCCCCCTGCGCCCCCTCCTGCTGAGGTCCCGGAGCCCACCAGCAGCCTCCCGCCCGCCACGCTTGTGCCACCCCGCCGCTCTCGCCAGGGACACCGCGTCTCCACGCGTGCAGGTCGTGGACAGGGGGGCATGGGCAGGTGGTGAGATGCTCGGGGGGTGTGGGACTAGCCTGGGGGTGCTGCCATCGTGGGGGAGGGAGGAGATCTGCTGGGGGATGCTTGCCCCCACCATGGCGGGACTGGGGTCCTGTGGATGTGCTGGGAGGCTGCAGGGGCTCCACGGGATGGGGGAAGCCTCCCAGTGTCCCCTGCCTATGGGGTCCCCCACCTATGGGGTCCCCTCCACTGCCTCCTTTCTCTGTAGAGCTGACCACAGTGTGGGGTGCCAGTGAGGATTTGGGTAGCCGTGCCCCGGGGCAGGACAGCCACACCGAGGGCGGCTCTGTGGGGCAGCCAGCGCCTGTCCCCTTTGCCTCCCCTCCACCGAGCCTCCCGCAGCCCCAGCACCAGTTCACCTCCAAAACGGTGCGTGCCCGGCTCCTCCCCACCTCTGACCCCAGGGAGAAGGGAGCCTCTGGGGGGAGCTGGGATGGATGGAGGCGGCAGAGGCTGGCTTGGGGGGCATGGAGGAGGGACGCAGGGGGGCGCTGACCCAGTTTTGCCCCACCAGGTCATCCGCCCCGAGCCGTGCGGTGCCTGCAGCTCCCGCCTCCGTTTCGGGAAGGCCGCCCTCAAGTGCCGCCGGTGCCAGCTGCTGCTGCACACCAAGTGCCGCCCGCGCTGCCCCGGGCCCTGCGCGCCCCGGCCTCACCAGCACGCCTGGCCCCGCGAGGTGAGGGTGACATGGGGTCCCCACGGGCCGGGGCGTGATGTGGGGCTGGGGACTGGGGTCGCATAGCTCTGGCGCTGCTCTCCCATCTCCTCGTCCTCCCCAGGGCGTCCTGGCCGACTTCGCGCCCCCGACGCCTCCCCTGGTGCCCGCGCTGGTGGTGCAGTGTGTGACCGAGGTGGAGACGCGCGGCTTGGCCGAGGTAGGGGACAGGGTGGTGACAACGGGGAGCACGGTGAGGCCGTGCTCCCCACGGGGCTGAGCCCCTCCGCGCCCCCAGGCAGGGCTGTACCGGGTGTCGGGCGCCGAGCCGCTGGTGCGGGAGTGGAAGCAGAGGCTGCTGCGTGCCGGCAGCGTGCCGCCCGCCCTGGGCAGCGTGGCCGACATCCACGTGGTGTGCGGGGTGCTCAAGGACTTCCTGCGGGGCCTCAAGGAGCCGCTGGTCACCTTCAGCCTGCACCCGGCCTTCCTGCGGGCCGCCGGTGAGCGGGGGGACGAGCAGGGGCTCGGGGTGGGGTTTGGGGCCGACCCTCCTCTAACACCCCCGGTGCCGCCGCAGACATCCCCGATGAGACCGCCTGCAGCACGGCCCTGCGGCACGTGGTCGGCAAGCTGCCCCCAGCCAACAGGGACACGCTGGCCTTCCTCATGCTGCACCTGCTCAGGTGAGGGGCTCTGGGGGCTCTGCGTCCACCTCCCTGCGCCCTATGGCGATGGGATCGCTGGGCCCGGCAGCACGCTCCCCCCGTCCCCCCCTCGCAGGGTGTCGCGCAGCCCCGACTGCAAGATGGACGTCCTCAACCTGTCCCGCGTCTTCGGCCCCACGCTGGTGGGGCACAGCTCGGCCAACCCCACGCCGCTCGCCATCATGGAGGACACGCCGCGCCAGAGCAAGGTGAGGGGAGGGACCCCAGGTGCCGGCGGTGCCCCGGGTGCCGCCGGCAGCCCCGGGCTCTATCCCTCCGTGCCCAGGTGGTGGCTCGGCTCCTCGCACTGCCGCCCGACTTCTGGAGAGGCTTCGTGGGGATGGAGCAGGAGAACCTGGTGCCAACGCCAGCCAGCGCCCCGGACCCAGGGGGTGAACGCGGTGAGCCCATGGGACCCCCACCCCTGTGCTTGCAGCGGGGCTGGGGTGTGACACCGTAACCCCAAATCTGCCTTCTGTCCCACAGAGCCCCTCTGCCGCCCCGTCGCCTCCCCGGAGCCCCACGTGGGGCAGCTGAGCCCCCCCGGGACCTGCTGCCTCCCCAGCGCCCTGCGGAGCTGCGTGGGCACGGCCCCACGGCCCCCGTGAGTGCTGCTGGAAGTGGGTGTGGGGAACCAAGGGGGGGAAAAGGCTTGTGCCCCTGACTCATCTCCTCTCCCCCCCAGGCAGGGGGCAGCCCCCGGGAAGGTGGGGCGGTTCTTCCCCTCCCCGGTGTAGCTGTGCTCCCTGGGGACGGAGCTGGCAGCAAGGAGGAGGAGGAGGGAAGCCTGTGGCAGTGAGCAGCGTGGGCCTGCGGTGCTGAGCTTGGAGCTTGGTATGGTGGCCCAGCACTGTGCTCACGGGCTGGTTGGTGTTAAATGTTTGTATTAAGTGCTTGTATTAAACATTTGCAGCAAAACCAGCCTGGCTGTGACTGGCGTCCATCCATCCCTGTGCCAGGAGGGCGTTGGGTTGGGGCTCGCTGGCAGGATTGGGCCTGGGTGCTCAGGGAGAAGAGCCGTGCTTCCTTCAGGCACGGGTGAGCAGCCCTCCCCTGCATCCCTGCACAACCACCCGCCTGGGTGGGCAGGGGGAGGACAGGCAGGGTCCTGCTGCAGCCCCCCTCTCCCCACCCTGCAGGGCGAGGGGCCCCTGTCAGCCCAGATGTTGGCCTCAAGTAATCAGAGCTGCTGGGGCAGGACAACCCTAAGCGCTTCCAGACTTCCTGGCACCTCCGCTGAGGCCCCTTTAACTCCTTCCTCCCCTCCGGCACAGAGCTGGAGCACAGCGGAGGTGTGCCGGGGGAGCTGGATGGGGCAAGGGCTTGTCTGCCCCGCAGCAGGGCTGAAAACTGCCCCCGAAACTGTACTAAAACCCAGGGCAGATGTGGGATCTGGAGAAGAGAGAATTCATGTACAGTCCTGACAGCAAGCAAGTCTTCTGGCCCAGTTTCCCTCCACGCAGGGTTGCTCACCAGAGGGCACGGAAATTAGCACATCCAAGGCAGAGGCAAAACTGAAGGAGTTTTTAATGTGCTTAAAGTCAGGGAACAGCTAATCCCCGCCCAGGACCACAGCAGAGCTGGCATGGGAACGCGCAGGGCTGGGAGCAAGGATTTGCTGCAAATCCATCGAGCTGGGGTGGTACAGGATGGATGGAGAATCCCTAATGCGGTGCCTGGTGGGAAGCGCGAGGCGTGACCGGCCCTTGGCAGGCTGGGGCTTCAGCACAGGGCCCCGCAGCACGGGGAGAAGGCAGGGAGATAAGGGGCTGAGGGGCAGCGCTGTCACTGCCCTGTGCCAGGAGCAGCACGGTGCTGCCTTCAACAAAAACAGGTTTTTCCAACCCACAGAGCAAGCAAGGCGGTAGATCTCTGCAGGAGTGAGATGATCGTTCCAGTGCCCTGTGGCCGCAGCTGGTAACGAGGGCAGGCACGCAGGGAGCCCCCCCTCCATCCCGGTGGGCCCCCAGCGGGGCAGGGGGCTGCTGCCATCGCTCAGCACTGCTCCTGCACAGGTCTCAGCCTGCCGGGAGCACGCTGTGCTGGGCTGGCTGCTCTCCTGGCTGCTCTCCTGGCTCACACTGAGCCTTGGGGGGGTGGAGGTGTTACTGGGTGACTCCACAGCTCCCTCCAGGAGCAGCAGTGGTGGGAAAGGGCTCGCCTGTCCCAGCCACCCCTCTTGCCCAGTGCCCTCAGGACAGCCTGGTGCTGCTGTCTTTGCCCCGTGGGAGGCAGGAGCCCAGCTCAGGCTGTTGCAATCACGCTGTTGACAGCGGGAGTCTCGCAACAGGCTCGTGCTGGGTGGGGTGCTGAGGCAGAACAGGCACATTCAAAGCTCCCTTGTCTCTTAGATAGGTCAAGACTCCTACTTAGGAGTTGGACTCGATGATCCTTATGGGTCCCTTCCAACTCGGGATATTCTATGATTCCAAAACCTTCCCAAGAATTGGAGATACCAGCTGGGGGACAGCCTGGCATGGGGTACCAAGCCCTCGTGGGTAGTGCCCTTTGGCACAGAAGCACCCGAAGCTCAAGACCTGAGACACTGCAGGCAGCAGGAGCTCCCTGCGCATGCTCGCAGCAGCTGGCCTGGAGCCTGAGCCACGTGCTGTCCCCAAGTTTCACCCAAATCCCTGGGCTCTGAGAGAAGCAGCAAGCGAGGCTGATGCTCACCAGCTTTAATGTCTGTCTGGAGCAGGAATCAGGCACTTGCAGGGCTCCTCACCTGCCCCCCGGGGGTGCTGGGAACCCCCAGGAGGTGGCAGAGGTGACAGAGGCCACCCCAGCCCAGCAAGCAGCGAACTCAGAGGATAATCTGGTTCTTGTAGCTGCGGCTCAGCTCCTTGTGAGGAAGGACGATGGAGTTAAGAATAACAACCTCAGCAGGGATGGTGACACTGCAGCCTGTGGGGAGAGCACGAGGGGGGCAGTAATAGGGGAGCGGACCCTGCCCCATCCCTCAGAACCCAGGCTGCAGCTGGGACTCACCCAGGATCGTGATGGAAGGGGTGAGGCGGCCGTCCCTGAAGAGGGTCTCGCTGTCGATCTTGGCATAGGGATCGTTGGGGTTGGGGTCGCTGGGCGTTCCTTCAACCCGGGCCCAGCGCCCGATGGTGCTGTCCCAGCCCACGATGGTGTTGAGGACGCAGGTGTGGTCCTGGAGGGTGGGAGGGAGCAGTGACGGATGAGAGGAGCAGCAAGGTGCTGGAGGAGGACACCCCCTCCCTAGGGTAGGCCCTACTTACGTGCAGCGAGGCCCCGTGGAGGACGATGGACTCGCGCACACGCACGCCGGCTCCCACCGTCACCCCCTCCCCGATGGAGACGTTGGGGCCCAGCTGCAGGGGCAGAGGGACACGATGAGGTCAGGTAACGGCGCCCTCAGCCCCGCAGGGTCCCCCAGCACTCACCACTGCCGTGCTGTCGATGGAGGCCGTGGGGTGGATGTACACGTTCCCTGCAACACAAGGCAGGGTGTCAGGGAGGCAGCTCCCGGGAGTACCGGGCTCTGTGAGCGGGGCAGGACCTGCCCCGTGGGTCCCCTTCCTCCTCTGGCTGCATGGGGCAGCTCCTAGGGCCACTGGGGGGATGTCAGAGGGATACCTCTGATGATGGGGCCTCCAGGTTTGTTCTGGGCCAGCCTCTCCGGGTGGGTTTGGCTGTACTGGTTGAGGTAGAGGCGGCTGGCATAGATAGCAGAGCTGGGGGACGAAAAGCAAGGCTGTTACTGTGTCTGTAGTGCCCGCAGGGCAGACGAGGGTCCAAATTCAACGCCTGCCACCCCCACCCGTGGGGCTGTGTCTGAGCACCCTCCTCTCCCTCTCGGTGCTCCTGCTGCCCCAGCCCGTACCCAGCCGATTTGATCTGGCTCCAGAAGCCATCGGTTTTGTAGACGTAGAGCTTGCCGCTCCCAGCCAGCGCTGTGAAGACGTCCTGCTCCAGCCGGATCACTTCTGCACGCTGCCAGCCGTTGGAGTTCTCCTCTCTGCAAGCGAGAGGACCATTAGCCACCCACCAGGGACCCCAGCAGACTCTCCAAATCTAGGGGCTCCTTGGTCGTGGGGCTCTTCCTAGACTCCTTCCTAGCCGTGCACTTCTCCCCAAAGGCAGGGACGGAGTCGCTCTTCCAGCTGAAACAAGCTCTGGGCCAGAAGCGGGTGGTGCAAGAGCTGCACCTGGCCCAGGCAGGAGTAAGTGTGCTGGACCCTGCCCTCACTGCACAGCCGGGTTTTTGCAGGGCGCTGGCACAGAGCTGAAGGGGAAGCAGAACGCTCCCCGCTGAACAGCCTCGGCCCCTTGTCCAGAGCTGCATGAGGATGGGGTGGGAGGAGAGGGAGGGAGAAGGGGAGTCTCAAGCTGGCCAGGAGGAGACACACGGAGGACAGCCTCGCAGGGCTGGAGCAGGAGGAAAGCACGCGTTACCGCCAGGCACGACCCAGCACAGAGAGCAGCCAGCGCAGACACAGAGGGACGGACTTACCCAAGGTAAGGACAGCTGGTGCAGGACCAGGAAACAAGTGAGTGATGGCAGAGGAGGAGAGAAGATAGAGAAAGAATGGAGGATGAGCGTGCCGCTGCAGCCCCGGGGAGCAGTGGGGTGGGAGGGACGCAGGGCGGGGGGGGGCTCTCACAGCGCTAGCTCCTGCTGGTTCCGCTGGAAGACCTCGCCGATGTGCTGGAAGATGGCGGGCGTGAACAGGTAGATGCCGCAGTTGATCACCTCGCTGACAAAGGTGCTGGGCTTCTCAACGTAGTGCTGCACCTGATCAAGGGAGAGACGTGAGAGTTGGGGCACAGCACCCCTGCCCAGCACCGCCCTCTGCCCCAGTGCATGCAGGAGTGGTGTGGCACCCACCACCCACGCCGTGCCCCTGATGTACCTCCTGCGTGTCCGCGTTCGCCACGATGCAGCCGTAGTTCAGAGCCTGCGTCCTGTTAGCCTGTGGGGCGAGGCCGTATGAGTGCTGGAGTTTGCACCCAGGCCCTCATCCAGCGGCTCCTGGACAAGCCCAGGGCAGAGCAACGCTGCTCCCAGCCCCGCCGCTCACCGTGGTGCCCAGGATGACAAAGCTGTGCGCGTCCCCGTGCTGCTGCCTGAAGTCCAGCATCTCCTGCAAGGGGAACTCGGAGCACACGTCCGCGTTGAGCACGAAGAAGGCCTCGGCGCCGCCCGACAGGATCTGGTCTCGGAAGTGGTAGATGCCACCGCCCGTGCCCAGCGCCGCGTACTCCTGCAGATACCTGCGGGCCGAGGGGGGCAGAGGGGACAAGGGGAAGGGGGCAGAGGGGACAAGGACAAGTGTGCTTAGAGCGGGAAGCAGCCAGGGGAAGGCGGCAGGGGGCAGTGCAGCCGGGCACCCACCTGATGGGGATCTTGAACTCCTGCTGTGCCGCCACCAGGAAGCGGCTGAGGGCCTCGTGGGGCTGGTAGAAGCCCATCAGCAGGATCTCCTTCACGCCGGGCACCTGCGGGGCACAGGGGGCAGGGCAGCGCCGGGGCCCGACATCCCCTTACCCCCTGGGTCCCCCATTTCCTCTGACACCCCCATTTGCCCCCGGCTGCCCCATTTCCCCCGACACCCCCCTTTCCCCCCAACCTCCTAATTTCCCCCCAGCCCCCCTATTTCTCCCCCCTTACCCCCAGGTCCCCTATTCCCCTAACGCCCCCCTTTCCCCCCAGGTCCCCCATTTCCCCTGACACCCCCCTTTCCCCCCACCCTCCTAATTTCCCCTATGACCCCCCCTTACCCCCGAGGTCCCCCATTCCCCCCAACCTGCTACTTTCCCCCCAGCCCCCTCTTTCCCCCAGATCCTCCATTTCCCCCTGACCCCCCATTTCCCCCGACACCCCCATTTCCCCCCAGCCCCCCGTTTCTCCCCGAACCCCCCATTCCCCCCCCCCAGCCCCCCCCCTTTCCTCCCGACCCCCCCCATGTCCCCCCGTACCCCCCTTTTCCCCCCCCGTACCCTGGCGCACGCCTCGATGTGGTGCTGCACCATGGGCACGCCGGCCACGGGGAACAGCGGCTTGGGCACCTCGAAGGACAGCGGCCGGAACCGGGTGCCTGCGGGCAGGGCAGGGCAGGGCAGGGCAGGGCAGGGCGGTCAGCGGGGCCGGGCCGGGCCGGTCTCCGCCCGCAGCCCCCGGCACTCACCCTTCTGCGGGCCGCCGATGAGGATCACGGCTTTGAGCGGCATCGCGGCTCGGCTCGGCCCGGCCCGGCCCTGCCCCGCTCCCGGCGCTGCCCGGCGCTGCCCGGCGCGGCGCTTCCGCACACGTGTGGGACACGTCACCGCGCCGCCACCGCGCCGCCACCGCGCCGCCACCGCGCCGCCACCGCCCCCCCGCAGCCCGCCGGCCGCCAGGGGGCGGCTGCGGGGCGCGGGGGGGGGGGGCGGGGTTTGTGGGGGGGGTGGGCGGGGCTTTGTGGTGTGGGCGGGGTTTTTACGGGCGTGTGTGGGCGGGGCTCGTGGGGGCGGGCGGGGCCTGTGGGCGCGCTGCGGCTGCGGGGCGCGCTGCGCACGGCGGTGTGCGGGCGCGCGCGTGTGCGTGTGTGCGTGTGCGCGCGTGTAAGCACGCGTGTGTACGCGGGGTGGTGCCCAGGCACAGGCCCTCGTGCATGCACACGCGCCCGGGCGAGCAGGTGCGCGCGCACATTTGGATGAGCATCTCTCCGCGCGCGCCCTTGCACACGCGTGTGTCACAGTGCACTGCAGGTGCGCGCCTCAGGGCGATGCGCACGGCCAGGTGCACGGTGCCAGCCCCCCCCCCCCCCCAGTATTTCTACCCCACGAACACACCCCACCACCGGCCCGGTCCCGCAGCCCTGGCACCATCCCCACCTTCCCACACCGCCCTCACCTTGCACGCCTTGCACGCCCACACCTCAGCCCCCCCAGCACCCCCCACCCCCCCCCCAGTAACAGCACAGAGACGGGAACCGGCTGCTCAGGGCCTTTATTGCTGCTCTGGCACGTCGCTTGCTCCAGACCACGGGGACGGTGGCGACTCTGGAGCCCGGCAGAGAGGCGGGGGCAGGCGCGGGGACGGGGGCAGAGCCGGGGCAGAAGCCTTCTCCCCGAAGTCAATAAATAAAAGCCCGAGCGATGCAGCAGCAGCTGGAAGGCGGTGCCCGAACGCTGCCCCCGACCCGCACCGGGGCACCCAGGGGAGGCGAAGGGGGTCTGGGCAGGGAGGGGCACGGAGCACCCCGCACGGCCCCAGTGCGGGCAGCGCCTGTGCGTGTGCAAGGGCACGCGTGTGCAAGGGGGGGTGTGCGTGGCTCAGCAAGGCACGTGTGGGGCCGTGCGTGAGCGCGCTGCGGGGCGGGAGGTGCTGCAGAGGGTGCCGGGGGGGGGGCTTTGCAGAAACAGGCGCGTGTGCGAGCATCTCCACCCGCTCGGGGTGCCCCCGGGGAGCACGAGCAGCGTGGGCCTGAGCAGGCGCAGGAGTGTGCGTGGCACGGGGGTGCCCGGGTGCCGGCGGGGGTGGCACGCAGCCCCGGGGAAGGCACCGGCGTGGGTCCCGGGCTGCAGCCCCGCGGGGTGGGAGCGGGGCCGTGCTGGTGGCTGGCCCCTCTCTGCACAGCCCCCCCTCCTCGGGCACTGCCGGGCAAAGCAGGGTGACCGCGGGCACCCTCAGTCCGTGCCGGGGGGCTTGTGCCCCTCGCCCCCTGTGCTTGTGGCCGGTGGGAGCCGCGGGTTGTGGTGTAAGGCACGCGGCTGAGCTGGAGGCTGCGGCGGGACCCGTGTTGTGGGGCCAGCCCCCCACCGACCGCATGGCCCAGGCTGGCCGGCGTGCTGGCGGCTCTCCGAGACCCTCATCCGCATCCCGTCCCCATGCCGTCCTCCCCCCAACCCTCTGACACGTTCTCCATCCATCCATCCACCCCGGCATCACTGCCCGGCCCCGGCTGGGGCTCCGTTTTCCTTCTCCATCGTCTCCACCCGAAGAGTCGCCGCCTGTCCCCATCCCCTTCCCCGTCCTGCCCCGCCAGCATCCCCGGCACGTGGGGTCCGTGGGCTCATCCCGGCTCCTCGGCCGCCCCGTCCCGCGGCCCCTGGAATGTTCCTCTGGCTCCTCGCCCCTCGTGGCTACTGCGGCCCCGGCGGCTGGCCGCCCTGGTAGGAGCGGAGTAAGACCTTGTGCTTGGTGACGGCCTCGCCGCGGCGCCGCTGGTGCTCCACCAGGAACTCCTTGAGGCGGTTGGTGGTGAAGGTGAGGGTCTGGCGGCGCAGCTTCATCAGGTAGGCGTCCTGGAGCCAGGCGTTGGCAAAGCAGTCCTTCACCGTGGGGCGGCTCCTGGCGCAGGGGCGGCTCGGGGTCAGCGGCCACGGGGTGCCCACCACCACCTCCGTGCCCCATGGCATCCCAAAACCGAATGCCAGTGCTTCCACCCCCCCCGGCCCCGGGGCGTCCCAGCCCTCTCCAGGAGCAGGGATGGGTCCCGGGGGTCACCGGGCTGGGGTGGGCACTCACCAGGGGTGGACGGTGAGGACCTTGCGGATGAAGAGGGCAGCGCTCTGCGAGACGTTGGGGTACAGCTTGAAGGCGTCAAAGCGCCCCGCCAGGATGCGGTTCTCCGTCTCGATGGGGTCCAGCTCGAAGAACGGCGACCGCCCGCTCAGCCTGGGAGGGAGGGAGGGAGGGAGGGAGGGAGGGAGCGAGGAGGTGGCACGGGATGGGGTGCAGCCGTGGGAGGGCACCCCGCACCCACACACCCCCACAGGGGGTCCAGTTGGGCAGGGTCTGCAGGGCTGCAGCACCCCCCCCCCCCCAGCCCGGTGTCCCCCATGGCACCGAGCCCTGCTCATCACACCTCAGGTGCTCGTGCCCACGGCCCCCTGCTCTTACATGATGTAGGTGAGGACGCCGACACCCCAGACATCCGCGGCAGAGCCCACCGGGTCGCCCTTCACCACCTCCGGCGCTGCAAGGGAGCAAATCTGGCATGTGCACGGGGCGGCCAGCCCAGCACCCCCAATGCACAGCACCCACGGCATCCCCAGCACCCCGTCTTTCACCCTCCAACACCCCCATACCCCAACAGACACCAGCAACCCTAAAAAAAAAAAAAAAAAAGACACCCCCAGCACCCCAAAGACTCCCCAGCCTCCCCAAGGCCCCCCAGCCCGTGCCCACCCGGGGCTCACTGCACCCCATCCCTGCGCCCCGTCCCCCTGCCCCACTCACACATGTACTCCAGCGTGCCCACGCGCCGGCCCAGCTGCCGCAGCACCAGGGGGTTGTAGGTCTGGGCGCTGCCGAAATCGATGATCTTGAGGGCGTTCATGCCCGAGACGACGACGTTGTCGGGCTTGATGTCGAGGTGCACGATGCGGCGGCCGTGCAGGTACTCGAGGCCCTGCAGCAGCTGCAGCACGTAGCTCACCACGTCGTCCTCCGAGTAGCGAAACCTGCGGGTGGGGGACGTGAGCGGGGTCCCCACGCTGCTCCCCAAACCCCAGTGCTCCCCCCCGCCCGCCCGCCCGCCGGGACCTGTCCACGATGCTGTAGAGGATTTCCTTGCCGGCGCAGTTCTCGCAGATGAGCACCAGGTAGCGGGGGGTGATGTACGCCTCGTGCAGGGCCATGATGCGCTCGTGGTGCAGCGCCTTCAGGATCTCGTACTCCTGCAGCACGCTCTGCTTCCTCTCCGCCTCGTAGGGCACGATCTTGGCTATGAAGTGCTTCCCCGTGGCGTTCTCCTTGCACAGCCGGATCACCCCGAAGCGGCCCCTGCAGCACAGGGCAATGCTCAGCCCCCCGGGCGGGATGTTTTGGGGTCACCCCGACACAGCACCCCATCCCGCCCTTCCTCACCTCGCCTTCTCGTCCAGGAAGGTGTACGGCTTCTGGGGGATGCCCTGCCGCAACGCCGTGCCGTCCGGGGCCCCGCTGTCAGCCGGGGGCTCCTTGGAGGATGGGGCAGGGGTGGGGGCCTCTTGGGCAGGGGGCGAGGTGGGGGGCATGGAGACGAAGGAGGTGACCATGTAGGGGGGCATCTTCCTGGGGGGAGCAGCGTTGGAGGTGGTCGACGCCGGGGGAACGGGGGTGGATTTGGATGGGGAGGGTGCCCGGGGCTGGGGGGAGCCCTGGGTGGGCGAGGTGGGGGTGGATGTGTCCGTGGGAGCGGTGGGGGAGCCCCGGGCAGGGGAGCTGGCCTGGGGCACGGCGGCAGTCCGAGGGGGGGTGAACACCAGCTCTGGGGGCTCGCAGACGGTGATGTTGGGTGGCAGCTCGGGGTCTGGCCGCGGCCCCCCGGGGACGCCAGCCTGCGGTGGCCGCTCGGGCTTCTGCAGCGCTGCCTTGTGCTTGCGGGGCGGCGTGGTGGGGGGCAGCCCCGCGGCCGGGGGCTCCAGCTGTGCCTGGGGGGTTTGGGTCGAGCGGCTGGAGGCCACCTTGTCGGGGACAGGGACGGTGACGTCCTTGGCCGGGGCAGCTCGGGAATCTGTGGGGAGGAAGGGGAGCTGTGAGCCAGGAGCGGGGTGCAGGCAGCATCCCCCGGTCTGAAGCCCTCGGGGGAAGATCCCCCAGGACCAAGAACCCCCAGAGCAGCAGAGGCTGCAGCCCCACACCCCGCCCCACATCCCTGAGCTCGCTGTGGGTGCTGCCCTGCAGGAAGGGCTTTTGCTCACCTGCTGCCTCCAGGTGCACCTTGCCCGACGGGGTGCTGAAGGGCCCCTGCCCGGCCTTGTTGACACAGGCCACCCGAAACTTGGGGGCGCTGCCGGGGGGCAGCTCCGTCACGTTGAAGTAGCAGTCGGCGATGCCGGTGCTGACCAGCTTCCACTCGTGCTCCCCTGCCGGCACAGGGGCACGGTGAGGCTCAGGGAGCTGTGAGGCAGGGCGCAGCATCCTGCCCCCCCCCCCCAGGACACTTCCCCAGGCCACCAGCACCCATCCATGCAAGGGCAAGGGTTGTAGCCCAGCCAGGGGGTGTCCCCAAGCAGCGTGGGGGGGTGGCCGGCTGGTGGCCACGCTTTTACCGGCCACATACCCTCCAGCCGGCACTCCAGCGTGTAGGTGCAGGGGGCTTTGCTCTCTGCAGGCTTCCACAGCACCAGCACCGTGTTCTTGTACTTCTGGGCAATCTCCGGGGTGCCCGGCCGCCCGGGGAGCCCTGCCGGCGGACAGACAGGGCAGGCTGGGACCCACGGGGAGATGCCTGTGCAACAGCAGCCTGCCCCTCTCGAAAGCCCCAGGTGGGGATGTGGAGAGCAGCGATCGAGCGCCCTGCCCCAGTGGATCCCCAGCCCCAGGGCTGTGCCACCAGGCGAGCAGCGGTGCCCAAGCGTGTCCCTCCTGCCAGAGCCAGCCCCCAGCAACCGGAGCAGGCAATCCCCAGCGCCTGGTGCATGCTCTGTCCCTGCAGGGCAGCACCTCTGTCCCCCGAGGTCCCCCCCGCATCCTTACGTGCCACAGCCAGCGTGCAGGAGCTGATGGCTGTGCCCAGGGTGTTGGCGGCTGCGCACTCATACAGCCCCGCATCCTTCCTGGAGACCTTGGAGATGGTGAGCATCTGGCGGCCGTCCTTGCAGGAGACGATGTTCAGCGCGTTGTCCGGCTGCAGCGAGCGCTTGTCTGCCGGGGGAGCAGAGGAGAGCGATGCCACCGCGGCTCCCCCGGCACCTACCGGCCCGGCAGCCCCGGCAGCAGCCCCCCACCTTTCATCCAGATGATCCTGGGGGTCGGGCTGCCGGCGGGCAGGCAGCAGAGGGTCAGCGCGTCGCCCTCCAGCAGCACCTGGTCCTTCAGCTTGATGTGGAAAACGGGGGGGAAGTCTGCAGGGCGGAGGGCAGGGTAAGGACCTGGGGTGCCAGAGGGGGGACCCGCGCGCCCTGCGCCCCGGCCGTGCCTACCCGACTCGCTGGGCGCATGCTGCCGGCTGGCCGCCGAGCCCTCCTCCCGCAGCAGGCTGGAGGGGATGCTGGGCTGCGAGGCCATCTTCTCCTTCTTAGCCCGGGACAGCCCCCAGCGCTCCCAGCGTGACCGCTTCTGCCCCTCACCTGCGGGGACGTGGACGGGGGGCTGCTCAGACGGGGGTCTGGGGACAGCCCGGGCTGCCCCGGCGGTGCCGTCAGCCCCCAGCTCACCTTTGGCGGAGGCGGAGGAGCGGGTGCTGCCCTCCGAGCGCAGGGACTCGGAGGAGGGCGCCGGTGCCGGGGGTGGGCCCACCTGGTCCTGCGCCGCGACGCCCACCCGCCGCAGGCTGTCGCCCTCCGAAATGGAGCGGCGCAGCAGGGAGGGCCGCCGCTGCCCGGGCTCCCCCGGCTCCTCGTCCTCCGGCCGCTCGTCCGACAGGCTGCGGAGCCGCGAGGACACGCGCTCCATGGTGGCGCTGATCTTCCTGCGCACCGCCACCACCGGCGACTCGCTCTCCCCGCCGCCCCCCGGCTCCGACTTGAGGCTCTCCGAGTCCCTCCGCTCCTTGGAGCTGCCCAGGCCCAGGCTCCAGGAGAAGCGGCGCCCGCGGGTCGGGGTCTCGCCGCCCCCTTCCTCCCCCTTGCTCTTCCTCCTCTCGGCAGGCGGCGTGCGCTTGAGGAGCACGGACATCCTGCGGAGGAAGCCGCTGTCCTTCTGCACCTCGTGCAGGTCCTGCACGGACTTGGACTTCTCCGCCAAGCCGCTGGACTTGGACTTCTCCGCCAAGCCGTCAGGCTGGCTCCTGCGCAGCTCCAGGGGCACGCCGGCCGGTGTGGGCCGGTAGATGCCCTCGTCGTGGGCCGCGGGGCTGGCCAAGTGCCGGTCCTCGGAGCGGGAGCGCGTGAGGAGCTTCAGCCCGCGGCTGAGCGACGACTCGCGGCTCCGCTTGAACTTGGCCTCGAAGACCTCCTCCGAGTCGATGTCCTCGATGAGCAGGGAGCTGGAGGAGCCGCTGGCCTTCATCTCCTTCTTCTCCACCGGTGCCGGCGTGGGGGGCTCGGCAGGGGCAGGGGCAGGGACAGCGGCTGGGGGCTGTGGGGCCTCCTCGGTGGCCGGCTCCCCACCTTGCGTGGCTCCCATGGCTTGCATGACCTCAGCGTAGGAGGACGTCTTGGGGGCCCGGGCGCCGGGGACTGCGGGCTGCTGCGGGGTGGCTGCTCTCGCCCTGGCAGCCCCCTCCCCAGCTGCCCCACCGGCTCTGGTGGCTTCGGCCTTGGTGGTCACCTTCTCCTCCTGCCCTGAGGCTGCTGGCTTCTTCCCTGCAGTGGTGGTGGATGCTTTGGCGGGGGGCTGGCCCCGCTCCTCGGGGACTCGCCTCTTCTCTTGGGCAGCCTTGGCCGTGGGGGGCCTGGGTAAGGTGGCCTCCAGCGCCTGGGGCCGGGCGTCAGAGAGCGCCGAGAGCGATGGGGACTCCTTGAGCCGCTGGGCCTCCGCGTGGGCCACCGGGATCTCCAGGGGCGCACCGGAGCGGCGGTGCCGGACGACGGGCTCGGCGTCGCCCTGGCTGAAGGAGCTGCTCTTCTGCAGGACGCGCTCAGGAGGCAGAAGCTGCGACGAGGCGGCCTCGCTGGAGGCCGCCCGCACCAGCCTTGGCCCCGCCGGCGCCAGCTGCTCCACGCGGGGCGGCCGCAGCCCCTTCTTGTCGGGGCTGACCCCCAGCGTCTCCAGGAGGGGACCCCGCAAGCCGCTGACCTTGCCGTCGGTGGGGCCGCTCCGCAGCAGGCGCTGGCGCATCAGCTCCAGGCGCTGGGCGTGCTCCTCCTCGCCCCCCCCGGCGCCGCGGCAGCTCCATGGAGGCCGCCTTGGCCAGGGCTCGGCGGGGCTCCCGGCCCGCCTCGGCCCCCTCCTCGGCCCCTGGGGGCTGCCCCAGCAGCAGGGCGCTGTCGGCTGAGCTGCCCCGCTTCAGCTCGCCCCTGCGGGCGCTCTCCGGGGACTCCAGGCTGGAGCCCTTCCTCATGGCTTTGCGGGGGTACTCCGTCCGCTTCTGGGCCTCGGGGGCTTCCTCGTCGGAGGAGCCGGGTCCCTCTGCCTCTGCGCACGGCCGCCGTGGCCCTGCGGCCCTTGGCCTCTTCCCCAGGGCCACCCCAGGCTTCCCCGCGCCCTCGCTCTGCCACTCCATAGCGGAGCCATCCCCTGGCATGGCCACCTCCTGCCTCGGGCCCTCGGGCGGCCCCGGTGCCTCGTCGTCCGTGGGGATCTCGTTGAGGGACATGCGGGAGCCAGAGAACTCCACCTGGTGCGGCATGGGGATGAAGGGCAGCTCGTCCAGGTCATCGGAGTCCGAGGAGGACGACAGCGCCGGGGACTCCTTGAGGTGCCGGGGCACGGCGATGGAGAGGTGGTTGGAGGTGTCCTCCAGCAGCTCCGGGATGGGACGCAGCACCATGTTGCACTTGTAGCTGATCTGCGAGCGCTGCAGCACATGGACAGGGCTGGATCAGGCCCGGCTGGGCGGCATAGCACCATACAGCCCAGCACCCAGCCTCCCACCCCGGCTCCTGCCTTCACCTGCCATTTCCGACGGGAGAGGAAGAGCTTCAGGTGGTCAGTGCTGATGACCTTCCCCTTGGCCAGCGTCTGTGGGGAAAGGGGACAGCAGCGTCACACGGACCACGTACCGAGCTCTGAGGGGCCCTGCTGCCCCCAGGTGCTGCTCCCTGCCCAGACTCACCTTGAACCAGGGGTGCTCCAGGGTCTGCTCCGCGTTGGGTCTCCTGTGAAGCAGCACCGCCAGGTGAGGACTGCCCTGGCCAGAGTGTTTTGGCATCCCGTGCTGCCCCCTCACCCCAGCACCCTGGGGTGCACCCAGCCTGCCTGTATCCAGCCGTGCACCCACCACCACCACCAGGCTCCCTGGAGCACCAGGCTCATGCCATGGGGTGGCAGGATGGAGAGGGAGGGCATCACCTTCAGCAGGGACACAGGGACTTTGTCCGGCCCCAGCAGGACCCATCTGCTGATCCGGGGTGCCCTGAACCCCCAGACACCCGTCACCACCCAGGAACACGGGTATGGGGCACACAGCCAGTGCCGTGCCCCCAGGAGGACCTCGTGGCACTCACAGCCTGTCGTTGACCAGCACTTTGATGACAAAACCCTTGGCCTCCCGGGTGAGCCCCTGGAACATCCTCTCCTCGAAGGCCACGTTGTAGTTGCGGATGTTCATCAGCGTCGTCTTGTCGTTCTCACCCACGAAGGGGGAGATCCCTGTGAGGCTGCAAGGGGGGGACACGGCCACTGGGACATGGGGCAGCCGCACGGCAAGCCCTGGGGACTGAGGGACAGACCACAGCCCCAGTGCCACAGGGCAGGAGCAGCTGGGGAGGAGGTGAGCATGGCCCCAGCTGGAAAGGGGGCAGAAATGGGGTCCCTTCCATGGGGATACGGCAGGGCACTTACCACAGGTAGGCGATGACCCCCACAGGCCTGCAGAGAGGAGAGGGGGGTCACTGCACAGCCCGAGCCCCCCGGCACAACGGGGATGCTGGGGTGCACCTGGGCAGGGGGCTGCTCTTACCAGACGTCGGTGACGCTGGAGACGGGGCTCTGGTTGACGATCTCGGGGCCCACGAACTCGGGGGTGCCGTACTTGCAGTACTGCGGCTCGTCGGGCGTCAGCTCCTGCGCGTTGCCGAAGTCGCAGATGCGGACCTGCTCGCTGCTCGAATCCGCCATCAGGAGGTTTTCTGGCTACAGGACAGCGCGGGGCGGGCGGGAGCTTGGCGGGAGGCTCCCAGGCTGGGGAGAGGCAGGGCAGGACACGGGGCACTCCCCGAGCAGGGACCGGGGCCGTGGGGAGAGCACTCACTTTGATGTCCAGGTGCAGGACGTGGTGCTGGTGCAGGTAGCAGATCCCCTCCAGGATCTGCCGCATGTAGGAGCGGACCTGTGAGAGGCCGGAGGCGGGGTGGGGATGGCACCCAGGGGACCATTGTGGTCCCCTCAGCCCCACGTGGGACCAGGCGGAGGAAGAAGAGGGCTGTCACCCCCCTTTGGGCATGATGCAATGTCCCTGGGCCCCCCCATGTCCCCAGCTACCCTCTCCACCCCATGGCTTTGCCCTGCCAGGGCTCACCCACCTCAGACTCGCACACCGAGGGCTTCCTCGCCATCCTGTCCAGCAGCTCGTCTTCGGCACAGCTGGGCGTTGGTCAAGGAGCACAGGAACGCGGTGCCCCCCTTGGCACCCCGCTCGCACGCACCCACCCTGCCCACCCGTGTCCCCCAGCCCTCCCCTGGCCCCCAGGCCACGCAGTCCCGGAGGATACAGCTCCATCACCATGATGACGGCGTTCTTCTTCTCGAAGGCGTCGTGGAAGAAGACGATGCGCTCGTGGTCCAGCTGCGAGAGGATGTGCAGCTCCCGGCGTGCCGACTGCTTGGCCTTGGTCCTGCCGGGGACGAACTTGGCGGCGAAGTCCAGCCGGCTGCTCTTCTCCGTCACTCTCCGCAGGTAGGAGAAAGCCCCCCTGTGACATGAGGAGGGATGGAAAGGGGCTGGCAGGGCAGCTGGAGACACACCTGTCCCTGCAGGCACTTGGGTCTGCAGGGAGCTGCCCCAGGACCACCCCTGGAGGACCAGGACCACCCTTGGAGGAGCCGGTGGCCCCGTACCTCCCGATCTCCTCGTGCACGTCGTAGTAGTCGGTCAGGCGTCGCGCCTTGTGCAGCGCATCCTCCTCCATGCTGGCATCGGCCGCGGGCTGGGCTGGGGGAAGGAGAGGTGGTGGGGGGGGGCAGCAAGGGGCCGGGGGCTGCCCCGTGGGGCCAGGCAGGGTGGGGGCCGGGCGGCCATACCTGAGCGCACCACCAGCTCCGCCTTGCAGGACACCTCCCCGGCCAGGTTCCTGGCTGTGCAGGTGTAGACCCCGCTGTCGGGCTCGGCGGCGCCCAGCACCACCAGGGAGCACTCGTTGTCCTCGTAGACAAAGCTCAGGTGGCTGCTCTCCTCCAGCAGCTCCCCGTCCTGGGGGCGCGGCGGGCGTCAGGGGGGCCCCTGCCGTCCCCCACCAGCTCCCACCACCGGCACGGATGCAGCACCCTGCATCAGTTGGGGTGACACAAAGCCAAAGCCCCAGCGCGGGGACCCCGAGGCAGCGGAGGAGAGCAGGGAGCGTGGGTCTGGGGGTCAGGAGGAGGTGGTGGGGTCCCATCCCACCTTGTACCACATGATGTCCGGCAGCGGCTTCCCCTCCACCACCACGGCGAAGCGCGGCGTCTCCCCTTCCTGAGCATCGATGTCCTCCATGATGGACTCAAACCGCGGCGCCTCTGCCAAGAAATGGGGCGTGGGGCACCATGGGGCAGTGCCATCCCCCTGCCGCGGGCATGGGGAGCTGTGGGGGACCGCCCCGTGGCGTCCGGCTACGGGGCACGGAGAGCAAGTGCCAGCCCATGGCATGGGGACGTGGAGTGCCGCAGGGCTGTGGCAATGCGACACTCTTGGGAGCAGGGCACCGTGGGGCAGTGCCACTCAGCAGACATGGGCATGGGGCAGAGTGGGGCTGCATCTCCCCGTTACACAGGGGTGTGGGGTACTGCAGGGCAGTGCCACCCCATTACACACAGGAATGGGGCACCATGCAGCAGTGCCACCCATAGCACGTGGCCAAGGGGCGCGATGGGACAGTGCACCCATGGCGCAGTGCCACCCACAGCGCAGTGCCACCCCATGCACACGCTCATGGGGCGCACAGAACACCTCTGCCCAAGTCAGACAGAGGTGTAGGACACCAGGCAGCACTAGCAGTGGTAGTACCAATGGTAGGTACCATGGTTTGAGGGCCTTCAGCCCTACAGGGTGACATACACGTATGGAGCATGGATGAGCAATGCCGTGCTATGGGGCAGTGTCCCCATGGCACACAGCCACGGCGCACCGTGGGGGCAGTGCCACCCCATGGGGCAATGCCGCCCCCACGGCACACGGCCTCGGGGCACCGTAGGGCGATGCCCCCCCATGGCAGAGGGGCACGGCCCCCCGGCGCGGGGGCACCTACCTGCGAGGTGGAGGCGGAGGGTGCAGCGGGCAGAGCCGTGGCGGTTGCTCACCTCGCAGGCCAGCGGCCCCGCGGCCCCCCGGCCCACGCGCAGCAGCCGCAGGCAGTGCTGGTCGTCGTCCGGCATCGTCACCTCGCACGTGCCGTCCTGCTCCCCCAGCACCTGCCCGCCCCTGCGGGCACACGCCGTCAGCCTGTGGCCGCCCCATGGCACCCCACAAGCTCTGCGCGTCGCCCTCGGGTGCGTGCCCAGCCCCAGGGGTGAGGCCGGGCGTGGGGCACCGCACCGCGTCCCACCTACCTCTTCCAGGTGACGGTGGCCTCCACGTGGTTGATGGTGATGGTGACGGAGGCCGGCTGGCCCTCCACCACGTACACCACGTCTGGCTTGTCCAGGATGACCGGGGCCTCCTCCAGGTAGGGACCTGCCACGCACATCGTCACCACCACCTCAGCACCCCGTGTCACCCAGCCCCAGGCAGCTCGCCATGCCGCCGGGCGCGCAGACCCCCCACGTCCCACCCCAGCACCCCACCCTCGCCCTGCTGCCCCTCTCACCCCGATCCAGGAGCTGCACGGGCCCCACGAGCGGGGACGGCTTGCTGTTGGTCTTGGGGGTGGAGGTGATGACACGGAAGAGGTACTGGGCCCCCTTGGTGAGCCCGTGCACCGTGTAGGTGGTGTCCCGCACGCCGCTCACCAGCACCACCCACTGCGTCGTGCCCAGCACTTGCATTTGCACCACGTAGGTCACCGAGCTGGGGTCTGCGTGGGGACAGGGTCAGTGCAGAGCCCCCGGCACCCCACCACGCTGCTGCCCACCCCCTGCCCGCTCCGAGTCCCCTCACCTATGGCAGTGTCCAGCCACTTGGGCTTGTTCCACGTCAGCGTGATGGCCCGGCCGGTCACCAAGGCCACCGTGGGGGGCCCGTCGGGGGGCGTGGGCACCACGTCTGCATGGGAGAGGTGGGGAGCGGCGTGAGCCCCCGGGAGCCCCCCACACACCACCAGCTGAACTTCCCTGTGGTCCTGTCCCCTGCCACCCCAGCACCGTGCTGCGGGGACGCCGAGCCCCATCTGTCACCTACCCGTGACGTAGAGGTGCGCGTAGCAGGTGGCCTTCCCGACTTTGTTGGCAATGACGCTTTTGTAGACGCCGGCATGCGCGTGGCTGACGGCCGTGAACACCAGGCGATGGATGTCCTTGTCTGCGGGGACAGGGGTAAGAGCCCGTCAGCAGCGCCGTGCCGAGCTCCCTTCCTGGAGCCCCCGGTGCCGCGGGGAGGGCGGGGGCCCTACACTGCATCATCTTGCGGTCGTCGGTGCTGTCGATGCGGGTGCCGTTGTGGAACCAGGTGATGGAGGGGTAGGGCAGCCCAGCCACCTGGCACTCCAGCACCGCCTCCTTCGACTCCACCACCTCCAGGTTGTGCAGAGGCTTCAGGAAGTCGGGCATGGTGAAGCACTCCGCCTCGGTCTCCGCCTGCTCCGGTTCCTCCGGGATGGACGGCATCTTCTCCAGCTTGGAGCTGCGACCACCCACACGTGCTCACCACGGGAGCGCGGTGCCCCCAGCCCGGCCCCAGGGGAGGGACCCCCCCAAATCCCAGGGGGCAGCGAGCAGGGAGACACCCATCTTACATCTGGGAGGCAGCAGACGGCCGTGGCTCCTCCACGTAGAGCTCGGCGGAGCACTCCACGTGGCCGTGGGCGTTCCTGGCGGTCACCACGTAGTGCCCCTCGTCCTCACTGCCCACGTGCACGATGACCAGGGAGTGCAGCCCCCCGTCCCGCTGGATCCTCACGTTCTCCCCTTCCTGTACCGGCTGGCCTGCGCAGAGACACGGCCCTCGGCATTCCCAGCCCTGTGCCATCGGGGGCTCCAGGGGGGGCCGTGGGCGTGGGGATTACCGAAGTGGGTCCAGGTGACCGCCGGCGGGGGCGTCCCGCTGACCATGCAGTCGAAGCGTGCCGTCCGCCCTTCCACCACGTCCACGTCCTCCAGCTTGCGGGTGAAGAGCGGCTGCACCGAGGGCTTCACCGTCAGCCGGGCGCTGCAGGTCAGCTCGTCTGCAAGGAGAGCGGGCAGGGGCTGAGCCCCAGACGGGTGCGGGGGGGACAGCCACACGCGGGGGTGCAGGGGCAGGGCAGGACGCGGTGTGTCACCCCAGGGTGCTGCAGGGTGACCAAGGTGCCCGTGCGCAGGGATGGTGCTCTGCTGGCAGGGGGGTGCCTCTTCCCCCCCCTCAAACAAGAGAGATACTGGCTGCTGGAGGGGTGAGAGGGTGCCCTGTCCTCCCCTGAGGCATGGGGTCGCAGCCCTGGGGACGGGGCGGTGACGCTGAAGCAGGCAGTGCCAGCACAGTGCCATGGGGCTCAGTGCGGGTGCAATGCTCCAGGTGGGGTGGTTGTGGCAGGGACCGCTTTGCACTGACGGGGTCTTCGCCCAGCCCAGGAGGGGAACGGGACAGGGATATCCCTGCCCGATGAAGGGCACACAGGGCAATGTCGGAGGCACAGGGCAGGGCAGCATGCAGGAGGCTGGATGCTGCTGCCCCTCCCCAGCTGCCAGCTTGTGGGGAGAGGGCAGGCCACCCTCACCCCTGCCCATTGCCCCCGCCAGGCCAGCAGGGACATGTTGGTAACTGGAGCTGGGTGCCCAGAGGCTGTGGAGCCAGCTGGGCTGAGAACAGCCGGGATGAAGGCAGGCGGCTCGGGGTGCATGGTACAGCCGTGGTGCAAACACGTCTCCCTGGGTGCCAGAGCTTCCACAGGGAGCCCAGGGAACGGCACACACCAGCTACGGGGGGCAGACGTCCCTCTCTATCCCCACACCCCCTCCAGCACTCACAGCCACGCTGGGGGGACCCTGAAGCCCCAAGCCCCAGGGGTGCCGGCCTCATTGACCACCACGCGGGGGCCGTCCCCCAAGCGAGACCCCCGGTGGGGCTGCGTGCCCGCCGCTTACCTTTGGCCGTGCTGAGCTTGCAGGTGTAGATGCCGCTGTCGTCCTCGTGCACGGAGGTGAGCAGCAGCTTGCACTTGCGCCCGTCAAAGTGCATCTTGCATTTGAGCAGGGCGGGCTGGAGCAGCCGGCCCCGCGACAACCAGTCCACGTCCATGTCTGGCGGGCCAGCCACCAGGCACTCAAAGAGCGCCAGCTCCCCCGCCCCGACCACCACGTCCTGCAGGGGAACCACCACGGCCAGGGACTGGCACTCGGGGCGAGCTGCCCGGGAAGGGGGGAGAAAGAGAGAGAAAGAGAGAGAGAGAGAGAGAGACGCGTCTCAGCAACTGAAAAGCAACCATGGGAGGTGGCGGGGAGGGGGCCGTGCGGGGCAGGGGCATGCGGGGAGGGGGCCCGGCGCCGCGGGCGAGTGCGCAGGGCGCAGGCAGGGGGGTGCAGCGGGGAGGAGGTGGGGGCGAGATGTGGGAAGCGGAGCTGAGCCGGGGCGGGGGGCCGGGGGGGTGTGGGGGTGAGGGGAGGTGTCCGTGCCAGGAACACACCACACAGCGCTTTACCAAACAGATTTTATTAGAGCTACAAAAAGGGTCACGGCCTCGCAGCCCACCCCCCGCCGAGCCCCCCCAGGGAGAAGAGACCCAAGCCGGGGCTGCCTCTGCGGCCAGGAGCCGGGCGGACCCCGGGGACGTGGCCGGGCTGCGAGGGACTTCTGTGCCACCAGCCCCCGCCCCGGCACGGGGGTCCCCGGGTCCCTCATTCCCCACGCTCCCAGGTGACCGCTGTGGAGCCCCCACTGCACCACGTCCCCTTCCCTATGGAAGCTGAGCCAACGGCGGGGCCGGGCTCCCCGCTCCCCGTCCCCTGGGCGGCGAGGAGAGGAGCAGCAGGACACAGACACAGACAAACGGACGGAGCGAGAGACAAGACAGCATCGTACGGCCGCCCTGGCCCGGCTGAGGGGGTGCCTCCTGGCGCTACCCCGCCGTTCCCCCCCTTCTCCCCCCGCCCGCTGCTCGGCCTCGGTGCCGCCTCCCCCGGCCATCCAACGCGCCCGCGCCCGCCGTCGAGGGCCCGCGCGTCCCCGCGGTGCGTCCAGGACGAGGCGGCGGATGGAGCAGAAGGTAATAACACAAGGTGAGGTCCACTGCCTAAGAGGTGTCCAACTAAGAGCCCCGCGGCCGCGGCTCTGAGAGATGCACCCCCTTATCGTACTCCCCCTGCGTACAGACAAAAACCGCAGTCAGCAAGCAGAAGGGTTAGTGCAGCGGAGACGGGGCCGGCACGCACACGAGGGGCGTGCACGCGCGAGGGGTTGTGAGCGCACGCCGGCACGCAGCGCCGCGTGCCCCGGGCACGGACGTGGACCACGCTGAGCCTGGTGCCCATCCGTCCGTCGGGCACGTGCCCGGCTCCCGCGGCCGCCCCCGCGCCGCTGCGCTTTGCTGGAGGCTGGAGCGGGGTCTGGCAGGACACAAGCGGTGCAGCGAAGGCTGGGGTGGGTTGGGGACAGCCCGGGGGGCTCAGGCAGCCGTCAGCAGGGAGGGCTGGGGGGAGCAGGGCACACAAGCAAAGGGCAAGAGAAAGGAGGCAGCATCACTCGTCCCCGCGGGCTCCTTCCTTCCTGGCGCGTGGTCCCCAGCCACCCGCCCTGTTTGCGCGCACGTTTTAGGGGATCTAGGAGGATGCTGAGCCCACAGCAGGGCTGGGGAGACACAGCCCAGCCCCGGGCACCCAGGCTAACGTGGGACCTGCTCTGAGCTGGGAACAAGCAGGGAGGGGACCTCTCCAAGCTGCCCGCTGGCTGGGCACAGCTTGCAGGCAGGGAGGGAGGGAGCCGTGGGTGTGCTGGGGGGAGATGTCCCCTGCAGGGCCACTGAGGGCATAAGCCCTTCTTGCGCAGCCAGAGCCAGCACCTGGCGCCAGCACGGGTGCCTGCGGGGACAGAGGGACATAGGATGAAGCTGGGCTGGGGGAGCAGCAGACTCTGGGTCAGGCCGGAGACCCCGGCACAGCTAGGCAGCGGGACCCATGCTGTGGGGCCGCACATCTGGATGGGGCAGGGGGACAGCCCGTCTCCTGCTGCGGGGATGGGCTCTGCGGCCAGCACGGCCAAGCCACTGCTGCTCCGCATCCCCTCCCTGCCACCTTAAGCAGGGCCAGGCATGCAGGTCCATGGCCCTGCCGGGCCCTTCCTGCTCCGGGCTCACGCCCGCCTGCTCTGCGGCAGGAAAGGGTGAGAAGCAGCACCGCCGAGAAGGGGTCTGCAGCGGCCCCTTCCCCGCCCAGCTCATGCAGGGTGCTGGAGCCGGCCAGTCCCATGGGGACGCGCTCAGGGAGCTTTACCTCTGACCTCCAGCTTGGCCTCGCACTGCTTGGTGCCGTACTCGTTGACAGCCTTGCAGGTGTAGAAGCCGGTGTCGGTGCGCTCCGCCGCCAGGATGTGCAGCGTGAAGAGCCCCCGGGCCCCCTCCGCCTCCTCCGCGTGGTGCCGCCGGCCATACTTCACCGGCTGCCGGTTCCGCAGCCTGCGCAGGGACACGAGCAGAGCAGCACGGTCACGCCTGGCCCCGCAGAAAGCCCCCGCTCCTCTACCCCAATCCCTGCTCAAGAGGCAGAGCTCCCCGCCTTGGTGCCGCTCTGAGCTGGCAGGCCCCAAACAAGGAGGTCCCCATGCCTGTCCCCTCCTTCCCTGCCCTGCTGTGACCCAGCGAGCACCGGGACTCACCAGTAGATGATGGGCTTGGGCTCCCCGCGGACGCGGACGCTCATGCTGACATCCTGCCCCTCCAGCACCGACTGGTCCGACAGGGCCACCTGGGGAAGCAGGGGTCAGGGAGCAGCCGGCACCCGCCACCCCAGGGCCACGTGTCCCCACCACTGCACCCGGGGCCACGCATCCCCCAGAACAAGGGCAGCCCCTCAGGGCTGCGGCCACGGGTCACGGCTCCCCCTCTGCCAGGTCCCGGGGGGGCCATCAGCTCACCTCAAAGGTGGGCGCAGCCTTGAAGCTGCTCTCCGGGGAGCCGTGGGCAGCCCCGTGCTCCGCTCGAGGCTGCAGCTTCATGGCCGGTCGGTGCTGGGGGGTCCCGGCCTCGGGGAACTCCTCCAGCGGGCTCAGGTACTCCTCGTCCGACGTGATGGGGCTGGCCTGGCCGAGGGGGGGTGCCAAGTTCCCATGCCGCTCCACAGCGGGGGCTAGCGCAGGAGAGGCCGGGTAAGGAGCTGGCAGCAGCCAGAGCCGGGCAGGGGGCTCAGGGCCCCCCTCCCACCCCCCTACGCCCCTGGGGGGCCCGGGGACACCGACCCCACTGCTCATCCCACGGGGCAGAGGCACGGCGGCCGGCAGCGAAGGGGTGCCGGGCTGTGCAGGGGGAGGGGGTGCGAAACACGCCACGGGGCCGATAAGGGGACGCGATATCCCGCAAGGCGACAGCAGGGCTCAAGTGGCTCTTACGCAGCAGGCCACGCTCCCATCCTTAAGCCGCCTGGATTCCCGGAATGGCTGCCCCTGCCCCGAGCCGGCGGAGGGCTGAAGGTGACATTGCAGCTGCGCTCCCCTCGCAGCCCAGCCTGGGGGGCCCGCACCCGGCATCGCAGCGAACCCCCGTGGGTGGCAGGGGGGCTGTGGGGCCACGACGGGGGGTGGAAAAGCGGGGAAGGGGGCGAGATGCGTGCGGAGCCGGGCGCGAGCGGCCGGGGGTGAGCGTGCAGAGCCCTGCCCGAGGTGGGGGGGCTGGCCCCCCTCCAGCCCGGGTGCCTCAGCCCTCCCCACTGCCCCCCCCCCCCAGCCAGCAGCGGATCCCCTTACGGCGCTGCCCAAGCGGGGAGGCGGGCGGGCTGCCCGGCGCACGACGAGGGCTCGGCCCCCCCCCGGCCCCCGCGATGCCCCCGGGCAGCACCAAGGCGGACAGCTGGGGGAAGAGGGGGGGCACCCCCCGGCTCCCTCCCCGTCCCCCCCCAGGCGGCGCCGGGCGCCCTGCCGCCCCTCCGCCCGCAGCCCCCCGGTGCCCCCCGCACTCACCGGGGGATGGGGTCGGAGGGGGGGGCGACCCCGGCAGCCCCCGCCCCGAGCCGGAGCGAACCGCGCCGCGGAACGGCCGCTGCCGTTGCCGGGACCGGGGCCGGTGCGGCGGCGGCGGCGGCGCCGGGCGCGCGTCCAGCCCGGAGCCGCTGCGCCCTCCCCGGCCGAGCGCCGCCCCGGGCCCGCTGCCGCCACCGCCCGGCCCCCGGGGCTGGGCCAGCAGCGCGGGGGAGGGCTCAGAGCCGGGCCGGGGGCTGCCGGCCCCTTCCCTGCCGGGGGCAGGGGCACGAAGCCCCGGCGGCGGGCAGGGCGCCCCGGGGTGCAGGGCGCGGCACCGGGGCGCACGGGGCTCCGCCGGCCCCCGGGGCAGCTGCGGGGCTCTGCGCGCTCCCCCCGGGGAAATGTCGGGGTGGGGAGAGCCCTGGGGATGCGTGGGACGGGTGTCCGCGGACGGAGGGGTGCAGGGTGCGCTGGGCGTCCCCTGGGGCGGGAGGCAAGGGTGTCCCCACAAATGGCAAGCTGGGGTGTCCCCGCAGCCGGGGCAGGCTGGGGGCAGGCGGGGGGGGCGGCCGGCCGCTGGGCCGCTTGCTGGGCGCCGAGGGATGCTCAGAGCCTGACCCCGCTCCCCCCACGGCAGGATCCCGGCAGCGCGTCAGCTGCTTTGGTTCAGACCGAGCCTTGTAGGGTAAGGAAGCCGGTTTCTTCCCAGTGACAGCAGCGGCCGAGCTGGCAGCCAGCCTGCCTGCCGCCACGCCGGCCCTCCCACCGTCCCCCGCTGCCTCCGGGCCGGCCGCCGGCACTCACCGGGCCGCACGCTGAGGATGGCACTGCAGCACGTGGCGCCCACCTCGTTGGCCGCGGTCACCGTGTAGAGGCCGGCGTCGGCCACCCGCGCGCTCCGCACCAGCAAGGTGTGACGCTCGCCCTCCGCCTTGATGGGGCGCGCCGTGCTGCTCCGCAGCGGCACCCCGTCCTTCCTCCAGGACACTGCGGGCAGACGCGGGGTCACTCCGGACCGTCCCGGGGCAGGAGAGCCCCCGCTAGCCCCGGTGGTCAGCGTGGGGTCCCTGCCCGGCCTGGGGACCCCTTTGCCATGGGCGGCAGCCCCATGTCCCCAAGGCCCCTAAGGAGAGCGGGGCTGGCCCCTCTCTGGTTCCTGGCATCCTCCTGCCCTCCAGTGGAGGACAGAGGAGGGAACCAGAGCCGCTTTGCTCGTTCCCCATCTCTGCCGACCGCGCTGTGCCTGGTGCCTTCTCCCTCTCTCCCCACAGCCCAGCCCCATGCAGGGGATCGCAGACACTTTGCCCACACCCTGCCCTCCGCACCCTGCCCTGGCATGCGGTGCCTTAGCCCTTTTTTTTTCCTGCCTGGGGATGCTCCCGAGGTGGGCACGGCATCTCCCTGAGGAGCACAGGCACAGCTCTGCCAGCCCCAAGCCACCCAGCTTGGGTGGCCCCAAGGGACAAGGACACGCCGGGGGGTGGCTGTGCCAGAGCCCGTCACGCTTCCGAGCCCCGGGGCCGCTCACCTTCTGGCTGGGGGTTGGCCGTGACGATGCACTTGAGCAGCACCTCCGCCCCCACGGCCACCGCCGTGTCCTGGATGGGGATCTCGAAGACGGGCGCTTCCAGGGGGTCCTCACCTGCCGAGACGTAGGAGTCGTCGGAGGACTCTGCACAGGGAGAGACGGCCCCGTGGCTGTGAGGGGGAGCAGCAGGCACGTCCTGTGCTGCGCAGCGCTGCAGCCCTCTGCCCGTCCCCAGGTGACAGCGGGGTGCAGAAGCAGGAGGGTTACAGAGCCCCCCCCGGCACCTTCCCCTGCTGGGTAGGAGGGACAGAGGCATCAGCAAGCATCGCGACCCCAAGGCCCAACTTGTTGCCAAAGCCTCCAGATCACGCTGTGCCCCCCCATCCCATCTCGGTGCTCCCCAGCCCCCGTGCCCCCCCCAAGGGGCAGGCTGGGGTCCCGCACCCCGCTCAGGGACATCGCTGTGCCCGCAGGAGGGCCGTAAGCCATGCCCTACCTAGCTCTGGAGAGGTGGGCCGGGCTCGGCGCCCCTTCCCCTTGCTCCGCGTGCTCCTGCCCTCCTGAGCTGCTGTCCGAACGCTCTCTTTCTTCTCTGCCACTTTCGCCTGCCTTCTCTCCGCCTCCTTGCCTGCGCCGTGCTGCCCTGCCCAGCTCCTCTCCAGCCGGGCCTCCTGCTCCATCCCCGGCTTCGCCCAGGGCAGGAACCGCACCTCCGTGGGCGCCTCTGGCCTCCGGTACAGCCCATGGGGCACGGCCAGCCTGGCGGCCAGGCCCTCGCTCGCCGCCCCGGGGGCCCTGGCTGCACCGGCGGGGCCCCCGTCCGGGCACGGGGTCCCTTCGGCGGCACCCCCGTGGGACAGGGCTGTCCGCCCCTGCGGGGTGGCTTGTGCCAACGGCCACTGCTCCTTCTTCCTCACTTCCCCAACGCCTTCTTGCTGCGCACCCTTCCTCGCCTCCTCCGCCGCGCCGCCCCGCGCCGGGGCTTTCCGCCCCCGCTGCCCCCCCGGCTCCGGCTCCCCGTTGGGCCCCACCAGCGCCACGCTAGAGAGGGCCAGGTGCTGGATGACGTGCGTGCTCTCCGCTGCTGGAGAGGCCTTGGGCGGCTGCACCTTGCGCCCGCCGGTGCTTGGCAAGGAGGGGGTGCAGGGGGCGCGGGCGGCGGGGGGCTCGCTGGCCGGCTGGGGCGAGGGCACCCGGGCTTTGCCCAGCTCCTGCGAGCGCCGCAGCTGCTGCTTGGACACCGTCCTCTTGATGCGGGTCAGCTCCTCCGAGAACTTGTGCTCGATGTCCTGCACGCGCCCGGCGAATTTGCCCCGCTCGTCGAAGGAGGCGGCTTTCTGCCGGAAGGCCAGGCGCCGGCTCGCCGCGCTGCTGCCCCCCGCCTCGTCCCGCCAGCCCCCCGGCGTGCCCGGCCGCCGCGTCTCCGAGCCGGGCTGGTCGAAGGAGCGCGTCTTGCGCAGGGGCAGCCAGGGCCGGGCGGGGAAGGGGCTGTCCGCCTGCTCCAGGCTCCTCCGGCGCTCCTCGAAGTACTGCAGCCGCTCGAAGATCCTGGAGCCGGCGCGCACCAGCTTGGGCGACGCTCGGACGGAGACGCGGCCGGACGCGTCGCTCATGGGCGTCGGGGGACGGGAGTCCTGCGTGCTGCCCTGCGAGTACCCCGAGGACTTGGGCTTCTTGATCTTCTCCTCGTACTCCTCGGGGACAGTGTCCTGGTACTCGGTCGGCACCGAGGACTTCTTGCGGGGGGTGACGGGCGTGCAGGAGGGGACGCCGGGGCTGCGGGCGGCCGGCTGGGGGGCGGCGCCGGAGGGCGGCAGCGGGCACGCGCCGGGTCGAGGTGATGGCGAGCGGATGATGGGTGGCTTGGTGGTCAGCGGCAGGGCAGCGGGGGACCGCGGGGGCTCAGCGCCGGGCTTCGGAGAGACGGGGCCGCTGTGGGGGTCATCCCTCCGGTAGCCCCCCTGGGGGATGCTGCTGCAAGGGGAGAGGACAGGGGAGAGCGGGTCAGAGCCCGTCCTCGTCTCCATGCTGCATCAGGGGTCCCAGCCCAGTCCACAGCACCCTATGGGGCAGGTGGCCAGGGCAGCCCCAGAACCCTCAAGAGGCCATGGCAAGAGGATCCAGCCACCCTAAGGTCACCGGGAGCTGGCTTGCCGATGTAACCCGGCAGTGCCTTTATTGTCGGGGGCCCCCTTCCCCAGGGACACCCCTGTGGGACAGCGACACTTGGGGCTGTGACGCCGGGATACCCAGCCAGCCCCCTCCCCAGTGCTGCCATGCAGACAGGACCGGGGCACCAGGCGGAGGGGTACACCCCAGTTTGCCTGCAGTGTCCCAGCGTGCTGGGACCATGTGGCACAGGCCCACACTTCTGCAAGGCAGAGAGGTCCCCGAGGCCACAAGCCATCACCCCGTGCACATGCTGCTGCGAGCACGTCCCCCTGCCCCTCCAACCCCCAGACCCCCGCCCGCCCCCATCGGCAGCACAGCCGAGTGGCACCACCCCGCTCGGCGTGCGTGGTGCGGAAATCAGAGGGTGGAGATGAGGTTCTGGTGGTGGAACAAGCAGCCTCGAACACAAAGGGGAAGATGGAGGTCGAAGGAGAAGGCCTGCAGGGGTGGGGACCAAAGGCGGTGGGGAGGGACGGGGGCTCTGAGCATGTCAGCGGGCCCTGGGGAGGGAGCACGTCTCTCGTCCCTGCTGCCACCCATGGGTGGTGGGGACGGGTTGCTTGTAGGTGCCTCAGGCTGCTGTGCACCCCTATATCCCTGTGCAGAGCCCCCGCAGCCGGGCAGGAGGGGTGTCCGGGTTGGAGGTGCAGCAGCACAGGGGTTACCCCCAAACCCATACTGGCCACGGCAGAAAGTGTCCCCGCCCCAACCCCCCTGTATCCAACCCCAGGGCCTGTCCCCACCTCACCGGGGCCGGGCTGCCTACTGCTCAGAGCCTCCGTTCCTCATCCGGCCGTGGAGAAGGCAAAGGAAGCCCAGGCGGAGGGGAGGAGATGGCAGCGGGGAGGAGATGGCCCCAGCGCGATGTCCCCTCCGCGCACGTCCCCGGGCTACTTACACGTGGAGCGAGAGCGCCCGTCCTCGGTACAGGCTGAAGGCGCTGCCGTACGGGTCGCTGGCCACCGAGAGGCTATCCTCCGACCCCCAGCTTGTGCCCACCAGATTAGCCCGTGATGCCCGCACCAGCGGCTCCACGCCCAGGTGCCGGACCTCGGCGCCGCGCGGGGCCGGCGCGTTTGCTTGCCTTGGGTTCCCTGCGGCTGCCAGGCACTGGGGCGCAGGTAGGGTCCCCGTGCGGGGAGGCTGGCATCCGGCTCCTTCTCCACCACGGTCTGCTGGCTGCCCGACCAGCTGGAGCGCTCCTCCGCCTGCGACAGGGCCAGCACCGAGGTCGGCGTCGTGTTCATGGAGGCGTCCACCAGGGTGTCGGACCCACCTGGAAGGAGAGGGGTGAGCCGCCAGCGGGTGCCCCTGGAGGTCCCGAGCAGCACCCCGCTGACCTCCTCGCCGCACGGGGACCCCCAAGGCCGGGCTGGAAGAGCTCGCAGTGCCACCCGTGTCCGAGCTCCCGGTGCCACCTGTGCCCCCGCGGCTCACCCGTGGGGGTGCTGAAGGCCGTCTCATCCTGCAGCTCGCTGCGCTGCGTCACCTGGGGGTCGCTGGGCTCATCCTCGCCGGTCTCCGAGTCTGGGGGGGGGGAGAGCAGGGGGTGAGGGGACGTGGGGACGGCAAGCCAGGCTGGCGCTGCTCCTCGCAGAGCCACCAGCTCAGGTGGCAGATGAGCAGCGCCCGGGCAGCTCCAGGCAGCAGAAGGATGATGCGGTGGGAGAGGCGTGACCGTGACACAGGGGACACAAAAGCTGCCAGCAGGGAAAGGCAGAACCAAGGTTGGAAAGTCTGTCGGGGCCAAGGGCAGGAGCAGCAGTAAACGGTCAGATGTGGGGTGGAGGCAGGAGGGGAGATGGTGCCGGGGTTGCAATGCGGGGGAAGGCAGCTGAAATTGGGGTGGTGGATACGAGGAGGCAGCACAGGGGGACAGTGGTGGCGCTGCGACAGGGAGGGGGCACAGGGCCTGTTCTGGGAGCGGGGCTGGCAGGAGGTGGGCGTCTTCCTACCGTAGCTTTGTTTCCTGCAGGAGCGGAAAACTTCGCTTCCATAGGGGCAGCAAGAGAGAGAGAGACATCAACACCCGGTTATCGGCCCGGCCTGCGGAGACGCGTGGGGCACTGGGGAGGACGTTGTCCCCAGCGTGTCCCCGCGCTGCCGCGGGGCACTGACCTGCCAGGGCAGCAGCCGGGTGGGCCGTACGGCTTGGGGAGCCTGGCACCGTGTGCTGGCCTTGGGGGCCAGGGATGGGGCTGGGACTGGGCTTTTGCCCGACCCAGGACCCACGCTGGGCACCCCACACCCCGCTCTTTGCTATGGCAGGGACCAGGCACCCACGGGGCATGGAGACAGGTCTGGCGCCCCCAGCCTTCCCCACCACGTCTGCTGTACGCCCACGGTCACTACACACCTCTCCTAAACCACACATGTCCTCCCCTTCCTTCTACGCAGCATCCCCCCTGCGGAGCACGTGGCATCACCCCCTCCCCACCCCACGGTCACATCCTGCCCGCACTGCAGCCAGCTCCTGCCCCTGCTGCTCCTCCTGCTGCCCCCTGGGCTGGCTTTGTGCTGCAGCACCTGCACCTCCTGTGCTCTGCAGGGCACTGCAGCCCGTGGCCCTGCTGGGCACTCCTAGAGGTGCTGGTGCACACGGACGTGCGTGTCCAGGGCCGCACACACCACGTCAGGGGCTGGTGTGCAAACACATGTGCACGTCCATCCCCAAGGCGGCAAGTGCTGTGAGGCTTTGCCATGCCCTGCAGCACAGCTCTGGCATCGCTGCTCTCAGGCTAAGGCTGTGCGCTGCTGTGTGCCCAAGCAGGGCATCAGTGACAGTCCCCGGAGGCAGGATGAGGCCATGCCGGCTCAGAGCCACCGCAAAGTCCCATCCCGGGAACGAAGGGTCGGCGTTTCCTCCACGCCACCACCTGAGCCATCGCAAGCTGCCACAACAGAGCCCTCTGGCAAGGGACACGTCCCCTGCCCCGCCGCCACGTGGAGGGCACAGGAGGGCGCAGCGCCCCCCTGCCCTGCCACAGCTCTCAGCACACACCACAGCCCCGTGGGGGTCCACGCTTCTCCCCCCACCTGCAGCCCAGCACACCACCAGCTGCCCCGTCACTGCCACTGCAGCAGGCTGCCTGCCACCATCCTGCGTCCCCAGCATGTGTCCGGACAAGAGCAGGCTCACGGGGGACACCAGGAGCCCCCAGCCCCATTTCGGGGCCGTGCCCAGCCCTGCGCAGCCTCAGCTTGCCGCCCCCTCCCCGGCAGGGCGGTGGGGCCAGATCCTGGTAACTCAACGCACCATGCGTGAAGCGCCCGAAGCGCCGCGAGTGGCCGGTCTTCTGCAAAGGAAAAAAGAAGAGAGCGTTATCCACGGCACGGCCCCCCCGTGCCCGCGCCCACCCGCGGGCACACGCGGCACCGCTTACACGCGCTCACGCTGCACGCCCCCGGGGTACCTGCAGGCGCACGCCCCCGGGCGCACACCCCCCGCACGCAGCCGTGCACGGGTGTAGGTGGGCACGTGCGGCGCATGCCCAGCCATGCACACAACAACCACACACACACACGCACACCCCGCGATGCTGCTCCCCTCCTGGCACACACCTGGGCACCCTCAGGACACATAAACAGCCCCTGACACGGCCCTGCTGCCCTCCCAAAAACCCACCCTATAGCCTGCCCATGGGTGCCTGGCAGCCCCCACACGCTGCCCATGCCCAGGGGTGACACCGTGCACCCCACCTGCCCCAGCACTGCCTGCAGCAGGGCTTCGCCCAGGCGGGTGCCCAAACGCACCGCAGCCCCTTCGAAGCCACCGCCTGCGGCAGCGCGGGGACGGAGCCAGCCAAGCGTCTGCCAGGCTCTGGCCCAGACTCAGCCCCGGGCATGGGCCCAGCACGGGGACAGCGTCCCCCAGCCCGGCGGTGGCCGTGCCAGCCGTGAGAGAGGCCGCCTGGCACAAGTGGCACGGGACGGCCAGCCCGCGCAGGGACGAGGCGTGGGACCGACGCTCGCCCGCGCTGTCTGGGCAGGAGGGATGGGAGCACGGGGTGGAGGTGCCGGCAGCTCCCTGCCAGCTCCCTGCCCTCCTCCGCGCCACGGCTCGGGGCTGGACACACGCTTGCCAAGGGAGAGACCAGCCCGGGCCACCCGGCTGCCGTGCCCGGCGAGCTCACGGCAGGCAGGGCAGGGGATGCAGTGTGCAGACAGGCAGGGCCGGGCTGCCAGCAGCAGTCTGGGCGGCGGGGTCCCCCTGGGACACTAACACCCTGTGCCCTTGTTTCCCTGCCGGGAGCTCAGAGAGGCTCTCCTAGCCTCTCCTGCCTCTCCACAGCTCCCAAGCAAGCTCACAAACAGACAGCCCCAGGGACAGACAGCCCCCAGGGACGGACGCCCCCGGAGACAGGCAGCCAGGCACGGCCAGCAGTTAGTTGCCCTTGCAAGGGCAGCAGGCTCGTTTTGCAAGCCCCCAAGCTGCTGCCACTGCAGCGGCAGCCCCTGGTGGTGGGCAGCTCGAGGGGTCTCCCCCAGCCCCCTCCCGGCATGCGGCGCTGGCCGGAGGGCAGCTGCTGCACGAGACACATTTGTATTCAGCCTGAGCCAGGCTTCACCTCCCCTCCTCGGCTGACTGTGCCGGTGCTGGCCGGCAGCCCGTCTTCCAGGCCAGGGAAAGATATATGAGTGATTAACTGCACCATCGGCGGATAATTCCCCCATTAAAAAATGAAAATGCAATTGAGTGCCATTATCGGGTGCTCTCCTGGCTTCCCCGGGGACTGGCGCCATCGGCTCCCCATCGGGTCTGGTGGCTGCACCCAGCGGGGCCGGGCTGGGCTCCCTCCCCCAGGGCTATGGGGTGCTCCCCTCCGCCCTGCAACAGGTCCCCGCTGCCCGGACCCCCCCCCCCGGGGCGCAGCACCCACGCGTGGCTCGGCAGGGAGCAGCACCCGGCCCCGCTCTGGGTGACGCAGGGTCACCTCCCAGCTGCTGCCTTGCTGCTTTCGAGGAGGGGAGCAGCCCCGGGAGGGAGGTGGAAAGGGGGCAGGAGCAGCTCGGGACAAACCCCACGGGGCCAGGATCTGGGCGAATGGGTGAGTGGGGGATGTGCGCCCTGCCTGGGATTTTCATTTGCAGCCTGCACAAAGGGGTGGGGGAGCCCCCCCGGAGCCCGCTCTGTGCCCACGGAGACGGGGAAAGGAGCCAGCAGGGATCAGCACCTGGCTGCAGCCCTGCCCCGCTGCGCGGTGGGGTGAGACCTGGCCCTGCCTCGCTTCCCCCCCCCCCCCCGCCCTGCCCACACGGGGGTCCTGGTGGGGGGCTTCTCCATCCCTAGCAATGGCCGTGGGGTCAAGGGGAATGGTAGGGGAGAAGGGGCACTTGGGGCCACGGAGCACAGCCCTCGCAGCCTGCCAGAGCTGGGCACATGGAGCCCAGCACCGTGTGGTGCTGGTGCCACTGGCTGTGAGACAGACGGGGACAGGGGCTGAGGGGAGGCAGCGGGTGGCTCTCCTGGTGTCCCCAGCGCACAGCCAGTGCAGCAGGACCCTGCCCTGCCACGCAGGTGGCCCTGGGCTTGCTGCCCTATGGCAGACGGGGCAGCCAGGCGGTGCTCCAGGGAGAAGGATGCCCCCTTTTGGGCAGGGCTGTCACCTCCCCACCACGGCACGGGGCATCCGCGTCCCCAAACGCATCCCGCACCCCTCGGTGGGGACTGCGGGTGACATCCCCTCCCCGGCCCCTGCGGGGACACCGGGCGGGGTGACGGCAGGGTGGCCGCGTGCCCCACGCCGGGTGGAGAAGCGGGGTGGTCTGGCGTGCCCCACGGGGGGGGCTTCCTGGAAGGATGGCCCCCATCCTCCCCCCCCCGCCGGGGCCGAGTGACGTCCTTGCTCCTTGCTCAGCGGCGGAGCGTGCGGCGAGGCCCGCGGAGGAGCTCTGTGCCTGTGCCAGGCATGCTCCTGACGCGGAGGGGATGACGCATGCAAAGCCTCGGCTCCAGCTCCGTGACCACCGGCGGCGGGGCCGGGGGGGGCCATGGAGCCGCCTCCGTTTGCTCCGGAGGGCAGGGAGGGGAGAGGCCGGCTGGGGGGGACCCCCCCTCGGGGGGTCACAGCCGCGCCGCCGGGCCCGGGGCCGTGCCCAACGCGGTGCCGAGCACCTGCCCGCCGCTCCTCCCGGGCACCACCGCCGTGGCCCCGTTCGCCGGCGGCTCCGCAGGCGGGGCTGGGGCTGGCGAAGCCCCGGGGGGGCGCAGCGCGGGGCCGGGACCCCCCGTGCGCCGGGCGCGCTCCCTCTCCCCGCCGTCGCTGCCTCCTCCTGCGGGCGCTCGGCGGCGCAGCAGCCCGGAGCCCTTACCTGGAAGCGCTTCTTCACCCAGATCTTCTTCATGCTTCTGCAGAGCCCCGGCGGCCCGGCCCCGGCGGCTCAGGCCCGGCAGGACCCGCTGCCGGCGGGGGGCCCGGGCTCAGCGCGGCGCGGGGCCGGAGCCCCTCCGAGCATCCTCCCCGGCGGCAGCCGGGCACGGCCGAGGGAGAGGAAGGGGCTCGCCAGGTCGGGCTCTCGGGAGGGCTGGAGCTGTGAGCATGAAGCATCACTGGAGCGCTCCTCCCTCCATCCTTCCCCCGCCTGCCTCCGCCTCCGCCTCCCCGCCAGCCCTGGCACGCAGCGGCAGCGGCGGGGGACGGGCGGGGCGCAGGTGGCGGGGGGCGAGGGGCACGCGCGTCCCGCACCCCCCTCCCGGCCCCGCGGGACGCGGGGCTCTGAGCCCCCAGCCCAGCGCCGTGCCCTGCCGAGCCGCTGTCCCTGCCCCTCCGCCCGGGGCAGAGGCTCCCTGCCCTCCTGCGCTCTGCACCGTGGGGCGCAGCCCACGCCGGGGCTCCCACACGCACCCCACGGCAGATAACGTCCACGCACCGTCCCCAGTGTGCCCACAGACAGGCCAGCTCCGGTGCCACAACGGTGCCCAGCCCAGACCTGCTCAGCACCCCCCACCCCAAGCCCTCCGTCCATGGGTGACACCACCAGGACCCTCCCCAAGGTGCGGGTTTGGGTCCCGGCACTGCTGAGCCACCCGGGAGCGTCCCCAGGGCGCCAACACAACCCCTGCGCGCCCTCCCCAGCCCTGCCCGCCTGCCCCCGCTCTCCCCGGGTTCCCCCAGAGGCTGCCAAATTCCCTGCCCAGCAGCCAGCCACGCTGCTTCCTCCCGCCACGGGACACCCGTGGGGACGCGGCTGGAAGCCTCCCCGTCCCCGTGCTGCTCACCTGTCCCCCGGGGAGGAGGCCCCCCCGCGCCGCGCTGCACGCGGGCATCACGCACACCGGGGCGCACGGCAGCTTTCCTCCCAGCCCCTGACTCCCAACGTGAAGCTTTCATGGCTTCATAATAACTTGCAAATTACCCAGCACAAAGGGAGCTGTTTGTACAACATTTCTGACAGCCCCGCGATCCGAGTGATGCTGCGGGGTTTCCACGGAGACCCCGCACGTCAGGCGAGTCACGCGAACGCCGGAGCTGGCACAAAGGGAACCTCCTGCCAGAGCCAGGGGACGCTGCTTTTCCCCGCAGCCTGGCACCCCTGAGCCGGAGCCCCCCAGGTACGGGGGCTGGCCGCACACCTGGGTGTCACCCTGCTGCCGCGCAGCACCCCCCCCCCCCAGCACCTGCCGCCCCATCGGTTCCCCGGGCACGCAGCCCTTCCCTGCCGCCGCGGATCTGCTGCCTGGCCATCCCCGAGGAACGGCGCCAGGAGTGGCCCCGGCAGTGCCACAGGGACGCTGCACCCCTGGGAGCAGCTGGGTGACTTTGGAGGAGCTGGACCTGCTGCCGGTCTCCAAAGTCCCCTTCCCAGAGGCAGCAGCACCCTGCAAGCCCCACGCCTTGCTGGGTCTCCCCTGCGCTCCCCCGGCATGGATCCTGCCCCTGCCACGTGCTGCATCACTGACTGGCCACCGGCTGTGGCCACCAGCACCGTGGTCTTGGTGGTGCTGAGTGCTTGAGTAATTGGCGGCTGTGGGTGCACGCAGCCGGCTGGGATGCGAGGAGGGCTGATCAAGAATCTTTCACGTGTTTGTGCTGGGGATGCCCAGCAGAGGTGGGCAGGAGGTGGGGGTGAGATTTATTTTTTTCCCAGGGGGAAATAAGCACAGCAGGCTTCAGCACGGTGCTGCCCATGGCTTGAGAAAGGGGAATCCTCCAGGCTGGGGACAGCATGGGATGCGAAGGCATTGCACAGGTAAGATCTGCATGGGGACAGACCTTCGGGAACCAGTGTCACCAAGCCCAGTGCAAGCAGTGCCCATGTCCCCAGGAACTGGGGAGCAGGTCCTGAGCGTGCCACACACTCCCCCAGGCTGTAAACCTGTCACCATCATCCCCCTGCTCCATCCCTTGTCACAGGGTGGGACAGCTCTGCAGCAGCTCTGTGGCCCTGGAGCACCAGAGACCGCTGCTCTGCAGGCCGTCCCCTTGCCATGGAGCACGGCGTGGCACAGCCTGGCTGTGGGGACAGGCAGGGACACCCCAGCTCCCCAGCATCCCCTCCCCTTGCTGCCTCTAGAAGGATGCCCGAGCGCACGGTGCCCGCTGCAGGCAGAGGACACGGGGACGCAGGACGGCAATGTGACCTTGGCTGCGGGTGCCGGGCACGGGGTGGGATGGGAGGGGACATCTCCTCCCGCCCTGCCAGCCCTGCTGCCGGCACCCCATGGCCAAGGGACCGGGTGCAGAGGGCACAGGGGGAAGCGGACACGGTGCCGGAGGGGCGCGGGCGGTGGGGCAGGAGGAGCAAAGCCTCTCCCAGTGCCACCAGGGCAGGGAGCGGTGGGAGCCGGGGGGCAGCCCCGGGAGGAGGAAGGGGCCGTGGTCCCACACGCAGCCCCGAGCGGCGGTGCTATATTTATTGCATGCGGGCCCGGGTCTCGGCCTCTCGCGTTGTAACACAAGCCCTGCAGCCCGCGAGAATCCGAGGGGACGGCACATTCCTCAGCAAAAATAACCCCCCGGCAGCGGGAGAGAGGGCAGGGGTGGAGGTGACTGACTGGACAGCTGCACACGCTGCTCCCCTGCCCGGTCCCCAGTGCCCCAGGAGGGGACCCGGCCCCAGGGGCCACCGTGCGAGCCCCATGCCCAGGTGGCTGCAGGCAGAGCCACCTCGGGGAGATCCCCAAGGGCCCCCGTCCCTCCTGCACAGCCCGGCCTGGGGACCTGTCCCCGTGCCTGGGGTGGCACCAGCGGTGCCGGGCTCAGGTGGGACATGGCAGCCCCCACAGACTCGAAGCCCACCCCACGGTGGGGCCAGGGTGGGCACAGCAGCCCCGGCTGGGAGACGGGGCAGAGCTCCAAGGGGAAACTGAGGCAGCCCCGGGGAGTGCCATGGGAGGGAGGTGAAGGCAAAGGGAGGCATTAGGCTGCGTGCACCCCCAGAGTGCTCCGCAGGGCTGGCAGGGGCTCCGGAGGAAAGGGGCACCTGGCACTAGGCGCAGACACAGCTCTGCGAAGTAAGGGCCTAAAATTAGGCACCGAGATAAACGGCCAGAGGTGCTGAGCCACTGGGGACACTGTCAGCATGGCCGTCCCCACCGGGCTACCACCACCGCACGCCACCAGCCGCAGAGGCCCCACAGCAGGGGAAGAAACCAGGGGTCTGGGGGGGCACGGGGGTCCAGGACCGCAGCCACAGACTGCACGGGCCGTGCCAAAATGCACAGAGCCCCCAGGGCGTCCCCCACGCTGCAAGAAGGCTTCACCCCCAGCACCGACAGAGGGAAGGGGCCGTGCAGGGCCGCCGCACACGGACAGCCCCGTGTGCCTCCCCTGCCCCTGCGCCCAGCCCGCTCCCCCAGGAGGAAAGGTTACAGGGCGCCTTGATTGCTGAGTGCAGGTGGAGGCGAGGGGAGCGACTCTGTGCCGGGAGCCGGGATGGGCAAAGCCAACCTTGAAATAAGACGCAGCCCCGGCGGGGAGGAGGGGTCGGTGCTGGCACGGCGAGGGAGGGCTCGGCTCTTTAAAAGGAGATTAGCTGGAGTTTTTAAGAGGTGATTTAATCCGGCTTACGGGGAAAAATTCAAGAGATGCAGCTGAGACGTGATACAGGCATTAGTGGGCCTGGAGACAATGGAACTACGGTGGGGACCTGGGGGAGCTCCAGGGCTGCCCAGAAGGGTCTGGGGTCTGCAGACCCATGAGACCCCAGAGCAACCTGGTCTTGGTGCCACTGGGAGAGGGGACACCATGCTCCACCTGCACCCGCAGGGCCAGGAAGCGAGGGAGAACCTGCACTGGTGTTGCAGAGGCAAAAGGATGGGACGCAGGGGGGGACAGCCCACCCCGGGGAGGCCCTCCTGGCCAGCCCCGCGCGTGTGCTCCCCGATCCCCACACCAGGCGCTGACACACTCAGGGGACCTGGGAGAAGAGCGGGGGAAAATCATTAGTGGGGTGGAGCGACAGATTCAGGGCAAGGGATTAGAAGAGCTAAATCGGGCTCGTGCGAGCAAGGGGGAATGCAGAGCCGGTGCAGGAGGACCTGCCGGGGCTGAGCGCGGAGCCGGGCAGCGCGGAGCCCCCCCACCCCACCAGCCGTGACCTGAGCCACCTTGGGAGAGCCGGCGTCAGCCCCATGGAGAGCTGCAGCTCAGGGGGAGGAGGAGGAGGCAGAGGACAGGGCTCTGCACCCACCGGAGTCCTCTGCACCCCCCAGACACCGAGGACAGGGCCCCCGAGCCCAGAGAAGCACCCCGTCCTGCCGGGGCACCTTGCACTCATCTGGCCATAGCCTGACCTGCAGGGCGCCCAGGGAACAAGGACAGGGTGTCCCTGCCTGGCACGGGCTGGCTCTGCCACCAGTGGGACACCCACGGCCCCTGGAGAGCCGGGTCTCCCCGAGGGGTGCCGGGGGCCCCCTGAGCAGCCGGAGCCTCCGTGCTGGATGCCGGCGAGCCCAGGCGCCGGGGCCTGGCAGGGTGTCAGGGCAGGGGGTGCAGGGCCATGGCACGGCTCCTCCATTTCACATGACGACCCGTCTCAGCGCACAGCTCCCGGCACGGACAAAATGGACTCAGGGGAACAACACGCCGAGTGCCAGGGCCTGCACACGGGGCCAGGCTATAGGGCTGGCGCTTCGTGGGGGTGCTGCGCCTGCAGACCCCCACCAAACCCCCTCACCACTACCTCAGCACTGCCTCCCCAGCCTTTCCAGCACGGGTCCCTCTGCAGCTGGGCATTAAACCCCATCCCACGCCCTCCTGAACCCCCCCCAGCAAAGGGTTGGGGACGTGGCACCCCTCGGGCACTGCTGCAGCACGGCACAGAGAGCGCTGTGCCCTGGGGCAGGGCAGAGCCACGTCTCTGCCCCCGGGGTGGCTTTTCGGCGGCTGTTTGCTCAAGGCAGAGCATGTCCCCAGCCCCAGCACCAGCTCTGAGGAGCGCCTGGGGCAGGGTGACATTAACCCAGCTCGCAGCCCCGGCTGCTCCACGCCTCCCTCGGCTGCTCCAGAAACGTGGCCGCGAGGGCCGGAGGCTGGGAATCGGGAGCAGGGAGGAGTGCGTCAGCACAACGGGAACGGGCACCGGGGGAATCAGGCGGTGCCACGGCCGGGCAGATGCAGGGCCCGGGCTCGTGGTGCCAGGCAGAGACACGCTGCTTGTCAGAGTGCAAGAGCGGGGTGAAACCCGGGGTGCAGGGAGCCTCCAGCACTCCACACACACAGCACCGTGCTCTGTGTCCCCTCGGCACCACCATCCCCAAAGTGGTGCAACGTGCAGAGATCCCACACCTCCCCACCTCCGGGCACGACCGCTCCTGTGCACTCCTGTCCCCACAGCAGGCTCCCTAGCAGCAGGAACGCCTTCCTCCACCCTGCAGGGATGCTCCCCCACATGCTCCCCAACAGTGCTGCCGTCCTCGCAGTGCCCCAGGGATGTGGCATCTGTCCGCAAGCAGCAGGGGCTGCATCCATGAGCACAAGGTAACCATGGGGCTCTGAAAACTCATCAATGACTGGCTCCTCCTACTGCTAATTAACCACCAGGCCCCGCCCACTGCAGTGCACAGGCTCCTCCCCCCTTCATCAGGCTCCTCCCCCAGTTCCCCACACCCAGGTGTCCCAGTTCCCCCAGTGCCCACCAGTGATGCCACGGCCATCTGTGCCCACAGGGGTGGCTCGGGTGGGTGGCGGGGGCCACGGGAGGTGGCACCACCGGTGCCATGTGCCCAGACCGGGTGGTCTCTCTCTCTCTCTCTCTCTCTCTCTCTCCTGCTGCCCCACGCAGGCTCACCGTCACATGCCCCCACCACCTGCATGCCCAGCGCTGGCACCCTGCCTGGCCTGGCAGCGGGTGCTGCAGCCACATGCTCGCTCCCAGGCCACCGAGCTGCCCCTCTGCTGCCGGCACCGGGACCCCTGCCTGCAGCGGGGTGGGCACGGCGGAGCCCAGCCCTGGCTGGCTCCCGGGCATGCAGCATGGGGGAAGCCTGCAAAGCACAGCCACCACACTTGGCATGGGGCTGCCGGTGTCCGTGGGGAAGCCGGAGCAGCGGTGCCGTCAGCCGCGCAGTCCTTACCTTCCATGTCGATGATGGCCAGCACGGCGCTGGTCATGGCCTCTCCCCGCTCGTTCTCGGCGATGCACGTGTACACGCCAGCGTCCTCCTTCTTGCTGTCCCGGATCCACAGCGTGCCGTACTCCTCCCCGCGCGGGGCGAGCTGCTCCTCATTCCTGTACCAGCGCAGGCTGGGCCGGGGGTTCCCCACCGCCACCACCCGCAGCCGGATGTCACAGCCGGTGCCGATGGCCGCGTTCTTCAGCTTCCGCACGAAGGCCGGCGCCGCCAGGCGAGCGGGGCCCCCCTCGGCCACCCCCTGCTCCGCCGTGACCTTGGCGCGCTTCGGGGGGATGCCGGGACTCGGCGGGGCTGCCCCTGCTCTCCCCATCGGCCGCCCGGGCTCCCCGCCGGCCCCGCTCATGCCGCCGCGTGCCCGCGCCCGGTGCATGGCGCACGGCTCCCCGGCGTGCTCTGGCAGCCCCGCGGCCCCGATCCCACAGCCCCGCGCCCCTCTTCTCTTCTCGGGCCGATGGGTGCCTGCCAAGGGGCGCCGGCGGCGAGGCGGCTCCCCGGTCCAGGTGCCGTCCGGTTCGGTGCCTCCCCCCGGCCGGCCGCAGCCCCGAAGGTCGCAGCGCCGTGGGCAAGCTGGGGGTTATTTTTAGGCCGGGGGCTCAGGTTGCTGCTCGCTGCGTCGCTGGTCACCAAGCGCCCCACGCGGTGCCGCACTCGCGCCCCATGCTCCGCCGCGACCCCGGCCCTCCCCGCGCCTCGGCACCTGCTCCGCCGCCTGCCCCGGTGCGGGTCCCGCGGGTGCCGGCGCTGCCCCGGCACTGGGGCCGTGGCGTCCCCCCCTCGCCCGTCCCGCGCGGCCCCCGCAGAGCTGCGCTCCCTCTGCCCCCTCTCCTCAAGTGGCAGCTGCCTCTGATATGTCACATTCCTTGGCCGGGCTCCCCCTCTCCGCGCCCGCCGCGCCGGCCCTGCAGCACAGCTCCGCTTGCAAAGATAGAAAGGGGCCAGGGCCTTTCCATATTAGCAGCGAGGCTGGGGGGGGGGAACCAGCCTTCCCCATCCCCGGCTGTGTCACCGGATCAGGACAGAGAGACCCTGGTGGCATGCGGAGGGAAAGGACACCGTAATGCTTCCTGCAACGCGAGACCCCGCGCAGGAGCCGGGGGCCGGCTGGCGGTGAGGCCGGGCAGGATCCGGCCCCGCAGGGCCCTCCGTGCCATCCCCAGGAAGGGCCGTGGGCATGGAGAGCAAAGGGATGCTGGCTGGGGATCCCCACGTCCCTCCTGTCCCCAAACCAACCCCGTGAAAGCAGCAAAACCTCTGTTCTCTGAGCCCTGCCTCTCTGCCCCGGCTCGCAGCACCCAGGGCGTGCTAGGAGCAGGAGCACCCCGCCGTCGGGGTTTGGGGTGCCCCACAAGGGCTCCCACACGCCGGGCTCCCTGCAGCCAGCAGCCCCGCGTGGCGTCTCGCCACCCCCGGGCAAGGCAGGGCTTCCCCGACCGGTGGATTTATGGCACCCGCCTCATCACCTGGCCCTGGCCGCCCTCACCAGGGGCTGTAAATCTGGGCGAGCAGGACGTTAACAGCACGGCACACCGCTTCCCCTGGCTGGCTGCGGCACAGCCCGCGGCCACCAGCCCAAGGGCACCGTCATTAGTGGCACATCCCCAGGGCTGGCGGCACGCGTGCCAGGGGGGCTGGCGGGCAGCCGGGATGCCCTGGGACGTGCCGGGGTGGGGGTCCCTGCTACCCACACCCAGGGCTGCAGAGAGCCCAGGGGTCTGGAGGCTGGAGGAAAAGCTTGAGAGCCTTGGGGCACCTCTTCTGCGCCAAGGGATGCTCTTCCCCCTCCCTGTCCCCCCAGCTCGGTCTCTTGGCCCCAAAGGTGATGGAGGGGGCGGCTGGCACAGGGCAGCCCTGGGGGCAGCCAGTGCTGGGGGGCACGGGGCTGCGAGGGGGCTGGAGCCATGGACAAGGTGGGCAAGGAGGGGAAGGTGCCCCCAGCCCTGCCTGCCCCGGAGCTGCAGCAGAGCCCTGGCCCCGCCGGCCGGGGAGGGATGGGGCTGCCTGGCGTCATCCCTCCCCGGGGCAGTGCTCGGTGTCACAGGGCCACCTGCTGGACGCAGCCCTTGAGGTCCGACCCCCTCCAGCCCTCGCTGGCCCCGCAGCCAAATCTGGGGATCCCCACGCTGGCACGAGGCCAGGGGGCTGCGCTGCCTCTCTGGTGGCAGCCCCGTCCCCGCTGGTGGCAGCAGCACCCCGCACCTGGCTGGTCCCCGTGGTGACCCCAGAGCCCCTGCGAACCTGCGCAGGGCTCAGCACCCTTGGGACGCCCCCAGAAGTGGGACTGGGAACCCCACAACCACGGGCAGAGAAACGTTTTGGGGTGCCTGCAGCGTGAGCAACCCGCTTTTCGGGGAGACCCTGCGTGATGGCTCAGGGGGACGTGCAGGGCTGGCCCTCGCCCCTTCTGCTTCAGCAGCGGGGGGCCCTGCGATGCCCCCTGGGTGCCACCGCCCCACCCATCCAACCCCCCCCCCCCCCCCCCAGATTTGCACTCAGAGGCAGGGCGATGCTCCGCTGTTTATTTCAGCCGCCTGAAGAGTCACGTACACGCGGTGGGGTGGGGGTGCAGTGGGGCGAGGGGTGGGGGCGCCTGCCCTGGCCCCCGGGCCTCTCTCCGGCTCCTCTCTTTCTCTCCCCCCTCTCTCCCACTCACTCACTCCTCCTCTCTCCCGTGTCCACCTACGGGTTTCCTCTCGGCTCACCCAGCCCGGCCGCCCCTGCGCAGCCTCCTGCTGCCGGGGACCCCCAGCATGGGGGGGCCGGGCGCTGCCCTCAGCCCCTCGGGGCTGCCTCTGGGGCAGGGGGGGGAGCGCAGGGCCCCGCCCCCCCCGGTGCGGGGGGCGACGCGGGCTGGGTGCACCCCAGCCTCTCCCCATCCCCGGCATCGCTGCGGCCCCCCAGGAGAAACGCCAGCTCCGGGGCGGGCGGCGATGCCGGCGCGGGGAGACGGGTCCTGCTCCTGCGGGACCGACCCCGAGCCTGTGCCCGGCATGGGGAGGGGGCTGCGGGGCGCGGGGGGATCCAGAACCCGCTGCTGGGACCCTCCGGCTCTCCGGCGAGCTGGCCGAGGCCACCACCTGCTCCCCCCACCCCGTCCTGCCTGTCCCCTCCGTCCCTTGCTGCCGCCCCCCGGCCCGGCCCTGATCCTGACGCTGGCTGCCAAGCTGCAAAGCGCTGCGAAGCCGAAGGAGAGAGCCCGGGGGTGTAGGGGGGGAGCCCGGGCCGTGCCCGGGTCGGGGGGGGGGGAAGGACGGGGGAGATGGGGGTCAGGACAGGGGCTGGGCGCCGGGGCGGCGGGACGGAGGAAGGGACGGAAGGTGCCGCTGGGCAGCGTCGTCTACAGCACCTCGTGCTGCTGCTGGGTCGCCTCGCTCACCACCTGCGGGGAGAGGCGGCGTGAGGTGCTGAGATGGCCCCCCCCGGGCCCCAGCCCCCAGCCCCGAGAGGGGGCGAGGCACCGAGCGCGGCCCCCGCCTCCCCTTCAGCCCCTGCTCACCTCCCCATCCCGGGTTTCGATGGTTTTGATCATCACGGTCTTCTTGGTGTGCACTTCAGAGCCGCGCTGCTCCGGGCTGGTCTCTGCGGGCAGGGGACAAGGGGATGGCACCGCCGTGGTGACGGCCACCGTGGGGAATATGTGGCACGGGGCGGGGGGGTTTGGGTTGCGGGCAGTGGGGCCGTTCTCCACGTGCCCTGCTACGGCCAGGGTCTCCGGGAGCCCTGGGTCACCCCCCCCCCCTCACCCCCAGCTCATGGCAAGCACCCACAGGACCCCCGAGGACCTGCCCAAAGCCAGCCGAGGTGTGTCCCCACGGTGGGGCCGTGCCCCCCCAGCTCACCTCGGAAATTGAGCGCAGAGGCGAAGGTCTGGTGCATGGGGATGCTGATCCTGCAGGGACGCAGACACAGGGAGAGCTCAGCGCCAGCCCACGCAGCGGGGCGGCAGCCACCCGCACGCCACGACCCCGCTGGTGTCCGGTCCTGCCCCCCTCCACCTCTCACCGGTTTTCCTCGCCCTCCAGCAGCTTGCGGTACGTGGCGATCTCCACGTCCAGGGCCATCTTGACATTGAGCAGGTCCTGGTACTCGCGCAGGTGCCGGGCCATCTCGTCCTTCAGGTGCCGGATCTCCTCCTCCAGCCGCGCGATGGTGTCCTGGTACCCGCCGGCCTCCCCCGCGAAGCGCTCCTCCATCTCCCGCATCTGGCGCATCAGCGAGTCGTTCTGGGGGGACAGGGGGGATCAGCAGGGTGGGGGGGCTGGGGGGCACCTGGGGTAGGAGCTGGGCTCGATTCTGGGGCTCTAGGGGCTGGATCTGCAATGTGGGGTGCTTTTGGGACACCCTAAGCAATGGGGACCTCGGGGTCCAGCTGACGAGGGGCTGTCACCCTCAGCAGCCTGGGCAGGGAGCGGGTGAGAGCCTCACCCAGGGTGCCCCAGAGCCTCCAGGGTGCCAAAATGACCCCTAGCAGGGCTCCAAGGAGGGAGGAGAGCCCACCGCCCCGGCAAGGCCGTCCCTTGGAGGGTAGGGAGCGGTGCAGGAGCACAGGACAGCTGCCGGGGGTGGGGGCACTGCCACCCTCGTGGCTCCTGGCTGGCTCCTATGACCGTGCCCATGCCAGGCTGGGACTGCTGTGCCGTTTGTTTGTAACTCCCACCCTGCAACCAGACACCCCGTGCCCTGCCCCGGTCTGCCTGGAGCCTCCCGGGCTGGGGCGCCTTCTGCACGTCCTGCATCGACACCAGGGCTCTGCCAAAACCTGTTGCGGAGCCAGGGGAGGCACTGCCCGGCCCAAATGCGGGGGGCGAGTCCCCACAGCAGCAGCTCTGAGAGCTGGGAGGAGCCCCCGAGGTCCCCAAGCACCCCGGAGCTGCACGTCCTTCCCGGGAGGCAGGCTTTGCTCCGTGCTGCCCGCAGCTCACCGTGCCCTTGAGGGCATCGATCTCGCAGGTGTAGGACTGGATCTGGTGCCGGTACTCCAGCATCTCCTGCTTCGCCTGCCGCAGCGCGTCGTTGTTCTTGTTGGCCGCCTGCGTCAGGTCGGACACCTGGGGAGAGGCTGGGGTCAGCGGGTGCTGGCAGCGGGCAGGATGCGACCCGCCGCCCGCGGCCGCCCGGACCCGCACCTTGGACTTGTACCACTCCTCAGCCTCGGCGATGTTCTTGGCGGCGATGCTCTCGTACTGCGCGCGGATGTCTCGCAGCGCAGCCGTCAGGTCGGGCTTGGAGATGTCCATCTCCACCTGGATGTGCTGCTCCTGCAGCTGGGCCTGCAGCTCCCGGATTTCCTGGGGACACGGGGTGACGCGTCAGGGCACCCGCCCCGATCCCCGACCCCAGCGGTGCCCGCGGGAAGCGGGGGCTGCCCGGGACCTACCTCTTCGTGCACCTTCTTGAGGAAGGCGATCTCCTCCTGCAGGGACTCGATGCGTCTCTCCAGGTCGATGCGTGCCAGCGTGGCCGCGTCCACGTCCTGGGGGGGACACGGAGAGGTTGTGGTGACGAGCACCCCGTGGGGTGCCAGGGCTGGGAGCAGCAAAGCTGCATCCATGGCCATGCCCTGGCGCCAGCAGGGGCACGGGGAGGGCGGGGGTCCCAGCCATGCCGAGTGGCCAGGCAGTGGGGGGGGCACGGGTACTCACAGCTCTGAAAGCGGCCAGGTTGTTCTCAGCCTCCTCCTTCAGCTGAATCTCCTCTTGCAGCCTAGGAGCAAAGAGGGGGACGTTAGGGGGACCCGGACGGAGCCCTGTCCCCTGGAGCTGGTGTCCCCGCTTGCTGTCCCCGAGCCCAGCGCGGTCTGGTGGGAACAGGGCGAATTGTCCTGCGCTCCCGGCAGGCGGAGGGAGGGCTGGCGGGGGGCCAGGGGCTCTTCCTCCCATTCCCTATTATAGTCATCGGCAGCGGGAGCACAAAGGCATGAGGTCAGCTCGGTGCCACGCTCACTGCCCCGGCCCTTATAGGGACGAGTGGCCGGCAGCCGGGGGGCACGGGGGGCCTGAGGGACGGCCACCGGCTGAGCCCTTCGTGGGGACGGCAGCAGAGTGAGCTGGGCACCCAGCTCGGGGTACGGGGCAGTGGAGGGAGCCACAGCAGGTCACTGGGTTTTGGGATCTCCTCAATACCACGGGACAGGGGGGCAGTGCTGGGGTGTGGGGGCAGCTCTGGGAGGTGCACCCTGGCTGGGCTGTGCCCGGGGAGGGGACCAGGTGCCCCAGGACGTGGCTCACGGAGCCTCAGGGGGACGGCGATGCCCAGCCATGCTGGCACAGAGGGCAGCAGGAACCTGACACCCGTTTGCCCTGTGCCCTGCTCCTCCCCCGATATTTGGGGTCGTCCCTCCGGGAGCTGGCACAGCAGGGTGGCAGGAGAGCCCTGCGGCCCCCAGCCTCACTGCATCAGGGGCCCCAGCTCCGGCTGCTGCTCCTGCCTGTCTGGGGCAGGGGCTGCTGCTCTGGGTGGGGGGCAGCAGCCTGGGTCACCCCAGGAGTTGGGTACACCAGCCCCCCTCGTCCACATCCCCGCAGCGGCACAGCAGCCAGGGGGAAGGAGCCCCCAGCATCAGGGGTGCTGCCTGGTGTCGTGGGGATCCATGGGAGTCCCTCAGCACAGCCATCCCTCTGGCTCTGCCCCCCAGCCCCAGCCCCAGCAGGGCCTGCAGCATCCCTGGGGAGGCCGGGGGGTCCCTGCAGCTCCCCTGGCACCATGGGCACCCACGGCAGACCTGGCACCCCTGGCCTGCAGAAGCACGGCTGCTTCCTTCGCTCCCTCCTTCGCATCCGGAGCCGGTGGAGCACCCCCCTCCCACCCGTCTTGCTTCCGCCTGCCCGGCTGCCCCTGTCCATCTGTCCGTCTGTCCATCTCTCCATCTGTCCATCCCCTGGAGCTCAGCACGCTCACGGGCTGGCTGCCCCTTCCTGGCGTGAACAGGGCAGGGATCCCCGATCCCCCAGCTCTGGGGGTCCCGTGCCATCACAGCCCGGTCCCCAGCCCTGCTGCAGCATCTGGGAAGGGAGGGTACAGGGGACACCCCCCTCTGCCGGGGACGTCCTCCCTGCTGGGTGCTCCCTGGGCACCTCACAAGGGTTGGTGTGTGCTGGCCGTGGCTCTCCTCTCCTGCTCACCCTGTGCCGTGGTTTGGGCAGCCTCAGCACCGGCACGGGGGGGCGCGGGTGCCCTCCTCCCTCCCAGGACTCGCAGGACCGTGGGGCAGATGGGCGCCCAGCAGCCAGCCAGCGAGGGCCGTGGCCAGGGAGACGGGGCGAGGACAAGGGGATGGAGGAGCGGGGCCACGACGGCAGCGAGCACCCGAGCGGGTGCCGGGGAGCCGTACCCAGGGATGGAGCCGTCCCCAGGGACGGAGCCACGGGGCGGAGAGGCAAGGGCCCCCCTCACCTCTGCTTGAGCTTCTGCAGGTCATCGAGCAGGTTGTCGCGCTCCACCTCCACACGTGCCCGCTGGCCGGTCAGCGCGTCCACCTGGCGGCGGAGCTCCCGCAGCTCCTCCTCGTACATCTCGGCCACGCGGGTGGGCTCCTTGCCCCGCAGGCGGTTCACCTCGGCCACCATCAGGGCGTTCTGCTGCTCCAGGAAGCGCACCTTCTCGATGTAGTTGGCGAAGCGGTCATTGAGCTCCTGCAGCTCCACCTTCTCGTTGGTGCGGGTCTGGAGGAACTCCTGGTTCATGGCATCGGCCAGGCTGAAGTCCAGCAGCTCGCCGGCACCCTGGTAGGCGCTCTGGTAGGAGCGCAGGGGCGTCACGCGGGTGGTGCGGAAGGTGGAGAAGCTGGGCACGGCCGAGGTGCGCGACACCTGGTAGACGCGGGAGGTGACGGAGCTGCCGCTGCCCTTGCTCCCGAAGGAGGCGCGGGGGAAGACCGGGGAGGTGCCGCCGAAGGTGCGGCGGTAGGAAGAGACCCGCTGGCTGGAGGAGTAGGACTGGCTCATGGTGGCGGCGGTGGTGGCGGCGGCGGCGGCGGCGAGGCTGGAGCAGGGAGCAGGGAGCAGGAGCAGGGCTGGCGAGCGGCCGGAGCTCGGCGAGGCGTCGGGAGGGGACCCGCGGCGCCGCTATTTGTATCCTGCTGACATCACCGGCCCCTCCTGCTCCGGGACAGCTGGGGGATGCTGGGGGGGACGGCTGCCAGCCCCCGCCCCCCGACGCTCACCTGCGGGCACCGCAGGGCCACGGCCCCCCCGCGGCCCCCCCCACGTGGCTCACACCTCCGCCTGGGCACCCCTGGGCACCCCCAGACCTCTTGTTAGTTTGACTGCCCCCCATGGACCCCCTTCATGCTGCCCCATCCTGGGCAGTGTCCCTGGGGGAACAAGGAGAGGATCGGGGGCAGCGGATGGTGACCCCCCCAGATCCCCGATGGGGCGCAGTGCCCCCCCACCGGGGAGCCCAGGCAGACAGATGGTGCTGGGGGGAAAGAAGGGCGCTCAGCCATTCGCACCATCACTTGTCCCTCCTGGAGCCCAGACCCCATGTCCTGGTGGGCACACTCCCCAAATTGGCCGTGGGCACCCCAAAATGTCCCCGGGCACCCCAAAACGTCCCTGGTACCACCCTGACCTGCCCCATGGCAAGAGGCCCAGGCTTAGCTCCCTGCTTGGGGCCAGATAACAGTGACCCATTCCCCCCCCCCCCGGGAGACCTGCCCCACAGAGAGGGGGACACAGGGGGGACCCTTTGGAGGGGGCAACATGGGGGGCCCTGCCCTGAGTGTGCTTGGGCTGACCCCCCCAGGCAGGCCCCCCCTTTCTGACACGGAGGGGTCCAAGGTGGGGCCGGGCACCCGCGGGGAGGTGCTGAGTGACCCTGAGCAGGTGCCGGGGTGCGGAGCGCTCGGTGACAGTGACATCACCCGGGTCCCGGCTCCGGCACATTCCCGAAGCAGCAGGCACCCAACCAAAATAGCCTCCGTACTCATCCGCGTGGGACAGGCGTGGTATTTATAGCTGGGGGAGGCACCCTCTTAACCCTTCTTGTGCCGGGAGCGTGGATGGGGACCCTGCCCGGAGCAGCCCCAACACCTCCCTGGTCCCCGTCACCCCGAGAGCAGGGCGATGTCCCCAGGAGCAGCAGGCTCTGCCCTGTCTCCTCAGCTTTCCCCTTCGCCCTACATTGCTTTGGGGAGCAGAACGCCCATCCTAACTCTCCAAAACTTCCCAGAGTGGGGCTGTGCTGGGGCACCCCCTCCTCCCCAAGCCCCGCTGCCCACCCGCTGACCCCCCGCCCTGCCCAAACCAGGCTGCTTTGACCGACAGCGGCTGGCACAGCCCCAGTGCCACTGTCCCTGGGACGTCCTGGCGGGGGACACCGCGGTGCCACCGGGTGCGTGGTGACTCAGCAGCAGGAGCAGCGCTCAGCCTCGCATGCCGCACACCTCCTGGCCCCCTGCGCCGGCTGCAGCGCGGGCACCGAGCGGTGCCAGGGCTTGGCGGCAGCATCCTCCGCTGCCCCGGCTCCCTGCCAGCCTTGGGGGGGGGGGAAAGCGAGGGTCTGGGTGCCGTGGCCATAAGGTGGGCAGAAGCTCGAGGCCCCAAATCTAGGCTGTCCCCCCCCCCCTCAAGCCCTCTCAATCTCTGGAGCCCCTCCAGGCTGCTTAGACACAGCGTAATGCCGTGGCTTCCCGGATGGTGCACGCTGCCTGGCGGAGCCTGCCTTTAAAAGGGAAGGTATTTCCAGATGGGGCTGTTTCATCCCAGCACGGGGTGGGGGGGGTGGGGGGAGAAGAAGATGGAAAAACATACAGCATCCTTCCTCCTCCTGGCCCTGCTCCCGGAGTGCCCGGCGCATCCCTGACCCCGCACGTGTGCCCTGCCTGTCCCCACGCCGCCTCGGGCAGGAAGGGTGGGACGCCAGCCCCTGGATCGGGCACAGAGGGGCACGTGGGACCCCACGCTGGCACGGGGACCCAGCCCCACTGCTCTGCTGCCCCTTCCCGTGACCCCATCCTGCAGGCAGGGTTGGGGTGCTCCTGGGCACCGCTGGGCGCAGGGGAAGTGGTTCCAAGGGGTTAAGGAGCCGCGTCGTGCCGATCCTGCTCTGGGACGAACTTTCTGAAGTGGCCTTTCCTCAGCCGCCCCGACAGCCTTCCGGGACATCTCTGCGAGTGCAGAGGCCCGGCGGCTGGCGTGGACAGGCAGACGCCTCTTAGGAAATCCCCTTCCCCGAGGAGCAGGCACAGGAAAGAGGCGGGGAGCAGCGGGAAGGAGGGGTCGGGGTGGACTGGCACCCCCAGGGAGAGACCCTCCACCGAACTGGGGGGCTAACTCCTCTCTGCACCCCAGGGGCATGGCAGGGGCTCGTGGGGTCCCTCCAGTTGGGGAGGATGCCCAGCATCACCCAGCGGCCACGCAGCTCCGGCCCGGGCCAAGCTGACCCAGCCCGAGCCTGGGAACGGGGCCCCAAGCCCCAGTGCTGGCTTGGCCCCAGCTCCCGCAGGGCCCTGGGACGAGGCCGCAGCGGGAAGACGTCGGGAGCTGGAATGTCAAACAAGGCCCGTGAGCCAAGCCAGCTGCATCCCGCAGCCGCCCCTCCTCCCCGGCCCTCCCTCCCCGCTGCTCCCCCAGGATTTAAGGAGCGCGGGGAGCCGCGCACAGCCTCCCCGGGGCTGCGGGCACCGGGGGCCTGGAGCCGGGCAGGGTGCGGGGACGGGGTGCCGGCTCCTCCCCGGTGCCCTACCGCAGCACCGCGTGCCCCCGGGGCCGCTCTGGTTCTGCGTGCCCCCACGCCCGCCTCCCGCCCGGCGAGCAGGGGTGACCGGGCGGATGGGAATGAAGCAGCCAGGGCGTCCACCCCCTCCTTGCTGGCCCCCGGCCCTCTCCCTGCGTCCCGCTCCTTTTACAGCCACGAGCCTCCCAGGCGCCTTTACCCTAAGAGGGAAGGACCGTGCGCCCATTCCCCGGCGCTGACAGGCCCGGGGCGCGTGCTATTGTCTAAATAGGAGATCGCGCTCCTTCCCTGCCTGGACCACGGCCCAGGCAGCGTGCCGGGGTCCCAGGAGGTTGTGGGTGCACCGCAGGCTGCAGCCCACCGCCCGCTGCTCCCCTCGGCTGACCCCGGGTCGTGGAGATGCTGGGGATCACTGCCTGTCCCCAAGCACTACGAGGATGCTGGCGGTGCCTGGCCGACCCCATGGCACGTGTGGATGCTGGGGGTGGCCGGCTATCCCCCGTAATTTACAGGGATGCTGGGGCATGCTTGCTTGCCCTCCGTGGTCCACGTAGGTATTTGGGGCAAGTTGTTGCCTCTGTGGTCCATGAGGATGCCGGGGGGGACCTGTTGCCCCCAGGGCCTGTGTAGATGCTGGAGGAGACCGGCTGCCCCCATAGTCCCTGCGGATGCCTGCACTGATCGGTCATACCCAGCTGCCCCCATGATCCACGGTGGTGCTGGTGGTGTTCACCTGACCCACATCCCGAGGGGACGCTGGGGATACCCCACTGCCCCCGCGGTCCTTGGGGGCTGTCACCTCCCCCCGTGGCCATGGGGATGCAGCGCAGCTGCCCTCGCAGTCCGCACGGACCCACGATAACTGGCCGCCCCCGTGGTCCAGGAGGATGCTGGGGGTATCTGTCTGCACGGCCCCGATGGCATCAGCCGTGCCAGTGAGATGAGGTAGTGCCTGCTGCCCGGCGTGGCTGGCGGCTCACGTAAGGCGCGGAGGCCGTGCGCTCAGCCTGCAGCAATGCTGGGCGGTGATTTCACTTCCCCATGCTCGGACACGTGGCCTGCGCTGGGGGCTCGGCGCCTCTCGCCGCTCCTGGGCGGCAGCGCGGGTGCCATCCCGGCCCTCGTCCTGGCAGAGCAGGGGTCCAGGCTGCAGAAGAAGGGGCGGCCCTTCCCGGAGCTCGGGCTGTGTTTACACACCCATCCCGGGCCGTCTCTCCCTTAACTCTTTCCAGTGGGGCTCAGCTCTGGCTGCACGTTCCCAGAGCCACCAGCCAGCCCAAGGAACGCTTCCCGGTGCCCAGCCCACACCGTGCTGCTCCCCGCACTGCTCAGCACCCTGCTCCCCGCCAGCTACCCCTGGGCACATGCACGAGCCCTGCGGCGGGGTGCAAGCACCCCGAGGAGGAGCTGGAGCCAGCTCCGGGGGGCTGATGGGGCTGCCTGGGGCTCCCCGCGGCACCAGGGGGGCTGTGGGACATGGCGGTTCGGGGGCAGGAGCAGATCCTCCTGATGGGGTGGGGGGTGGCCGCGGCAGGTGCTGCGCAGACCCCAGCACCCAGCCAGGGGTGAGTCAGAGAGTGCCCAGAAATAGACTCCGGGAGCTTTTTCGGGAAGCCCCCGTGGCTCCAGGAATAGCTGCCGCATGCCAAGGCGCTGCCCTTTGCTCGCCGACCGTGGGGCTGGGCAGGGGCCACACCCGGCACTGCCACTCACCCACGCCCCCACCCCGGGCACCCCCACCCCGGGCACCCCCACCCCGGGCACCCCAGCCCCAGGGCACCCCAGCCCCAGGGCACCCCCTCGATCCCACACCCAGCCACTGGGGACACATCCATCCAGGGCACCCGCCTCCTACAGTCCATCCTGGGGTCCCCGTGGGCTCCGGGGACACACCTGATCCAGGCACCCACTTCGGAAATGTCCCCAGAGCTGGGACCCAAGCAGCCGGGTGCCCGTAGCAGTGGGGGTGATGGTGGCAGGAGGAGCAGGTGGACGGTGGCACAGGGTCCCCTCAGAAGGAGGGTGAAGGGCAAGGGGTGCTGGGCGCCCGGCCCTGCCCTGGTGCAGCACTGGGCCCTGTGTTTTGCTGTGGTGGCTGCGGTTGACATGGAGACCCCCCAGCTGTCTGCTCGCGGGGTGCCAGGAGGTGGGGGCACTTGTTCCCCTCCGGGGGGGGAGAGGCAGGTGCTGGGGGCTGGGAGCATAAATCCGGAGCTGTCGTGAGCTGCCGGCACGGCAGGTCCCGGGGTCAGGGGCGGCAGGACCGCCAGTTTCCAGTCCCCTGGACACGGACGACGTCTCAGGCTAACGGTGCCCATGCTGGTGACTCAGGAGCTGGGAATCCGGCTGGCACCCAGCACCTGGCCCCTCTGTACCACTCACGGGCTGCCACGTGCGTCCCGCCCTGAGCCACGCTGCTTTCAGGGAAAACGGAGTCCTGCTGGGAAATGACGTGGGTGCTGGTGGGAGCCCTCACGCTGCTGACCCCGACCCGTGCCGGGGGATGAGGCGAGGGCGAGGCCAGGAGCCACCCTGACTGCTCCCATTCCGGGCTGCCCCAGCTGGCTCAGCACGGCGGGCAGCACTGCCACCCGCGGCCATGGTCCCCTGGCGGACGTGGCACCGAGGGCTTGCTCCTCGCGAGGCCCAGGCAGCGCCGAAGCCGGGGTGAAGCGGTGCCACAGGGAGCCGTGCCCCCAGCCACCGACCCCAGAGCAACCCAGCGCGCACAACCCCCTGCAGCGCCGGGCAGGACGGGCGCAACCGACGGGGGCACCCCTTGCTTGCACGCTGCCGGGAGCTGCAGCGCCCTTGGGCACCGCGTCCCCGGAGGGCGCAGGGCGCGCGGCGCAAGGTGCGAGAGGACGGTGCCCGGCGCCCGGTGCACGGTGCCCGGGGCACGCTGCAGGAGGCACGGCGCTCCCCGGGAGCGGTGGTGGGGAGGGGACGGGGGAGGGCTGCCCGCTGCCTCCGGTCCTCCGCGGCACCGGGGGGCGCACGGGCGCGGGGCGGGCCGGGCCGGGGCGGCGGCGGCCATGCAGGTACCGGGCGGGAGGGAGCCGGCGGGGACGGGGTCCCCCCGAAGAGGGGGTCCGGCCGCCGTCCGGGACCGGCTGGGGGGAAGGGGGGGGGGGTCTGGGGGTGTCCGAGCCGCGGGGTGACCCCGGTGCCGGTCCCCGCAGGCGGCGACCCAAGCCCCGAAGCAGGCCGTGCAGGCGGCGGCGCAGGAGCTGGTGAGGTTCGTGAACCGCAGCCCCTCGCCCTACCATGGTAAGGAACCCTACCCGCCCCCCCCCCCCGTCCTGCATCCCCCTCCCCAAAACCCCCCCCGGCCCCCCGGTAACGGCGCCGTTTCCCCCCCGCAGCGGTGGCCGAGTGCCGCAGCCGGCTGCTGCAGGCTGGCTTCCAGGAGCTGAAGGAGACGGAGCACTGGGACATCCGCCCCGCCAGCAAGGTGGGCTGGGGGCTCGGGCGTCCCCTTCCCCGCCGGGGGAGCCGCGGCGGCGAGGTGGGGACCCTCACCGCGCGCCTCTGCCCGCAGTACTTCGTCACCAGGAACCACTCGACGCTCATCGCCTTCGCCGTCGGAGGACGGTTCCAGCCGGGGAACGGCTTCAGCCTGCTCGGGGCGCACACCGACAGCCCCTGCCTCAGGGTGAGCGAGCACCAGCACCGCCCGGACACGCTTCGTGGGCGAAAGGGGAGCTCTCCCTGAGCCCCCGCGCCTCCCGGTGCCCACCCGAGCCCCCCGGGGCGTTGCGGTGCCGGTGACGTCTCTGCCCTCACCCAGGTGAAGCGGCGCTCCAAGCGGGGCCAGGTGGGCACCGTGCAGGTGGGAGTGGAGACCTACGGAGGGGGCATCTGGAACACCTGGTTCGACCGCGACCTCACGGTTGCAGGGAGGGTGATCGTAAAGGTGAGCCCTGGCGCGGGGATGGTGGCTCGGGTGCCTGCCCTCACCCCGAGCGGGGCCCGCTGCTGCCCCCGTGGCCCCGCAGGGCGGCCGAGCAGTGCTCCCTGTGTTTCAGGAGCCGAGCGCGGGGCGCCTGGAGCAGCGCCTGGTGCACGTGGAGCGGCCCGTCCTGCGCATCCCCCACCTGGCCATCCATCTGCAGCGCAGCGTCAATGAGAGCTTCGGGCCCAACACCGAGCACCACCTGTAAGTCCTGTGCTTAACGTTCGGTGTGTCCTCGCTGCGTTCGGCGAGGCGGTGACTCCCTGGGGAGCAGGGCGGGCACGCCGGGAGGGCACGCTCGTGTGTGACCTGAGCAAGAGGGCTGAGCAAAGCCCCGTATGCTGACAGCACCGTCTTCCCGCAGGGTCCCCATTCTGGCCACTGCTGTGCAGGAGGAGCTGGAAAAGGAGGTGCTCATGGAGGGCACGCCGTGCAACGCTGCCGCCCAGGTGAGCTAGGCGTCCAGGACTAGAGGAGGCTCGTGCCAGGACCTCCATGTGCCACCTTTTGGTCGCCAGCCCTCAGGTTCCCCTTCTCCCCGTTCCCTGCTGGTAACCCCGAGTTTCACCACGTACACTGCACACCCGCTCCGCTGTGCTCTGTTCCCAGCCATCACACAGAAAGGGGGGCAGCCCCCATAAAGCTGTCACGGGTGGCTTCCCGGTGCTCCCAGGGGCGATGGCATGGTGGGGAGGTTTCCCGGCAGCCTGCCCACAGCCCTGCTTCCTTCCCAGACAGAGCGGCACAGCCCTGTGCTGCTTTCCCTGCTCTGCACCCAGCTGGGGGTGAAACCGGAGCAGATCGTGGAGCTGGAGCTGTGCCTGGCGGATACGCAGCCGGCGGTGAGTAGGGGCAGGAGCCTCCCCTGCCCGCACGCAGCGTGCCTGCACAGGTTCTGCTGGGAGCCGGGCCCGCTGCGAGGAGGTGGCTCGTGAGGGGCCGGGTTTGGGACACATCCAGCGTACCTCTGGTGACCCGAAGCTCGTGTCCTGCTCCTCGCCCTCTGCCTGCAGACTCTCGGTGGTGCCTTTGACGAGTTCATCTTCTCCCCGCGCCTGGACAACCTGCACAGCTGCTACTGTGCCCTGCAGGTGAGCGGAGCAGGAAAGGAGCCTTGGGACTGCAGCGTGGCCCCCATGGGACTTGGTTTGGTTTAGTGGGGCCATGAGCTGGTTCCCAGGGGGGTCTTGCTCGTCAGAGGACCCAGGGCTGGATGGGAGCTGCGCTGCGTGTGTGGCGCGCCCAGCAGCTCCCAAGGGTGCCGGCTTCACAGCTCCTCTCCCTGGTGCTTTGGGTTCTCCTGGGGAAATTCCCACCAGCTCGGTGTTGAGCTTCCTGCGATGGGGTGGCGCTCAGGCTGGTGCCCTTTCTCTTCCTCCATGCCTCCAGGCCTTGATCGACTCGTGCTCAGCACCCTCCTCCCTCTCCCAGGAGCCCAACGTGCGTCTCATTGCGCTCTACGACAACGAAGAGGTGAGGGCACAGCCGGGGGGCAGCCACACAGAGGGGCTCCGTCCTCTTTGCTCTCCGTCGCCGGTGTCTGGCAGGACCTGAGGGGCAAGATAGGCTTTGGTCACCCCACCACAAAGCCTGGTGTGGTTGGCAGCCCGCCTGCCGGCTGGGGGGAGCACCCCGTCACCCGGCTGTCCCCTGGGGTGGTGCTGGGTGCGGTGTGCTGATGGTGTCCTGGCAGGTGGGGTCGGAGAGCGCGCAGGGCGCGGAGTCCCTGCTGACGGAGCTGGTGCTGCGCCGGATCTCGGCGTCGCCACAAAACCTCACGGCCTTTGAGGAGGCTGTGGCCAAGTCCTACATGATCAGCGCTGACATGGCCCACGCCGTGCACCCCAACTATGTGTGAGTATGCGGGAGCCCTGCCCCTCACCGGGGGGGGACACCTCTCTCTCAGTGGCAGGAGGGAGGGCTGCAGCGTGAAACTTGTGCTGCTCTTCTGCAGAGACAAGCACGAGGAGAACCATCGGCCAGCCTTCCACAAGGTGAGCACGGCTTCTGCTTCGTGCCAGACCCGGTGCTGCCCTGCGGCAGCATGAGGCACCCAGCCGCTCCCCAGAGTGCAGCCCCGGGTCCAACTCCAGCGTTTGTACTTTGTCCTGCCTCATGGCTCCGCTGTGCCACGTACCCGCAGTTAGCTGCCTGGAGCTGCAGCCCTCGCCCTCGAGCCCTTCCTGGCTCGGAGCTGGGGCCGGCCCCGTGGGGCTGTCCCGGGGAGGAGGGAACAGCCCGGTGGCATGGGGTGTGGCGGTGTCTCTGAGCGTGCGTCTCTCCCGGGCACTCCTGAGCCCGGGTGCACAGCGTGCCCCGTGCGATCCCAGACCTCAGCGTGCCTTCCCTTGCACAGGGCCCCGTCATCAAAGTGAACAGCAACCAGCGCTACGCCTCCACGGCTGTCACCGAGGCGGTCATCCGGGACATCGCCGCCCGCGTGGGCGTCCCCCTGCAGGTGAGTGGCCCTGCTGGGCCCCCCGAGGGGGGCTGCGGGGCGCTGGGGGCAGCCGCCGACGCCGTGTCCCCGCGCAGGAGTTCATGGTGCGCAACGACACGCCCTGCGGCACCACCATCGGCCCCATCCTGGCGTCCCGCCTGGGGCTGCGCGTGCTGGACCTGGGCTGCCCGCAGCTGGCCATGCACTCCATCCGCGAGATGTGCTGCACCTCGGGGGTGCTGCAGAGCATCACCCTCTTCAAGGTGAGCCTGGTGCCCCCCCCCCACCCCCCTTTTCCCCTCGAACCCCTGCCCCCACTGCTCCACATCCCCGCACTCCTTTATCCCCATCCACCCCCCGGCTCGGGTCCCACCCTGCCGTGCTCCCCGCTTCCAGCGGTGCCCCCTCGCCCCCCCCCCTCTATCCCAGCCTTCCCGGTGCCTGCCATCCCCAAATGGTTCCTATGGCAACCGGCGCTGCCTTGACTCAGCGCTGGGTTTCTATGGCGACGTGGTCCTGCTCCGTGCGAGGCGGGGGCTGCGCTGCCACCGTCCCCCCCCCCGGCGGGGGGCTCCCCCTGCTCCCCCTGATGGGCTGCCTCCTTCCAGGCCTTCTTCGAGCTCCTGCCAGCCGTCAGTGCCAGCCTGCTGGTGGACTGAGGGCGGCGAGGGGGGCTTCCCGGGGGGGCTCAGCCCCGATTAAAGCTCCTCTTGTCTCAGCAGCGTGTCCGTGCATGTGGTTGCAGTGGGAAGAGGGGCGTGGGTCCTGGGGGGCGTGGAGCTGCCTGGGCCGGGGGTCCAGCGGGGAGGGGTGCGGGGCGGGAGGTGACGCGGGGCGGTGCAGGACGGCCCCAGGAGCCGGCAGTGCCGGGGAAGAGGGGGGTGCACAGGGCACGGCGGTGCCCGCCCGGCCCCGCAGCCCCCTGGTGCCGCGTTCCCGCGCTCCGGCTCCGGGCGCGCCACGGCGGCTTTCCCGCGGGCCCGGGGTGTGAGGGCGTGGCCCGGCGCTCGCCGCCCATTGGCCCGGCTCCGGGGGCGTGGCCCAGGCGGGAGCCACTGGCGCCGCGGCGCGCCGGCACGCCCCCGGGGGGGCGTGGCCGGCCTCGGGGGACGCAGCGATTGGCAGCGGCGCGGGGCGCGACGGCTTTGCCTCCGCTCCGTCTGAGGGGGGAGGGAAAAAAGTCGCGGGCTCCCATTGGCCGCGGCGCGGCGGCGGGCCGGCTGTGATTGGCGGGGCGGCGGCGGGGGGCGCGGCCGGCGGCGCGGCGCGGCGGGGCGCGGGTTGGCGGCGGCGGCGGCGGGGGCGCGGCGGCGGGTGCGCCATGGTGCGGCCGTGAGCGGAGCATGGGGCGGCGGCTGCTCCGCGCGCTGCTCTGCCTCCTCCTCGTGGCCGCCCGCGGGCTGCTGCGGGCCGGCGGCGCCACCGCCACCGCCGCGCACGGTGAGGCCGGGGCACCGGGACGGGGGGCGCTCGCCGGGGGTGGCCCTGCGCGGTGGGACCGGCACCGGCGCCGGGAGAGCCCCGCTGCTCCGGCGGGAGGGCCGCCGCTGCGGCCGGTTGGGCCGGCGGGGTCGGGCCCCGGGGCGCCGCCGGGATGGGGGCCGGGGCAGCGGTACCGAGCGGCGGCGGCGGTTCCCCCCCCCCCCCCCCCCCCCGGGACACCGGCGCCCTTTGGCCGCCCTCTGCCGGGAGGCGAGAGCCGCCGGTGCGCCCGCCCGCCCGTCCTGCGCGGCCCCCGCCCGGGGCTCCGGGGCACCGGGTGCCGTTACCGGCCGCACGGTAGCCGCTGACTCACCACCGGCGGGCCGGTGCCGCTCCGTCCATCGCCCCCGAGGCCACCCCGGCGGGGACGGCAGCGCCTCGGGGCCGCCCCGCGGGGTCCCGCCAGCCCCGGGAGCAACCGGAGACGGCGCCGGAGCGGCCGCGGCCGAGCCCTGCCCTGCCCGGGGCGGCCTCCCGGGGCCGGTGCCTCCCCCGGCGGGACGCGGCGGCGCCGCTTCAGCACCGCGGACAGCGCCCGGCCGGCCCCGCCGCCCCGGGACCGGCACCCCCGGGGACCCCCCACGGGGACCCCACCCCCGGGAACCCCCCCCGGACCCCCCCTCACCCCTCCGGGGCCAAAGCCCCCCGCACCCCGCCGCCCCCTCCCCGCTCGTTGCCCCGTCCCCCCGTTTGTCCCCCCCCCCCACACCCCCAGGGAGCTGGCGCGGCGCAGCCCGCGGGTGCCGGGGTTTGGGGGTTTTTGGGGGACCCCCCCCCACACCTGCACCCCCACTTGCCCCCGTCCCCCCCGCGGCGGGCGCGGCGGGCCCCTCCCTCCCCTCCCCCCGGTTGTTTTCTCGTTCCTTCCTCGCCATCCGGGGCTGAGTCATCGCCTGCTGCCGTCTCGCTGCTGACGGTCTTGGACCGAGGTGCGGGGGGGAGGAAGGGGGAAGCCGCCCCCCGAAACGAGCGGAGAGCCCCCCTCTCCCCCCCCCCCCCCGCCCCGTCTGTGTGCCTGGGGTCCCCCCGCGCAGGCAGAGCGGGTCCCCGCGTAGCAGGGCGCGGGGCTGCGTCCCCGCCTCGTAGTGCCGCGTGTGGGTGGGCGACAGACGGGGTCTTGCAGCTCCCAGCCGTCCCTTCCCAACTGCTCCGGGCACCCCAAAGACTTCCGGGCTTCCCCCCCCCCCCCCCGCCCCGAGCCCCCTTCGTGGCTTTGGGGACAGGGGAAGGCGTGCGCTGGGGCCCTGTGCCACCAGGCTTTGCCCCCCGCAGACGCCTCTGCGCCCCCGTGGCACTTACGCGCGGAGCAGAGGTCCCCAGGCAGGTGTCCGTCCTGCTGCTGCTGAGCAAACCCCGTTGCCCCCCCCCCCCTTCTGACCGTCCCGGCTCTGTCTGTCTGTCCGTCCGCCCCAGGCTGCCTGTTTGACCGGAGGCTGTGCGCCCCCCAGGAGGTGTGTGTGCAGGGTAAGTGCCTGGAGGCGCCGGGGGGGGGTCCCGTCTCCCGGCCCTTTCCAAGGAGCCGGGGAGGACGCAGGGCGACTTGGGGTGTGCCGGGGGGGGGTGGGCACGGCAGGAGAAAGGTGCCCCCCTTCTCCACCGCGGGGTGTTTGTTTGCCCCCCGTGCCCCACCGCCCCGCTCTGTTGCAGATGGGCTGTTTGGGCAGTGCCAGGTGGGCTCGGCGCAGGACAGACCCTACTTCCAGGTCACCTCCCCGGTGCTCCAGCGCCTGCAGGATGTCTTGCGGCACCTCATGGCACAAGGTGAAGGGGCAGCGCCGTGGGGGCAGGGCGTCAGGCCGCCTCGCGTAGTGGCGCTGTAGGGCGCAGGAGCGTTTGGGGTCCTGCTGGCCCGAGGCTGGGGTGGGGTGGGCAGGGATGCAGCTGACCCTGGGGGGAATGGGGCCGAACGCAGGGTCAGCTGGATCCCGGGGCAGCCTCCTGGTGTCTCACGGCCCCCTCCCTGCTCAGGGCTCTCGTGGCAGGACGGCGTCACCCAGTACGTGATCTCGCAGGAGATGGAGCGCATCCCCCGCCTCCGCCCGCCGCCCTCGCTGGAGCCCGCGGCCAGGGACAGGTAGGGCAGGGCCACCCTCCGGCCTGGCCGCGCTCCTCCCTGCGGGGTCTTCCCCCCAAACGGGGCTGGGGGCACCCCGTACCCAGGAGGGTCACCCTGCGCTGTTCCCTCCCAGGTTCCTGCCCCTGCGCGGCTCCCCCCGGCGAGCCCTGCTGCCCCCGGACCCCGGCGTGCCCCCGGCCCCGCACGTGGGGCAGCCCCCGGCGCTGCTGCCCGCCGCCCTGCTGCAGCGCTACCTGGAGCACCTCCTGCTGCCCCCGCCGCCCCAGCTGGGCTACGAGGAGGCCCTGCTGCACCCCTACTCCTACCACAAGGTGTGCAGCCCCTCTCCTTCCCCCCCCCCAAGCCAGAAAGGTGGGGATGGGCAGGGGGCTGCTGCGCTCTGACCCGAGGACACGGTTCTGGTTGCAGTTCGGCTACCAGGACAGCGCTCACCAGCTCCCCGGCAGCACGGCCAGGCAGAGCCCTGAAACCGCCTCGCTGCTGGGCCGGGTCCCTGCCCAGGCCCTTTTTGGGGCCGGCCCCGTGCCCTCCTACGGCGGGCAGCCGGGGGCGGACGGGGGGCATCTCTTCCAGGACCTGGGCATGCTCTCCCTGCCCCGAGAGAAGAACGGCCGCACGGACCCCGCCGGCAGCCGGCTCCCGCACGGCTTGCGGCTCCCCGGAGACTTCAGGGACGTGGAGGAGCGGGAGCAGCCGGCGCCCCTGGCCGCCCAGCCACCCCTTGCGCAGACAGGTACGGGTTCCTCCCGGTCCGGGCTCTCCATCCCATTTGCCTTCACGCCTGCTAGCCCCCTGGTGCAGCCTGTGAGCAGCATATCCCACCCCAAACCCCTGCCTGCTGCTTCCCAAGCCCTTGGGCGCTGCAGGGCTCCGACCTGACGCTGTGCCCTCTTGCAGATGCCTCCCTGAAGAGGCTGGCCTCCCTCCTGGCCAGCTACGGGCTGGGGCTGCCCGAGCTGAGCCCCCAGCAGCTGAGCAGCCTCTCCGCCCTGCTCCAGCTGCTCCAGAGCTCTGGTGAGTTGGGCGTGGGGTCTCGCAGCGTGGGGCGTGGGGTGCTGCCTCTCCCTGGGGCTCCTTGTGGGATCTCCATCTCTCCCCTTCCCAGGTGCTGCCAGCCCCGAAGCGCCCACAGCGAAACGTGTCAGCGTGCAGCAGGGCGCCGCCGTGCCGCAGGTGGGGTGTGCGTGCGTGGGGAGGGGGCGCGGCCCCCCCAGGGCTCCCCCCGGGGGTCCCAGCGCCTCCCTTCCCCTCCGTCCAGGTGACAGAAGGGGACATGCAGCACGGAGAGGAGCCGGTGCCCCCTTCCTCCGCGGCGCCGCCCCTCAAAACCACAGCCAGCAGCTCCCCCGCGGATGTGCCCAGGGGCCGGGGAGGCTACTCGCCAGCCCCCCCAGCAGAGCCGCAGCGGGGACACGGGGGGGACACGCTCGGCCCCGGGACACTGGTGGCGGTGGAGAAGAAGAGCTACACGGAGGCGAAGGACGGCGGTGGGGCGCAGCGGGGCACGCGGCCGCCGGATGAGTACGGCTACATCGTCACGGACCAGAAGTGAGAGCCACGTCGGGGCTCCCTGAGCATGTGCAGACCCCATCCCCGGCGTGGGGGCCGTGTACCCCCCCTGCAGCCCCCTCCTCACCCTGCCTCTGCTCCCCGCAGGCCGCTGGGGCTGGCCGCCGGCGTGCGGCTGCTGGAGCTCCTCGCCAAGCGCGTGCACCTCTCCACCGCCAGCTTCATCAACATCAGGTGGGGGTGCGGGTTGTACGGCCACCCGAGGAGGGGAGGGGATGGGGACGGGGTCTGCACACCCCGGTCTCACCCTGTGTCCCCCGGCAGCGTCGTGGGTCCTGCGCTCACCTTCCGCGTCCGGCAGAACGCCCAGAACCTCTCGCTGGCCGACGTGGCCAGCCGGGCTGGTGAGTGGGCTCGGGGCTGGGGTTCCCCTGCTCCTGCCCCCCTCCCCCCCTTTTTTTTTTTTGTTTCCCTCCGTCTGAGCATCTTCCATCCGCAGAGCAAATGAAGGCAGAGCTGGAGGCAGAGCTGGGCCTGAAGATCGTGCAGACGGGAGTGGGAGAGGTAGGGGCACGGCGGGGCCGTCCCTCGGGGCTGGGGTGGGCAGCGGGGTGCTGCGGTGAGCGTGGGGCTCTGGGGGTCCCCGGGGAGCAGAGGGCGGCGTCCTCCAGGACCAGGGGGGCTACAGGCTGCGCCCCCCGGGGCTGATCTCGTACCCTCACTTCCCTACAGCCCGTGCACCCTTCTCTGGCAAGGGCCTGGCCGTCCTAGCTCTGCGCTGTGCCCTGAGCACCCTGGGGACCAGGCAGGGAAAATGCCATCCCCCCAGGGAACAGCAAAGCAGCTGGGGGCAGGGATGGAGCAGCAGCCATCTGCTGGGGGGGGGGGCACCCCTTCCCCGTGCCCCTCTGGGACCTCGGGAGCCATCTCCCGGGGCGGGGGAGCGGGGCCAGAGGTGGGGACCGAGCACAGCCCCCGTCTTTGCAGCCTGGGGACGGGTACAGCAAGCCCCGAGCCCCGGGTCCCCATTTCCCACCCCTGCTCCCCTGTGGAGAGATTTGGGGACCCTGGTGGGGGAAGGCCATGGAGGGGGGCCCTGGGCACCGAGGCAGCGCCTCCATCAGCACCGTGGAGCATCGCTATGGCAACCCGCTGGATGTGACAAGTGGCAGGAGCCGGGAGATGAGGGAGCGGCGCTCGGAGGAGGCTGAAGCAGCTCTTGCTGCGGGGACCTTCTCGGTCCCCAGCCCCGCTCCGGGCTCGGGGTGGGGGGCAGGATGAGAGGTGGGGGCCTCACGCAGGGCTGCTGGCACCGTGCTCGCCGCAGCCGAGGTCCCCTTGGGGAGGGGGTGGCAAAAAGCTGCGCCCCCCCCGGGGCCTCCCCCTCGCCCCCCGGGGCGGGGGCATCCCCGGCAGCGTGAGGGATGACGCGGGGATGGTGACGGTGAGGATGGTGATGGCGGTGACGCCGCATCCCCCCGGTAACCTCACCGGGCCGTGGCCAATGGCAGCCCGAGGCAGTGAGGTAATGCCAGGCTCCGGCGCCGCATTGGGTGTGTGGGGAGTTTTTTTTTTGGGGGGGGGGGGGCGGATTGCCCCCGGACCCGGCAGAAGGGGGGCTCAGCCTTGGGGGGTTCATCCAGCGAGGGCTCAGCACCCTCCTGCCACAGCGTGCGGGATGAGGGGTTGAGGAGGTTCAGCCTCTTGGGGTGGATGGGGCAGGAGCGCGCTGAGCCCAGGCTCCTGCCCCGCAGAAGGGCCAGGAATGGGGCATCCCAGGCTGGGGGGCCCAGGGAGCAGCCCCCGGGTGCTGGGAGCGGTAGGATGCAGGCTGCAACCCTCTGCATCCCCAGGGACACGAGTGTGAGCCGTGCGCCGTGCAGGCGGGTGCAAACAGCGGCACACATGTCCCCAGGGGGACACCAGCTCTGCCCCAGCCGTGTGCTGGGAGGAGCAGCACAGCCCCAACCATCCTCGCTCTGCTTTAGCCCCTCAAAAACGACGCAGAACGGGGTCTTCCCCCCGTGCAGATGCCCCCTGCTAATCCTTGCTCGGCTCTGCCCCCAGCGAAACGAGGCGGCTGCCTACCCGCACCCCTCCCGCTTCGGGGACGGCTTCCACTCGGTGCTGCTGACCTTCATCGCCCTGGCCTGCGTGGCCGGCGTCTCCATCGCGGCCGCCGCGGCCTTCTGCCTCCGGCAGCACGCCAAGCAGCGGGAGAAGGAGCGCCTGGCCGCCCTGGGGCCCGAGGGTGCCGCCGACAGCACCCTCGAGTACCAGGTAGGGGTGCTGGGTGCCACGGGATGCGGCCAAACTGCATCGGCACTGCTCGGGGGGGCGCGCAGGGGGTGCCCTACAGCTGAGGGTTGGGGTCCTGGCCGGCGTCCCCAGGAGCTGTGCCGCCAGCACATGGCCACCAAGTCGCTGTTCGGCCGCGCCGAGGCCCCCGCAGCGCCGGCGGAGACGTCGCGGGTGAGCAGCGTCTCGTCGCAGTTCAGCGATGCCCCGCAGCCCAGCCCCAGCTCCCACAGCAGCACGCCGTCCTGGTGCGAGGAGCCCGTCCAGTCCAACATGGACATCTCCACCGGGCACATGATCCTGGTGAGCCCTCCCGGCGGGGATACGGCCCCTCGCGGCCCCCCCCCCCCCCCCCCGTCACCGTGCTGACCCCCGCCTCTCTCCGTGCCAGGCCTACATGGAGGACCACCTCCGCAACCGCGACCGGCTGGCCAAGGAGTGGCAGGCTCTGTGTGCCTACCAGGCCGAGCCCAGCGTCTGCTCCGTTGCCCAGAGCGAAGCCAACCTGAAGAAGAACCGCAACCCGGACTACGTGCCCTGTGAGCGGCCCGGGGACCTGCTGCCAGGGGGAGGCAGGAGGGACGCGAGGGGCAGGGGGATGCTTGAGGCCGAGGCAGGCTGCGGTGTGCCCCAGGTAGCTGGCAGGTGCTGCCCTGGGTGCTGACGGCCTCCCCGGCTCCTTTTCCCCAGATGACCACGTGCGGATCAAGCTGAAAGCCGAGAGCAACCCGTCCCGCAGCGACTTCATCAATGCCAGCCCCATCGTGAGTGAGCGCGGGGGTCCCACGGGGGGGTCTCACCCTGCCACGGGCTCGGCTCTGTGAGGTGGGGCCAGACCCAGCGTGCATCCATCCGGGCTGTCCCGTGACACACCTGTCCCAGGATTCAGATGTTAAAATCCATTCCCCCCGGCTGTGGCAGCTGGAGCTCCCTTTCAGCCCTGTTGCCCCCGGAGCCCCTCCCGGTGCCGCATCCCCGTGACCCCCCCCCCCCCTCCCCCTGCAGATCGAGCACGACCCGCGGATGCCGGCGTACATCGCCACGCAGGGACCGCTGTCCCACACCATCGCCGACTTCTGGCAGGTGAGCGTCCCCCAGCAATCTGGGGACAGGGGGCTGCCCCACGCACAGCCGGGGCTCCTCCGCCCTGGTCCTGGTGCCGCTCACCGCGGTCCAGCCGGGTCCCAGCAGCTCGGCCACCGTGCCTGGGCTGTCCGCCGGCGGTGACGGCCGCGGCGCTGTGTGTGCAGATGGTGTGGGAGCACGGCTGCACCGTCATCGTCATGCTGAGCCCCCTGGCCGAGGACAGTGTGAAGCAGTGTGACCGCTACTGGCCGGACGAAGGCTCCTCCCTGTACCACATCTACGAGGCAAGCGAGGGCTGGGCGCATCCTTGGGGGGGGGGGGGGCTCCTGGGAGCACCGCCCTGCCCTGCTTCTCCAGCGTGGGGCTGTGCGCTGCGAGGCTCCCCCGGGGCCCCTGTCACCCCATCCCGTGTCCCCCCCCCTCCCCCCCCCCCCCGGGCAGGTGAACCTGGTGTCGGAGCACATCTGGTGCGAGGACTTCCTGGTGCGCAGCTTCTACCTGAAGAACGTGCAGTCGCAGGAGACCCGCACCCTGACGCAGTTCCACTTCCTCAGCTGGCCGGCCGAGGGCATCCCCGCCACCACCCGGCCCCTCCTCGACTTCCGCAGGTGAGCGCCAGCCCCCCGGGGGGGCACCGGTGTCTGGGCAGGGTGGGCGCAGCTCAACTGGGGGCTGGCGGTGGCGGGGAGCGATGGACGGGGACGAGCCACCAGGGGAAGATGCTGGGGGCTCTCCAGCCCTCGCGGTGGGGATGGCACAGCCTTGGCACCCTCCCCAGCCCTGGGTGCAAGAAGAAACACCCCGTGGGGCAGGCACAGAACTGGTCACCTCGCGGCTCAGCTCCGGCTTCACCTGCAGCCGGGGGGGCTCCTGCTGGGGCCAGGGACCCTGCTTTTGGGGGCACCGGGGGTCTCCGGGCACGTCGCCCCGCTCACGCGCTGTGTCTCTCTGTCTGTCTCTGTCCCTCTCTCGCAGCTGCCGGCGTCATTTTTGTGATTTGCAGCTAGTAATCTGGCTCCAGTTGCATAGTCACAAAAGTGATCGTTGGCAGCCGTGCCTGCTGCATGGAGCGTGCCGGGAGCCCAGCCGGGGCCGGCACGCGGCTTCGTGCCCCCGCCGGACCAGAGCCACCCCCCTGCTATCCCCTGTCCCGTACCGGGGAGGTGGCAGGAGCCGAGGGCCGGGCCCCCTGTGCCAAGTCGCTGCCCCCGTTTGCTCGGTGCAGCCTGCCCCCGGCAGGGCAGGGCGCTGATGTGCTGCTGCCTCTTGTCCTTGCAGGAAGGTGAACAAGTGCTACCGGGGCCGCTCCTGCCCGATCATCGTGCACTGCAGGTACCGCTGGGGACGGGGGGGCTGCGAGGCAGGGACAGGCCGGCCCCTGGAGCTGGCCACCCCGTGCCAAACATCCACGTCTTGCAGTGACGGCGCAGGCAGGACCGGGACCTACATCCTCGTCGACATGGTCCTGAACCGCATGGCCAAAGGTACGGCGGTGCCGCGGGCGCTTCTGCCCCATCTGGCTGGCGGCGGGGGGGCTCAGCCCTGACCTCCGCCCCTCCTCGTGCCTCTCCCCCAGGGGTGAAGGAGATCGACATCGCCGCCACGCTGGAGCACATCCGCGACCAGCGGCCCGGCATGGTGCAGACCAAGGTACCCCAGACCCCCTCCCTGGCTGCCCCCAGCCCCGAGCGGGGGCTGCCCCCAGGCTCACCCCCTCCTCTGCGCCCCCAGGACCAGTTTGAGTTCGCGCTGACCGCCGTGGCCGAGGAGGTGAACGCCATCCTGAAGGCACTGCCGCAGTGATGGCAAAGACCCCCCCCCTTCCCTCTCGTCTCCTCCACTCCCCGACACCCCCCTGCCCTCTGGCTTCGAGCGCTCTCCTCGCCCTGTAAATGCTGTCTGTGCTGCTCGCTGTCCCCCCCTGCTCCCCTGCCCCGTGGCACCGAGCCCCCGCTGCTGCTGCAGGACCTGCCTCTCGTCCCCTGCAGCGGAGGGGCCGGGGGGGGCCACGCTGGGATGGTGCCATGGGGACACATTCTCCCCCCCCCCCCCCAGCCGGGGGAGCACTGCGCTGGGGTCCTGGTCCTGCCCCCCACCCCCACCCCGTCCCCTCCGTGTCGTTCCCACCTCGTCACTCGAGCAGAAGAGAAATTTCTAGAGAAATATAATTTTGTATCTGGATGTGAATAAAGTTCTTGTGTCACGTTGGTGCAGCTGCAGCCGGGCCTGGCCTCCCTCTGTGTGGGCATGGGGGGGGGGACACGCAGGGGTGGCGGGCTCTGAAGCACCCCCGGGAGCACAGCCTGCACCCCCCCAGTGCTGCAGAGCCCAGAGCTGCCCCCAGGCAGGGGCAGGGGGGGACCCTGCGCCCCGTTTTGGGGCTGCCCCCACGCCAGAGACACCCCACATGCGGCAGCTCCTGCAAACGGGTTTATTGACTGCTGTGGGCAGACGGGGTCTGGGGGGGCTACGGGGGCACAGCCTGGTACTGCTGCCTTGCTGCCCTTCACTGCCTGCCCCCCCGTCCCCCCCATATCCCCCCCACCTCCTCGGGTGCACCCCAACAGCAGCCAGCTGGGGCTAAGCTACAGCACCCCCTGCTCCAGCCCCCCCATCACCCCCTTCTGCTGCCTCCCCAGGGCACGCTTGAGGTTCCCCCTCCCCCAAAACCCCCCAGGTATTGCTTGGCCATAGGGCCCGTCCCCCCCCCAACCCCACGGAGGCAGGGGGTGCTGGGGAAGGGGGTGGCAGGGGGTGGCCGTGCAGGGACAAAGCGGAGTCCTGGCTCGGAGAGCCTCCGTGGGCGAGCGGGCGTGCGCGGTCCCCCGGGCGCAGCAGCCTCAGAACACACCTGGGGAGACAAGCGGAGGGGGGGGGACACAACACGACCGGTGAAACCCAGTGCTGGGAGCGCGTGGGACATGGGGAAGGAAGGAGGAAGGTCTGAGGAGGAGGAGGAGGAGAAGAGCCAAGGCACAGTACAGCCGAGCTGGCACCCACCTCCCGGTGGGAGCACGGCCGGGGGGGTCACAGCTTTGGGGTGCCCCCCCCCGGCCAAGGCAGGGGGTTGCCAGTGCCCTGTGGGGTGTGTGAGGGGTGGGAGAAGGGGGGGTACGTGGTGGGGAGGCAGCGGGGGGGCAGGCAGGGGCTGCAGCAGGAGGGACGGAGGAGGAGGTAAAGGCAGGAGCAGTGGCGTCCAGCCAGACACACGGCACCAAGCAGAGTCCACGCACGCACACACCCTTCCTTGCGAGGAGGGAGACCCCCGAAGCCCCCTCCCCAGGCCCACCCAGGCCAGGCGGGGGGGCGGCAGCAGGGGGGCACTGTCACAGCCCCTGCCCGGCTGCAGGGCAGGCAGGGAGAGGCACCCACCTGCCCTGGTCCCCAGGGGCACGGAGCTGCCCGTCCTACCGAGACCCCACCGAGGGCCCCTCGCCCAGCAGCCAGGCTAACCCTGGCAGCCCCCCCAGCTCCAGGCCCCCCCCAGCCGCCTCCCCACCCAGGAAGGAGCAAGGAGGCAGGGCACAGACCCCGTCCCTTGCCGGGGGAGGCAGGAGCCGAGCCGCGGGCAGCCCCGCTGTAACGGGGCCGCGCTGAACCCCGGCACCCCTTCTCCCCTCCATGCCCTACGGAGGGCCCTGCTCGTGGCGGGGGGGCACAGCCCCCGGCCCCACGCTCACAGCAGGTGGCAGTGCCACTGCTTCGCTTTGGGGGCAGGCTCGTGCCCCGGTGCCAAGGGGCTGCCAGCCCTGGGGGGCTCCCGCTCGGCCCCCCCCCGGTTCCTGCGGGCCGTGCCGGCGGCAGGGGGGCCGGGGCTGCCCCCCGGGGCTGGGGGGGCACTGGGGCCGTGCCCACCTGCTCGGTGGTGCCCCGCGGCCTCCATCTCGGACAGGCTGTAGGCCATGGCCAGCTGCAAGTCCTCGTCCTCGTCCTCGCTGTCCGTGTAGAGGCAGACGGGCGAGGAGCTCTGGGGCCGGTGCGGGGCGGGCGGCGGGGGCGAGGGGGGGCGCGGGCTGGGGAAGGCTTGCTGCTCCCGCCGGCTCAGCTCCAGCCCCAGCGCCATGTCGTCTGGGACACCTGTGGGACGGGAGGGGGATTACTGGCACCGGGTCCCAACCTCCCCCAATCCCGGTCCCCCCCCTGCTCCGTGCACCCCAGCGCAGAGCCCGGTTGGGTCCACGCCTGCTCAAAAATCCCAAACCTGCCCAAATCCAAGCTCTCACGCAGCACCCCACAGCCCCGCTAAGGGAGGAGGGGGTCCCCAAAAAGGGGCGCGGGCAGGTGGCACGGCCAGCCCCGAAGCAGCCTCTCACCGTCAATGTGGATCGACTTCAGCTGCCCGTCCTCCTCCACTTCCACGCGCTCCCGCCCGTTCTCGATGATCCTGCAGGCACAGACAGACAGACAGACAGACAGTCAGCCGGCGGCCCGAGCACCCCGGCAGCAAGCAGCAGGGTGCGAGCAGCACCCGGCACGGCCGGGGCCCTCACCGCTTGGTGGTGATGCGCCGGCCGTTGACGAAGGTGGTGGAGGTGGAGACGGAGCGGAAACCCAGCCCCGCGTCGGCACCGGAGCTGAAGGACGAGGCGAAGAAGTCTGCAGGAGGGAGCCACAGCATCAGTGCCCGGGGGGCTCGGGGCACACGGGGACAAACCGGGCGCTGCCCAGGCGTGAGCAGCACCGGGGGCTGGTGATACCCCTACCTGAGGAGCCAGGGAACGGGGAGAAGAAGTGGCCCCCTCCGTGGTGCCGGTGGCCAGCTCCTCGCAGCTCGGAGAAGGGCAGCATCTCGTCTGCAAGGCAGGGAGCCCCCCTTCAGCAGCAGCCCCCAGACCCCGCAGCATCCAACCGTCCCCGAGCTCCGCGGCTGCCCCAGGACCCCAGCCCCGGCCCCTGTTCCCCTCCCACCCCACACGCACCAAAGAAGTCAGCGAAGGGGTCTCGCCCGCCGAAAAACTCCCGGAAAACGTCGTGCGCGCTGCGGAAGGTGAAGGTGAACTCGGGGGCCCCGGCGTCGGCCCTGGAGCCCCCTGGTCCTGCTGGAGAGAAGAGGCAGAGGGTTAAGTGGAGCCCGGGGTGGGGACCCCCAAGAGGGCGGGAGCTCCAGGGGGTGCAGTAGCCCTCTGTAGCCCTCATTTGCCCCCACTCACCTGCCCCCATGAGGCCCTCTTTGCCATAGCGGTCATAGATATCGCGCTTCTGCTCTGGAAGAAGAAGAGAGGGAGGCTGGGGGGGAGCTGGGAGCCAGGCCCGGGCCCAAAAGCAGCAGCACGAGCACGAAGCGGTGATGTTCCCACAGCCAAGGCGGGTGCAGAGCAGCGGGGAGCGAGGGAAGGGGGGTGGCACAAGCCCCCGCTGCTCCCCCTGAGCCCCCAACACCGGTCAAGGCTGCGCCAGCCCCAGCGGGGAGACCTCCCCCTGGGCACCATCACTCACGAGAGCCTTTTTGTGAGGAGGCAGCCCAGCCCCACAGGCTGCAGGAGAGACCTGCTACCTCCTGGGGACGGGGGCTTTCACGCAGCCCAGGGGTGCCAGCCGGGTGAGCCCAGCAGGACACACGGGGTGTCAGGGTTAGCAGCCCCAAGGGCAGGGGGGGGACACGCGGCACAGCATCGTGGCCTCTTACTGTCTGACAGCACTTCGTAGGCCTCCGCGATTTCTTTGAACTTCTGCTCAGCGTATTCCTTGTTGTCTGGGTTTTTATCCGGGTGCCATTTCAGCGCTGCCTTCCTGTACCTGCGCAGAGGACAGTCAGCGGTGGGCACACCACGGCCTCTGGGCCAGCCAAGCCCCTCTGAGCGCTCGCAGCTCCTGAGGTTTAAACCAGCCCCTGGTGCCCTTCTGATTCACAGCCTCTCCCTTCAACGCTTCACCCCAGCTTTGGTCCCAGGCCCTGTGCATACAGAGGTGGACTCGCTGCTCCTGCCCTCCCTGCAATGTCACCCGTAGCAGCCACAAACCCTCCCACAGCCGTTTTCTATTCCCACCCCCTCAGATGGCCCCAGGCATCCCGCTCCCCTCCGCTGGCTGGGCAGGACGAGCGGGTCGATGGCGCACGCCAGCTCGGGCATCGGTCCCCACACCCTGTCCCCTCCCGGGGGCTAATGGGTCCCTGGAGCTGTGCTGGGCTCTGCTCGCTGCAGGATGCCTGGGCACGCAGCCACGGCTGTGCCGGGGGCACGGCTGGGCTCTGCGAGCTCTCCCAGCACCCAGCCGCACGGCTTCTCATCAACTTTTCTCCCTCTCCTCCTTTTAGCTGGGTCAGGGCTCTGGGTCGCTGCACAGCTCTTGGCAAGGAGGGGTCTTCCCAAGCTGGCTCTGCCAGCCGTCCTCCGCCACCCCCGTGTCCTTCGGAGGGGACAAGGAGACCCTCGTGAACACCAGCAGGACCTCTGTGCCCATCCTGAGCCCTGCGCTGACACCAGGGACAAGGGCACCAAGCCCCAACAAGGGCAGCCTTTGTGCAGCACTGCCCCGGCCTCTGCACAGACAGCCAGCGCCAACCCGCGCCGTTAGACGGACGGAAACAAAGGCCGGGGGTCGCGCCAGGGCGCGAGCGCACGCCTGGCACAGGCTTACGCCTTCTTGATGTCGTCGGCGGTGGCATTGCGGCTCACGCCCAGCGCCTCGTAGTAGTCCACCATGACGCGCGGCCGTCCCGCGGGGACGCTGGGGAGGAACGGCAGGGTCAGGCAGCGCAGAGCAATGAGAGCGCTGCGGGAGCACGCACGGGCTGTCCCACCCTCCCCAGGTCCCACACGGACCCTCCCCACCGCCCTGGCTGCCTCCGAACCTGTCACCCCCCGAACCATGCGCGGCATCCTTATCGGCTCCGGGGGCGCGCCGCTCTCTGCCCCCCTCCCAGCAGCTGCGTCACCTCCGTCCCCGGCTGCGCCCTCCCCAAATCCTCCCGCCCCGCACCGGGTGCCCCCCCCCCCCCCCCGCAGCTCACCCAGGCAAGGGATGCCGGGGCACGGCACCCCGACGGGGGGGGGCATGGAGGCTGCCCTCGGTCCCCCCCCCCCCGCCATAAGGCGCTTAGTGGCTATTAGGCCTTAGCGGATCAGGGGCTCAGCAGGGCGGCACGATCGGCACGGCAGCAGCCGGTGCCCCCCCGCCCCGGCACAGCCGCAGCCGGGGCCGGCGGCTCCGTCTCGCCCTGCCCGGCGCTGGTACCGGCACCGGCACCGGCACCGGGACGGGGCCCGCCCCCGGCCGGGCTGTAAACACGGCGCCCCGCCCGCTGCCCGCTGCCCGCCAGCCGCGGGGGGAGCGGCCCGGCCCGGTGCGACGGGCGCTGCGCAGCTGCTGGAAGTTTCCGTCTCTCCCCCCGCCACCGGCGGGCGGCCCCGGGCTGCGGCCAGCGGATCCAGGCCACCGGCAGGGGAAGGACCGCCGGCCACCGGCTGCACGGGAAGGGCCCGCACCCGTGCGTCCCCGCTCCCCGCCGTGCGCCCCGGTGCCCGCCGTGCGCCCCGCTCCCCGTGCGCCCCTGTTCCAAGCGCGTCCCCGCTTCCCGTGCGCCCCGGTCCCCCCGTGCGCCCCCGTCCCCCCGTGCGCCCCCGTCCCCCCGTCCCCCTGCCGCGCCCCGGTCCCCCCGGCCCCGTGCCCACCTCGCTGCCGCAGCCGAGCCCTCCCCGCCCGTACCGGGCCGCCCGCGCCCCGCGTCCCCCGGCCCGGGCCGCAGCGGGGGCTGGAGGCGGCTCCTGCTGCTTGACGAGCACCGGCCGCAGCCAACCGAAGTGCCGCCGCCTCGTGACGTCATGGGGCCGCCCTTCACGTCGGTGAGGTCATAGGGGAGAGTTGGTGCGGGAGGGGGGCAGGGGCGTTACGTCGGACCGTCCCCGCGTCCCCGCGTCCCCGCGTCCCCATGTCCCCGTCCCCCCGGGGCGGCACCGGACGCGGCCCCGGCCCCGGCTCTCCCCGCTGTACGGGAGGACGGAGGACCGGAGGACGGGGGACGGGGGACGGGGCTCCTCGGTGCTGCTGTCCCAGCCGTGTCCCGCAGCGGGGTCGCGGCCGCCCCGCCGGGGCGCACGCCTGCCGTGGTACCCCCGCGGCCCGTGGTGCCGAGCCACCGCCCGGCACAGCCCCTGCCGGCACCGCCAGGAGGTGACAGCGGCGGGGACAGCGGCGGGGACAGCTGGGGTGACTCAGCGCCGGCACCGGGCTGGCCCGGGCACCAGGGGGAGCCGCAGGATGGGAGCCCGGGGTGCCACCGCGATCCGGCCGCCGCTGAGCGCCCCGCTGCGGCCGCAGCACCCTGCCTGCCCTCGCGAAAAGGAGAGGGGAGGGAGAGCGCCCCGGGCTTCCCGGGGGGAGAGCTGCGGGGCGAGTGAGGCCCGACCCCAACGGAACGTTTTTGTTTAGTCCCGGTCGCCCCTTATCTCAGGAAGTCAGCTGAATTGCATCAGAAACTTTGCTATAATAATTGTGCAAGCCACGCGGTAAGAGACGTGGTTTTTTGTTGTTTTTTTTTTTTTTTTTTTTCAGCACTGCACAACGTTTCAGCTTTTGATTTCCTCAGAACGCAACCCTTTCCACAGCCTCCTCAAAACTGGCGGTTACGTGCTACAGAACGATATTATTGCAGGCTACAAAACAGCATTCGTAGTGCTGGGTTTTGAACTGTGCAGGGAGCTGCATGCCCAGGGTCCCACGTCACATTCATCCATCTCCCCTCCCTTTCCCAGCTCCCCGTGGGAGCTCCCCATGTAACGCACCGGGAAGCACAGCCACAGCAGGCCGGTGGGCTCCCGGAGAGGAGAAAAGCCATCTCAGGAGGCAGTGCCACCCATCCTGATGGCAGCACCCTTGGCCAGCTGTGCCTGTGCTTCCTGATGCCCTGCTCTCCCCGGCAGCCTGCCCAGACCTAGGGGGGAAAAGTCATCCTGGTGCTTTCAGCAGAAGCAGGTGCAGAAGGATGGAGAAGCAAGAAACAGCCGCGGCAAGGTGACTTTTGTTCAAGCAGGGCTCTGCTTTGGGCTGGCTTCAGCAACCCGACAGACCCAGGCTGCGCGCGCGAGGCACCACCCCGCGGGACTGCTCGTGAGCGCTGACGCCAGGGCTGCTGCCCGAGCCAAGCCCAGGCAAAACTGAGGTGTTTGCAGATTTTAAATCAGCAAAGTCTGCGGCTGGCGGAGGTGGCAGGAGCGCGTGATTAAGTAGGTTATCTGCCATGAGCGCACACATGTGCCCAGGCAGCACCGCAGCTGATTTCATGTGCACACCAACATGCTCGTGCCTACACGCTCCCAGGCCCCAAGACCCCACCACCCTTCAAATCCCTAAAGGGCCAGGGGGATTTTCAGCATTCTGCTGTTTTCCATAGCCATTGGTGCCTAAATATCAGTGCAATGCTGTGGGTGCGATGGAGAAGGCTGTAGTTCTGATACCACCCATCAAAAAACAGCAAGTAAAGCATCACCTGCTAAAATTAATGTTTTCAATTCATCAGGGCCACACTGGGATTATTGGTGGACCTGACTGAGGGTCTTGTAGAGCTGTTAGTAGTAATTTTGAACAGAGTTAGGAAAAGTAGGGTAATTCTGAAGGACAGAAATCACTCCAAGAGTTAAGAAAATAAGTCAGTCAAACCAGAAAACTCTAGATTACTGATAAAGCTGGGGGAAAAAAAAAAAAAAGAGAGAATTTGGATTGTGTCAGCAAAGAATCAAAGACTGAAGAAATGCGTTTAATACTGACCAGTCTTGTCTCGGGGAGGGCAGGTATTGCGATGCGAATGTGTTGTCTCTCTCCAGCATGATTACACGTCTGGCTGATGCAGATCGGCACTGCTGGCACAACACCCTTACTTGGAAGCTGGCAGGAGATAATGGTAACAGAGTTCAAATAAATCCCAACATTGCTGCAAAGAGGACTACAATAATCCGTTTTCCAGTCCCACGGAAGAAGCAAAGGATAATATTGCAGTGAGAGAGGTTCCTCAAGGAGATACTTTCAGATGGTGCAGGTGGCAGAGCAGCGCAACAGCTTGCTGGAGGCAGTGGCACGTCCTCGCCTTCCAGAGCCGCTTTCTGTGTTTTAGCAGAGGATTTACCTGGGCAAGCCAAGCCAGCCCATTTATTATCCTGCACTGCTAAGGACGCACTGGATGTATCAATAGCAAATCTGTGCTTGTCAGCCAGGACGTGTACTGCTGGGGCCTTCGTAGTGGGGAGCCCCAGGGGGTGTTCATGGCCCACAGTGACAGGAGATGGCTGCTGAGAAAATGGGGGATAACACAGCTTGGTGAAGTGGTGTCAGCATATCCCGAGTTGGGAGAGACTCACAAGGCTCACGGGGTCCAGCTCCTGGCTCCACACGGACCCAGTCGGACACCCCGGGCTGGAGCCGTGCTGGATAGGGGAGCGCCCCGGGAGCCATTGCCTGCCCCGGTTATTAAATGCATCTTTTATCTCGTTAACTGTTTCTCTCTGAAATCCTCTGGTGTCTGGCCAGCCGCCAGCACCCTCTTTCCGCTTTTAACGACTCCGCAGCAATCCCCGGGACTCCAGGCTGCTTTCGTACCCTGCCCTCTGGCTGACAAGCTGCTTGCATTGCACACAACGTAGAAGGGACCACGTGCAAAACCCCTTACACACATCTGTCCAAACCCCTTTCAATGAGCCCCTCCAGGAGCTCTAGCATCACCTGGCCGTGCAGGATTCGTTGTCTATTCCCAGTGGCAAGAGAGCAGGGGAAAGCAGCGCTGGCTCCTCCTTGCTGCCCGTACTCAGGAGCATGGGGCACCTCGGTGGGCTCAGCCCCTCCATCACCTGCCTGGGGGCAGCTGGTTTACACCAGGCATGCTCAGAGCCCCACCGTGAAGTCACCGCAATTAGCCAGCCGAGGTTTTGTTTCACTCCCGTGGGTGTGTAGCTGCTTTTCCCAGGACGTGAGGCAAGGCGGTGACACGCAGCCAGCCTCTGAGCGAGGGAGGCTGCTCACGCAGGGCTGGTGCACCCCAGGGACGGCCAGTCCCGACTCGTCCGCCCGGCCCTCGTAGCCTTGCAGGCTGGGGACGAGCACGGGTGAGAGGCTGCGGCCCTGGGAGCGCCTCCCTGCCCTCGCTACCGCCCGGTGATTCAGGGCTTAGGACTGCGGCGAGATCTGGAATTAGCTTTATTGTTCCTGTAATGCCGCGCACGCTCCGGGCCATGCAGCAGGCATTTCACAACTGACTTCATTTTATCTGAACCAGCAATTACGCTGCTCTAGCTCAGCTCCAGCAGAGAGAGCTCCTGCCGGATCAGTTCGGTGCTCTGCATCCCATCCGCTCTTCTGGAGCAGAAGCCAGACTTGGTTATCAAAGACATCCACAAAGGAAGACTCCTTGGACCAGGGACAATCGCGCTTCAACACCCTTACAGCCAGCAAGTCTCAAACATGTATCTTCTCACCTGAGCACATAGAAAACTAATCCCTTCCTGTCTGCATCTGCCTTAAATACACTTTAAGGCCTTTGTTGAGTCTCAGCTTGGCCCAGTTGGACCAGCTAACAGATTTCTGGAAGAGGTTTTGTTTTGGGGACAGCAAGCTCTGCTGGCAGCAGTTCCTCTACTAGCAGCAGCACTTCTCCTCTGGTGTGAAGTGCGTTTTCACACCAAGAGACAACCTTTCATAATAACTTGCAACAAAGGGCTTTTTAGCGTAAATCAGGAACTAAGAAATACATTCACTCTCTACATTTAGTGCCATAAACAACGGGGGTCTGTTGCAAGGGCTGTGAGGCACTTGTGAGTGGCAAGTCCCTGGCAGGGTCTGCCCTTGTTGGAGGCACTGCAGACCTGCAAAATGTTATGCTGCCTCCTCCTCCTCCTCCTCCTCCTCCTCCTCCTCCTCCTCCTCCAGTGCTGCCGCCTCGCCCTCCTCCTCCTCCTCCTCCTCCTCCTCCTCCTCCTCCTCGCGTAGCAGTGTCCGGGCTCTGCAGGCAGCAGCAAGCAGGGGCTCTGCCACCTGCACTACCTCCAACCTGTTTTTCTCATTCTTCCATCAAGAGCTTGTTGAATTCTGACTCACTGATGAAAGAAAAAAATTTCCATTGCTGGATCTTGCTCCTTGCAAATATATCCTTGGGATGAATACACGCGTTAGCGTTTTGTTGGGCTTGTCATTACACTTTCTGTTTGTTTCCCAGTCAAATACGACGTCAGTTTATACGATGTCAGTTCAGTGACTTTCCACAGCCTTGACGATCCGGCTGATCGCTGCTGCCCAGCTTTAGCCAGCTGCTCTGCAGCATTTCCGAAAGGCTCAGACATCTGTTCGGTGTTTTCAGATGGGAAGTGCGTGGCCGTGCATGGCTCAGAATCACTCATGGCTCCCTTGTCACTCACCGCCAGCCTGCTCCTAACATAACAGCATCTGAATGATATTTTTTCACCACGAGCATGCATTCACAGCAATGATCAGTCAGTGTTGTCTCACCCCCAGCTCCCTACCAGAATGGTATATAAGCAGATCCCGGCACCTCTCGGAGACATATCACATCGTTTAACACCCCGAGGTGCCACGGGATTATCAAACAAATCTTCCGAAGCTGGGTGAACTGCCCAAGTCTTGTTGCTCGTCTGAAAGGCCGCTCGCTGCCTAGCTCTGCTGCGTGTGTTCCAACCTGTGCTGCAAAGGACTCACGCTATAAACGCCCCAGATTTAATTGGCAAAAGTCAGGACGGTGCCAGGAGACACCCAGTCAGCACCGACGCCTTGCCATCTAGGACGTATTTCAGCGAGCGCCTTGGCAAAGGTTTTCATGGGGAAAGATGATCCCACCGCTCCCCTTCACATCAATTAACTTACAGGGCTCAAACGCTGATGCCTCGTTACTGCCTCACGCCCCTGGACTGTGTGCATCAGCAAGCCCCATGTTATCTGCTGATCTCTGAGGTCACTCAAAGGACATTTATAGCACAGGAGATTTGGGCGTTTCCAGAGCCATACAGTCGCCACAGTGCCCTGCTGAGCTCTGGCAGTGCTCACAACCAGGGGTATCTGTGGAAAAACATCTTTTTCTGCTGGCTTGATGAAGCCCACCTTGATCATTTGGCTCAGCCATTTCGGCAGGGCTCAGGATGTGTTGCTCAGGCACAGCCGTACCGCTGCCTTCTGCCACTTGGCACGCCTTCATCAGCGAAGGTGACACTTTCCAGGTGACTCAGGCACAAAGAAGGACCCCTGTGAGCGGGTGATTTACGTCCAGCTTTCAGCTTTCAGCGCGAGCTGAGAGATGACAGCACCTTTCAGTGAAAACTCATTAAGCCAGAGGCAAGGCTGGCTCTGCATCGCGGTGGATGCTGCAAATATTTGGCAGGGGGTAGGATGGAGCAGACGTCACTGAATCACAGCAATGAAAAGTCCCAGTGAATAACCCCCCTTGAGGTTACTGGAAGCCCCCCTGCCAGGACCAGCCCGGATGGGTGCACGAGCAGCCTCGCAGCCCTCCTGTGCCCCCTGCCAGGCGGGGAGCTGGGGATGCTGCCCCTCGGTGGCCCTGCCACCGTGCCCAGCCTCACCTATGCAAACTCCTGCGAAATATCGGCGATGCACGCCAATTTATGCAAAGGCTGCGGGCGGGGCCGCCCGCCCCGAGCCCAGGGTGCCGCCCCCGGTATAAGGCGGCGGCGCGGCCGGGCCGGGCGTGCGGAGCTGCGGCAGCCCCGGGAGAGGCGGTGCGGAGCGGTGCGGAGCGGTGCGGAGCGGAGCGGCAGCATGGTGAGTGCTGGGGCGCCCCGAGGTGCCGGGAAGCCCGGGCAGGGCCCCCCCCGGGGTGTCCGGGTAGTGGCCGGAGGGGTCCCGCACCCGGCGTGCCCCCCTGCCCCTGCCGGGTTTCAGCCTTTCCCCAGCTTCTGCTCGCACCCAGGCGCTCGGCGGCTCCTCCGAGCACCCCCTGCAGCCGTGTGAGCTGCTGGCGTCTGACGGCTCCTGGGCAAGGTGCGGGGAGACCTGCGTTTTGGCCGAACCCGTCACCGCGCCTCCTTCTCCATCCTCTGACAGCCCCTGGCCCCACGGCGTGCGGGTTTTGTGCCCGGTCTGCCGGGCTCTCGGACTGCAACCCCGCAGCCGAGCTCTGGGATCCAGCCCCGGCTTCACCCCCTGCCCTGCTGCTGTGCTGCCAGCTCCGGCTCTGGAGAGCATCAGGGTGCCCCGGCGCCCTGCCTGCTGCCCCAGGCCTGTCGGGGAGGGAAGGCAGAGCAAGGAGCCCTGTCCCGTGTCTTTCTTCTGGCCATCCCAGGGTGCTTACAGCAGTGTTGGCTGCACGCTTCTGCTGGGGGTCCTGGAGATTCCTCCCCGTTGGCTCGTTGTGATACCAAACCTCTATGGACCTGCTGGGGGGGGGACAGGGGAACTCCTCGTTCCTCAGCTTTGGGAAGGAAGGAGAGATGGACTTCTGGTCCTCACGAAGGGTACCAAGGCTTATCCCTGTCACTGCAGCCTCAGGAGAGCAGCTCAGAAAGCTCCCCAGATGCACAGAGCCAGGGCGTGCGTGCCGTGACCCGCACAGCCTCCCCGGGCGGCCGTCGCTGCCGTACCCCTGCGCACAAAATGGCTCCAGCGCCTTCCTGCCAGCTGACTCACAGCGGGGCACTGGCTGCTCTGGAAATCCGGTCTGGTTTGGATGCTCCTCTGCCTCGGCTGTGCCTGATGACGCATCCAACCCTTGGCAACAACAGGACCGAGGCACCGAGCGTTTTGGTGCTCGTCGAGAGGGCTGCAGCTTCTGCGGTGCCTCACCTGGAGGGAAGGAGGGAAGGAGGCTGCAGGACTGACCTCGGCCGCGCTTTCCCCGAGGCACTGCGCTGTAGGGGACCCTCCTGCATCAGCCCTTCAGCTCAGCTGCAAACTGAGCTAACGCCTCCCACTCCGGAGCTAATTTAGGGAAGCGGAGCCTCCGAGCATGGCAACCATTCACTGCTGCAAATCCCCCCCGTGCTGGGCTTCCATTCCCAACGCCGCCACCCCCCAGCTCTGGGGTCCGGGCGGTGCTGTGCCACCTCAGCCCGCAGCCCCGCTGTAGGTGCAGCAGATGGCCAGGGGCATGCCAGCTGCTGCGGGACCCCAGCCTCAGCTGCATGAGCGCTCATGCAAAGGAGAAGGTGCTCCCTGGGTGCTTCCAGGGCTTTTGGCTGGGGCAGAGCAGGGAACGTGCTGGCCTGGTGTCCCCGGCTCCAGCAGATGGGTCTCCATCCCCCCCAGGTGGGCAGTGCAGCGATGGGAGACAGAGCATGGGGTTTTGGTCAGGTCAGCGGGCTGGGATGAAGGCACCATGCTGTAGGGCAGTGTGATATGAACAAGCTCGCGAGGCTACCCTGTGCGGAGCACAGGGCTCCTGCGGGCACCCCAACACCTGCAGCAGCTCCATTCGTGGTCCCTGCTCACCTCTGTCCCATGCCTCCCCCTCCCCAGCGCGAGTGCATCTCCGTCCACGTCGGCCAGGCCGGCGTCCAGATGGGCAACACGTGCTGGGAGCTGTACTGCCTGGAGCACGGCATCCAGCCCGACGGGCAGATGCCCAGCGACAAGACCATCGGCGGGGGGGACGACTCCTTCACCACCTTCTTCTGCGAGACCGGCGCCGGGAAGCACGTCCCGCGGGCCATCTTCGTGGACCTGGAGCCCACCGTGATCGGTGAGTGCTGGGGCAGGGCCGTGCGCGGCATGGGGGGCAGCCACTGACTGCTCTCCTGTTCCTGTCTGCACACCGCAGGTGGGCAGTGAGGGTGGTCACTAGTGCTAGGAGTAACCCAGCGTGTCTCCTGCCACCTTTCCCCACGGCCTCTGATATTGCGCTAACCTCTCCTAGATGAGGTTCGGGGAGGAGTCTACCGGCAGCTCTTCCACCCCGAGCAGATGATCACCGGCAAGGAGGACGCTGCCAACAACTACGCCCGCGGGCACTACACCATCGGCAAGGAGATCATCGACCAAGTGCTGGACAGGATCCGGAAGCTGGTGGGTAACTGCTGCTGGGGACGTGTCCCCTGGGCTGGGGTCCATCACTGTGGTGGAGGTGGGAGCGTGCAGCGAGCCCTGCTGTGCCCTGGGAGGGGTCTGCATTAGCCCAAGTGAAACTCAGAAACCTCCCTCCAGCAAAGTCAGTGCGTGGAAGACTCTCACTCGTCTCTCCCTGCAGGCTGACCAGTGCACGGGCCTCCAGGGCTTCCTCGTGTTTCGCAGCTTCGGAGGCGGCACCGGCTCCGGATTCACCTCCCTGCTGATGGAGCGACTCTCTGTTGACTATGGCAAGAAGTCCAAGCTCGAGTTCTCCATCTACCCTGCCCCACAGGTTTCCACCGCTGTGGTGGAGCCCTACAACTCCATCCTCACCACCCACAGTACTTTAGAGCACTCGGACTGTGCCTTCATGGTGGACAACGAGGCCATCTATGATATCTGCCGCAGGAACCTGGACATCGAGCGCCCGACCTACACCAACCTCAACCGCCTCATCAGCCAGGTCGTCTCCTCCATCACCGCCTCGTTGAGGTTTGACGGGGCCCTGAACGTCGACCTGACCGAGTTCCAGACCAACCTGGTGCCCTACCCTCGCATCCACTTCCCCCTGGCCACCTACGCCCCGGTTGTTTCGGCCGAGAGGGCATATCACGAGCAGCTGTCGGTGGCCGAGATCACCAACTCGTGCTTCGAGCCGGCCAACCAGATGGTGAAGTGCGACCCTCGGCACGGCAAGTACATGGCGTGCTGCCTGCTGTACCGCGGGGACGTGGTGCCCAAGGACGTCAACGCCGCCATCGCCACCATCAAGACCAAGCGCAGCATCCAGTTCGTGGACTGGTGCCCCACGGGCTTCAAGGTGGGCATCAACTACCAGCCGCCCACCGTGGTGCCGGGGGGGGACCTGGCCAAGGTGCAGCGCGCCGTCTGCATGCTGAGCAACACCACGGCCATCGCCGAGGCCTGGGCTCGCCTCGACCACAAGTTCGACCTGATGTACGCCAAGCGCGCCTTCGTGCACTGGTACGTGGGCGAGGGCATGGAGGAGGGCGAGTTCTCCGAGGCGCGCGAGGACATGGCTGCCCTGGAGAAGGATTACGAGGAGGTGGGCCTGGACTCCTACGAGGACGAAGAGGAGGGCGAGGAGTAGAGACGCCGCGGCCCAAGGGGACCTTGCTCCTTCTCCCGTGTCTCCTGCGGGAACCTTTTGCAATAAACCGTTTGAGAGCCTCCGTGTCTCCCAGTAACCCCCTGGCTGCGTTGGTTTCTTGCCAGGTCAGGTGTGTGGTGAGCGCTGCTGCTGCTGCTGCTGCTGCTATGCTTCCTCCCCGCGCTCTGCTCCTGCTCCTGTTTCAGCTCTCTCCCCACACAGGCAAGAGCCCCATACCTGGGGGAGGAGGAGAGGACACACGGCATGTTCTGGTTAAAAACCCAGCCATGTCCAGCAAAGGGATCAGGAGGAAACCTGATGCTGTGATGGGAGAGAAACCTAGCTCTGTTCCTGAATTCAAAGGGCACGGAAGAAGAGGGAAATGTCTCCCCTTGGAGCAGCCTGCAATAGTTTTGAGTCTTCTCAGTGTGCTCTTGGCCTCTGTGAGCAGGGATTTGGGAAGGCACCCCAGGAGGCTGAACTCAACTGGAAAGAAGGATTAAAGTAGGAACAGCCTGGCCATCGCTTGTTCTTGTGCTGGAGCTGATGCCAGAGGGTTTCAAAGGAGCCCCCATGACTTTTGGTTCCATTTTATGCCTCTCCTATGGTAGCTTCTGGGGATGCCATAGGCACATCCTGATGGAGCAGCTCCCTTCTTCCCTCTTTGTCAGGACAGGGCAGTGCTGCTGCCAGCCCTTCCCTCACACCCACGGGATCTGGCTCTCCGTCACGCAGTGCCTGTGCCTGCTCCCAGCCTGACTCTGCCACTGGCACCACGCTGAGACCTCTCCCTGTGCTGCCTGGTGCCCGAACATCCAGACCTCGTCTCCTTCCTCCAGCTGCAAACGGGAGATTTGTGTTACCCGTTATCCAGCACGCTGGGGCCGGAGATTAATTTTCCCTGCTTAACGCTTACGCTCCAGCTACGCTGACCCCCGGGGGCTGTCCTCCACTGCTCTCCTCCTCCCGGCATGCACCCGTGTCCGCTGGAGAGGAAAGTGTGAGCCAGCAGCGGGCCGCACCGATTCCTGGAGCGGGGCCAGGCGCATGTCCCAGTGCGCAGGGCAGCTCCGTGGCTCCTGGCGCTGTTCCCTGTGTCCGGAGCGCCGGGCTCAGACTGAGCGGTGCCGGCCGCTGCGCCAGGGCAGGAGCTGCTGCCCCTCGTGCTGGGCACTGCTCCCCACAGCTCCTTGCCATGTCTGAGTGTGGGGCGAGGAAGGACCCTGCTCCTCCAGGAGTAATCCCACTGCATCGGTAACTTCTCCCCGTACCTTCGGAGAGACCTGACTGCTGCCAGGAGCACACAGGACACAACCACAGCTCCTGTGGTTTTTTTTTTTTTTTTTTTTTTTTTTTTTTTTTTTTTTTTTTTTTTTCCTGAAGGCTAGCCTGCACCTCTGCCTTAGACCCCACTGCAGGGGGTACCCAGCAGCTTCTCCTGGCACGTTCCCAGGTAGCAGAGCCCCTGTCCCCAAGGGCAGGGAGTGCTGTGTGAGACCGTGTCCTGGCGGCAAGGACAGAGCCCTCTCCTTGCCGTGCTCAGTGCACAAGGCTGGAGTGCTGGGTTCTGCTTTTCCCCAGCCAGTGAGGCTGGCAGTGGCTCGCACGTCCCCAGCAGCAGCACCAGCCCTGGCCCCGGGGGGATGCACTCCCCCAGAGGGGTTTCTCTGTGTGCAGGCACGAGGAGTCACTTGGGTATCAACAAATGGGTGCAGTCACCCCTCTTTCCAGCCCCGCAGCCCAGACTGGCTGTGCCCTTCTGCAGTCTCACCGGGTGCCCGGTGCTGCCTGCCTGTCCCCACCCTTGGGGAAGGGCAGCCCCTGGCCAGAGGATCCCCAAGTGCTGAGATGGCCAAGGGACGTTTTGGGGCACCCTGATCTCCAGACCTGGTCCTCATCTCTCACTTGTTTCTCCTCTTTTCTCCTGCTCTAGGGACCCAGGTGCTGCAGCCCTGGAGTTCTTGGGGTGGGGTGGGGGTTAGCTCCCAGCAGAGTTTGGGGTGAGGGGGGGCTGGTGGCAGAGCAGTTATGGGGCTGCTGTACCCTGTCCCGTGGCTGAGCCCTGCCTCCTGGTGTCCACAGCCCCGGCACCCTGGGGTCCCCCCCCGGTGCGCAGGGACCCAGGCAGGCTCCCGCCGCCCCGGGGGAGCTTCCCCCCGCCCCGCATGCAAATGTACCCAAATGAGGGGGGCGTGGCGGCACCAGACCCCTCCCCGCTATAAGAAGTTCGCTGCGGCGGGGATTGCAGCAGCCGCAGCTCCACACCGAGCCCAGCCGCACCGAGCCGCCGGGACAGCCCGGGCCCCCCCGCAGCATGGTGAGTGCGCACCGGGCACCGGGCACGGCGGGGGGGGCGCCCCGGTAGCGGTGGGGGGAACGGTGGAGCCACCGCGACGCGCCCCCTCCTTCCCAACCGTGACCTTGGGCAGCCCCACCGGGCCCTGCCTGGGGGCAGCCGCCCCCCGCCGCTCCGGTGTCCCCCCGGTGTCCCCCCGGACCCGTCCCCGCTGCCCCCGCGGGGGGGGCGCCGGTTTGGGGGGGGGTGGCCGCGACCTCTCCGGTGGCGCCCGGTGCGCGGTGGCCGCGGACGGACGGGGACAGGTGCCGGGGGGAGGCGACAGCCGGGGCACCGGGGCGGGGGGCTCGGCTCGGTTCCCCCTCGCTGCACCGGGGGGTCCCCGTCGGGGCTGGGAGCAGAGGGCTCGTCCCGTCCCGTCCCGTCCCGTCCCGCGGGGGCTCTGGCGGCGGCGGTGCGGGCAGGGGCCGCTGGCCAAAGCGGGCGACCGCCTGCGCCCTGTCCCGGGGGCCCGGGGCTATATTTAGAGTCCCGGCGGGGGCCGGGGCCGTGCCAGCAGCCGCAGCGCCCTGCCCCGGGCCGGCCCCGCTGCCCTTCGGCCCCGGCCCCCCCCGGCCCCGCGCCCCGGGCCTGGAGCCCTTCGCCCTCCCCGGGGCGCCCGCGGCGGTGCCGCACCGTCCCCGTCCCCAGTACGGTGCCAGAGCAGGGGTGCCAGGGAGCCACCGGCATGTCCCCTGCCCGCTGCCCACCCCAGGGCTTTGCAGCTTAGGGACAGGGCTGCGTAACCCCGGGGGAGTCCCCGTGCTGCCCCCCTGTCCCAAAGCCCCCTGCCCAGCTCCGGAGCAGGAATGTTTTGGGGCTCCCCCGTGCTGGCTGCGTCTCCGGGACAGGAATGTGCCCGCGTCAGCTCGTCGGGCTGCCACGACGTGGGGAAGGGGCTGAGGCTGCCGGGGCAGCCCGGGAGGCCCGAGGCAGCTTGTGCATGGCTGGCGGCACGCAGCGATGGCCGGGCCGCCGGGAGGGACGCCAGGTCCCAACCCGAGGGCAGTGAGGGCAGAGTGGGGCCGCTCGGCGGCACGTAGCTTGTGCAAGAGGAAGCGTGCTCCCCGGCGGGTGGCCGTGGGGCACCGGCACCAGGCAGGGCCCCCCGTGGGGTGGGCTGGAGGGCGCTGTGCCGGGCTCTGACCCATGCCTCCCCCTCCCCAGCGCGAGTGCATCTCCGTCCACGTCGGCCAGGCCGGCGTCCAGATGGGCAACACGTGCTGGGAGCTGTACTGCCTGGAGCACGGCATCCAGCCCGACGGGCAGATGCCCAGCGACAAGACCATCGGCGGGGGGGACGACTCCTTCACCACCTTCTTCTGCGAGACCGGCGCCGGGAAGCACGTCCCGCGGGCCATCTTCGTGGACCTGGAGCCCACCGTGATCGGTGAGTGCTGGGGCAGGGCCGTGTGTGACACGGGGGGCAGCCCCGGGTGGGCAGCGAGCGGCTGCTGTGCGCTGCCTGCAGGGTCTCCTGCAACCTGTAACCCCAGGAGAAGCCACAAAGCTCCGCACCGGCTTTGTTACTGAAATGTCCTGGAGGCAGCGGTGCTGGTAGCCTCTGCTCTGCACATGTGTGCAGAGAGAAACCAGCCCAACCGGCACAGCAGCTCCCATGGGCGGGAGAAGCCGAGCTCCTGCGCAGGGAGGTGGCAGCCACCTCCGTCTGGAGCAGAAACCTGCTGCCCGTGGTGGCCCCAGTGATATGCGGGTCCTGGGCTGTGCCCCGGGCAGGTGGAGCTGGGAGGAGGATGAGGGACGGGGCTCGCACCAGCCTGGCTGTTACCAGCAGCCTGCGCCAGGCTCAGCTCTCCCCGATCTCTCCTAGATGAGGTGCGGGCTGGGATCTACCGGCAGCTCTTCCACCCCGAGCAGCTCATCACCGGCAAGGAGGACGCTGCCAACAACTACGCCCGCGGGCACTACACCATCGGCAAGGAGATCATCGACCAAGTGCTGGACAGGATCCGGAAACTGGTGGGTAACTGCTGCTGGGGACGTGTCCCCTGGGCTGGGCTGTGTCGTCCTGCTGGGGGTCAGAGCCCCCCTGTGCCCTGGGAGGGGTCTGTAGATGCTCGTGGCAGGGATGGGGAAGGTCCTGAAGGACTTCTGGACAGGCAGGTGTTGACAGGGAGATCAGCAGCAGAGCAATCTCATGCTTCTCTCTCTCCCTGCAGGCTGACCAGTGCACGGGCCTCCAGGGCTTCCTCGTTTTTCATAGCTTCGGAGGCGGCACCGGCTCCGGATTCACCTCCCTGCTGATGGAGCGACTCTCTGTTGACTACGGCAAGAAGTCCAAGCTCGAGTTCTCCATCTACCCTGCCCCACAGGTCTCCACCGCTGTGGTGGAGCCCTACAACTCCATCCTCACCACCCACACCACCCTGGAGCACTCGGACTGTGCTTTCATGGTGGACAACGAGGCCATCTATGATATCTGCCGCAGGAACCTGGACATCGAGCGCCCGACCTACACCAACCTCAACCGCCTCATCAGTCAGATCGTCTCCTCCATCACCGCCTCGTTGAGGTTTGACGGGGCCCTGAACGTCGACCTGACCGAGTTCCAGACCAACCTGGTGCCCTACCCTCGCATCCACTTCCCCCTGGCCACCTACGCCCCCGTCATCTCTGCAGAGAAGGCCTACCACGAGCAGCTGTCGGTGGCCGAGATCACCAACTCGTGCTTCGAGCCGGCCAACCAGATGGTGAAGTGCGACCCTCGGCACGGCAAGTACATGGCGTGCTGCCTGCTGTACCGCGGGGACGTGGTGCCCAAGGACGTCAACGCCGCCATCGCCACCATCAAGACCAAGCGCAGCATCCAGTTCGTGGACTGGTGCCCCACGGGCTTCAAGGTGGGCATCAACTACCAGCCGCCCACCGTGGTGCCGGGGGGGGACCTGGCCAAGGTGCAGCGTGCCGTCTGCATGCTGAGCAACACCACGGCCATCGCCGAGGCCTGGGCTCGCCTCGACCACAAGTTCGACCTGATGTACGCCAAGCGCGCCTTCGTGCACTGGTACGTGGGCGAGGGCATGGAGGAGGGCGAGTTCTCCGAGGCGCGCGAGGACATGGCTGCCCTGGAGAAGGATTACGAGGAGGTGGGCCTGGACTCCTACGAGGACGAAGAGGAGGGCGAGGAGTAGAGACGCCGCGGCCCAAGGGGACCTTGCTCCTTCTCCCGTGTCTCCTGCGGGAACCTTTTGCAATAAACCGTTTGAGAGCCTCCGTGTCTCCCAGTAACCCCCCGGCTGCGTTGGTTTCTTGCCAGGTCAGGTGTGTGGTGAGTGCTGCTGCTGCTGCTGCTGCTGCTGCTGCTGCTATGCTTCCTCCCTTGCACTCTGCTCTTTCTCCTGCTCCAGCTGACTCCCCACGCAGGTAAGTGTCCCCGGGGCCACAGCGCACATCCCGCACTGCTCCCTGGTCCAGGCAGGGTGGGTACCGCTTCCTCCTGTGGATGGCCCTGCTTCGTACCTGGAGCCCAGAGGAGCAGATTCAGCCAGAGCAACAAAACGTCTGTGGCTGCTGAGACATCTCCCCACGTGCAGCCAGTGGGGTAGGTGGGCTGGGCTGGAAGGAGAGTGTTGGGAGCGAAGGGAGCAGCCCTGCGCTCCTGCCCCTGCAGCCACAGCACAGGGCGAGGGCCGTGCCCAAGCTCTGCGGTGCATCAGGTGCAGCCTGCGAGGGCATCCAGCGCAGTGTGAATCCCTGTGGCTGCTTTACTGCCGTGTTGTGGTGGAGGATTAAAGGAGGAGAACGCTCCCTGTGGAAACCACTTGGCTGCATCATTTATTTCCCCCCCCGACCCGCCTGTGGGCATTGCACCTGCTGTGTGTCCCAGTGAGCCCTCCCAGCTGCTAGGCTGCGGGTGCCCGTAGCCCTGGGGTGTTTGCAGAGCAGGCCCTGCTGTCCCAAAGCTGTCCTTGTCACATAAAGCTGGGCTGCTGCTCCTTCTGCCCATTCCCTGCCCTGTGCCTACACTGTGCTGAGGCCCCTTCTCCTGCTGGTGCTGCCTCGGAGGGCCTGCACAGCAGTGCCCAGCCCCAGCTGTAGATGGGAGATTTGTGTTAACTCTCATCCATCAGGCACGCTGGGGCCGGAGATTAATTTTCCCTGCTTAATGCTAATGCTGTGGCTGTGCCGACCCACCAGGGCTGTCCTCCCGTGCCCTTCCCCTCCGGCAGCGCTAGGCTGCAGGCTGTGGCTGCCTGCTCAACCCAGAACGCACGTCCCGCTCACCCCATGCCCCGGCAGGAACAGGGACACCATCCACACCTCTGCAATAAAGAACATCTTTTACTCAAAACACGAGGCAACGTAGGCGCTGAGGGCGGCGGTGGAGCAGGCACCGGGTCTCGCCTGCCCCCTGCCTCGCTCCAGCACCTGGCTGGGCCCCGACCACGGCTCTGCCCTGGGCAGGAGTGCCCCCTTGGGGTGCCGTGCTGGACACCCTGCTCCTCTGTAAGCGCCTGTGTTTAGCAGCAGGTCGTGTGTACCAGTCCTGGGGCTCAGCCCTGGGCTGTGCGAGCCCCCAGCAGCAGCGTTTGGGGCACAAACCCCCAGCACACACCCCCAAAGGCCACGCTCCAAGTCCAACACACCTCCGGCACGGAGCAGCTCTCCCCAGGGTGCAGAAATCCCCTCTGAAATAAGCCCTGCAGGGAAGCAGGGCCGAGGGCAGCTGCTCTTCTCCCGGCTCGGCCTGTGCCGCCGCTGGGTGGGACGAGCTCAGATGCACGTGGTGACCTGGCCGGCTGGTGCAGGCTGCAGCTCCTCCAGCTGCTGCAGGACCTCGTCGATGCTGGGCCGCTCCTGGGGGTTCACCGTCATCATGGAGGAGAGCAGGCGGTGCAGGGCGGCTGAGTACCTGCGGGGAGAGAGGGAGAGGGGTCAGCACGGCCCTGCCACGGGGAGCTGGGCCCAGCCCCCTGTGCCTCACCTGGAAGATGGGGGCACGGCGATGGGATTCTGCACCGCCAGAGCAACGCTGTCACCCTTCTGGAAGACCATGTCGTAGGGGCCCTCCCCGAACATCATGCAGTACAGCACACAGCCTAGGGACTGGAGCACGGTGGGGTCAGGGCAGCCCCCCACCACATGGCATGGGGAGGAGGATGGGGGCCAGATCCTTACCCAAATATCCGTGCGCTCGTCTATGACGCACTGGCTGGGCACCGTGAAGAGCTCCGGGGCTCGGTAGGAGATGGTGCAGCGCTGGGCGGCCCAGTCCTGCAGAGAGGCAGAGGGGAGGGTGAGTGAAGCGATGAAGGGCTCGGGGCAGGGGTGGGCAGCGGGACGAGGCCCGGGGTGCTCCCCCCCCATGGGGCACCCACCTGCACGGCCACGGCCTCCCGAGAGCTGGTGACTTCGATGCGGGCCCGGTTCATGGAGCCCAGGTCCATCAGCACGGGCCGGTCGTCCTCATCCAGCAGCACGTTGGTGGGTTTGAGGTCCCTGCGGAGGGGGGGAGATGTCACCGGGCGCCCTCCGGCCCCCCGGATGTCCACGCACCCCCCATGGGCAGGGCTGGCAGCCCCTACCTGTGCGCGTAGCCCTTGCTGTGGATGGCCTGCAGCCCGCAGCAGACGCCGTGGAGGATGAGGAGGACGCGCTGCTCCGGCATGAAGGCCCCTTTCTCTCGCAGCGCCTCCACCTCGCCCCAGAGGGTCCCCCCCTGCCGAAAGCAAGCAGCCGCTCGCCTCCACCGCCGCCGCCCCATGCGGCGCGGGGCTGGGGGCGCCGTGCCCCCCCCCCCCCCTCACCTTCACGTAGGGCAGCAGCAGCCAGGCCTCGTGCTTGGCGCCCTTCTCCACCAGGCAGTGGGCCTCCAGCCGCAGGACGTTGGGGTGCCGCACGAGGCCGTGCATCTCCGCCTCGCGCAGGGCGGCCTGCCGGTCCTCCCTGTCGTGGCACACGATGCGCTTCAGGGCGTACAGCCGCCCGTCACGCAGCCCCTCCACCAGGTCCACGCAGCTGAAGCCCCTGCGGGGAGCCGAGCGCGATTTGGGGCGGGCAACCCCCGGGGAAGGGGAGGGGGGGGTGCCCGTTTTGGGGTACCCCCCCCCCCCAGAGCCCCCAGCCCCCTGCGGGCTCAGCACCCCCCCCCCCCCCCACAGCCCCCCCCCCCCCCCCGGTGCCCACCCCTCCGCCAGGCGGTGCAGCAGCAGGTAGCGCGCGCCCCCGAGGCTGACGGTGGCGCGCGAGCACACGCACAGCGCCTGCCCCATCGTCCGCGCGCGTCATCGCCGCGCGTCGCCGCCGCGCGTCACCGCCGCGCCTCGCCCCCGCCACCCGCCGGGGGGCGGGGCCTGCCGTAGGGGGCGGGGCCTAACGGGACGGGCGCGGTGCGTTAGAACGGGCGGTATCACGGAGGGGGGGCGTGGTTTGTGGAAAGGGAGGGGCGTGGCTTGGCGGGAGGGGGCGGAGCCAAGCGGGGTGGCCCCGCCATCGTGCGAGCCCGCGGGGAACCGGGAGCGCGGGGAGCGGCTCCGCGCCGCGCCGTGCCCGCCCGCCGGCATGGGGCTGCCGGGCCTCGCCCTGCTGCTGGCTGCGGGGCTGCTGCACGCCCAGGTCGGTGGAGGACCCCAAACCCCCAGGCCCCAACCCCCCTGCACCCCAAACCCCCTGCACCCCCAATCCCCTAGATCCCCAATCCCCTAGATCCCCAACCCCTGCACCCCAAGCCCCCTGCACCCCCAACCCATGCGCCCTAATCCCCTAGACCCCCAGCCCCCTGCATCCTCATCCCCTGCCCCCCAACCCCCTGCACCCCAACCCCTAACCGTCTCCTCCCGCTGTAGCCACCCCGCTCAGCCCCTGCAGCTCACCCCGTGTCGAGGAAGGGTCCTCGGGGTCCGTGCAGGGGGTTTTGGGGGTCCGCAGCCCTGCCTCTCCCCGCAGCCCACCGCCCCGCCGCGCTCCTTCCAGCTGGACTACGAGCAGGACTGCTTCCGCAAGGACGGCGCCCCTTTTCGCTACATCTCGGGCAGCATCCACTACGCCCGCGTCCCGCGCCCCGCCTGGCGCGACCGGCTGCTCAAGATGTACATGAGCGGGCTCAACGCCGTGCAGGTGTAAGTGCCGGGGCGATTCCTCACCCCAAAACTGGGTTACTCGGTCACCAGGAGGGGGATCAGCCCGTACGCTGAGCTCTGGGACCCCCCTGCCGGGCACAACACGTGCCTGGGCTCCCCCAGTGCGTGTCCAGTCGCCATCCCCGTCTCGCCCCAGCTACGTGCCCTGGAACTACCACGAGCCGCTGCCGGGGGTGTACGACTTCGCTGGGGACCGGGATGTGGAAGCCTTCCTGGACCTGACAGCGGAGCTGGGGCTCCTGGTGATCCTGCGGCCGGGGCCCTACATCTGTGCCGAGTGGGAGATGGTGAGCCCCATGGCCCCGCGCTGGGGGTGATGGGTGGCGGGGGGGGCACGGCGGGGCTGGCCCGCCTTTGGGGCTCTCTGAGCAGTTTGTCTGTCTCTCCTGCTGCTGCGGGTGTTCCCCTAGGGCGGCCTGCCTGCCTGGCTGCTGTGGAAATCAGACATCGTCCTGCGCTCCTCCGACCCCGGTGAGCCTCAGCACGGGGCCGGAGCCGTGGTGCTGCCCCCTCTCCCAGCGCCCCCCGGATTATTTCCATCCGCCGGGACGGGGGGGCTGCTAGCAGGCTGAGCTGCGCCCTGTCCCCCCCAGCCTTCCTGGCAGCCGTCGACTCCTGGCTCCACGTCCTGCTCCCCAAGATCAAGCCTCGGCTCTACCAGCACGGGGGGAACATCATCAGCGTGCAGGTGGGGTGCTGCGGGGCTGCCGGGGTGCCCCCAGGTGCCTTGGGGGGAGGGATGGGGGGAGCTGGGTGCCCGTCAGGACCTGGCTGCATCGTGCCCGGCTCGCAGGTGGAGAACGAATACGGGAGCTACTACGCCTGCGACTACGACTACCTGCGGCACCTGCTGGGCTCCTTCCGAGCGCTGCTGGGCGGCGAGGCGCTGCTCTTCACCACCGACGGCGCGCAGGCGGAGGAGCTGCGCTGCGGCACCCTGCAGGGGCTCTACGCCACCGTCGACTTTGGGCCAGGTGCCGCCAAGGTGGAGGAGGAGAGGGGACAGGGGTCCCATCCCCCTCCTGCTCCAACCTCTCGTCTTTTTCCCCCTGCAGACTCCAACGTGACGGAGGCGTTCGGTGCGCAGCGCAGCGTCGAGCCGAGGGGGCCCCTGGTGAGGCACCGAGGGAGAGGGCGAGCTGGGAGGCTAGGCTGCCTGGGGAGCGGGTCACTGGGGGATGTCACCGGCCCCTTGCCCCCCCAGGTGAACTCCGAGTACTACACGGGCTGGCTGGACTACTGGGGGGGCGCGCACGCCAGCACCAGCGCCGCGCAGGTGGCCCGGGGGCTCACCGACATGCTGCGGCTGGGAGCCAACGTCAACATGCAAGTAGCCAGCCGGGGCGGGGGGCGCAGCCTGGGCCCCGGGGGGGCAGCGGGGGGGGTCTGGGTTGGTGTGTGGGTGCTGAGCGCGCTCGCTGGGTGTCACGCAGGTACATGTTCCACGGGGGCACCAACTTCGCCTACTGGAGCGGTGAGTGGGGGCTGCCTGGGGAGGCACAGTGTTTCTGGGGTGGGGGGCTTTCCTCGGCACCGAGGAGCCTGCTCCAGGTTACTCCTCTGTCCCGTGGGGTTTGCTGGCCCCCGGCCCCAGCTTGTCGCCCTGCAGAATCCTTCTGACCCCGAGCCCCTCAGTTCTGGGTTGTGCCCCCATTGCGTTGCGGCCAGCCCAGGGCTGGGGTCCAGGCTGTGCCGGAGAGCCCCTTCCTGCAGCGCCCATCGCTTCCCTGGCCAGGTGCTGACTTAAAGGCCCAGTACAAACCAGTGACCACCAGTTACGACTACGATGCACCGCTCTCGGAGGCCGGAGACCCCACGGAGAAGCTGTTTGCCATCCGCACGGTCATCAGCAAGGTGCTGAGCAGGGCAGGAGGGGGCAGCAGTGGGCACGGGAGGACCTGGCAGGGCAGGGACATCTCCCTGCTCGTCCCAGGGGACACCTCAGCCCCGTGGGCCCCCTGACAGCCTGCCGTTCAGTTCCAGCCCCTGCCCGTGGGCCCCATGCCCCCCGCCACCCCCAAGTATGCCTACGGCCGGGTGGATCTGCGCAAGGTGAGTGCGGGCGCCGGGGGCTCTGTGGCCCCTGCCCGGCACTGCCCGGCTGCCCAGCTCCCCTCCCTCTCTGCAGTATGCTGATCTCCTGGACGTCCTGGATGTCCTGACCCCCTCCGGGCCCATCCTCAGCCAGTTTCCCCTCACCTTCGAGGCCATAAAGCAGGTGAGGGGCTGGGTGCACAGGGGCACATCGAGGGAGACACTAGGGTAGGGGAAAGGGGCTCACGGCAGCCCCCTTTCCCTTTCTGTGCTGCCCTGCAGGCCCATGGCTTTGTGCTGTACCACACGCAGCTGCCCCGCGACGTCCCGGCCCCGGCCCCGCTGAGCGCTCCTCCCCACGGTGTCTGCGACCGCGGCTACGTGATGCTGCAGAAGGTGGGGTGCCTCTCGGGGGGGACGTGCTGGGCCAGGACCTCGGGGACAGGCAGGGTGCTGAGAGCCCCGCTGAGCCCCCGAGGGGCACCCCGCTGGCCTGTTTGTGTCCCCTTGGGGGCAGCAGGCAGCCCTGGGCTGGCTCTAGGGGGAGAAGGCAGCGGGATGCTGTGCTGGCAGCATTTGGGGTGGTGGGACTGGGGTGTGGGGAGGCAGCGCTGACCACCCTGTGTCTGCAGGAGTACCAGGGGACGCTGGAGCGGGACGGGCAGACCACGCTGCGTGTGACCGGCAGGGCAGGGGACGCGCTGGACGTGCTCCTGGAGAACATGGGCAGGCTCAGCTTCGGGGCCAACTTCAGCGACTTCAAGGTGAGGGGAAACAGCCAAACAGCCCCCTCCTGCCCCCTCCCACAGACGCTATCCGGGCACCCTGAGCCCTGTTCCCTGGTTAACCTTGCACTATCTCCCACTTCCTCCGCACCCACCCACTGGTGTGACCCTGGGCAGGGGGCGAATCCAGCGGGACCAGGATAAAGCAGTGGGATTGGCATCGCCTTCTCCTGGTGCTGTGGCAGCCAGGATCGTGCAGCCCCTCCCATGGGATCCTATTCCATTCCCAGGGCAAACCCCACTGCCTCATTTTCCCTCCTCCTCCACCACAGGGCTTGCTGGGGAACCTCTCCTTGGACTCCAGCCCGCTCAGCAACTGGCTCATCTACCCCCTGGCCATAGATGCTGCCATCCAGCAGGGCTGGCCCCACGCTGCCCTGCCACAATCAAGCGGTAGGGGCAGATCGGGGCCAGCCTTCTACACCGGGACCTTTGAGACCCCTGGCATTGCCTGGGACACCTTTGTGAAGTTCCCAGGTTGGAGCAAGGTAAGGTCGTGCAGAGCGAGCAGAGCGGATGAGGGGGTGGAGAGGGGCACAGCTCAGTCCCATCTCCCTCTTCCAGGGCCAGCTGTGGATAAACGGCTTCAACCTGGGCCGGTACTGGCCCCGCCGTGGGCCCCAGCAGACCCTCTTTGTGCCTGGCTCAGTCCTGCGTGTTGGCTGCCCCAACAACATCACGGTGCTGGAGCTGGAGGGAGCCCCTGCCACCCCCTTCCTGCTCTTCCTCGACCAACCCCTTCTCAACAGGACCCTCAGCCCCAGCACCTGGACTGCAGAATAAACACGGGGCTGCCAGGCACTGTCACGTGCCTGGTATGTGTCTCATGCACACCATGGTACGTGGGTGAGGGTACAGAGGAGGGCGAGTTCTCTGAGGCACGTGAGGACATGGCTGCCTTGGAGAAGGATTACGAGGAGGTGGGCCTGGACTCCTACGAGGACGAAGAGGAGGCAAGGAGTAGAGAAGCCACAGCCAAAGAGGACCGTGCTCCTTCTCCCGTGTCTCCTGCGGGAACCCTTTGCAATAAACCGTTTGAGAGCCTCCGTGTCTCCCAGTAATCCCCCGGCTGCAGTGGGTTCTTGCCAGGTCAGGTGTGTGGTGAGCGCTGCTGCTGCTGCTGCTGCTGCTGCTATGCTTCCTCCCCACTTCCTCAACACCGTGCAGGTGTAAGTGCCAGGGCGATTCCTTGCCCCAAAACTGGGTTCCCCGGTCACCAGGAGGGGGATCAGCCCGTACACTGAGCTCTGTCACTGGGAGCAACTCTGTACCTGCAACTTTCCTCTTCCCTGAGTGGGAAAATACATGTTTACTGTTGTCTTCACTAGCAACCCTCTACCATATCCTCTGTGTGGCCAAGAGGGAAAAATAGTGAATTTGGGTTCTTGCCTCAGAAGAGGCATTTATTTGTAGACTAAATTCAGCTAGTGAACAGCAAACCCAGTGAATGGGGAGTAAGCATGAAAAAGTATGTGGTTTGAAAGCCTGCAAAATAAGGGAAGTAGGAAAGAGTCTGGTGTGGAGGTCCACTCAGAAGACATGTGCCCATTCAGGCACATCAACTGCCAGTGCAATGACAACCTGGAAACTGAAACTCCCTACTCCTTTGGTTGGTTGGTTTTAAAAGAAATACTCTTGGGTGACAGAAGCCAACAGGCACTAGTGATAAGCTAGGTGTACAAGTTTTCAGAGGGGGTTGTAGCAGACCATATTTCTCTTTAAGTAGGGGATTTGAGTAATCGATTGTGTTTCTCCTGAAGATCAAGAAACCACAGTGCTCCCTGAAACGTGGGATGATATGCAAAACCAGCAACTCAAGGTAGTGGAACTAAAACCAGAAACAAAGGACTACAGAGAGGTGGCAGAAAGGTTTCTGAAGACCAGCTTCAGCTTCTAAAAATTGAAAAGGTAAAAGCATGTTACCATTTCTAAGCATAAATACTTTGATAACAACTCATGAATAACGACTAGTAAACAGTGGAAAAATAAATCCTGTTAGGACTTATGGGACAAGACTATATGGGAAAAGAAGCAGACACAGTTTTATCTGCTTTCCTGATTGACTTATGTTTATAATTAATTGTCTGAAGAGGATGCACAAAACTTTCAATACCTGCACAGGTATTTAATGTGATGTTTATGAACTTCAAACCTGCTGCAAAATATCTCCGCTCTCAAGAAGAAGCTGCTTCTGACACCAAGATTATGATGCTGAAAACATGCCAAGTCGGGTGATTTTAATGGAAGTGCCTGTGTGTATGGTCTCTGTTCAGGTAGCTACTGTGCATTTTTCTTTTCTGCTTATTCAAGTGTCAAAACTCAGCAAGCAGAGGGGATTCCCTGTCCAGAAACAAGGGAAAAGCAATTTGCTAATGAAGGCTGTTACTGCTTAGGTCTACACAAATACTCTTCCTAAAAAACTTCCTGTTTGAGCACTACTGACTGTTCACTTCTGGTAGCATAGAAGCATGTGCCAGACTGCTTGCCAGTGTGTTAATCCTCAAGAGGGTAACCCTGATTTGAGCTGGCTTGATTATGTAAAGCCAGTTTTGACATTATGTTGATATCCAGTAAATTTTTTGCAGTCAAGCTATTAGCTTCAAGCATTAGCTACTCCTGAAATGACAAGGCTGCATACCTCTGCATGTAAGTGTCCCTTTTGCATAGGCATCAACTACTCAGCAGTCAAGTTACATGAGAGGTTATTCGGGACGTTTCCCCAAAGAGTAAGAGATTAGTGGCAGTAATGCCATCTGTTTTACCAATTTTAATCAGCATCAATTTGATGTTGCATCAAGTTAAGCTATTTGGAGCAAGTCTTAAGCAATTGCTTCTAAAGTTTCATTAGATCACTTTTGCTATAGTAGAGCAGAGCATCTTCTGCCTTAACCCATATGTGCTTGGCAGGTGGGTGTTTTGCAAGTTTCTGGGTCATACACAAAACTATCCCATATTATTTCCCTGTTGCATTTTGGGTTGGGTTCTGCTATCTGTTGTGCTGAAGTCTGGAGTGATGTGCCTAACTTATTTTATAATGTAGCCTACATGTGTTGTAGCTAGGAGTAGAATCTTGGAACACTGAATTGTTGATACACTGATGCTTTTCATGACGACAAGCTAAAAAAAAAAGAAAAAGTCTTAATTTCAAACTTTGCAGATTGAAAGGGTACAGAACCCATTTTTGTGGAAGATCTACCAAATAAAAAAGCATCAAATGGCTGAGAAAAATGTCAGTGGAGATGACGAGAAGCTTTTGTTTCATGGGACAAGTAAGGAGTCCTTAACCTTAATTAACAACTCTGGATTTAATTGGAGCTATGCTGGAATGCACAGTAATGTGAATTTCAAAACTGCTCATTTCCTTGAATAGGGCTAGGAATAACTCATGTCCTCTGTGTAGTCTTGCCTTGTATGCAAAATGTTCTGTTTTGTTAAATCTCCCTATTGCTGTCATTAGAGCCTGTGAATCTCTTGGCAGATAAGTGATTGTTATTAATGAAATACACTTTTTTTTCTGACTATAGCTGCAAACTTTGGAAATGGAATGAACTTTGCTGTTAATGCCAGCTATTCTGCCCACGACGCCTATTCTAAACCAAATGTGGATGGAAAGAAGTACATGTACATGGCTCGAGTACTTGTTGGAGAATGTTCTCAAGGGACAAGAGGATCAATTACTCCAGCAGCAAAAAGTGCTAGTAACTCCATGGATCTATTTGATAGTTCAACTGATAATGGAAACAATCCATCCATGTTTATCATATTTAATGACATTCAAGCTTACCCAGAATAGCTTATCACTTTCACTAGATGAGCATTTTGATTGCAGCCAAGTTTGCATGTCTCTTCATTTTATAAATCTGTCCTGCACATTAATATGTATATATATATCAGTGAAAACAAATAGTTTTATCAAATAAATTTCTTAAAGCTTGTTTATATTTAAGCAACCTTTGGCAATTTTTGATAGCACTGCCATAGACTACTTTTTTCCACTTGGAGCAGTTGAACGTATCGAACAGAAGTTCAATTTGACGTGTAACTTAACAGTAGTTTCCAGTAGAAATCCTACATCTGTCCACCCGCTTTATGCTATCTTGGCCTTTCCATGCAGCATTCTGGCCATCCTAGTTGCAATAAAGAGTGGGTAGTGCTGTTGGGGGATTGAAAAAGACATTCTCTCAACCACTGACTGCATGGCATTGCATTTCTGATAGAGTATGAGAAGCTATCATAAATTATAATGCTGACTGTCATTTACTGTGGATTTCAGTAAATGAACTAATTGTAGTTAATGGCTTGTGTTTGTCTAAAACAATCTCTCGAGATATTTAGCATTGGTTTTCAAAAGTTCACTTACAGGCAACTACTTGGGGATTGAATTCTCTAATATGGTGTTGCTTGATTTTAATACGATAGCCCTCCTGGGCATGTCAGTAAGAGGATTTGTAAACCTCACCCAACCTTCTGCAATTAGTTAATACCCAAATTAATTAGGTATAGCCTAAGAGAGCCATGAAAATAAGCGTAAGGAAGGTGTTCCTGCTCTTGTACACTACCTGTAGTGCCCTTCCTGTGATGTTAAGGAGAAAAGAACAGGGCAAAGAAAGGCAAGGGGTGCGTGTGTTGGAAGAGGGGAGGTGAGGTTTGTTTGTGTGTTTGTTTCATTGGGTTAAGGCCTTTTTGACAAGGCTTGTGGAAATAGTTTATTTCAAAGACCTAATCATTAACCAAGCCAAAATTCAGATTCTTTGGGGGTGGGGGGAGAATCAGAGCAATATAATCTCTGTAGCATACCGACAATAAAAAAAATACTTTTAACAGCATCAGGTGTCGTGAGGTCTACTGAGAAAGCACAATGCTGCAGCACCTCCAACTTTTTAGCAGTTCTTGGCTCTGCTGAATTTATCAGGTTTGTCTTTTTATTCGGTTGGATGATTAGGAGACAATTATCAATTACTTCTTTTTAATACTTAGGTTGCTACTAGCTGAAAGTTTTTGCTAATATAGCTTTCATATGTCCCCTGCAGCCATTCAAAAATGAAACTTCACGTGGGGTTCTAAAAGCAACTAGCTTTTCTCCAGTGTTATTAAGATTTTATTAAGAATTAATACTGTTTTGCAGATTGAAAGGATATGTATTTATCTCTGGTTAAAGAGGGTAATGCAGTTAACTAAACAGTGCTCAAAAAGCTCTCAAGTGAGTGCAGTTTACAACACCAAGCACTCATAGCCTGTCTTGGCCATGATATAAACTCTTTTCACATTGCAATTTTTCTTTAGTCTTTCAAACTTTCACTTTTTATACTCGCAGAGGTGGGGACACTTGCTGAACTTCAGAAGACTGGAAAAACTTCGGTCATTACTGGATGTGCAGTGAGTCAGTGGCTCTTAATCGGAAAACACTCCTTTTTCAAGGCCCAAGTGCGGGACCTTGAAGAAGATAACTCCAGCTGTAGCGATGTGAGGGAGGCTATTGCATTAGTGAAGAAAAACAAGTCCGGTTAAAGGAAAAGCCTTGCAAGCACAGCAGCGAGGAGCAGCATGCCACTTTCTCAGGGAAAGGCTGTGGGGGTTTGTACAGGCGCAGGCTCAGGAGCTCTCCGTGAGCAGTCACCAAGGGCAAAGTGTCAGGGGCCCAAATGCCTTAAGTTTTCCTTTTGAAGCCAAGAGACTTAAAGAAAGATCTCTGTTAGAAACGCAGGCGGTCGCTGTCTCAGCAGCGTGACAGGTGCCGGGGTTAACAGCCCTGGAGAAACTCGTTTTAGGTGGAGAAACACAAGCTTTGTGATTGTGACAGCGCCTGAGGCGCGCTGTGGGTGAAGGCGCGGGGTCGCTGAGGGGCTGAGCTCGATGGCGGCCCCTGCCCGGCCGGTGCCCACCCCAGGCCTCGGCCCGATGGGCGACGGCGGCGGCTCCGCTGCGTGCCGGGAAATGTTCGGGACCCGCCCTGAGGGGAAACGAAAGCGAAAGGCGGAGGGGACGGCGGGGCCGAGGGACGGGACGGGGCTGCGGGGCGGCCATGTCGGGGCCGCGGGCGGCCGCCTTCCCGCTGCTGGTGCGCGGCGACTGGGGCGCGGGCGAGCCGCCGGCCGCCCTGCGCAAGAAACTGCTCCTCTACTTCCAGAGCCACAAGCGCTCGGGCGGCGGCGAGTGCGAGCTGCGGGATGGGCCCGGGCACCTCCTCGTCTGCTTCGCCCACCCCGACGGTGAGGGTTTGCTCTGAGGGGTCCCGGGGGTGAGCGAGGGGATGGGGTGGTGCTGGGTTGAGGTGTCGGTGAGGTGAGGTGTAACTCAGAAGCGGTGACTTCATGCAGGATTTCTATGTATATGCACGCTCTGAGTTGTGCTATTGTTTGTACTGTAAGTTGTGGGGTACCGCCCAGAGAGGCTGGGGTTGTCCCGTCCCTGGGGGTGCCCGAGGCCAGGAGGGATGGGGTTTGGGCAGCCCAGGCTGGTGGGGGGGCTTGGGGGACTTTAAGGTCCCTGCCAACCTGAACCACTCCGTGATTCACCATCTCATACGTACTACGCAGATATATACTGTATAATGCATAATATGGACCCTATAACATGTAATATAGAATATACAATATATGGATTTACATAAATTCATATGTCTAAATTCAGTGCTTAGTACTATCCTCTAGGTGGCTTCTTGATTAAGGCTTAGTAGGCTACGAATTAATAAATCCCAGGAATTACAGGCCTGTCAGTCAGACCTCAGAGCCAGGGAAGGTCATGGATCAGATCACCTTGAGTGCCATCACATGGCACATACAGGACAACCAGGCGATCAGACCCAGTCAGCACGGCTTTATGAAAAGCAGGTCCTGCCTGACCAACCTGGTCTCCCTCTATGATAAGATGACCCGCTTAGTGGATGACAGAAAGGCCGTGGGTGTCATGGTCTTGGACTTAGCAAAGCGTTTGGTACGGTTCCCCACAGCCTTCTCCTGGAGAAACCGGCCACTCCTGGCTTGGATGGATGTACTGTTTGCTGGGTAGAAAAGTGGCTGGATGGCCAGGCCCAAAGAGTTGTTGCGGATGGAGTTAAATCCGTTGGTGGTGTTCCGTAGAGCTTGGCAGTGGGGCTGGTTTTGTGTAACGTTTTTATCGATAATCTGTATGAGGGGATCGAGTGCACCCTCGGTAAGGCTGCAGATGACACCAAGCTGGGCAGGAGTGTTGACCTGCTGGAGGGGAGGGAGGCTCTGCAGAGGCACCTGCGTAGGCTGGACTGATGGGCCACGTCCAGCTGCACGGCCTTCAACAAGGCTGGGGGCCAGGTGCTGCACTTGGGGCACACCACCCCATGCAGCGACACAGGCTCGGGGAAGAGTGGCTGGGAAGCTGCCCAGCAGAAAAGGACCTGGGGGAGCTGGTCGGCCGCTGGCTGAACGTGGGCCAGCCGTGTGCCAGGTGGCCTACAAGGCCGATGCCATGTGGGCCTGCATCAGAAACAGCGTGGCCAGCAGGACTAGGGAAGGGATTGTCCCTCTGTACTCAGTCCTGGTAGTACTCGAGACTGCACCTCGAGTACTGTGTTAGTTTTGGGCCCCTCACTGTGGGAAAGATATGGAGTTGCTGAAATGCGTTCAGAGAAGAGCAAGGAAGCTGGTGAAGGGACTGGCAAACGATGTATGAGGAGCGGCTGAGGGGTTGTTGTTTCTGGAGAAAAGGAGGCTGAGGGGAAACCTCATCGCTCTCTGTAACTACTGGAAAGGAGGTTGTAGTGAAGTGGGTTTCAGACTTCTCAGGTGACAAGCGACAGGATGCAAGGAAATGCCCTCAGGTTGCCTCAGGGGAAGTTTATGTTGGATGTCAGGAAGAATTTCTTCACAGAGTGGTTAGGCATTGGCACAAGCTGCTCAGGGAAGTGGTAGAATCGCCATCCCTGGAGGTATTTAAGAGACACGTGGTGCTTTAGACCATGGTTTAGTGATAGACTTGGTAGCACTAGGTGATGGTTGGACTTGATGATCGTGAGGGTCTTTTCCAACTGAAACGATTCTGTGGTTCTATGAATCTTCTGTATAAATCCATATATACACGTTTATTAAATTTGATGCACAGTAATATTCTCTAAATTGTAGTTGGAATAAAAAAATCTATTAATCGAAGTTAACATATGATTACAGATATATATTAGAAATATGAAATATAAAACAAACATGCAGCAGTGTGGAAAGCATTTAGTTGTAGTTATGTTAAATATACATACATATATGTGCATACATTTATATAAATTTTTTTTTCTGTCTTATCATGCTTCCCAGCTGCTGACTCTCCCCAGCTGGTAAGTTGAGGGAACACATCCCCATGCCATTGTTTTGGCACTGGCTGGAAGAGGGTGTGAGAGGCATGGGGACAGTCCTGGGACGCCGGTGCTGCAGTAGGGTGTGCCACATGATTTAAATTATAAAGTTGTATTTCTATTCACATTGTCACTGTTTTCTTTGATTTTCCTTAGTGAAGCAACGTGTTCTTGAGAGACAGACTCATGAGCTGGATTTGGGAATACAAGGAAAATTGAAGTTGATTGTCACGGAGCTTGAAACAGCAGTAGCTACCAAAGAGGAAGCATTTGAAGAAAAATTAGTTCACACAGAGGTGAATAAAAATTGTTATCCTAACTAGAGTTTTGAAACAATGATGAGAGTGCCGAAGCAATCATTCATAATTTGCTTTAATTTTATTTTAGGCTCCGGATGCCATGAGCAACCTTCAAAGAAAAGGTAAAATGTTATCCATCTCTCTGTGTGATGATTCTTTGTAGAACAAAACCAGTGCTTTTCTTCACACAGATCTCCCATTCTGTGGGGAATTGTGCTGAAATGTTCTCTCTGAGTTTGGCAACCTGGCTCAGGTGATACAGGGAAACATAAACAGCCAGGCATGTTCACCAAAGATGGAGTTCACCTTCCCAGACTTAGATCATGTGTCTGGTTTTAGCTTCTGAAATAGCCATTTCCTTCAGAGGAGCATCTCCAGAGAGGGGCTTAGTTCTCATATCTTGCATAACTGCTCTAAAATAAGCTACACATATGAGCACCTGTATGGGTGGTCTTAATCTCAGGCCCAGGGTGTTGTGGTTTAACCTGGCAGGCAGCTGAGCACCACACAGCACTCAAGTCACTGCCCCCCGGTGGCATGGGGAAGAGAATCAGAAATGTAAAAGTGAGAGGACTTGTGGGTTGAGATACAGCTTAATAAGAAAGGGAAAAAAGAAAAGAGAAAAAAAAAAAAAAGCAAGTGTTAAACAACAGTATTGTTCACCACCAGCTGAGCAATGCCCAGCCAGTCCCTGAGCAATGCCAGTCGCCGAGCAATGCCAGTCCCCCTGCCCAACTCCCTTAGTTTTATTGCTGAGCACGACATCATATAGTATGGAATATCCCTTCGGTGCATTTTGGTTAGCTCTCCTGCCTGTGTCTTCCCCCCAGCTTCTTGTGCACCCCTAGCCTCCTCGCTGAGAAGCAGAAAAGTCCTTGACTCAGTGTAAGCACTGTGCAGTAACAACTAAACATCGATGTGTTATCAACATTATTCTCATCCTAAATCCAAAACACAGCACCATGCCAGCTACTGGGAAGCAAATTAACTCTATCACAGCCAAAACTGGGACAGGAATTGTGCTGAAAATTTATTTCTGAGTTTGGCAACCTGGCTCATGCGATACAAGGAAGCATAACTAGCCAGGCATGTTCACCAAGGATGGAGTTCACCTTGCCAGGCTTAGCCGTTTTCACCAGAGGAGCATCTTTACAGAGGGATTTAGTTCTCATATCCTGCATAACTGCTCTAAAAGGAGACATACATATAAGCACCTATATGGAAGGTCTTAATCCCAGACCTGGTGTTTTTGTACTCCTTGCAGTTAGGAGGCTTTGTAAAATGGTGCATCTCCCCAGTACCTCAGTGAACTTGCCTAGATCCTCTTTCAGCAATATTCTAGCAAGTTTTATGACTCAAGAAGCAGTCATGTTTCTAGAAAACAGTACTGCACATCAAAATACACCTGCATTGGTGAAAAGTAAATGCTTGGCCACCAAGAAAGACTACTTCATCAGAAAGTTTGTCAGTGCTTATGCTCGTACATTTTGTTTCCTGTTCAAAGCTGCTTTGTATGTTTCTCCTCTTTTTGACGTCAAAGTTGACATCTGCTTTTTTTTTTTTTTTTAGTTATACCATAAAGGATCTTTAAAGTCAGTATGAGTGTTAAAAAACACTCCAAACACTCCAGATGCTGCATTTAATTCTGTGGTTTCATCAGCCTAGCTTTCATTTTGGACTTTTTCACCCTTTCTTCGCTGGGCCTGGTGGCGTGGTTGATTCCAGCGATCTGGAGAGGAGTAAAATCGCAGTAGCGTGCATAGAGCTGTGGCTTCCGCAGCTGTGCCTTTTGTTTTTCTCATGTCAGGGTTATGCTGGTAAGCCTTTGAAGGAGACTGTCTTCTGTAAATGTTGTGGCTGGGGTATCAGTTGTTGCTGTACGTCAGGGTCACTAATAAAACTGTCCAGCCAGCAAAGCGCGGCCTCTTGGCGCGTCCGTCAGCTCCAGCCCCATCACCCTGGATTTCTCCCTCTTGCCTGGGGCCTGCTCCTACTGCCAGCAGGGACCCCCGAGGGGACCGCAGGGCGAAGATGTCTGCCCCCACAGCGGGTGCAGGGGCAGAAGACGCTGCAGGGCCGGGACTGGTGCTGGGTGAGGCAAAGGAGAAGCTGTAGGGGTGGCTCTGAGGGATGGGGGTGCTGGGGGCCTGCGGCAGTGGCAATGCGGGGCTCCGGTGGTGTTGGGAGACTGTGGTCAGCCCCCAGAGCCATCTGTCAGTCGCTGTCCCAGGGTTTAGGGATTGCTGGATGCTTTTGAGCATAAGCAAAGCAACTCTTGTTTGTCGGGACGGTGAGAGGAAAGCTGCCTCTGTTTGCATGGGTGGTGGTCCCAGAGGTGGTTGCTGGGTGGAAGCATCTTCTGGTGGGTCCTGCTGAGCCCTCTTCGGTTCTTTCTGACAGACCGCTGAAATCTGGAGTGTGTCAGGAACCTGAAAAGCCCCTCTGCCCCCTGTTGGCTCGTGGGGCAACTTTTCTCCCTCAGTTCCTGTTTGCTGCCGCTGATAGTCCCGGCAAGCAGAACGGCGGGGTGCGTGCCCCGTAACATCAGGCAGCCCCAGAGAGAGCTGCTGAGGTGAATCTGCCCCCCGTCATTTCTCCTCTGCAAAATTTTGTTGTGGCTGCACCAGTTGATGCCTTTTTTAATTTCCGTGTGTCAGGTGATGGCTGGTGATTCTTGGGCCGTGCAGGCTGGGGCAGGGGATACTTCTGAGGACCTGCAGGAAAAGGATGTTTGGGTGTGCTGTGGTGAGCAGCTGTACGTCCCTGCCAAATGCTGTGCCCGCAGGTCCTTCAGTGCTGTTGCGCTGTGCTGGCAGCGGCGCATGGTGCTCGCCAGAAGGCTTTGTGTCCGGTCACACAGAGCTGCCTGTAGTGCATGCGGACGTACTGAGCTGTGTTGGGGCTTGTTATGTCTGCACCTGGGCCAAGAGAGCGATGCAGAACCTGCAGGGTCTCTTACAGCCCTCACCAATGCTCGAGGGGCCGTGGCAAATTATTTCACTGGATTTTATCACAGACTTGCCCCCATCCTGGAGGCGCACAGCAGTGCTTGTGTCAGTGGACTCATTTACTCGTGGATATTTTTGCTCCACTAAGGAGACTGCCTGCAGCCCCTCAGACGGTGCAGTGTCTCCGCTGGTATATCGGTTACCACCAGGATGACTGGGTCCCCCTGCTACGGTTGGTGGAATTTGCCTGTACCAGCAGTGTCCCCTCTTCCTCACAGTGGACCCTTTTTTTTATGTGTAGTGTGGTTTTCTTCTCTGTGGTCACCCACCCACTGCGGTGACTCTCCAGGGTTTTCCTGAGGAATCCTGTGAGCAGCTGCAGCATAGACTTTTTTTTTTTCTTTGGGAGCAGATGGAAAAAGCAAAGGCTGCTCGCAAGCACTCCACAGCTAGATGTCAGCAGATGCTGAGGACTCTGCTTGTCTGGTGTACATGTTCCTTTGATGCAACCTTCTTCTAAGCTGAACAGCCATTACCTGACCCATATAAAATCGTGGCCTGGGTTAGTCTGGTTATGTTTCATTTACAGCTTCTGTGTATTCTCCAGATCCACTCTGTTGTTCGTGTATCCCTGTTAAAATCTGTTCACTCAGATCCCTTTCAGCAGCAACCTTGACCTCCAGTTATGATTGGGGCTAGAGAGAACATCACCTCTAGGCTGTTTTAGATCCCAAAATGTCCCAGGGCGCCCTGCAGTGTATGTTTGGTTAGACAATATCTCTTCATAGGAAGGAGAGAAAGTAACATATATTTATTCCAGGAAGTGTGTACTGATATGTAATATGGCTTATATCTCTTTCTGTTAAAAAAGATGCAGAAGCCTTGCAGAAGACGGAGAGTTCTCCTCCAGACAGTGACCTTCAGGAGAGATCTCACTCTGTGAAGAGCATTGCAGAAAAGTCTGCAGAGATGTCGCCTTCAGTGGTGCTTGAAAATGTACAAGGATGCAGGGCAAAATACATAAGTATGCTGTTGGAGAACATCAGTGGCCTAGCTGTAGATGATGAGTTCGTTGTGGAAATGATACCCGAATTAAATGTTGCTGTAGCTACTTTTCTAAAAAGTTTTGGTAAGTCACTGTGAATTCTGTCAATTATTTCCATGTATATGTACGGATAGTAGCTTTCAGAGCCTAATTCCTCTCCTGTTAGAGATTCAAACAGCTTCAAAAACATATCTGGGCTGTAGTCTCTCAAGGAAGATGAAAATTTTATATACAGCTCCATGACAATGTCTGTGCTCCAAATGTTACAAAGAAAAGACTATGACAACTTCATAAACTAAAACTGGAAGAGAATGTTTCACTGTTTTTGTCTTTTCAGTCTTTGTCTCAGTTCCAGAGGACAATGAAACAGTGAGAAGTAAGCTTAGTATATGCAAGAGATGAGTAAGAGTGGACCAGAAACATAGCAGTAATTGATAGCAGAAAGTAACGTGACTGTGTCCACTTCCCCTTTTTTATTGCAACATAGAGTTATTTGGCACCAAAGGCAGATCTGTTTCATATACCAGGAGAAGTAGATTCAGCTCATTCCTATGCCAGAAGTGATAGCTGGGACTGATAAGGGTTCAGGAAAACATGTTCAGTTAATACTGCTTTTTCTGTCTACAGATACTCAGGAATTTGTCAACAAATGTGAACAGAACAAAAGATTCAAAAAATTCAACATGACTGCCAGGCTTCTTGAAGTGACCTGCAGCATCAAGGCTGAAAACATACCAGATAACATTTCCACAGACTATATCACAGTTTATTTCGAGAGTGCACGAAACGGAGGTGGGCCCGTGTCAGACATCCAGCTCCTCCCTGAGGAGAACTCAGCTATCATTACTTTCTGTGATCACAAAGGTAATGGCTGTCTCTGTCCCTTACCTAAGCTGAGAAAGGTGCTTCCAGGCAGAGGACCTGAAAGAAAATTACCAAAATTTGGGCTTTAGGAGAAGCCTGGCTTCCTGTTGCTAAAACCAGCATACGCCATCCTGTTCCTGGGAAGTCCTGTGCCTTTTTGAGAAGTGATTTGCAGCTTCTGCTCAAACTCTGGCCAGTAGTTTGAGCATCTTTCTGATCCTGTCTTATCAGGTGTAGTGACCGAGCATTAAGTAAATTCTGGGTCAGATCTCAGGGTTTAGAAATACTGCTGCACGTGCAGGATTTCAGAATCTCTCTGTTTTTTATGTTACCTGGATTTCACTTTAATGCCTGCTTTATGCATGGGTTGTTCCCATGGGTGTTTTTTTCCCTTTTACAGAAGTTTTTATCTCTGATACAACATTAATTGTTCTTGGTGGTAGAGGAAGCAGGAGCTGTTAATGACTTGGACTTTCACAGTTAGCTTTCAGAAACTAATTAAGGTCAAATTTCTTCATTATCTGTGAAGGATAAAGCTAAATAACAGTCTTGTTACTATTCCTTGGGTGGAATCACTGCCCAATTTTGCTGTTAGCCTAATCTCTGGTAAATACCTCTGTGTAAGGAGACTCCTGATTTAGTAAATTCCTTTAGCATTAGTTAAATGCCAGGTGATTGCTTTTCTTCTGACATTCTGTATTTGCTTATGAATATTTTGTACATTAAGTTAATATGTAATTTGGCTTGTGGTAATGTGGTTTTAAGTCCCTGTCAACTTTATAATTCCTTTTCTTTGTCTGTTCCAACTGGGAAAAAAAAATACTGGGACAGTGAGTTTTATTTTAGGCTGAAAGTAAGGTACGTTTCACAGTAATAACTTGTTGGCCCTACTCTGTTCTGGGATTTCCTTAGAAAACGAAAGCCAGGCACAGGAAAATAAAGGCATAAGCATATTTACTAAACTACTTGGAGCCACACCTACAGAGTGGTTGGGAAATTAGAAAGACATAAAAACAGTTCCTTGTAATGCAAAAAACCCACAAGTTATTTTATTTAACTTTTAGATCTAAAGACTGTTTTGGAAAAGCAGCATTTACTTGAACAGACTCCAATTTCTGTGCATCCATATTACCACTCCCTGGGAACAGCTCTATATGGAGGAGAAAGACCAGTTATCAAGATGCCAGACCCTGTTGTGGTACCACTAGATCCCTATGTCTGGCAATTTTTACAAAGGCAAGACAGACTGATACAAGACATAAACCAGGAAATGGCAATTTGCCATTGTTGTATAAAATGGCCACAGACAGATTGCGTGAACCCGGAAATTACGTTGTGTCCATCATCATCTATGTCTGAGCAGAAGAAGCTAATGGTTAAGTTGATTAAGACATGGAAGCAAGATGCTTCCACTGAATTCTCACGTATCATGTCACATTACACAGCTATAAAGTGTAAAGTAAATTCAGCGGACTGGAAAGATGTGAAAAACAGACTGGTGGAAAGCAGTGCTTTGATCACAACTGATATTTCTGAGGAGACGGTGGTGATAGCAGGCACCAGAGCAGCAGTGGACAGTGCAGAGAAAGAAGTGAGAAAATGCATGGAAAAAGCCATGAAGGAAAGTGAAAGGAAAAAACAAAGTATAGAAATTTCTGTGTCGGTGATCCCAGGGAAATACGCACTTTTGCGCAATGCTGGGCTAGAAGAGAATATTCACAAAGAATATCCGCACTTAAAGATCTTCTATGATGACACAATAAAAACAGTTCAGTTGTGTGGATTACCTGCAGAAGTATATAAAATCAAAGCTGACTTACTGGAAAGGGTGTTGAATATGCCACGCACATCAATTAACATCGACCACTATGTCTTCCTATACCTACAGCGTGAAAATAATAAAACAATGTCAGAGACATTATTTACTGTGAAAAATATTAATGCCTTTTATGAGCTTGAGGATGATACTGTGGTGCTATATGGAGATTCTCCTAAAGGTCTTTTAGAAGCAGAAAAGCAAATAAAGACAGGCTTAGCATATAAAAGCATTGACGTGGAAGACTCTGCAGTCATTAAAAAGAAGGAGTGGAGTCGTCAGCTTGCCTTCGTGCGTAAGAAGTACAATTCTTCCCAGGAAACTGTAGTCATTGATGAACACGTTGGAAAAGAAAGTAGAGTGATTATTACTGGATTTTCTAAGACTGTAGAAAAAGTCTATCAGAATCTTTATGATTTTATAGATAGAAACACGCACGTGGAAAAAGTAATCCCAGCTAAGTCAGTGGCAGTACTGCAATTTGTAGAGAAGGAAAAATCTGGTGTTTATCAAGAACTGGGAAAAAAAGGTGTGGCAGTGCACTTTCACACCGAGACACTGTGTATTTCCCTGAGCGGACCAAAAGGAGAAGTGCCGAAAGCAGTCACCCTATTTGAAAAAATTCTCTCATCCCTTTACTGGAAAGATGTGCCGATTGATAAACCAGGAGCCAAAGAGTTCTTCACTGAGAGGAAAGATTCATTTGTTTTAGAGGCAAAGCAGAAATTTAACTGTTTGATTAGTCTGAAAGAAAAAGAACATCAACAACAGAGTGAAAAAGTTGATGATAAAGAGGAGAGAAAGCTCCACTACAAGCAAACCCTGCCAGATGGAGTTGAAGTAGCAGTGTATAAAGGTAACTTGTGCAATTACCCAGCTGATGTTGTGGTGAGCACATCAAACGAAGACTTGAAACACATCGGTGGCCTTACTGAGGCGCTGCTACAAGCGGCAGGTCCAGAGCTGCAAATGGAGTATAATGAGCTGGTGAGGATGAATGAGGGATTGCAGCCTGGGCGTGCAGTTATCACAAGTGCTGGGAAACTCCCCTGCAAAAACATCATTCATGCTGTTGTGTGCAGGTGGAAGAAGGATGAAGCAGGAAAGTGCGTGCATTTGTTGAAAGAAGCAGTTAAAAAGAGCCTAGAACTAGCTGAAACACATAATCATCGTTCTATAGCTTTCCCTTCTGTAAGTGGAGGGATCTTTGGCTTCCCACTGCAGATATCTGCAAATTCAATTGTGTCATCCATCAAGGAAACCTTGGAAGAATCCAGGGGGAAAAGCAGCTTGAAGGAGATTCATCTTGTGGATATCACAGAGGATAAGGTACAGGTTCTGAGTGAGATTGTAAAAAACATATTTACAACTAAGTCATTCTCCCTGTTCCTGCTGCCAACACAGTCTACAAGTCCTAGACTGCAGGAAGGCCAGAAGGAGAAGAGAAAAGAGGCTCTTCAGGAGGCTAGAGACAATGAGCAGATGGTTACAACAAATGAAGGACTGCTCATCAGAGTGGAGAAGAAGAACATTAAGGATGCCACGGTAGGTCTTTAATTTTCCACTTCTCTAACTTCATGTGAAGATTTTATTGAAATGTTAGTAGAAGAGGAAGTACATTAGGTTATATTGTTTTACAGGATAATTGCTATGTAGGGAAACAGAGACCATGTGCCTGCCAAACGAGGAATCGGGATGGCAGAATTGACAGATATCAGACTGGGATCTGTCATTCTGAAGCCATTTCTAGAGAGCAGCCATGAATTTCAGAATGTTAAGTTCCTAGCTAGGTTTTATTTGTTCTCCAGATGTAGGATCAACATGTAAAACGGATTGATTTTTTCCTAAAAGGGAAATACTATAATACTTTCTAGGAGTATTTAAGTGATCTGTAGCTAGCTAGGCTAGATATTAAGGGAAATCAGAAAAGCAGTCCCATGGAAGAGTCCACGATTAGCTTGTTTGCCAAAGTATAGACTTTTTTTTTTCTTTCCAACATTGGTTGCTTCCCCTGTCATTTTGGTGTCTGTAAAAGCCTGTTCCAACAGAAGAGCAATACTAGATGTAAAAAAAATCTCAATGTGACACAAATTTTGAATAACTTGTAAATAAAACACCTCCAGTGGAACTGCAAAGCAAACAACAGCCTTTGGAGATCTGCCTATTTTACTACATGAAGGCACAGCAACCTTCTATCACCTTTTTTTGGTGTGTGAGATGCTGCTTTTCTGACCAGGAGTGTACAATCCCACTTCAGTGAAAGGGAAGAAAGATGCATTAAAGTTTATACATCACATGTGCTTTATACAACACGTACATCTTGTATCTTGTGATGATGCTGGAGAAGGAGCAGTGCAGCCGCAGTTCATCAACAAGGAAATGTCGGAAAGGCTTGGGTCTGGGGAGAGGGGATAAGGCAGAGTGCAGGGGCTGGGTTTGTTTCACCTGCCCAGACACAGACGTCTGCTCAAGATGAGGTGAGTCACAGCCTAACCTCTGCTCAGCGTTTGGCGGCTCAGCATTTACTGGCAATGGATGACCTGATCTCTTCTGGTTATAGATATTTCTGTTGTGATTTTTGTTGCAGACGGATGTTATTGTCAACAGCGTTGGCACAGATCTGCAGTTTGGTGTAGGGCCTCTTTGCAAAGCCTTGCTGGAAAAGGCTGGACCAGAACTCCATGCGGAGTTTGACAAGAAAAAACAAGGACATACATATGGGCAAGTGAATGTGCTCTGTACCGGTGGATGCGCTCTGGCTTGCAAGTTCGTGCTTCATGCTGTACTTCCTGGGTGGGACAGAGGAAAAGGACAGTCCCCAAAGGTACGTTTTAATTATTTTTACAATATTTGGTTTTGAAAACAGATTCACTTTGGACCCCATCCTGAAGTTTCAGCATTTAAAATAGTTGTTTTAGGCAAACTGACTCCACTTACTTCTGTTTCAGTGAACCTAAAGATGCCCTAATGGACTAAAAACATTTTCTTATACCAGCATAGTCTCTAAAGATCTAATAACACATGAAACAGGTGTGTTTTTATCTAAAAAAAAATAAAAAATAAAAAAATTGATCTTTGCTGTGTTTTACAGATCCTAGAAGATGTAGTCAATTACTGCTTGAGGAAAACTGAAGAACTTGGACTGAATTCAATTGCTTTCCCAGCTATTGGAAGTGGAGGATTTGGATTTCCTAAAACTGTCGTTTCTAAGATAATGTTTAATGAGGTATTCAAGTTCAGTAGCAGTCACACTCTGAAGACTCTGCAGGAAGTTCATTTTGTCTTGCACCCAAATGATACGGAAAACATTCAGGTAGGTCTTCTCAGGGAAAGCCACCTGTGTTACACAATGTTCTAGTCCAACCTTAATAATGTATTTTAGTTACATATTGCTTTCTTAAGGTAATAACTTAGCACTTTCTTACTACTCTGGGCCAATGAAAAGGGGATGGCACTCTTGTGTCTCATTCAACATCTCTGAACTGTAAACTGTTAGCAAGCACAAGCTGCAGATAAAATTTGCCTCACTGTTGGCGCTGTAAACACCTGAAGATGCTCACTAATCTCTTCACAGAGCAGTTGCCAGTTCTGGCAATGCAAAGACCGTATCTCTTATCACGCTGTCCACACTGAGGCTTCCACTATTGCTAATGATACCTAACGATTAATAATAAGAGTAGCGTTTACTACTGTAAAATGCAACAAGAGCTACGTGACTGTTAATTTTAATTTTAGAAATATTTGGTATATAAACCCTGAAATACCATCTTTAGTACCTTTTTTTCTCTTTCTAGGCTTTTACCAGAGAACTAGAACATAGGGTAACTGAGAATTGCAGTAATGCAGCACCACAGCCAAGTAAGTTTTGTAGGGACAGGAGGTGGGACACGGGGGAGAATGTAAATACTGCAAAGTGTTTTTATTCTTACTAGGAAACACATGAAATGTCATCAGAAGTAGAGCATTTTTTTTCCTCCTAATGGACCATCATTCTTAAATTCTATTTGTTAAAATATTGAAGAGGAATTTCTTTTGTTGAGGGCATGCTCATCCCTTAGTGAGACCAGTCTTATTACATGGAAGAGGATATCCTGGTAGGAGAACCAATAATACTCCAACTCAAAGGGTACGAGAACTTGGCATCACATTGCCAAGTAAGCCATAACTCACATGTATTTCTGTACTTTTTCTCTCCCGTATAGGGGTAATACAGAATGGATAGTTTCCTTTCCACTCATTGACAGTAGCATGACACAGTAGCAAAATCATAGGAGTGAACTGCATCAACACCAGACAATTATTCTTAAGAATATATAGCTCTTTTTTTCTCACTTACTGGGAGTATCAGTGAGATAATATTTAGAGTGTGCAGATAAAATATGAATTGGATACATTCAGACTAGAAATAAGGAATGGTATTCTTTCTGTAAGGGTAAAGATGAAATAATGTAGAAAAGTGGTGCAGTAGGATCTCCATTACTGGTAATGCTTAAGTTGGATGCTCCACGTCATTTAAGAGTTCATGCAGGAAAGTCTCTTACAGAGCTGGTCTGATCAGATAACCCCAACAGTCCTTTCTGAATTGATATTGCATGAACTTACAGGAATCAAACTGGTTTCGCTTTCACAGTATTTAAATGGGAAGAATACTGCACCTTCCTGCTTTCAGAAATTGAATAAAGAGAAGTAGGCAGTAAACTCCTCAAAAGGATAAGTTAAAGTTTCCATCAACGAATGAGAATAATACCCCAAACTAGAATTGAAATGTTTTAAGATACTCTTCTTTTCCTTGCAGATTTCATTAGGTCTGTTTCAACTGAAGTATTGGGAGTTTATGAAATGCAGATTGGTCCCATTATGCTCCGAGTAAATACTGGAGATATTACAAAGGAGGATACAGAGGTTATTGTAAATATATCAAATCCAACATTTGATGCCACATCAGGTATTGCACTGAATAAATATTTAGTGGTTAAATTTGTGCTAGCTTTTAGGAGGGGGAAAGCGAAAGAATTGTCCGTATGTGAAACATTTATGAAGCATTCTTCAGATGTGAAATAGAAAGTGGTGATTTGTCAGGAAATAGATAGTAAAATGTTTTAGCGTATTCTGAATATTCCATGTAGGTTCCAAACTACTCAGAAGAGGTCTGTGGAGATTTTTGTAGTTTAAAACTAAAAATGCTTAAAAAAAAAGGGATTCTTGAGATCAGATATAATTCTGTAAAAATGCTCTCGTTCTAATATATTTCAATATAAGCCAAAGCTCTGCTTTAGTAAACCCACTTGTAAAAAGCAGAAGATTCTTTGGTGACATTGTGAATTGTAAGAATGAAGGACACCGAATGATATAATTCAAAGCAATTGGAGGGTTTGGTGAAGGGCATACTGTTGTCTGGTAGAACAATGAAACGAGTCATTTTTAATGATTTCTTATTAATAATGAAGGCAGTGTTCTCTTTGCATTCAGTACAGTGTGTCATAGAGGGAACTCAAAGGAACTGGCAAGCTTTTACACTTTGGTAGATCTTGAACCATGAGAATTTAGAGGGGTTCACAGGGTACCGAATTTGGCTAGAGTTTTGAGTAGAAATAGCTCAGTTAATGAATGTGTATGCTTTTTTCTGGTGTAATTTAAGGGGTTTTCAAAGCAATTATGGATGCTGCTGGTTCCCAGGTGAAAGAAGAATGTGCTCAGTATGGTATGTTAAATGCATTTTTTAATTAGATTTTTGTTTCTTCTCTCCAAAGACTTAATGTTGTTGTTATAACTCTCTATACTGATAACATAATTATTTTATCTTAAAAAAAATAAGTTCACACTTCTAGGAATTTTGAAAAGTCCTGTTGCCCTGACACACACTTTGAGAATTTCTGTTTTCACAACCAAACAGAAGTTCAATACAGTTTTCTGATGCTAATAAATGCTTGGAAAATGATATAAGTTTTTGTCCTCTGAAATTACTCAGGCATGTTCCTGACTTAAGAACAGAAACAGTCCCCTTGACAAGCAGGTGCAGGACTTGCTCTTTAAGAGCTAATAGCAAATCTGGTTTTATATTCACAAATACACAGTTACTTTTAATTGAAATAATGATTGCAAAACTGTGTTTTGCTTGCAAAAACAAAATGTTCCTGTTGTGAGTCCAGAAGATAACTTTCAGGATGGAGTTTCTTGGATATTTTTCCCCACTTTTGACTCTGCAGACTCTCCCTGTTTATCAGTCTGATCTCAGTACATGCAGAGCATCTTACAGTCAGTCATTACCTTTGTGACTAGTGAAGTGGTACGTAACTGTGTTCATGGGACCATTCATCCTCGTAATATGATGCCATTTGTAGGTGTTCATAACCAAATTTATCGCTCTCAAAAACACAAAAGTCTTTTAAAGATTCCATACCATGATTCTTAAATCAGTTGATCATTGTTTTAATGACAATATTTTAAACATTCAGCTCTTCTGCAGAATAACAGTTTGAGCTTTCAAGGAATAAGTGACACAAAAAAAGACTTCCACCTATAAATGAACTGTGCACATTTCCAGTGGTATGCTTTTAAATAAAAGTGAGCTGTATTTAAATTGAACGTGAATTGTTAAGTCGTACTTAATAGGAAACTACTTTGTAGGAAAGAACCCAGGATATTGCAGTCAAACAGAAAACACACAATCACTTGAATTACTGTCTCAAGAAAATCTGAAAACAGAATATTTACAGAGAAAACTTGAATCAACTAAAACCAGGATAATAAAGGACACAATGGATTTCTTTCTACTTTTTCCACTCCTAGTATCTATTACACCATTGTACACTAGCATCAGTATAAACAGTTGTGTTATCAGAAAATATCCTCTTTGAAAATGTTGTGTCTCTTTTTTATCTTCTCTCTTCCAGCTGGGCAGGTTCAAAATGGTTTTATTACTACAAATTCTGGCAAACTGTCGTGCAGTAAAATCATCCACTTGATTCACAATATCGATGTGAAGAATCAGGTCTCCAAAGTGCTTAATGAGTGTGAGCTAAGGACATACACATCTGTTGCCTTCCCAGCAATTGGAACAGGTTTGTATTTTCTTGAGAAACTGATCAGGGCTGTGTTGGGGGGTATTTCAGAAAATGGGACGAAATTAACACCTCTGATAGAGGTGTTATGTAGACTTTTACAAGAAACTGTGTAAACTGTTATTTTGTGAAAGTTCGTTGTGGTCAGTTCAAACTTCACCAGCACATTTGAAAAATGCTGCTTTTTTAAAAACAGGAACACGTAAAGAAAAGATACTGCTTCAGAAAAGACACTCTGCCCCCCAAAGAGATCATGTGCCTCAGCTGGCCACCCCGCACCTTTCCTCAAACTTCCCATAGAGTTTGATTTGGGATTTCAGCCCCACAGAAGGTCTGGGGCTGGGGGTTGTATATGAAGAGAGATGGAGTTCTGAGACCAAAACCCTACCTGTCTGACTACAGACACAGTGGGTTGGGTACAGAGTACCTGCGGGTTCTGTTTCAGCCTGCCTACTCCACCAGAGGGCTAAAGGCAGGCTAGCTTATTGGGCTTATGCTTGTGGTTAGTTTAGGAAGCAGGCCTTGAAGAAAGTAGGGTGTCTTTCTCAGTCCAAAGTTCCTCTTGACTGGAAAAAAAGAAATTTTGACTTGTTCCTTGCTCAGTGTTCTAGATTAGGGTAGGAGCTTGGTCTGTGGGTCAGTGTTTGGACTCCACAGTAACGGTTACGGCAGGTCCCCTAGCCTCCCAACGTCATTTGCATGCTGGTGCCACAGCGGCTCTCCAAGGAATGTTGTGGCTGAAATTTGCAAGGGTCCCAGCAATGTTTCAGGACAAGCTTTAGGTTGCATTTCAGGTTTGGTGTATGGGAGTGAGAGGGAATGTTTCGAGCTTTATGTTCCCATTTCTATGTTGAAATAGGCTGCAGGATTGTGCCAAAATCCTGCACTGAATTTAATATGGCTTGGCTTTGGTACCCAGTTTAAAGATGCAGACAGAGATAGTGATCATAGAATCATAGAATATCCCGAGTTGGAAGGGACCCACATGGATCATCGAGTCCAGCTCCTGGCACCACACAGGTCAACCCAAAATGAAGGAGATGAAGGTGGGGTTTAGAAATCTAGGGGATGCTAGGGCTGAAGTGCTCATTGAAACTTCAGAGTAAACTGAGGGAGAGTTCCAGAATGTCTTCCCGAGTGTGCGTTGGGTGTCAGCTCTTGGAAATCCCGAACTTAGATGTAATTCTGAGGTCAGGCAGTGGGCTTTAGTCAGAAAGCATAGTGGGAGATTGTGACACCGATCTGTGTGAGCTGGGGATGTGATCTGCTTTCCGGATGCTGCCTTGATTTAAATATTGCTCACCGTCTGATATGTGTCTTTTATTTTTGTTTAGGTCAGGCAGGACAGAGTCCAGCCAAGGTAGCTGATGAGATGTTGGATGCTATAGTGGAATTTGCAAGCAAAAGAACGGTACAGCATTTGAAAGAAGTTAAAATAGTCATCTTCCAGACAAATATGCTCAAGGACTTTTATGAAAGCATGAAGAAAAGAGAAGATTCAAATTCATCCACACCAGAATCATTGATCTCTTTGTTAAAATGTAAGTAGGTGCGTTTTCCATGTGCCTGGGCTCACAAAACTAAAGATCTTTTAAATGAAACTAATAATTAACATATATTTCTTTACAGCATTTTTCTGGGGCAGAAAAACATCCGTTGAGAAGAAAAAGCCCTTGGTTTTGGAGAAGAAAGTTGATATCGTTACATTTCAAATTTGTGGAGAAAGCCAAGAAGATGTGAATGCAACTGAGTCTTGGATAATAAAATTAATTTTAAAGGAGCAGTTTGAAAACTGTATTTCAGATGAGCTAATCGAAAGTTTTAATGAGAAGCAAGTTGAGGCTTTGACCGATCTCCAGAGAAGAAAACATGTTACCATTCAGCTTGAGAAGAACTGTTCTCCCCCTTGCATTAAAATTTCTGGTCTTAGCAGGGATGTCTTTGCTGTTTCTGTGGAAATTCAGAAAATGATCAAAAAAATAAAGGATACTCAAGAAGAACAGTCCAAGTCAGAACTTGTTTATAACCTAGTAGAATGGAGGTATCAAAGAAACGATAAATTTGTTGCTTTTGATAAACTGACAAATATGCAGCTGGAGGATGCCAAAATAGCTAAAAAACCACATCTTACTGTCAGAATTATCAAGAAGAACTACGTAGTGGATCTGAATACTCTACAGGCTAGTGATGACCAAGGAAGTACTATAAACATTCAACGGGTGCCAAAGAACGAAGGTAACTTACAGCTTTGTTGATCAGAAAAACCTTTAATAGAGATTAATGAATGATAATTCTGATAATTACAAACATAGGTATTCCAAAGAAGTAGGCTACTCCCTACTTATTTATTCAGTTATTTATTTATTTAGCTGGGCATGCCATAGCCAGCAGTTCTACTTTCGTAATTCATAGTGGTACGTATGATCCAAATCAGAACTTTTATTTTAAATACAAAAATTATCCATACGTATGCGACTGGTGAGCATAGTTTTCATGCTTAAGTCTGACAAAGGAGGTAGTGCATGAAGAATGAGTATAATTCTTCTGTGGTTCTCAAACTTGTTTTGGTTAGGTATTGGTATGGGCATAATTAGACTAGAAAAAATGTAGTCTTAATGGTACCAATGATACACTGAAGAGAGAGAACATTTTTGGAATAAAGTATTGCATAATGTACTGCCCTCTCAGCTCCTTGCAAGCAGTCGAGTTTGTAAGACACCTACTAAACCAAGCTAGGTATCTCTGATAATAATTCAAGTCCTGTTTTTCAGATATGCAGTCAATAGAGCTCCCCGCAAAGTGGGAAGATATGCAAGATGAACGGGTCAAACTCATTACCCTCAAGCCATCGTGTCAGGAATACGTGGAAGTTCAGAACAGGTTTCAGAATACCTGTCACAACCTTGTCATAGAGAAGGTGAAATCCTATGGGGGGAAAAAAGTGAACTTTGGGGCTAAAAACATCAATATGCTTTCTAAATGTCTGTTTGTAAAGTGTCTGCAACATAAAACACCTTCCATGTCAGTCTCCTCAACACCGTACAGTGTGGGTATAAATCAAATGAAATTTCCTACGAGTTGCACGGCCGTTTCTGCCTTCCTAGTAATGCAAAATGAGCGACCCTCAGTCTTCAAGCTGACTCTCAAACTAACGTGGTATTTGCTAGTTAACGTGGTACATCCAATTAGGTACATCCAAGTGGAAGCATGAACAAATGTTTTGTCCTTTTAATTCTGAAAGTTCTATTATATATAAGAAATACAATTTAAGAGAGAAAAAGGGTTTTGTCTTTCAGCTATGCATTGGATTAAACTTTGCCTCCTCTTCTGCAGTTCATTTCATTGCCAGAAGTTGACAAGATTTAATCACCAAATGCAGAAAATATGCCTGTCAATCTGTAGGGCAGGAATCTGTCCTGTGGGAGATTTGGGAAACATTTGGGGCTGCAGAGAGGTCATTCTTCAGGTCTTTTTCCTAATGGGAGAGCCTGCTGCCCAGTTAGCTCTCTGCAGCCCTGCCCTTGCAGGCTGGTCATAAAGTTTCTCACTATTTTACTGCTGGAGGAATGGACTTCTTCCCTGTCAGTCCCAGGCAGAGCCTTTCAAGCTAGGATGCTGGTTTGAACTGAAGTGTCATAATTTGATCCTTTTTATTGAAATGCCTGTAAAACAGTGTACAGCGATTTAATTGCCAGGGAGAAGATGGAATTATTTAGAATCAAGAGGGGCAATAAGTAGGAGAAAATATGATGAAATTAAGAGTGAGAGCATCTGTTTGAAAAATTTTATCTAATGAGCATGGTCACTAAAATGGGAATAGAGCAATATATTAGTGTACAACGGACAGAAATCAGGTAATGACATGAAGTCTTTTTCCATTTAAAATTGAAAGCTCTTGCAGCAATACTTCTATGATCATACTTGGATGCAGACAGTTTCCTCCTAAGCTCTATTCACGTTGTTGGCATAGGGAACCAGCAACTTCGATACTCCCTCTGATTAATTTTTATATAGGATTTTCTCATGGGTTGCAAAGCTACAAACCAAAGGAAGTAATTCTGATTTCCATACTGAGGTCTAGAAAAGAAACTAAAGTTTGATACAATGCTATTGTTACAGCCTGCCCTTTAGTGGGAAAGTCATCAGTAAGGATGACTAGGATTTGTAGGATGCATCTCGCATCAAAGCCCTGTTCCCTTTCGTGGTGGTAAAGCATCCTATTCTAAAAGTACCAGTGCACCGCTACCATAGCTGCCTGCGTAACTGACAGAGTAGGCAAGACAAATGTATGCCAAAAATTACCAAGCTCAAAACCCTTTTGTAAGCTACTTCCCTTTCTGCTTTCCAGGAGGCTCATACATTCAGTCCCCTAACCCGAATGGCACTAACAGGGCATAGTGAAAATTACCGCCGTTCTTTCAGTTTGGTTTGCTTTTACTGTTTTGCTGTCATGATAAATATTGATCCCTACTAGCATAAATATAGCTCTTTTTTTGTAACTTTGCAGATTGAAAGAATACAAAATCCCTTCCTCTGGCAGACCTACCAAATCAAAAAAAAATCTCTGTGTTCGAAGAACAAAAATGAAGATAATGAGAAGTTGCTGTTTCATGGGACAGCTGCATCCTCATTGAGCACAATCAACTACAATGGATTTAATCGTGGTTTTGCTGGATTGAATGGTGAGTCATTATCCAAAGCAGTTAATTTCCTAAATTTCTATGCAGTGCTAGTTATAGTACTGTCAGCATGACATGAAAATCAAGTAAAGTTGGAGAACAAAATAAACAACACCAGAGAACAGTCTGCATGGACAGAGGAAATAACCTGTTTGATTAACCCCTTGTTTGTGAATTTCACTGTTTCCAGGGTATCAGAGAAGGCTTTCCCATGCTGAAATCAAACCAAGGCAGCTTTTGAGAAATCTTTTGTATTATCTGCCTGCAGAGAGGAATGGGGACTGTTGTTTAGCATCCTTGGATAAGATACCAACTAGCTGCTGGTATCTCCTTTCATCGTAGGCAAATCCAGCTAGCGAAGTAGAGGTGCAGATGCTTCTGTTGCTTCCAAAGATGACAGCACAAGCAGTCAGAAGATCCCATTCCCCTACCTTTTCTATGCAAATTAAATCAATTGAAATTAATGAATTAATTATTCCCCTTTAATAGTTGCTGGGGGCAACTATTAAACATTTAGCTGAAAGACTGTCTGCATCAGTTTAAAGATTGTCTTGTCCAGTTCCTCTAGTACAGTAATGTAATGTTTCTATTCTGGTGGCATTCAAAGAAGGACAGGACCCAAGGAAGTGGGACTTGGCCTGCAAGGTGCCAGTTGCTCTTAAAGGTTCTGCAACCTTACTTCCAAAGTCCTTACTTTTTGTTTGTAATGCTTTCTGCCTTAAGACTTAGGGAGAAACTAGGCAAGTTAGAAAGCCTTAAGACTAGACTTTTAGCCTAGGAGATACCTATGGCTGACTTGATCTTGAGAGACCTGGACAGCTTAACTCAGATCTGATGAACTCAGACCAGGCTGAAGTGTTAAAAAGTAGATATTTCTCTGTCTGGATCCTCTAGGCTGAAATTTTGTTGAGAAAATGAAGCCTGATATGCACACTGAATGAGGCTGTGTACAGACAGAAATAGCTGCCACCATTTCTTTTCAAAACACAACCAGAGGAAACATAGGTTTGCTTTCCTGCTTTTTGATGCCAGGAACTTAGATTAACTCAGGATGTGAGACCTAGATTCATGTCCTCCCTCTGCCTGCAAGTATTGACATCTACCTCTCCATCTCAGCCATGATCTGCAATAGGAAAGGCACGCTTTCCTTCTTCTGTCAGACTGGGTAGCCATCTAAAATTACCAAAGATTAGAGCACCCAGATAGGATGGACCTATCTGGCTTGAACAGCTTTCTATCAATGTCAGAAAAAATGAAATCCAGATCAGACAAAGGAACATGATTCCTCTAACTTCCTGCTGTGAAGTGTAACTAGAAAACTGTAATTACAATTATGTAGTCACTTTAAGTTGAAAAGACTCTGAAGAATTGTAATTTGGTAGGTTGCACTAGGCTAAACAGACAGAGGAACTATTTTACCCTTAGGAAAGGGCAGTGAAAACCTGGTTATTGATAGCTCTGTTGACATTTACCTGATATCTAAGGGGATTCACGTTTAATCTTGATAGAAAGGATTATTACTAGACCTGTGTTGGTAAACTGTAGCCAATGTATAACTTCTACGGAATAAAAAAAAAAAAGGGAGCTTTAGAAATTCTTATAGGAATAAGAATACTAATTATATTTGAAAATGTCTTTTCAAACAGCTGCAAGCATTGGGAATGGAACCTACTTTGCTGTTGATGCAAGTTACTCTGCTCAGGATACTTATTCAAGACCAGATACGAATGGCAGAAAATACATGTACCAGGCTCGGGTCCTCACTGGAGAATATTGTGTTGGGAGTGGAGGACTAATCATTCCACCACCAAAAAGTTCAGCAGATCCTACCAACCTCTATGACAGCGTGGTTGATAACATCAATTCACCAAAGATGTTTGTCATATTTAATGACATTCAGGCATATCCAGAATACCTTATTACTTTCAGGAGATAGAATATTCTTAATAGTCTGGAATATTGTGGTGCCTTTTATGTGTAGAAAGTAACAGGACCATTCTTGATTGTTCTTTACATTTAGTTTTTTTGAAATGTTTGTTTATCTATCCATGTGTTTAAGTAAGTCTTCAAATTATCAGTGCAATGAGGCCAGGGCAAGCAAATATTTTAGAATGTACTATTTCAGTACTCACATTTCAAATTCAGTTTTGCAGAGATGTATGCAAGAGCTGTGACACCAGCCCAGACTTCTTCCTAGGCAAGGCAGATGGGAACTGGTGGGAAGGGCAGCTGCTCTGCCTTCCCTGTGGCCTGAAGTAGGGGATGCATCTAAGCACACCCTTACTTCTAGTATTCACCAGAAGGCACCGAGTGGCTGCCTGTGAAGATTTATTGAAAACTCTTGGTGTCAGTGGGAATAACCTTGTCTTCCAGCAGAATTTTCAGTCATTCTTGGGGATCCACAGACCTTGGGTGCTAAGAGTCATGAAAACAAAAATCCGAGATGGAACTTTGAATTTGCACTCGTTGTTTCACCGCTGCCTTATCTTGTCATGGCATATTTTGTGATTCCCTAATTTCCTAAATTCATACCTGTTTCTTAGGGGCATTATGGACATTATGTATTCTCTGCATTACATACAACCATGTACAAAGTCATTGCTCCTGGAATTTTCAAGATAGTAAAGAAGGACTCTAATTTCTTTGGGATGGTATTGCAACGTTAACCCCACTGTAGAAGAACCGCTCTGCACTTTCACCTATAGGGATGTACTTAGTTACCATGCTCAAACTGTAGGAAAATTTTTTAAGCTCTGTAAAGCAAGTAGGTAGGGATATTTGCACATCTGAACTCTTCGCAAACTGCACTTTTCCAGTGATGATCTTGCAACTGCCAACCAACCCCCTTGTATACCTGGTTTTAATAAAAGTAGATAGAAATAGCTGATGTTGGTTGCTGGGTCATGCTTTACATGAGGGAACGCACTTCGGGTAGAAGTGCTCCGTTACTTTGGAATATGTTGATGTTACAGTGGTGCTACACTTAGTAAGAAGCTTAAAAGACAAAATAGTTCTCGGGTATTTGTGTGACAGACTCGGACACTTCCCCCCCCCCCCCAACTCCTCCACCACAGCCCTGAGGCGGCCCCCGCCGCCCAATCAGACACCGCCTCCCGCTTCCGCCCCGCCCTCCCCGCCGCTCAGCGCTCTCCTACTGGCGGGCGGCGCCGCCTCCATGGCGACGCGGCGGAGGGGCAGCCAAAATGGCCGCCGGCGGGCGGTGCGGGGCCGCGGGCTGGGCGCTGCCGGCCGCGCTCCTCCTGCTGCTGCTGGGCGCCGCCGCCTCGCCCCGCTCCTCGTCCTGTCACCACCGGCCGCCCGGCGGCGGGGAGGTGAGGCCGGCGCGGCTGGGGAGGGGGGGAAGCTCGGGGGCTGGGGTCGGCGGGGCCGTGAGGAGAACAGGAGGGGAGGGTGGCAAAGCCCACGGCTTTGCTCCCCGCCGGCAGGTCGTCTACGGGGTGCCCCTCGCGGAGGATCGCCTCGTCAGGAGGGACGTGGGCCAGCGGCTGAGGATTAAGATCGTGTACGACAGGAGCGTGGAGGAGTGAGTATGGTGTTGCGGTGACCCCTTTTTGTCCTTATCCCGCAATGCAAACCCTACTGGCTAACGATCTTTTTCTTTCTTTCTTTTTAAACAGTTTGCTACCAGAGAAAAGACACCTTATAAAGGTATGCTGTGTTTGTCCCCTTTTTTATTTCTACTGCTTTGGTTAAGACTGTGGATACCAGCGCTTTCATATCCTCCGGTCAGGGAAACCAGGGTTTGGGTACAGACTGTTTCTCTCTTCCAAATCCTCCCACTGTTACGTTACCTATTACTTAATAGGTGCTTACTGTATCCCAGCACGCAAAGGTGTCAATAAGCAGTATCTATATGTTTTTTTAAAGGGTTTTCATTATTATTTTTTGATACCGTTAGGAGTACTTTAAATGTGCCTGCTGGCATCTTTTGATTCATTGTGCAAGTAGGCAGTAAAAGAGAGGGCAGCAGTCAGGCTTAGAGATCGCAGAGACAGAAGCTCCAGGGAAATTTGTGATGGACAGTTCCCAGTGACCTGTAAGATTGGGGCTGAAATAAAGTCAGCCTCTTTGAAGCTGTACATTCAAATTAATACTGGCTTCCATCTTGCTTTGTTATTCCAATAACAAAATATGGAAATGTTGGAACTAAATATTTCTGAACTTGGAAGTCTGGATCTCTGCTATTCTGCTATACCACAGCATTAGCAAGTTTCTTGTACCTTGGTAGTTAATAATTGTAAGTTATGTCTGCACTACCACTGGGTGACTTTTATTTTTGTTCTATTTAGAACAAACTTTTTCCACAAGCTATATCTTACTTGGAGAAGACTTTTCAAGTGCGCAAATCAGCAGGTACTATATTGCTAAGCAGGTATGTAAAAGTTTGTTGAAAATCACTTATTGCATTCAATATTTAACGTTGCATTGTGTAGACATTAAAGTAAGAATAGAATAAGAGCATAAGAAATGTTCTCCTGGATCAGACCAGTGATCCATCTGGCCCAGTGGTGGGAGATGCTATTGAAGAAGAACGCACAAGTTTGCTGACCTTCCGTGATCAACGCCTATGTTTGTTGTATCAGAGATGTTAAAGAGTATCATGCTGCTTATTTCCTTTTATGTGTACCTCTGTTTATGAACATGTTCCAAATCATTTTTTTTTGCACCTGTAGATACTCTGTTAACAACTGGAAGTATTGTCTTCCAGAGTAGCATAACATTTTTCAGCATGGAAATTACAACATTGTTATATTAAATGTGTATTACGGTGTTGTTGGATGCTGTAAGATTATGCTACAGTTTCTTTTTAATTCTAAAACAATGCTAACTGTCTTTCATGTTTGATTGAAGGCAGTGTGCAACAAACCAATATTTAAGGAGGAAAGCTGACCCTCACAGATACTGCCGAGTGGCCTGTGCAAACCATACTAGGTGCGGGCCAGTTGTAGTTCCTGAAAAACACCTCCAGGTAAGCTAAACCATCCAGGTGCTCCTTAACTTTTGGAGGATTGCAGTTTGTGGAAACTACTTAAGATATTAGTACTGCTAGTACATAAGTGACTCATAAGTGATTCAGCCTGGAGAAGAGAAGGCTCTGAGGAGACCTTATGACAACCTTCCGATCCCTAAAGGTATATATGCTCTCTATCAGGCAGTGTAGTGATAGGACAAGGAGTAGTGGTTTTAAACTGCAACAGGGTAGGTTTAGATTAGATATAAGGAAGAAATTCTTCACTGTGAGGGTGGTGAGGCACTGAACAGGCTGCCCCGAGAAGCTGTGGCTGTCACATCCCTGGAAGTGCTCAAGGTCAGGTTGGATGGGGCTTTGGGCAACCTGGTGTGGTGGGAGGTGCCCCTGCCCATGGCAGGGGGTTGGAATTAGATGAGGTTTAAGGTCCCTTCCAACCCAAACCATTCTGTGACTCTACAATTCATTTTGCAGGAGATAACTGAAGTTGTTCTATTCTGTCACTCAAATTCAGTTAGCAAGAGTGTCTTTAGTTTATGATGTTGAACCAAAAGTCGTGGAAAACTGGAATGTTTACTGTTCTGTAAGTCTGTGATATAGTAAACTGTATACACATAATGAGATTCAAAGCTTATGAAATGGCATCTAGTTGCTTTATTATTCTCCTCAGTCAATGAGTCAGATTTTCACAGAATTAATCATAAGTTTTGATTTTTTGAATCAAAACAGTCGTATTCGATGAACGAGGAGCACGGTGCAGGAAATGCTTCTAACTTGTTTTCTTGCATGAATTTTTGACTCGACTACAGTACGTGATCACCAGATTTCTTTTAGCTTGACGTTTCAACTGCAGCATTAAAAATATATTGCATTAAATTTGAAATGCAATGTCTGCTTATGTATATACTATTTCTGTGAGCCAAAACTTTTTAATTAATCTAGCTTGGCAAGCGCCTTTTTTTTCAACAGCTGCCACCTTCCTAGCTTTTAATCAAAATGGCTAGTCATTTGAAAGTCGTTCCCTGGCTCTGGTTTTGTTTACTGTTGTCGCAGGGAATTTTCTCATCTTCAGCTATCATAGGCTGGGGTTTATTCTTGGCTTCCAGCTAGTTGTGTTTTGTTCTACAAAATTTCTATCATAGCTGATATATTTTAATCGTTTCATTTGAACGTTGCCAAAGCAATGCAGGGTGTACAATCAGAACGAACGGCACTTTGGCTTACCTGACCAAGAAGGGGTTCGAGATGCTGACTTCGTGCTTTACGTCAGTGCTCTCACTACTGAAAGGTGTGGCCATGAGAACATCATTGCATATGCAGCCTACTGCCAACTGGAAGCGGAAATGGACAGGCAAGTATTCTGTCTGGTACAAACTTTCTTTAATTAAACTTTCAATTGTATATATGGAGTTGAATTGTCTGCCTGTGTTGTGTATAGGACAGCACAGTAGAATGCATTGAAATAATGACAAATGCTATATTCGCATAAAAGCACAGAACAATGGAATAACGCTTAACTCATAAAACTGAGACATGTAAGTCAAAAGTAATCTTCTACTGTTACGGTCTGAATTTTATCTCGCAATCCTGCTTCTGTTGAAGAAAACGTCATATTTTCAAAAACTTAAAGAAAAATGCAAATAGACCCTGCTTACATGGCTTTTGTTTCTCACTTGGCTGTAGTCCTTTTAACAGACACATTGTACTTCTATAACGACTGTGCCTGAAATTCAGATCTCCTATACTCTTGTCAGTAACATCTGTGCAGCATATTGTTATACAGACTGATCCCATCCCTTTTCCCCTATTTTAGCAATAAAGTAACAGTATTGTTAACAGACTAGTTATAATTAGTTAGGGGAACTTATCTAGAAGCACTTATTTTTACATTAGTCTTTAGTTTCCAGTGTTGCTTTCTGCCTCTTCAAGTGAATATGAATTGAATTTGCTAGTTTACTGAAAACAATATAATTTTAAAACTGTCTTCCAGGCCAATAGCAGGATATGCTAACTTGTGTCCAAACATGATTTCAACGCAAGCTCAGGAATTTGTTGGCATGTTGTCTACAGTGAAACACGAGATTATCCATGCACTGGTAAGGGTTGGTGTTATAGAATACATTTCCCTGAAATTTGTGCCTTCCCCCTCACATCTGTCCAGCTTATTGCAAGAGAAGCGTGTCTGGTGGGGGTTAAGCTCTTGCGTTGCCTCTTTCAACTCGTGTGTTAATAGCCTTGAGGTGTGGTACTTCAAGTCTACCTGCTGCGTATGAGAACTTTTCATGGCATTTGACTTGGTGTGTAAATGTCTTACCGAAGGTTTCTGTTTGATTTTTTAACTTGCAGGGTTTCTCTGCTGGACTGTTTGCATTTTATCGTGATGATGACGGAAAACCTTTGACAACAAGATACGCAGATGGACTCCCTCCTTTTAATGAAAGGTATTTCATATTTTTGGACTTCTTAGTACTCCCAGTGAAGGATGTTTTCAGGTTGCCTTTTTAGATATATTCTTGCTGTGAGCCTGTTGAAAATCCAACTTGATACCTTTATTAGAATTCTTTGTATTTGTTATGTTCAAACATTGTTCTATTTTTATTTTAGTCTTCCTTTACGTTGGTATTAAACACCTTATAATGCATGGGGATGATTTAAGACAATTTTTATTTATCAGGAAGCTTGAGGTTAAGCATTACAACAACCCTTGCTTAAATTTTGAGGTTTTCTGAGCACCTCACTCAACTGGGACTTACGTTTTCTGTAGTCTGTCTAATGTTAGTGGAGGTAGTTTTTTTTTTTGAGGCTCATATCATTTGAGGTATATAATTGCACAGAAACGGCAATGTCTGTAGTCAGCTGCTTGATTTTTGACTTGTTATTGAATGAACAATTTGCAGTACATTTTTGATAACTGTAGAAAATATGTCTTGAGTCTACAGACATCTCTTTAGTAATCTTACTTTGGCATGTTAGATCAGAGTTGGCTATATAATAAATCTTACAAAGATTATAATGTATCTTACAAAGGAGAGGTGTTGCATAGTCAATTGAAATTTCACAAAGAAAGAAATGGAGATTCTTCTTAATTCTGGGTTTTAATGGAAATAAAGCTTTGTACAGTAGTGTGTATATATCAGAAAGATCTGTAACTAACACATTCTTCTTACAGTCTAGGTTTGTATCAGTGGAGCGATAAGGTTGTTCATAAAGCAGTGAGGTTATGGGATGTACGTGGTGGCCAAATGCTTCACCATACTGTTCACCTTCTGGTAACACCTCGTGTAGTTGTAAGTGTTGATTAACTTAGTTGTACACTTTGTATGCCATCACGTTCTTGAGTCACAATTATTTCTTGCTCTTTTTAAGCAGTAATAAGTTAACTTTAGTTTTTTTTCTGAATGTATGGCCCAAGGATTATATAATTACGATGATATAATTAGTTGAAGGGACTATCCAAGGTGAAAAAGAAGTGAAGGAAAATGGTTGGCAGTATGAAATAATAATTCAATAAAAGAGACAATGAAGGGATTGGGAAGTAAATTGTAAACAGTTGAGCAAAATTGATATTTTCGTTAATCTTACTCTTCAAAGGCTTTCCTGCAGGCTTAGGCACCTAGTATTCCTGTTGACTTAACAGATAGTGCTGTTACTGTTTTTCTAGTTTAAATTAATCCTATTTAATACTGTTCTTTTAAAAAAATATTTTCATCTTTTTTTTTTTTGTAATTTTATGCATTACAAAATAATGCATTTAAAATTTTGTCATGTTTAAAAAGAAAGTACTTAAATATTTTTGGAAATCCTTCTGATTCCTACACCTCTGACTTTTTTTTTTTTACCCCAACTAAGCATATGTTAAGTGTAATAAATAGGTATTGAAAATAACTTTTAATCATATTTGTCCACAAATACTTATGAGTTGTGTTGAAATGTTTTCTTTCTAGGAAGAAGCTCGTAAACATTTTGATTGTCCAATCCTAGAGGGAATGGAGCTTGAAAATCAAGGCGGCATGGGTACTGAGCTCAATCACTGGGAGAAGAGGTTGTTGGAGGTTGGTGCTAATATTAGGAGTGGAGGGGGATTTGGAAAAGCCTGCTCCCTCTGCCTTCATTTTTAGGTTTATAGTGGTACTCACCAGAGCCTTGAAAACATAGGTGTGTAAAATACCTCGCTGAAATATATCACAGACAGTGCTAAACTGGAAACACTTAAATGTCCAATTTCTAGATAAATATTATTTTACTTCATTGCTAAATCTCAGAGTATGAATTTCAGATAAGATGACTACTAAAAAATGAAATCTCTTACTTTTGTCTGCTATTTGCCCTTCTGAGAAGGCATGCTTGCTCTTTAGGGGGAAGTGGTTATTCCTTTGAGTCAATTCAGTTTTGTCATGCTTTTTGATTGTTCTGGCTCACTACCTAGATTTCATCTTTTTTCACATGTCTCATTAGAGTTAGGTTTTGCCATCCCTATTCCAGAACCTCATCTGATCAAGGAAACACTTATTTTCCTCCTGACGCTTAAGCTTATTTTTGTTTATAACATTATGTGATATTTTGAGCAGAGATATAGTTTCTAATTATTGTATGAAGTGAGGTAAACTATAAGGTAAATGCGTCAGGACAGACCTTTTCATGGAAGTAAACATGAAAAAATACGTATTTCAGGAGACCAAAACAGCTGATTTTTTCCTGCTTTTCAGTAACCTTTCTGGTAAAACAGTAGTTCAAAGTCAACTAGAAGGGCTGCCATTAAAGTAAGGATAATCTAAAGGATTGAGTAAGATTAGCCCAAGGGGCATTATTAGCAGTCTCGTTTCCAGAGAACGTTTGTGTCTGGAAAGTAACCCATATGGTTTGGTTTTGGTCTCGATCCTTCTCTCATTAAGTATTTTAGTGATAGTGCCAAATTTGTGAGGTCTGCAGATGGTAACTCTTCCCAGCCATGCTAGTGGAGAGGGAAGGCTGGAAGACTACACTCTGAAGAAATAGTAAGTGAGAAGAGTTTGGTAATAGGAATCCCAGAGCTGTGTAATTAAGGGTGAGCAACTTTTGTTGTAAGCCTGAAGCTTATTAGCTGGAAATGACAGAGCAGGAAGAAGACACATGGGTGTTAAAACTGTCAGTTAAGATGATTAAGAAACTCAGAAGTGTCCAGAGTTGCTCTTTGAGGATGTTGTGGGCTAGTGTATTTTAAAACAAGATGGAAAATACCACTACTGGACTAGTAAAGCTTCATGTAGAGTTCTGTGTGCCTTTAGTCCTGTGTCCTTCTCTTCTGAAAAGGATTTCTAGAAATACTGGGAAAATTAAAAATCAGTCTTACCCAAAAAATACCACTAAATGAGCTTGGCTTTCAGCTTACCCAAAAAAAAGACAGAAAAGGGGGCATGATTGCTACGAATAAATACACAAGGAGGAGTTTAGTTTACCTAAAGAAAAAATAAGTACACATTGGCCATGAATAAGGTTCAGCTGGAATTTGGAATAAGGTTTCTGACTCATGAAGCTTTGTAGGGCAGACTGGGAAGGGTGTTATACCTTTGATCCCTTTTATGAAAGAGGTTGGAAATGGAATGTCTATAATAAGAAGGGACTGGAACTTCTATGCCCTTGAATGCGTGGCTCTAAAATAAAATGCTTCTTCAAAGCAGGCATTTTCTTACAATACTGATTTTTCAGGAGCTTCCTAATAGTAACTTGTAACTTTCAGAATGAAGCTATGACTGGATCCCATACACAGAACCGAGTCTTTTCCAGGATTACCTTAGCATTAATGGAAGACACGGGGTAAGTGTTAATAGGAATAATAATGGTGTGGTGTTTTTTTTTTGTTGTTGTTCAGGTGTGTTTGTTGCACTTGATGTTGTTTGGAATTGATGCGCTTGTGTTTATTCATCTGTCACACAGTAAATAATTGGCATAACCAGCATGACATTAGACAAGGAGTTATACCTTGTATGTTAATTTTTCTTCGCATATTTAAAACCACTCTTAATATAGCCATAAAAGCGTGCACTGCAATGCATGGTTCTGTTTGCAGAGTCTGTTTTCCATTTTTTCTTAATGTAAGTCTTCTGTCAGTTCCACGTAGCACATTTTTTTGTCTTTTTGTAGATAGAAAACATATGGAGGAAAAGCAAAATTGCCTAAAATTTCATCTTTCTGTATGCATTATTCCTTTGTAGACCAAGATGCATTGCTGTCAAACAAATAAACAATGAAGTTTTCTTTTAGCTCATTGTGAATTGAAAGATAGTGCAATTATCATACTTTTTATTATTAGGCAGCAAGGAGTGTTATTTCCCTGTTTTATCATTCGAAAACCTTCAGGCATAGTATAAACTACTTTGAACTGCTCTTTTATTAATCATAACTCTAATTTTTAAATTGTATTTGCATTCCAAAATACCTTTGCAGCTGGTATAAAGCAAATTACAGCATGGCAGAGAAATTAGACTGGGGACGTAATAAAGGCTGCGACTTTGTAATGAAGAGCTGTAAGTTCTGGATTGACCAAAAGAAACAAAAGTAAGTCTTTTTTTAATATAAAAAAGGTGGAAGACCTGATGCTTGTTTACATTTGTCCTTCTTCAAATGCAACTCAGTAAAAAGTAATACACAATGCTCTCGTAAGAATCTTCAGAGTGCACCCAAAGAGGAGCACACCAAATGTATTAAGAACAGTACTATTTTAACCAATAAATGCAAAGACAAGCATCTTAGGAATGTATTTGCTCTTTAAGAGAACTGTGTTTTGGAGCTGGGGGGAAGGACTTCATCTAAGTGTTGCTTTCTTATTTTGTCCTTTTTAATTGTAAATGCAGCCAATAACATTTTACATTACTGGATTTTACCCAAAGCACCAGAAATAGGCTTTGTTTTGGCTATCATACTTTTTGTTTGTTCATTTCAGTACTTGTAAATTTGCTCCATAGCAGCCCTGTTTTGTTTGTAATTTTTTCTTCAAAGTTTACAAAACAGTGTCACTGAAACTAAATAATTAAGCACATTGTGGCTTTGTTTGCTGACATGATATTCTTTAAACTAGGAAGTTTATAACCAAATAACAATAATTAGCCTACAGACAAGATGTTGCTATTTCTTTATGTGATTGACCAAGTATGAAGAAGAGCAGGGATAGTCAGAAAAACTGCATAGTTAAATTTACAAAAAGCAGTTAATCTAACGTTACTATTATTTATTTTTTTTTGAGGAGGCAATTAATCAGTCCATACTGTGACACTTTGAGAAGTAATCCTTTGCAGTTAACCTGTAGACAGGACCAAAGAGCAGTAGCAGTGTGCAACTTACAGAAGTTTCCAAAGCAGTTACCTCAGGAATATCAGGTATAATGAATCTTAGTTTACTAAATAACTAAGTATTTGCATTACTGTGTTTTGCAGCCAGGATGTTTTTTTTTTTCCTTCTGAACTAGTAGATGAGAGTAGAGATTGTGAAAAATGCATACTCTATTATAAGAAGCCTGGAGGCTTCAAAAAAAAAAAAAAGCCTTGTGATTGTTAATAAAACAATAAGGATGTTGCTTGACTGTCTAAGCATGTTTCAGTTGGAAATGTTGCTGTGTAACAGAAGTCCCCCGTAATGTTTTGTCTGAGGTATTTCTTCAGCTGATCTGTGCCCTTGTGTCACTGCATACTGGGACACTTGCTTCCCAGAGATGGCTATGATTGCAAGAGGAGACAGGGGGCAGTGCGGGGCTAGGGAGTGATACATGTAAATATGGATCTCTGTGCATTACTCATGTATTCTTAAATAGTCTATGTTCATCTGGTTCAGGGGTATTCTAAGTTGCTGCTAATAGTGTTCCTGAGAAGTAACTGACGTTCTTACAGCTTTAGTGATTGGTTCTATTAAAAAATAAATTAAATAAAAGCTATAAAAGCAACAACAACAAAATAACAGCTGTACACTTGTCTCTGCACCAACTGTCTCACTGCCTATTTTGTTTTTGCAGTATTTTGACAATCTTAACGGAGTACCAGCAGACGACTTGCCTTATTATGGTGGCTCAGTAGAAATTGCTGACTATTGTCCCTTCAGTCAAGAATTCAGTTGGCATTTAAGTGGTGAATTTCAGCGCAGCTCAGACTGCAGAATAATTGAAAACCAACCAGGTATGCTTCCAGGACTTTAGTTTTGTATTTAAGGGCCTATATTTGTTTATCTGGATTACCTTGTGAGCATTTGCTTCCTAGGTATATATGAAATAAAAAATTGCATAGGAGTTCTACAGAAATTATCCTCAAATAATCCAAATACAAGACAGAGGTTACAAGGGGAGTGTTGTTCAGTTGCTTTTGAGCCTCTGGAAATAAATCTACTTTTCACCTTTGTAGTCTTCCCTGCAAAGCAGGGAGCCTGGTAAATTATCAGAGCATGGGCCTATCTCCTGGAATGGCACATGAACTCTCAATATAGCAGAGCTCCAGGACGCTGCAGGATATTACCTGTGTGTGCAGTTCTCTCAAAGCTAAATGAACAAACACGCTCTCCCCTCAAGCCAGCAATCACAGCTGGCACTCCCTGGGAGCAAACATTTCTGTAGAAGAGTGTGGATAGTGTCTTTTTAAAAACTTAGTTTTCTTCATGCTTTACTCAGGCTGAGAATTGTCGTTTTGAATATAACGATTAATGGTCTGAAACATTCCAAAAGTAAATCTGGAATTGCCTGTGGAGAATAATTTAATTTGCCATAATTAGTCAATGTGGACTTCCTTTTCGCCTAGTAAATTGAGGTTCAATATGTTCTTTCCACCTTAGATCCTACCAAAAACTATGGTGCAGAAGAATATGGACCAAACTCTGTATGTCTTATTCAGAAATCAGCTTTTGTAATGGAACAATGCAGGAGGAAACTCAGTTACCCTGACTGGGGTAGTGGCTGTTACCAAGTAAGTACGTGTGTTGTGTGGGTTTTTTGCTTGCTCCCTTTTTGTAGTGACACCAAAGGGAGAAGTCTGATACAAAATGCAGGCTATGACTGTTAAAACTATGCACCTGGACACTGTACATGATATTCTCTTCCTGTAAGTCACTAGATTATATGACATGCTTTGGAAATAAGTATTTTCCAACCATAAGTCTGTAGTTCAGATCATGCATCAGGTCAAGTGTGTGGCCATTGGGCAGACTTGTGTGTTACTTCTAGTCTTGCTTGGACTTTACCTGTCTTAACTGAGGGCAAAGTGTCACAGGGATAAGTGAGAGCAGTTATGTTGGAATCTTCTGTTGTTGAAGTTTTACGTTAGTTAAATCACTCTGATTTTTCTGCAGTAGAAAGCACTGTGCACGTGTCACTTTTCATTATCCTTCCTCTCAGGACTGTTTCACTTAAAGCTGTTTCTTTCAAAGGCAGCACAACTCTAAAAGCATGCTCGTTAGCAGAAATGGAATTTTACTCGGTCTCAGTTGATTATCTGTATAATTGCATGAAAAGTGTACAGTCAGTGCTTTAAAGCATTTTTAAACGAATAGCTGCTCTGAGTGCATTAAAATACCTGCACTTAATCCATGCTGTATGCAGGTTGTTTACTGAATATTTTATTTCCTTATTGAAAGAACTTCCAAACCCCCAAACATATTTCCAATAAATCATAATACAGACCTTACTTTTATACCTTTATTTTAAGGTTTCTTGTTCTCCACAAGGGCTGCACGTTTGGGTCAAGGACACTGCGTACTTGTGCAGCCGCTCAGGTCAAGTATTAACTGTGAGCATTCAGATGAATGGCTGGGTCCATGTTGGAAATCTAATTTGTCCAGCCTGTTGGGACTTCTGTGACTCCTGTCCCCCAGAGCGGGATCCTCCAGCTTCTAACTTGTCAAGAGTTGCACCAATTGGTAGGTTGTCTCCTGATTTGCTGAACTGAAACCTAGTATAAAATGTCTGAGAACACTAAAGGTTCGTGTCAGCCCTGACTGTCAGGGGAACGGGAAAGGAGAGCTGTGGCCTTGCTATTTCAAGGTCCAAGATGTAGGAGTTAAGGGAAGGTGGCAGAGGTGCCCAGTCTTCTCCTGCACAGACGCGCTTTTGTTTCTGGGATGAGGATAGTGGCTAATACAGGAGAAACGTGTCTGAAATGGAAATACTTTGTCATGTCTGCTTCTGGTGATCATCCCAGAAGTCTAGATTTAGCATAGTAACTTCTCTGAGAATCAGTTCTCTGTTCTGGAGAGCGTATCATTTTTATAACCTTCAAAATCATCACCTTGGTGCAAAATTAGTACTCGCTTGTGTAAGTTACTATTGACAATATTAACGCGGTAATCCAGGACACAAATGACAGGTGTCACTTTCCCTTTTGAAGGGAGAAAAGAACCTCAAGTTGCTGACTACCAGTTACTGTTTTGTCTAGAGTTGATTATGTAAAAAGCCACTCAGTGAAAGAGAACAGTCTTCACGGTATTTTTCTCTAGAGGCTAATTTTTAAGCCTTTAATCAATTTTATAATTGTTGGATGTGCTGTCTCTACTGCAGGTTTTGAGGAAAGAATAAACCTGTTTAGCTAACCTATACATTTATTTCCTTTTTCAACATGTTCTTGGGTTTGTGTGTACCATTTGAAGTGGTGTTACTTTGTCTTTGAAATGGCAACATTTCAGGGGTTGGTGGAATGACTCCTACAGATCAGATTTTAGCATGAGAAAGCTATAATGTAGGAGACTGACATCTCCCTCTCCCAGAGAAACATCGAGTGTCAATTCAAACAGATTCACATCCTAGGAGATGTGGGGGATTTTTTTAATATGTTAATATATATGCTTATATATGTGCATTTATATAATATGCTTATATATAACATAAGATATAGAATGCTTATATATCTAAGTCTTCTGAGTCTGTGATTCTGAAATGCTGCTTATCCCCAGTCATGCCATAGTAAACTTCCTGTCCTTTTCTTGCCATACTGATACATTTTTGCTCATTTGTTCTCCTAATTGTTCTTAGTTATTGCGGAAACTAATTTAATTTTAAAGGGAATAAATCATGTTATTCAGCTTTTATGAATTGCTGTCCTTGAAAACTAAAAGTAGATCAGTTCAGATTTCTACAAATATGTGTTTGCTCTCTGGTTATTTTATCTTCTCTTTAAATATGAAATACAAGCTTTATGCTGTCTTGTTTTTTATTTTAGACTTGTGCTCCTGCTCGTCTAACCTGGTTGTAACCCTTTGGCTGTTGATGGCTAACTTAATTCCCCTGCTAACGGGATTATTTCTCTGCGCGTAGTTTCAGCAGGGAGCAAGAAGATGTTTCAAGATGGTATACCACAGTGTTGTACTTCTTACTGTGGAGCACTGAGGTTTTTTTGTCTCTGCAGGCAGCTGCCTTCTCCTGAACCTCATCTCTCCTGGCAAGTATCAGTGCAGACGGTAGTCGGGGAGTTACTGACAAAAGCAGACAGAGTTTGAGAGGAGGAAAATTTACCTTGTCATCTCAATAAGTGCCAGTATTTTCCTGAATTGCAACCTTTGATTTTGACACAGTAACGAGATCCACTGTGCCAGCTGTGTTAGACTACCTGGCAGCTTGATCAAGATTTGAAATGAGAACTCTTCTGTAGTAGAACTTGGGTTGGTTTTTTATGTTGTCTGTGTGACCGGTAGCAAAGCATCCTCAAACTGGAAATATACCTCAGTGGTTTAGTCAAAAGCCATGTAAAAATCAGTTGCTGTTACTGCGAGTAACTCAGACCCAAACAGGTGTGGGAGGTTTTTTGTTTGGTTTTTGTCCATTCTTACAATGTATATGAGTAAAAATAATTTAACGGAGTAGAACCGTTGTTGGGAATTGTTTCCACAACTGGATTCTGTAGCTTTGAGGCTTCTCAGAATTCATGTTAGTTTGCAGTAAGTTATTCACTTCTTTGGGTTCATTTAAACCTTAGTGAATGCACAAAGTAGACTTTCAGACTGATAACCATGACAACTGTCTAGAAATCACATTTTCATTTAGCATGTGCCAGTTCTATTAACATCAAATTTTTGAATATTCTCAGAGTAATTTGCTAGGCAAATGCATTTCGTTACTGATGCCAGTCTGTAAAATCGGGTGAGGTTTTCTGATTTATTTATTTATTTATTAAATAATGGCATTATTTCTTTAATAGTATGATCATAAATACATTTGTTTGACTTTTTGCTGAAGGCCAAGCCAGTAGCTATGGCAGCTATAATGTTACAGAACCATACTGACTCCTCTAGGCCAAAAAACGTATTGAGTATGTGAAGAAATGTCTAATCTGTCTCTTTTTCCCCTTTTTTTTGGACATACAGTTGATATTATAAATACTCAAATAATTCATAGCATTTGGATTATGTTAGAGAATCAGACGTTTTGAACCACACAAGGGCACACCTTGGTACAAAATTCATCTTTTGGAGGACAAAATCTACCTGAGGTAGGAAATGAGCAAAATCTGTCTTGCTGAGGACAGCTGCTCTCTACGACACTTGTGAAGGTGTTTTTCTTTGTTTCTGACCCTAGATGACATGTTACAAATAATCCTGCTTAGCATAAAAGAAACTTATGTGGTCCAATCCATTGTCCTCTTCATCCACTTTCATTCTTGAGAAGGTACAAAACTTGAGGGAGCAGATGGGCCAGGTGCACTGAAAATAAAAAGATGGGGAGAAGGATGATGATACACTACTTGTTTAAGGCTTGATCCCCTTCTAATATGGAAGGGTAGGGAGTAAAATTTCTTTAGCTACAATTAAGCTTGTTTAATAAGAACTTCCGTTGTAATCGTAAGGACACTGAAGAAAATCTTTGTGCCTACCAGATTGTTTTTAAAGACGCTTTTATGACACTGCTGAGGTGAGTAAGCTGCAACCTAAAACTGTCTGAGGGCATCATGGTTGAGAGTACCTTGCACTGGACTAGTTCCCCTTCTTAACCACAGGTTATGCACAGTTTGCTTTGCATTAAACAAGGCCTAGGTTAGCCTTAAATAGGTGTTTCTGAGAAGCAATACAAATTAGGGATCAAATGTTTTAAATGTGTACAACTTTGAATTAAGAAACACTCAGATTAGTAAGTGAACACTGATGATTTTAATATATGCACAATCAACAGTCAGTATAAATGGATTCCTTGAAAGCGTAAAGGTTTGAGAATATATGTTAGGTCCCAGAGGTTGTGATTGTCTTTTGTCTGTTGTGCAATAATACAGGTTAAATGGTATCACTCAACAACAACGCTTTTTATACTTGAAAAGAAATTATTGGTTATTTTTTCTTACTGTGAAATATTTGCACTGTCTGAACTTTCTGGTTAACTTTATAACTGTTAAACATTTTTAAATGGTGTTAATTTATTGCGCTTGGTATTTGATATGCTAGTCTCCTGTCTGTGTAAGTGAAATTTGTTATATTTAAGTGAAATTTTTTTTTATCTTCTACGCAGTTGTTTATCTTCAGGGCTTTTCTCCTCTCTTGCTGAGAATTAACTGAAAACTGAAATATGGCTTGAAACATTGATGCTTACCTACTTCTGAATTGTATACATTTAATTAAAGAAAGAGGCTGTAATGCGTTGTACCTACAGGGAAAATCTGTCTGGCTGTGAGCATTCATGTAGTCAGATTCACCAGTACCTGCTGAGTAGCTGGATTAGTGAGTCCAGTGAAGTAAAACTACTAAAGCCTTAATAATCTGAGATTTTACTTGTAATTTCTTTGACATGCAGTCCTTAAACTGGCTGTGAACTGCAGAATTGGAAGTGACTTTAGGGGACTGGGGAGGGAAGGTTAAAGTAGGCAAAATCCAGCGGGTTACCTTCTGTCAGTAAGTTAGCAGCTGTAGCCTCGTTGGAACTGCCAAGGAGTGTGTCACGTTCGCTTTCAGGTGAGAATGAACTGGTGACTGTCAAACAAGAGTTCGGGTAAAGCTGCCTACCTCAGTTCTGTTTGTCATTCAGTTAAGCTTCTAACCCGTTGTTGTGAACTTCCAAGTCTTAAGATGAATTAAGTAAAAACATATCTCAGGTTTTTAAGAGCAAAATAAACATAGTAGGAAGCATAAGCCATTTTTGAGTGTAGAATACAGCTAAAATTGTAGCTTAAAGCAACCATTTGTGTAGCCTTAAGTGTAGTTTCCCCAGTAAAAATCAATACCAGTTTTAAGTAAAAACAAAGTTTGCAGGCAGCTACTTTCAGTTTCCTGAACATACAGGGGTAAGTCCATCATATTGAATCTCTTACATGTGAAATCTTTTAAATAAAGCCCAAATAAGCTTTTGTGTTTTCACTAGACTAGCTAGCATTATTCCCAGGACTTTTGCTGCCCTAAGAAATAAACAAATCATTTATCTGCAGCCAAAACATGCCCACTGCTTTAATGTTGTGAAAACATGTTCCCTGTTTCCCTATGGAAGTAAACTAGTCTTGCAGCCTTCTTTGTCCCTGCCAGCAGTTCAAGTTTCTAATATTTCAATTAGAAGTCAAGGCAATTCACACTTCAGGAAAAATTTTTTAGTGTTTCAAACAATTACAAGGAGGAAGAATGGCTTTTGGCTGGAGTATGCAGTGAGTAAATAACATAGAAGAGCAGGCAGTTCATTTCTTTTTGAAATGAGGTCTTGGGAGACTGTTAAGGCCTCGGATATAGGTCGACTACCAAAACAGAACCTTGACCCCCCATTAGTTGACTGCTGGTGCAACACAACTCATTTTTGTTGTGCTCTAGTAAATTAGGAAGGTTGATGTCACCTAAGAGCAGACATACCAACAATCCCTTGCTTGCAAGGGCCAGTTGTTTTTAAATCTTCCAGCCCTGCAAATCTTTCTGCTTTCAGTAGAGAGGAATGTGTATGTCCTTTCTTCCCCACGTTTCCTATGAATGACTTTCAGCCAAGCAGGTCAATGTCTTTCCCCTGCAAGATCTAACAACCAGCTTTTGCTTGGCTGAATGCTTGGGCAAACACTTGCACGTATCGCTCTTTGGGATTTTTTGTCTATTTTGTATATTAAGTGATGTGATCTTATGCCATCAGGCTTCCAAGTGCAAGTGTTGCCTTTTTAATGTGAAGCTTACCTTGGAGATAAAACAACTGTTTTGAGAGAACTGGCTGACTTTGAATATGTGTTTCCTATTTTGGTACAGAATGTAAATACAGAACAAACTATTTTACTTAGATTTTGACTGGATTGAGATATAAGGGCTAATTTTTGTTATTTATGAAGTAAAAGTCATCTTACTTTATTGTGTAAAAGTATGTCATACAAAAGAAGAAAAAAAAGTTCATCAATAAAAATGTCTGTAGAAAACTGACTCTTCTTGTCCTTTTCTTTGAGAGCTGTACGAATAAGCACAATAACGGACCACTAGTAGAACAGTAATTTATTTTGTGAGAATTTTGAAAATGAAATTACATCAAGCCTGCATTTATTGACCACTTTATTAAACTGTTGATACCTTTAATGCAAAATGTTCTGTATTACTACTAGCTCATAAATCACTTACGAGAATTTCAGACTGCCTGTGAAGCAAGGAGGTTTCTGAATTCTCTATCCCATCCTGATATATTTGATATTTAAGAATTACGTATTTGGCTTTCTTACTTGAAATGAAAGGTCATGACTTTTTGTTTTCTTTTTTTCCCCTAATTCTGTATAAAGGATTTGGCCATGTGATTCCCATTTCAGCTGAAGGAATGTTTCCATCGCCCTGCAGAGCCCTGAGCTGTTAGCCATGAACAGGCAGTTCCTTTCCTCCAGCTGAGCCTTCGCATGGCCTACCTTTGCTGCTCTTCAGAGATCAGGGATGCTACAGCCACTGTTTCTGGTACCAGAGCTAGCTTTGCTAGCTTTAAGACTTGAGATTTTAAAAATTATTTATTTTTATAAGTAATATTTTTATACATACATATATATATATAAAAAACTGATAAATGTGAAAGACAACAACATTCCTCTTAACATGTAGAGGAGAGGATTTTATGATGTAGGTGGTGTTTTTTTCTAAAATATGTCAGTGAATACAGAGAGATTGAAAAAAAAAAAAAAAAAAAACACGCTGTTTTGGAAAATCAGACAAAACAGAAGTAGCTTACTCTTCCTGTTTGCTTGCCTTCTCTCCTAAATATGAGTATTTTCAACAGGATATTCAAACTTAGAAAATGTGACACTGTTTATTTCATAGATGGCTTTAACTCTGAAAAACGTCAGGTATGTAAAATTACCCAATATAGTTAGACGGCTTAAAAACTTTTATGTTTCTAAAATTAATGCCATTGGTAGCAAAATTAAACTGGTATAGGAACCAGTTTGTGTGTAAAATTCAGACATAGATAGAGGTATCTCCCTTCAGGAGTGCAGTGTGTGAGATAAATTGCTTAAGCGACAGCAGGATCAGGGAATTAGTCTGTTGGTTGCAGTCTGTGGAAAGATGCTTGGAGTTGCACTGGTGTCAGTCCAGTGGAGTTTCCTGGTAGCGTTGAAATGCAGCCAAGTTTCAAATACAATTTAATAGGAATTCTGTGCGTCTGTAGCGGTCATTTTCATGTGTGTATAAAAAGTCAAGTAATGCAGAGGGTGTTTCACTGCTGCTTCTTACATCCTCAAGATAAGTGTCATACAAGAATGCAAGCTGAGCTGTGCCTGCATTCTAGTTGTCAATCTCTTCTTCAGTTTTCCCCTCAGCTAGTATAAATACTAGTGGATAATGCTTGCTCAGAAATCCTGACGCTCAAATAAATGTATTTGGTTATTCCATTTTTTTCCCTGTATTTCAACAGAATACAGTAAGTACAATGAAAGTCAGATCACTACTGAAAATTCCTAGTGTCCTGAATAATAACAACTTAAAAAAGCCCTTCTTTCCTTTCCCACCACAACCCCTTAAACTGCTTTATTTATACATCTGCTAAACATTCGCGTATGGCTGAGCACAGTAACAATACCTATTTTTCCAAAGTGGCTTACACTTTGAAACAAAATCACAGACTAAATGTCACAAAATACAAAACGTTATACTATTTGTGTTTGAGGGGGAATTACAAAAACCCATATTTGCCTATGTGACTGCATCTTACTGCTGTAAGAACTTTTTTATCTGTAATTCTTTTGATCTTCAACTGTTCGGCATCTTGTGCTGTTCTGTAACTAGCATTAGTAGGCACAATGCTGAGGTTCACGTGCATTAATTAACTCCTGTTATGAAAATTACAATGGGCACTGTTTGAAATCAACATGAAAGTAACTGTAGGCAAATGTTTAAATTGCTAACTCAAATCAAAGTCTGTTATGTTTTTACATTCGATTCCTGTTCTCGGATATAATGCTGAAAGGCAGATTTTCACCCCCAGAAAGAGGATACTGAAATACATTCTGTGTTGCTTTTACAGCAGGCATTGCCACACAACCTGTTTGTCTGCTTTATTTGCTGTGGAGTGGATAGAAGTCCTGAAAACATGAGAGCACAACCAGATGAGGAGAGCAAACTTCTAAATGTGTTCTGGGTGGTTTTGCAGACATGAGATGAAATCCTGGATCGATCTACCCTCGTAGCAAATCTTGTAGATGGTTGTAAATAATGGAAACCTAAAAGAAGCATGTAAAAATAGTTTTTAAATTTTACATAAACATCCATTTTGTTTATAGTGGGGAAAAAAATAGTTCTTTGTTGTTGTTTACATTGACTGGAAGACTGTAAATTGTAGATGAAAAAAACAACACAGTAGGAATGAAGTTAGGACAATAAAGAGGAGCTTAATGCCAATTTGGGTGGGGGGGGCTCAGAGGGTGACAACAGAGAAAATCTGTTTTGGAGACAAAATTGTTATCCAGTGTTTTCATTTACTGAAAAAATCTTGAAGTGCATATATCCCTTTCCCTTCTGTGTGCAAAATGCATATGTTATTTGTATTCATAACTGATATCTAAAAGGCTAAAAAAGACTCAAAACAATGGAAATGTCTTAATGATTTCCTTTTCTTGGCTTGAAGGTGTTGTGGTTTTTTTTAATACTTGTAAGCTGTCTTACCATCATTATGTGGTATAAATGATACCACTGAATGACTTGGAGCTGAGTCTGTAATTGACAGTAATTACAGGAATACTCATTAGATTAAGTTTTGACATAGGTTTACATCCTGTCAAAATAAGCTTTTTTTTCTTATCTTCTGCTTTATTTGTTAATATTCTAACATTTTTTTAAGTATTTGTTTAGCAGTGTTTGACCTCTTTATATTACTAACATAGGACAGGCTGCAAGGTGGAGGGAAAGTTTAATCTTTCCTTTGTATAACCTGAGACAAAGGCTTCAAATTATGAATAATCTTCCCCTCTTCCCAAACAACTAGAAGTAGTTTTATATTTCAGCACTAGCTTCTTTTGTGGCACTAGAGCATTGATATCAGCACATATTATATATTCAATGTGTATACAATTTTTTGATTGTAAGCATACTCCTGAATTTTATACTGAGATGACTTAGTTCATATTTGCACTGAGAGCAGTATTGCTGCAACGCTGACATACTGAGAATGAGAGACCCTTTGATCATGTTCACAAGCTTACTCTGTATGTGTGCATCAGTCTTGTTCAGGGCGGACCAGTGATATCTAGGTAGCTCCCGCGGACTACTTTGGTGTCTTATATGTCTGTGGCTTGTTTCTTTAACACTGTTTTGCCTTCATCCCATTCTACTGATCATGGTAATGAGGAGTCTTGCTAAGTTTAATGGTGGCCCAAGATGTAGAAACCAGTTGTGGAAATAACAGGGTAGTTAACCTCCTTAATGGTACTCGTGTTTATGAATCACCCGTAATTCCTGGTGATGCCTGTTGAGTCAGGTGTTTTTCTTGTTTGTTTGTCTTTTCAAATCAAAGCACTTACTTATCGAGCAGACTTCTCTGTTTCAGAATCTTGTAGACTTCAGCCGAAGTCTGAGGACCTTGTAGTTTTTGTCCATTCAGCATCTCATTCTCCAATTGCTCTATGGACTAGAAGAGAGGAGACTGATTACTTGCATCAGAGGAAATACTGCTGCAGTACTAGCAGTTACCGAGCAGGTAAAAAGCTAATGATCGTAATGAACGTATTGTAGCATTACACAGGATTTTTTTTTTTTTTAGTTTAAAACACAGGATTTCATTTTTTTTAGTCTAAAATATTTCAAAATCCTCCTTACTTTTCCTGTGCGTGCAAAGGCTTCCGCTACTTTTCTGTTGCGTCCTCCATAGCAGGTAGTGATTAGGTCAGCAACTCCACAGCTTTCCAGAAAAGTGGCTATCGATACCGGTCCCCTGCAGAACATCTTGGCAAAGGCCACCATTTCCATAAGGCCTAAACGTATAACTGCTGCCTTTGTGTTATCACCAAAATTCAGTCCGTCGCAGAACCCAGCTCCTACTGCTACAATGTTCTAAAAACAGTTTAGTGGATAGAGAACGAAAGGAAATCGTCAGATAAGACATACAATTCATCAATGTACATCAAACTTTAAGAAAATTCCACCAATCTGTCTGCACTTGATTCACTGGAATAAGGCCCCAGGTTCAATTTGCAGTGGCTATGAGTTTGTTGTGAAGAAGGCAGGCATCTTATTACAGTTGAAGAAAATTTGCTAGACTTTAAAAGACTTTATAAAGTATCCACTTTACAAAGTTATTCCAGTGGGCAAAACACAGAGCAACTTGTTTAATATTGTAACATTGCAATCATGTAGCATGCATGCAATTAATGTTTTGTTTTTCCACTAATTCCAAGCTGGAGCTCGCTGACTTTTCTGTTTGAACTGTTTAAACCATTCTCAGTGAAGACATGCCTCTATCTTTTTTCTGTTGGTCTGTAGCTTCAACAGTTATCGGTTCTACATACTGATGCTGTAATAGATCAAACCTTGTTTTTGCCTGCAAGAGTGGTCAGTAGAATTGACCTTTTCTACAGATCTAAACAAATGTCTTGAGATCCTAAAGATCCTAAACATCTTCGCAGTTGTCCTGCATGCGTCCCTCCTCATCCCCCAGTTTGCAGTCCCTGAAGAAGCGTAGTTCATTTCATTTGAGTTACATGCTAGTAGTACTGCCATTGAAGTATTTACTCCCAGACATGCATGTGCCCCAGTGCAGGTTTGTTTTGTTTGTTTGTTTTAGCAAAAGGAATGACTTCAGGGAGAAAAAACGTTTTCCACAAACCAGAAACAACTTCTCGCCTCTCTATGCCCTCTACTACTCCCAGTTCCAGTCTGTAGTTGAAAGCAAAATCTTTGGTTATTTCTATGTGAATAATTTGTTCATACCTGGGTTAAACAGGACCCATTCTTTACTAGCCGGTAATCCCTCCTCCAAGGAAAGGTGAATCGTTAAAGTACAAATGGCTGAATTTATGCAAGCTACAAAGATTGTAGCCTGGAGTCACTTTCGACACATTTAAGAAAAACAACCCCTAAATCTTAAAGTGCCCCTGCCATGGAAACTTGATGATATGGGTATTTCTTTTGACCTAGTCTGGGATCTGTACGTGGATATTGCTGAATGCTGTACAGGTGTGCTTCCAACACTGAATGGTGCTTCTGACACAAACTTTCTAGTGGGTTGCTACTTGAATTGTGAAAATAAGTTATTAGTTGGAATTACTGTACATAGTAAAAGACTTTGTTCCATGCGTGTACAACGTAAAACAAGAAAATATAGGGGACTAAATTCTGCCCTCAGAAGCAGAGGTGACCGGTAAATTAAAATACAGCTGTTTTGAAATGTTTTGCCACCAATTATATCTCTAAGTAAATTTTGCTTTTATTTTCCAGATTGGAAAGCTGGCCTGTGAACTACGCGTTTTGTCCGTGCTCACTCAATCCTACAGTGGTAGGACTAATATTAGACCACGTGGCTTACAGAAGACTCAGGTGAGGGTAGAATTTAGCCCTAATAAAAACGAATTAGTCTGAAATCACTGACTTTTAAGGCTCCACAGATCTCCACTGTATCAACATCAGGCACCACGGTAATCCTGAAATTGGGGGTCTGCATTAATTCTTTAAAGATCTGCCCTTGGTTTTCATTTTTGCACCCTGCGGGAAGGAAAGATGAAAGTTAGAGCATTTGTAATGTTTGAGTGACATTAGTATGCACAACTAACTGAAACCCGAAGTAAGGTCCCAGGGACCACTTAGGTTTTGTGGTCCCAGTAACTGGAAATAACACTGCTGCTGGAAGCCAAGGTAAATATATACAAGTATATACAAGTCCTAGTGCACGGACTGAGTATTGCTTACTAACGCTTTGAAGAGCTTAAAAGTAGACAGCCCCTAGCAGAGATGTCTGCCTGAGGAAGCTTGTATAACCACAAACCTTGCAAGTGATTAAACTGAGAGGGACCTAATTAAAAATGAGACTCCTCAGGGTTTTTGCTCCAACCTGCCTTCAACTCGCCCTGCCCTGCCCTGGAGCCACAGTCCACTGAGCCAGGGGCTCCTGTGACTCGCGCTGTGAGCATGAGCTGGTCACCGCAATCCTTGCACCACCCTACTGCACGTTTAACAGGATAATATTTACAGATTGCTTTGTACAGCACCCCAGTATAATTGTTCCTTTGAAAATGTAAAAAGCTGTAATTGCTAAGTATTATTGTGGGGTGAAAATGATTAATGCCAAATTAATTCCCAGTTACAAGGAGATCCACAGATAATGAAGTTGAACGTTTGCTCTGCTGGAGCAATTTTGTTACCAATTCTACCAAGGTCATGTATCATGTCATTACAGCGCTAGCCCTAGGTAGTGAGAGGAAGGGTAGAAAGCCCTGACTGATGAAGTGGTTTAGGTTGACTTTATCCAAAGAGCCCTTGGCCAACAGGCAAAGTTTTTTGAATGGAGTTTCACTTTGTTTTTATGCGAGGCAGTTTTGTTTCTTTCAGAGAAAGCTCAGCAGTGAGGCTCTGTAGCATTTTCCGGTTGTTGCTCCTGGAGGGGTTCTGGGGTAACACCAGTGTGGTGGCTGTGGGGTTTCTGCCCCACCTCATGAGAAACTTTGTATTTGTTTCTCATCCTTTAAAAATAACTGATGGTAGGGTTTTCTTTGAGGTGACTGTTTCTGGGCTATGTGGCTTTCCAAGAGCAGAAACACTTTGAGGCCCCACAAGCCAAGGGGCAAGCAGGCCTCTTTCCACAGTTATCATCATAGCATGGCTTAAAACTGGGCCAGCAGAAATTGAACCATCCCCAAGAAAATGAATATTGCTCAACTCCCCTAACCATGTCTAGTCCTATTCGTGTCTAGTTTCTTTGCCAGCAACAAATACCCAGCTGGTATGGTTTTCACTATCACTATAACCTCTGCATGGCAATAGAACAGTACTGCAATAACAACTTTTATCTTCACTAGCTGTTGAAGAATGTAACTTTAATATCTGCTGACTTCAAAAAGCAAGTCAAAAATCAAGTGGATTTTAAAAGCTGCTGGCCGAACTTTCCAAGTCAGGTCAGACCCAGTTCCAGGAGCATCTGAGGCTGTGCCTTGGCAAGCAGCCCGAATGAGAGGGAAGAACAGAATGTTACTGCTGCTTTTTTGAACAAGGAAATTTGAAGATGGAGAAATACACCTCAGGGGGTGTGAGCACATAGGTAGCTCCTGATTATGCGTTTCTAGCTAAACTACATAGTGTATCACTGCCTAGTTACTCAGCATTGGGCTTTGCAGACAGGCTTTTGATAACTCCTACAGGAATAGGATTAAGCTGTATTTTTTTAATGGATGAAATGAGCGAACAGTTCTCAGTACTGAAATCTGCTCTCATTTTCAATCTGACCGTGCCAGCACCAAACTCCCTGGAAGTTGTGCTGCCTCCTTCAATGAGTTCAGCATGTGGTGTGGTTCCACTGCTGCCTCTAGAACACTATCGTGTTTCCCAGCCACAGGTGAAGTCAAACTGAAGATAGCAGCTATAATTTGCCCTTTGCAATAGTTACCAATGGTGGTTTCACAGAACTTTTCATCAGCCACTTCTTTGGCTATGTTAGCCCCCATAAGCACGCTGATTTCTATTTTCAGTTTCTCTCGAATGAGGTCAGATATGAGCTTCAGGCCTTCAGGACCCTCATCAATCCCCTGAATAAAAGACGATAGTCAAAGTTATTAGAATAGGAAAATAACAGCAGCAAAGCACTGGTAACGCAGGAGGTGTCCTATTGCCTGCAGCTCTCCCTGGTTTTAATTGGAAGAATCCAGGTGTTATATTCACTAGTGTTAGCCATTAGTACAAATGCTCTGCAAACTCAGGTAAAGTTCAGGGAGAAGGTGCAGTTGAGTTAACCCTGCCACAGGCCTCACATCCAATGCTACTGCCTTGAGGGTGTTTTTTTTTAAGGCTGTATTTTTCCTTTGTGTTAAGCACCTGTAGTACAGAACCATACTTTTAAATTAAGCTTACAAGCAGTGGCTTTTTAGCAAGATCTTAAGTATTAATCTGAGTGCTTCATTGGTATTAAAGGGTATACTGAACTGTCACTGGTTTTTTGGAGCTTAAGAAAGAAGTAAATTTCCATGAATTTCCTTCCTTTCCCCTCCCTTCCTCTGCGTACTGCTGCATGCAAGATATAAGTTCGGGGGGGGGGGAAGAGGAGCCAATATTCCAGTCTGAAAACTTGAATTAAATTTCTTTCATTCCTATTTTAAATAGGATGTTTCCTGTAACACAATCCACAGAGAAGCAGTAGACTATATTGCTACACTTTGCCTCTAGCTTTCAGTTTGAGATTCTCTTAAAATATTAATTCCTGTTAAGGTTATGATAACCTGGCACCTCTAACCTTTAAAAACAGATTACTCGTTTGATTACACAATGAAATTGCTTCAGTTCTGCAAAATTGTTAATGTTACGGTGCAGTTTTAATGTTGCCATGAACAGCTTTGCCTGTACTCAGAACAGGTGCTCAGGCCCAGTGCTCTGTCCAGGTAAGAGTTAACTGAGGCTGTAGTTGGAATATTTTTTCTGGCAGCCGTGCCAGTTTATGCAGCCCTCATTCTGTGCGTTTTCACCTCTGTGCTGGTCCAAGTGGGAACTGATCCAGGCTAAAGATGGGTGACAAGAATGGTTACTCTTAACCCAGTGGGGTTGCCCAATCCCTTCCCCTCTGGTCACATGAATGGCAGAAGGACTATCTGAGGCTTGGAGGCTTTAACTCTTGCAGAAAGAAATGCTCATACTTACGCAGAGCATGCAGCGAGGGCTGGAGTTCCTATCCTTAAGTTGAACATATTTATTTACTCTTTACACATTGATTCTTGTGGAGAGGACAACTTACCTTGATCAGTGAAATCCCAAATGTTCCAGGTTTTATCTGGTCTGCAATCTGTTCACAGATTCGTCCGATGAATTGATGTGGTAGAACAAATACTAAGATGTCTGCCCCATTTGCTGCTTCAGCCACGTCTGGTACAGCCACCTGGGACAAGCGTAGCAATGGAAATGAGCCCCTCACACCAGGCAACAGTTCTCACACCTTGCAGGATAGCACCATTCCTGCAACATTCTTAATAACCAGCAAGCTGTAGCTTCCTCTGAATGCTAGTGTGACTCAGAACAATTAAAGCCAGGTTACAAAGGAAACAGCAGCTGCATTTAAGTTTGCTATTAAAATCAGAGAAAATACTGCCCTTAGCCTCAGCCTTAGAGCAAGTGTGATTCCCTGCAGAAGAATCAGCACTGCTACCAGCAAGGCTGCTTCTAAAGGAAAATGGCAAAGTAAGGCCAGGATCAGCGGACCGCGCCCATAGCACTGTACAGACAGCATTTCCGTCTCTCCAAAACGTAGAGAAACAATATGAGGAAAAATATTTTTTTTTCCTCAGTTGGAGCTGAAGATGTGAGGGGCCCTCCCTCCAGGCTTACTGCAACCAGCTGATTTCTGCTGGTAAAGTCTCAGAGGCTTTGTTATAGATAGGATGAAGCTGCTCTCAAATGATGAAAACAAGCTTGTTGATCTGTTACAGGACTGTGAAAATAACAACAGCAATTCAGTTTGAACCCAGGAGAGCTGCATGCCAAGTTCAAACCATGGGAGTACAAAACTGCAATCCCAGCACTAAATGTGGTTCTATATATAACCACTCTCCAAGCAAGGAGACCCACCACGTGCAGCATCTTAACTTCCTTTTACAACTACAGCTATTCTAGAAATGCAGTGCTCCTTTCTTTAATTCCCAGAGCTCTGTCGGTTGGCAAAATCTTGAACAGCCAAAAAGCCTCCCTTTGCTTGCTTCAGTAGCTCTAAATGATCTAAGCCGATTAAATAGTGAGGTATAATTTGGTATTTCAAATGTATATGAAAATTAAATACCTTATATTTTGTGTGGAACTTGCAGCATTATTTAGTAACGTGTTGCTATCCTGACATCACCCAAAAACCATTAGCTCACTGTTCATCTCCTTGTTAGCCATGCTGTTGATTCCCTTTTTTAGAAGAAGGGAGAGCAGTAGCTTTCCCTCTTTATCCAGAAGATGCTGTGGGTTTAAAAATCTCTCTGCTCTGTGTATACACAGCTCTAGAAATAGCAAGCAGAGATATGCTGATTTATGCTGGGGAGGAGGATGGCACATTATGTATCAGTATTCGACACAGTTGGCTGTTTGAAATTGCGTGACAAGAGAGGAGCAGAAGTCCCAGAAGTAAGTTATATTTCATACTTAAAATACTGGAGTGAGTTAGGTGGCAAACCACAACAAGGCGGTGAACTACTTCCTAGTTTAAAGATTGCCACTTGTTGCCTTCCTTATCAAAAATTAAAATAAATAAAATCAGTGATTTTTTTTTCCAACTTACCACATTTTTAGGTATCTTGTATCCAGGAAGATACTTAACATTTTCATGTTCCTGGTTGATTATTTCTGAGAGTTTTCTTCCATTGATAATCTCTTCAAATACCCACATCTTGACAGTGGGATCAAATCTGTTGGACTTCTGGACATTTTTGCCAATGATTCTTGCTATGGCTGATCCCCTTTTTAAAAATAAATAAAGAAAGAACTGATAGGAAACAAACTTTCATTGCCAACTGGAAACACAAGTTACTTTCAACATAACTCATAAAAAGCCTGTTCTACAAAGCTTCATCTGCTTCTAAATTTATCAGAAAGCTTTATCCACTACCCTCCATCAAACAAAACAAAACAAAAAAATAGTTTAAAATCACAAAAAGTAGAACTAGGGAAAACATTACTGTAATAAGGAATCTGGAGTCATAAGAAAGATTACAGAGTGGAAGTGTGATATACCATCAACAGCGCTAAAAATATACTCTCTGGGGCTAATTGAATATCTCTTGCTCCTGAGATTTTCTTTTTCTGAAAACCAACTCCGAAATAATCCAGGTAGCAAAGTACTCCTGAATGATCTTACTGTGCCAGTCTTTGTGCATCTCATCTAAAATAGATGCATGCCAAGTTCCTACCAATAGCCAAACAGTTGCAATAAGGATTTTATGTAAGATATAAAAACTAAGAAATTATCTTTAGAAAAAAAAAATCACCCTGGTGATTTCTCTTTAGATGTGGTTCTAATTATCAGCGTAATAAGATCCAGAATATCTGAAGATATTTGAACCATCCGGTTTACTCGTGGTCGTGCTGAGCATTTTTTATCTCGGTTTAGGCAATAATTTTATTACCCCATCCAGCACTGCAGCCTTGTGAACTTTCACTTATTCTCTTAGCAAGAGAAAATTAAAAATCTGCAAAAAATACTGAGAATATTGCTTGATGCCCTTTAAATTATTTTGGGGTAGGAAAGGGTGATTTTTATTTTTCCTCTTATTTTTGCTTTAATACTACTTTAAAGTACTGGCTATTTTGCTAACATAACTGAAAGAGGGGTTCCAGTTATGACATTCTTGTCCTCTGACTCACTTGTGATATACCTGCAATTAGGAGCATGAACAGGATTTAGTTGCTTTCTGTAACTGATAAAAGTCTTAAGTACATCCAAGACGAAGTCCAGTCAGGTCTGTGCCGTGAATGGTTCAAAGGGAAGCCATGTTGTAACTGGCTTTCCTTGGCTCAATTTGATTTTTGATGTAACAGGCTTGCACAAGGCTAATTGCTCAATAAATAATAAAAGAATAAGGGTTTCATCTTAATCTTTAACTATAAAGAAATCCTACTGAGATCAATTTTCACTTTCCCAGTGTTGACTGCATGCTATATCCTGAGCTGCTGTAACGCTTTCTTTCAAATTAAAAAGAAGAAACAAAAAGGGGGGATAATTTGTTCTGGTCCTTTGTAAGTGTAAAATATGTACGTAAATATTTCCAAGGTAAACCTTTATTATTTTTTTTTTGAAAGAAAGGCATACAATTACATCATATGTTCGTATTATCCGTAAAATTTCTTATGTTCTGGTTCTCTTCCCCTGTTCACCAACAGTGAGCATAATCAAGGCCTGAGCTGAAGAGGAATTGTGGCTCACCATCATAAATATGTATTAATAAGAAAAGTTATTTTTACACATAAACACTAAGACTTGAGATCTAAACTCATTTTCTAGGTTGTGTTGTAGCCTTCTTTAGTGAGAGGTGATTTTTACCTGCTTCTTATCTACAAAATGGTAATAACTTTCCCCGCTTACACCCAGCATCACCTCTCCATTTTTCTTTCTTTCCTTAGACCAGAACTTTTTGGAAGCAGAGACTTCTTTTTGCTATTTATTTACAGGGCACTTAGGAGAGTAAAAAGAGGCTTCAGGCTCAGTGGAGCCCCAACATTCTCTTTCACTCTGAAAAGCTGAAGACAAACCTAAAAAGACTGCAGTATAGAAATGTTTAGAAGATGTACAGAATGTGCGTCAAGGTGGCTTTTTGGGGGGGTGGGGGGTGGTTTATAGCCTGTGACTGTACCAAATATTTGTGGTCTTCTCTTGAAAGATGCAGGTTCCAGCTCTAACTTCTGAAATCCTGACTGGGACTTGCAGCTTTCAGTAGATAAAGCTTACCTTCCTGCAGAGCTGTCATTACCAATGTGCTTGGATGTTTCCGCCCAAGTATTCTCCCATTGACAAGATACCCATGAAGGTATCTCAGGCATAAAGCTAGCTTCACAAATCACCACGTTTTTGATTGGTTTCTCTAGGAATCTTGGGGAGACAAGGTGTAATGTTTAAAAGGCACCCAGTGGTCATCAGGGAAAACCTCTCTCTATGAAACAATTAAACAGTTCAAAAACTGACGCACTGTTTCATTTGGTCCATTTAAAATTTACAGTCACCACTAATCAGCCTTGGAAAGAAGAATTGCTTTGTCTGTGAAGCCAGTGCTCAGTAGACTACACAGGCTTGGCAGAGAAGCTCTGCTTATGCAAACAAAACCAAGGACACGCACATATGAAGACTTTGACATTCTATTTTATTTCTCCAAAACTCTCTTTAGTGAAGATTAATAGATGGCTGAGAACTCCACTTAGATCGTTTTTATAGGTAAGTGAAAACTGCCAATCATTATTCTTCTCCAATTACATTCAGTCACGGTGGAAGTGATTTACATATTGCTAAGAAAAAAAAGGTCTCTTATTTGGAGATTTCCTATTGATACAATGGGATTTTTTTTTTTTTTGATGAAGAATAATTTAAATAAGACCCATTATTTTTTATATGCAAATATGAAGGTATTTGTGACACACATTGGAACTGGTGAAAAACAGAGCTGAGAGACCCCATGAAACCAGCTAATCCCTTTCAACTGTACTTATGCCATTCCTAACAGGAGCTGTTCCAAGGAGGCCTTACAGACCTCAGCTACTGCCGATACCTTCCCTTCCCTGAACAACCTCCTAGGGCTTTACTATCCTTATCGTTAGAAAGATTGTCCTTACATCTAACCTAAATCTTACTGCAGTTTAAGAATTTCTGTTCTAAGAGGGAAGGATATTGTTTCTCTCCTTCAGATACTTGATGAGGATCATATCTTCCTTCAGTCTCTCTTAGCCAACCACCTCTTTTTTTTTTTTTTTAATTGCTTAGGTTGTAATGGACCCCGAGAGGTCTCCAAAGTGGGAACAACACTGAATTCAGATCAGTTTGCTCAGGGCTTTGTTCACTTGAGTCTTGAAAGCTCCCCAAGGACCAGCTCCTCTCTGGGCAACCTGTCCCACTGCTTTATCATCCTCATAGATTTTCCCCCCCCCCCCGTATATCCATTTGGAACCTCCCCAGTTCAATTTATGGCCATTGACTCATTTTCCTTCCATGCACCTCAGTAAAAAGCCTGGCCATCTGTGCAGGGTAAGGACATATGCCTAGTTCAAGCTGAATCTTCACTGAGGAGAGTCCAAATGAATCTAATTAGATTGGAAGAGCTTTTGGGTTCTGAAGGGTCAGGCAGTGAAATAAACCTGTGTTTTTAAAAACAGATAACTGAACCGTGATTAACAAACGCAAAGCCTCCTGTACCTGGCTGACAACTACAAGATGTAACGTAGCACTTGCTTTACTTAACCACATCAGTCATGAGTTTCTGACAGTGTTGACTTAGTAAGCCAGTGTGACCTGCTGAACTTCTGCAGCTGACATTAGCTATTGCAAAATGTTGTGTCACATGTTGGCCATGTTTCTGAGCTGCAGGAAAGCCTCACGTGCAGTTATCTGAGCTGTCGCACAAATATTCGGGAGGAATATAAGGAGACAATGTTTGCCAAAGAAAAACATATTTCTGTGTTGTGCTAAGATTACCTGTACTGCCATAGAGACTATGAATAGATGTAATTTAAACACTAGAGAACAACATTTATCTACTTCACGGAGATTTTACAGTCTGTCCATACGGTAGGAAGTAAGAGATGAACCCAGGCAGACAGGTAGTACAAGTAAGCAGATAGTACTAAGCGATTTGCTGGGCTGGAGTCTCAGTATCTCCATGGCATAGCTCTTTTCAGTTTTGTAGATACACATTGTGAAAAAAGAAAAAGAAAAAAAAGAAAACCAACCAACTGGCTTTTGAGAATGTTTTATGGAAAGGGAACAGCTTGGGAAAAGGCATGAGATGCTTGCTTGAGGATGAGAGCAAGAGAGTAACTAAGTCTTTAATTGTTGGCTGATCAAAGGTAAAAGCTGACTCCTGGATGTTCAGCCATGGCTCTTGGGGGGCTCAGAAGCAATAACAAGCAGCTCATGCAGGCTGTGTTTAAGGCGAGGAAGAGGAGTGTGGCAAGGGAGGGAAGCAAGCGCTGGAATGACTTGGGAACAGCGGCAGTCAGGGAAGCAGGGTGCAGGAGTGATGGGTCCATGAGGGCCAAGGAAGGGGATGCTGCAGTGAGCCAGCTGTGTGATGGTGGGTTCCCAGAGAAGGCCTAGCTGTACAGTTGTTTGTGAAAGACCGTATGTTAGAGATGTCGTGCACAGGGAGCCTGTGATCTGGAAGCATGTCATGCATGTAGGGACTCAAAAAGCCGTGGGCTGGTTTTGCGAGGCAGGAGGGTCCAGAGCTGCACTGTAACTACGCTGTGTTCTCAGCAGCTCACAACCAACCACTCCCTCACCTATTGACTTTTTTGGTATTTGCTTCCAATTAGCTGTCAGGTATTTAAAAAATCTTAAAGAACTTACCCTCCTTGTACAAAAACAATCAAAGAACTACCTGGAGGCTGGGTTTGCTAATCACAAGCACATGCATATACATGTTGTTCGGTTTGTTTGGGCTTAGGTTATATAAACTGTAAGATGCGAAGTCCATTCAGACCGGGTTACTGACTTCGGTGAAGTCTGCCAGAGCCAAGGAGCTTTTGCAAGCAGTACTTTTGTCCAGGCTAGAAAGAACCAAGCAGTAGCAGGTATATTCTTATAAATGGGGGCAGGGATAAGCTGGGGACTCAATGCTTTTACAAACCTGTGTCTGCACCAAGATGCAAAACTACATGCTGAAGATGACAGAAGTGAAGGGTACATTTAAGTCATGGTTTTAAATGAAACCTGTGTCCTGGTTCTTTCAAAGGAGTATGAACAGCATCACCGCTCTGCTCGCTGCTCCATGCTTGTATGTGGAGTGCCTGGGCTCTACCACAGACAAACACAACCACAGAGGCACAGCTCGGGTCCTCTCTGGGATCTCGCTGTCCTGGTGCCAGGCTGGGAATGCTTCATACACTTAAATCAAGTCGAAGCCTCATGTTTTTGCAGTTCTCATTGGCTCAGGCATCTCTTTGTTATTGGCATTTACTGGATGCGAGCATCCTGACAATTCCCATTTAGCTTACAAAACAAAAAGACCCCCAGCCCCAAAGCAAGAGGAGCTTTTTGCCCTGGCTTTTGCCCTGGCTCCAAATCTTCTATTTCCCCGGGGTTATTGTTTTTAACGGAGCGGGGGAGGGACGAGGTTCAGCCGGGACACCACCGGGCAGGGCCGGGTTTCAGGACCATGGAGATCTTTCGCCGAGCCCGGAGCCCCCCGGGACCCGCCGGGCACCTGTTGCGGAGCCCCCGGGACCCCCGGGCACCGAGGGGGCACCCTGCCCGGCTCCGGCGGTGCAGGTGCTGTGGGGAGGAGGGCAAGGAGGGAACGGGAAAAGGGAAGAAAAAAAGGCGATAGATAAAGGGAGAAAGGTAGGAAGGAAGGAAGGAAGGGGGGTCCCCTGCGCGGCGCCCCGCGCTGCGGCACTCACCAGTTCCCTGAGCCCACGATGCAGACGCGGAGCGGCGACATGCTGCTGTGCCCGCGGCACTGCTCGGCTCGGCTCGGCTCGGCTCGGCTCGGCACAGCCCGGCCCGGCTGCCAGCACCGCCCCCGGCCCGGCCCCTGCGGGAGAAGACGGGCGTCAGGCAGCCTGCCAGGGCCGCCGCTCGGCCCTGCGCCCCGCCGGCTTCTCCTGCCCCATCGCCGGGCCTTTCTGCCCGGCCCGGCCCTGAGGGGGAATGGCGGCCCCGAGGGTCGCCTCAGCCCGAGCCTGGGCTGCGGCACCCCCGGGTGGGCACCCGGTGGGCACCCAGAGGGCCCCAGGCTCGGTGAGGAGCTCGCTGGGTCCCTCGGTGGGTCCCTCGGTGGGGCTGCTTGGGCTCGTCCCTCACGCCAGGGGCTGGCTCGCAAACCTCTGGAGCGCGTTCCCAGAGCCAAACCCAGCCGACAGCACGGCTCCCGAGGTGGCATGGCAAATCGAAGTCCTCAGGACGAAGCACAGCGTCGTTCTTTTTCCCTACGTGGTCTAACCATCCATCACTCCCTGCAAATTGTCTCCTCTCTGCCCTCCACGGCAGCCCATCTCTCCAAAGCAGCCTTCTCCCCCATTTTCAAGCCGAAGAGCTGCCTTCTCCAGCCCCACGCTCCCACCCTGCCAAGCCTCTGTGCCCTGCACCCACCGGGCCCGACTCGGCGGCGCCTGGCTCTGCGACGAGGGGTTTGGAGAGGCAGGCCGGCTGCCAGCGCTTGAGAAGAGGCTGTGGGTGGTTTTGGAGGGAGGCATCAGCTCAGCCCGCCTGCTGCTCTCAGCTACAGCAGCTCAGCTGCTTGCCTGGTGCATCCTGCTGGTGGGGAGAGTGCCTGGGGCTCACAGAAAATACCACAAAACGATGCACTGAGGGTACAGCCTCCTGAAGGTGAAGGTAAAGCTGGGGCCCTGGGCACGTCTGGGGCCTGACAGGGAGCTCTGTGAGGTTCTAGGTGCACCTTCCTCCACTCTCCTGCCTGTTCACCATGGTTAGCTCTTTCCCTGGCTGGATAGCTCCTCTGTGCCTCGTGGCTTTCTTCTCCCTTTAGCTTATCCCCTTCCTGTGAAGATCTCATGTGGAGGTGAAGAGGAGCCGCCAACCCTCCTGATACTTCTCTGTTTGTCATAACCTCTTCAGTCCTGGGGGGTCCTCAGGCCCTAGGGTGTGGACACAATCACCAAAGCACTGTCTTCTGGATCTAATTCATGCAACTGAAGATCACAGAATTATAGAATGGTTTGGGTTGGAAGGGACCTTAAAGCTCATCTAATTCCAACCCTCTGCCATGGGCAGGGACACCTCCCACCACACCAGGTTGCCCAAAGCCCCATCCAGCCTGGGCTTGAACACCTCCAGGGATGGGGCAGCCACAGCTTTTTTGGCAGCCTGTGCCAGGGCCTCACCATCCTCACAGTAATTTATTCTTAATATCTAATCTAAATCTACCCAACCGTTACTCTTTGTCTTATCACTACACTCCCTGACAAAGAGTCCCTCCCCGTAAGATGTCCCTAGTCTATGGAGTACTTGAGTATTGCAAACTGTAATGGTTTCATCTAAATTAAAGCGCAAGTTTTTAATTACAAAATGCTGCTATATCAGTTCAGTAGCCTCTTGATCAATTGATTTATGAGACCTTCACACGGGGTTTGCACTGACCAGGGGTGAGACTGACAGCGGGCGAGCAGTTTTAACCGGGGACGCAGAACTGCCACGAGAAATGGGTCCGTTCTCAGATTTGAGCCCTGGAGCCATGTAGCACTGACTATGCTGATGACTTGTTTCCTCAGGCAAGAAGAAGGATCTGTTCTTGCCGACATAGGCACAGTGTTTATTTTTCCCATAAGCCCAGGAGAGCTCTCGAGTGTGAGTCATTAGTACATAGCAGACATAAAAGCTTGGTCTGCTTAGTAGGGAGGACAGAGACAACCCTCCCGAAGCCACCCGCACCCACGCTCACCTGGTCTGTTTCAGCACCTAATAGGTTGTGCACATGTCAACAGTCGGAGTTTACAAAGCCGACGGGTTTTCATCAGCCGAACAGCTGCTGCAAACAAAAAAAAAAAACCAGACTTGCTGTCAGTGGTGCGCTCTTTCTATGGGGATGATGTGGTCTTTTAACATCCCTACAGCTGTGAATGAGAAATGCCAAATGCGGCAGGCACCAGGCAGAAGGTGGGGAGGGAGGAGATGTGAGGCTGGCTGCCCTGTGGGGAGCGAACCGAGGGCAGAGTAAAGTGCAGTACCAACTGGTGCTTTTCCTCCCTCTCTGCCCACCCCAAACATGTTTACGGTGAGGAATTGTATCCCTTCCTAGCACTCATCCAGCTAAGCTCATGCCCTCTCATCACCTCTTTGCTGTTTCTGTGATTATTCAGGTGACACTTCTCTGTACCTGTTCCAGCATGAACCCCGGCTTGCTGAGCACTGATAACCTGAATGATGCCCTAAAACCTCAGTGGAATTTCACCCGGTGCCTCGTATGTATTTACTTCTTGCTCCTGGAAATACTCGCCTTGCTACATGTAAGCCTGCATTTATTATTTTAATAACTACATCGGGCATTGGCTTTTCCTCTTCTGTTCATAGCTGATGAATTTTAATTTTTACAGAAAGGTTATTAGTCTCTCAGTGCACGTCCTTGCATTTTATATGGTTACATTTCATCCCATGTCTGTTCCCAGGGCACAGCAATCATATAGTCCTCCCTGTAAGACTTCTTCTCCATTGAAAATGTCTCCCAACTTTGTCGTTAGCAAACTTCATTACCCCACTTGTCATTTTTTGCACCAAGCTGACTTAATGACATTATTCAGTAAGACAGATTCCTCCAGTCCCGTAACTTTGCTATCAGCACCATCAGCAGTTTTCGCCCCTGTACTAGATTCCTTCAGCATTTTATAGTGTTTACATTAATCCTCATCTTCTTGAGTTTAACTAATAAGTTTCCCAGTAATACCAAATCAAATGTTTTACCAAAGTCCAAGCTGATAAGATTTTACCAGTTTTCCTTTGCCCACAAAAGCAATTATCTTATCAAAGAAAGATACTGGGTTGGTCTGCACTTAACAGGCCTATCTTGCACTTTAACCCATTTTCTCCTTCCCTCCATGACTTTTGTTACTCATCTGCCCTACAGCCCGTGTGCAAAAAGATCTCGTGCTAAGCAGCCTATAGATTTTGCTGATAGCGATTATTCAGCCTTCAGAACTGAAGGGTGAGAAGCTTTGAGTTTTGTGGCAGTGTTACATGTGGCAATTTCCATACCCATGCCCTGGAGCCTGTTGACAGTGCTGCCTCTGCCTTCCGGGGTTGCATTATCTTCCTATGGAAACTGAAGCAACATATCCCTTTAGCTTCTAGCTATCCAGCTCTCTACCCTGCTGTCATTGCTGGCGATCCTTTCCTTTGTTTGCTTTGTACTGATGTAGCTAAAAACCTTTTCCTCTTGATCTCCTTCCTTCTGATTTGTTTCAGTTTTGAGCAGCTCTGAGTTTATACCTTTAACTGTTGATGCTTGAAGCAGTTTTCTCAGTATATCATTCTTTTTTTTTTTTTTTTTCTTAACTAGGCTTTCTGTATTTTTCTGAGATGTTCTGCTCTGTCTGCATTGCAGTTCACATCCTAGATGGGCATATGGAGCTCAAGCTAATACTCTGCCTCTACCCAAACTGCAAGCACCACACCTGACCCACGCCTTGAAGCAGACAGCCTGCTGGCTGGCATTAGCATCAAAATTACAAATATAACACGGGCCTCTTTGTTTTCCAGTGGAAAAAAATTTGGCACAAGTTTTCCCCGAATTATATTCTAAATGGAAGGTTTGCAGAATTTAAAATGTATATATAAATACTAGATTATTGCATGCAAAATTGCTATTAATTGTAGGTATTAAGTAGTAGCCATTTATACAGAGGCAGCTCAGCGTAGCTCCTTCAGGATGTTGGATACAAATAAACAATGCCAGTTTATGTCCTTAAGAACTCACGGTCCAAGTCATTTCCAGCTTCCACATGGATTTCTTGCAGTCTGGCTTTACCAGTTCATGGGATACAGAAATCAACAGTGAAGTTTTTACTCCACTCATTCTATTCAGTTGAGTTCTCTGCTGCACCTTCTGGTTAGATTAGATAGCAAGATTTTTTTTTTTAATTATTATTATTTTTTCCCACACTTAAATAAGTTCTCCAAAAAGGTACTTAGCAGAAAATTAGACTGAACTTTAGCCGTATAGAAATCAAAGTCAACTCCAAGCAATTTTCATAAACCAAGCAGAATGGACCAAGAAGCCAGTTGTAAACAGTCTGTAGTGTTTAGGTCTTCCTGCAATCCAATGGATAAGGTTTTCAGGCGAAGTAAAATATTACAGGCCTGTAACAGAAGTGAAAAATGCATCTTCTGGAAGGAAAACCGTACCGGTAACTTATTGTTAATTGTCTTCAAAATAGACCTCAAAGCCCAGACAGCAGACCTACAGAGACTTTCCAGAATCCAAATATACCTACTCTGTAGGCAGCAGGGGCAGCAATGAGAAGGAAGGATGTCATCTGGAAATTATGAAGTGGATGCAGAATTGATTAGAGGAGCATGCAGGTACAAGTAGGACAACTGGTAGCAAGAAGAGCTCAGTATCGGTCTCCCATATGCAGATCTTATATATATAGCGGTGGAGCGGTCGGATTACAAAGGACAGCTTCACCTACCAAAATTACTGAGTGCTTTGGCTTGGTTTCCAAACTGATCTTGTTATCATGATACACCTGGAAATAGCATTTGACTGAGATAACCAGAAGCAAACCATGATAATAGTATCCTACAGCAGATGGAGAGATACACAGGTTGCCATAGAAACCATGCAGAAAAAGCGTGTAGGAGTGGAGCAAGGCACAAAAAGAGAAGGGGTTAGAGACTGAAGAACTGAACTCGCTCAGCAGCCGTTCAGTTTTTCGAGACATTAACAAAAACACATTAGCTTTACAGGGGATTGAGAGCCGTGGAGGGCAGGAGTCCTAACGGTGAGCTGCAGAACAGCGGAAAGCAGCGATGCCATGTTGTGCCATAGGGGAGGGCAGAAAAAGCCTTTGGAAAAAGGTCAGAGGTGAATGAGGTGGCTGAAACGGGTGGGAAGGCCTGGAGCACAGCCACAGCCCTCGCTCCCTTGCGCCTGGTGAGCACGCTGGTGAGAAGGGGATGTGTTTGGCCTCCCCCCTCCCCACAGGGAGGCCATAGGTGTGCAAGAGGTCGCCCCGCTTCCAGCAGTGCCTGCTTCCAGAAACCCTGCTGCAGTGTGCCGAGCAGCTTTGTGAGCACAGGAGAATGGATCCAGCTGCAATGCTCATCGGTGCTGTGGCTACGGAAATGTCTCACCCTCCGGTCATAGCACAGGTATCGCCTTCTGGGCTGGCGAGGCTGGCAGCAGAAGATAAAATGCAACGTGAGCGTGGTGGTCACAACACACAGGTGTGGAGAGCGGTGGGGCTGCTGTAGTCTCTAACCCCGTGTGCTGGCTGTGGAGCATCTTTTGGCTGTGTTAGCTGCCCTGCGCCTGCTTGAGGAAGAGCTCCGGGCTCTCTCCATGCAGGAGCAGTAAGGAGAAATAGCCGTGCCCAGGCAGCAACTCTGAAGAAGCTGCTCCAGAGTCAGAATCAGGGCCCCTCAGTCCCGTCCTCCCTGAGCTCCCAGGGCACAATCCGTTCCTCCGAGGGTGCCCTGCTGGGATTACACAATATTCCAGCCCGGGTTCCCGGCTTCCAGCCAGACTGAGTCCCAGTTTACATTTCCAAGTCTGGGCCGCGCTGCGTGATGTAACGCTGGAGGCTGGAGCATGACTCAATGCAAAGTCACACTGCGTGGAACCGGAAATGGTGCCAAATGTGACTGTGGGGGATGCAAGCGGGGAGGGAAACTTTGTAGGCAGCCTGAGCTGCTGCCGTCTGTGACTCTGGTCCTTTCAGCTGGACATCTGAGATTCAGTGGAGCTGTGTTACAGCAGAATACAATGCACAGTGATGATAGAGAAGGGGAAGGAAATTATGAGATGATTGATGGTGACTGAAAAGCCCAAACAAATAAAGGTTTTGACTCATTAAGACTACAGGAGTGATGAATAGCCATTAAAAGCAAGCACCAGTGACCCTGCACGTCAAACAGTGCAGCGTTTCACATACAAGCTAACTTACAGCAAAGCCACGGACCCAGTAACACAGTGATGTCTGTAAAGCTCCAGATTCGAGATTCTCAAACGTTCTCAACAGTATAAAACACTCCAGAAGCTGAAGTAAATTGTATTACCTCTACCTGACCTCCCTGGCCATTTTCACCTATGGTCAGAAAATTAGAGCTGTGAATTCAGTCTGCTATAGGAGAAAGGCTGGTCTTATAACTGTGTTCCTTTCCATGTTCTCGTGTCATGTTAGCTACTGCTGTAGTGGGTGGGTAGCTTTTATTCTTGATACAAGTATGTGTTTTTTTTTTTTTTTTTTTTTTTTTTTAAATGCTTATGATGCTTATGAGAAATAGCACTCCTCGTGCAAGAAAGGCAGGCGGTACTTTCCAGGATTTATGTTATTTCTCTAAGGGCCTGTAGGGGATGTAGTTCCCTTAGCAGATAGCAGCAGTGATTGCTTATCTCCCCTGCACCGGCTACCAGCTAGGATACAGGTTTAAAATTATATTAAGCTTGGTCTTATCCAAAGATAGTTTTTAGGACAGGAAAAAGTCCTGACCAACTAACAAGGGAGTGATAGAAAATCCGTATCATTTCTATTTAGAAAAAAAATAATATATATATATATTTAGGAATACAATCGATGAGGAAATATGTTGGATTTTAGAGCTTTAGTCTTTGAACATGGATAGATTTTGCTACTCTGAAGAAATGATTCTGATGTGAAGAAATGTTAAGCACATATAGCCAGACTATAAGCTTTGGAAGAAATCTGCAGGAGCGGTCCATGGTTTTCATCAGATCCTGGACAATTTTCTAAGAGTATCAGAGTGATAAATTATAGCAAATATGGCAAATTTGCTTCAACATGAGTTACAATAAAATGCAATTCACTTCCGTTTGTAGCCATCATCAGGCCTACAAAGACAAAAACTGATGAACGTGTATTATCCTTTTCATGCTTTCCTCCCCCAGAGCTGCAACACTTTCTGAGTTGTTCCAGGAAAGAAACCGGCAGCACCAGAAATCACAGTAATGGGTAAGGGCCAGGCATGCTCGTGGCAGGGTGCTCTGCTGTGATTTTGGTCCTTTTGAGCCATTAAGTTACAAGTGGGGAAGGAGACTAAGAGCAGTGAACCTGACCACAGGTTACAACTAGTAACAAATGTAAACTAAAGGTAAAGGACATCTTTAACAGTGCCTTCTTAGCAAAACCGGTTATGCAGTTGTTAAGCATTTTGTCAATGCCACCTTACGATAATCTCTGGTATTGCAAGTGCAGCACTTTTTAAAAAGAAAAATGCAAATGCATGGGGTTTGCCATCAGAGTTTACTCTCTGTACTCTCGGATCAGATCCTGAGAGGCTGCAGAAACACACAGTAAAAACACCAGCCTGTCTCCTGTGTTGGGGAGGTCGTAGGTGGTGTAACGTCCTGCTGCCTGTCTGACAGCAACAGAACGTCTGGCAGAGGTGAAGTTACATTTCTGTTGGGACCAGTGGTCCTCAAGCAAGGGGAAATAACATGGAAACATGGGACTCTTGCCTGAGTTGCTTTTGCTTCACATTTTCCCAGGAACATTTCAGTGGTGTTGGCATGCATTACGATACAATACAATGGTATTATATTTCCAGTTAAGGTTGCAAGTGATCAGCAGGAGAGGAACTAACATGTTTAGAGGGCAAGAGGAATGCAGTTTTGGCCCAAATGTTCTTCAATGGACAATCTGACTCTGCTGATCTGTTCTTTTGTGGTTCCACAGGAGAAACACACAGCTGAAAAAGCCTTTATTTTCCTGCAGTGATGAGTGTGCTTGTAAAAAGGCAGAAGTGGGAGATTTTATGCCTGTGCAGTGGTAATATATTATGTCTCTGTAAGACATATTATAGCTGTAGGTGCAACAGGCAGTCCTCACTGGGGTCTGTTAGCAGAGATTGTGTGTGTGTGTGTGTGCTTGGCAAGGAGGAACGATACAGGCTAACTTAAAGCTGGCTTGGTACTTGTAAATACATTTTAAAGACACGATACTTGTAAAATCATATCCTCATCTGATGGCCAAATGCAAAAATGTTTTGAATGTTGCTGGGAAATCTGGAATGTGCTGATGGGAGAGACCAAGAGAGCCTTCAGGGTTATGAAGCTGCTGTCAGGGAGGGATGTTCTCTGTATTGAAGGGTTGCAACTGGCCAAATGAACTGTTTGTCTGAAATAACTTCTCCTTTGCATTTTTGTTTCTGTCTGACTTACATGTATTCTCATGTAGGGCACTTTTAGCATCTTTTGTGTAACAGTTGTTTACCATAATATAGCTGTGCTGAAAGTGAGACCACAAAAAAGGTAGGTAGTTGTGTGTCCAAGCAACCTGCCTGTGAGCTGGAGAGGAGAGGATGAAGAAGTGATCAGATAAAATGGGATGTGGAGCAGAACCACAGCCTCGCTAACCAAGGCAAGTATCCTTCGACCCGATTTTAAGTAATGCAGCCACAATCAACTGCATTTTGGTTTTGCAAAAGTGATGCCTGGCCTGAAAGAGTACACAAACCAAAAACTACTTTTCCCAGTTAGCTTTGTGTCATTCTGTGAAGGAAAAAAAATACTTAACTGTTGCCCACATGCAGTATTTGGTGGCAAAACAGAAAGAGGTATGTACTTCCTCTCAAGGTCAGGCTTTGCTTGGTGAATAAGGCTCTGGGAACTTCTAAATTTGGCCCTGTTGTATTGGTCTCTGCAGAAGTTGAACTGGAGGACAGATGTGGGTTTCTTTGAATATTTGATATCAAGCTTGGCATCAAGTCTGGCGTTTGATTTGAAATGAAATATTCTTCCATGAAGACTGCCTAAATCTTTCACTAGAGGGCATCAGCCGGCCAGGAGAACCGCTCCCACAGGCAGAAAACCTTTTCCTGAAAAAAAATCCTGGTACCCGAGAGGTGTTTTATGCAAGCCTGCAGCTCACCGGGTCTTTGACAGAAACTTGTTTGGCTAGCTACCACAAAAACGTCCTTTAAACCGAGGTATCTTAAACAGCCCTAAACTCTTTGTGTAAGTAATGACCGTAACTACCAAATAGGTTGGCTTTGCCCAGTTGGAAGGGGAGTGATTCCCTGTCTTCTCTTTGCGGTGACAGTGTACTCACACAGAGTAAGGCTGCCTTCCTCCTAGATAACCCACCTGAAAGAGCAAGGCACGGGGGGCTGTATTCCACGGTGCTGCCTGTAACAACCCTCACACGACAAAGCTTGGACTCCTCGCTCCCGCGTCCCTTGGGGCGGGCGGGCGTACTTTGATGTTTGTTTAAACTCATTTATTTTTGTACAGGTGTGCTCGCCCTCTCCTGAGAGTCGAGAGGTCTCCCAGCGGCCCCACACTGCCCATGACGGAGCGGGGAGATGGCGACTGCCACCTCCGCCGGGCGCTGCCCGCACCAAAGATGGCGGCGGCGCTGAGGCGGAAGGGGCGGCCGGGCGGAGCGGGGCGGTGCGGGGCGGAACGGGGCGGTGCGGAGCCGTCCGGCCTTCCCCGGCCGTGCGGGGAGCCGGGCCGAGCGGTGCGCGGGGGTCGCGGGCAGCCGCCGCCATCTCAGCCCGCATGGGGCTGGCGCGGCCGGGCCCCGGCGCGGCTTGAGCAGGGGCGGGAGGCGCGGCGCCATGCAGTGCGCCGACCCCGCGGCCGCCATGAAGGGGCCGGAGGGCGAGGGCAAGGCGGAGCCGCCGGCGGCGGCGGGGCAGAGCGGCGGCGGCAGCGGCAAGAGCGGCGGGGGCCGCGGCGCCAAGGGCTGGCACTACAGGTGGGCACGGCGGGGACGGGGCGGCGGGAGGCGGCTGCGGGAGCCGCCGCTGCCTGCGGAGCCCGCGGAGCCCGGGGCTGGTGCCGGGCTGGCGGTGCCCTCCGCCGGGATAGCTCGGGCAGCGTCCGGGGAGGCGGCAGCCAGCTGCAAGCCGACTCTTGTTATAGTTCTTAATTTGTATTATTATTATTATTTGTTAGATTGCCTCGCGGCTTCGGTGGGGGTGTGCGCCTTCGCTTTGAGGCGGCTCTCATGTGGTCGGGGGTGAGCAGAGCCACATGCTCACGATGTGGGTGCTGCTGGGGGACGCGCCCTGCTTGCTGCTGCTCCTTCTTTTTACCCCCATTAGACTATGGAAACCCATTCAAAGTTGTTGGAGGCGTTCCTTCCTCTCTTCGGCATTTCCAAAAAAACCCAACAAAACAACTTTGTGCTAAACTCTAGCTTGGCCTGCCTTCTTTGAGACTGTAACCTCGGTATTTTCATTGAAGCAGTGTGTTTCAGTTCCTGCCAGAAACTCGCCAAGTGTCACGGCTTTGCCTGGTGTGTTTTGGGGGTGGCCGCTCACCGCCAGCCTGGTTAGTCAGGTAGGGTGAGGGAAGCGTGGGGAAAGCTGACCACAGAGGGTCCATTAGAAATGGATTCAAATTAAAATGCTTCCTCTGAACGAGCGATCCCCCTGTGTGTTAAGGGGATTTGGGGGTTTTCATGTGTTTTTTTTTCCCTAACGTGTTTTCTGGTTCGAGGAGTCTCTGATCCCGTCCAGATCAAGGACATCTAAGGTTTGAGGGACTTGTGACTGCTTTAGGACTTTCATCCTTGACTGGAGTTGGGCTGTGTTGCCATTGGAAACAATGCAGTTGTGTGAAGTTTGCACGTTTCTCCTGCTAATGGAGACCCTCCAGAGCAGTCAGTGGACGCTCTGCTGTGTCCTGTGTCCTGCTCCTGGGGGCAGGAGAAGGGGCGCCTTGTGCTTCTGCACGGCATGGAAGGGGGTCACCCACTTGCCTTAGAGAAACAAACGCCTAGGCCCAGCTTGCAAGGGTGCTTCATGCCTAATGATTTTAACAGGGAGCGAGCGGCGCAGGCATCTCTGAGCATCCAGGTCGTAAGTAACTTCCTTTTGAAAGTCCCCTTTTCAAGATTATCCACCCCGCTGTTCTGTTGCTCTTGCTCAGTGTTGTGGCTTGTAGGACAGAGGTTGTGCTGACCTGCTGAGCCCGCCTGCTTTGCGCCTTGCTGGGCTCACTGCAGCCAGCAGGAATTGCCCATGTTAAGCCTTGCGACTACCAGTGTGTGGCTTAAATTGCTCTGATGCTGTAGTGGAAACTTTTTATTTTGTAGGTCTTTGGGACAAGTTTAATATATTAATTGTGTTATGGTGGACGCTGAGGTACCTTGCAGTTAATCTCCGCTCTGTTGGAAATCTATTTACAGCTCTGTTTGACTTTTTATATTTAATTAGGGACAAAACATCACCTTTTCCCCCTGCCTCCCTAGGATGGTTTCCTGTCGGGATGCTACAGTTTAGTTTTTGCTCAGTGGATTACTTTTATTATGGAATGTTGTTGAGTAAAGGAAGGCCTCTCTAGTAATAAATGGGTCAGTACCTAAAATACTGGGTTTAGAAACAGATTTCTGGTGGTGGAAGTTCTCTCATTTTAACTTTCCTGGCACAGGATGTGGGCAATGCATGGTCATGCACTGTAGCAGAAGTAAGGTCCTGAAGTACTGTGTCAGCACAGACTGTATCTGGTGCAGAAGTGTAACTCTGTATTTGGTGAAGTGTCTTTTCCAAAACAGCTGGAGCATGGTTGTAAGACAAATGGGACCAGTACTTCATACCCCACTGCTATGAATGGGGAATTATGATGGTGTGTGGGGGGGAAGGGGACAGAAATCTTCAGCACTGCTGGAACCTGAAATAATGGCAACTGAATCTCAAAGGGTTGGAAAGTCATGCTTCCTTGGTGTACGGTGCACGTCCAGAGAATATTAAAAAATGGAGCAGAAAGTCTAACTTTATATTTTTTGTAGGGAAATAGTAGGGAGGTTTTTAAAGAGCTGTAGTAAAGGGTTAGGCCTAATGTTTTTCAGTGGAGGAGAAACCACCAGAGGCAGCTGAATGCTTCAGGTTATGTAGAAGTATAGATAAATCTCTTTGCAGACGTGCGCTACTCAGAGCCTGTGTGTGTGATGAGTTTGGGCAGCCCATACAGTGGTGCCTTCTGCAGGTTGTACGGCTCAGTTTCTTCAGAGTGAAGGAAGGTACTTTTTATTTTTATTTTTTGACCTAGCAGAAGTTGAGTATGGGAGTCTGGAGAAACTGCACTTCTAGACATCTGACAGGAAATTGTCTTGCTTACTTATGGATGTGTGATAAGTCTCAGAGTGTGTCTGAGAGCAGCCAATGCTAAGCTGCCTTTTCTTGACTGATACCAGTAATAGTGTGAACATTTAGTTGCAGTGAAGTAGATAAGAAAGAGTCTGAGAGGCTGTGCTGCATGCTCAACTCTTTATCCCTGTTTCCATTTAGAAAAACAGTTAATGTGAGATGAGACTACTGAATAGCTTCAAATTATTGAAGTTTACTTGGTAAAGTAATTTAAAATTATAACTTTTTGTTTTAAAACTGCTTCTTTATTTTCAGCAGTTATCAATTTAGGAAGTGGCATTTCCCATTTGCATTCAGCAATTCTACTTTTAATCTTGTCCATCTTCATTAATTTTTGCATTGCTCTAGATTGAGTGAACAGAGTAGCTTCAAAGCAGTGAGAGAAAGGGGACAGCTTTGGCAGGTACTCGTGTGATGTGTGAATCATAGTCATTCAAATAACATAAAAATTTCACAAGCAGAATCTGTATCTGTGAGCTAAATAGAAAGCTGGTCAGAGTACTTGCCAAGGAAATATAACAAATCCTCTCAGCCTGCCTTGAGGGAATTTCAGATAATTTTGAGAGAAATGACTTGCAATAATTGGTTCTCGTTTATCTACGAAGCTAAAAGTTCAAGGCACTGCAGTTGACTAGAGAAATGAGATTGTCTTTCCCCATTGTAGATGTGCTAATGTGCTGTCCTCTCACATTTTTCTTCATGGTTCTGTTCTCAAATGCATAAATCAATTCAGTTTCTATTAAAAGGGCTCACAGCACTTCTTCCCTTGCTTGTAGAAATATATGTACGTGCTCATTAATTTCCTAGTGATAGCTGATTTTAAGATTACAAGTTATATTTCAAAACCTGTTTGCTTTTTAGTTCCTCATGTCTTCTTTTTGGTAACTGTCTTTGTTCCTTATTTCTTAAACGGCTTAGGCATCTGTTCACTATGGATGTTGCCACAGATATTTATAAAGTGTTACAGGTCAGATGTCTTTTGCTGTTTTTCAAGGAAGCAAGTCAACTTTATCTGTTCTTGAAAGTTTACTAAATGCTGCAGGGTTGTGAATTAGTATATAAGAACATTTCAGTGGAAGTAGTTTCTAAGGCAGAGAGTCAGTTTCCTAGACTTTTCCCTCTAGGGGTGAGAATGACAGGTAAGAGAGTTCCTCATGCTGGATGCATTCTGCGTGCTATTAGTTATCAGCTTAAGATGGTTTCTCTTGTTATATTACTCCATGGGCCTTTGGGCCTGAGTAAAAGAGGCTGAGAGTGAGTAAACAGCAATGCAAACAAAGAGGAGAGAGAGGGCTTTGGCAAAAAGAGCAGCATTATAGCATCATAACTCTTTTAAAAGTCAAATTCAGAAAGCTAAGAAATTTAACGCTGGGTGACAGTTGTCTTTTTAACGGCTTTGTTTTGCAATTGACACTGACTGCTCTTTATAAACGTGCACACACAAAAAAAACCCAAACCAACAACAAGCGCTCCCCCCAAAAACAACCAACCAAAAAACATAAAGAGTTACTGACCTTATGTCAGTCTTCTTCTGTTGCACTACTGCATGCTCATCTGCTCAAATAGAACAGGCAGCTGAAACACATGGGTACATTTTAATTCTATATTTCAAGATGATTGTGGACCTTTCTCCATAAAATAATACCATGGGAATAGTGTTTTAAATGAGGTGGTTGTTGCACTTGTGAGTTTGTTCTCAGTTAACTTGGGGTGACTAACAATCTGCTGCACTTCGGACAAGCGGAAGCAAAGTGTGTGAGACTGAGCTAAACTGTGGAAGTGCTTAATTACTATTATTTTTGTTCATGCTGTCTTGTGAAGTGAATTAATTAGCTCTAACAAAGGGAAGTGTCTTGAAACTGATACCATCTTCTTGAGCAGATGTTGATAAGAGCCCTTTTTATTGAGGGTGGAGTTAATGTCGGTCTTAGTTGTGAGGAAAATATGTAGAGTTTTTCTAGTTTCTGTGTTTTTCTGTTCTCGTTCCAAGAATGCTTAATCTTGGAGGATAAATTTCATGTGTTTCGCCCTTTAAAGCTGAAACCAGCTTGGCAGAAGCAGATAAACTGGGTAACGGCAACGTAATGTTTAACAACGCTTCCTACAGTGAACCTCTCCCTTGCTGATCCTTCACTCCTGTCTCTGAACCAGCGTTTCTCATTATAGCATTAATGTAAGCATCTAATTCTTGCTTAGGCTGCCATACGGTGTATTAGCTGGCCTAATTAACTTTGGACTCCTGAGAACAGGCTGGAATTTAAGTCCCTATCACTTGAAAAGTATAAAAAAAGAAACATTATGCAAATGTCACGCTGGGACAGCTCCCAGTAAGGAAGTACCTGGAGTGCAAGCATTTTTATTCCCTGTCTCCCACGTCCTGGGGTTTCTCCCTGTGCTGTCTGGAGCTAATTATTTGGGGTCACACGTGGGGTTTTGGTACTGGGTGTCCCCAAGCCCCCTCCAGGCCTTAACATGGCGTTACCTCAGGCTCCTCAGCTCGTGCGGCGTTCCCACTGCCGCCCAGCTCTGTGACATCATGGCAGAGCCCACCGCTTCTATTTATTACTTATTACGTTTCTGTGGGGGGTTTGCCCATTGGATGATGGCTCTGATGTCATGCTTGCGTCACGGTGACCTCAGCTTGTTTCTGAAGGCCTGTGATGGCACTCAGCCATCTGGCGGTGGAAGGCCCCAGCTGCTGGGGATCTCACAGCGCCGGTGGTCGTGCGTGCTGCCCTCTGTTCTGGTGCCAGAAGTCAGACGTGGATGGCTGTCACGTTCATTTACCGTGGTGGTGGGAAGTGGCTGAAAACCCCCGTGCCTGGATTTATTTATCCTCGTTTGAGTCCTTGCCTAACGAGTATACCGTGTTCATAGCACCCACTGAGAAACGCTGCGCTCAACGTAGTTGTCTCTTCACAACACACAAGAAGGCCATGTTTAAAATGCTCAGCTGCTTATGTCAACCCCACGATCCGTTCTTTGTTATTAAAACGTTAAGATAATTATTTATCACATTTATTTTTGTTCTTGCTGAAGCCCCAAGCACTTCTCAAAAGGCAGGTGAGCCGTTGGCGCTCACAGACTGGAAGAACGGAGATGGAGCAGATGACAGCTCAGATTCATTGTGAATTGAAAGAAGTGTGTGTGTGAGTGTGTAATAAGTGGGTACAGTTGGGGAAAAACAGGTTTGGGCAACTTAAATAGTCTGTGGTGATGGCTGGTGTTCTAGCAGGGACCTGAACTGGGGTGGCGAGCTCTGAGTTTGTGTCTCCAGCCCTGTGGCTGCTCTGTGAGCAGCTCTCAAGAGCCGTATCCCTTTTCTGCTTCCCAGAGCAGGCTGTAAAAGCTGCTGGGGCAGGAGCAACAAACGTGGGAGTTGGTTCTGACATGCGGGATACTTTTCTTAATACTGGGATATTCATTCAGAGTTAAAAATTAGGCTGAACAGAAAAAGCAGAAACTTTAAATAGCCTTTAACCATCAAATAATTGGTGCTTTTTCCTGGAACAGGCTAATGGCCATTACAAGCGCCAATCCTGGAAGCGCGAAGGGTACTTTTTCAACTTGTCTTTTCTAATGTAATCGTGTAGCAGCATGTTAATTAAAATCGCCTACAATATTAATATCCTCCTCTGCCACACACACTCTCTCCCTAGAGAGAAGATGAAAAACAAACTGCGTGTGACCTAATCACACTACTTAATGTACAAGCAGAAAGTGCCTGCTGCTGCTGGTAGGTTGTCCTAGGCTGGTTCTTGTGCTGTACTCACAGTACCATGAAAATCACAGCACCTGTGCATGGACCCCTGTTTACTTAAGGATGTTGCCTTGACACACATGCCCATCATCAGCTGGTGCTGATGAGTTTTTATTGTAGGGGATCACTGCTTGCTGATAGTGCTGTCTGACAACTTTCATTTTAGGGTGCTTGCAAAGCTTATATGGTTTCAGGTTTTCTGTACTGCACATCTAACGAAGAAATGCAACAGGCTGAAATGGGGTTGGAGAAGTGCTGTTATTTTGTGTGTTAAGCTGACAACCTCATGTTTGACAACCTGGGATGCCTCTCTGCTTTGGAGCAGGAACATCAGTGTCATGGGGAAGGCTTTTTGCCTTGGATGTGCCTTTCTGTCTTTCACATGTTAATTTCTAAGTTTTTGTGTCTGAAAATCTTTTAAAATGTGATTAGTGTTTAGGCACTGACGTTAATTTCCAACAGAGCTCAGTTTGCCTAAGTTGACTTCATTTGCAGTGGAGGTGCAAGGAGCGAGTGGTCTGCAACAGAAAGCCAAAAGTCTTCTGGATAGAGCTGCAGGATGCTGTGTTAATGTGCTCGTTTCTCACCCTGGCTCTGACCTCCTCTGTGCTAACAGTCATGCTGTTTAAGCTGTTTTTCCTCTGTAATCACTAATTGTATGTTCCTCTTTCTCAGAGGCCTAGTTTGGAACAGTTGGCTCTGATTTTGCAGAACTGTTGCAGGGTCACAGCTGCAGCTGAAATCACCAGAAGCTGTGATTTGAAAATATCAACTGCAAAGATATGGTAGGGAAAAAAAATTGGGCCACAGCGAGCTCAAAGCTAGGAAGGCTGAAAATTCACTGTACATCAGTTCCCTGTCAGTAAAATGGGATGACAGTATCCTCTTTCTTTATTGTTTGGTGCATCACTCCTTCATAAACATCGCTAACAAGCACAGGAGAAGAAAATCATAGGAAAGCTTTTTGCTGGAGCATGAATATCAAATGAATAATGCCTGATGTTCACTGTATGATGAACAGGAACGGTTTTGAGTAATTTCTTGTCTGGGGATCACTGTCCATTTAAAGCACTGAATGAGAAAGTAGTCCTGCTATTTTTGTTTATTGTGATAACCATGAGTGGTTAAACTAACACAAATGCTTTCTTAATTAGCGCTTAAACCTGCTGAGTACCTCATGCCTCAAGTTTAATGTAGGAATATTTTGGGTTAATTTCTGTATATCTAAAAGGTATAGGATAGTTTGGGTTGGGATATCTCTAGTCCAGCCTCATGCGCAGAGCAGGGCCAGCTTCACAGTTATAACAGGTCATTCAGGGCCTTCTCCAGTTGAGTTTTGAGCATATCCAAGGATGGATATATTTGTGCTTGCTTGGAAATAGTAATTTTTATCCTGTGTTTAACCTGAAATGTCTCAAAGATTGTTCAAAAATAATAAATGCCTCTACTTTTCATCTGGATAGCTAGTCAGTGTACGTACCTACGTTTAAGAGCTCCTAGGTTAGAAGCAGACCAAAATGCCCGAGGGAGAAATATGCATAGCAGTTGATGAGCTAAAACGTGCTGGAGTGTGCTTAGAGTAACTACCTGATGCAGAGGTTTTAACACCAGTGTCTGTGACTAGTACTTACCAGGGTCTGCCGCTTTCTGAAGTGCTGTAGACAGCAGATATTGCAGAACTTCAGAGGTGCTCATCCATCAGTGTGTTTGCCCAGCTTACGTTGCGTTGTTATGTTACGTTGCTGCTATTTGCTGAGCAGAGCAGCTTTAACTGGTCCGCTGCTTGAGCTTTATGAAACTAGACTTGAAGGGAGAGTTTTGGTTTCTGCTAACAATAATACATGAAGTTGTGCATTATGGTGTGCATATGGTGATAACATGAATGCTGTTAGTTACAGGAAGCAATAGTTGTGCTCCAGGGACATAAGGTGGAGAGTTCATACCTCTTGAGCTGCCTGGTTTTTGTACCTTCCACCTCTAAGATATTGCTGTGAGTTAAATCTACAGTTACTTGTTCAGCAATAGCTTGAGTACTGGTTATCCTTGCAGAATAATCTGCAGGGCTGGCTGCTGACTCTCAAGTCCAGCTTCAATTGTGTTATGCTGATGCAAACCCACAAATAAATTGTGTGTGGGTAGAGTTCATGCTGACTTGAGCTCTTTACATACATGCAAGAGAAATTGCTTAGCTGAAACTCACTGCAGTTTTTTTTTTACAGGCAGAGGAGAGCTAAAGAGCTCTTTAAATGATAAAGTAGTTAAATATTACCAGCTTTACAGTAGTCCAGTGAGAGCAGTATTTTGATTCTTATTCATTAAATGGTCTCTCTCCTTTTCTTTTTCCCATTGCTACCCTACAAAAGCGTTACAGTATTGTTTCATTTGTGTATAATTGATCCGTGGCCTTTAACGCAGAAAAGAGAACTGTAAGTTTAATTAGTATGGCCTTAAAAAAACAACACAACAACAGCAGAAAATGTTGTAAGCTGGATTTGTCATGTTCACCTGGAGAACTTAGTGCTAGTAGAAAATTTAGGTGTAAATGCAACCGCCTTGTCAGTAACTTGGGCTTGCAGGGCTTGGGCTCATTTTGTGTCCTTCATGGCAGATCTGTGCTTCTCTTCCAGTTCATGTGCGCTCCTAACGGTTTACAGGAATATGCGGAGAAGTTCTTATATTTAACACAGATGTGTGTTGCTAGCATGTTTTCATGCTTGCAGCCAGTCGTTCAGTTCACAGGGTTTACTGTCAGTGTTGTTGTCATGTTGTTGGACCTTTCTTCTTTTCACTTGTTTGTTGGTTTCTAAACTCGCAGTCGAACGCAGTAGAAACAGATGAGCTGACAAACAGCAGCTCTTGTGGCTACTCTACAGTTGACTGCATGATATTGTTGGTGAGTTGCATGGCCAGGTTAGCTTTTTATTTCTTCCAAAATCATTCGGAAAAGCAGACCTAATGTGTTGCTGCAAGCTGGATGAAGGTTCCTGCCTTGCCTTGCTGGGTGTGCCGGCAAACCTGCTTTTGCCCCAGAGAGCTGTGGAGTTGGGATGTGCTGAGCCTGCTGGCAGCTTCTCAGGACCCAGTGATCTTTACAGTCACGGAAGATAATGTGCAAAGTTTCCACACTGACATAACTTTTTTTCCCCCTTTATCTTCTCTTCCTCCTCCCCGCCTCCTTTTAACGAAAAGGGGAATTAATACATTGTAGCCAAGCACTTTGCAGTGGTATATGAGGAATAAGCAAGGTATTACAGACCAAGTTCAGTAAAAAGAGGTTCCTGCTGTTTTTTCGAACTGTGTAGTCAGAGCCGTTCGTTGGTTTGCATTGTTATGACTGTGCTTTCTTCAGATTCACGTGCAGTCAGCAGCTGCTTGAAGCTTACGGAAATCCGCGGGGAAGCCTTTGGCTGCTGCTGTGCTCCTCAAGCAGCTGCGGGGCCTGCAGAGGCCTGGCCGCTTTGAGTGTCCCCCATGGTGCTGCCTGGGCCCCATCAAAATTAAAATTGGCTGAGGGACAGCCTTGAAGTGTGCTGTGAGCCCCGTCCTGGTGGATAGGTGAATTTTCGTGCTGCTCTTGGCAGCACCCTGCTTGTGAGGGGTGAGAAGAAGAGGTGGGGAGGTGTCTGCGCAGAGCCTTCCTCTTGGAGAAGATGTTGGCTCTGTGCAAGGTGGCTTGGCTGGAGCTCCTGCAAGACGTCATCGTGGGGCTGCTGTGCCTCAGCATCTGTGTTCAAGACTTGGGTGCTGCATGTAAACAGGATACAGGAGGAATTTGGCCCTGCCATCACCCGCTCTCCTTCCTCCCCCGAGGAGGAAACCAGCCTGCAAGGCACCGACAGCTGCTGCAGCTTAAGGGGCATAGCAGAAAAGGACAAGTAAGGGGAGAAAGGATAAATAAACTAACGGTAATCCTTGGTGAATGTTTTATTCCTCTCGTCTTTGAGTGGTGCTTGGGTATCTAAAAATATGGCTTGTGGAAGACATCACTGGAGATGGGGTGGGGTTGTCCTCTGAGAAGAATACGAACCATTTTGTAATTTCTCATAAACTTTAATCGCTTGCTTACAGGGACAATTTTAGTTTATAAATATTGTCGAGTGGGCTGAAAAAGTGAGATAGGTGGGCAGCAAAGTTCAATAGTGCTCAGCCTTCAGGAAAAAAAAAACACATTTATTGAGGGGTAGATGTGCTGGGCTGAGGTTCAGGTGCTGTACCACAAGTTCCTGCATAGCTTTTTCTTGGATTATGATTTGCAAGGAGTAATTACTTAAAGTAGTTCAGCAACTGTCAATCTTTTTTTAAATGCTTAACATAAACTGGTGCAACACTTGCACTCCATTTTTTGTCATCTTTTCAAACAAGGACACAAACTTCTATGTAAGTTGTGGACTCATTGTGGCTGAACTGTTCCTGTTCCTTTGACAATCTGAAACTGCTGTGAGCATTTTGAGTAGCAGCAGCAGCAAGTTGGCTATTAAAAGATATACTACCTGTAGGTACACATGTATGCGTGTAGCTAGCAGCAGGTTTTGCTAAAAGGGAGAAAGATCCCAGTGCAGCCAGGCCTTGCTGTGAGTGTTGTGCGAAGTTGCTTAGTGGTTATGGTCACTTCTGAAACCTGTTTTCTAAAAGTCAGAAACCCCAAAGTGGGGTATGATAGGGGCTTCTGAAGTTCTGCAGACAACTTTAAAACAAGTTTCACTATTGTTTCATAGGAATAAATGCTGGCAAGGGCTCTAAGGATGTTACTCATTTTACCACTGCTGGTGCTATGGTTATCTGAGCAGAGCCAGCACCCAAACCACTTGCTCTCAAAATCTGCCATCTCAGAAGCTTTCTGTAGCTCCCTGAAGAGCCCTGTTTATTCCATTCTTGTGTAATATTACTTTTTTTTTTTTTAAACAGGGTCTTAGCTACCTTATGATACTGCTTTAGCTGATGTTACAACATTTAATTTTAACTCTTGCTCTGGAGGCACTTACCTTAAAATTATTGAAGGGAATGCTCTGGTTACAATTCTGTGGCCTTGTTGTTTGTTAATAATGTTGAGCATGTTTTGCTGTATTCCCAGGAAAGTACTCGTGTTTACACAAAAGAAGATTAGGAGGTTAGCTCTGTTCCTGTAAGAGGGGTGGACAGTTACAAGATAGTAACAAAATCTATCTTTTGTGTATTATGATTTGCAGTCTGAATTTAAACTTTTTTTTTTTTAGTGTATAAAAATGTTACTTATTTAAAAATAAACCTTTCTTCAAGTGTTGAAAACTCTGAGGCCCATGGTGTGTGAATTTGTGCTGGGAGAGTGTGATTGATGCCTATGAGGGCTATGTTCTTGCTCTTCTACTTGTTTGTTTGTTTGCTTCCAGGCTCTTACACTGTCAAGGAAATGTTTTAAATACCGGCCGAGTTTCTCATACCCTTTGGGCAGGTTAATCTGTGGCACGCATGGCTGCTAAAAGTTTGCTCAGCCTTTAGTGGGGTGAAACCTCAATATAGTCTCGATGGCTTTCACAGTTCTGTTGAGGGACACAGTCAAGGTGGAAAACAATGTGACCAATATTGCCTAGTCTGACAAAATCAGCTTTGCATTGAGTTACAGTTCATGACTGAGATGTGGGGTCAAAGTTAAGGCTGCGTTACATGCGTGTACTTGCTGTCACCTTGAAGATGGGCACTTCCTCGGGCTTCTCTGAGGGGCTGTTGTCCATTTTCTTCAGCCAAGCCATCAGTCATGGCACTACCCAGGCCAGAGGGAGTTGGTGAAGAGGGGGCTAGTATTTCTGGAGGAGCTGCTGTGTCCTGTTTAGCCGTGGGACTGGCCGGAGGGCTCCTCCCTGTGGAGAGAGACGCGGGTGAAGGAGAAGTTAGTCAGGTGCTGAGGTGACATGGCGGTACCGCTCTGGCAGTGCTGCAGGTGGTGTTTCCTACAGACAGACGGATCAGTTGTCTCGTCATTCCCACTCAAAGCTGTGTAATAATTTTAATTAAAGACACTTTAAACTTTCCACTGTTGTCCAGTGAATGAACTTCTGAGGCCATGCACACGGTCCTGCTGTATTCGTTTCAGTCTGAAGCCACTTCTCTCATTTTGTTCCCTTCTGTTAAGCGCACCCCTGGTTGGGGCAGGCCCTCAGCGGGACAGGGCAGCAGCTCTTCCCTGAGCTCTGCAGGCTGTGATTGAAAAGCAACGGTGAAGTTTGGATTTGCTAGGCAAAATGGAAATCAATTAGCTGTGACTAGGGACAATTTTCAGAACATTAAAGACAAGTTCATGCACTTCTATGACTACAATCTCACAGTTCTCAGCCTAATTGTGACGGTGAATAAGTCTAAACTGCGCTTCCCTTGTATGCCGTAACAGCTAATGAGGGTGTGTTTGGTCATGCTCCGTAGCGTTTTTATGAGTTTAAGATGTATGATAGCCCAAATACTCTCTGCTCTCCTGGGTTTTGTTTTTGTCTGCATAGTACCACTTAATGAGCTATTCCTAATTAAATTCCTAGCTAGTCCCACTGGCTGCTTTCCATTGCAGGGTAGTACTGTCATACTGACAGCTAGTGTATGTGTTTTTCTGTTTTTAAATGTAACGTGAAAAATCAACTACTTGGTTTTTCTTCAAAAACGTGCATTGCATCTCTTCGGATAACGTTACTGTATGCAGGGGCTTCCTCATATGGCAGTGACTTACTGTGAGGTTGTTTTCAGTAGTGGTGTCCTAAACAGCTTCCTTTCGGATGAAACTTAGCGTAACATATTAGATACCTGACAACTCAATAAACGTAATCTGGTGATACTGACTCTGTTTAGAAATGAAGCATGGACAGCAGCTTCAGCTGTTCTGTAACATGTACACTGATACTTAGCCCAACTATATAGGGACACAAATCCATGAATGAACGTGTTCCCTTGGCTCTAGCAGTCCTGTGTGTACCCACCTTTCCACCCTTTCTGATAAGGGGGCACTTTGACCACTTAATGACTGACACAGGCTGCTGCTCCAATGGACTCAGAATAATTTTCCCTTAATCTTCAACATTCTGTGAGCTACAGAAAATTTAAAATTTAATAAGATAGCTTAAATGTTAGATTCTTTTAAAAAGCAAATGATTAGTGTCTGATGTTTGGGTTGTTGTTTCAGTTCTTTGTTGGGATAAATTAGGAACTTATTTCTTATGTTGGACCTGAATTGTGTCTCAGAGTGTGCGTTTCATGATAGGACTGTGCTCTGCTGCACCAGTCAGGGGCATTGCAGTGGCATTTCTAGAGTTACGGGAATGTGCTGTATAAAGTTGAGTTTTAAGCTGTGGTTTTAAGGAGATTAGTTTGTTGCCGTAAGACTTGTAAACCTTTCTTTGGACAATGGATTTTCAGAAGCGCCAATGTATTTTGTCTGTAGCGATGTTAAGTCTCCACACTAAGTGCCCCTTGTGGGTTCTTAGTTTCGGTGGATGTTGCAAGTTCAGACTTCGAAACAACTGGATTTTCCTGCCAGGCCAGAGAAGGAGACATTTCAGGCTTGTTTTATATTTCAGAATATCTTGATATGGCCTGTACATGCATGTTGTCTTCTGCACAGCACCTGTACAATCAGGAAGGATTCTGGAAATTAAAGATGAGCAGAACCATCCGTAGGAATACCCAGGGGCAGGTTTTGGCTAGTGACCATGATCGAGGTTCTCTTAATAATCTAAAGAAAGTTAATTTTGTTTACAAAGCTTACTTAGGTGGGGGAACACAAAACAAAAATATGCATGCTGAGTATATTTACCTGAAACTAGGCTAGAATGACTGTTGAATGAATCTCAAGTGTTGGTGAAACTAGTTATGCCTGGAAATTGTTTGGAGTTCAGTAAGTCCATTTAAACTGTTTTATGAAATAATCTCAGAAATGAGCCTGAAAAATCTGTTAAGTATTGGTAGTTTTTTTTAAAAGATAGTGCCACTCTAAAAAATGAAGGTGAAAATTCATTTTCAGGGAACAGATAATGATGCTTAAAAACTGAAGCTTTACTACTTGATATTATCTGATTGCTTTTCTTTTTCTTTTTGTGATAGTGATCACATGGAAAATATTTATGGCTACTTAATGAAATACACCAATCTCGTCACTGGTTGGCAATATCGGTAAGTTGTTTTTTTTTTTTCCTGGTGTTTTTTAGTAACGTAGACTCTTGGCAGCACCTAAATGAGCATATTTCAGTCTTTTTAAGTAGAAAATGGGAAATTCCAGTGTTATTAGGCAAACTTGATGAAAGTGTCTTACCCTTTTCTCTATATAGGTTGAGCTGTCATGTAGATGAATAATATTTGTATTAAAGCATGATTAAGAAGTTAAAAAATGATTAAGAAAATGTTCTTTTAATTCTCAAAGTCTTGCAGTAGCATTCTTCTGTGAGCACAGTTGTTCTCTTGTTCTATAGAAATCCTAATCTTTGAGAAAAATTTGGTACAAACTTAATTTGTCTGCAGTCATGTTGGGAAAATATTTCATGTGTTTGGGGTTGTACTGACACAAGTCTTTAAGTTTCAGTCCAATCTCTGTGAACTTATAATGTAAGTCTTGACTTCTCACATCTTTGCTCTCACCTACCCTTCTTTAAAGAAGAGGAAAATGCTGACTTTGTTTTGTGTGTTTGCTTTATCACCGTTGCAGATTTTTTGTTTTAAACAATGATGCTGGCCTACTGGAGTATTTTGTGAATGAGCAGTCGAGACATCTGAAGCCCAGGGGTACCTTGCAGCTAGCAGGAGCTGTAATTTCACCCAGTGATGAAGACTCTCACACCTTTACAGTCAATGCTGCCAGTGGGGAGCAGTATAAACTAAGAGGTAGGACCTCTGTTCTTGGCCAGGGGACTCTTCCGCTAGAGGCACTCCTGGCTCTCACCTGTGGCTGCTGCTCTGGGCTTGGCTGCAAAAAGCAAAAGAATTTATTTGACTGACTGCTGTAATGAGTGTTGCGTGTGAAACTTTCAGCCTGCTCTTCAGTTAGTTAAGAGCTATCCTTCCGTACAGATGGTTCCATACTCTTTGGGCTTGATGATGTCCAGAAGACCATGAACTTAAGATGTGTAGGGTGGGGGGTTTAACCTTCATGTATAGTGTCCTTTAAACTGTACTGATGCAGAGCTTTCTAATTCATTGTAGGTAACGTTACTATGTTGACACTTGTAAAGGATTATGTTATTCCTAATGTTCTGTGTGTTAGCTTTCTTGTGGCAGTTAGAGAAGCCCATTCTCTGATTTTGTAGGCTGTTGAAATCTGGGCTAATATATTTTAGTACTTCTTTCTTTGAAGATATGCTGTCTTTTTTTAAATTCAGGGCACCTTATTCTGCTTCCAGGAAAATATGGCACGTTGATAAATTAAAATGTGTGTAGGGAGTAATTGATGAAGTTATTTTAGTTTTATATACAGAAGTTATTTCTGTGTTACAGTTCTTTCTGTGTTATGAAATTAAAAAAAACAGTACCTGCTACTTCTGTTGAACTTGATTTAATGTTATAGCTAATTACAGATCAGCTGAGCAAGTTTTAGAACAAAAAAAAGTTTTGTACTGTTAATGTCCTGTGTCTATTTCAAAGTATCAAGCAGTCTTTTTTGCACATACTTTTAAATGTCTTCATGTACGTATTTCTTTTGTTTTTTTCAGCTACTGATGCTAAAGAACGGCAACACTGGGTTAGCAGGCTACAAATATGCACGCAGCATCACACAGAAGCTATTGGAAAGGTATTGTATGATTGATATTTTCTTGGGCAAAAATAATTTAGGGTGGTGGTAGAGGTAGTTGCAAATGCAACTGTTCTGTTATCTAAGACAAATACTAGAAAAAGGGTGTGTGGTTGTGCCTGAAACTCATGACAAGAAAAATTCCTCTGAGTAATAGCTAACTTGTAATAGAAGTATGCTTTAGGAATGAGACAAAGTGAAGTCACTTTGCTCTGAAGAGCTGACTAGCCCTCCTTGGCCAGGTACTGGTCAGCTGGTGTTTGAACAGGAAGTGGAGCTTAAAGGTCAGAGTACTAGTCTAGTGCTTTCCAGCAGTTCTGCATTTTATTTGTTTATTTTAATGTAACAGGAGACAGGTCTTTAGTCTTACTGAAGCCCTTCCACTTTGGGAGTTTTTCTTAAACTTTTTTTTTGAACCACTCAACAGCTCACAAATGCATTTAGGATGAATTCTCAAGTTTGAGAATGTATCTGAGTGTTGTTTACATTTGCTTACCATGTGGTGCTTGAGAACATAATACATTTTGTAGAAACTCTTAGTAACCACAAAACCTATATTGTAGCTGTATAAAATCTTGCTTTTAAGATAGAGCAAGCTACAAGAGATTGATCCTGAGTTAATGTTTACTTCAATTAATAGTTGTGAATGAAATTCCGTTCTCTCAAATGTGAACTCTATCCTTGCAGAATCCATTAGCAGTCAGTTTCTAGAACTGTTGCAGATCAAGGGCTAATTTTCCAGTCAGAAGTGAAAAGTATTGATCCATCTCATTTCACTGATTGTTTATAATTAGACTGTAAAACAGGGCATCTGTCAACAGATGGTACAAAATACTCTATTTAGAGATTGCTGCCAGTACATTACTATGACTTTGTCATCTGTCCTTGCTGTATACAAGTTTAGAATTAAATGTTCTGCTCTGTGGCTCAAATTAGAATATTTGCTGATTATTAGGAAGTAACTCTTTCTTAATATGTTTATTTATTCACTAGAACAACCCTCCTCTGAAATCTCGCAGCTTCTCTCTTGCATCTCAAGGAAGTGGCAGCTCTCCTGGTGTGCAAAGAAGACCCAGTCAAAACGCAGTTTCTTTTTTCAGTGTTGGACATCACAGATTGTCAACTGGAAAAAGAGTTCCTATTCTGCAGCCAGATCACCTTGTAGATGTTCGAGAGGTTTGTCTTCTAAATTACCTAATAGTCCTTTGAAGGAACTGTCATCTTATATTTAGGATTGTGGAGAAGCCTGCTATTCTTAGTTGGACATATATATTGTCAGTTGCATGTCCCAAACTACTATTGCATAGCCGTATGAGGTTAACTAACTTGCCCTGGCTTGTTGTAGTGGTATGTGGTGTATACTCTGTGACTTTCATGCTCTGCAATAGTATCCTTGTGCTCAAAATGGACTTGTGTATTCTGATCTTTGCAAGTCCTAGCAGTGTAGGTAATGAGGGTTTAACTGTTATGTTGCTTACTGTGCTCTTCCTTTGTTGAGTTACAGAAGAATTGGCTATGCTGTTCTTGTACTTTGTATGGCTAAAGAGAAATTGGTCATGACTGATGGTTAAGAATACTAATACTACTATCTGGTATACTAATTCATGTGTCCAGGGATTGATGTGATTGAAAAAAAAGAGCAAAAGAAAACGAGCAATTTAGAAGTATATATATTTTTTCCCCACTGCACATTCAGATGTAGTGTCCCTTGGGGATTATTACCGGATTATTACCATTCGTCCTGGAATAGAGATTATTACCTGTCCATCTTGTCTGACAGAATGGACTGACTGTTGGTTGATTTAACTCATGAGTATTGACAGCGTACAAATATAAAGCTCCTTCTAAAACAGTTAGTTGCTGAACTGCGAACCTGTGTGATTTTGTAGCAGTTTTGCTATTAACGCGTATTTTCATGTTAGCAGTGTAATTAGCGTAGCATGATACATTTCTTGGTAAAACAAAAAGTCTCAAATGGCAGGCTTTTTAATTTAGCAAAGAATGGTCTAGCAAGCATGGATAATTAGAAGGGTGAGGACTTGCTTCAGAAATATATTTTTAACTTCTCAGATGGCAATACAGCTTTCTAAATTTGAGGGAGGAAAGAGGAGAGTGTGCGAGTTGGAGCACCGAAGCAGTGCCTTGCGTCCTGTAATTGGGATTCTCACTGTGGAGGTTTTCTCAGAGTAAAGTGGAATGATTTTTCTTAACATTGCAAAGAGTGCAGAAAACTTTGTTGTTGTTGTTACTTAGTGACACGATATGATTATGTATCAGTTTTAATTTCTGACCTGTACAGACAATGCTCAGTAATGGTATCCCTTGTAAATGTCAGTCAGTTTGCTCACCATTTTGAAGATAAAATGCGTGGATACAACACCCACAATTTTTTTTTAGATACTGTTAAAATACTTGAAATTACAAAGGGCAGGTGCGTGCCTGTTACACTTGAGCATAATACAGCATGAATACTGCAAATTCAGTTTGAGAAGCTGTGGGAAGAACCCTTCTCTTTCAAATTATCTGCTGCGGGGCGATTCTTTAATTTGGCCATGAGTTGCACTGTAGCTGGTTCTCCTGTCAGTCCCTTTCCCTTCTCCTTCCCCTTGTTCTTGACTGAGTACGTCATGCTGCTGACTTGAAAAGAATGCCTTGCAGAACAGGAGTTCTAAGAGGATCTTTGTGCTGACTTGCAGTAAATACAGGTGCATGTGTTTGCAAAATGAGAGCTATAGCTTGCACACTTCTGACATCCAGTTTTCGACAGCAGTGCTTCGCTCTCTCACCCCCAGCACCATTTCTTTTTTATACAAATCTGATTGAATAAGCAGAAGAATTTAGGATTGTTCAAAGTATGCTCCGTGAAAGGGGAGATGTGTCTGTTTGGACGTCAGTGCTGAATATGGCATGGGTTGTCCTGTTGTGTGACCTGATCCCGGAATGAGGCACTTGGGTGCTACTGCGTGGTGAATTACTTAAGAGCAAAGGTCACCAAAAGGGCTGTGGTTGTTTGTCAATCAATTTTGTGTCCTTTTCTTAACCCAGCAGAAGTTTTAAAAAAAACATTAGGGGAAGAAAAAACACAAAGACTTGAATTGCATTTATGACTGGAAAAAGACGAGGCAAGTATTCTGCTAGTTACATAGCCTTGTCTATGCAAAACATCACCGTTTTGCTAGCTTTCTGGACTGCCGTACTTGGGACAGGCTCAGTCTGACTGTGCACAGTGAACTCTACTTCCAAAGAGCCAAGTTATGTGCAAATTCACACCGTAGCGTGCTCTGTAGCCATGCCCTTAAATTTTCCAAATACCACGTACTGTGAAGTTGGATGAATACCTATTGCTTGAGTAGTGTAAAACCTTAAAAGCATAAAAACAGTTCCTGGAGGAGGTTGCAGGCAGTGGTACAGCAAAAATAGTAAAATACTGCCAGAATTGCTAAATTAAAAACCTAAATAGTACCATAGCAGTGAAATGCATGAATGCATCTTGGATTCTTTTAAGAAATCCTTCTTCTGCTCTGCTTAATCAATCTGTTTTTATGTTTAACTTACCTGCCAGAATGCATAATGATCAAAGGGTTAACGGTATCCAGTTGCATTAATGCTGTTTGTTGTTCCTCCTCAGAAAAGTGACTAGCAGGTAGAGGAGTCTGCTTTCATCCCCATGATTCAAAGTCAGGCAATCTTCTGCTTCTGTAAGCTCAAAGAGGAATTCAAATATTTTTTTTTTCTGAAGACTAATGCTTGATAGCTGGTGTGCATTTCTGCTCTACCTCTTGCAGGCAAATGGGCTGTTGCAAGTTTTGTGATGTTCCAGAGGGAGCAGGAAAGGGACCTGGGGGAGAACAAGGGCAAAAATGACAACAGGAGAGCTGTAATTTCAATGTGTAATTAAGGTGAAAATTCTGCCACTCTTCTTACTCCCTCTGCAAAGTAAACAGTGAGATAGTGATCCTATAGGCATAATAGCAGTGCTGATGATAAATGAGAATCCTGTGCAGTTTGAACTGAACTGAGTGGTAGAGCTCTTTTTCTTTAGAAGGCTGGATCCATTCTTGTAGGGAATGAAAAGATCTGGGTACGCATGGAAAGGATCTAAGATTCTCTTGCGGGCTGTGCAGATCACAGAGCTTAATTACTTTTCACATGGGGTGTGTGTCCCTACAAGCCAAGCCTGAAAGCGTTTGCTATTCACTGCAGCAAGTACTGTGTTCCAATTCCTCTTCACTTATTACTGAAGTAACTGTGATACTCTTCTGTTCATTAATAAGGTGCCATGTATTTTAGTGGTTATTTTGTCATGTATTTAATGATGTTTTAGTGGCTGCATGAAGAAAAAAAAGTGTGGTTAAATTTATACACACCTATTACCTGTTAGTTTTATCATTGTAAAACTTTTATCGTTTGGGGTCCTCTGTGTGCGTGTCTGACACATCATGCAGCACACTTCCAGCACCTTCTGAAAAATACCTGCTTTGTTTGGTAGATGATGTCTCAGGCTGAGGGCCAGCAGAGAGACTTGATCAGGAGCATAGAATGCCTTCCTGTCTCCGGTCACCTCACGTCCTTGGATCAAGACCTATTAATGCTCAAAGCAACTTCCATGGCAACCATGAACTGCTTAAATGACTGCTTCCATATTCTCCAGTTACAACATGCTTCACAACAAAAGGGATCCTTACCAGCAGGTGGGTATAGATGCTCACAGAGAGCTGGACCCTATCACAGATAAGAAGCCTTTCCTTCTTCAGTTGTGAAAAATGCTTGTTCCACTAAATCCAGTTTCCTATGGGCAGAGAAAACTGCTGGCTGCCTCTTTCCTTCTGAGCTTTTGTAGTGTTTCATTTACTGGTATTGTTTAGAACTCATGTAAATATTTTCCTTTTTTTCTCTGGATTTCTTTATTTCTAATTGTTGTGGATCATCTCACAACAGAAAAAAGTACATAAGGCACAACGAGAAGGTGGCTGCCTTTGGGATGTAACTGGCAGCTCAGGAACGGTAATAGTGGAGGGGGAACTTTATGGGGTCGCAGATTCTAAGGATATGTGTTGTCCAGCAGAGCTCTGCTGAATCTCATGCTTTTCTGACTTCTTTTACATACTTAATGCCTATTGTAAGCATTTACATGTGTGTAGCTTTTATTTCTAGTTAAGCATTCAAATACAAAGCTCTGAATTTGCATGGGACATTACTAATACTGTTTATGTATCAATATTCATGTTTTGGCTTAACATACTAGTCTAAAACATGAACTAAAATAAATACTGAATTCCTTTCTGAGGCGAGGACAGCCTTGTAAGCAAATGCAAATTGGCTAAAGGTTAAAACAAAAAAAAAACCACCCACCACCTACAAAAAGAACACGCCACAACAAACAAATATCCAAAACAAAACACAAAGCCTAATATGTTGCTATGCCTGCACAGTCAATTAGAGCAAGTAGGTGCTTACTAGAATTGTTCCACCAAATTTGTGTGCAGCGTACAGAACTGAGCGTGTCTTTTTTTCTATTTGAAAAATTGCAGTAAGATGCGAAGAATTTACAAGAGCTTACTCAGTGCCTTTTTGTAAACAAGAAGCTTTGTGGATACTCATGCTTGTATTATACAACAGATATGTCAGACATGATAAGTATGCCAAAAAGTACACTCATAATTTATCTCTTACCTTTCCCATATTCTTATCATATTTGTAGTACTTGCTTTGCCAATGCATATTAGTTCAAAGGTGTAATTAATTGAGCTTTTAACATGAAATAAAGAATTTATATTGTTTGTTAAATAGTTAAAGCTAAGGTTATTGCTAAATCGTAGAGATGGATGGAAAGGGGAGGACCAGCGTAATTGAGGCTGGAGTTTAAAATGATGCGTAATTGAGGCTGGAGTTAAAAACAGAACATTAAAAGCATGTATGCTGTTTTTCTGCAGAATTCCACTCTGTCACTGGTGTGACCTTTCTAGAGATACACCATAATTCATTTGTCCCCTTTAAGGATTACAAAAACAACTTAATTTTCTCTTTTTTTTTCCGTTGTTGTTGTCCATTTTAGCTTAGATTTACCCTTCCTCCTTCCCCTTCCTCCCCCCCAAACTCAGAAGAGGTACTTATCTTTCTGGTTTGAGAAGTGGAGTCCTCAGAAGTTCATATAGAACAGAAAAGAATTGTGGTTTAATTCAAATGCTCTTTTATATTAATTCAAGGCACTTTTATATTAACGTGTAGGAAAAAATCTTGAACAGAGACTGTACTATCTAACAAAATGTATACATGCACTATTTAATCTTCCTAGGATCAAAAAGCACACTGCACTAGATGTGAGTGAGATGCAGCAAGGAGCGATGATGAAGAGGAAACTTGTGTAACAGAACATACTTTTCTCCACTTCAAGTTTAAATTTGTTTCCAGGTCTGATAGAAATGGTACTTCACTGCTAGGAATGTGTTGGGCAAGTGCTTGTCAAGCTTAAAACACAAGGATTAGAAATTATGTAAGAGTGTTGGTTTGCTAAAATTTTAGAAGGAAAAAAAAATCGAAAACAGAGTATTAGCCCAATGGCATCAAGGTGTATCAAAAATCAGACTTAAAGAAGAATGGTAAAGTTGACTTGAATTTAGGAGAAGTTAAATAATGAAAACGTACAGGATTTTAAAAAAGTATTTTATCATAAAGGTGAATTGCAATAACAGTTTGCAACTCAAAGAAAAATATTGAAAGAGAAGACTGCTGTAAAGTTTGAAATGTCCATCTTGTAGCAGAGGGGACATGCTGAGAAATGCTTTAAAAAAAAAAAAAAAGAGGGTGGAGAGTTCTAGGGGATGAGGAGATCACAAGAAAAGAGAATAGCTTGTGCTACCTGCAGTAGTTGAGAACAGATTTTGAATATGATCTTCCAGTGGCAGAGGTGTTAGTGCGATGTCTTGTCCATTCACATCACTGAAGCACAATTAGTATCTCAAATCACTTAAAAAAAAAAAAAAAAAAAAAAAAAACAACTTACAGAATTCAACAGTGAAATTAAACAGAACTAAATAACAAAGAAGGCTGTTTTAGAAGAAGCTGATAGGGAGCATAAAAGGAGGAATGCTTGTTAAATTCAAGCTAATGTATATGCACTGAGTGTGCATTAAATGCAGTTTAGAACATGCATTTAGAGATTCTTACATTGAAGGTTATGGTTCAGAGTAGGGGTTCTTCATGAAGGGATTTTAAAATGAGTAAAGCCTTTTCAAAAAGGTGTCAGTGTCATTCTGAACATCTATTTCTTGACTTCTTTGAAACTTGTGTTCAGGCTAAAACTTAAACTGAGGGTTTCTCATTTCTGACTATGTTAGTGAATTCAGTAGGAACAGACTTGATGGAAATAAGCTCCCTTGCTGACGGAAAAGTCTTCTGGTACCATTAGTAAAGCTGTACTTTTTCTGTCCCAGTACTTTCCTGGTGGAACTGCTGTTGTTTATCTGGTTTTAGTCAGTGGTGGTTGAGGATGTGACCAAGTTGCAGGCAACAGAGATCTGGAAAGAAAGGACTATGGATAACATAGGAAGGGACAGCAGCCTTCCCGGTGTTGGTTCTTAAGCCCAGGAAGCTGTTTTATTGGTGCTACAAGTTCTGGTTTCCTAATAACTTCTGTGTTTGCAACCTAACCGAGATGGCTTGTCACAGTTTGTGTTTTTCTTCATCAAACCTCACTGGAGTCACCTGTACACTTATTAGCCTTTAAAAAAGAATGGAACATTTGCATTATTGATGAGGAACTTGATCCATTGTGATAAATTAGCTGGGAGTAACTAGAGATGCCGGAATCATTGAGTGGGTAATAGCTTTCCAAGCCCTGCAGCTTTTTTTAAGCAACTATTATTTATTCAACAGCGTGTGCCTGCCTCCTTTGCAGCCAAGAAAAGGTGACTGCCCTCTCCAGAGAAAACATTGGCAATGAAACTTTTCCTGCTCCAGCTTTTTTTAGTCTAGAATTGAGCTGGGTTTGGGAAGGTACAAAAAAGTGCACTGCTTACTTCCAGTTCAAGAAAACTGTCAGGGTTACGTTCAGGTGATATTGGGTTCTTCCTGAAGTGTCTGATTACACCTTTCCTGACACCAACTAGTTCCTCCAGTACAAGTTGCACATATTACAGCTCGCCAATCGCAGGGTTTGTGCTAATGATCACTGGAGGTGGTGTCTCGTTGCACCACCTTTGTTCAGTGGCTGCTGAAGGGATTGGCTGCAAAAGGAACTATCTGCTTTCAGCTTTTTCCTCAAAAAGCTGTTTTGTGAAAACTGCTGTTTACTGACCTTCCGGAGGATGAACAAGTTTCAGCGCAAACTTTCTTTTGCTTCAGGAACAACGATCAATTGGCTGGAACCAAAGATATCTCTGTCAAACCACTTCAAAAATGGAGCAGCTCAGAATTTCCCAGCAGAGATAAACAAGCCAGCATCTGTCAGAGAAGAGCAGTCCATTGCAGAGCCCTGCCAGCTAACAAGGGTAAGGTAATGTGAAAATCCTCTTTCTGTGGGGAATTATTTTGAGGAATATCTGTAAATGTTTTGATCATATTATGTGAATATGATTTAAATACAATTCTTCTTACGCTTTTCAATTAGCTGTTTTAGAGGACGAGTGAGTGCAGTTGCAGTAAATTAAAAGTCTCATACCTTGCTTTTTCAATACATTTTGTTGTTTTCTCTAACAAGCTGTCAAAAAGAGGGAGCCAATTGGGGTGGTAATGTAAGGTGTTGAAATAGGCACTATTCCTTTGCATTTTGATCTAAAACAACTGGAAATTGAAGTGCAAAAAAACTAATTGGAATTCATGATGCTCTCAAAATAAGCCCAAGAAGAGCTGCCTAAGTAGATGAGACAAAATTGCCAGTCTCCAGCTATTAAATCTCCCAGTCTTTCTTTTCCAGTTCTTACTGCATCTGTTTTTCTTACTCTGAGCAACTCTCATCACTTGACTTCAGGATGGCTTACTGCTTTGAAATACAGCTGTAGCCTATACCATTATAACTGTCAAAAAGAATATGAAGTGCAAAACACTAAAGTAAAAGAACAGGATTATTTAAAAAGAACATGATTTCCCAACTGAGGTAGAAAATCGTAATTACGTTATTTCTATACCAGTTGTTTTCACACAGTTCTTTGCGTAAGACTGTATCGTTATGAAAAGGCAATGTGCTGTTGTATGCCCCTGCAGCAGCATCTGTTTCACTTTGCTGTCTTTTAGCAATATAAAACCTGAAGATTTTTCAGTTGCCATGGTTTATATGTTTTTAAATACTTCGTGACAACTAGTCTGAACTATAAAAAAAAAAAAAATGATGCCAAAACACGAACAAACAAAAAGCAAACGAACCAAGAGCTTTCAAATTTATCACTGTGATTCCTTCCTTCTTCTAATAATTAAGGGAGTTAGTTCCAGGCTGTATGGGGCCTTGGCCAACCTGATCTAGTGGATGGCATCCCTTCCTATGGCAGAGGGGTTGGAGCTAGATGATCCTTAAGGTCCCTTCCAACCCGAGCCATTCTATGAGGCCAAGCGCTTAAAGTGTGCTCCTGTCTGTAGCTGAGATATGACTAGTATTATCACACTCCATGGATATTTTCAGCTCTGTGATTTACGATAGCAGAACAGTGTAGCATCCTTGGAAAGGACTCACCTGTGTGATACTGCGTTTTTCATCAGGTTATGGGCTCTGCACGAGGTTGTGGACCTTTGTGCTTTCTGTCGTGGTTGGGTGTGTCAAAAATTTGCCTTGAGCTGATGGCTGCTGATCCAGGGAAAAGGTCTTCCTTTGGGCAGATGCATATCGCTGCCCTCTTGTGGCATTCAGTGCATCTCCCCTCTGCATCTGCCTCCTTCCAGTTGGTTGTCGCAAGAAGACGCTACTCAGAGAGCTGGAAGTTCACCCTCCCTTCTGCTGAAGCATTTGTCCATCCTGCTTGCGGGATGGTGGTCATTAAAACGGTGCTCATTTTATTTCTGCTAGTCTGTCTGGGTACTTCAGTTATACTAACAGACGTGTGGTGTGTGGGTGGTGGCTTTGTGTGTGTTTTGTTGTTGTTGAACTTCTCCAAGTTGCTTTTCCTTTTTCCTTTATTGTTACACTTTTGGAACTATCAGCAACATGGATAATGCTTGTGAAGCCTGTAGATATGTTAATTGTTTGTCATCTTGCATGGCAGAATGCAGGTAACTAGGAACTACTATTTGCTGCGACCTTTGGAGCGATGATGGCAACAACACTGGAAGTAGTTGAGGTAGTAGTGTAGAGGTGGAAGGGTGTCATCAAGGTGGCCAGAATTTCTGCTAGCTTTTGCTTCACTATTTTTGTGTATGTGTTAAAGGCTTGCCATTCTGTTAGTTCACAAAGCTACAGGAAAACAAGTCATGTTTGCTTTCATACTTTTTTCTGACCTGTGTGAGAGATGATGAGAAATCTTAGCCAGAATATTCTAAGTAAAATCTGCACTGAGTGATCTCAATGGCCTTCTGAGTTCTTCAGCATCTTGGGAGAATATTCTACTCTGTAGGTCTTTGCAGGGATTTGGTTAGTCTCTTTTATCGTACAGGGATAGTTACAATATGAAATCCTTTTTTGGATATTGTGTGGACAGTCCCATCTCTGAGCTGATGTTTATGGCTCTTATTGCAGGAACCTGAAGAAATAAATCCAGATGAGGAGCTGGAGGATATCGGTGATGATAAAGAAGATAATGTAGGAGCAGTGGAAGAGCAGCGCAGTGTTATCTTGCATCTCTTGTCTCAGCTGAAACTTGGCATGGACTTAACAAGAGTAAGTAACTAAAGTGTGAAGACACCTCTTTGAATGCAACTGATTTAAATGGACTGTTGGATCTCATGGTTGAGACACCCTGTCTTGCTCATTACAACAGAGGTAAATTATGTGAGGTTAGTTGCCACTTTGGGGAAGGAAAAGACTGATACAGTCTCTTTCTTTAAAATATTTTCATGTCCCAGCAAAAGATACCACTTCTTTTTTTGTAGTGGTGGATAAATATGAGAAAGTTATAAGATCCTCTGCTCAAAGGTAAAGGATTAATTTATAGTTAATTTCTGATTGATGGTTGTCCTGTTTTCTGTGGTGAGAGGCTCTGCAGGCTGTCAAGCATATTGGCATAGCTTGCGTGCTTTTCTCTCCATTAGACAAAACCTTTCCTAACCTCTATTCTGAACCTTCCTTGCTATAGTTTGAGCTCCTTCCTGCTTGTTTTCTCTGCAGACGTGGAACATATTATCCCTTTCTTTGCAGTTGATTTATTTATTTATTTTAAAGGGATGCTTAGTCCCTTTCAAATACTTGTCCTAATTGTACCTGTTATGTTCTTTTTCCTTGTAAATTAATTTTCTGAGACCTCTGATCAACTCTGTTTCCCTCATACCTTTGAAGAGGGACAATAAGGTTCAGTCTGAAAATACAGTGTCCAAAGCAAGACAGAATCTTCCACCTGAAAACTTCCCTTATAAAAATGCCTGCCTCTTCATTTCACTTACGAGGTGTTCTGGGGTTTTGTTTTATTTCAGGTGGTTCTTCCTACTTTTATTTTAGAGAAGCGATCGTTGTTGGAGATGTATGCGGACTTCATGTCTCACCCGGATCTCTTCATTGCAATCACAAATGGCACCACCCCTGAGGAGAGGATGATCCGCTTTGTTGAGTATTATCTCACTTCATTTCACGAAGGTCGCAAAGGAGCTATCGCAAAGAAACCGTACAATCCAATCATCGGGGAAACGTTTCACTGCTCTTGGAGGATGCCGAAGAGTGAAGTAGCTGCTGATGCTGGCAGTAACTTACCTGCTCACTCCCCCGCAGAGCAAGTAACTCTGTCTAAAGATCCGGAAGGCCAAACAGAGTCGGACTACTATACAGTAAAATTTGTGGCTGAGCAAGTGTCCCACCATCCTCCCGTCTCAGGGTTTTATGCTGAGTGTGTGGAGAGGAAGATGTGTGTCAATGCTCACGTCTGGACAAAAAGTAAATTCTTAGGAATGTCAATAGGAGTGACAATGGTTGGTGAGGGTAAGCGTAACGTTTTTCCTTTTTGCTTTAGAATATTGTTTAAAATGCTAATTTGAGAGAAAAACTTGATGTTGTATGCCTCTGGCAAAAGTACAAGTGAATGCTGCTTGGTAGTTTTGTTTCAAAGACTTTTCAGAAAAATCTGTTTGCGGAGGCATCAGTTGCTGGTGTGGGTTTTCATTTTTTTTCTTGTACTTCTGGTTTTCCTTTAATCTCAGATCTGAGAGCCTTAATGTACAGTTGTTTGGTGATTTAGTACTTTACAAAGCACAGAAGATACCACAAGCTCTCATTATAAACAGTAGGTTTTCATATTGGGGGAGGCGGGGGAGGGGACGACGACTACGTAAGTTTACTCTTTGCCAAAAATCAGGATTGTATTTGGAAATAAAATTTTGAATTTTGAACTGAACGGCAGTTACTGCAAATCAGTATTTGTGAATGTTCCCAAGCATTGGCTGAATTAACTTCCATCAGATATTTATTAAATACAAGTGCTATTCATTTGCATGTATTGCTCTTATGTATCTTACTATTTAAGTTTTAATTTTCTTCTGCCGCAGAAATTGGATCTATTAGGGACAGAGAAGGGTAACTGCCCTTGAGCTGTAACTTCCATTTGGTGCTAGTAATTCCTGGAAGAGATGAGATAGCATTGCCCACCCTGTGCTCCTCGGGTATATTGCCCAGCCACCGGCAATATACAGGGGGCAGGCACTTAATTGCAAACTGCATACCTGACAAGAGAGTGAGCATGGCAGGAGATGTGGAAGGCACATCTCGATGCTTTGCCTGTAGCAGGTAACTTCAGAAGCTCATGTCTCCTCTAGGGTATTTCTCAAATCATGTCACGAGTCTGAAGAACAAGAGAAACTCTGAAAAGTAACGTCAGAGGTGCACAGTGATGGCATGCTGCAGAGGCATGGGTTGATGCAGACAGCAGTCAGTTGTCACACTATGATTTTGTAATGCTGAGAGGTAGATTTTGTGTGGTGTGACTTTTTTTTTTTAGTAGGACTCAAACAAAGCCATGTATCTTAATGCCCAAAGAAAAATTCTAGTTTTTGTGAGATTCTTGACATTTATTGCAAAAGCTACTGTCAGGAAAGAGTTGAGTTTATCTTGGCAGGTAAGTGCAGCAGGGAAGGTTCTCTGCTAGCTGCCTTCAGATAGGGTAGGATATATTAGACATAGGGGAAATGGAACAGGAATATTACCCTCCCTCAAGAACTGCATTTCAGGTTACTCACTCATTATTTACTTTTGGCAGCATAAATCTTGTGTTGCTGTGTTCTGGAACTGTTCTTAAGACAGTGACAGCCCTTTCACATATGACTGAAAAGTATGTTGCACAGCACGGTATTGTACTTCATGCATCAATATTGTTAGGATAAATGCTTTTGCTTCTTTTTTGAAATGACGTGGTACTCAGGTTGTACTTTCTAGACAGAAACATTTTCCTGAGTCTGTAATAAGTGTAATTTGTGTGAGGGGTCTATGAAGAAATGTAGTCAGATGCAGTATTGGATATATTTCAATAACTAACTTGATCATTTCTAAAATGGTACTAATTAAGGTTTTCTAAATTTCTTCACACAGGTCTCTTAAGTCTCTTGGAACATGAGGAGGAATATACTTTCTCTCTGCCCTGTGCATACGCTCGATCAATTTTAACTGTTCCCTGGGTAGAACTGGGAGGAAAAGTCAACATTAACTGTGCGAAGACTGGCTATTCTGCAAGTATTAACTTCCACACCAAGCCCTTGTACGGTGGCAAATTGCATCGGTGAGGACGCTTTCTTTTTCTATTTTTCCACATAGTTTTGCTCTCTAGAACTCCAGTAGCTGTGTGGCTGCCCTGTTCTGGGTGCCGAGTAACAGTGTTTTGATAGTCTGAGGGTTAGGTGGTTTTGCTGCTCATGAATACTTGAGGTATCACTGTGCTCTTAAATAATATCCCTGCTTCTTGTGATCCTCAAGGAAAAGTTAGATTGTATGTAGAGGCAGTAAGGGAATTCCATGTTTGTCTGACTCTTGGTTCAAACCACTGGGAAAACAGGGCTCCTGGCTTTTCTTCCTGGCTCCTGCAGATTTCTTAATACTGACATAAGTTGCTTAGTATTTCTTGTTTTTCCATTTGCATGTTGTTTGAAATGAGGCTGATCCTACTGCCATAAAGGGTTACGTGTTTGTAATGTGCTTTGTAGTTGTATTGCCTTGCATTTCCTCACTGAATGCCTCAGCAGTATTACTTGTCATATGGAAGGAGTCCTCAGCTGGCATTTAATGAAAAGGTAAAAATACCACAGAGAATGTTAGTAAATAGTCTTCTGTTAGTTAGTGGTCTTCCTCTTATGCTTCTTATGCGGAAATCCTATCAAATTTAAGCAACTTAGGAAAAACTTCCAGGTAGAAGTACCTGTTTTTCTCTTTTGTTTTCAAAGACAAGAATGTTAGCTCTTGTAACAGTGATTCTTCATTCTTCATGTATGCCCATGCTTAAAGACTAACTGGTGAAAGAAAGAAGACCCAGCAAAATTTTGCTTGGGGTTACTTCCAGCAAATTCCAGGAAACATCTGCATGCTTGGTACAAAATCTTTTGAAACTCATTAACAGTTGTGTTTTCAGAGATTTTTATAGTAAGACTGCATGGTGTAGATTAGCCTCGTGCTAATATAGTGACAACAAATTAAGTAAGGAGAAAATGAAGTAGTAGTCACACTGAATATCTGATTGCAGAACATTTTGCTCTCAGCCATTTATTGCACTTGTTTAAACCTTTCCTTAAAGTAAATGTTTGAGGCAATAATGAAGTATGTAACTGCCTAGATCGTCAGGACGTTTTAAACGTTGGTTGCTTTCACAGATTGCAAAAAAAAAAAAAAAATCATCAGTCTTCTATAAATTGCTTTTTCTGAAACATTAGGGTAAAGCTCCATTTAGTGTTAAAACCAACCAAAAAACACTCAAGCCTGCGTCTTGAATTGCTTTGCCCTTAGACTCCCATACGTGTTTTGAATTTAGCTTGCAGCCATAGCTCCCCATCCCAGTGGCATCTAGAGAACTGAAGCTTGTGTGATGAAAAAGCATCATGATTGAAACAGAGCAAACATATATCATTTGGGATCCTTATTTCCATTGTTTAGACTATTCCTTCCACCTTTTGATAGCTCCTGTTATGCCATAAATATAAGCCACAACTTTTACTTTAATGGTGTTGTTTTAGAAAATGTTCTGTTATTTGTGTCTATGAAATTATGCATGGATATAGAGGCTTTCTTGGCCAGATCTGTTCAAGGTGCTGTAACTTCTGGAAATGTGACATGGCTATGACTGGACATTTCCAAAAGGAACCTCTTGATGGGGAAGCAGCAGCGTTGTCATGGTTATGCAGAATGTGAGTGAGTTGCCATGGCAATGTTACAGATTTTTGTAGTGACCCTTGTTAGACCTCAGCTAGGTATTGGCTCCTCGGTCCTGCACCCCTTCAGCTTGCTGAAACTGAGGATTTAGTAATAACTAGGCTTATAGCAATCATGCCAAGTTAGCAAATAAACGCTACCAGGTTTTTAATCACCATTAGTTGAGGCAGATAATCATGATCTGCAATGCCGGGAATGGCTGTATGCTGTAGAGTAATGCAACAGGAGGAAATAGAGGTCACAATAAGAGTTTCATTTAGCTGCTCAGTGCTGCACCTTGTAATGCTGCACGAGTGATAATACCTTATTTGCTTTAAGCTAAGCAGAGACGACAATTTTATGATTAATATTCAAGTACTGGGTTGTCAGTGTTGTCACCACACAGCACTTGGAAAGACGAAGAGCTTAATCTTGGGGAAATGTAAGTGCAAAGCCTGGACATTCAGGTTTGCCGTTCTGTGGATGCAGCCTATTTGCAGATCTGCAGGAAGTAGGACAGGGGCTTTAGCAAGGGGTGAGAGCCACAGGGTGAGAAGGCAACACAAAATGAAGGCTGCTTGCTTGTGGCCTGCTCTTTTCAGTTATTTTCAGAAACTGTTACCATATGTTAACTTCAGGATAAAACAGCTGAATGGAGATGTGCTCTGATTGCCCATGTTACACTAACTCCGTCCTGTTTTCATGAATGAATCTTAAATTTTTTTAATAGAGAACTGTGTGCTTGAGCACTAGGGGACAGGTAGATACAGATGCAGATGGAGGTGACCAGTACATATGAAAGAGGGAACGGGGCACAGCTGCATGCTGCTCTCCTCCTTCCTTGGAGCTTCTGGTGCTTTTGTGTGGCAGGGTGGGAGCACAGAGGAGCTGCTTTCCACTACTCTGTGTGCGGCTGCTCAGGGTAAATAAGAGCAGACCAGCGGTGTGGAGTTGGATATGATTATAGAAGCTGTGCAAAGGTCATCAGAGTTTAACTGAAGCTGGAGATAGTGTCCTTTGAAACATTGAGCACCTGACAAGTGAGAGCATGTCTTAGGCATTATTTGCACAGTTTGCAAACACTATAGTTTGCTCTTTCTGGGAGGAAGAATCACAACTTCTGCTTGAACGTGGCAATTTGCAACATGCTCGGTAAATTTCTGCTCTTCAGTTCATGATGAAATGAGTGTCAGGTGGCCTTTGGACAGGTCTTGATGTTGAAAACAAAAATGTGTGTGTGATTATGGCAATGCTTGAACGTCTGAGCGAGACTTTGGATGAAATGTTGGATATTAGAAAGACATTTTTAATACCTCGTTATCCTGGTTCATCTGGTAGTGTGGAATTTCCTACCTTCCCTTCTGCATTTGTGTGTGTGATGCTTATGTGAGCAACATAGAAATGAGACCACTTACATATGGAGAACAGTGACATAAAATAAAGTGCCAGCAGGTAGGGAGATAGTCCCGGTAGAAAGCTTCATTTTTATTTGTATTTTTAAAATTTGAACTACACACCTGATGTGATATTTCAAGTGGAAATGATCAACTCCTTGTTACATGTGATGTACCTTGTGTTAGTTCCTTTTTCACTTCAAATCCTGTTAAAAGGTTTGAAACAGTTTTTGGCTGCAGCTTAAACTTGAGTTTCCTGAGTTAACATGAAGAGAACTGGAGCAATGAGTGAAAGTCACTTTGTTCTTTGAGCTTCTCCATGCAAATGCAATTCAAGTAACTGACATTTGTAAAGACAGTGTGACAAGTGTACAAACTCATTCAGAATGGAGTTGTGATTAATGCAATGAATAGTCTTAAGGTGGCTTTGGCCATGACCTTTTAAGAATAAAAAGTAACGCTTCCTAGAGTCACGGGTGAAGTGAAGCAGAACACGACAAACACAGTGGTGTGCAGAGTGCAAGGAGAGTGGAACAGCATGCTCGAATTCACCTACAGCAATGGGGAGACAAAACACGTGGACTTGACAAAACTGTTGGTGACGAGAAAACGAGTCCGGCCCATTGAGAAACAAGGACCATTTGAATCTAGGTAAAATATCTATTTATTACCATCTGACCCTTTTTGTCCTGAGCAGTCTGGTGAATACCTTGGGAGGATTTGCAAATGGAGATATTATTTGTGAATAATGCTTAGCAGCAGCGATCTTTATTTGCTTCTAAAAAAACAAAACAACAATGAAACCCCTGAAATTAAGTGCATAATAGTGATGAGAAATCCGTACCACAGGTGTTTGGCTGTTTACCTTGTCCCTTTTGTTCATGGACGGAGTCTTATGAGTTGAAGTGCTGCTAGAGCAAAGCCTCATTTTCTGCTTTGTTTTTTAACCATCAGCTGGGCAGTTCCTGCCAAGGGAGGTCCTCCCAAGAAACTGCCTGTTGAATTCCACTTCCATAGCAGCTTCTAAAGGGTGTGCAAACAGACGTTAGACTGGCGCGGCCAAAACCTCGGAGCCATTCTTATCTGCTCCTTACTGCTGCTGTAGATGTAAGGCTTGGCCACGAGCCCTTCCACCTGCGCTGCACCATTACGTTTTGTCCTGTGTTAGTTTGTCCTGTGTAAGTGGAGGGGAGCGTGCAATGATCCTGCTCTGCAGTGTGAGGCTGCAGACTGAGAAAACTTTCAAAAACTGAAGTTACAAACTTGGTTTGTAGGAGGCTGTGGCAACGCGTAACAGAGTCTCTGCGGGATGGAGACATCGATAAGGCTACAGAGCACAAGCGAGCCCTTGAAGAACGACAGAGGAATGAAGAGAGGCTTCGTGCTGAAACAGAAACACCTTGGTGTACTAAATACTTCCTCAAAGAAGTAAGTCCCAAAGTAGATAGCTGTCAATGAAGGCAAAGGCAGAACTACAGTCAAAGCAGGTGCACGTGTGGGTATGTGTCCCGTCAGAACAGAGTATTTGGCCTTGGGTCTTATAGATTAGCTCTGTGGGATCCAGAGGAGTAAGGTGACATACCAGCTCCCAAGTGTGACTTTACCTTTCGTTTCCCAAATGCTCTTGTTTTGTAATACTGTACAATGAAATATTTGCCTGTTCTGTGATTCTCCCTTTTACTGAGCTCTTCCCCATGGCATGTGGAAAATGGCTTTACGCGTACGTGCTGTATAAGCAGACTGCCACAGTAAATACCTGAGGAAAAGAATCAGCGGTACTGATTGCGCTTATGTTGTGTCCATGTAAACGCAAAATATTATTGTTAGGAAGGAAGAGGAATTTATTCTGTATTTTGAACTTTCTGTTCTTGCACATTATGTTTTGGATGGAGCGTATCTGTTCAGTGGCTTATCCTGCATTGCAATAATGGTAGTAGTAATAACATAGTAAGACTTAACAAGTTGAACTGCAGGCTGCCCAAAAGACAGGAGACTGCTGATGTGGTAACTTTAAAATAGGCTTTCCTTGTGATCCAGATGATAATGGAACTGCATCGAGATCTTTGAGACCCATGCAAGAGGTTAGGACTCAGCTAAAACCTAACTGTGGAACCTTTACCTACTAAATTGCAGTAATGTGACTCCCCTGCCTTTTTCTTCAGGGTATCTGTGGTCTAGCAAGGTTTTAAAGTATAGGTTAAAAAGGTGATGTGTATGTGGTTGGTTTTTTTAGGACCATTAGCTCCAATAAGCTTTTTTGTTCCATAAAGCTATGGTAACGTGATCAGCTCAGATTTAGACATTTATGTTGTTAGTATCTAGATTTAGATGAGGTCAACTTCTGTCACTAATATGAGAGAGATCTACCCAGAAAATTTTAAATGTAGTCCAGAGGTACTTATTTCCAAGAAAACAGTTGGGCTGTGTTAGAGCTGATAATCACTGGATAGCTGCCCCTCTGCTGGTGCCTTATTTTGTCTTTTTAAAGAAATCTGGATCATGGAGTTGGGAAGAATGGCTTTCTATCTGGGTTAATTGCAAGTGCAGCCAGTTCCCAGAGTGCGCTGTAGCTCAGCGGGAGTCGTGCATGTTCTGAAGCAGTCTCAGAAGCCTGCAGAGTTGATCTGTCTTAGTCTGTGGGAGTTAAAGTTAGAAGCTATGTCCCTCTGGTTTTCACAGCTATCAGTCTACTAGCTGTGTGAAGAGACTTCTACCGAGGCAGTGTCCGTATTATAACTGTATTTTCTCTTTAAATTGCAGGGAGACGGCTGGGTTTATCATAAACCCCTCTGGAAAACAGTCTCTGCTGTGCAAGCTCAGCAAACAGACACTAACTAGAAAAGCTGCTTACAGATGAGTTTCCTGTTTCTGATATTCTCTCTTTCCCTGTCTCTCGAAACACAATAATCACACTGAGTGTCCCCTTTTTATGTAATAGTGAAAGCTTAAATGAGCGAAAAGAAATAAACAAACTAGGGCACTTTAAAGCTATTCAAAACGAGGTGGTAGAGACAAACTTGCCAGATACGTTCAACCAACTTGTTTTTTTGTATGATCCAGAAGATTTTATCTGACTTCTATAAGATTCTTCTAAGTAGGTCTGATTGCAAAAGCTGCCTAAGAGAAGAAGGAACTGTTTGGTTTTTGGAGTGACGTGGGAACTTTTTTCTACATCAAGCTCTAATAACTGAAACATGCTCAGTACCCGTGTAGACAACAGCAACAACAAATTGCTGCTTTTATGCCCGGCATTAAACCTTTTTTGGCAAAAACTGGAGAGGTGTTTGGAAGACGTGCCTGAAATCAGTGTTAAGAAACAACTGGATTGTGACAACTTTTTTCTTCAGAGAGAATGCGTGCATGCATCAGAGGAATATGGAATATATGTAGAGACTACCTTTCTTTTTTATGGATTTATAAAAGCAATTAGAATTGTAACCATGGAGAAATTTTTCCTCTGAAACATTTTAATATACTTGAAATAATTGACTTGAATTGGAAAAGTAATTTGAACACTTTTCAACTCCTAGTTTTATTAAATCTTTGAGTGACTGATTTTTTTTTTTTCCTCATGTTGTAATGTACTGAGGTTTGGCCTTTTCTCCTCCACCTTCTCTTCTAAGGACTAAGGCTTTCAAACAGAACAGAAACTACACAATTTTGTATTTAAACTTCTCTACCCATCAAATCATCGCAAAGGTGAAGTATCAGTGTTACAAACTATCCTTTGGATTGTTTTGGTTTTTCTCCTGTGGTGTTATTCAGAACAAAGCAGTGAAATGTGGCCTGTGAATACATGGACTGTAGGCTTTGGTTTTTCATCTTACCATTAAAAAAAAAAAAAAAGCAAAAAGCTGATTATGCTGAAGACTGGGTATTGATTTGAAACACAATCAGATATCAGGAAACTGTATTCAGGTACAAACATCCTTTGTTTTTTATAACTATTTTATTGAAGTCTAAGAATTGCTGGCAATTAAGAATAGTACCTACTATGGCTTTCGTTATTGTTGTAACTACAAGCTACCTTAATTTTTCCAACAGTGGTGCCTTACTCTGTTTTTTCTTCTGATGTAGTCTTCCAGTCAGTGTATATAACATTATCTGCCACTTCCCAGCCATGGCAATGGCTGCACCTGATCCATCCTCATGAGAACTCACATCTTTGTGATCTGGTAAGATGTTTTCTGTGGAGAAGATACAAGTGTAAGAATGCATCAGAAGGTTTAAATAACCATGTTAACTTTCAACACAGACTGTAAATTGTGCAAAAGAAAAAGTTGCATTTATGCACAACTATTTGGATTTTTTTTTTTGCTGTGAAATGCACTGAGATCTCCATAGTCCCTTTGAGAGGTGGGGGTGGGGATAATAAAACTACAAAATAAATAATTTGTTCTGTTTGCTTTCCTAGAGATCAGGTGGCCAGGAAGAATTGATTGTTGTCTTTTATGCTGGAGATCTGTCTGTCAGGGCTTTCACTGGCCCTTAAAGCAGGATATTTTGGCACTGTGCACTTCAGTAGTAACTCTATTCTCCAGCAGAAGAATGTGTTTTAGACCCTGCTGTCTTGTTTGTGATATTCTATACAACTACCCTGTCTTCTTAGTTTTGGTTATCTATTGGGCATTTTCATGTTCAACCAGGAATAAAAATAAAAATGAAAACAATGGGATTAGTTCCTCCTTGTTTCTGGTTCTGCAGCACATTTGGGACATGCTTCTCAGGCAATTCAAGGATTTGGGGGTAGGAATCATGGTGGCAGCATGTGGGCCTCCTCTGTCTAGGAGTTCTTCAGTACCTGTACCAAGCTGGGGATGGGCAGAGGGGAAGAGCATAGATTGACAATGCTTTGTATGTTTCCTAGTTGTTTTATCTCTGTCACTCAGTGGATGCTCTTTAAATAAACAGAAGGGCTCTGGTGCAAAGTCCAAAGCTGTTCCCCTAGTGTATGCTCAGCTGATAAACCTGTGCTTATTAAAATACAGATCCATGACTCAGTTGCTGAGCTCTGGTTGAAACTTAGATTTGTGAGTGTGTCAAGGTGATGGCTGTAAAGCAGACTGAAAAGCTCACGTATTGACCCTAAACCCGTTTGCATTCCTTATATTATATAAAGTCAGGTTATTTCTCTTCCACCGTTGTCTGGGATGCTTATGGTTTCACATTGAGAAAGCTGTTACTAATTTTGTTGTGTTAAAAAAAAATAATACAGCAATGCTGAAGTAGTAGTCTTAAAACATGAGATGAATCCTTTTAACATGTGGGTGCTGCTAGGAAAAAAAGGTAAAATCTTCCTTTGCTCGGATGATCACAAGTTTAGTAATGATGCAAATTTCTTGTTATTTCTGGAAACAGAGGATGTAGCTGAAAACCGTTTTTAAAAAAACAAATCTAGCCACCTAATACCCAACATAAATTATGTGACATTTGATTCTTCTAAGAGTTGCGAGTACTCAGCAGACTGCCACGTATTTTTCCCACTGACCAGATTTGATTCTCTTGCATAACTACTGTTGTTCCCATCTTGTGATTTCTGGAGTGAAGGGAAGGGATCGCTGCTGCTTCCTGTATAGGTATTGTATAGAACCACAACGTGTTAAATGGGGAGCATGGCAAAATTTAGGATTTAGGCTTGTTCCCCCCCTTTTTTTTTTTTGGCTTGGTTGGGATCTACTGAATTTAAGAGCAAAGTTCTTACTGATCTCGGTGGTTTTTGGGCTCCTGGAGATATACGTAGATCTTGGAGCTTAACTGGCCCTCTTCAGAGGTGCTGGGTATCCTGCTGCTCATGGAGAGCTGAGTGTGGCGTGTCGCTATTTAATGTGTGAATGCAAGTGTATGATCCTGAAAGCTTGGTTATTGACTTGTTTTTCATTGGGGGGTGGGTGGAATGAATATGTAAATGGGAGAGTTTGTTTGCAGGCATGGGGAGGGGAATAAATTAGGAGGCATTTCTTAAAATACTCTTCTGAGTGGAGTATTTACAGTGTAAACTATTGAGCCTAGGGCAAAATCTGTCTCCCTAGGAGAATTTCCAGCCTTCAGAATCGGAGCTGCAGCCTTCAGCTTTCAGTTCATACAGGCTGATCCCCTCTGGGTCCTGGTCGCCTCTGGAAGAAGACCAGGTCAGAGTGCATTTTAAAGCCTCTTGAACTGAACTTGAAAGAAAAAGTGAATATATTTACCAGTGCTATATCCAAACAACTTCATGGAAAAAATCGGTGGGGAAACTTTGCGCTGAATATTACCGGAAGGAAGGATTTGACAGCGTAGAGGGAGTTTGGTGTGTTCTCAGTTTCTCTCTCTATTAGAAAAGCTGCATCATGCCCTCTGTTCCTCCTGGGCATACAGACAGAGCAGTGATTAATGCATTAAATGAATAAGACTGAAGTTGGGTGGGTGGAAAGGGTGGTGTTTATGGTGAACCAGAGAAGATATGCTTCAAGAGACAGGATTAACTTGGTAAGATGACAGAGGTAGCAACCAGGTGGGCGACTGCGGAGAATGACAGGTAGGGTAACAGTTGCAAGTGGAAACTTGTACATCACAGCTGATGCAGCTTTTTGTTGTTCAGATTTGATGCAACCTAATTCATTCCCCTTCTGAGGGAATTAGAGACATTTTTGTGCTACCTTTAGTTTAGGGGCTGTGGAAGTGTTCCAAAAAGGCAGAAACAACAGTGAGACGAGAAGAGCTTTTTGTATGTGCTGGCGCTGTTGTAGCCGTGCGTTTTGAGAAACCAAAGCAACCCTGCAGATCTCCTTTGCTGCTCCACATCGGGGAGCCTCGGCTGGAGGCTGCTTGTGGCCTTTACGTGGTTTACTCCGTTCCCCTGGCGTCTGGAGGTTGATCCATGCCGTGCTGGCAAGCAAACTACTCCTCTTTCCTGCTCTCCTGGGAGAACCTCTGTGTAGGTGCATGTCAGGTATGGGCTTGCAGGGCTTCTTAGTAGCAGCTAAGGTTTTTATTGCCTTTTGCTTGCAAGGATTAAGATTTGCAGCGCCAGGGTTCGGTGAGGTGTGACTTACCTTTTGTGTTGGGTTAATTGCCTTTCCACTTTTAGAGGCCATCTGGCTTGGTCCGGTGGTTATGGGAAGGAAAGGTCCCAGCTCTGCCTGATCATGTTTCTTCAGGTTGAGTAACGCAGCGGGGTGTGTGTGAAAGAGCTGCAAGAAGAATTGGCCAACGTGCCCGTGTTGACAGGATTACTGTGGTACGGACCTGCTGGTTGGAGGTGGCTGGAAACCAGACTGGGTACCAGGGGGGTGGGAGGGTTGGTGGTGATGGAAAGAACTGTCCAGACATCCTGAATGGAGACTTCTTAGGCTGGAACAGCAGTGCCTGCGCATGCATGTTTTTCTTCTGTTCAAGAAATTCCACGTGGCCACCTGAATCATTAAGGACACCCAGGAATTCCCCATTTGAAAAGAAAAAAAAAGGTGTGGGGGAGTTGCAGCAAATCAGGCTCTGGTAAACTGGATATTGGGTGTCTTCACAATGTATTAAGGGCTGCCTGATCAACTGAATAACTTCTTGGGTGCTGGCTTTTGTTCCACTGAGAATCATTTCAAGTCACTACCTCATCTCTTTGCTGCTGCTACAACAGTTTTGTGGGTTTTTTTTGGGGGGACGGGGGGAAGGGGCATTAAAAACAGTCAAAGTGTTTTGACTTCTGTGGAATAAGCAGTTAGGGGAGAAACTCATGATGACTGCATGTAAGGACTTCAAAAGATGAACATGGAGTTCAGGTGCTTATTAATAAAAGATTAAACGTTATTATTTTAAAAAATAATAAAAGAAATGCTTTGCATCATTATACATTTAAAGTAAGTACAAAATCAGTTCATATACACTGTTGCACTTTAACCAAAGTATTGATTCCACAGTTCACTGTATCTGTGGGAGGAAACAGATCTCATAAATAAGTTATGTACTAGATCTTAGTTCCATTTGGAAAAACGAAGGGAGGCTTTTTCCCCGTGAGCTGAACGCTCCTGGCATATCCTCCTGTTTCTCGTGATGAGGCTTTTTGCCTGCTGTGTCACTGCACGTTTCTGCTCCCGTCGCTGTCCTGGTGCTCCCCACCCGGGGAGGCCGTTTTGTCGGCCTCGTTGTCCGTGTTGTTGTTGAGGATGTCGTCGCAATCCATTTGCGCCATCAGGTTGAAGCGCTCGGCCACGCAGTGGGCGGTGAGGCGAGCCTCGGGGTCGTGGTCCCAGCACTCGGTGATGGTGTCGCACAGAAAACGCATTCCCTGTGGGTGGAAGGGCTGAAATTAAGGGCTTGAAGGCAGGAGGAAGGGAAGCTAGAAGCTCATCTAAAGCAAGTGTTTTAGTAGACTTCTGACAGCTTCCTGTGGAAATGCTTTTTTTCTTTTTTTCCTAAGCTTAAGCACAGGAGGAAAAAGCATTGGAAAGCTGTGGCAAATGCCAATATTTGTACTGGTACTGGCACCGCTTGGGTTGCAGCAGCATCCTCTGCTGACATGGAGTCTGGTCCCAAGCATTTTTCACCCTGCCAGGAAATCCTTCCTGAAAGCTGGCGTGTGATCACTGGGGGGCTTTAACCAGGGCCCCAAGGGACTTACGCCCTCCATCTCCTCTCTGCCTTGGCTGTTCGCATGGATCTCCCTAAAACCAGGAGGGCGAGGGGAGGTGCAGGTGGTGACCCGCAGGGCTGGGCGGAGGGGGTGGGCAGGGGCGGCTTGAAGGCAAGTTTGGAATTAAAAGTTTAGAATTAAACTTCTTCAAACTGACTCCTTGTTTCAGCAGCTTCCTCAAAGGGCCAGCCATGCCAAATACTCCTTGCAGTGTGCAGCTGAACTTTTGTTTTCTTGCCACAAAATAGCGTGTTATGTGGGGCTGGGTGCTTTTCTGCGTGCTTCAGAACACGTTCAGTTCCTCTTGGCTACAATGGTTACAACCCCCAATAACGTGTGCTTTTTTCCCCTCCATTGGTGTAGTGATGTGAAGAGAGTCCCAATATTTTTAATTAAACAGTAGTGTTCTGCTGGTATTCCCCCCTTTTAAGCCAGTAATGCAGCTGCACCAGAAGCCCTGTTGAACCTCCCTTTGACTCTGTGATTCCTATCATGTGCTATTGCTTTTCTCATCATTGTCAACCAAGGTTGCACCACAGTGGAAAAATCATTATTCTAAATAAAGCGTCATGTTTTTCAGTAGTTTTGTGCATTTCTTAATTTGCAATTAAGAGAACAACAAAAAAAAATATCTCATGAAGATGAAAGAAAACCGCGGGTCTCAGTGGTGTGCCATGAGTGTTGTCTGTCCTGCACCTTTCTCTGAACCCGCTGCTCTGTGCCAAGGTTTGCTGTACTGAATGTTGTACTAAATCTTCTGTAATGGACCCAGATTAGAGGGAAGGGGCTTGTGCAGTGAAGCTGACAGATGGCGCATTTCAGTGCTTCTGATATCATTCATTTGCTAGCTTAATCGAGAGGATTTGAAGATAATTGATTAACATGTGAAAATGAGCTAGTTTAGCTGAAGCTCTTTAAAATAAGCCTTTTCTCAACTAGAAGATGGCACTGTTAGATTGTTTAGTCACCATCTCTCTCTGTGCTTGCTTTACGCTGGAATCAGGACATTTATTTGCAGCTTGCCTCATAAACGTGGTAATGCTCTTTTGACTGCTGCATTTTGTTACGCTCGTGAAGCGGGCTTGGTTTGGGTTTGGTACTTGATACCCCGGGTTTCTGAGGGATGCTGCTTGCTCTGTCTGGCTATAGTTAGTTTTACAAGTGTATTTTTAGCAACAATATTGACTTAAGCTCCCAGTGCTCCTTCCTGCCCTGCACCAGCCCTTCAGCAGTGACAGTACAGCAGTCTGCTCAGCTGCCTCATGAACTAGCTCTGGGAATTTATCTGGCCTAAATAATCACTTTTTTTAAATGGCAAAATGAGGTAGAAGCATGGGCGTTTACAAATTGTCTGGGATACTTTGGGGATAATGTTACTTAATTGGCTTTGTTGTGCAGCCTTGCAAGCAGCTGTGCGGCACGCTGGGTGAGTCAGCTCTCGGGGAAATTAGTGCTGTGACCCCAAGGATGGCAGCTGAAAAATCCTAACCCATGAGTAGCAGTCACTTGAGTGAGAGGGAGCCCTATGTTGAAATGCAAAAGCAACCTTTGAAGCGATGTAACAAACTGGTTTTCTTCGACAGGACGATCTGTGGGCGCTTCTCCTGCAGGCGAGCACTTTGTCTCGCCAATGTTGGTGTCGCCCAGCGCACCTTGGAGGTAGCAGCGGGGGCTGGAGGCACCGAGCGGCAGGAACTGGTGAAACTGGTGGACTTCTGCTGTTTCCCAGCAGATGGTGCTGCCCTGTGCTGCATCCTGGGGAGGCTCGTTGGGAAATGCTGGGAGTATTTCTTAAAGCCAGGTTTGTAGGGAGATGTTTATTAGACCAGCTAATATTAGTCAGAGGCAAACTTTCAGGAATACAACATGGCTTTTCTGTTCCTCTTCCCCAGTGACTATTAGGTGGTCTAATAAAAGTCACTGGCTTATAAACCTCGCTCTGTTCACGTGCTAGACCAACCCAACTACAGCGGCATTATTTCTCGGAGGTAATTGCAGTCAGCCCTTCTCCAGCTCCGCAAACAGCGCAGTTATGGTTAGGCTCTATCAGGGTGTGATTTTTGACAACCCAAGCCTCTGTATGTTTTTCTTGTGGTTTCAAAGTTTATCAGGGACCCTGGGAGGTGAATGTTTGAGATGAATACTCAAAGGCTTCAAACATGCAGCACTGCTGATTTAAGTTCCCGTATTTTTACTACATCAAGGGAAAAGGCTGGGTGAACTTCAGCTGTGAACTTGCTGACTGATAAACTCACCGATGGTCCAACAGAAACCACGGATTCATTTGATGCTGGTTGCAGCTTTGGTCAGCCAGGTACCTTGGGGCTTTGGACAAACACCTTTTTGAGAGAGATGTAGGGAATATGTGGCCTTCTGCAATCATGAAACTGTATCTTTCCTCTCAAAAAGTCTGGCTTTGTATGCTGTGCAGTCAGTGGAAGCAGTGTGTTTTAGGGGTAGATGGTGCAGAACGATCTGCAACAACCGATGACCGAGCGCTGCAGGGCCCTGTGAGCCAGCGGTCCCAATGTTTCAGCTTGTTTTTCAGATGAGCTGAAATGTTGATGAGTTTATGGTGTTTTTCTATAAGATATGAAATTTAAGAAGTGCCATTCGGCCAAGATATAAAAATCATGCTCGGTGCGTTACCCCTCGTGTCCTCAATGCAGGGAAGAGAGTACTGGATGTAGGGAAGAGGACAACCGTGTCAGGGCCAGGAGGGAGCTGTGTGGGGGCAATATTTCTGGAGCTGGTTGTTCTGGGTGTGTTTGTGGGTGCCTTTAACAGCGTATCTCGTTATTGCTGAAGTGTTTCTGTTCTAGAGCGCTGGACTATGCTTCCTGTGCTAAGATGCTGTGCTCTCAGACCCTCTGAGCTAGCGGCTGCTGGAAGGCTTTCCCTGGGGAAGACGTGAGCCTTTCAGTTTCCCTGTTTCTCAGCTTCACGCGTGTTTTCTGCCCGTGTCACTCAAGGGAGAGGCTGCCCATCTTCCCTTTTCTTGTAGAAGTGGACATCCTTCCTCCCGTGTCCCAGGTCCTGCCCTCAGAGGTCTGAGGTTACCTCTGAGCTTGAGATCTCCTCAACCAAGTGGGCAGAAGCCTGGATGCACCTTCCTCCCCGCCCTGCCTGCTGTGAGAAGGCTTGATGCAAGGGATGGCATGTTCCCTGAGCCACAGGTTTCTGGATGCAATGGTGATGGCAGAATTGGAGCAGACTCAGAGGAGTTAGTGTTTCAGGAGACTTGTGCTGAAGTGCTCTGTTTTGCTGCACTACAGCACCCACAGGATAACTGAATGCCATCGCTTGGCATTCCTAGTTTCTGATTGTGGCCATTTATTCACCAATTAATTTTTCTCTACCTCTGGTTGATGGTTTTAAGTGGGTCTAGAGAGTTTATCTGAGCTCAGGCAACCATGCTGATTTGATTGCAGTTTTACTAATTTTCAGGATGGGTCAGTGAGGTGGGGCAAGGTGGGTTGCTCCTGCCTTACCTGATGTACCAGCCAGCTGCTAGGGATCTCAGGCCGCCCTCTGCCATGCAGCACGATGTCTCTCATGGTGTCCACACAGGGTTGCTCCTGGACTTTTGACCCAAAAGGCAGCTCGTAATTCTTTACCTCTGCAAGGAAGTGACAGCAGTGTAATAGGACAGTTTTTGTACGCTCACTGCCTTACTTTGGTGTGGCCTACTGGACATGAATAAATGTGTTTTTATCAGTCTGCAAAAACTGATCTGGAAACAATTTAGGATTTGAACACACAAGTATAGTGCCAGGTTTTAAAGGTGGTTCTCAGACAGGTTGGGCAAACCCCCTGGCCACTTCCCTGAACGTAGGAGTGCTGCAAAGGACTTGCTCTTCCTTTGGGTGAAGTGTGTTTTCAGCAGGTAAAATGTGCCATGGGGGGTGAAAGACAGGAGAGGCAACCCCAATTGGCCTGTGGGCAGGGGTCGGGCAAGAGGAGAAATGGCCCCTGCAGAAGAGCAGCCCCAAGTCAAGGCAGGCCAACGAGGAGCCCCACAGTGCAGAGGCCACCCTTTGTCTTTCCCAACCCCAATAGCTTTAATTAGCTTTAATTTTCTGGCCACTCACCAGCACCTTGTGGGCCAAGCAAAGATGCTCGGTTGCTTACATTGTGCAGCTGCAGCAGGGGGTGTGTTTATACTTTAAAGACAGCAGCTGAAGCCTGATTTGGGGGCTTTCTGATCCCCCAAGTGAAATTCTGGGTTCTGGGTCTGCGTTTACTGAACTTACCCCCCTCGTTCCCATTCTCTTTGCTTTGTAACACTTCATTACTAGGAGATGCTGAGCCCTGGGACAACCACCCCCTCGCCCTGAAGACCTGAGCTGGAGACCTCCCTGAGCCATCCACCCCCACTAAGCTTTTCTGCAGCTGCAGCCGGAGGTGTTGGGGTCCCCTCTGCTGCTCCTTGACCATGGTGTCAGCCCCTTTGAGCGACAGCACATGCAGTGAGTGCCTGGGCAAATGTCGGCCCTTGATGGGATCTGCCACCAGCTCTTGGTGACCACATGAAACCACATCCTGTGCCAACAACCCTGCGTCAAGGTGGAGCAGTGTCACCACCAGGGACATGTTGGCTAGGATGGTCCCTGTACGTGGAGGAAGGGAGCTGCGATGTACAAGACAAGCCTGGGTATGGCAGTCCTACCTCCCACCACTTCACATCTGGAGGCCATCTCCCACAGAACGAGGGCCATGGAGTAGACGTCCATCTGCTTGAAAGACTCCAGATCTTCCAGGTTTACCCTGGACTCCAGGACCTCAGGAGCCATGTACCTGGCGGTGCCCACCTACCCGCAAACAAGAGAAGTGTTAGCAGGGGCAGGGGAGCACATGGGTGAGGTCTCCTGGTGTGGATGGTCAGGTGTAGAGACCACTGCTCTGCCTCCATCAGTCTGCTGTGGCTGTGGGGCTGCCCTCTCTGTGGGCTCTGGAGGTGAGGACTCGCTTAATGTACCCAAAAGCAGCACCTGGCAGAGCTGCCCTGTGTAATGGGGCTCATCCCATAGGTTTAAGCTTTGACCACCCCAGGTCCCGTTTGTAAAGGCCACATCTCCCACCCGGTGCCACGCATCTGATGGCACGCGTGGCTTGCAAGGAGCCTCATCCAGGGGGGTGCTGAGGGGTCGTACTCGCCTGCCCGCTGTTGGCAAAGTCATCTACCGTCAGGGAAGGGTCGAGGCGTATGGCGATGCCGAAATCGCAGAGCACGCACTCCTGCTCGTTCTTCACGAGGACGTTGGTGCTTTTGATGTCCCGGTGGGCGATGGGGATTTTCGGCCGGCCGCAGGCGGTGTAGTCGCTGTGGAGGTGGGCCACCCCGTTCACCAGCGACCCTGCCATTTTTTGCAGGTCCATCCAGCTCAGGACGTGACTGGACAGGTAGTCCTTGAGGTTGCCCCGGCTGTGGTAGGCTGTGATGAGCCAGTACTCCCTGCGGGGCCCCGAGCCCCGGTCCTCGGCTGTGAGGAACTGCAGGACGCTGTCGTGCTTGAGGCTGGCGTCTGTGAAGATCTGGCTCTCGTTCTTCCAGGAGGAGTACTCCTCGCAGGGGAAGATCTTCACCGCCACTGTCTCGTACTGCCCCGAGCTGCTGTGGTTCAGCTTGGCCCTCCACACCTCGGCGAACTGCCCTTTGCCCACCATCTCGTCCAGCTCGATGGGCAGCAGCTCGGTGTTGTGGTTCAGGCTGTTGGCGCAGGTTGGGCTCAAGCTGGCAGGGCCGTCGTCCATCATCACGGACAGCTTCTCGTCCCGCTCCGCCGCCCTGCCCGGCTCCGGCAGTGCCGGGGGCTGCCCCTGCTTCCCACCCCATGCCTTGGCTCTCTTGCGGCGCTTCTGCGTGCGGCAGAGGTAGAAGATGACGGTGATCATCACCGCCACCAGCAGCGGTGGCAGGAGGCTGATGGCAGCCACCGGGATGACCTCCTTGCTCTGCAGCATGGAGTAGCCTGCAGGGGGGGAAGCAGAGAGGAAGGCGCTGCCGTGAGGGGCCCGCGACATCTTGTTTTGATCGCGGGTAGGAGGAAAATATGTGGAGCGGTTAATAAGGCGCAGCCGTTCGCGGGGCGGTAATGGAGGCTGCACACAAATCCCATCTGAGCAAAGGGTAAGAACCCAGATGTATGCAATTATTGAGAGGGCTGTTCATTTTAGGTCTCGAATTCAGGCCTGTTTGTCAAGCAAGGGCCTGGGAGGCCGGCCTGCACTCAAGGGGCTGGGGGCGCCAGACTCTGCTGCAGCCACAGCTTCTCCGTGCCGGGGCAGAAATAATGATGGTAAAGCTGAAGCAAGGCTTGCATGTATGAAATATCTGAGATTGTTAGGGGCTGGGGTTTTGCTGGAGCCCTTCTGCGCACGGAGGGTGAGGAGGGATGCTGGAGGGGAGGATGGGATGGCATGGAGGACCACGAACGATGCTGCCGTGAAGGAGCATTGCTTCAGTGCTGTCTGCGTGTTGTTTACCATCACATTGCAGCACTGGCACCCATCTACCCACTCTGGGCACACTCGCTTTTGTTTTATGTCTTCTAAGCCCCTATCTGCCTTCAGATCACTGGAGTGTGGGGGGAAAAACCCTAACCCTCGTGCAACATGTAATTGTCTGATGCTTTGATGTTCGCAATTCCTGGAATAAACATGCTGACTTCAGTAGAGATATTCAAGTAAAATCTTACTCAGAGGTTTTTCTGCCAAGTATAATAACCCAGGGGAAGAGGGATAAGAATCATTCCATAAGCAAAACTCTCGCTGCTTGACCTCAGTGTGTGCAGATCATAATTCAGGTTCTGGAAAAACAGAGCGTTTCGCTATTTTACTTGGCAAATTTCAAAAAACGTGCTGCAGCTAATTTCTGCGAGGCTGTGAAAGCGTTTCTAAAATAGGCATCAGGTTCAAACCACAAGATCAACCTAAACTGATATAAATCAATAACTAACTCAGGAATATGTTTATTTTGGAAAGCGTGAGGCCTGGATATCACCTACTGCTTTAATGGCTTTTCCCGATGCTTAAGATCCCATCTCTGAAACGCTGAAGAAAGAGAAGATATTTTTAAGGGCGTCGCGTGCACGAGTCCCGAAAGCAGTAAGTTACCACAGCTTTAGCAAATTCCTTCATGAGGATGCCCCTTCCCAATGCAAAACCCTTGCAATGAGGGGGCTGCAGCACGACTCCCACCCCTGCCACCGAGAGCAGAGGCAGTGGCTCTACTCTCTCTGCAAAATACCCTGGGTCTCAGCCCACGCATTGCCCAGCTCTGGGGTTCGGCGTTTTGCGTGCTGGTTGGCAAAAGGAGGCTGTTTGTGAAAGTCCTGGCTGGGGGCGGCATTTCCAATGAGCCAGTTGTCATTTTGGTGTGAAATTATATATCCCAGCATCGGCTCTGGGATTTGACTATCTCTCTTTAGAAGTGTGTGTACCTGTTATGTTTGGCTCAGCGAGCAGCAAAGGACTGCCAAATTTAACATCATTTACTTTCATTAAAAGTGGCTTGTTTGTTCTGAGAATTTGCATTTTATATGCTTTTTTTTCTTTTTTCCCCCTAGCATTGTGGGAGAAGCAGTGCTGCTGGATCGTAGGTTATACTTAGTATCATTTTCAGCATCTCATGAATTATGGAAAATTAGAGAGGATTTGCTTTGCCTCTGTTATGGGTCAGATGCCTGGTGGGCACTTGGATAGACCTGGTCCAGTTGGAGCTCTGGAGGTCTGGACAAGACTCCAGAGGCTGACGATCTAGCTGGTAGCTTTTCCAAAGCACACCACCCTCCTGAGGAACAGACATGAGCTGCCTCTTTGTTTTCCCCAGCATGGATTTACAGCTGCTGTAGGGCCTGCAGCCATGTACAGGGAGAATGCTGCTGCAGAAGCCCCAGGAGAGGTTGGGAAGGTGATGCCCAGCACCGCCGCCTGCTGAGCCCCATCTCCCCAGCACCACTACGCTGCTGGGCAGCAGTCTGGTGCAGGATCTGATCTGATGTGATTTTTTTCAAAGCTTTTAGACTGAGTCACTGTGGGTTACGTCAGCTTTTGGGTTCCCTGGCTGATTTGCCTCATGTCAAAGGGCGCAACCTACTGAAGGACACAGTGCATTTTCCATCTGGTGTTCTCAGGAGGCATTTCTTGGAGGGATGGGTGAGCCACTGGCAAACTGCTGGGCTCAGTGAGGGGGTACAAACTTTACCTACTTCACATAGAAGGTCAAAGAAGACATTGCATCTGCTACCGTTTCTTGGAAATGCAAAGCCACGTGCATAAGCCCAACGCGTCACTTATTTATTGTTAGATTTGAGTGCTCCTACCCACTTTAAATAACGCTCACAAAGGTACTCACCGTTGGTGTGGTTTTCAAAGATAAGCTTGTCATTGCACTCCTGCTCATCCACGCAGCCACAGATGTAGATGATCCCCTCCTCACTGGGCTGGTGGGTCATGATGCAGCGTGAGGTGTTGTAGTTCGGGACCATGAGGTTTTCTATGGGACGATGTGGGTTGTGGCAGAGCGTGCTGATCCTGATGCTGTCGTTGTCCTGTCTCCTGCCGGCGCCAAATGAACCAACAAAGCGTTAGCCTAGCGGTGTAGCCTTCAGAGAGCAGGCAGCACGGGGTTTCCAGCCCAACATCACCTGAGCATCAGTTTTAAATTGTGTATTGAATGACCTGTTTGTGGTGGCTCTGGTATAATTCTTATTATATGTGCCTGCGGGGGGCTTTGTTAAATCTCTTTATCTCTTCCAAATGGTGAAAGAGAAATTTCTAATACATGCCAATAGTAGGATCTGAGCCAGGGACTCTGTTTCCTGTAGATAATTCACAAGTTAATAGGTGTTGGATCAGGTAGTGCCAGCCCTAAGGCTCAGTGCCCTGCGTGGGATCTGGGGCAAAATCCCTCCTTTCCCAGTGCCAGCAACCAAGCCAGGTGCAGGTGGAATTACTCCCTCCACATTGCTGCTGCACGGTCCAAAGGAAACCTCCAAAGCAAGGACAGCCTCTTCCCAACTAGTGCATTATTCTGCCACAATCCCTGCCTCGGCAGGGCTCCAAAACCCCCATCACCTCTGCAGGAGAGAGGTAGGGGACACGGTGACTGTGATGCCTGCCCTCGAGCAATGGCTTGGCTGTGTGCCTCCATCCTCCTCCTCTCGGCATGCATGTGTTGGTGGAGCTGGTTGGCCCCATCTCATTGATGAATTCCTGGGCTAAAAGCTGTTTTTCAAGCACTGTCCTTGTGTGACCACTTATGCCCAGCTGCAGGAGCAGAGCCATTGGGTAGCTGGTGGGGACTATAATTTAGCAACTCCAAAGGTCAGAACGTTTATAGAAATAATGTGATGTTGATACAGCTCCTGGGCACATAGGGACTGTACGGCTGTGTCAGTTTCTAAGCTGTGGAAATCTGTCACATGTATGGGGAAAGGAAGGGTTTGTTTTTGGCCTGTGGTCTGACTCTTCAAGCGCAGGGTGCTCATTTTGCTGGAGATTCCCCATTCTCCATGTCGATGCAGGCAACATTGGCTTAACAAGAGGGTCCAGCAAAACTGTGTCCTGGCACACAGGAGCCCCTTATTTCAGAGCACGGTGAAGCCATCCTTGCTGGTTAGCAGCCCAGAAAAGCCATCAGGGAAGTGCTTTGCTGTGAGGTCTCCTATGCTCGCCATGCCCCGAGCGGGTTTTGGCAGTGGTGCAGCACACGGGGCAGGCAGCTTGCTTTGGGTGTGGGGGTCGTGGGGACGCGTGGTTCTGACGGCCAAGATGGGGTAAGGTACAGAGCATATGTTATTTTTAATAATGTTGTATTGGGCCCGTGGTATTTGGCCTCTGCATTAGTTTATGGGGAGATAAGCCCAAACTAGAATCACACTTGTGAAACTCCCACCACAGATCCAGAAAAATGCAGATCACCATCCAGACCCCAGGCGCGAGCTCATCTCCACCCCTCGGTTAAGGTCATGGAGCACCACCAGCAGCCATCACCACGGACAATGGGGTGACTGAGAGAAGAGTCAGCTGGGCAGGGAAGGAGCGTGTTCAAACTGCATGGCTCTTTGGGCACCTTGTGGCCAGTCCCATTGGTAGCCTGGGTGACAGTTTTCCCCCAGTGGCCGAGTACATTCCCTCCAGAGCTTTTGGTGGCAGCTGTGAGGAGCTGGAGACAGGAGCTGGGATGAGCTGCCATGAAGAAGAGCTGGAGCAGAGCTAACCCAGGTGGTTTGCATGGTGAGCAAGGGGTGGCAGCTGCACCGGGCCCAGCAGACCTTCACCTAAGGAGGATCAGTGCGTACTCCTCTAGAGCCAGTATGTAATTAAGGGCTAATGAGGAGCTAAGAGCAGCTGCCAAGAACACCAGGGTGTGACCCTTGTTTCTGGAGCAAAATGGAGGTACAGAGAGATTTCACAATGCCTTGCAGGTCAGCTAGGAAATTGGAAATGAGACTGAAGTGAAGAACCCAGATTTGTCATCCTCATCCCACTGGAGTGAATGAAACAACGCTGGCCTTAGTGCTCCCAGCATTTTCTTGGGAAGCCCAGGTAATTTGAAAGATGTTGGCTTTTCTATGCAGAATTTAAGGTCTTCTCCCCATCTGCGTGCAGGGGTAGTTGGGGCAGAGTGGCAGATTTTTCTGTTTTTGGGGGTGGGGGTGGTAAAGGGCATATTTTGTTTGTTTGTTTGGGTTTCTTGCTGGTCTTGTGTTTTTGTTATTTTTTTTTCAGTCCATAATGCAACAATTATGTTGAGGCAAAACCCTGCTGAAAGTGGGGCAGTCCAGTGTTCACACTAATTAGCAGGTTGATATAAAGCCCAGTGATATGTGCTTAGCTGGCTCTCACTCTGGCAGCCAAATTAAAAGGGACAGAGAAGAAAATCACTTTGGGTAGACCCAAAATGGACTTTTGTTTTAGTTTTGCTCATGGGGACCAAAAAGCTGGGGGAGGCGCTCATCCGGGTGTACGTTTGACCCGAAATGCAGGATCATGTTTCCTTTCCAGGCATTTCCAGGAAAAGCAAAAAAGGGTTTTTCCCTGGGGATGATACCAGCAGCTTGCTACCAGCTCAAATTCCCAGCTCCCTGGATGGGGACAGACCTTTGGGGCTGTAAATCCTCATCCGCACCCCTGCACCTGAAGTGGGCTTTTCGCAGCCTGAAGCAGGAGGACATCACGGCTTTTGGGGTCAGGTCTGCTGACTTTGCCCAGCAGGCTCAGCCTGCAAAGCTAAATTCAGGTTTGTGTGCGCGCAGAGGTCCTGACTGCAGCACTGAATCAGGCATTTATATGCGTAATTTATTTAGAAAATAAACCAGTACTAATTATAGGAAAGACCAAATCACGTTGCAATTATGATTACAGCGGAGTCAACGGGGGAGAAAGAGAAAGCCCTGAATGATTTTGATGTCCAACAGCTCAAGCATGAGTGTCCCCATGAGCTCATTCCCACAACCCCTTTTTCCCCACTTCCCCCTATTCCCTGGGGCTGCAGCTCACCATATGGCCACGCAGATCTCATAGGGGTCCTCGCAGTAGGAGTTGAGGTTGCAGTTGCTGTAGCACACCTCCTGTTCGCAGGCCGGCGGCGTGGAGTCGCACCACTTGCACAGGTTGGTCTTCAGGCTGCGGCGGGCACCGGCGCACCAGGCTGCGGGGCACAGAGGGCAGCATCCATCTGATTTCAGCAATTCACACATTGTTGGGGAAGGAGCCGAAAATGACTCTTTCTACATGGATTTGTAGCTTTTGTTTTGCCCAGCTGCTCAGTCCAACGTGCTTTAGCTGATGGCAAAGCTTGCAGTGAGCAGATGCAGCTCTGTTGGCCCCGCGGTGGCAGCTCCCACCGGACGGCAGCAAGTTATCTCTATTTTTGTAGGAACTATTCTCAGTTAAGGAATAAATCCCGGCTAAATTTAAACTTCCTGTTAAGGCTGCTAAATGTCTTCTTTTTTTTTTTTTCAAGAAAAAAAGTAAAATGAAGCCACTAAATGGCTTATGTAGAAGTACATACTAATAAACATTTAGTCTAAGAGACACATGCAGGAGTGCACAGGTGGGAACTTGAACTACAGCAGATATTTTTCAGAGGTGTGGGCTACCTGTACTTCATGGGGAATTTTTATTGCATGCAGAGAAGGATTGCATGGGAAGTTTTAGCCCCAAACAGGGCTTAAAAATAGTCATTTCTATAGAAAGTCTGTCCAGTTTTAGGTTGCTGCTTCATAAATCTTAATGGTCCAGGGGAAAAAAAGCGTTTTCCAGCTGGATTTGTCCAGGAAGACAAGTTTTGGTGCCCAGTCATGGCACACAGAGATGGAGCCCAGCACCTCTGTTCTCCCCAAGGCTCCCTTCATGCAGTGCCCCAGCAAAAATGGGCTGCTCCACACCAGCCTCAAAGCTGAGGTTTATTTTGGACTGCCAAGGTGTGAAGGTCTGGTGGGATAAAGGGGATTGCTGTGGCCAAATCCATGCCCGCTGGTGAGTCCCTTCATCCCCTGCCTGCAATGCCCTTATTTCTTGATGCCCATTAAAGTTGTGCTATTTATTTATTCACACTCATGGGGCTGTCATTTACTCATTAACACCCCATGTGAGGCTTTGCTGGACGGCTCAGGGTGTGAGCACAACGCCCAGCATGCGGTGAGGATCTGGGTTTGCAGTCACCTGTGCTGCAAGGAGCAAGGGCTGATGAAAGAGTTAAATGTGGAAACGAGAGTCAGAAATACAGCAGTAACTGGACAAAATTCTTTGGAGACAAATTGTTCTAAACGAGCTCAGCCTGCGATGCTGTTATCTGCTCTGCAAGAAAGGTCAGAGCAGGAATCTCTCTTTTTTTTTCCCCCCTCTCCTTATTCTTTTAGTAAGCTCAACAGAAGTGCACAAAGCCCATTGTGAGTTTCCTCAGAACTTCGTGTCCTTGAACCACGAGCTCGTAGGTACAATTTAACTGCCACATCACTTGTCTTGGCCCTGATTAGACCCAGATGAACACTTTCAATATTAATACGTGGATGATTTAATAAAGCTGCACGAGCAGTAAAAGTAACAATACGCTTCCATAAAGGGGTTCCAGATGTTGCCAAGGCAAATGCTAAACATCAAAATATAAACTTCAAAAAAAAAAAAAAGAAAGAAAAAAGAGCTGGATAAGCAAAACTTGGAACAAACTATAAACTAATTAAATGTGGGTTGAGTTTTCCAAAAATAAATTGAAGCCATAAGGATGTGATGTGAGCCAATAAATAGTACAGTTAGTCAAAGTTATTGTGGAACAACAGTTGGAAAGATGGTTTGAAGTCACCGATGAGGTGGGCTTGCAGTGAGTTTGGCTTCTTATCAATAGGAAGGCTTGTTCTGCTGTGCACGAGAACGGCATCAAATCTTCTGCTATCTATAACCAGGACCCTGGAGAGGCTACGGGGGGAAGACAAGACCATCTTCAAGCAGGCAAGGGAAGGGAAAAACTACACCAAAAGTGCCCGCGAGAGCAGCAGTGCTAATACCACCATCCAAGCATCTTGGGACGTCTTTCCTCCTGCCTGCTGCTGCCCACAGGGCATCCCCACTCTCCTGCAGGGCCCGTTGAAGCACGGCCACCGGGGTGCGAGCGGTATCGGCGAGGAGCAAACCTGGGTGCGAGGAGGTGAAAGCACGGTGCATTCGTTACGGGGAAGGAGACAGCGCTTCGCAGCCGAAGCGATGGCATGCACAGGCAATTTGCTTCACTGCAGAGTAGAATGAGTGGTTTTCATTCTCAAATTTTATCTGCTGGGGTGTTTTGTGACAACCCAACGGCAGATGGGTGTAAGCAAAGGCACTCAGTGCGAGATGCTGAGGCACACACTGTCCATCTTCCTCCCGAGGTGGAAGGGATCAAGGCTTCTGCCAGGCAGGACCTGCTCAGGTCTCCTCCTTACGCACATTACGCTCCATCTTTTGCTAGTAAATTGCCCTTAAATTGCACTTAATATTCAAGGACGAAGAACAACTGATCATTTTGGGGTCATAAGCACTTCGCAGCGAGGTTTGCCTCCTCCTTTCTGTGTGTCTGCGTGCATCGGGGCGCAGCTGGTGCTCGGCCAGCAGTTGCACAAGGCTTCCTTGCCGCTCCAGGAGCTCTCTGCATCGTCTTTCCCCAGCAGGTCAGCCCTGAGCCCAAGACTTTGTGCTGGGGGGAGACAAATCCCACTCTAACCAGTGGGATTTGGGAGCTCTGGCATCTCAGCTGGCACCGCAGCTGCAGGGCTGGGCACAGAGGGTGCACCTGGTGGGAATGCCCACTGTTTTGGGGGTTCATATCAGGGCTGGGATGTGACAGGGACCCCCGGGCAGGTCGGCGGATGCAGTTGGAGATGTGGGCGCAGCACGGGATGCTGGGCTTGGCCATGAGTCCTCCATCCACTCCCAGCTCAGGACCAGGCTTTTCGCCGGGCCCTCGTCCATGGCTAATGACATGACTGCATAATAACAGCCGCTCATAAAATTATTATGAGAACAAACAAATTCCTTCCCTATTATATACAGTACTTGTTTTTGAGATTAAAACAGCAGCGGGGCTGATTTGCTGTGGTTGCTCGCTGACCCACACGTGAGACCTTGAGGATCTGCCCCCATTACTTCCGAGCTGCCACGGGCAGGATGCAGCAGGGCAATTCCTACATCCCTGATTTCCAGGCGATCCGTACAGGGCCAGACGTCCCCGTTGCAATTGTTCGGTGTGATCTGCCCAGCAGGGGCCCTGGGTTTCCTCATTTGGGGAGCCCAAATTGAGCTGAGAGAACTCATCACCCCACTCTCTGCACGTGAGGCTCTCTGGGGACAGCGGCAGCGCGCACACTGCGCTGGGCTCAGGGGAGCAGCTCTGCCCTCAGGTTTGTGGTCCTGCGCAGTCCCGCAGAACAAATACTGTACTTGGCAGCAGATGTGTGGAGCGAGGAGCGAGCCAGTAACGTTTCCTGGTGAATAAAAAGGGGCTGATTTTGATTGCATTAGACATCAGTGCTTCCCCGTGCCAAAAAGACACACAGTATACATTTCTGGTTTATTTGGACCTTCTTCAAACAGGCTGGTAACTGACTTATTCTACCACTTATTTTTTTCTTTGTAAAAATAACCCTTTAAATTAAGTGTTTAGCAAATAATGCTTAGTCCTATTACAAAGTAAATTGGGTATGGACTGTACCAGCAGACCTCTCAAATCTCTTTCAGATGCTTGAATTACATCACGATCAAACTTCACCCCGGGGACAGACGAGCTCTGCTGAATATTGTCCATCCTTCTGCTGTGGCAGTCTCCGTTGTTGCTGGGGTACCTTTTGCAAACTACCTACGTGTCGGCAGAGTGACCTCGTGTTGTTTTGGGACACTGGGTCACTTCATGGCGAGGTACCTGGAGCCAGCGAGGAGAGGTTTCTCTTCGATTTTGGTCAGTCAGTGTCTTTGCCTGTGGGTGAGGACAGGGCGAGCGGTTCTCCATCTGCTCTTGGAGCTGCTCATCTCCTCTGGCCACCTCCACGTCCATCTCGTTCGTGCCCAAGGCACTGAGCTGGGCAGGGCACGTTCCCTGCGGGGGACCTCGAGCTCCCTGCCCCAGACCCCGTTCTCCACCCCCGGGGCTGCTGGAGCTGGGTTCGGGGCCGGCCGGGAGGGCTGCGCGGGCGATTGTCGCCCATATTGTGCTCCCGCTTGTGTTTAAAAACAACAACAGCTCAACTGACTCATAGATCCTACGGCCTCTGAGTCATTTCTTATTTCTGGATTTCACTGCTCTGCCCTTTGCAATGAGGGGAGTTGCATGCACACACACACACACACACACACATCAAGTTCACATTTGTTTTTCCCCTATAAAAACAAAACGATTTCCATACCATTAATGAAACAGAAATGACTTGACTTCGCATACCCTGGCTTTTATTTTCCATTGTATAAACTGTGCAGATGAAATAACGATGGCTGTAAAGTAAACCTTCTCTCTCTCTCTCTTTTTTCTTTCTTTCTTCTGTTTTTTTTTTTTTTTTTCCTTTCCCTTTCCAGGCAGCCTCTTTTCGAAATAGCAAAGGGAGTCACTTACAGACTTGGCCCCAGCGCTGCGCCTGCTGGGATTAACCCCTGCGTCCCCAGCTCTGCTCTCTTTGCTGCGAAACCACCGCAGGGCAGAGGCAATGCCAGCCCCTGCACCGTGCGGGGTGATGTCCAGGGTGCAAAGGTGGCAGGATGCAGAGCGGGGCACAGAATGGGCAGGGAAGCTTGGGGATGGCAGGGATGACCAGTGCTGACACCTTGGCCAAATGTCCACTCTCCTCCATACCACCCTGCAGCCACAGCCTGCGCTAACTAACCACCAAACCCCACTCTCGCTGCTTACAGGGCTTTTACGCTATTACAGAGCACCCTGAGGACAATCAGCGGGGGCAGTGGTGCCGCTTACAGGGGCAGCAGATGCAGCTGGAGCTGGGTATGCAAGCACGTGCTTGGGAGAGCAGGACGGGGTGAGCAGCATGGAGATGCCCCCTGAGTATTGCCTGCAGTCTGTGCGTCCTCAAGGCTCACAAGCGCAGCACAACCCCTTTTCCTGTTCATACAGCTTGCAGCCCCCAGCACCAGGTCAGCCCTTTTGCCAAAAGCCAGTGGCCGGGTGGGTTGGTGACACAGCTGAGATACTGTTACTCTTCCCGGACTGGGCGATGTGTTTTATATTATTTCTCTTGGATTTATTAAGCATTATGTAACCAGCTAACCGATCCCGCATGCTACAAAATCGCTGCTGATTTCACGTCAGTGGAAAGTAAACAAAAAGCATTCTGAAGTGGCGGGGCTGAAATTCATTTCCACGTTCAAAGCAACCCGTGGAGGATTTTCCCCATCTCCTCGCCACCAGTTTGCATCCAGGCTCTGCTGCAACCCATCAGAAAAGAGTTATGGAAAGTTTGCATGTTGCACACAACAAGGTGTTACAAACAAATCCTCTCTGCTCACTCTCCGCACGAAGTGATTAAGATAAAGGTTATTTCTCTTAATTATTTTTAAGCATCTTTGTGGATTTTCTCATACTCCTTGAAATGGGTTATGCTGGCATGTTGCTTGTCTTTCAGCTGGAGGATTCCTTTGAATATGAAAATCACTCACCAAAGAAGGTTTGGCATTAAAGTTTCAAAAAGAAACAAACAAATGAAGTACTCAGGTCCTGGAGCTCAGCAGGACCCCATCTAAAGTGACGGGAAGGACACTCCGCATTGCTCAGCTTAGGAAGGATTATAAGCATCAGGTGAGGCAATAATGATGCTGGTACTGGGCAGTATCTGCAAGGAGCTCTTCCAGGGGCTCTTCTTGCTGCTGTTACAGACCACAGACATCGTCCCTGCCACTAAAGCCAGTTTCTGTGCAGAGAAGTGGAATGGGTAGAATGGGTCTGTGCTATTTTTTTTTTTTTTCTCTGTCTTTGAAACCTTCAACAATGCCCCAAAATATTTTTTTGTATTTCTGCACTTAAACATCAGTAAGCCAGTGGCTGGGGGATGGCCCCATTGCATGCAATTTGCGCCATTTGTCAGTAACCCCAAACACCACCTGCTTCACCCAGCCCAATGTGGCTGCCACGAATGCGTGCAGCCTTGCACAGTCCCACGAGGAGGACAAAGCTGTCCTAAAACCAGGAGGCAGCCCCAAGCCACGGCTCGTTCCGTGTCCTGGGGCTCACTTATATGGGACCCAGGGGAGGGTTGAGGAGGCCCTTGAGCTGCACAGGACGATAACTACGCTGTTTTCCTTGCCCCCTAAACACTGAGTGAGTGCTGGCTGTTGCTGTGTAATTACAGTCACTACCTCCAGAGCCGCTGCCATGCCAAGCAGCGCTGCCTTGGCAGACAAAAACAACTGTGAGCAGGTCCAGCAATAGCGGTACTTATCCCATTAAGCACTCGGTTAATTGCCAGGCTGAGAAAGTGAACGGCGAGGAGACGGGGAACCCAGCTTTCGGATGGGCAGCGAGGCGGGCAGCCCTCCTGTGCCTGAGAGTGCCACCGGCACCTCGCCAGGCACTAAAGCCCCTCCTCGCCCACCAGAGGCAGATCAGGACAAGAAGGTGCCTGCCCGGGGCAGATGGAAGCAGATTTTTCAGGACAAGAAGGTGCCTCCCGGCACAGCCTGGCCATGCAGGGCTGGTTTGGGGTAATCCTGTCGCAAGCCGCCGCAGAGACCGCTGAGGACGTAAGAGCATTTGCTTGGGAGCTGGGTGGCAGAAGGTAAGAGCCAACCAACTGCATGACGTTGTTGTCATTACTTTTGTTGTTCTCGTTTCTCCAGGGCCATCAACAGCATATCTTGTCTGCTTTATTTAACTGCAGCTTCTGCACCTCTCCCTCAGGAAGATGCAGCAGAGAGTCCCCGCTCTACACAGAAAAAAGCAGCAGCGACAAAGCTGACAGCAGAATAAATCTGTGAGTCTGTTGCAGACATTGCTCGGCCTTTGACTACTGCTATCCAAGAAAAAGCACAGCTTTTCTTTTTTCTTTTTTTTTTTTTTTATACAATTATCATCATATTATGCCTTAAAATTTAGTTCTGTGTATGCTTTACAGGCTCTGCAGGAACCTGGATCTTCATGAGCAGATCAAAGCCCAATTTAAAGATATCATCCAAATAGGTAAATGTGTCAGAAACATTATCAGGGTCACATTTGGGCAACAGGGTTCACTCTGTTTTAAGTGCAAATGGCTTGCTGATGGTTTAGCTGAACTTCCTGAGGAGTGTTTGAAATTCCTGGCACACGTTCGATTTGCCATCTGTTAGGAGGACTTTGATGAGCCCACAAAGAGACATTTGACCAGAGCTGCATTTCATATCTCGTGTGGGCTCCTGTGACTGGCCAGCTTGTATTTTCTATGTTTGCATTATTCTGATTCCCCGAGTGCTTGGAGGGAGTGGGGCTTGCAGGGGGCTGGGTACTGAGCTCTGGGGCAGAGATGCACTGCTCGTTCTCCGCCAGTGCGCTGTCATCATCTTGTTCCAGCACTGCCTGTTCTTTATGTCTGCTAACATTATTATGTATAGTCAAGTTATGCCCTCATTTAGACTGGATCTGACAGTAATTAAGTAATTTGTACTGTCAGAGGGAACTTGAACTTGAGGGTAGCCTGGCTACAGATGCTAAAATCTTCCTCGCTTTTCTGAAGGCATCCCCTGTTAAGCATGTAAGTAGGTAAATTGGTCTGGTCTCCTCTTTCATCTCTTTCCTGAAGACATAAAAAAAATCTCTTTTATGAAAATGGTATTATAATCTCTTGAAAAACACTGTCCAATAAGGTTGAATTCAACCTGAATATTTTTCCGAAACAGAAGAGACCAATTGCAACCTGGTCAGAGGGCAGGGGATGCAGTTTGGGCTGAATGCAGACTGTGAGGATTTTTGCAGGAGTGGGACCAGGGCTTTGCAGGAGAGCTGTTGATGAGGCCTGAGGGGCATTTTTCCTGCACGTGAAAGCAGTGGGAGCTCGTGCATGTGTGCAGTGCCTCAGGAGAGAGCCAAGAGCATTCAGCAAATGTACCAAACCATCGTAACCATGCGCTGGGGTGAGTCGAACCCCCCCCCAAAATACTCTGTGCCTCTGGTGGGAATGTCTGCCACCATCTTCTACCAGCACCACCAAGTGCCTTTCAACATATTAAAGACACGATGGGAACTGGGCTCCCAGGGGATCCATCGGTCTGATTTCTGTGGATGCTCGTACCCTGGGTCTATTTGGAGCAGAATGATTCATTCGGCTGCTCGTTGCTTAGGGCTCTGTGTCACTTCCCACTGTAAGGCGAGGGGTCTTGTCTGCTATCGTGGACTGGCTGGGGCTAATTTTGGGATCGATTTAGCGTGGAAAAAAATACTTTATGCAGCAAGACAGCAGCTGATTAAGCCTCTTCCACATGGATGCTGGTGTTCAGATGCTCCCAGGCAGTGAGAGTTATCCAGCGACATCAGGCAGATGTCCCATGTCGTGTCCCAGCTGCACAGAGCGGCGACCTGTTGTGTCAGACCCTTGTCAAGGGGGACACGGGTGTTTGCTCTGCATGGGCACAGGAAAGCCATCTGGTTTGGGATGGCTGAAGTTGAGGGGGACCAATGCTCAGTGTTTGCATTGTTACTTGTAGGAAAAAGCCCCACAGGACTGTAACAACCAGCAGGCCAGGAACTTCAGCAAATGTCTCTAGGCTTCCCAGAAGAAGAGATGTAAGAAAAGATTCTCATTCCCAAAAGGAGTTTTGGAACCGTGGAGTTAAAGGGAACATCTCCATCCCCAGTGTGGCAAGGTGAAAGGCACAGCAGCAGGGCCAGCGTGTCCAGCATGACGCTGCTCCAACCACTTTGGGAGTCATGGCCAAGGTGTGGGTCAAGCTGGGGCTCTGCAGAGTGACCCCCACAGCTCTTCTCTGCAGCTCCTTTCTGCTGATAACTGCAAATTGCACACTGGAAAGGTGTTTTGTTTTTTTTTCCCCTTTAAATCTTGAATCCAGCTGTAAATAATCCTGTCTAGTGAAGGGTAAGACTTTGGTTAAGATATATTCCCAGAGCTTCTCGAGCCCATGTGGGCAGTAGCCCTGCGTTCAGTGCAGACGGGAAGGTTGCAGGGCGCAGCTGGATGAATTAATTGCCCCACAGATGAGATGCATTTGCTGTGGTATAAATCAGCTGTCGCTTGTCAGGCATGTTCCTGGCTTATCAATGGGAAGCAAAACATTGCAGCGTAACAGCTCCATGAAAGGCCGTGTCCTGGAGAGGCACAATTGGTGGGAGCATGGCCTGTGGAGGGGATTACAAGATAAGCAGGCTCTCCCACTTCTCCTAAAAGCCTGACAGCTACCAGCAGCTGGCAGGAGAATTCCAGCCCTACATGGGCTGTAATAAGAAGACGAACCAACCAGAGAACAAGAAATATGACTCTGATGGACCTTACAGAGCCTTTCTGGAAGCAGGATCACAGTGGTCTTCTCCGAATCCAGGGACGTGCACACGGGCGGAGGCAGCTTGCAGCCACCCCTTCATTTCCTCTGAAAGTCCCTAAGGAAATGCCATCCCACAGCTGGGGTCCAGCACTGAGGAGATGTCGCTCTAACCCCCAGGGCTGATAAGGTAGGCAGCCGTCCGTGGCGTTACCTCCGCTGCCAACAGAGCCTCTTCCCACTTGAGGCTTTCACTTGGCACACAGCATTAAGTGTTAGATGTGGAAAGAACAAAGTGTGGGGGAGCTGCTGGTTTCATCTCCTTGGTGGGACTCTTGGTGGTTCTTTTTTTTCGTAGTGAGATCAGATGTGGCACTTCCCTGAAAACATGGCAGTCCACAGGAGAGTTCGTTAGTTTGTGGCAAGTTGCAGCACTGAGGAAGCCAGTGGAAAGCAAATGTTATTGCAAAGAGTTATTGCTAAGGGAAGAGGAAAACATGGTCCCAAGGAAATAAACTTGATGGAACAAAACGTGGAACAATATAAAGCTGTAGAGGACAGGCAATAGGGTTGAATACTTCCTCAGAGTGAAAGCCCCCAGTCATCTGTTTTTAATGGCAATGATTGCTCTCTGCCTGTTCAGTGAATACATGGGACACATCTGTTTAGGTCCACCTCTAATAGGACCAACAGATATCACGACTGCGGCTGGCTGAACTTTTTTTCACCACCATTATACAAAAATGTCTTTGTGATCATCATCCAATATTGATAACAGCACCAAGAGCAAAAATCAGTTTTGCCTTTTTTTAGAAAAGAGTGTGTTTTAATTTCAAGTGCCATGGGATTATATCTCAAAAAGGACTTTCCCCTGAAAACAAACAAACAAGCAAAAAAACCCAAAAACACTAAAATGTAGATTTGAGCAGCTCTAATGACGACCAGCCTGCCTCAAGTCTGAGAAAAGTTTAAGAAGCAAGGAGAAAGGAGATGCCCACTTTCCTAAATTTGACAGAGCTGTACACTGCCAACTTTCTTGGCCTTGAGTCTCCATCCAATTTGTACCAACAACCGAAAAAGCAGTATCAGGCTTGGAGAAGTGTTAAGGTGGATGAATCACGCTCTTGCTGAGTCTCATGCCATTTAAAACATTGCAGGGGACTTTGGTTTTGGATTGTCAGGGTTTTCCTTGTGCTTTCCCCTTTATTTACTGGAAAATATATTGCTACAAAGTCAAAGCAAAACAAGGTGCTTCTTGAGAAGGATTGCTGTAGCCAGCCCGACTGCTGTGGTGGGCAGAGCCCATGTCCACGCACCACTGTGTGGCCTGGGAGAAGAGCCCTGTGCTTTAGCCTTGGGCTGTAAAGCCCCGCTCTGTGTATGGATGTATCTGCTTGTGAGGCAGAGGGTGACTTCTTCTCCTCCCTTCCCTCATCTTCTCACCCTCTGAGTTGTTGTGTGTTGCTGTTGGGGTGTAATCCTGATAGGCCTCCTGCCTGAGGACCAGGCTGGTGTTTTGGTGGCAGTGCAGCCCCTGGTTTTAGCTCTGGTGACCTTAGAAATAAGAGCCCAACTTCTTGAACAAGCTGCTTGAGGAGCATGGGATAGGTCAGAGAATTCTTGGGCAGATCAAAAGCCAGAGATGTTTTTCTGACAGCCCTGGGGCTCCCTGTCATGATTTATGAATTATATATGTTCCACGTGTTTAGCCAAAGAGGCTCAGAGGGGGAACAGGGACTGTTTGTGCAAGCAGGAAAGGGTGTGTGGCTTCAGAGAGCCACCATCCACCAAGAGGTACCATCTCCACATCTGCAGAGCCATCACAGTGCAGAGGTGTTCATTCAGCAGCCATCACTGTGCTCCTCACCACAGATCTAAGGTACGACCGCAGGTCCTGAGTGAACGTACTTGCTGAAATTCCTGGGCAGATGTTCTCCTTGGAGCTCTAGTGTATCCCACTGGGCACAGCTCTCCTTTGGCGAGTGCTACGTGCCCTGGCAGGCTTCAAGTTTCATGTCCTCCTTTGGAGGCTGGATGCCCAAAGGCGAGCTGCTGCGCTCCTTGAGCTGTCGTCACAGTGGTGACGAGGGAGGCTTTCCAGATTCTGATGCAAAACAGGACAGGAAAACTCCTAATTAAGAGGCCAGAGTGTTTCTGTGTGCGCAGTACAGTAATCTCTGTATCCAGTCTGTGACTTCTGGATGGGTCGTAGTCCATCTAGCAGATAGTCTTGCAGTCATCGAAGGCTTTGAGCAACAAAAACCCACCACATCCTGAGTCTGAGTAATTACCTGCTGGAACAACTTTGCTGTTTTGTGATCTAACACAAAAGCACCCGGTTTCAGCTTCCAGCATGTAAATCTTGCTTTTCCTTTGTCTGATAGAAGAGGAAGCCCTCTGCCAGAAAGCATCTCTCTGGGAGTTTTTTGTGAGCGATTACTACTAGCTCACCTCCCAGCTCCCTCCTGCAACAACTAAAGGCACTGAAAGCTTTCAGTCCCTACTGTAGGACAGATTTTCCCATCCTGAACGATCTTTGTATTATTTTGTTGCGGGTCCCTCTGCTAGGTAAATCCAGAGCCACTTGCTGGAGGTGACCGGGGGGAGTCAGGGAAATCCAGCAGCTGAAATTTCAGCGGTCAGGCTACAGCCCTTTTTTCCGTCATGTATGGACCAAAGTGGTCGGAGACACTGCTTGATGACCGCTCAACCATGCTGGTGATTGAAAGGATAGAGACAGGCAGCACAGAGCCCACATTAAAGTCTCAGCCATACTGGTGTTACCCCTTAGAGAGAACAACAAAGTCCCTGAGGACGCCCAGCCGGCACTGAGGGAGCTATTCTGGGATAGCTGGGACACCATCACGGCCATTTTCTCTACAGTAATTCCTAAATCTGTGCTAGGACGAGTGACTTTGCTGCTGTCACCAACCCACCGCTGTCGCTCTTTGCAGAGAGGCTGAATGACTGGTGGGATTTGTTGCATGAAGAACAACCAAATGTGCATTTTCTGCCATTTTGGGAAACTTGCTGTTTCCTCTTCTCTTAATGTCAATGCAAAGTGGGCCCCCCAGGCACTTTTATTGTCTCAGAGTCACTGTAGGATTGATACTAACACTATGTGTGATGGATGGGAGGTAACCCCAGTAAACATTTATCACTGTTGAGCTGAATCAGAGAGAGAGAGCGTGCCTTGGCTTATTTTTTTTTCCCTGTACCGATACAAATGTTGTCGTCATATCATTCACGTAACCTTTCAGATGAACTTAGTAATCATGATACGTTTTGGTTTGGCTTCTTTCAGATTAAAACCCTGCCTTTCAGAAAAAGGAAACCATAAGTTAAATAACTCCAAAATTAGGCATTTCTGAAGGATAATTAGTGGTCTTCTTTCTTACCAAAAACAACCCAAGACTGTGCTTTAAATAATGCCTTGTAGTAATTCCTTCAGTGCTGTTCCAAATGTGATTAATTTAGCAGGATGTTATCAGTATAGCATCCTACATTTCAACCCATACTTTAGGGTATTATCTACAGTAATGACTACTACATATTTCTGCAACTCTTTGGAAAGTCAGCCTAAGCTTATGTTGTAAGACCCATCTGGGTCTCCCTGCTTCAGCAGTCTCACCAAGGGTTGTATTTAATACATGCAAATTACTGACTGACTGTATTCCTTCATTCCCTATTTCTGTAGATAGGGGGACCCATGGAAAGTGGATGCAGATAAAGATCCCTGCCCCCAGTTATTTCAATTGCATGCAAATATACGGGCACTATAATCCTAGCACTTCGTTGCTTTGAGCAAAAAGCAATTTTATTTGCATCGAAAGCTCTGTAGTGAGGAGAACGGGTCTGTGTTTGTAAAAGAGCTCACTGCAGAAAGTGCCATTGTCCGTGCAAATATATAAATATATACTATATAGGGATATATGTGTGTATACACATACATCGGCATTGTATATACAGAAAGACACACACACATACTTAGGAGATGTGTATATAACACTCACTTATATACAAATCTATTCCCTGTTATGAAACAATCATCGAGATATAAACAAGGGAATTTAAGCCATGGATGGGCACATTTTCAAGTGCTGCTGGAGGGTTTTATCTACAGTCCTGAAGAAGTGCTATCAAAACCTAAACAGGGCACTTATTACAAAGAAGTCTTTACGTAAGTGCTGGAAAGGTTTGCCGAATAGCCAGATGTTGTTGCAGAGACAGTTCTCCTCCCCCTCTCCCCACTTCTTTCTGACTTTAACAGTTCGATTAACTTTGCACATAAACCGGGGCTGATAGAGCTGCAAACTCCACCACATCTGGACACTGTTGAAGCCAGATCATTCAACGGTGCACGTTAGTCGTCTTTAATCTCCCTCGAGAAAGTAAAAACTTCCACCAAATCGTGCTGACCTACGCATATACTTCTGCGCTGTAAACACTGACATCTGGGAGCCGCTCTCGGTGAGCACGCAGCGATCTCCACCAAGCCAAGCGCTCGCCCTTCGCTGTACAACAAACCTGCAGCTGATGCCGTCGGAGCAGGGCTACAACCAGCTCGCTGCGAAATTCCCCTCTATTTCCAACCCTCCGACTAACTGCCATCAGGGGACAAATCAAAGGTTTGCTATTTTTCTGGGGGAAGGAAAAATAAACGACTTCTTTGCGTACGCTGGTTAACGTCGCCTAAGCAGAAACATTTCTCTACTCACAGAAGGACAGCAGCAGCAAGGAAAGCAGACCCGGTCTCCTCCAGCAACCCATTTTCTGGATTCCACCAGCGACCAGGAGCCCAGCTTCACGGTGTTGACCCGTTCATCCTCCCGTGCTCTCCTGCCTCGCTGCTGTCAACTCGGCAGCCCCGAATTTGCGAGGCTGCCGGCCGGGCTGGCTGGGAAGGCGGACCCAGGCGCAGCAAGCCCAGCTGTGCGTGGGGTCCGCCCAGGAACTGCAGCTCATGAAGAAACTCAGCCCCGCTCTCCTCGCGAAATATATACAGATATGGGAGGGGGGGAGCTGGGGGAAGAGCTCTGGCTCCAGGAAAAGAGTTTGATTTTTCCAACAACGGCGCTGAACTGCTCTGAGCAGCCCAGGAAGCTTCGGAGGGGATCTAATGTCTACTGCGTGCATCTAATCAGAGCAGCGTGGGCACAGCTGCACACCTCTTTCATCTGAACAAAACACGGAGGGGAACGCTTCTGTATGCTGAGCTGTCATTAATTTGCTGATTTTTCCCCTTCTAGACACAAACTCTGTCTTTTAAGTAAGCTTCAACGGGCTCTGCTTTTCATAGGGATAACTGGAAGGTTTAGGGCAACTTCTTCAGAAAGACCACATCACTATGAGCTTAGCCTAAAGTAGGTGCTTTCAACCCATTAAAGCAGCAGGATTTAAACATATCCTTATATGTTTTCCTGAATCAGGGCCTAAAATAATAACTCGGAGCCTTTAAATAGCTGCTTTCTCCCCAAGATCTCAAACTGCTGTACAAAAACTTGTGAGAAATATTATCCCCACTTACAAAAGGGAAACTGTGAAACATGGCAGAAATCTGACTGGCCTTGGTTGTTAACACAATCAATCAGTGGCAAAAGTAGGAGTAAAATCCTCAAACTCTTGCCCTATGATCTATCCCCATCCTTCAGAGCATGTTAAGATAATGATCAATGTAATCAAGTGGGGCGGAGAGAGAGACGATGTTATTAAGATTTTTTGCAGCCAAAAGCCTGCCCTAGGGTAAGGCTAATTTTTTATAGCTATTGATAAATACAGCTATTGCTCAGCATTCTGTGTCAGTGAGTTTCCAGCTTTCTATTTGCCCATTTCACTTTTTAGTTCATTAATCAGTGTATGGTGTATACATGATGTGGATACGCATACGCTTGCGTGTATGTGGATGCGTGACCAGTGAGCATTTTGCTCAGTTGGAATTGGAGGGCCAGGATTTGTATGGTCCTTTCTTTATATGAATTTTTCCGATAAACTGCACCCACTTGTTTTGTGTATTATTTATGTAAATTATGCTCCTAGGGAATTAAGTTACAGTATTTTTTCCCTTCATCTGTACTTATAACAAAAGGGGAGGGGTTAGATGGGGTACAGATATGGCCAATAAATACATGGCTATGCCATGGCCACAGAAGCACACCTCTGCAGAGAGCTGCTTGGTGTGCTCCCTGTTGCTTCAGAGTGCCCAGACACAGCTTAGCCTGTCCTCCATGCAGAAATGGCCTTCTGTCCTTACCATCGGCTCACGTCCTGGGAAAGGTCCAAAATTGTTCTCCATCACTTAGTTGTCTTTAGATCAAGCTGGACATCTCCACATGTGCTAAGTAGTATTAACATAGAATGGATGGGTTGGCCTCAGTTACGACAGTTGAGGTAGGGTTGTTTAGGAATAAAGGACAAGCAAATTCTTAGTCAACTTTCAGAAAGACATTATTTTCCAATCAGCATACTGAAACTGCAGTTTGCACGGTGGTTTCTTTGTGTGACCTGCCAGCTTTCTACTTTCTGGCTTACAGCATTTCAGCATGCCCACAGCTCACTCGGGCTGTCAGCTGGATTTTTCAAATGGGAGCCCTTCTGCGCGTTATGAGGAAGCTGGACAAGGCTTTTGCTGGGAACGCCACAGATTATTCATGATCAATGGGAGCCTCTTTAAAACCAGGAAGGATCCCCTGCTGCGCCGGGAAACTTGGAGAGAAATAATGTCCTCAGCAGGAGCCCAGAGGGGCTTTTTAAACAATGGTGGACATTGAGAAAACGCGCCGTACAGCTTGGAAGTGTGAGCGTGGGCAGGCTGAAGTGCTGGATATTATTTGTTGAGCCGCAGGACCTGGGAAGCCAGCAGGAAGCCTGAGCAGCATCCTCGCAGGCAGGTGCCTGAGCCACGGGCAGTGGGGAGATTTCCAGGTGCCCAGTGCATCCAAGACAGCTTCTGGGCCAACCCAAATCCTTTGTGATGCTTCTCCATTTACGCAAAATAATCTTAGGGAAAGACCTGTGGCCTGAGCCCACTCAAATGAGAGGAAAGGCAACAGCTGCCCCACATGGTGGCATCTTTATGAGGCAGTTGGGTTTCTACGGGAAGCTCTGCAACGGGAAGCTCTTGGCAATGATGTTTGTTCCGCTCTTCCTAAACAGCTGTACCTACTCTCCAATAAAGTTAATTTTCAATCTGCTTAGCTGAGGCTATTGTAAGCAAACCTCAACTGCAAAATAGGAAGAAGACAAGGCTGGGAGCTTGTTTCTTTCCCAACGCTGTGGTGTCACCCAGGGTTGGGTGGGAGCCCCCCAGCATGTGCCCCACCAAACTGGGCCTTTCTCCAGCCAACAGCTCCTCTCCAGAACACCTGCCTATTTCTCAGACCTCATCCAAGGAAAGACTGCAAACTAAAAATCCACCAGAGTTACTTAGAGAAAAGTTAGCAAGAACTCTGGGATTTAGCCTGAAGTGTCTAAACTCACATTATAGAGCTTTGCTTCAACGAGAGAACACAGTGACCTTTGGAATAAGGCACAGGGGAGGAAGAAGAGATAAATGGTTATTTTTATTGTTGACTTGTTTATGCCTTTTGGTGTAAATTCCCCTGCTCCTCTATTAGTGATCTGGACAGCCTCATAACTCAAGACGTACTGAAGGCTGGATTTAAGCTGAGCAATGTAAGGTTTCTGCAGGGTGGTTTTTAAGTTGCATTGTGGGAGCAGTTTTCCCTAAGTTCTCCTTTAGGAGCTGGAAGATATTTACTGGAGAAGTAAAATAAAACTGTGGCCACCTGAAACAATACAGCATATATTTAAACAAAGGTTTCAAACAGCCTGGGTTTCCACTGCAGGAGGCAAGGGTCTGCAATCCATCAATGGGTTGGAAGCTCCCAATGTGGACACTGAACACCCCTGTGCAGGGCACCATCATGAGGGACTTTGCTAGACCCAAAAAAAGATGCTGGGTTTACTTCTTAATCAGAAGGTGTTCCTTCAGCCCTTTTGATTGTTTGCATGTTGTGTGACCGGACTAGTATCTCTTGCATTTTCTTCTATTTTTTTAAAATCTGTTGATATCAGTAGAAATCAGTGGTGGTGCTAAGACAGAGTCCTGAGGCTTTGGATAAGGTCCATGAGTATTTTTGTTGTGGAGAGGTTTGTTCTATACTTCAAAAATTTCAAAGGCAGGCCTAAGCACAACAGCTACTCGACTGGATCAGGGACTTTGCTTCTATTAGTGAGCATAAATCCATGCTCGTACTCTTAATTTATGTGCATGTAGTGTGGTTGTATTGAAACATCACAACTCCTGCTAAGTTGTCCTAGCAGTTAATTAAACCCGGTGAATTTCAGTGTCATCACTCCTCAATCTTATAAACGTGGAGTTAGTTTTACTGTGCCACTAGCAGCAGCCACCTGAGGAGGATGGGTGTGCACCCTGAAATGCAGATCTGATTCAGCAGGCATCCCCATCCTGTGTTCATAAGGACACTGGCTTAATTTAATAGGGTTTAATAAATTCAGATGCCATTGCCTGGTGGGAGCTGAAGGCGTTTGTCATAGAATCATAGGATCATAGAATCACAGAATGGTTTGTGTTGGAAGGGACCTTCCAGATCACCCAGTCCAACCCCCTGCCATGGGCAGGGACACCTCCAGAGGTGACCTAACTTCTCATAGGCTGCATACAACAGGCTTCTTGACCAAAGATGCATCAAGATTAAGTAAATGCCTAATTTGCTTATCTCTACTGTTTACAACATTACTACCTTGTTGTTGTTGTTGTTGTTGTTGTTACTCTTGTTCAATTCTGAACCAAATCTGCTTATTTGTTCATGTGAAGTTTCAGGTTTTTCTCACTGCTTTCTTTTTGCTGTTTTTGGAGCCACTTTCAGTAATTTTTCACTCATACTGCTGATGTTCTTGTCCAGATTCTTTCAAAAATGTGGATTAGTTTTGGCTTTTTATCTTGTACGCATGGATACAGTTCTGCCATTAGTAAAGTTAATGGAAAACACTGCTACCAATTTCAGTTGCTTTTTTTTTCTCCCTCCGAAGAACACCCAAATCTCTTTTCCACTCTCCACTTTCCTTTCGATGAGTTTTTTTTCTCTGAATAATTATCTAAATATTGCTTTTTCTACTGTTTAATGGCCATTTCACACAGCCATTTAGATGATATAGAAGTATGTCTAGGAGGAAGATGGACCTATACGAGGAAAGGATTTCCCTTTTATTCTTTTTCAACCTACTTTTCCTCCTTCCTCCCGCGCTCTTCCATGCTAAAGCAGCTATTCAAGTGTGATACTTTCTCCATTTCCCCTCTGTGTTTTCTTGGGAAACATACACAAACACTTTTTTCTGCACCATCCGTACCAGTGACACCACGTGCAGCCAGACACCAGGGTCTTCAATGAGAATCAGGCTTTGGAGACCAAAAGCTGTCATCACATCAGCTGGAGGCCTCCGGTTAGCAAGCACCTTCAGGTCTGAGGGAATAGCTGGCAGAAGGAGGCATGAACAGTTTGACAGCCTGACTCATGATCTTTGTATTGTGAAATTATCGTAGGATCCAGGAGCCTGAACCGCAGATCAGAAATGTGCCTTTGATGGCAAACTCCTGACCATCCTGCTTTGGCTCAGGGTAGGCACGCACTGGGGTTATTTCAGCAGCAGCTGAACTGGGAGGTGCCCAGTCCCAGGGAGCAGGCTGGGGGAACCCTAAAAAACATCCCCTAAAATAGATATGGAATGGATGCCAGGTCTAAAGAGAGCCTGACTGCAGCAGTGGTTGTGTCTAGCTTTGGGGGAAACACTAAAGCTTATTTTGACCAAATAGAAGTCTTGGAAGTACTCTTAAAAGCACTACTGTGCTGGAACCAGAGCTGGCAAAGATCTGGGTGCCGTGCCATGATACTGCACTGAAAAAAATACCTTCCCAACCTGGACACTGGTGATAAATTCTGACCAACTCTCAGCCTTTCAGGTCCTTCAGGAGAAGTTGCGTGATCAGCTTGTTAGACCTAGAGACATTCTTGAACGTTGAGTTTTATTCACAGGTCTGACGATCACCCGGATGGAGAGACCTTTCACTTTGTCTCAGTTTATCTGTAAGAAAAGACTGTTAGCCCACTTTGCAGGCTGTGTGTGGGGGAAACATGGCTCAAGAGGAGCACTCTGTACAGCTGTGGGGCCTTTGATGCTTACCAAAGAGCTCTTTGTTGCACACTAGTTTGTCATGAGGACATCTCACACTTCCCTCTAATGCTCCCCAGGCTATAATGTACGTGAGGGTTTCCCAGGCAGTTGATCATCTTGATTTGGATCCTCTTACTGGTACCCTTTTCCAACCTATGTAGTGTATTCATTCTTCTCCAAATCTGTACTACGCCACATCTCTACTTTTTAGGAGTAATAAGAAAAATCAAAGCTGAAAATAGTTTTTGAAATGACTGGATGATATAACTGCAAAATATTACTGTATGTTATTGATAATGTTGTTTCCATAATAAAAATATTTAATGCAAAGTATGATATCCTGTATGAGCTTCACATAAATATTTCCATTACGCTGCTGATATGGATCTGAAAAATTTCAGTATGCACATCCTGCAAATGCGAGTGTAATTGATACAAGGTATGTATCTTAATGTACATCTTGAGTAAACATAAGACCATACCCTAATGGAAAACAGACTTTGTCTTACAATGTGCAATCATGCTTTTACATCTAAACTGGACTTTGGGTTTAGAAAACAAATCTTAAATCAATCCTATTCAAAGGACAAATCAGAGTTCACATATTTGTAAAAAACTTTTGTTCTAAGCAAGCCTTTTGTGAAAAAGCTTGGGAAACTCCATCCAGCTACAGTGGTGGAGGGGTGGGAAAGGAGGTATCAGTTCAAACAATCTGAGGAAAAAGTTGAATAAACATTGAAGACAACAGAATAGAAACCAGACGCCAAATATTCATTCATGGGATCTTCAAAGGGGATTTTGTGATTTATTTTAATTGTTGTTGAAAGAGAAAGATTAATTTTTGGATGAAAAATGTATGCAAATTCAGCCCTGGTCAATACTAAAAAATGTTTCCTGCTCAAAGCACAAGAAAGCAAAACAAAGAAACATAGTATCAGTTCTTCAGTCCCCTGAAGTGGCCTTTAACCTGGGTTTGAAAAGGGCAGGTAGGAAAAAAAAGCTACATAAGCACATAAAAAATGTCGTGCCTGAATCAAGGCACAAATCTGGTGCAAAAATGGAAAACCTTAGGGGAATGACAAGGCAGCTCCTGAGAGTCTGAAATGAAGTTTGAACTACAAGGAACAGATAGGAAGAACCTCTTTGTCCAGTTTACCAGCTGGACAAGGACTGTGTGGGCACCATGGGGTTCTGGGGGAATAAACCCAAAGGCTATGGTATGGATCTGTCAAACCCAAAGGCTGCGATAATGGTATGGATCTGTCACATACACACTATGTGTATATATATGTATGTACACACACCAGGAACATTTTGGCAGTCTGATGTTCAGGAGGAGCTGAGGGGCAGAGCTGCTGAACATCCCTCTGAAAAGACGGCATCACATGAAAGCACAGTGAGGGCTTGTTCCTGCTCAATGAGAAGAAAGGAGATAGCTGAAGCTTTCATTAAATAACAGCAGAGACTTCCGAAGAGGTGAACTCAGGGGATTTTAACTACTCAGGTAACTCTCGGACAAGCATGGTGGCAGCCCATCCATGACGGGACACGCTTCAGGCACAATGGGAAGGGAAAAGAATGCCTATCTGGATTTCACAGCACCGCCTGGAAGGAGCCCATGGAGAACATAGGGCAGAAGAGAGGGTAAGTAAAAGCAAACAGAGCACATAGGAGTCCTTTGGTGCCTGTAAAGGAGTGATGTAAAGGAGTAAGAGCAGAAAAATAACAGGCTGGTGGGCTTTACAAAAACGAAAACAAAATCGAGCTGCCAAATGTTAACAAACATCTCACGGGAAAGTTGACAGCTAGTGAGAGAAACTCTGTAAAGCAAAGTGCCAAGTTGTCTTGCTACAGAGGTCAGCTAGGATGGATGCTGCATGGAAAACCCATGTGAGTGCATCAGAAACTCCTCGATGACCTGAGAACCGGGAGAGGAAGACAAGAAGCATATCCACGTTACAAACATGTAACTGAACGAGGACGAACGCAGGCACGACCACCCAGGGGACAGCTAAAGGCCGGTCCCTGCGGAGGGGAGGCATAAAGCTGCTTCAGGGCGAACTGACTGAAGCCTCTCCCTCCTCACGGCCGAGGTGCCCGGCCGGGCCCTCCACGAGGGGACTTCAGCAGGCGGCCGTGAAGCCGGGGCAGGGAGCCAGAGGCCTCGATACGCCCGGCGCTGGAGCACCGACCGCCGGCACCCGGGGCGGGCCGGGGCAGCGGCGCCACCTTCCCGCGGTGCCGCCGTGAGCCCGCCCCGGCCGCTCTCTCTAGGACCTGCGATGAGTTTGGCCGCCGGAGCCGGCCTCAGCGCCTGCGCGGAGGGAGGCGGCCGAGCCCCTTATCCCCATGGAGAGCTCCGAGGCCGAGCCGAGCGAGAGCCGCCCGGAGGAGGACGGCGCCGCGCCCGGCAGCGAGCCTCAGCCCCCGGACACGGTGAGACACGGTGAGGGTGCGGGGGCGGTCGGCGGCGGCGGCCTCGGCCCGGCTGCCCCCCGTCGCGGGCCTCCGGCCTCGGCGCGGCCTACCCCGGAGGGCCGAGCACCGGCCTTTCCTGAGCGCGCTGCCCGGCCGCCGCGCCGCCGGCCCGGGGAGGGGTCGCGGGGCTCGGGCGGAGCGGGGAGGCCGGGCCCGGGGGGGAGGTGAGGCCCGGTGGCTCTGCGCTGCTCGCCGCGGGGCTACAGGTGGGAAGAGCTCTTCTCGGCTGCCCCTCCAAGCAGGGGGTGCCAGCTTTTCTGGTCGGTGTTAGAGGGGTTCATGCCTAGTCTGCCTCCGTGGCGATAATCGTAATTATTATTTTTTACTTCTCGGCTTGCGCCCCCATGCCACCCCGAATTGCACAAAGGGATCCATCTCCTGGCTGGGTTCGGCTAGAGGTCCCCTGAGCTCTCTGCCTGCCCGGGGGGGGCGTGCGGTCCTAACCGACTTCTCCCTGGTTGTGTGAGAGAGAGCCATCGTCCTCACAGATTTAAAAACAACAACAAAAGTGGAATCTCATTCAGGATGTGCTCTCCTCCCTGTGAAAGGGGAGCAGTGGCTGCATGCATCTCAGGTGTCTGGTGGGGGAATTCACTGGTGGTAGGGAAGTGACTGAGTAGGAAGTACTGAGAACTATTTGTGTTTAAAAAAAAATTACTTTGTTACTTGTAGGAAAAATTTCTTCATTCTCTGTCTTCCCAGCTCCTGATGACTAAAGGTGTTCAAAGCTGTTTGTTGACTTTGTTTTATCCCCAAAGCAGGTTTTCTGTTTTCATTTGCAAGTGTGGCACAAAGCAGAGCTATAAAACAAAACACTGCCGGAGCCTTTATTCTGTAGAGACCTGCCACTAAATGATAGTGGTGTGGGGGAAGGAGAGGTAGGGTTAGTAGCTTTTGCTTTGTGTGGCTAATGTTACATGAATCTTTATTTTCCTCCCTCTAAAAAGATGGAAGACTGTTTAGCAAAAAAAATGGAAATCACTGTTTCAGAAGCAGAAAAGCGGACTGGGAGAAATGCCATGAACATGCAAGAAACGTATACTGCTTACCTCATTGAGACAAGGTGGGTGATGAGAATTTGCTCTCAGTTGACCTGGATGTGCCATTCCAAACAGGTTCTCCCTCCTTACCCCATGAAAATATTCAGGTACAGCTGATGAGGGGATTTAGTTGGTTTATGATTTGTTACGTGATAACAACGTACTCTAGAGGAGTTTTTCCTGCAAAAACTTGGCATCTGATCTGCAGTTCAGCACTAACGCTGGTTTTGCCTAACTCTGCACTGTAACTCTACGTCTGAAGCTAGGTGGAAAAATGTGTGCTCGGAAGGTATTGCTTTAACACAGTGTCAACAACTGTATGGGTTGGATAAATTTATATCTGTATATATAAGGTTGTATATGCAGCCTGTGTGTGAGAGAGGTTGTGCTTTGTGGTCTAAAGTAATGGTTAGACTTGTTTGGGATCACAAGGAAATAAAGAAGTCTCTTGACTTAGGTCATGTGGTCAAAATTTACTGCTCCGCTAGTGTTTGAAGTGTATGTGGTGATCAGATCAAGCAGAACTCCTTGTAAATGTTCTAGGGTAAGGGTTAATTAACTATTTCCTTCCTTCATACTAGTTTGAACTTTCACTGGAGAATTTACTGCTTTCAGTCCTCTTCTGTTTGTAAGATTAATATTACCAAGTATGGTTAACGCACTTAGTACCCCAAATACAACTCGCAATTTTAAGTATCGAGTAGTGAACAAAGCTTAAAAATCTCTTACTTATAGCTCCTTCCCAAACAGTCACAGATGATCCTGCACAACAGGAGTCAGCTTATTCAGCTGAAGCAAGGATTTCAAAATTAAACTTTATTAGGAGTTTTGCATCTGTCTTTTGTACATTAACAGTTGTAACTGTTGGGCCTTGTCTCAGGAATGATGGGCTGTATAGATAAAACTCTCTCTGAAACAAAACAGTTTGAACTCTTCACAGCCTTAGCAAAATGCAGCCTAAGTTTTCTAGTTGCTAGCTCAAATGCAGAGACGTACCAGCCGTACTGACCGTGGCCCAGACATGTGGGTGACCGTGGTGCAGACGGGATACATCTACTGGGTTTTGCTAAACTTCATACTGTACTTCTGCTTTGGATTTTAGTCACGTTTTTAAAATACTGTAGCTCTTTGACACTTGTTAAGATGTTTTAAAAATACTTTTACAGTGTATTGATATCAAAGACCATATCTTCTCACGTAGCTAATGCTATTTTTCCTTTATTGGTATTTCTCAGTGGGAAGAGAAGGAAATTGGAATCACTGGTATCTAATTGTGATATGGAGTATACTCTGGGGGCATCTTTATGCAGCCCTAGAACATGCTGACTGCATCTCCTTTCTCAATCATCCTTACATTACTTTAAGCTCTCTCCTGCTGGTCTTTCCCAGTGGTTCCTTCCTAGTGGCATAACTGTGTTTTGCTGCCCAGATTGCCTTCTTCATTAAGATTTATTTTGTTCTGTGGTCAGCAAATACCAAGACCAATTACATGTTTGTCACAGCACTATTGAAAATGTGGGTTTGTCACATCTCTGATAAAATAGGTTCTCTATTCCTTTTGCTGAGAAGGCAAAATTTCTTGCATAAATATAATTGCTGACTATTAAATGTGCTTCCTGCTGAGTCTGTAGCCGTAGGTGGGCTTCACAGCAATTTGTCTGTGGGTAATAGGATATTTTGGAGCTGAAGAATAAAACTCAGTTTATAGTAATATAAAAGGACGACCACTTAATAGTTGTGTTACACTCATGTGAACTGGGGTTCCGCTGTTACTGCTATCTAGGATTTAACTTCGATTTGAATCGAAGAGTTGTGTGCGACTTGGTGAATGAGGCACAAGGTGAATGCAATTAAAGCCACCGTGTATTTGTTACAGAACAGGAGTTGACTACTTCAACTTTTAACAAGTTAGTTTTGCTAGCTCAGACAAAGCTGTTTTCAGAATATAATTGATGATATTGCTTCCTTTTTCTTTTCAAAATGAGAAGATTTATTACTATTCTTACATTTTCATGTGACTTGTTGATTTTTTTGTAAGTGATAGTGCACCTCGATGTAGTTTTTTTTTTTTATGAGACAAAACAAACTTCACTGCTGTAGACCACCAGAGTCTCGGCAAATTCCAAGGGTCATGCTTCCTGAAAGCATCTCCTTTAGTCTTGGTTTACACCTTTCTGCATTAGCTTAGTGGATTTTTGTGGTGAGCTATTTCCGTTCAATTAGTCTTGAAGTCAGTTTGTTTCACAGCTTCCGTTAAACTATACAGTTATTTAAAAATAACTCAGCTCTTACATTCTCCCTGTGAGAACAGATGAACACTTCCACCTCTTTGTGTGAAATGGCATTAAGGGAAGTACAAATTCTTATCATTAAGATGTGTAACTAAATATTCCTTCTTGCAATGCAGGTGCTCAGGGTATCATTTGCTTCCTGTAAGGGAAAATGCAAATATCCAGGCCCTCTAAATTCACAGTTGTTTGCTTATTAGAAATTTGGGCATCTGTGTCTCATACCAGAATCTTCTTCAAGCTGCAAGAACTGAAATGGTATAAAACTGAGAATTTGACTCCCTGTCTCGTACATTCCTGTTTTTTGTGACAGGGCTGAAAATTAACCAGGGTATAAAGGACCTCTGAATGCTCTGTGTTGATGAACTGCAATTTGCTTGTTTTAATTATAGTCCATACAGGGATGCCTTTCTTTCCCATACTCCATAAACAGCTTCTTCTGTAGTAGTAGGGCACTTCGTCAAGCTAACTCTGCTTCCGTCCTTGCTGGCTTTCAGATCTCTAGCCTCGTCCTTGGGGTGAAGATAGTGAATGTAATTATTTTTTCTTTTGTGTGTGTGGCGTTAGGAAAACATAACACAACTTTGTGCAGCCTGGTAGCTGACTACATGAAGACTACTCTGAGAGAAATGGGCTTGGAAACCAGTAGCCAGCTAGGTCAGAGTTCAGTGGCGCTGATGTAGCACCACGGGACTTCAAGAATTTATCCCTTGCTATGCTTTCTTTGAGTTCCTTTCCCAAAGTCTCCTGTTCCATGTTGCCCAGCAGGTGTTTCATGGGGGTAGCACAGAACAAATGCCGAAAGGGGTATGCTGTCTTCTAGTATAACTGCAAAATGCAGCTTTCTGGTCATTGAGAGTCAGGAAGATCGTTTGCTCCATCCAAAGGAAGTGTTAGAAAGAACACAAGAAAGTCTGAGTTCAGACTGAGGTTTAAACGGGAGAGTCAGGAGGCAGAAAAAAGATGGAAGAGTTGAAAACTCAGTTTACTGCTGGTTTTTACTCAATTGATATTATGAATCATTAGCCTGCCTAGTAGATGTGTATTTTAATTAAAAACAGCACTCTTCAGCTGATGATTTTCATGGTGAGGTGGCTTTTTTTTGGTCACCTTCTGGCAGGAGAACTGCCTCTTTGCCATACAGCTTGCCAGGTACCTTTCGGTGACTCACAAAGTACATAGTCGATCTGTAACAATCCTTTTTCTGTTTGTTGAGGGGCCGAAATGCATAGACCGTTTTTAGATATTGAATAGAAAAAGCGCCCTTGAATGGTATTCGTCTTCACAGAGCGTGAACGTTGTCCACTGCAGGGGAGTGGAAGTAGCTGGAAGGTCAAAGGCTGAAAGCTCACTTACTGCCTCCGCAGCTGAAGCGGTGATTGGCTTTACAGGGAAATAAACTAATATATTTCCTTCTCTTCTGATTTAATATTTTGCAGCCATTCCTCCTTTTATTGCATTAGGAATTGTTTAATGGCTCATTTAAGATAATTAGTTTTAAATGGCAAATGGGAAGAGGTTAATTAGATGGACTGAAGTTTTCACATTGGCACGTCAAATTAAGGCAAATGAACGCGGCTTTTGGAGTAATGTAATTTTCTAATCACTTACGATAACATCAGTTATGAATGTAAAAGCTGGAGGTTTCAATTTTGTCCTTTAATTTTTTTTTTTTTCAGGCAGGTTGGTTCATTCAATGAATAACGTGCATTGTTAAAACTGTACTTAGAGGGGAAACATATGGTTTTCCTGCCTGAACACTGTACAAGTATTATATTGTGTTTTTAAAACCAAAACAAATTGAGAAGTTTGACTGAACGTCAACAAGTGATTATAATCTTAATTGAAACTGGTCTGCAGTGCTTGTATTTAATGGTAGAGTTCATAATGTGGTCTAAAAAATTAGACGGTAATGAAGGTATTAAGTGTAACGAGTACTTTTGTGGATTTCCACTTCCTTTCTGGAGCGGTGTTCCTGGGGAGAAACACTCTTGTAATTGGTGATATTTTATGGTCTCATAATGTAACCAGGTGGGGACATTTTTTGGTGCAATTAAAAAAAAAATAAGGGATTTCTCTTATTGTGCTTGCCTGTCCCAAATCCATCCTTGCAGTTTCAAACTCTTTTTTTTATTTAAACCTTGTTTAAAAGGCAGTTGTGTGGATGTAGGCTTATAATTAAGGGCTGTTTAGTACTTTCGTGCCACAGCTTTCCAAAGAACTGCTGCTCCTGTCCTTTACTCAGCTGCGCAGTCTTGTGCAGAATCTGGTTGCTTTGACTTTGTCAAGGCTTGGGTGGAAGGGGGATTTTAAACTAGTATTAATAACTTTAAAATGCATCTTAAACTTACTCAGATGGGTTAACTGGAGAAGCATAGCTGCTTTTTTGGATGTTGCACAGCTGTCCTGAGGTGTTGTCTTCTCCCTGCAGCTGTTACCAGGGAAGTTTCACTGCCTCTTGGAAAACAGCTGGGGTGGGTGCTGCCAGGGCAGGGGCAGCAGCAATCCCCATCATGCAGACGAGGCACAGAGCGTAGTACGTGCATGGGAGGCTCTTGCTGAGGTGTGCCGTGATTAGGGTGTTGCTTTTTGCAATGGGAATTTGGGCAAAGAACTGCAAAAAAGAGCAAACTGCCCAGGCAACTCTGGCCTGCAAGGTTCTCTAGCAGTCATCTAAACTGCAATTTAATCTGTTTCTTCAGGGTGCAAAATGAGGCTTGTGTGCCCCTAATAAGGGCTGTAAAGCTTGATTAACTTGGGTTTAGGGTAGCCTAGCCTCCTGTACACGGATCCATCTCCTCAGAACAAACTGAGGCTGGACCTTCAACTGGCCAGACCTCGGTGTGGAGAGCAGCATGATCTGGGCGGCATCATCAGTCTGCTTCCTTCCTCCTCAAGTTCTTGAGGCCTCTCTTGGACACAAAACTAAAGTAACAGGGTCCCCGTGTCACCGCTGCGGTAGTACAAGTTGGCTTTGACTTAGGGCAAGGTATCTATAGAGCTGTGGTCTTTCCCTGCTGAAGCCCTACACTTCTAGACAGCTTTTCAAAAAAAAAATTCCTATTTAATCTCTTGATTCTTTTTTCTTTTGGTGTGTAGACTGAGATGTTACTATTGATTACTGTGTTATTTTTTTCTTTTTAGATAATGAACGTGTTGTTAATTCTGGCAGGTATAAAGCTGTTGTAGCAGGCTGCTTGAAAAAGCAAAAAGCACATTTAAGACTCCAAATGGTCTGTCTTTGTGGCTTCTAGTGTATAGTTAACTCTGCAAAGCAGCCATGAAGCATTAAGGGTATAATTTACACTGGAGCATTCTTCTGTCAGAAGGCTGCTCTCTCTTACAGTGATGGTTTACTGATGGTGTGTTGACCTGAGCCATTGCAAGTGATAAATGAAGTGCTATGCTATTAAAATATGTGATGATCCTATTGATGTATTTGCCTTCCTTCAGTATTTGCAGGAACGGATAGGAACCTGGAATATAAGTGTGTTCTCTTCTGACCTGCAGTCTATATTTCAGATGTAGAGGACATGTTCTTTATCAAGTAGACCTGAGTCTATGAAGGAACTTCAAAATTTATAAATAGATTCTTCTTTATTTCATTTCTCTTTCTTCTGTTTGTAGCAGAGTGCTTTTTTTTGGTTCTTTTCCTAGACTTGTGGTGCTAGAATTAATGACAATAAAGTGCAGGAATTGAGAGTTTTAAGGAAAATACAGGTCAACTTCTTCATGATAAAGCTGACTTGGCAAAGATGGCTGTGGGGAGGAATGGCAAGCCTGAGCTGGGTAAGCGAAGGCAGATCAGCTATGGAAAACAAGTTACTTAACTTTATTCTACTTATTTATGTTGTTATTGTATTGGTATGAGAGTGCTATGTTGAGACCACTTCCAAATGCATGCTACCGGAATTCTGGATAGGTCTTTTCTAACATCTTGTGAAGTTGTACTTCTAAAGAAGTGCACTTGAAAATGGAGTAGGAATGTCTGGACCAGAAACTTTAAAGAAAGGAACTTTTCTTTCTTCTGTGAGCTGACCTCATCGATGCTGTAGGGGCTCACAAGATTATTCAGAAGGTGATAAATGTAAGATTAGACCTGTACTGCCTTGGGAATTGGTTGGATCATAGGCAGAAGAGAACTTCTAAGTACATGCTGTGTTGAAATGAGACTTTTCTGAAGAGTTAGTATTCAGGAGATAGAAAACTTTATATTCAAAGTTCCTTACGGTAATAAAAACGTGTAGAATAAGTTAAGTGAAAATAACCACAATCAACAGTATCTTTCCTGTAGGGCTCATATTAACAAGGAGGAAAAACAAGAATGATATTAAAAAAAAAAATAGAAAGCAAACTTCCTTTTTGCAGTTTACTTTGGGAGGGACTTATTAAGCCTCTGTCACTCTGATGTGTGTCTGAGTTGTGTTAGGCTGCCACAAACTGTCAGTAGGGTATGCATACCTAGCTGGCCTCTAGTTATAAGGTGATGCAGTCGGTTTTAAATGTGAGCTTAAGATTTTAAATAAATGAGTAGCAAAGTTCTCCTTTTACAGGAAAAAAAAAAAAAACTGGAAAGAGGAGTCAGTTGAACTAACACACATGCCCATCCCTGGGTTGCATTTGTTGTGTCCAGGATTGGTTGTACATAGGAGTGACAGAGATATTTAATAGCTGTGGACTAAATGCATCCTACAGTTTCTTCCTGATTTATTTTGTTGTGGAGAACCCCTTGTTCCACACCTGAGGTTGGGATCAGAAATCCTTCTGCCTTCAGTGTGAGGGTAGCTGCAGTCAGCTTCTCTCGGTGTGGTGCATCTGCCTGGCTTCAGGCAAGTCTCTGCTGGACGCTGCTGCCCTACCAGTAGGACGCATCTTCAGCGTGGATGAACCCTTTTGCAACATGGCTGCGTTCTCAGAGCTGGCCTGGCCTGCATTTTTATTCTCTTCCTATTCCTGTTTGCTTGTGCAGTATGTTCTCAGGCAGGGTCTACGTAATCCTGTGGTGTATTGATGGCGGCAGTCTTGCTTAAGTGTCAGTAATAACCCATGCAGAAGTAGTGCTCTTGAAGCCTCTGTTGTAAGTCCGTGTAACTGAGTCATAGCTGCTGAAGTTGGAGATTTGAAGGTTCCCTAATTCTGAAGTACTTCTATGTGAGTGTCTCGAATGGTCAAATTATTTCCCAAATCCTGTTGGGAGTTTCTTTTCTAGGAAAGACAGGTTTGCATCTTCAGCTTTCAGCCAAGCAACTAATCTACTGGGGCCTGATAGCTTAATTCCTTATCTACATAAATTAACCTCCGGCCCAGCAATAGTACAATCAGCAAATACGTGCTTTTCAAGAATTGGATAACTGAAATGTTTAAGTAATGCAATGTTTGTGTAGCGAGGAATGCCACACAGCCTGTCAGCCCAGTGCTAAGCTAAACGTACTCTCTCCAAAATATCATGGTTGTAGTTATGACTTTGAGTCAAAATACTCTGTAATAAGGAAATTCTTCCTACAAACATACTGTAGGCTGTTTGCAGTGTGACTTAGTGGCTGTCAACAGTGTGCTGGCCTTTTTTCTTAAGTCAGTCTGAAACAGTTTGAATCTGCAGCAGTTTAGGTTGAATTGTTTTTATGAGTACAGCCTTGTTCTTTATTCTTTCTCCCTGCGAATTTTCTTCCTACAGTTACCTTACTTCTACCCTATTCATTTTTAAAAATTCCTATTGTGTAATTCTGTATTATGTTACTTCAATCTCAAAGTGGAACCACAATTTATTTTTCAAAGCGAGAGGATATAGCAGTGCTGTTCCTCTCTAATGAGGGAAATGACAAATGAGACGAATGAGAAGGATGACAAAGACTACCTCTATTTTTTTAGGTGTATCGAATACATGGGGCTGCTCTGGGGCAGGGTTGTTTGTTTTTCAGTAAGGTCACTAGAAAACCAACCTTGTAGATTTAAGAATAGCTTTAAGATATTAAATGATACGTGATCTCTTTAGATATCTTTAAAACTTTAGTCCATAAAGTTCTTACGAATTCAAGAGCTGCATAGTGTGAAAGAGAAGCTGTGGCCGCAAATTCAAATACAGGAAATCCCATTTAAATGAGAACTTCTTTACTATGCAGGTCTTTGTAGGAAAGAAGTCTGTCAGGAATGGGTTGCCCAGAATGGTTGCAGAGTCTCTGCACTCTGAGATATTCAAGACCCAACTGGAAATGGCTTTGAGCAACCTGCTTTGAGCAGGGGAGTTGGACTCCAGACCTGCAGATTCACTTTCAATTTCATTTAATCTGTGATAATCTCATAACACAGTTAATAGTCTTCCATATAGGTTTTTGCCAGGGCTTTGTACGTTAAGTAGTCACTTAATGTAAGAACTAAGGTAGGCATAGACATTGCTGGGTTCTGTTAAGTGCCATGTCTGAAGGCTCTCTCTGTCTATTCTGGCATATGCTAACTGCCAAGAGGTGTTATCCACCTGTTACTTATTTTATGATATTGCAAAGAATTTTGGTTGCTTTAACTGTTTTGTATGAAGAATTATTTTTTTCAGGTTTTTAGTGACTCTTCAATCCCATAAGATTCCACGATTTCTCCTTTTTTAGTATCATACAATTCTTTAATCCCTTGCTAGATGATGTTGGCTTTCTATTCAACAAAATGTTCAGATGCATCAATTTTTGTACCTGCGTACTGTATCTTGAGCCAGTTTATTAGACTACACACCCTTAGTCCTTACATGTGAAAAGAAGAACAAAAGATTGGAAGTGCTTTGAAATTTACTAATTTTTCTTGAAAACAAACCAACAAAACTTAAAATTTCACGCTATTTCTATTTTGAATTATTCTGGCTGTTACAGATGATCTAACTTTTGTCTTAAGTGGAGACTCTCCCAATGAACAGTAAATTCCTTCTTGCAATGCACTGTATCCTTCAGTGACTCATGAAGTCATGCTGGCTTGGAGCCCAGCACTGTTCCGAGACAAATATATCTAATTCTATAGTGCTGTGAACTAAGCCACTTGTATGACTGGACTGTGACCTACCTGTTTGTGGTGTGGTGAAAATGCATTGACTTTTTTTCTGTGTTCCTGGCATGTGCAGATGTTTTGAGTGCTATCAGGCAGAAATCAAAATGATTTTTCTTTTAAATCGAGTTTGTAGACACAAAATTAAGATTAGATTATGAGCAAGTTATGTGGTAATCGTTACTGAGAAACTCTTTTTAGGTTCATTGCTGATGGTGTGAGGAAGAAGGCGGTAGCTTACTAATGTTCAAATATGCTGTTTTATTTTTCAGGGCTGTTGAGTCCCAGAATGAGGGACAGTGCTCCCCAGTGGACTCCCTGTGGCGACGTTACAGTGAATTTGAGTTGTTGAGGAATTATTTGTTAGTTACCTATCCACATATTGTTGTTCCACCTTTGCCAGAAAAAAGGGTAAGGAAGCTGTGACTGTAGCCTGCTTTGTATTGTTCCTTATTTATTTGCCATTAACACTCTTCTTTTCAAATAGGCTGACTTTGTTTGGCACAAACTATCAGCAGATAACATGGATCCAGATTTTGTGGAAAGAAGAAGAATCGGTTTGGAAAACTTTTTGTTACGTGTGGCTTCTCATCCTGTTCTTTGCCAAGACAAAATCTTTTATTCGTTTTTAACGCAGGTACAGTAAAATGATGTACTTTCTAAATACGTATTTGTAGCGATCGTTTCGTTAAGATAATGCCCTTTTCTTCTCTTCCCTCCCACTGTCCTGTGGCTTGTTCTGTATCTTGGAGAAGGACAGACAACATTAATACACTTAAGATGCTTTTAGTCAGATGACCCTTTTCCACTTTAATAGCCTGTTGCAGTTGTACAGTTGGCCTTCTAGTGTACCTTATGACTTTATTCTAGCCTAATTGTAAGGCTTCTAAGAGAGAATTTTCACCTCTTTCAAACAGCATGTTGAGAAGCTAACGTGTTGGCTGAGAACTACTTCAGGTTTAGTGCTAGGAAAGCTAGCATGTTATACTGCTGGCTGCAGAGGGTGTACTGGTGTCCAATTTGCCTTTTGGATGTGTGTGGTTTCTTTAGCATTGTAGGTTGAATTGTGATCCTCTCATATGTTATCCCAAATGTTGTGATCTGATTGTTAGCCAGAGCATTTCATTCTGCAGTTTTCAACTTTGGGCATTTTTGATCTGTGCTTTGATCAGAGATTCCCAAACAGTGGGCTGAACAGAGGTGTTTACTGTAGCGCAATATAGTATGCAGATGAAGTAGCATGGATAGCAGTATGGAAGCAGTGGAGAAACAACCACTACACATGAGCAAGAGGACTGTGTGCACGGTAAACAGGTGACTTCAGTCGCTGCCTGCACGTTTTCTTTGTGCTCTGTCTCAAGCTGCAAAGGTCCTTGGTGCAGCTGATGGTCTAATAGCCAGCAGATAACTACCATTCTTTCTGAAGAGTTGAATTTTAAGTCTTTAGACGAAGCTGCGTAGGCTTCTCCCTCACCCCCAGTTGATAGAACGTGGCAATGGAACACTCTTACGTGGTGAGGAGAGAGGTTTTTTGGGGGAGGTTAGTGTGTAAGCAAAACATAAGGGCATGTTGTTAACCCGGGTTCTTGAATTGAGATGGGGAGGGTGCCTGAGGCAGGCCCCAGGCTCACTTGGAGACTTTTCTTTCAGCTCTGATGTGGGCCTGATGCAGGGAGCTGGGAAAGCTGTGGCACTCCTAAGTCACTTTAACAGTACCTTTTTTTTCTTGTGTATTTCTTCCTTTTAGGAAGGTGGATGGAAGGAAATGGTGAATGAGACTGGATTTCAGTTAAAGGTAATTACTGTAGACGTTTCTTTTGTGACTTGTGACACACAAATAAATGCTTCAGCAAACATTATAGGCTGTCTATGAAAGGCTATTTGCTGTTAGAATGAGTTAAAGGCGTTGCTTTAAGTATATTTGTAACTAGAAAAAAGTGGTGTTCTCGGTATGTAGTAGGGTAAGACTTCAGTTGTCAAGTTCTGTAGGAAGTTTGTTAAAATGTGCCTGTGTTTGATGCCCAGCCTTATAATTCTGCTAGTAATGTGAATTATGCTCCTTCGAAGCTTTAAAACTAAGGACCTTGAGATCATAGCAGTGCTTTTGGGTGTTGTCAGTTTAGTTTAGTATCAATTTAAAGGTTGGTGTCAGATTTTACCTGGTAAGACATACAAGTTGTCTTTTCTTTGCTTAAAAAAAAAAAAGGCAAGCAGGAGGAGTGTGAATTGTAGGAGTTTCTGTTAAGAAGGACTAAGACAGATGGATGCGGTGCCCCTTAACTGTTTAACAGGAGCACATCTTGAAGTAGTACTATCCACGCTGACATCAGTGAGTTCATGACTTGGTAAACTGGTGGAGGACTTGCGGGAATAAATGATCAAAGATTTCATGGCTGGTCAGGATGTGAATCTGTGAGAATCTAGCAGATTGCAGGGCTATGCCTGGAAATGTTGCTGTATGGGTATAAATACTAAGCTTTTGTTTTGCTGTAATGTGATCAGCTTTTAGGAAATCACAACTGAGAACTAGTTGGAGAAAGCCCATTTTTTCTGAATAGCGAGAACTGAAGAAAATCACTGGCGCTCTTATCCTCGGCGTCCAAAAGACGTTGTTACTGACACTTAATGTTGATAACTTCAGTTGCCAGTAACTCCCTCCTGTCATGGCAGGGCTTGCATTTTGCTAGTCTTTGTAATGCAACAATGTCAAGCAATTTTGCTAGTCCACACAGCTTTATTTCAGCTATACTCAAACTCCTGAACACACACTGCCAATCCAAACTTTCTGGAGTGCACATGGTGGGGGAAAAGGGAAAGAAAACTCAGAGAAGAGTGCTGAGAATATTTGACTACCAGAAACCATTTTGCAGATCTAATGAAAGATGAGTGGTCTCATTTTCCTGCTGGATTGGATTGTGGATGTAGTTTTCCTTTTCCAGTTCTTGTTTCCTTAAAGAAAAGTAAATTTTCACAAAATTCAGGGGAGAAGCTTCTTTCCTTTATTCAATGTTCAAAGTATAAACCCCTCAGATTGCCTGGTTGTTTAGCATTATGCTGGAGGACAGAAGTCTACAAATGATTCACTGTGTGTCTAGGACTAGAGTACAGACCACTAGCTTAAGCGCTGCTGCTGTCTCTCCTGCTGCATTAAAGCAGGATGTGTGTTTGGTCCCAAAGGGTTTGAACCAGGCTAACTTGACTTTAAATTAGGCATTAATGCAGTGTCGCCGGGCATGTTACAGTTGAATGTCAATGTTGGAGGCTTTGTTTACTCTGCCAGCCATATCATTAAATCATGCCTTTCCTCCCTTCCACCCACACCGAATTTTGTTCTTTAGGAGATTTGTCACTTGGACCCTTCCTTTGGGAATGAAAAAATAGGGGCAACTATTCTTCCCTCCCTCTTTAGTTTACTTAAACGATTATGGCATCACAGTAGGAATTAACTGTCTGAAACCTCCTTGCTTGTACTTCATTTGATGGGGTATTACCCCTAAAACGCTTGTGCATATTGATCTTAAATCAAGTTTAAGACTGGACAGATGATTTTCTAACTGCATAACTGTGTGGTGCAAATGCTCAAAAGTGGTGTGTGGGAGTTACTGTGCTGTTAATGGCAAGAAGGAAATAATCCAGCATAGTGTTGTGCACTGGCAAGGTCTTGGTTCCTGCCTCACAGTGCTTTTATACTTACTGACCTCTTCCTTCAGAGCATTGCATGTCTGTAACAAAAGGCAGAAACCTGCCCTGTAATTGTAATGTAGGTAGTGATTCTTTTCAAGTGTAAGCCTGTTGAATGTGTACTCTGTCCTTACAAATATGAATGGCTTTGGTGCCTGCCATTTGAACATAAATATAGTATTTTGTGAAAGCTACCTACAGGAAAGGGCTCTGATTAATGACAGCATAACGAGGTAGTGTTTGTACTGCAAGAGATCGTGCAAAGAGGACATACAGGCGCATCTGCACTGTCTGAAATCTGGCTGGCATGTGTATTGTCTCGTGGGAACAGAGCAGTGAAGGCATAAGGCTGTACAAGCATGTGGAGCACTCTGAATAAATACAAAGCCTGGGCTGGGAGCTGGAGATACTGCAGGGTTTTGTGTTCCTTGTGCTGTCTTCGTTGTGCTTCTCAGTGCTGCCTTTCTATTCACTTTGCAAGGTATTTTTAGAGGAGTGCTGCATTTAGCAGTGATAATGAGCCTGTTATCTTCCAGTATCAGTCAGTCTCAGTCTTACAGATTTCATTCATTTACCGTTCAGTTTGTGGATTTTTTATTTTCTTATTGCTTGCTGGGAGAAGGACAGCTAAAGCTAGCAAGCTGCCATCCTGATACAGGACCATCATGGTGTAGAAGACTTCCATCAGTAGCTGTCATCCCAGTTGCTTTTCCCTCAGCTTAGATGCTGTCCTAAGTGCCCTCTGAATATGGCGGTGGTTCCAGGTGGGAAGAACTTGCAGTGATATTCAAGTACAGGTATTTTCTGCTCAGGCTCCATGCAGTGGGAGGTGGAACAGTCTCAAGCAGTGCCTGCCTCCTCAGTAGAAGTTGCTGAGAGAGCCCTAAAGGAAGGGCTCTCCTTCTTGGTTTGGGAGGATGCTGCGTTCTGTATGCTGTAAAATTCACAACAGCTCTTCAAGATCTGACTTGGCTAAACCGGTGCACAAAATATTCCAGTGCCGTATACTGGCACTAACAAGTACTATTGGAGTAACACTGCTAGCAGTTGTGACACAGTGTAGTATAGGAAATCTTGAACACCTCATAAGGTATATTTTTTTTTTGTTCTTTCAGTGGAAAGGAGGTTGTTTTGATCAAAAGTAAACTTCAGCCATTTTACATGCACTGTGGTTTTCATGTGGTGTAACTGAGCCCTGATGAAGCTGTATGTGAAATGCCAGAAAAGCTGTAATGTGGGACCTCAGTGGATGAGGCTGAGATGTCTCATTTGTATTTACATCTTTTTAAGAGGAAATAACCATTGCACACTTCTTAATGCTCAATTGAACTTAAAAAGCCAACAACCAAACCAAACAAAAAAAACCCAGCTTCTTAGAGATATTCCCTGCTGTTGTTGCAGTCACTAGTGAAATGACATCTCAAAAAGTAAAGTAGCCAATTAACATTATAATTAGGTATGTACTTTCTTCTGTAGATACCTATATATGCTATATTATAGAAAAGAACATTGCATTAAAATAGTTCTATTCTGATATACAAATCACATATTTTCTCTAAAGCGACTCATAAAATAAGAGAACGCCATATATAAGGTTTTGATTTCACCAGGGAACTGTTCCTAGTAATAAAGAGCATACAGAGGTCACTCTACCACCGGTTTTATTTGGTTTGAAAAATATAAAATAGTTTGTCCATATGGTCTTATGTTACCTAATTGCTTCATCTAAGAAGAATGTAAGGTTGTGTATCTTAACTCCATGATTTGTGTAGCATTTTAAGAAGGGACTGTTTTTGTGAGATTTAGGATTATACCGGCTTAATATTAGTGTTTACGTCCTAGTTCACAAAAATATCTTAGTTTTCTACTTTTTATTAAAAAGTCTGACATGCAGGGCAGCTAGTGTCAACTTCTCCAATGTCTGAAGATTAAAATATGCCAGGAAGTCAGGACTTTTTCTAATGGTGCTGACAGAAGGCTGAGATTTTTGTCACTGGAATTTAATTGCATTAAATTAACAAAGCTTTTTTTTTCCCCTTTTTTCAGGCAGATTCCAGATTAAAAGCTCTTAATGCAACATTCAGAGTGAAAAACCCAGACAAGTAAGATTCCACATCCTTCCTCCCTCCCTTTCCCCTTTTCAGTTACAACTGTAACGTCAAGTGACAGAATATTCTATCTACTTAGAATAAATTCAGAAAAGAAAAATGATCTTTCTGCATTTTAATTCTTAACAGAAGCCCAATAAGGAGGCAGTGTGAAAAGACTTGATAAATCCTATTTCTAGAAGCAGGAAACTTTCAGAAAAGTGCCATTACTTCACGTAAAATGAGTCTTTCCTTTTAGCTAGATTAAAAGGAAGGGTTAAAAAAAGACCCAGAAAAATAACCTCTTAATATTTGTTTGCAATGAAACGTTTCCAAACATGAACAGAATACAGATTGATAGTAGGTCTTTCCAAAAGTGTACAATAGCATACAATTCTGGATGCACGTACACTGCTGTTGTAGTTCATAGCTGTCTTCAAGCTGCCAGATTTCACAGATGCTCTTGGAAGTCTTGAGGTCAGTTGGGCTCTGTTGCAGTTTAGGAAGCTCAGAGACGGGCACTAGAGGTATCTGCTGGATCAAAACCTGAAAGTACAAGGCGGGGATCATCCAACCCTAGGTGATGTGAGGAGTGTAAAATGTGAGTTTCTATGTCTGCAGTTGTTGGAAACAACAGGATGCAGCAATAGGATCAGGAGATCTTGCTGTTTGCCATCTATATACATCAGACATGCATGCGGTGCCCTTTTGGGTTCATCTGCTGTCCAGTAGTGGCAGTAGGACATGCTGTTTAGGGAGAGGATGTGCCTGACTGCTTTCTGCTCTTCTGTTCCCTTTGTACTTCCCCGGTGCCTGTGGGTATCATATGAGGGATGTCAGAGGGCACATACCTAGTTATCAATTTGTAGACTTATCTGTGAACCAGTCCAGTCCCTCCCTTTTGGAATTTGTTGGTAGCGTTTATTTCTGCAGCCTTCTGTGGCAGCAAGGAAGCTTTTGGCAAGCGTTTAATATGTATGAATGTTCATGAGTGAGATAAAAGACAGTAATTCTCTTGGTATTTGCAGGTGAAATTGGCCCCTTTTTGAATGTTTCATCCAATATCTTTGTTTGTGACCAGCAGGAGTTTGCTTTTCCTGCTTTCGTGGCAGGGAAACTGCCAGTAGTCTGCTCATAGATAGGAAGGACTGGTTAATGCTGAGATGAGAAACTTGCTGTTATCTTTCAAGGTAACTTAATGTTGTAGAAAGCAAAGCTGTTGTGAGAAGTGGCTTGGTAAAAAGCAGGAAAAGAGTTAATACAAGGAAAATAGGAGGAAGGACTTGTAACAAAAACAGTCTCTGAGTATCTAACTCAATAGGGACTTCACAGTACTTGAGAGAGACGGCACGTGCTTTCTATTGTATTCTGCCAGCTACAAAACTTCCAAATTGAACTTTCGGTTACAACAGCAAGCAGTTCTAAGAGTTGCTTGATAACTGATGAGCGTAACTTGTATTTGTTTATTCGGGGAGAGCCTTTTAATACAGCGTGTGTGGCTCTGACAGGAGGCACAGTGCCTTACTCTGCCTAGCACAGTTGTGCTCGAGCTGCCTGCAGTCTGACTCCTTACCCTTCTCCATTACCTTTGCTTATATGAGTGGGTGGTAAAGTGGGTTCAACAACCTCACCTAGCCCAAACATAAGATGTCCCTGCTGGGTGGAGTGTAAGCTTTCTGGGTACGTTCAGTTTCCTGAGCTGGGAAGGGTCCAGGTGAAGAATTGCTGCAACTCCCAGTCCAGATTGTCTTGCGGTGCCGTGGAGCTGTGCTCCTTAGCTTAAAACAATGTAAGGAACTTTAAACAGCTGATAAGATACTGCTCCAGGTGATCAAATGCAAACCTCCTCCTGTGGGAAGCAATTAAGATCTCTTCTGATGGAATCGTATGGTGATAAAAACGTGATATTCTGGTACTCGGAGGTAAATTTGTAGTTTCTCTCCTACAGACTTCTCTAACTTGGTCTCATGGCACCCATCCTCTTGTTCTCCTTCTGTGCTTTGAATCAAAACAATAGCTCTCTTCTTGGTGAAAGATTTCTTTAGAAAACACTAAATCCTTTCCTAAGGCAGAATTAAGAAGGCAAACAAAAAACCCTGCTGAGTAAAGTGCCTTCTACTGTAAGTGAAAGATTCTTCTTTGCCTTTACCATAAAATATTTTTGAGATGAAACTCACAGAAATGTAACCTGATTTGTTCATCATTTTTATCCGAAGTTCTACTTAATTGCTCAAACTTCTGAAATATCTAGGCTGTTGGTAATGTTGAAGAACCAGTAAAACCAAGGGAAGAGGGTTAGGTTTGCTAGGCAGTTATTGAGTGCCAAAACCAGGTCTTGGTTCACAATGCAAAAACTGGTATTTGTAAGACTTGGCCTTCAGGAAACATTGGGCAAAAAATAGCATCACTTTGGTTTATGCTGTTATGAGACAACAAAAAGACGACAGCTTGATAGCTTGATTCTAAGGTGACTTTTTTTAATGTACTGGCATAAGAGACAACATACTGCTGCTGGAGCCCAGGATACTGAGAGTTCTCTTGGGTTCCTGACCCTTGCCTTCAAGGGAGTACAGCATTCCTGAAAGCTTTCTTGCCACAAAACAGGATAAATAACGCTTTTCATTATAAATTTCTGGAGTGGAAAAGGGAGTCTTCCTGAGCTGAAGGCATGCTTTTTAATCTTTTGTTCTTAGTTCAATTATTTCAAATATCTTCACTGTTTGTGTCTGCAGCTGTCTGACATGCTGCCCTGGTGCGTATTTTATAAAGTGTAAACTGAAAAGATTGCACAGTGGGGTTTAGAGAGCAGATCAATGACTATATTTATTTTTCCCATACAGCTTCTCTGCTGGCTTTTAAATCTTTTTATGTACTTTAACCCTGTGTGTGTCATAATCCTATAAAAGATGCTCCTTGGAGATCAGAAATACTAGAAATGGTAATAAAGCTTCTACTTCCTGAACGTAGGGAGGAGAATATTTTAGGGGAACACTTCCTGGCAGGGGAAGAAGAGGTGTTAAATGAAAAACCCTGGAATTTCATACTTGGTCACCCAAAGCAAGTGACCTGATTCATTTCAGTAAGACCTCTTGGGTACAAACTATTCTGAAATACAAAGCCTGGCTGTGTGCGTGCAGTAGGTGGAAGAGTTCAGGTGTGTTTTATTTATGGTTGAACATCAGCTTTAGAAGGCTAATTTTAGTGTCTAATTCTTTCATTCCAGTTGCATTCTTCAGTGTTTATTTTCAGATCGTTGTTTAGTAACTTAGGAAGCCAGAAGCAACCTTACCTATCAAAATGAAGCATGTTCTTGTGCGCCATGTGCTTTCAGAGTGAGTTGTGAGTTAGACTTCAGTGTAACAGGGAGGATTTATGCACAAGTGGTGGCTGCTGTGGCCTAATTGGTCACCTGTGACTACCAAAGATGTGGTAACTGACTCAGCTTTCTAATTAGGATGAGCCAAACTGTGTCAACTGAAATTACCACCAAGGCTTGATTGGGGTGGCTGATAAATGCCTGTTGCTTTCAGTAGTGGCAGGCCAGCAACGTGCACATGAGCACTCCCAATGAGTAGCTGGACTGATATCTTCTAAGGCTGTGGTAACTGGCTTGCTTTTAGCCACGAGCAGCTTTAGTTCTCAACGGGGTTTCATGCACAGCTAGTTACTGTACACCTTAGTGGCATTGTGATAATTATGAAAGCTTCCTTGAATTTCTGAAAGGCTATACTCCAAACTGGCTAGATGGCAGCTTGAAAGTAAATACCTTTGTCAGGTCAGAAATGCTGAACCATATTACTTCATAAAAACATGTTCACAAACTTCAGCTTTGTACTTATTTTAAACTTTCCTATTCGCTAACACTTGCTCTTATAAACCCCATAAAAAATAAATTAGTAATTTCAGTTCACTACTTATTTCATAAAATGTCTCTTAAATTGATCAGAACCTTCAGCATTTGCATTTCAAAAGCAGTAGTCATGCAAGTGTTGGGGTTGTTCGTTTTAGGGAAACTAAACTCTGCAGTCACTTCTTTAGGAGTCCTCAGCGTAACCCGGGCTCCATCTCGCTGGCTGTAGTGTTGTGGCTCTATCTTGCATTCATTCTGTGACAGCTTGCTTTCGTGATGGCTAATGATGTACTATCTGTTTCCTGCTCCCAGGAGATTTACTGAGCTAAAACACTATAGCGATGAACTGCAGTCTGTCATATCACACCTTCTGCGAGTCAGAGCTGTAAGTATTTCCCATGTGTGTCGTGACAAACAGGGTAACTTATTTGTAAGGCAGCATTTCTTGTTTAGTCAAGAGAACTGGTATACGTGTTCTAGAAGAAGGGCAGTTCTGCCTCAGAGAGCCCAACTCTCAAGTGTGGGGCAGGAGATGGGAAGGGGAGTACTGGCTTCGTGCAGATTTTGTGGGGCTGGGGTAGAGGTGTGTGGGGGAGAGTTTCACATAGGACAGTTTAGGATGATGTGTGTTGCTAATCTGCCCACCCCCCCGCTGGTCACATATCAGGAGGAGATCTTTTAAAGAGGACCAAGATGTCCACTCAGCTGGCAAGTGGCTTTTGCTGGGTGTCTGGGTTAGGAAGGGACTCAAAACACAATTTTCTGGTCAGATATATAAAACTTTGTTTTCCAGAACTTGTAGTATGAATTGTGCATGCTTCCCAGCACAGTTTTTTTTGGCTTGTTCTTCAGTCTCTGAAGAATAATGTTCTTTTTAATGATGAGAGCAACTATGTCATGCATAGTATACTGTGGGTTGACAATGGAAGATTTTTTTTTAAAAAAAAGACAAAGTAAACAGGAAATCACAATTCGAATAAAGAGGAGCATGATACTGCCTTTTTAGTATGCTTCACGGAGATTTAATTTTTGATGAAAACTGTGCTGTGGGGAAGGTTGGTAATTGATTGCCCTGTTGAACCGAGGTACATGAGAGGATTAATCACTGGTATTGTACTAACAGTGCCTTTTTCTCAGGACTCTGTGCGTGAGATCTATTGGGTGACTTGCTTACATTTCCTTTTTACTGCTTTAACAGGTTCTGTAACTCTTACACAACTTCAGTCTTATTCCTTGATACACCACAATTACAAGGGCATTATCTGGATTACAAGTCACACTTCAAATTGTACATGTGCTCTCTCTTTCTGATGTTCTCGCCAGCTTTGTAGTGCTGGCTGCAGTAGGTACTAACTCTCCAAACAGCTGAAATGACATATCTAGCTCTAGCAATAAGCTCTGCAATGGATAGCTCATTTCCTTTTCTTCGTTTCACTGAGCTAGATGGAAAAATCAAGTCACTTGTTAGAATGCTAGTGAAGCTTTCCCTGCGGTCTTGATGTCAGGATGGATTTTTGTCTTGCCATATTTATGTTAAATAAGCAAGTGTGTATATAAATTTAGCATTATTCAGGTAAAGGAGGATATGCCTTACATCTTTTTATCAAAAACTGAATTAACTGATAATTTGTGGTCTCCATTGACGTACCCTGTACATGAGTGCTTCCAAAGAAATACTTCAAATGTTACTCTTCATTACAGCCTCGACTGTGACTTCAGTCTTCAAAGATTTTATGCTGTTGATCTTTTCCTTCAGTAGTAGCTTAGACTAGACTTAGGCCCTATCTTATTTACCTGTGTAAAAATATTAAGACTTGGATTTTGTGTGTGGATTTTTCACAACGCAAGTTCTTTGATGTTGATGACCAAAAATTAACTTTTAAATGTTCTAGAGGGTGGCAGACCGGCTATATGGTGTCTATAAAGTCCATGGCAACTATGGAAGAGTATTCAGGTAAGATTTTTAGGTTTTAAATGTGCTTACAGGTATATGTAAAGAGAGTAGTGAATTTGTTTTGGTTTTGCAAACATATAACGTCTGCAATATTTAAATGTCTGGCTTGAAAAATTTTGTCTTGCAGAACTAATGAGATTTGTATGTTGAATACAGTGATCTCTCTCTGAATCTGCTGTGCTTAGTTTTAAGTACTTTAGTTTTTTTTGTTTTGTATTCCAGAACTTTGGGACTTCCGTTGTGTCATTTGCATTCTGTTTCTTCAGGACGTAACTTACTGCCTATTTTCATGGTGTTATCTGAAAAACCTCGAGGTCCTTTAAATAGTTAAAACCCAACAACTGTATCTATCCAATTCTAGTACCGTTTTTAAAGTGAATTTGCCTATCGTTTTTGATTTATATAAGTGAATTGCATGCTCAAGTTTTCCATCTCACTGGAGAATTGAAGAATCTAAACTTCTGGTTAAGGGAAACCTCCTGCTTCTACACACTGTTCAAGTGCTAAATTTAATTCTCAGGGTTAATGGATTGCAGATGTCTTTCTCATTGGGGGTTTTAAAGTGAAATTAGGTGTAGTTCTGTAATAACACAAAGACAAACAAATGTCAACATTAACGGAGTGGAATGTTTATGAAAAAGTGAAGGACAAAATAGACACATTAGGCACAAATTATGTGAAGTAGAAGGGACTGTCCCTCTGCTTTTTTCTTGCATAAAGAATTGTCAATGTAAATCTTATAACTAATAAGTTTCATAAAGTTTCACAAAGCTGAGAACACAATTAAATTTGCAGTGTACATGGGTGTCCTGAACAAGTATCTTGCTTTCTTTACTGTAGCTCTGTTTCCTACTTTATCCAAATGGTCTCCCCAGTGTGAATAGGGAGTTGCAGTAATGAGGCAGGAGGCAGTTATGAGTTGATATTTTTTTAATGAATGGAACTAAACAGCAATCTACCATAAAAATAGAAAACAACATACAGCAAACCATTTCAGAGGAGGTAAAAGGCTTGCAAATGTCAAATCCCACCTTCTATTTTTTCGCAATGAGAGGCTTCTATCTGACGTGTTGCAAGTGTGGAGGGCTCAGTTTCTCCTTGGCAAATGAGGTGGACCAGATTCTGTTTTTAGAAAGTTCGCTCTCTCTCCTTTAAGTTCTAGTCTCTCTCTGATTTAGTTTTAGCTATTTGAACAAGACCCTCTTGGCTCAAAACCAACTTCAAGCTCTGCATGTTTATGAGGATGAGTTTAGGCAGCAGGGACAGTTGTTTAACAGAGCGCCTTAAATAGCCTTGCAGTTACACTGTCAGTGCTGCTGCTTAGAGGAAGAAAACAGTTTGGCCAAGTCCAACTTGAAGGCAGTTTCCATTCAGGTGTCACCTGGAAAGAAACTATATACAGGATGCAGCTTATTAACTTCCCTTACCCTTCACGTGTGATGTTGTTTCTCGTTTGTTTTTCGTACAGCGAGTGGAGTGCAATTGAAAAGGAGATGGGGGATGGGTTGCAGAGTGCTGGCCACCACATGGATGTGTAAGTACTGACTGAATATCTGATAGCTTGATGTAAGCCAGATGTAGAACTCTCCCTCTTTCCTCTCTTTTCCCTCAACCCCAAAGTGCATACAAGTAGTGCACCGAGAAAGTTGGGGGTGCATTGTTTTTAGGTGCACAACTTTTCTGTGACTTGGATGCAGGCACAATTTTAGCATCCATGTACTGTATTAAGTAGCTCAAAAGGTCTCAGGAGAACCAGAGGGGTTTCTTTTTTATTATTATTTTGAAATTGTAGAAGTGCTTGGAATTCTTCCAGCTTTTCTTTTAAGCTACTATGCCAGAAACTGGTGGAATACAACTTTAATGTACTGCAGACCTGATGAGTTCCGTTTGTTTTTGGTAGTGGTATTTCGTACCATGCAGTGGATGGTACATAGATTTGGGCTTAATTACACAAAGCTAAGAAATTTAATTATTCAGCACCAAAACGTTAATGGATTCTTGAAACAAATACTGTCTGGATGTAATAAAGTAGGGAATCCTCCCTCTTTGCATCTCTAGAGTCAGTTGGCAGAGTACGTGAAACGCTGCCTTCAAAATAAGAGTCTAGCACTTTGGAGTGCTCACAGAAGTGCTATTCTAGGTTCATGCTTTTTGCTTTCCAGGTAGTTGTATACCATAAGTGAAACAGTATAACTTCTTGTGACTCTGATTCCTCTTCTGTAATCAGGTGCTACTGTAAAGTAACATCTCCAACAACAAATGAAAGCTATTTGACACTTCCTTATATATATATATTTTTACTTATAGAGTATAATTTGTGTAGAAGTAAAGCTATCAGTTCACAGTGCAGATCTATGTATGTGGTGCTACTGCTTGGTTGTATTTGATACTATGCCTCATCAAATGGAAGGGTTTGAAGAGCCATGCCAAACTGCTCTTGGTTTCTTCAGAAGAACCCTGTTTTAATTAGATCTTTAAGAATTTGGACTCTTCTGAATTTATTCACGCTTCTGTGCTTTGTTAACATGATGGTTTACATCCAAAAAAACTATTATGTTTTTCTAAACGGAAAGCTCTGGTGAGAATAAAGAAATGGACAATGCATTTTGCTTTTAGAAGAAAATAATTGAAGTAGAGGTGGAGTGCAGTGTTCAGCACCTACTGCAATATGCAAAAATTGAAGACATTGTGAAAACATGCTGTAATGTGGAAAAGCTGGGTAGGCACAAGTACATTCTCAGTGGTTGAGATGCATCACCCTAAATGTAAAATGAAACAGACAGAACCTAACAACTGTCAACACCTAGAAAAAGCTTAATCAACTGAAGTGGGTCTGACCTCTCAGTCAGGCGGCTGAACCTTCTCCACACATGGGAGATGTTTTTCTGTGATATGGTTAGGAGTAAAGATCCGGAGTAATGGCGGTGACTCTGGCTAACCTTTTTTGCATGACATCTGAGGTAGCTTTCATTGTCTGTCATCTCTTCTGCTCTGACATTCTTGTACAACGGTAATCTTTTAGTGACAGTCAAGAAATGGCAGCTGTAAGATTCACGTAGTCTCCTACCAACAAGGATCACGTTGATGATCTCTTGAAAGTGTAACTTACCAATGCAGTTACTCTTCTCATAACATTAGACTGAGAACTTTTGTTGCAACAGAAAGCTACTTCAGGAAGGTTGCCTGATAAACTTCCAAAACAAATTTAATTACTGTCTATCTACCCCATGTGCTGTAGTCTTTAGTATTTATTTATTTAAACAATAACATCTCAAAAGTTTAGGATGATATAAAACTGCTTAATATATGGAGAAGACATCCCAAAGTACCTCTGGGTGCATGTTGTATAACAGGATGAGGCTTGCTAAAGTGATTAACAAAAACAACTGAGTATGCTGAGAAAGCTCAAATGAATGACTGTAATTCTGGCATTTAAAATATGAAAGAGACGTCTGACCTTTGACTTCTGTCCTTTATGTGATTAATGAGTGGCCCTTTATCTCTTTATCAACTGGACTGTCATTACAGGTGGGATCAGTCTAAATTAAAACAGGATTTTAGTTGAAGATTCCCAAGAAGAGTGGGAACATACTGGGTACCTTTAGTACCTACTACAGTGTTTCTCCTTAAGTTTTTTCCCTGGTTTGACTATCTGCTTTGGACAAGCCAGTGTCTAAATTTCAGCTTAGACGGTCAGGAATATAGTTTGTATTACTTAAGTTTGCTTTCAAAGTAGTAGTGTCTTGGAAGTCTGGCCCAGGTAATGTGTTTTGTGTGTTTGTTTATTTTGGGAGAGTTGTTCTGCCACATACAAGCTCTAACAGTTCTACAGACTTAGTACTTAGTTGAAACTGAAATGTGGTCCATCTGCTACCCTGGGAAATCTGACCGCTACACTAAAAATACTTCAGAACTTAAGAATAGGGAGAGTAAGCCACATATGACCTGTGTGGCTGTAGGATTTTTCAGAATATGCATGTTTTTCAACAATTTGGACTTCTTCCTTGCTTTGATTCACAATGTGAATTCTTGTTCTCTCTGTTCTTTTACCCCTTCTACTTGAACTGTTCCAGTGTTGCTGGTCACCTTGGGTATTGTGCTTATTCATCACAAGTAGACTTGGTAGGACTTTTCCTGGGTGTGCTATGTCTTTGATTTCACAGAGCATCAGAGGAACTTACCTTCCTTGCAAACTTAAAAAAAAATAAAAATAAAAAACTAAAAAAATCATACTTGAACAGATGAGCACATCTACCACACTTCCTCAAGCTCCTCATTCTTCCAGTTCTCCTGCAAGTATATGAAGAACCTATGCAGTTCTTCTGAGCAGGGCAGTGGGCCTGATGATAATAACATTCAGTACAAGTGTCTCCATCATACACCTACCTTAGATTCCCAGTATCTAAGTGATGTTATTGTTCTAGAACTTGCAGGAAGAATGTTCTGTTCTCTACCAAGTCATATTACCAGTTACCTTTCAGCTTGACTCTGCCGCTTCTTTATTAGAGATAATTAGTGGAGAAGCACCAGAAGAAACTGAAGAACTCAAAGACTTTGCACAAACTTTAAAGGAAAGAGGTGCAGTAACTAACATTTGGTTGCATTGTGCTGGTCACTAGACAAACATGGACACATGCTTACTTCAGGGAGCCTGTAGATGTGGAAATACTTATTTCTTCTGTGCCAGGGATTGCCACAGACTCAAGAGCCCAAACGGAATTGGTAGTGTTTGTGATAGGCTCTCATTCATTCTGTTCATCGGTAATGGTACGTGCTCCGTATTGCTGACTAAAGCAGCATCCTATTTTTGTCACTGTGCCAAGTGAGATGTGAACATCTCTTAGCTGTGGGCCGGTTCCTGCAGATGTGTCTGAGCGCAGTCACGTTGGTTAGTGGGAACCTATTAAATACTGTTCAGTCAGCAATACAAATTAGAAAAAGGAAGTGCTTTTTGCCATTTCTAGTAGACGTCAGCCTAAATGATGAAACTTACTGAGTATAAGAGCTGTGGAATTAATTAAAACCCTTGTGCTTCTGAAGATTTCTCCCTAAAAGGCAGGTTTAAACTTCTTGTTGCTCTGAACTGATACGCCTGACTTTCACAGCAGGCAAAGCAACACCATTTTCAAGGAGCCGAAGGACTTTGTGGTTTGGCGTTCAGAGCGGGCACTATGAGTTTTGTTCTCAGGCTTATGAGTTGGCTGAATAAAAAACAATAAAAGAAGCCTTTTAAATACTACCCCTTTGCTTTTGAGAAGGTATGATGTTCACGTTTCTAAGATGTAGTGCTTTCAGCCTTGCAGGATTTCTTCTGCATCATATCTTTCCTTTTTGCCTTGGTGCTGCCTGTTGACAATCCACTGAAGACAAGGAATAAATTGTGTTCCTTTCCTGTAATAAAAACTGCCTCATCTTCAGCAGGAAACTTATGATAAATCTTGTACTCATCAAAAGATTTATAGTAGTAACAACGAAAGAAACAGGCCTGCAGGAATGTTTATATTAGCTGATTCAGAGTTTAATTAAAAACAAAGGACAAAGGAAAACCCCTTTTTAGAAGCGTGTTTTACTGTTTTACTTTGTGACTGGCCTTTCTGTCAAACAGGTGTCCTCCCTTGTTACTGTATGTGCAGTCCATAAAGGTTAAATTAATGAATTCCTACGTGACCGTGCCCATTTTTTCACCAGATATGCAGCTTCTATTGATGACATCCTGGAAGAAGAGGAACATTATGCAGATCAGCTGAAAGAGTATCTCTTCTATGCAGAAGCACTACGGTATGTACAGAAGTATAGAGATCAAGTGAAAATTATCGTGATTTCCTCTAATACTGTGTTGGTGTTGAATTTTGGTATCTTCTGCTCTCTGAGAAGTAGAAATTTCAGTGTTATGGAATCTTCACATTCTTACCGCTTATTTAGCTTACTTGTATTTATTGCTGTGTGGGTGGCAATAAAAATTTAAAACTCAGCTAGCTGGTCAGTAAGTGAAATGATGGAAATGTTAAGATCTGGATACTGTGGAAGATAATGCTGTTTATTCCTCTGGTTACACTGTTTCCTTGGCTAGTTGTGTCCCAATGTGCTGAAAGCTTCAGCTTTTAAAAGAGGCCAAATAAAGCTACCACAGCTGTTAGAAGTCCCAGCAGATTTCAAAGTGCCCTGCGTAACTTTTATCCTGTACATTACTATGCAGCTAAACACAGATTTTTTTTAATTGTTTTAGACTAAACTTCATAGGGCAGTCTCCATTACAAGCGTGGATGTGAAAGCAAATTTCTTTACGCTGTAAGATTGCACCTAGTGCTATTATGCTCTCCCTGGGTTGGCTCTGAACTTTTCGGAGAGGTCCAGTAATACTGTAGAGAATCAAGTTGGCGAGTGTGATGGCTGCTGTCAGGGAACCCAGAGCACAAGTAGCCTCTCCTGGGAGATGAACACGCATCCGGCAGTGGAGTACGGATGTAGCCTCATCAGCCCACACAGGACTGGGACTTGCTGCAGGTGGTCAGAGGAAACTTGCCTCTTTTCCAGATGAAAGGCACTATGTGAATCTAAGAGCACTGTTTCTTGTTTCGTTTAAAAAATAAAACGTGAAGAATTTTATGATTGACTGATGCATTGCTGCTGTGACATGTTCTGTCTCTGGTTACCTTTTGTCGTAGTTGTGATTTTTCTCTGATGTATTTTGAATAAAATTATTTTACAGTGGTGTACTTAAGTAGGCGGCAGGGCTCATATTGCTGAGGGTGTCTTGGAATGAGTCTAAAAAGAAGATCAGAAGATCAGAATGCTGCTGGAATAAGAACTTTCTTTATACCTTGATCCAAGCTACAGTAATTGCAGAGTTAGGCATTCTGTGATAGGGCTGTTGAGTTTGAGCTAGATAAATAACTGAATATGTTGCCTGCCAAACAAAGCATTCTGCTGTTTGTAAAGTTTAAATGGAGGGAAACGTAGCAAAACAAAGTAGTATGTGACAGATCTTTCATTACTTACTTTTCAGGGCAGTTTGCAGGAAACATGAATTAATGCAATATGACTTGGAAATGGCGGCACAGGACCTAACATCTAAGAAACAGCAGTGTGAGGAGCTGGCAACAGGAGTGAGTCTTTTTCCACTTTCTTCTCCAAGATGCCTTTTTTTGTGTGTGTGTGTGTGTGAGCCAAGTTACTTAGAATGACATTTAAATGGCACTAACATGCTGGCTGCTGGTTATGAGAAGCAGTATCCTATGAGCTGTAGGCCTCTGAGGTTTAAAAGTAACTTGGTTCTTGGTGACGTAAGCTGTTAGTGTTCAATAAGAGAATTCGATAGAGAGCAAGTAAAGGGTTGCAGGAAATAGGAACTGAGCAGAATAACAATAACTACCCTAGAGGTCAAAATGATAGGATTTCTGGAAGGCTTCCACTGCCTTTTGGAACATGGACATTACTGATACATGGTGTTAGTTCCTCTTATATGGAAGACAATGGCTAAGAAACTACTACTAGTAACGTGTATTTAAAATTGTTAATATTGCTGTTGAATCTATTGACATCCTGTGGAGAACTACTTTATGGTTTTTCTTTACAATACAAAATGCAAGGCTTTAAGTTCTTTCCTACCTCAGTCTGAGGAAAAACTTGTCTGGAAGCTTACCCATGCCAGTGGAATGACTTGCTTATGGTCTAATCCACAGACAAGCTGTAAGAGTTTGAACATCAAATTACTTAAAGGTGTCTGAAGGGTCCAGAGTTCCTGGGAATAAAAGCTGAGATACAAGTTTCTGTTCCCTTCTCCATCCTCACTTGTCTCTATATAATATGAGCTGCCATACCTTCAATTGCTACCTATCTATGGGACATTCAAGAAATGAAATGTGCCATTTTCTGGTAGTTAAAGACAAAAATGAACTGAATAATAAGCCCTAATGCTGGTAAAAATCATGTGATGTATCATGGCTCTGCTCAGGAATTCCAAAATCTATAGTGTCTTTTGTCTTTTGTAGACTATGAGAACGTTCTCTCTGAAAGGGATGACCAGCAAGCTGTTCGGGCAGGAAACCCCTGAGCAGAGGGAAGCCAAGATAAAGATTCTAGAAGAGCAGATACAGGAAGGAGAAGAACAACTGAAGTCTAAAAATCTGGAAGGCAGGTAAACAGGCTTGATTTGTTCAAAGGAGACGGAGCTTGTCTTAGCAAAAGTCATCGACTGGATGCTCTTGAAGGTGTTTGCATTTTATAAGTGTTTTTAATATATTCTTGGTGTTTATGAGCTGTCTATAAAAGCTCCTGTCAGCTGCAAGTTGTGAAATAAAGTACAGTACATGCAGTTAGCTTCTGGTCTGAGTATATGGCTTATGTAAAACCTGATGACTTTCCCAGTTACTGAGCCCACTCTAATGGCTGACTTGCTTGCTTTTATGTTCAGCTAGTAATATGTTTAGCAGGTGGGCTTGTAGGTCTGCAGCTGAATAGCCTAAGACTCAAAAGCTGATTTGCTTCAAATACAGTATTTAGTTTGGTTTATATGCATGGGTCCTAAGCTAATATTCTACAGCTCCTCATATGGGGGATAACTGACTCCTGTGTGAAAGAGATTAGAAGTTCTGGCAAGCTGTGTTTGAGTAACTGCTTCTCAGTGCTGTAATGAAATTTTCTTCAGGAATGCAAATATGAAAAATAGGAACTAGCATTCCTAAAGCAATGTGTTTGTGTCAAAACATGTTCATCGTATAATAGAAGGGGTTAATGTGGTATCTCCTGGTATGTTAGGATTAGAGCTGAAAAGATAAGCCTAGTTCATGAGCAGTTCAAAACAACAAGACATTCAGTAAACGCAATTTCTTAATCATTTTGACAGAAGTACTGGAGATCTGCTTTTGTAGCTCTGGAAGCAATTTTCAAGTGAATACTTGCCTTGTGTGTACAGTCCAGCACAAATGAAAAGCCATGAATTACAGAAATCTACTTCCATTTTGGTTAAGGAGACCTGAAGATACATCACCAAACCAACAAAATTAATTCCTGAAGTGAATTGTCCAAGTCAAATTTGCATTGTAAATGTTGTTACACTTTGCTGTCTCAAATCCTGTTGACAACTGAGTTTTCACATTGGAAAGACCAAGATTCAGACTTGACAATTGAAATAGAAACATGGAATGTTGTGTGCGAGTATTAGCATAAAGATATTTTATCACTGAGAAAATCTGAAGAGAAAAGTGTATTCTGAATTATGCTGGTTCTATGGCAGTGATGCTTACTATATTTAAAAAAAAAAAAATCCTGTGAAACTGGTTCTGGTTTAAAAATCTTTAGAAGTAGATGGAGAATTAAGCGGTAGTGCCAATTATAAAATGAGAACACTGTGGGATGAATAATAAATACAGAACTTGGTTTGCTGACTGAAACATAAAGTGCTTTATCATACATAAAACTTCCTTGCTGTGGGTTCAGAGGAAGGAAGAAGAGCTAAGGTTGTAACGTATAAAACACTAACAGAAATGTTGCTTTCAATTCCAGAGACTTTGTGAAAAGTGCCTGGGCTGACATTGAACGGTTTAAAGAGCAAAAGAATTGCGATTTGAAGGAGGCTCTTATAAGCTATGCTGTTATGCAGATTAGCATGTGCAAAAAGGTATGTTTAGCTTGTGAAAGGCTAGGCTAGTATATATATCATGTCAGCAGGGGATCAGATGCAAACTTTCAGCATCTAGGAGCGTTGCAGTCACAGAAGGTTGGAAGTCACTAGCGTAAAACCTCCCACATATTCCATCCTACTCTAACTCTGTGACATGTTAATGTTGATATATATATATAATAGGCAGTGTGGTCCAATTCCAGTGTGGTCTCTGCATTGTTGTGTGGAGTTTTGTGGGGTTTTCTGTAGTCTTCCATGGAAAAAAGTCTGTTGATGAGGTTTGCAAGCAAATTATATTTCCATCTATTTTTTGCCTTTTTAATTTTTTATTATTACTTTTTAAGGGAATTCAAGTTTGGACAAATGCAAAGGAATGCTTCAGCAAGATGTGATTATCTGGAAATGAATTCCTCCTCCAAGTGCCAGAGAATGGAAGCACAAATGTTTAACACCAATGTTAAGTTGTTACATGACCTACATATAAATCATGAAATAAATGAGTTGAGTGAATAGTTTTTCTTTCTGCCGATTGTAATTGCTAATAAAGGACAAAAAGGTTATGTTATTAAATGTTTAGCTCTGACTGCCACTACTGTGGCATGTTTTATATGTGGTAGCAAATAATTCAGGGGTAAGAGTTACTGAAAACTACAACTCTGTACTTGGGCAAAGGTGTAGGGAAAGTTATCCCAGAAAGTATGAACCGAGCTGTTCTCTCTGAGACTTGTGAAACACCATGCTCCGTAATGTATAGATCACTTCCAGATGCCCTTTTTTTTTCAGCTCTTGCTGTTTAGAATTTGTAATGCTCAAGGGTGCTTTGGTTTTATAATAGGACACACAGTTGTGTTCTTGAGGTTTACACCACAGGAGGGACAAAAAATGAAATCGTAATGCCTAGGGTTCATATTTAAATGCCTTCGCATGTCCATAAAGAAATGTGCTTTTCCAAAGGTCGGGTTAAGCAGTCTCAAGCTCCTGAGATGTTTGAAACTCTCTACAGTAGAGGTGTTGTACAATGGTTTGATACAATATTCTGCATTTACTGGTTCCCACTTAAGTTTTGATATGGGCATTGATTTCTTATCAAACTTCTTCCTGCAAGTTAAGGAAACTGGTGATCCAGCTGAGCAGCAAAACCAAAGCCAAAGCTGGTTAAGAAGCAGATGCAACTTCTGCAACTTCTGTTTGGTTGTTTGGAACCTGTTTACATTAGATGTGAATCTGGTTTGTGGTACCTCTTCTTGTAACTGAAGTGGTTTGGCTCGTAAACGAGTAGTCCTTAGTGAAGATGCTGAAATATAAAGCCTGGTGTGATTTTTGTAGTAATCAAGAGCAGTGATATACAGAATCCGCAATGAACCAAGGTATCTGTCTGGCTCTTTTAAAGATGTTTCTCTGTGTAACGTTTGTAACATATCACCAGTATAACATAATTTGCAGTTACAGGTACTTGCATTAAATGTTGCCAGTTATGAAAAATATTCACCACTGTCTAATATGGGGCTTCTTCTACATACTTAAAGTTCCTGAAGTTTCGTGGAATTCATCAGACTTGATTGCTAATCCTACAGGAAGCTTCGTAACATTCTCTTGGAGAGTGTATTTAATTTTTCCAGATTATAACACTACTCGGATCCTTTTTTTTTTTTGAGATACTCCAGGAAGTCTCTAGAAGTTGTTTTGGTAATTTATCAGTAATATTGTTACTGGACATGTCCAATGTCACTTTTGTCTGTGGCATTTTTTCTATAAAATCATTGTAACGAATTCATAGACCTGGTGTACACTACAACTCAAAATGGAAGTAATGTACTGGTTGCTTTGATAGCGTATGTTAGCTTTTTCAAAGCATTTGACAATGACACTTCTGAGAGATGATATGGACAGAAGGAGGTTTCCATTTAATATTTACAAGGAGAAGTGTTCTTTCTGTTCAGAGGATTGCAGTATCCAATTCTGATACAGGTGGAAGGACTTTTACATTCCAAACCAAGAAGTTGCACACTTGACGTATTCAGTAAGCCTTCTAAAGGAGTGGTGCCTTAATACAATACCATGAGGCGCTCAGAGTAGGTATTTTTCATGCACTTTGATTTTTGGTAGATCTTTCTGGTGCCTCTTTCCATATTTCACTTGCTGTACAGCTTACTATAAATGTATTAGTATGCCTTTTTTCCCTTGCTAGTTGTACTAAGTTTAAGAAGGGATCAACGCAGTTCTTGTAAGTTTTGTGCCAATAAGCTAAATAAAATTGCTCTTTGATATTTTTGTTATGCTGTTTTTGTAAAAATGCTATATTTTCCCAATGCTGATAAATGTTGCACACTGTACTGAGTTCAGTTCTTGGCCATCTCAAACAATCTCCAAAATTTGGTTTAAAATTTAAGAAGTAAGTTGCGCACAACTAGTTGATTCGCCTTTTAGGTGAAGAACATAGCGTCTAAATCCAAAATAAGATCCTTGTTATAATCCAGTTTTGATGCCTGCTTTGTTTTTGCCCAAACAGAACTAGCTGTCTGAAGTGCACGTATGTCATCTGGGTAAGAGAACATGCATTTCAAAAGGGTTTGTGTTGTTTGGCAGAACTTGGGTGAAAGCTTAGTTAAGGGTAATCTGAAATAGCTTTATTCCCTTCACTTTTGCTGTTTTCAGATTAGCATTGCATGCGGTCTTGCATGCATTTACTTGTGGATCTTAGCAAACACTGAGGATTCCTTCCCCTCTTTTAATTTTTTTCTCTTTTTAAGAGGAAATCATCTTGTTAATGTCTGTTTCCATTTGGTTAATAGAGTCCACATGACAATGCACACTCAAAGTGTGCATTTTTCCCATACAGATTTAGCTTCTGTAACTCGAGCCCCTCTGCCTTGGCTTGCTTCCTTCTCTTATCCAGTAAACATCAAAAACTGGTGGAAGGCCCTGAAAATAACAGCAACCAGGTAGACCACTTCAACTTCATGTCACCCAAATGCTCGTCATATATAAAACACCTTACCTATGTGGATAGTCTAACTCACTGACAGAGCTGTCACTCCTGCCACAGGCAGGGATTATCAGTGGTGGTGCTGTCCCTGAACCTTCCTCACTGCTAGCAGGACCTTGATTTGTCAGTGCATTTTACTGGCTACTGTTGCTTGTGAAATGCAGCTAGGGTAAGGGAACCAGATGAAACTGAAAGGTAAGATGTTTTTCTGAAGGGTCTTATCTCTTTAAAAATGCTATATTTAAATATCTGACATCTTCGCCAAAGCAGAAGTAACTTAGCAGCTCCTGGAGTGTGAGGCTGGGCTGGGCTGCAAGTGCTGCCTCCTAGAAGAGACCTTGTTCTCCTGTATGCTTCTCTCTGCTACTGCAATTCTCGTGTGCATATGTGTTGAAGAAACAAGAAACACTTTTTAATGTCCCCTAAAGAATTACAGGGAAGGCAGTTGCCTTATTTTCTCTCCCGTTGCTCCCAACTTTTCTTGCAATGGCAGGGCAATGGTCTAATTCATGTTTTTGTTCTCATGTTCTGTGCATTCCTGGAGCTTGTCTTATGTTTGCTCCTAGTGCCTCCCCATGGAGCTTTATCTGTTCAATGAAAATCCTACTACAGCGCTGCCATTGAAATAATGCAAACAAAGGAAACAACTGGAATGAGGGCTGCTAAATGGAAGTAGCAGCTGCAGTGCCAAAGTCAAGTATAGCATGCTTGTGTACTGCCAGCAAAAGCAGCCTCCCCCCCCAACACACACACAAACGTACTTCTTCCTTGATTCTTCCTCGGCTGTTTTCTGATACTTACTGGTAAGATACAGCGTTGCTGAAAGGATTTTGCAATCATGACTTAGGCTGCAGTGTCAGGTGCAGAGGCAAAACATTGCTGGCTTTTGGTTGCTATTGAATGGCTTCTGTAGGCTGATAATGTATTTTCTTTCCAGAAGTCTTTTTTTTTTTTTTTTGACTGTTCGTAGAAGGTATCAATTTTCTATTTATTTTAGCCAAATTAGAAATTCTTGGATGGATGTCGAGGAGAATGGTTGCAGGTAGTGGTGGTGCAATGGTTAAAGATAAGGTGAGATGGCACCGTGCTGGGAGAGGAAGGGAGGTTAAACTATATAAAGGCGAAGAAAGGTTTTGAGAAGAGATGCGCAGAGAGGGTAAGGAGGAGAGAGAAAGCGAAGAGGTAAGATGTAGAGCAGAGGTGGGGTTGGTGGAAGAGCTGGAGAGGAGAACAGAAGGAAAAGCATCCATAGCTGTGACATGCCTTGTGCAGAGGGGGGAAGCAGCACTGCATTGCCCTTGTTTGGGAGAGAGGGGGAAATGAGAACAGCAGATAAGGAAATTCTGAGAGCTGTCAAAGACGTGAATGGACTGCCTATAATACTAATGATGGTCAGCCCAGGTCTGAATCAAACTTGTGGTGGTGGCCATGGTCTCAAAGCTGAGTTGAACGCCAATAACGGTGTAACATCTATAATAACATCTCTTCAGCTTGGAAGGAGAGATTTAATTTTCAGTCTGATGCTGCATTTATTTTTAATATCTTTGATTTTTATTTTTATTATTATTATTGAATATATAAGATAGGAGAAAATGCTTCTTCCTTTGAAAGCCCAGCATAAACTTGGTGGAAACCCCAGTCCTGCAAACACCAGTGTGATCACACGTGCCATTTGGGGGCCCACGCGGCTGATGCAACCCAAGCAGCCTGCCCCACAGAAATCCCAGGACCAGCGGTCGTTAAATAGCTCGTCCATCCTCAGCAAGCGTTGTCTGTGGTCAGGAGATCTCGTGGCTGTGCTCCCAGAGAAGCCTCAAGCGGACCGGGAGCGGCTCTGCGCGGTGAGAGCCTCGCCGGGGGAAGGATGCGGCGGAGAGGAAAACGCAACCCCGACCGCCCTCTTGTGGGTCTCCAGCGCCGCTTCGCAGGGGCCGGGGGGTGTAGCCGGAGAGGTTTCCGTGCAGGATTGCACGAGGAGTTCGCTCGTTCCTGCAGGATGCTGCTAACCACGCGTGGTGACTTGCAGGAGCTTCAGAAGCTCGTGGGCAGCTTCCTCGGGTGCCGTCGCACCGGGGCAAACGCTGCCGTGATTTGGGCTTAAAGGTGGGTTCCTGAGCTAGCGGTATGCTTCTGATCCTCAGAACTGCTTGGAAGGGGTGCTGGCTGCACGGTCAGCAGGAGCAATCTGTGATCGTTCATGTAATCTGCCCTCCCCTGCAAACGATGGGAAGGTTGCCCTTGCCTGACGCTGCTTTGAATTAGGGTTTTCTTGAAGCGTGTGCTCTGTGATCCCAGCCTTGAAACTCTACGGTGACAGAGGCCAAATCTTACGCTGGTTGTTCCAGAGGCTAAAAGCATACGCTTTATTTCCAGGCTCATTTGTCTACTTTATCTTCCAGGCTAAGCGTTGGGAGGCTTTCATCTGCTCCCCTCCGAGGGTGTTTCTGCCTGCAGGAGGCAGCCAGGAAGAGCTGCTTGTGCGTGGCTGCTACATCGATGCTATTGCTCCGTCAAGGAAACTATGAGCTGTTAAAACCAGAATCAACCCGACATGGTCTGTTTTCCATGAACATCATGATTGGCATTGATCCCTTTTAATTCAGCATCAACTATTGTTTTCCCAGGGATTACTTTCAGACTGACAGGCCTATAATAATCCAATCTCTCTAATTATGTGTTTTTATAAATAGGCAAAATATTAGTCTTCTTCCAGTTTTGTGGGATTTCTCCTCAAATTCAAGGCTTGGTGAAAATCGGTACCGGTGGTTCAGAGATCTCTCACGTCAGGACTTCTGTAAGGCTTGAGAAGAAGCTGTACAGACCTGCAGATGCATTAATGCAAGAAGCTGATCCCTAGTGCTGCACCCTGGATGCAACTCGGGAGAAATTACCTCCTTGTGGTACAGATAACGCACAGATATGGTTGAGCAAGGCTGCACACACAGTATGATTTATTTTAAGCATCCTCGTAGAATGAAATTAAAAGAATATCCTTACATTTTGCACATCTAAACTGAATTATTAGAGGTGAGGAATTCTCCCTTCTAAAATCCTTCTCACTGTTAAGTCTTCTCTGAGCACATCTTGTGATGGCTGCCAAGTAACAGGGCAAGCTGGTCTGGAGGGCTGCTAGCAGAGAGCCTTCTCCAGATGCACCGGCTGCTGCCCAGGAGCTCCTGCTGGGGGAGAGCTGCAGAGAAGCTCCGGGTATGTCTCCACTGTGCTGCTGCCTTCGTGCGTCCTCGAGTTCCTCCTGCCGGCGCTCCGAGTCCTGCGGCTGCAGTGGTTGTCCAAATGTTTTCCCAAGCCTTCAGCATTTATCCTTCAGCGTTTATTAAAGGAGTGGATTTGGGCAGGTGACAGCTAAAAGAACTGACTGTTAACGGGGTTGATGGCTGTGTCTCACCTGCTTTTTGGTCTGTTTTTTTGGAACTGATTTTTTTTTAATACTATGCATTTGATTTCTGTGTTGTTGTCAACAACTCTTCTGTTTCTGGGGTGTTCTGGGCCTGTGCTGGGAATGCTTTTGTTCTTTTTTGTTCTTTGTACTACTTAAGAAGTTTGTTCTCTTTGCTAGTTCTGCTGGCCATTGGTTTCTCCTTGCTTTCTTACAGATAACTGATCATTCCTAGCCTCTAATTCCTACCTGTGGTTGGATTTAATGTTCCTCCACCCTCCATAATACTTTACCTGTTTCTATTTTTCCTCAAAGACATGATGGGGATTTGAATGGGTGTTGCCTTTTCCAATTTCAGGACACTCTAAAATATTCTCAGATAATTTCTGGTGATCGTTTCCGTTCTGTTTAAATTCCTTCTTCCAGCTGATTTGGTCACTGCTATTTTTAGCTTCAAAATGATAAATATGTGGTGCTTAGCTGGGCCTTTTTCTGTTTCCTTCTAACAAATACAATGATTGTGATTACAAGGCAACTCAGTGGCTGCTCAGTTTCATGTTACTTTTAAATTTGAAAACATTTCCTTTTGACATCCAGCGTAGAACTTCCTCCACTGGAGTTAAATAAAAATGCATCTCTGCAGCTTTCGAAAGTGTAAAGCATTTGTTTAGCAGGTATCTCCGGGATCAGCATCAGACATGGCATCGCTTTCCTGTTCCACACAGATAGGGGATTAACTCACCTCACGTCCCATTTCCTGATCTCCTGAAGGTGCCAGCCAGCCTCCCTTCGCTTAGCCAGGCTTGTTCAAGCCTTTCTGAATTCCAGCGTGGATATGCAGCCCTTGAGTTTGCTCTGTCTTACAAGCATGCTAAATTGGCCTTCGCACCCTGCAGCTGGTAAGGGGAAGCTAGGGAGGGTGGCAGCATTGCCACCCAGTGCCTGCAGTTGGCAGGATGCGGCCGGCCTTGTGCCCTTTGAGTGGTTTGCTGAGGATGGAGAGGTGAAACCATCTGTGAAGAGATTCAGGGCTGGAGACAAGCGTGTGGGAAGACACCAGAGAGTTCTGCAAGAACAACTGGGAGCTTGGCAAAGCAGCAGCTCAGCCAGCGAGGCTTTGTGCACACCCCTGCCCCCCAGGCCCCACTTTTTTTCCAGGTGTGCCTGCTGCGGCCGGGAGGTGGCCCTGCTCTGAGCTGGGCTGCAGTACGTTGTCTGTCCGGGGTGCAGGAGCTGGTGCCCAGGGTTGGAAGGGGCCTGGGTGTGCGGTGGGAAGGTGAGGTTTGGTGTCCTGAGCAGGTTACGCTGCCTGGGCAGATGGTTGTTGGTTCAAAAGTGGTTTCTATCACGTTTTCCAGATGGTGCCACTTCCTCTCTTGCCTGCTACGTTTCTGCCTTCCATTGGTGTCAACACTTTTGGTAAGTGAATCCGTCTGCCGGGTGTTAGTAACATGAGTGTGCCAGGTTTGTGCAAACAAATGGGTCATTAGTGCTTATTTTGTGTCAACCTTTGGCAACCCTGTGCAGGCAACCGGCCCCTTTCCTTTCATCACTTCTTTTCTGAGCATCCGAGCTCAACAGTGATCCTGTGGCTGCTCTTGCAGCCTCCCTTCATGCCAGTCCAATGCCTTTGAGTTGTTCAGGCATTCTGCTGCTCATAAAATGGGGGTGGCTTCTCCTGATACGGTGGCCATCCGCTCACAGCCTCTCCTCCCATTGGAATGATGTTCCACCAAACCTTAACCTCCCACTTTACATCCATGAGTTGTTTCTGTTCTTCCTACCCATTGACTAAGGACGGGAAGGGTGTCGAGAAATGTTGCTGAGGTTCTTCGTGTTGTGCAGAGTTCTCTGAATGCCTCACCAACAAGCCCAGTCTACTGGGAGGTACTGGGGCGTTAGTGGTGCTGCTGTTTTACTGGTGGTCCATATCCAGGTGTCTCTGGAGATTTGAGCTTAATTATGTTTTATTTATTGGCTCTAGGGATGTCCCTTAAAGAATGTTCTTCCGGTCTCCAAAAAAAAGTGTGGTGGCTTTTTTTTTTCTTTTTGTGGCTGATCAAAGATCTCTGCCTTTCATGCTTGGTTGACCAGGTATGTTCAGCAGTGCTTGCTCCTCTCAACATTTGTCTCTCTGCCCTTTCCTCTCCTGTCTCTAGCCAACGGTGCTTTGCCCTTTTGTCTCATGTTTAGAAAACTACAGAAACTCTTGCTTAGCTTTGATATGAACCATATTGCTCACAGACACTTTTCTTTTTCCCCACATTCCTTAAAGATGGCGTGACAAGCCTTCTCCACCTCAGTGGTCCAAGAATTCCTCAATTGCTTGCCAGCATTTGTCTTCCAAACCACTGATGTCTTGGTGGCACAGTGACCGGTGTTGGCTTCTCACAGAGGAAAATCCTTCTGCCTCAGGTAGGAGATGTGGCACGCGGCAGCAGGTAGGTGGTGCATTTCCATGACTGTCCTTATCAGTGTGAAATACTGTGTTTGTCTCAGAAGCTGTTCTGGATCTAATGAGTGGAAAAGCAAATGGTTGTGTGGCTGTATCTGAACTCTAAATCTAGATAGTAGACTGCCTTAATCTGGGAAAGAAGAGAGAAAATAGAGCACTGGTAAAATGAAGCTGATGGTCCCTGAGGTCAACGTGCACCAAGGACATTCCTTTACCTCAAAGTGTCTGAAGGGGTTGATGCTTGGAAGCATAACCTCTTACCTTCTGCCAAGGGGCAATCTGACCCCCATGTCACTGAAGAGGGGATCCGGAGTTGTCTCTGTGCAGTTTTCCTGTCTGTCCAAGGGTGCTGGATGCGAGACAGATTCAGTCACGTCCCAAGGTAAGGGCTTCAGGTGGGTTGAACGGCTGGCTCCCCGTGGACCCCTCTCTGTCTGCATCGACTGCTCAGGGAGTTGTAGAGAGATAATTAGATCTTGGATGTAGTCTGCCCTAAATAAGGAACAAAAGCCACGGTGGATTGTTGTGGTTCTGCTTTTGAAGATTTTTGACCCTCTTTTGTGTGTGAAAATCAGAAACTGGGACTTTTACAGATCCTTCTTGGAAGTGGTCTGGAAATATCCACTTAGGGCTTCCTTTTGGTAAAGAAGAGCAGTCTTGAAGATATTTTTTTTCCTTTGTAAGTGAGAAAGACACGCAGGTCCATGTGCTTGAGGCATGGGATGCAGATCCCGGATGCAGATCCCGGAGATGCAAGGCTCCAGCTGGAGAGCTCGGTGCTGCATGCTGGGGTAGGTATCGTCTGCATCTTGCCTAATGGCAGCGGTGCGGGCTTGCAGAGCCCTCTGGCAAAGAAGGGTTAACTCACGTCTGTTTGCACCGGGCAGCCGCTAATCCACAAAAGAACGTGTTCCAACAGCAAAAATAAATCTTGTCTGTACCTGCGCTCGCTGGCTCCCACTGGAGCCAAATCGCAGCGGCTGCGGTTCTTACCTGGTTCCTGCTCAGCGCTGCTGCTGGGTTCACAGCATTGCGTGCAAGCGGACTGCGGGCTCAGAGCACCCAAGCCAAGCACGGGGAAGGCTCTGGTGGAAGGTGACAGCCTGTGTGTGTGGTCCTGCAATGTGATCTTCCCTTGCTTGTGTCTTCGTGGGAGCTGGCTCGCCCGCACTGTGCGCCGTGTGCCAGTCGCTGCTCTCCAGATGTCGTCGTGAAGGTGAGTGTGTGGTTCCTGGTGACTCACAGCCCTGCGGTGGTTTGTTTGTCTCCGGGCACTGGCAGGATTACCTGTGGAGCCTCTCAGACTTCAGGGTTTCATCACAAAAGCTCATGGGTGCAGCATGCCCAGGCAGCAGGTGGCACAATGGCAGCGGCTGCACGCAGCGAGCCCACGCCACGCAGTGTTCAAACTGGTGTGGTTTGGTTCAGAAGTCTGCAGCACAGAAAATCAAAACTAGGCTTAAAAATGAAGAAAATAAAAAGGATTTAGGGCATGACCTTTAAAAGCTGAACAGTTGCTGCAGGGTTTCTTCTTCTTTAGCTTTCTATGTTAGCCCTTAGCTTTGCTCTGAAAATCAGACCCTTCACCATGAATTTTGAGAAGATTCTCTGGAAACCTTCACCTGCTGTGCAGTAGCCATCACCATGGTATCTGCAGTTGCCAGTAGTTCAGAATATTTGCTGTGTTAGGGAAATGACGGCAAGTTTCCATCTGAGATGCTGTGGTGGGACAAGTGCTCGTGGTGGCTGCATCACAGCCAGGTGCGGTGGGGAGGGCGGTGGAGGAGAAGCTGCCTCTGACACTGACAGCACTCCCAGTGAAGGGACAACATGCCAGGCAAGCTGGGTTTTGAAAGAAATGCAAAGCAACATCAAAAGTCATTTAATGCATGCTTTTTGTAAGCCCCGACGTGTTGTCTGCGCTATAACCATGAAAGCAAAACCCTTCAGCTCAAGATTTTCCTACTGCACAATGTCTTTGAGAGAGAAACTCATTTTGATTGTGGGCCCAGAGAATTAAAACAATAGAAATTACTTTTTTTTTTCCTTACCTGTCAGAGGAGGGAGAGATCTTGGCCATCACACTTACATCTTAATCCAAACTTCCTCAATGCTTGGAGCAGACAGATTGGAGCTGTTCTGGCTTACACAGCTCCAGATGCAAAGCTTTGTTCCAGCTGCTTCGAGTGGTTTCTTTGGATTTCACGCTTGGCTGGGGACCATCCCTGACAGAAACTTTATGAGCAGAGCCTGAACTTGTACCTTCTGCTTAGAAAAATACAGAATGCCCCGGGGCAGAGAACCAACCATCAGGGTGCTCCTCTGTTGCAGCCCTTCTCTGTGCAGCTTCATCCAGGCTGGCTGGAGATGCTGCTTCCCTCCTCTTCATCAGCAAAAGCCAGGTCCTTGTTTTTTTCACTTTGGTACTTTTTATTCCTATTATTTGATAATCTAAAACTCATTTTTCCTTGTGGCATGTTTTTGGCCTTGTTCCTATTATTTCTGCCATCCTTCAGAGCAGCTGGCGGTGAGTTCCTGCTGTTCTGGCCGTGGCACTGACATCGTGCATGCCACCATAGAACCTGAAATTCAGATGGAGCTAGTCTGACGACAGCCACATGCTGGTGGGGTTGGTAGGCACAAATAACACCTTGTGGCATTAGGTCAGGCTGCTAAGAGCAGATTAGTCAGAAATGGCTGCAGAAAATGAGGATGCATTTTTCAGCCACCTCTGTCCCTCACTTTGGGTGTTTTTAGTGCAAAAGCAGAAAGGACATGAGATGGGTTCAGTTGCTGGCAGTTGACTTAAGATGCTGGAGAGGTAGCTGTGAAGGCTCTCTCTGGCTTCTGGGGGGTCCTGCGCTCAGAGGAACGGGAGCAGTCCCCATCGTGTCTGTGCTGCCCATAGAGCTGCACGGCCTTGCTGCTCCCGCATGCACCCAGAGCCAGGCCTCCTCTGCTGGAGGGGATGCTCCACGGTCTTCTGATCATGTCTGAGTAATGTATGGGCACTCGAACAGAAGCCAATGCAGATATGAGCTGCACTGGAGCTTGTTGGCAGCCCTGAAGGCCATTTTAAGAGGCTTCAGACTTGTGTCCCTCCCCACCCCAAAGTCAACTTCCCTGCGTTTTCCATCCCTTGGGGACAGCCCTTCTCCTTGGGGTAAGACCTGTCCCCAAAGGCTGGGGTGGCTTCTCCTGGGGCACTTTTCCATGGAGGATGCACTGGAGCATCCCTGGGGAGTCCAAAGGAGGAGGTGCCCTTTGGGGACCATGGGAAGGGTGGCAGCAGCTGCTGGAGATGTGGGACACCCTGGTTCATCCAGGCTTCTCCTCCTCCCTGACCTTGGCTCAGCCTTTCCAAAGACCCTGGGGTTGTCTGCCCACCCCTGCCCTGGTCCCCCCATCCTGTGCAAACCTGACTGAAGCTGCTGGGTGGTTTCAGAAGTGGCGGAGGAAGGGGAAATGGAAAGACGAACCGCTTGGCGGCAGGGTGCTTTCAGCTTCCCCGCAGTAGGAAATAAGCTGAAGGCAAGTTCCTTCTTTGTGCCACGGTCCCCTATGCTTGTGTTTCAAACTTGTGTCCGATGCTGTGAATTAGGGGAGAAAATAATAAAAACCGCCATGGGATGCTACTTTGAGTAGTACAGCTAAGCATGCTGCCAGCATACCACTAATGTGGTGGTGGGTAGGGCTCCTTTGGGCTGAGACCCATCTGTATTTAGCTCTCTGTGTTGATTGCCCTGCTTGCAACCTTTTATGAATAGCTGTTGCCTGCAGCACAGCAAAGTCCTCCTCACAGAGCCCCCCCAGCAGTCAGCCAGCACTCTCGAGTAGCGGGTATGGCAATTCCCAGATTCTTACATCTTCTCCCCTGAAAAACCACTGTCCCCACAGCATGTGCCTTGCTCCTGCAGGTAGAGTTGCTGGCTGAAGCCTCCTCTTAATGCTCTGCTCCAGAAATCCTTCGTTTTGCACCACAAAGAGGGTGTTGCAGCTGGTGTGGCCCCATGCCCCTGATGCCATGTTCTCTGTGTCCTTGCTGTTTGTATTCTTCGCTATTTGTGAAGCCAGGGAATCTTACAAGGGGTCTGGAATAAAACCCAGCCACAAGTTCTGCTTGAGCAGGGGGGGCTGCAGCAGATGACCTCCAGGGGTCCCTTGCAACCTCAGCCTCTGTTAGCACTGGGCAGCATCTTGTCCCATGACACAGGATGGAAGATCTTCCTGGGGAATATCACTTTTTTTTAGTGCTAAACCTGGGTTGCTGGTAGCTTCTGGTGGGCTGAGATGTGCCCTCAACCCTCCGTGTGCGAGGAGGCATTTTAAGGTGCAGAGTAAAGGTTTTAAGGTGCTTGGAAGGGGCTGAGGCCGGGCTGAACCTGCAGCCATCGGCGTGAGGGGACACGTGGCCACAGGGGAGCAAAGCACCTGATGGGACGGGGTCCCAGCTAACAGTGGGGGGCACGGGGGCATGGTATGGGGGGCTCTTCCCCAGGGAACACATGGCCTGGGAGCAGAAGGCAGCGTGCAGGGGAGACCCGGCCGTGTGGGCCTTGAGAGGCCTGCTCTGGGCACGCCGCTGCGCAGCCGGGCTGTGTAAGTGCCTTCTGGGCCCCAGCTGCTGCTCCGGTGTTACTGTGGTTAAATGGGCACATGTTGTGTATTTTGAGTATTTTGTGAACAATTAAACTGCAATTTGTGCCAGCGTGACTGCTCTTCCTCGCAACATGATAACAATTAAGTGAAGTGCAATATTTAATGACCAGGATCTCATTTTCTAGAGGGTGATTGAGATTTCTTTTCCCACACTACGATGCATTTTTTTTTAACCTGAAGATCCACCAAGAGGAAAAGGAAACAGTTTGCTTAAGACAAAGCACAAAAGCTTTCAGTAAGGCATATGTGTGCTGCGTTTCTGCTATCTCTTTTGTTGCTACAGGCTTCACTGTGGGCCTGAAAAACTTCCACCTTTCTTCTGAGACATCTGAAGCCATGACCCTATGTAGCTACGGAGGAGTGCTTGCTGCTGCAAGGTGCTGCTTTCAGGCAAGCTGGTGAGCAGGGTCAGGTATGTCACTCAAGAGCATCACTGCAGCTCGCTTCTCTGCTGCCCAAGTTTCCTTTCTGCAGTGGATGATTTAAGGTTAGTGTTCCTTTATTCATGAATTTAGTTGTAGCTATAAATAATACACAACTTACAGGGACTGCTAGGAGGATGTGCAAATTCAGCAATGAGAGCCTGAGAACGCTGTACTTGTGTTGGTGGCTGTGCCTTTCATGTTGTAACAGATGGAAGGACTAGCAGACATCTCTGTCTTCTGAGGACAAGTGTCCAGCACAAGCAGGTCTTTGGTTCCAGCAGGACCCCTCAGGCGATATACCACAATACCAACTAGGAATGATCTGATACATATTGAAAGATTTCCTAAGTTTAGATGATTAACCATTTCCAATAACAAACAGCATCTGTTGGGTTTTGTTTTGTGTTATAAAGGGCTGTGTCCATTCTGCAAGAACATGAGTCTGACAGAACAGTGAGGGGCTGGTGCTCCCCATCGGCTTCAGGATGCTGGGCTCTGCAAGATCAGGTGAAATTGTTGTGTGTTTGCCTTTTCTATTTTAGGTTCAAAGGACGCCTTCTTATAGTCCAAATTACTACAAAAAACATCTGTCGCTAGCCTTAACTTTGAAACTGCAATATTTTACATGCCTACGATCAGCCTTTCTGTGGTAAAGATGCAGCAACATCCTCTTTCTGTTTTGGCCCAGCCCGCCTGCTGGTTTTGCATTCACTATTTTTGGTATTTTTGTTGTGTCATACTATGCTACTCCCTACTCTTCTATTTCTTTTCCTTACTTGTGACTCAGGTAACGTTTGTATCATCAAAATAATTTACTCTGAAAACACATTCAATTTAAGAGAAAAATACTGTTTTGAGCTTGCTTTGTGTTTTTTTTTTCCAACCTCCCTCTCTCTCCCCCCCCTCCAATGATATTATTTCTCTGTGACTCTTTGGCACTAAATCAGACCTGTTTTTATTTCTTTTTAATGACACTGATGTACTGATCCCTCCATGAAAAAATCACCAGCATTAACATTACTCATTGGTATGCATAGCTATAGCACAGGATGTTTTATTTTTTTGACAGCTTCAGCTTTGTAAACTTCTCTGTAAACTGTGGGGAAAAAGCAGCCATTTTAGTACATAAGTGGGCTGAACTACAAACAGATACATTTCCCAGGCAGGAACTGATCTGCAAAATATTGCCGCTTTGCATGCAGTCAGGAATAAGACTGACTATTGCATCTTTAATTAAATATGCTAAGTGAGTTGATCAAAAATGGCCAAGCTGACAAAATGAAAGTATCCTTGATCTACATCTAAATTTTCATTTTTCAAAGGAAGTAGAATTTTGTGGTGCCTTCTTATTCCAATAGCTGACATTGATTTCAGCCTGTCAGCTTGCATCTACTGGTGATAATAAGGAGTCTTTGATAATATGCTGGTTTTTAATAAAGCTATTTTTCCTCCAGAGATGCATGGATTTGGGGTCACCTTCTTGGGTTTGCCCTTTTGTACTCAGTGAATGATTCAGAATCTCCAGCATTATTTATTTATGCCAATTGACAAAGTTAATGGCTAGGTACTTCAACATGGTATTTTATCAGGGTATATTCTCTGCATGCCACTGGCTTCTGAAAACAGAATCAGCTCTGTGTCACAGGTAGGGACAGCAGCACAGCAACCAGCAACTCTGCAATGCTCAGCTCACTGGAGGGGAAGAGCCTTCTCTCTCGGGATAAGGCTTTACCCACAGCTTTGACCCAGGCTAGAAAAAAAAAAATCAGTGTTACCTCAGTCTGCTGAGAACATTTGTCCTCTCCAACTATGAGTTGTTACACTCTGCTCTCACCCTCTCACCACCTCCTTTTTCACCTGACCTTTGAAGCACTGATGGGATGTTTTCTTCCACTCTTTGCTGCAGCTCCTCTCAGGGTGGGCAAGACTCCCTGCTTCCACCCAGATGAAGAAAAAACACAGGGAGTGTTTTTTTCTTCATCTGCTTGTCTGGTTTGGTGTGGGCACGTCCAGCCAGCAAACAAGGCCAGTTTGCTTTACAAAGAAACATGGTTTTATTTATTACATGTAATTTTTAATCATACATTTGACTTTTTAATTTTCCTCAGCAGTGAACCCTCATCTGTTTTGCAGATGGAAGGCAGCACTTACTAACCAGCCTTTGTTGTCTGGGATATCCCCAGCCCCCATTCAAACCATTTTGATGTTCTTCTGACAGCTTTCATCTTAACACTGTCCCTAAGGCTCAGGCTCCCTGGATTTCCCAAGCAGGTGGTAATTGGTATTCTGGATGCTTTCTGAGCTAGCACCCTTTGGGCTATCTGACCAACCTCCGAGGCAGGCTTTCTGAATCTGCCTGGGCATGAAATATGAGGGTGTCTTCATCTTCAGAGGCTCTCATGCCTTGTTCCCAGCTTGTTCCCAGCTGAGGCCTTCTGGAGGGTTACACCAGCATGAAAGGGGCTTCATGAAGGCTGTGCTAGATGTGGTGCTCCAGAGGCTGCAGACTGGCATGCACAGTGCTAGCAGAGGGTTTTGCTGTTCTGCCAGCTGTGATGAGCAGAGATGGTGCTCTTCTGTCAGGCGAGTTAGAAGTCAGGTGTAGTTTGAAAACTGCATCAGTGCTGTTAGCTGAAAATAATATGTTGTTGCAGCATCTCTAGTTTCAATGGCAAAAACCAAAACAAAAAAAACAACAACAACCAAAAAGACAACTGCTACTACTGAGATCATGAGATCATCTACAGAGAGACCGTATCATGTGCAGCATCCCTTCCTTACCCAAGTGGAGCCACGGAGAGAAGCTGAGGAGGGCTCTCTTTCCAGGTATAAAATGTGATGTATTTAGCATTTCAAAGGTCAAGTTTTTCTTAACGTGCACATGCAGCACCACATTCCTTCCAGAAATTGCTGGCCTCTTGACATTTGTGTTTTAAACAAATTTCTGGCTAAACTGCTGGCATGTCTCTGATGTGTCCTTGAACTGTTGGCTCTTGTTCTGGGATCCCCCCTCAAGTTCAGTTCTTCATAGGCGCTAGCTGAAATGTATAACATTGGAAGCTAGTGGTTGGAGTTACTCAGTAATAAGTAGATTTGTTTGTTAAGTTAACTTTGGATAAGACTTTGCAGTGAAGACCTTTGCCCCTCTGTTTATAGATACTGTCAGAGCTGTCATCCGGGTTGGAGATCGTTTGTCACTGCTCATTATTGGCTAAACAAGACACACACAACCAGCTAGATACACCTCCTTGATACACACACATTCTGTTTTCCTAGGATGATAACAAGGCCATGATTTTGCGAAGGCTGTTCAAGTTACTGCTTTGGGGCAGAGCACTTTTTGGGCTCAGGACATGTACAGCTTAGGGCTTGGGTCAGACCTGTCCTCTGTTCTTTCAACCATGGCCAGTCCTCAGCCTACTGGGGTGGATGGTGTCCTCTTAAAAACAAGCATTCCCTCTGGTTTGGGGGGTAGCAGCTGGGCTGGGTTTGGTGGCCCCTGACCCAGTCCTTGTGCTCGAGGGAGCACAATGGATGGTTGTCTCCCATACAGAGGTAACACATTTTCTTTTTGACCCCTTTTGTTTTCAGCATCGATGCTTTGGATGTACCATAGCAGTGAAGCTCCATACTTTAATCTCTTGTTGTGCTTTTTATTTTTATTTTTATTGTTCTTTTATGTTGTGTATGGCTGTTTATTTTATTTTTTAGTTTGGACTATCCCACCTTTAGCTTGATAGTTTGGAGAAAGTCCCTTTATTTGGCAGTATGAGAGAAGAAGAACAGAAGTCACTGATCAGTCTGTACCAGACGTTACTTCATGTACTTTTATTCTGTCTCCATTGTTTTTCTCTGAAGATAATAATCCAAACCTTCTCCATCTTTTATGAATTGCCATGCCCTTGCTCCTGCTTGCTGTTCTTTCAGTCTTCTGAAGTTTACAGTCTCTTTGAGATGGCTGGTCCACAGCAGTCTGCCTGAGATTGTACCACATTTTTTCATTGCTCTTCATCCTATTTTATCTGCTTATAATCTGCTCACTTATTTTACCTACACACTGAAGGGATAAAGTTATAAAGGTTTCTGTTGCACAATGGAAAACAAAGCTAGGTGGCACTTCAGGGTAAAGGCGATGAACTAGGTTACTTCCTAAAGCATTCCCTTTACATTTATCCAATCTGTTCCTAAAGACCATTCAGAACCCTCTAGGCTCTCCCAGTGTTTTGTGACCTTTGCTATTAGAAAGACAGAAAAATACCTAACTTAAAGAAAGCTTCCTTGCTACAATTTACGTGTATAAATGTTACCTCCCATGGACAGGGAAAACAGCTTTTTCCACTTGTCTGTGCAACAGCCTCTTACATATTTGAAGACTCCTATCACGTTTCCCCTCTAGCATTCTTGGGAACAAGTGCAGTTCATTTAGGCTTTTTTGGTCATATTTTCTTCATCTCTTTTCATTCTCACTGTCCCCTCTCTGACTGAGACATATCTTTCCTTAGCTTCATGCCCCAAACCAGCCACAATACTTACAGCTGACATTTCAACAGCACATTGTAGACTGAATGCGAACAAGTTCTTTGTGTCTTGCACAGTTGCCAGTTTGTATGTAACACCATAATGAGAACTTTTTGGTGATTGCATGACATCAGTTTGTGTCCAGCTTGTGAGCGACCATACTGCCCATTTTCTGAAACACTGCTGTCCTGCAGCTCCGCAGCTGATCCAGGCCTTTCCCTCCATCCTTACTGAGCGGAGCTCCAACTTCTCCAGCTCACTCCTAGCTTATCCGAGGAGGTTGAAGTTGAACCTGGACACCAGTCATTGTCATGGCCATCTCCAGCTTGGTGCAATCTGAAAAATGAGCAGTGTTCATTCTCTAGTTGAAACATTGAATAGTCTGGTCCAAATCTTGAGCAGTTTCATTCAATGCATCCTTATCCTTTCAAAGAGAATCAGTTGTAACTACTTTCAAGACAGGTTTGCTAATCAGAGAAATTTCATCTAGTCCATTTCCCATAAAAATGAGAAGGGCACATGAGAAAATTGCTTACTGACGATAATAATTTACCTTCTAGCCTTTATCTGCCAAAAAGAAACCCCACCTGAAGTCGTAGATCAACCATTTTTTATTTGTAAGGTGTGTTAGCAGGTTGCCTGTTCTCCCAAATGTGCAGCTTCATACAGATGGCATGAACTTTTTTGATTGTTGCATTGCTCATTCACTCAGCTTTTTTTGAAACTCTCTCAAGTCCTCTTCACTACCCTCAGGCCTGGTTAACTTGGTAACTTCATATCTCTGTTTTCTGTTTATATTTGTCATATCCCAGTTTACCATTCATTGCTTTCCAATCTGTATTATAACAAACAACATGAGATGGATTTAGGATGGAAGACTCATACCCTGAAAAATGACCATCTAACCCTACTCTCCACTTTCTGTTTCCTGGACAAATTCTGGCATCAAAAATGTCAAATATGTTTTGAAAGACAAAGTAAACTTTTTATTTTCCTTTTTCCTTACCTTTTTCGTTACTTTACTGATACAATCAATAATTCTAAGAGATTAGTGAGAAAAAACTTTCATTCATAAAACTTTACTTGTCATAACATGATCTTCCAAATATTTTGAAAGATAATTCTGACTGATTTGCCAGATAGGGATGTGTGGCTGCATATTTTTGCTGGCAGACCAGCCATTTCAGCTTCTGACAGCCCCTAGGTATGCTGTGCTTTGGAGAATTGGTAATAGCCTCTTTTGTTACAATATTTCTGTATTGTTCAGATGCAATTTTGAGAGTACTACCAGAAAAGGCCAATAAAGGGAGGGCAACTCTGATATTTTTGATTATGAGACTGCAAAACCCTAAGGTTTTCTAAGCCCTTTCGTGCCTTTCTCATTTTCCTCCTCTTCACTGCCAACTGAAGTTTGAATTTTTCCTTTCTACTGGCTTTCGTAGATTCAGATTTCCATACTCTGTTGGCCTTCCTATTGGCCCAAACAACATGGAAACTTCCATTTAGCATAACGGCTTGATCCTTGTCTCTGGTGGGAATGTACATCATCTTGGACTTCATTGCTTTCAGCAGTATCCATGTCATCTCCAAAAGGTGATTTTATTGTTGTTATTATTTGTTTATTTATTTATTTTTGTAAGTTTTAACTTTGAGTGTCTGGTTAATAAATAGCAATATCTCCCACCATTATCACTGCATCCCAGTGCAATGCAGTGGTAATGCAGAGGTCCCCCACCTGCTCTTTTAGTCTTTGAGTTTTGCTTTTAATTGGGTAAATGTTAGACTCATGAAGAGGTGTGGTTCTGAATTTTAAAATACAGTAGTTCCTTGTGTGAACTCTCAGTGCACGTTAGGTGGTGTGATGCAACCTACAACACTTTGTGTCAGTGAGTATACAATAAAGTAGATATGAAGTAGCTGCCATATCTGGTCTTACATCTACACCAAGTAACCTTCCCATATGGACAAGCCTTTAGCTAATGCTATCTTTTGAATTAGATTCACTGTAATAGTTCAAACTAAAGAACTCAGCTGTCGTGGGACACTTGGGAAAGATTAAGATGAATTAAGTAAGGTGTGACATTAAATTAAAAAATTAAGTTAAAAAAAGTTAAAGCCCACCAAATCCCTGTGTGGATGCTCTCCTTTTAACACGTAAAATACCCGTAGTTTCCTTTACATTTAATTCTGAAAGGCTTAATCCTAAAATGTTCACACCAGGGTTTAAGGCCCTCTTGCTTTTCCAACTTCAGTTAATTCAACTTAAATGTCTTAAGTAGACAGGGGATCTCATTTAAGAGCAGGTGGGTTTCTGCTCTGCTTATAATTTGTGTTTTACGGCAGAGAAATTCGTTCTCTAAATTCTGCCACACTGTGTCATTTGGACAATTTATGTTAGGCAGAGTACTACATTATCATCATTTTTGTTGCTTTTTCTGTCTGTTAGACATCTCAGCATGGGACATTAAACATCCTCTCTTCTTTTAATCTGGAGATTTATAATGTTAATTTTATAGGAATGCCATGTGGGACCAAGTCAAATATATTACAGATATGTGAATGTCTAACGTCTACATAAAACCATCTTGACTGACGCTGACTTGCTATCTTTCTTTGTTTCAGACAGGTACATCTCATATCAAATTACTATTTTTCATTTTCTTTGGGATTTTTTATGATGTCTTTGGATCAAGTTTAAAGCACTTCAAGATACTGCATTTCTGTAAAATAAATGAATAAGTCGAGTCAGGCATGTTTGTGGGATTAGAAACTAATCTGATATGAAGACTTCTTCAGGGTTTCAGTAACAGCGTTCCCCTCTAAAGAGATTTAGGAGCAGAGAAGACCTTGGAAATGAGGAAAAGAGCTGGGTTACCTTCCTTCTGACCAATATTTTCTGTAACGCATTTTTTTGTTTGGCAGGCATCAGATGCACAGGTATTTCAGACATACCATAACACATTTATTAATGTCAGGACAACTGTGTGACTGATAGCAATGTGATTGATTCCTGATCTGCTAGGAATATAAGGTAATGTAGCCTCAATTGAGTCAGGCTTCTGTAGGATCATGACCTGAAAGCCTGCTCTTAAAAAATGATTAAAACGCAAATTCAATCAGGGCTGTTGAAATAAATAGGAGCAATTTACAGACAACATGAGTGGATACTCAGACAATGGGCACATTTAATTTTTCTGCATTGAGTATTTGTGCTAGTTAAATTCCCGGTGAAATGCTTGAATTGAAAAATGGATGGAAGATTTTCTACCCTTAATAGCAATTGTTCCCTGATTACATCTACTGCTGAAATGTCAGGTGTTCATCTAGGCATTTCTGAAACACTGTTCATTGTATCGCTTGCACAAACTAGTATAACTATGTCTACAGCACTTTTAATAGTCCAAGGAAGAAGGAGAGAAGTTGAAGAAGGCATTTGGTTTTATTTCTGATTCAATATCTGATACCTCCATTTAATTAAATGGGATATTTGCATTTTTGAAGCTCGATGTGCTTGGCTCTTTTGCTGAATGGGGAACAAGGCAATGAGGACCAAACTGTGTTCATCTCCACTGTTGCGGTGACAACCCAGTTGCAATAAACGTTTATACTTACTTCACTGTCCATTCTGGGTTTACTACTGATTATAATTACCGTTCCTTTATTACAGTCACAGTCTGATCTGGTACTCATTTTTTGTCAAAGGGGTTCCAGGCAAAATTGTAGGTCATACCTAGCATGAACACTGGTGAGACATAAGTAGAACATGAACATCTTTCAGGTAGTGTTTGCCATCTATAAGTTATGGGTATGAACATCAATGACCTCAAAAGTATGTTTCTTTTGAGATTTCGCATGGTTACAAAATACTCAGTAAGATATTGATACTTGATACGAAGATTGCTTTTCAGATTTCCTTTGACCCTATTCTGTAGCCATGTAGAGACATGAATAGTTGGACCAGAATTTTTTCCACTCCAGAAAAGACAGTTGTTTGTGTTTGAAGGAATGGGACTATTAACCGAGTGGCATCATCTGCATGGGGAAGGGGAGAAGACAGATGTGTTTTATCCTTGTTTTATACCAAGAAGGACAGAAATGAAGCAAGGAGCTTTCATCCCAGCCAGTCAGTAGGACAAACCACATCACTAGGTTTTGTACACCATGCCAAAGCCACAGATAAGCTATGTGAACATTTACATCAGGCACAAAGAAAACCAACACCCTACTCTTGACATTAGTTGATTCACCTCTCTCTGTGTGCTACACCATCAGAGCAGAAGGCCCACACTAATGACATTTTCAAGCAAACAAAAATATTTTTTGAAAAACTGTATTTTAAAAGTGAGTTACAATGGTAAAGCAAGACTTGGAAAACAGAATTAAGAATTCTGATAGACAATCTGTAAGTCCAGTATCTAAAACTAACGATTAGAAGCTCAGGCTTGATGAAGTCAGACAAATATAAAGGCATAATTTTAACTGTTAGGCTAAGCAGCCATCTCAATAGCATACCTAACTGGTGGACTTCTCACTCCAATTCCAAGAGCAGACCTGTCCAGGTTAGCTTTTGCTTCACTAGAAGTTACTAGCCTGATGCAGAAATTCCTGAGTGTGATCCTTTAGTTCATCAATAAACGAGGTTAAACGAGGGTGGTTCTTGCTCTGCACAGTTATTTCTGAAGTCACTTCCTGTTTAAGACTTTCAGAACACACACCCTCCAAAGATTCCTGGTAGCCATTCTTTTTAATAAATAATTTACATGTGGTTCTTATTTCTCTTGGTCTCTGGGTTTATACAGAAAAGGGAAACATTATTATTTTATTATATCCATTATTTTGCACCCCAAAAAGAAAAGAAGAAACTGAAATGCACTCTACTCAATGAGGCACACACATTGCCTTTTGGAGGGCTTTTCATGGGTGGGCAACTTCTGGATTTCAGAAAGGAGAGGGAAGACTATTAATTTTTTCCCTAGAAAAAGCAGAGTTTGTCTGTTATTTCCAGAGTCATAAGAAAAAAAAAAAGTCAAAGTGCTCCTTTAAATTTCTCAAGCTCCAGACTTTTACATTTTTGTTATGTCTGAACATCAATATTAATAACACTGCAATATCAAATGTGCATCAAAACATCAAACACTAATACGAACAACTTCAGTGTAATAGCTGTGTGACTTGGTGAGAAATTAACATCATTTGAAAATATGGGTGGCAGGGGTAAAGGCCCAAAGTCTGCAATGCCCTGTAACCACAGCTGCCTTGGCATGGGGGACTTTCAGGTGAAGAAAGCACCGTCAGATTCTCACAGATGTAGGTGCTCAGTTCCTCTTAAAACAACAACAGTAAACTCCACCCTAACCCAAACTGACATTTGAAAACTGGAGCATGTCTTGATTAAAGCCAGAGAAGATTGGTAATGAACAGAAACTAAATATGCTGAGTCTTACTTCTTTGCTTTAAATACAAGACAGTCTTCTTATTATATTGTTAATTGCCAAACAAATTTTTGAAAGCAGGCTCCAATTGATGTGTCCTTGGAGAAAGACTTGTGCTCACCCTGCAGAAAGCTTTAATTCCTCAGTGTATTTTAAAACAAGGTTTTAGTGCTGAGCTTCCTGACTCAGACTTAATGACATTGAAAAGATTTTTGACAGGTAAAAATGAATAGTTACTAAATTAATTGTCTTTGAAGGAAAAAAAAAATCAAAGTTGCATAATGTACATCTTCCCTCAGTTTCTAAAACTCTATTTTTGGAGATTAAAGTTTCCCATTTTATTCAGCAAACAGGTTAACGACACTTCTTGTATGTATGTAAAACTGTAAACGGCTGTGTGAAATGTAGCCACGTTTATTAACTCCTTCCTCTGTTCATAGAGTGAGTAGTCAGTGCAATTATTTTGAAATATAGTTATTGCATAAAGTCAGGGCAGACCTTCAAACTGGGTCCTAATGTCATTAATACTTTCTTAACGCAATTTATTACAGCGCAACTAAATGGCACAATCTATGACCCGCATGAGGATGCGGAACCTTATTAAGGCATCTCGTTAAAAGGAACTGGGAACCTACGTGAAGTCATTCGGCGCTGCTGACTCACCAGGCAGATGCATCTTAATCCTAAGAGGACCCGCACGAAGGCTGTGAGCCTCGTGGCGGGGACAGGGCGATCCTGTAGGGCAACCTGGGCACAACCAAGCCTGCGGCGAAAAGCTTTGGGCTGCTGTTGGTTGGCTGACTCACGAAGCTGAGCCCTGCAAAGCCGGTAAACTTCACCCAACAGAATCACTAGGGTCGGATGAGACCTCCAAGCCCACCTGGTCCAACCGTGCCCTAGGACCACCGCGACCCGCTAAGGACGTCCCCAGGCACCAGGTCCAGCCTTCCCTTGGACACCCCCGGGACGGTGACCCCAGCACCTCCCCGGGCAACCCGTTCCGATGCCTGACCGCTCCTTCTGAGCGCGGAGCTCCCGCACGCCGCGGCTTCGGCCCCGCGGAGCCCCCCGCTTAGTGGCAACGAGCGGACACCGCGCAATCCAGCGGGGCTGAGGGCTTCGCCTGGAGGACGCTGCGAGCGCCCGGCTCCGGCTTGAGGAGGGACGGAGGAGGCAGGGAGGCGGCGAGGCCGTGCCTCCCCCCCTCGGGCGCTGCGGGGCCGCCATGTCACCCCGCGCCAGGCACCGCCCCGGGCTCGGCGGCTCGGGGCCGGCCTCCGCCGGGAGCCGGCCTCCGCCCGGGCCCCGGTGCTCACGGCGGCGGTCCTCCGGGCGCCTTTCCCATGCTGCACCGCGGCGCGGCGGCGCTCTGTCGCTGTCACCGCCAGCAGGAGGCTGAGGGGGAAGGCGCCGATCGCGCCGCCGGAGCCGGAGCGGGAGCAGGAAGGGGCCGGAGCCGCCGCCGCCGCCAACTTCCCCTCGGCCTCCCCGCCGCCTCCCCGCGCCCCGCCATGCCCGGGGCCTCCGCGCGGCCGCTCTGAGCCGCCCCCAGCCGCCGCCGCCGCCGCCCCGGCCCCGGCTCCGGCCCCGGCCCGGCCCCGGCCCGCCTTCTCCTCGCAGCCCCGCGGCCGGTAAGTGCCGGGGAGCCGGGGCCGGCCGACGGGGAGGGAAGGAGAAGGGAGGAAGGGGCCGCGGGGGAAGGAAGGGGCAGCGCCGCGTCCCGCCCGCATGGGCCCGCGCTTGGCCGCGCCGGCGGCCTGAGGAGCGGGGGGAGGCGGCGGGAGGCCCCCCGCGGCTCGCTCGGGCTGTGGGGGGCTCCCCGCCGTCCCTCCGGCTCCCTCCACGTCCCTCAAGGTCCCCCGCCCCGGTTCCCCCCGCTGCCTGCCCCCCGGCCCAGGCGTCCCCCCAGCGCGCCGGGCCCCGCCGCAGGCCGCGGTGGGGCCGGCTGACAGACAGACCGACAGACAAAGAGCCGGGGCAGCTGCCGACAGACCGACGGACAGCGTGTGTCCCCCCTCACCCCGTCCCCATCCCCGTCCCCCCTACCCCTTGCGGCCGTATCCCCCCCCGCCCGCCCCCATTGTTCCCGGTGTAAGGCAGGTGAAGCGCGCGGAGTTGTGGAGATTGATTTATTTTTTATTTATTTATTTTTTCTCCCCCTCTTAATAACCTTTCCCGAGTCGCCGCTCAGCTGCTCGGAGAGGAAGCTTTGGAAGTGGCCTTTCTGCGGTGCTGGGAGCCTCTAACAAGTGCCAGGCGGGAAGTGTTGGGGAGGGCAGGAGCACGGGGAGTCCAGGCTCCGAAAGCTTTCCCTCTCGGCTTCCCTGCCCCGGGTCCTGCCAAATCTCAGCTGGATGAGTGCAGCAAGGTCTTGATTAAGCTGGCTCATAAAAAGGGAAGGCATTTATGTCGCGGACGTAAATCATCTCTCCGATCGCTTCGCCTTCACAAAGTGTGCGGAGCAGCTCGGAGATGTTTTGCGCAGTGGTAGGAGACAAGCGTGTGGATCACAGCGATCGTGGCTTTGGTTTTGCTTTGAAAGTCTGCCGGCAGCGTGACCTGTGCACGTGTGACAGTCCGGTCCAGGAAGTTTTAGGTGGGAGAGATGTTGTACGTCTGTTCAGCAGCATCTTTGCCTTTGGTACCAGAAAGAAAAATTACAGGGGGCTGTAGTTTTGTCTCCAGTGGGATCTTGGTTGCCTTGTTTATTTGCCGTACTTACAGATTTCAGCGAGGCTTTTCAGACTTGCTGGCAGTATATACCTGGGCCTGTCACGCTTACATATTTTGGAGTGCCCGTATCAGATTTCTTTGTAAGTGAGACAGCTTTGTGCTCATTCTCCATGCGTTTGGTGATGCATGCCTTGCGAAGACAAGAGGTGGAGAAGTAGTGTTTACCTACATCGTTTTTTACCGGTGTTCTTAAGCCGTACTCAGAATTAAACTAGATAATGGTCGAACCCAGACTTGAAGTCTCTCCTGCCACGAGAAAAGTTGCGTGCCTGCAGACGGGGTTGGTTTCCCGGTGCCCCGCTTCCCGCGCTGGGGATTGGGGCGCTGCCGGTGACAGCTGTCATCTGCAGGAGCTGGGCTGGGCTGGGAAGCTCCGGAGCTCCTGAGGCCTGGTCACACGTGGATCCAGTGGGATCTGCAGGCTCCTGATACGGGGTGCAGTCAGATTCATAGCAGGGGCAGGCAGCCTTGCTCTTGTTGCAGTGTTAAAGGGAATTCTAAAAAAGTTAATTCTTCAGCTGCCACTGTTTCCCTGAAAGCAATTCTTGCCGCCTTTCCTCCTGAATATTCAGCTGAATGCATGCATGTAGTCAGTTTCCAAAAGTGTTTTCTTTCTTGTTTCTGTACGTCTGTGTGCTCTTATTCCCCAAACGTGTGTAGGCAGTGAGCTCATAGAGCTGAATAAAGCTCAAAAGGACGAGGCTGACCCCTTGCATGTAGCTTTCCTGTGTACAAGTACGTATTCTGTCTTTGCTCCTTAGGCTAGGGCCTGAGATAACAGAGTACTTATAACCTAGTTTCTGTTATTGTTTTCCTTGCCCACGTGTGTTAATTGCTGTTGTATTTGCAAACGTATTCTACTTATGGAAAATCCCTAATATAATGGATTATGAAATGAAATCTTAAGTAGGTAAGTAGCTGTGTGAAGACCACAGTGGTTAAAAAAGTACTGTCTGGAAGAAAAACTACTCAGAACATTAAAGGTTACGTTGCAGGCTAAATTGTTGACCTGAAGGAACCTCCTGTAATGCTATTATGTAGTTTCTTAAAGGACAATTTTCACTCTTCAGTTCAGTGTGTTTAAGTTTATTGGTACTAGGATTTAAAGCTTTGTAGAGCATGCGTATATTCTAGAGAGAGTTGGTGTGGTAAAACCACTGGGGTTGGAAATTCTTACTTCCAGCTGAGAACTTCTATGTACCAGTAATGTTAGAGTTGAATTACCAGAATATTAAGAATATATTACTCTAGTGAAATATAATAACAGTACATCTGAAAGAGCTTAGCTCACTTCTAGCTGGGTTCTTTGCACTACAGGTTTGATGATGTAAAATTGGAAATGGTGAAGATCAGGGTATTAGGTGTTAGGCTGTTGACTTAGGTAAATATTTTAAATTTACCAACAGGGAGGAAAGGTTTAGCTGCTTTCTAGTATTGTGGGGAAAAGCGGAGTGGGATTGTCTTTTCTATCCGCTGCTAGAATTAGCAATGTTTTTGTGACTAGGATCTCTGTGGGATCTCTGTGAATCTTCCTCCTGTGAGGACCGTTACGTGTGCTGCTGTCCCACTGTAATTATTACAAGGGGAGACCTGTCAGTGGCGAGCAGCTTGATGGAGTGAGTGGGCCTCAATCTATCTAAAAAGGCTTTAATTGTTTAGCATCGTTTGGGATTGAGCTTGATTTAATTTTGGCTCTAATATGAAATAGATTTTTGTGTGAAGTAACTAAAGTTAAATAAGAAATGGTGACATATAAATCTTTGACAACTAACTTACTGGTATTGTTCTGGAGTCTTGAACGTGGAACCAAAGTGTCTGATCTTGTTTTCCAAACTTAAAAATCTTTTCCACTGAGTGAATGTGAGAAGGAATGAAAAGTAAATGCCACTGGAAATATTTTAAGACTACTCTAAGTGGATCCAACAGAGAATAGCATCACAGAATCATAGGTATGTTTTATTTAAAATAAGCACTCTTTCTGCCTCTGTCTGGCATTTTAATGATATCTACCTTTCAAATCAACATAATTTACAAGGAAATAGATTCGAGCCTTTAGCTCTCAGTCTGATCTGCAGAGCTGAGTGCCTAAAGACAAATGAAGTCCCACAAAGCTTCCACGGATGTAAGTAGACGTGCGTGTCTGCTTCTAACAGGTTACAAGGCTCATATGAAGCATCACTACAGTGATTAACTCTTATTTTAATTTAATTTTATTTTTTGGACAGAAATTCGTTTTTGAAAAATTGCATTTCCTGGAATACTGACATTCATGAGAATATTTTTTTTGCGCTTCTGTGTATTGGAATCTGTGCGGAAACCCTTGAACTAGCAGTGAAGTTTAACTTACTTTAACACACACTTAACTTACTAGTTTTTGGGAGCTGAGACAGCGATTGACAGGACGTGTCAGAAAGCAGCAGCCATTGGCTGTAACATAGGTGGGTGTATGCCAAGCACAAACTTCCCCCTAACAAAAGAAAACCCATTCAGACTTTCATGAGATTTATTTTCAGTTACACAAATGCTTTTAGTTACTTCATTCCAGTTACTTTTCAGTGCAGTTAAAAGCACGGTTCCATCTGTTTAGTTCATTAGTGCACTATATGTTTTTCAATATACATTTTTTATCATCTCATTAGAATATTTTATACACCAGCAATAATGTCATAAACTACACAAGTGACATAGGTTAAACCTATTTGACTTACAAATTATCACACAAATTAAAAAACTGTAACATATGTGAGTGTTCCAGTATTATTGCTGATTAAAATGCCTGCCCCTCACTGCATATAGAGATTTTTTTCATATATTATTCCGATACTCAGCATTTTGGATAAAGTATCTGGAAAAACCCATAATAAGTTCTCACAGGACTTGATTATAAGTGTGTCCTAAGGGGAAATTCAGCGTCTTTTAGAAAGATGGCAGAAAGTTCAACATGCGGAAAGGTTGAATCTCCCGATAACTTCTTCCATGCCGTCAGAATTTTACACTGGGAGATAATGCAGAGACTGTTATCACAGTTGCTCAGAAGTAATTATTAGCGTACTTTTATGATATTGTCAGTGTGTTAATGTATTTAAGCCTGATACTGCGAGGCAGCTTTTTCACAAATAAGGTGATACGGTTAATGTGTTACTAATTTATGTTACTTCGTGATTTCATTCCCTTTTGTGGAACAGCAAGGCACAGCTCTTCACCTGGCTCTGCATGCTGGCCTTAGCCTGCCACTGATGCACTCCGCGGGCACATTAGTACTGTAGTACCTGCGTCTCGTCACAGTCTGTGCAGAAAACTCTAAGGCAGTACTGTCTGATTCTCTCCTTATGACTAGGCTAACGTTTTTGTAAGTGCAGAATTAAACAGTCTGATGATAAAATGAAATCTGTGTGGGAAGACGTTCCAACCTGCGAACAGCACTAGGGTGTAATTTATGAACAGCTTATCGAATATAAACTGTCTAGGTCTCTAGCATGGCAAAAAAATACCACAAGGTGCCTGTGAAATAGCTGTGAAACAAAATCATTCTTGATGCAACAAGTGATACTACTATTGCATAAAGCTGTTGTGGTATCTGTGTAAATAAACTCAGATATGGGAGCGATAAACAATTTTACAAAAGACTTCAAACTGTAGTCGTGTCCGTAAGCTAAAAAGATGCCCATTCATAAACAGTTTAACAGGTATCTTAGTGGTGTTGTAATAATTTCCCATAAGTCCATGCAAACTTTTACTACGTATGTACCCCAGCATGGACGTAAAAACCGCTGTTAGCAGCATTTACAGTGCCAGTAACGTCGTGACCAGGTCATGCTACCTTAGTGCAAGAGGTGGAATGACAAATAGTGATGCCGGGTGGGTTTGACATAGCCATATGTTCACTGGCAGTGGTTAAGACAGAAAGGGGAGACCAATGTGTGTACGCTCCCTGAATTTTAACTTCTAACATGGTTGCCTGGAAAATTAGTCAAAATTTTTTTTTTTGCTTTTATCGGGATTAGGTTTGACTGAAGAGTTTAGTGTTCTATTCCTAAAAAGTATGGGTGAACGCAATATAAACACTTCTGGCATCTGTTTGTGATGATCTCTGGCCTGAGGCTTTAGTCACCGAGCATGAGAAATGCTCGGCGTAAACTGGAGAGAGTTTTGCCAGCCCCAGCAGCACGCTGCCTGCCTGGCACGCAGCTGGAACCTGTAGCTGTTTCCTGGGAAGGGGCAGAGCACACGGGCAATTTCTGCATTCGCCAGCTTTCTGCGGGCGTCCTTTGGTGACGCAAGCTATTTAGCCGGGCTTTCACCAAGTGAATCTGAAGTATTACATCGCAAACATTCTTCAGTTTCGTAAAGGGGAGGAAGAGGGAGCAAAATGGATATGAAAGCCAAGAAATGAGTGCATTGCACTGGGCTCGATGTCCGTGGATGATGTTTTAGTCTGTAAGCATTATAACAGCATTTCCAGATGCAGCGGATGATTTCGGAGTTTTTCAAATAAAAGTGCTCTGAAGCAAATTACCATCTCTGCTGCTGACCTCCTGAAATACGATTCTCCCCTGGTTTTGACCACATACACAGTGAGTCCCGACATAGGTCACTGTTATGCGGGTCTGTCAGATGAAATATGTCTGAGGTGGATGACAATTGTCAGGCTTTTACGTTGGGTCGTCTGTAGCGCTGCGCAGTTCTGGACGCAACAGGAGCTATAAATAAATTTAAAAAGTCTTCGCGTGTTGTGTCCTAAGTTTCTTTATCGAAGGGGTTCTTGGCTAAAGATTGCTAAGTTCAAGCAGCCCCTTTTTGCTGAAATAATCTTACATGTCGTAGGGTCAGGAGAATTTTTGTGATGACCACTGCAGACAGAGCAGGTCAATCCCGAGGACACCACAATGTGGTGTAACTTACGTTTTGAGATGATGGTCACTTGCAGGTCTTCGAGAAGAGTCTGTACAATATTGGCTTTCAGTTTCTCTTGTGACCTTATAACCACTTTATTTTGGGGGGGGGGGGGGGGGGGGGGGGGGGGTAAAATCTAGTGTAAAGGTGCTTTGTGTGAATACAACAATATCGAACAAAAATGAGTAAGTTGCTTGGGAGGAAGCCTGCCGTCATCCCTCAAGGAAAGCTTTATCAGGCTGCTGTCCTCAGGACCTCCCTCTGGCTCTGGTGAACTCGACAGGTAGACGCTGCTGAGTTTTTGTGTGGGCCAGAAGAAGACGTGGAAAGTTATGTGGTTGTCTGCTGGGGACCTGGGAAGCTTGGATAGTTTGGGGGTATAAGGGAGTTATAGAAAGCTACTTGGCTTTAATTTTGCTTTTTCCTTTTAGAGGTTATGAAGTTTGCCAGTAATATCTTTTAAAATGACTCATAGCAAATAATTTTGACGTATTTAAAATATATATTTTTGTGAGCACAGGTTATTTATACTTGACATGAAATTAAGGGATTGGGAGGGAATAAAATGTTTATAGGAAAGGACCATGCAGAGGATGATCATCCAGTTGTCTTAATATATCACTTGAATACGTAGACTAGATGGCAATTGTAGACAAACCCAGTGAGCTTGTTTTCTTAATCGACAGGTAAAAGCAGATCAAGCCAACCAGACATGCTCGGGCTTTTCTGGTGCCTGTTAGGAGCCTCTGCTCAGCGCTGTGTCCTCTGTATTGAGTCGAATATGAGGGAAACTTCAAGCAGGGGTTGACTGTGCTGTAGAAGGGGAAATTGGCACGAAACCTAATCTCTCAATCCTTTGCGTGACCCTGCAGTTCGCTGCTTAGGGAGCCTTTGTGTCGTCCCCAGCTCGCATTCCTTCTGGGCCACGGGGCAGCGTGGAGCTTCCCACAGTTGCGATGATAATGCGTGTATGGCCGCGTGTCCAGAAGGCACGGGATCGCTTGTACTTACACGTGCCAGGTGCCTGAAATTTGCTCGTAAGTCGGGCAGCTCTTCTTTTTCCATCTGTGGTTAGGCACAAGTGGCTTGGGCTTCTCCTGGTGCCATCGCCCAGTGGGAACCAGCGGGCGCAGGGCTGGAGCCTCTTAGCAGGGTTGCTCAATAAAATAGTGTATGGAAAGCAGTCCGTGAACACAGGGCATGCTGGATTTCTCTTTTCCCCAAGTCCTGTAGGAATATTTCCTTCTTTACAGGTTGGTTTCCTGGTCGTGCAGTAATGTGGGATTGTATCGAATGTATCCTACTAAGACTAGGCTTCATCATGAATTGCTGAGCAGGGCTTCTCAGGAAGTTTCAGACTGCTAGGGATGGCAGCTCTGAATGTTGGCCTGGAGTTAATGGCATCAAGGACCTTCAAGATTTTTGTTCCTGGTAATTACAGGAGTGTGATAGAAGTCAGCGAGGTTCCCTGCGCGTGCAATTTTGGGGCACTAAGGTGGCATTACCTGGAAGTTTTCTTTGGGGTTGTGGCTGGTCTTGAGAAGCAGACATGCTGCAGAAGCACAGTGCATTTAGGAATTACCTGATTTGACTTTTTTTTTTTTTTTTTTTTCCCTTTGGAGTGAGGATCAGCCAGACTGAAAAAAAGGCTGACTTACAGTTCTGGTATTTGGTGTAAGCAGGATGGGAATAGTTCTTAGTTGATTCAGTCCGACCACAAATGTCGGTTATTCAGGACGGAGGTGATGGATTTGTTGCAGCAACATGGAAAAAAAAGTCCAGACTGTACAGAAGCGTGCTCTTCAAAAACTTCTTTGTTTTCTTGGCAACTTACATGGTCTGTCACTTGCTTGTGTTCCAGCCATGGTTTTTAAGAAAGTGCCCTAGTTGTTGCTCACTTTCCTCAATTATGAATTTGTTTCTACGGCTTCCCCTCTGGCTGATTTCCTGCTGCCTATAAATACGGACGCGAGTCAGTTGGTGTACCGACTCCTCTCCTTCCCCCTGCTGAAGATGCTTGGTACTCTCCTTACGCTGTTGAAGCAGGGTGTGGGTTAGGCCACAGTCCCCAATTCCTGGGACCCAAATTGCTCCTTGGTGCCTGCTCCGTAACTGGCTGACTCCTTTGCAAAACAACGATCGATGTTCCTTCACCACTGGTCCGGGGCCTCCCTAATGGTAGCGAGATCCTCTGCTGCTCGCTTTTCCCTCGTGCTACACAGGGAAGGAAGGGCTACCAGCACGTACCGACTGAGGTGCTGCTTCCGATGGTACCGAGACCGTTGCCTCTTTGCTATTTCGTATTCTGATCCCGCTGTCACCTCGGAGGGGTCTGACTGCCTTATGGAAGTGTCTCCTGTGTTAGGATGAGCAACTGCCACCCTGTGGTTCTCTCCTGCTTTCCCTGGGGATTATTACATGGGTTTATTTTTTATACCAGGTTGTGTGTGGTGCCTTGTGTTTACATTAACAGAAATGAGGTAGGTTAGCTTATTGGAGCTTGAACTAGTTTTTTTCTATGCTTTATGTTTTGTTTAGTACCTTGTAGTTGCTGAGCCTATTAGTCTTGTGGAATGGGTCCCAGAAAGGACCTGATTTTTTGGGAGGAGTGGAGCTGTCAACCGAGGTGTGTCCGAGCTTTCGGGAGGCCTCTGTCCGATATTTTGGCCCATGCAGATGGCTTTGAAAGATGCCCACTGAAGGTAACACTGTGGTGTCTGAAAAACAATACAGAGAGCAGGGGATTCGCCCTGGTCTGCCCACAGTGCCTCTTTCTGTAAAGGAGGGATTCACTCTCTCATGCTCTTGGCTAATTGGATTTTCTGAGGTTACTGTTCTGTGTGCAGGTGAAAGGTATGGTTAAAAAGCAGCCAAAATGCAATAAATATACATTAAAAATAAAGTTACACTGGCATATTGCACAGCCTCCTCAGCAGGGTTAAATGAGAAAATGCTCCTTGCTGGTGCAGCTGTGTGGAAAGTCAGGCTACAGAGAGCGCAGCATCCCTCACAAATCCTTTCGAGACGTTACACAGAATGCAGCCTTCCCCTGAATAAGTCTACTGTAATGAAGTTAAGGAAAAAATGTGTACTTAGCTCATGCCAGTATCCTAGAACTGAAATTGCAGCTTAGGAGAATGATTCCTGTATTCCAAAACATTCTCCTTGCCCTCACAGTCTGAGAGCCAGTGTTTAAATAATGCCTTCAACCACTTAAGAAAGATGTAGAAATAAATATTGTCTGAGCTACATGAGATGCTTTGTGTCCGTTATTTGTGTCCTTCTCACCTGTGGTTTAGGTTACTGTTGGTATTTTCCTAAAAGTTTTCCTTATGCTGTCATGTATGTACATGAGGGGATGTCCTCCAGATTCTCTTGAGACAGCTTTCCCTGTTAACTTCAAGATTTTGGGACCAAAACCTTCTTGATTATACTTCCATTAGCATGTTGTCCAATGTTATTTAGTCTACGTGGACTTACTAGGGAATTGGCTTGAATTTTTTCTGTAATTATAATTTTTCTTTAATGCCTGTGGATGACCTTTTAGAAAAGAATGAGAAGATGAAGTAAAGTCATTTCAGGCAAGAAAACGATGCACTTAAAAGAACGTTTCTAGCTATAAGTCAAGCACACAGATGTTAAAATTGCAGCGTTGAGCTTCACCTATGCCACCGTAAGTTTACCATCTTAAGTGTAAGTACACTGCTATGTTACTAATCCAGCAGTAATATTATCTGGTTGGTCTTTAGTGGTACATGAACACGGCGTTTCCCCCCGCAGAGTCCCCTACCTTTCTGAATGTACAGGATCCATAGTGCTTGTTGGCTAAGCAGCTGCTCGGTAATTTGCTTTCTGCTCATTGCATAATGCCTCCTCTTACTGTGCTCCGCTTAATCCTGCTCGGAAGGCAGACTGAATATGTTTCTTTGTGAAGGAGAGGTTTGTGAGGCCCTCAGGAATAGCTCCTACTGCTGTCTTCGCACCCAAATCCTAGGTAGGTCAGTGCCCCCGTTGCGGTGATGAGGAAGTGGCAGCGCGGGAGGGGAAGGTGATGTGCCAAGATGACAGATCTGCCCAACAGCAGTGGCACGGCTGAGAAACGAAGCCAAGCTCTGTTACAACATCGTGGTTGTAACCCGTCGTCCTGTTGTGCTTACCTTTTCTTGATGGCAGCCCTGTGTCTGTGCTCCCAGATTCCTCTGGTGATTTTCCACCGAAGCGGCTCTTCTGGACGGGTTGGAAACATGCTGGCTGTGCCCTCCGAGCAGTGCCTCGGTCCCAGGGGAGGCTAATCCCCTCCGGTCTGCCTTCTCGCACTAGTTACCTAAGCCACAGGCGTGGGCTCACCTGTCCCTCTTGCATATGCCACCTTCTTCCCCCAGGAGCTGTGTTGGCTGCAGGAACAAGAGCACCACGAAATGATTAGTTCGCCCTGGTTACCTGTATTGAACGCTGCTTATTCTTACGAGTGTTTCAGTGTGCCTCGGGGAAATGAAATGGATACCTCCATTCTTATTTTATGGTTGGGGAACTGATGCGTGGGAGTTAGATCAAGATTTGTGTTTGGTGTGGCTCTCCACTGAGCTCTGTGAGCTGTAGAATTGCAGAAGACCTCTGTAAGGACCAAAGGTAGGACCCTATTTTGTAAGACAGTGTTGAGTGGTCATGACTTTCCTTTCCTGCTATCCATGCCTCATTTACACACATTTCAGCCATCGCAGCAAATGGAGCAAAGGTATTATAAACGTTCTCACTACTTTACCTGCTTATATGGAGCAGATTCATCCAGTGTGCTGAACAAAATGGTGCTTTGTAGAAAAATACAAACGATCTTTTAATTAAAAGAAGAAAAGATATGAAAAAGCCAATAGGCTAGAGAGGCAAATGATGATGAACCTGATGACGAAAAGTACCTGAAGTGTGGCTGTCCCTGGCTTCTGTAAGTTTGCATGCAACTTCTTGTATTCTCCCAGGGCTTGTTGTGTATAATGTTTTAAGGATTTTTAAAAATCAATCTGGAAAGAAAACAGCAGAAGTGCTGTTGTACATACATACATATGCAGAGACCTCTGCCATTTGAGCCAGGAGGGTAACTGATAGCAACAGCAGGTTGTCATCTTCTGTAAATAACACTAGCATGGTGCTAGTGACAAGAAGAGATGCTTCACAGATACTTGCGGATAGTAGAGGGGTGGTGAAACCCAGGAATTTCTCCAAGGAACTTAAGGGCTTGTAAAAAAAAAACCAAATCACAGTTTTTAAAAAGCAACATATTTTCCTTTTCTGTTTGTTTTCAAGGTGAAATTATATGGGAAGGGCTGAGCCAGTTAGCCTCTGAATGCTGTATGGGGAAGGACCCACTCCCACGCTATTTCGAGCTGCATCTGACAGTTTCTTTACAGTACACCAACTCAGTGAGTTAACCTGGCAGAAAATTAGTAACTTTTTTTTTTTTTTTTTTTTTGCCAGGCTGGAGGACTTTTAAATGACTATGTATTTGGAATGAGCATTGGGGTAGGCACAAAACATAGGGTGGCGTGTCCCCAGGAGGAGGGAGCAGAGTTGTCTTTTTCAATGGCAGTTAGCTGTTAGGTTGGCTCAGCTATGTCATACAACTGCACTGTAAAAAAAAAAAAAAAAAAAGGCACTATACATTATCTGAACTACCTCTACAAAAATTCAGCTTTTGAGGTATGCTTGCAATATACACAATTTTACAAAATTTTAACAAGTTGGTAAGAAGTTACAAATGAGTATAAGTACTTACAAGGTGCTGGCTAGCCTTTGTTTTGTGTAGGGCTTTCTTTCCTGTGTATAAATTCATCTGAGGATTGAGTTTCATAATGTAAGAGCAGAAATTCTGCTCTTTTGGGTTAACTGCACAGTGGTAGAGATCCAGATACAAATTCTCAAAACTACCTGTTTTCCATTAGGTTAGGATTAAGTGCCACCAAATCAGTGGCAAACCAGCTTTTTCTCTAGATAAAAAGCAATGCTGCCTATGACTTCTGTAATAGGGAAAGCATGTTTGCTGCACTGGTAACATCCCAGTGGGTGTTGCAGTGGAACTGGGCTTTGCTGACACGGTCCGGAGAGCTTTTGATGTGCCTGCTTGATGTTAGACCGTGGTTATGCTGGGCGTGATCGAATACTGTATTTAGAGTAAGCAAGGTGGCAAGGATTTTCATGCACGGATAATTTTATGCACAATAAGTAGATTTTCGGTGAGTAATCCTGTTGATTGTAATAGGACTATTCACAGCTCAGCGCGAGTGTAAGTCTGGGTGGGATCAGGCCCTGCGCTGGCACGTGTTCAGCAACACGGGGCGTTTGGAAATAGCTGTGCAACAAGTCTTAGGAGTGTTTGTATCGTGTGTTACATTTTAGGATGTGTTAATTTTATGATCTGTGAACCCTTTCACAATGATTTATGTTTGATCACTTTTTCTGTTTTACAAGTCATCGGTTTAATTCATCCTTTCAAATGCTTGCGTGGTAATTTCAAAATCTTTCAGTTGTGTCTTATTTTCTTAGCAGGGAGAAGGGATCCTAAGTTAATTTAATGTTCTTTATTTAGAACCATTAACGAGGGTAGTATTTTTTACTTTCCACGTGTATGTTCAGAATTGAACTTTTCCTATGGTGAAAGCTAGCTGTGTTTCCCTTTCCATTCGGCTGCATCTGCACTTTAATAATGCCGCTAAGTATCTTTTCTGAGGTGGAAATCCTCAACATGTTTCAAGATCTGATAGGGTTTTGAAATGGCTATTAGGAACCTGTGGAATTCCAATTTCTTCCTTCTTTTGGAGAGCATTGCATTGAGGGCAGTTTTATTAATAGGAATGCTTAACCATAAAACGTGAACTGGGCACGTGTAGTTTTTAATGTGCTATTAAGCCATGTCGCTATTTCTTTCTTCTTTAGCATTAGGAATTGCAGAATTACGGGTGTCTTTTGTACTGCCTTGAGGATATAGATATACACTGCACGTCTAAATTTAGCATAGCCCGTAGGTATGTCTGCGTGGCAGCTGTACCTCGTTCATTTGCATGTGTACATCGCACTCGGGCTGCAGTTTCCCCATACACTTGTCTCTAATCTAAGCACTGCCTGCAGCAGAAAGAAGCGGCCCCTTTCCCTTCTCCCTGCCTCTTCACTTGCCTGTCTCCTGTGCTCCCTGCCTGCCTACCCCTGTGACCTGCAGGACAGCGGTGGCTTTGCTGGTGGCCTTTTGTCCAGCTCCACTCGCGGTGGCACGGTGACAGCGCGCTGCTCAACCTAGCGAAGGCAGCGAGAACACCAGGAGAGGGGCTGGGCACCGGGCTGACTTCTGAGCGAGTTCTGTAGATTCATATACCTTCCATTCATTAAAGTTTACGTTTTAGCGCAAACCATTGTAGTTCTGCCATAAAGGTGAGCTCCAAGAGGCAATAATACATCTAGGCGTTCCCAAATATTGCTGGTTTCTGAAGTTTCTTGTATGTACGTTTTGCACTAGTAGCCTTTATGCAGTTTATTTTTTGGGCTTGTTCTTCCAAAGGCTGTTGTGGAAGAAAGGAGGTGGCAGGAATGGGCTCAGATGCATGTTTGGTAGCTTCAGGTCTTTGTTCATTAGGACGCTCGCCTTGTCTGACCCTAAGTGAAAGCATACTTCCCAAAAAGATGAAATAAGTAATGCCATTGTGCTACTTCCAGCGTAAGGTGACCCTGAAAACGCTTTCTACCTTGAATTGAGCCCTGTCTCAGTTTTTGGGATGGGAATCTTGGAGGTGGGTGCTTTCATCAGGACACCGTTGAGTTGCTACGGGCACGCTAGGATCGCTGTTGTGCATGCTGACCTCTGTGTTTGGCTTGCTGAACCCGGGAAAACAAGGTCAGAGGAGTTGGTGTCGGTATGTCGTGGTGGTATTTCTCCTCGAGTCTTTGTTAGAAGCCTTCAGAAGGAGCTACGGTTCAATCCAGAAAAATAATTGAATTTTACCAATTTCTTTTCTTGTCTCCTTCAATCTTCTTTCATTCTAGTTTGCTTTGGAAGTACAGGGAGAAGTTAATATAGGAAAGAAGCAGAGAGGGATATATACCAAATCTTGCTTTTTAGTGCTTAAAGATACAGAAGTCTTAGAACAGCAGAGACTTTCATGGGAAATTATTTACAAATAGAAAAAATCCATCTTAATGCTTTTGCAGTGTTTTTTTTTGTTTAAGTAGCTCCTTTAGCTCTATGCAAATAGATATTTAAATGCAGATGATTTTTCTGTATCTTGTCTATCAGTTTTTAATTGTCCAACATACTTTTTTCATCTCTCAATCTTTTAATCCTACCCATAGAAACTTCATCCAGGACTGCACATAAAAATTCATTTCACAGGTGAACCCAAGTAGTATCTCTAGGTGCTTGCTGATCATTAAATAATCCTTTGCTACTTGCTTCAGAAAAGAAGGGAAGAAGGTGGGTGTAAAAAGAAGTGGAAAGAAGTGGAGAAAAAGAAGTGGAAGGTGCTGGAGTGTGCGTGGCACTTCGGTGACTAACAAGTTGTAGCGCCTGCCTTCAGGAGGTCTGTTCAGCCTCAGTGCAGAGCAGCCACCATCCCAGCAGTCTTTTTATTTTTATTTTTACCTATTAATGTTTTCTTTTGATTGTATTGTAATTGTCATGCTTCTCATTTACCCTGATGCGGTTTAGATGACTGTTTCTTCGATAGGAATATTGTCTTTCCCACTTAGCTCTCCAGCTCGCTGCGCCAGGGATCTCTGGAAAAACTGATGTCAGGGGTACTGAAAGGAACAGTTCTGAAGGACTGCCGTAGGCTTTGGCAGGGCAGCGGCTTTTGAAAAGGAGCAACGTTGTTCACTGGCTGTGGATGTTCTGTGAGCAGCTGCTGAGCACTGTGTGAAGAGAGAAGATGCTGAGATGATCTGATGAGACCTTTTCTATGCAGTCCCTCCCTGTCCTCTTTTTTTTTTTTTTTTCCCAAATGCGTGCGTGTGCAGGAAGTTCTGCCTGTAGATGTCTCTTGTGAGATGCTCTGCATAAAGTAAAGGTTTGGAGAATCTCTGCCAAGCAAAATGGATACTTCAACACTTTTGTGGATGGCTTTTTTTCTCTTGCTGTATTGAGGAGCTATATATTCAAAGAAAATGCTAAAATTATGCGATTATTTGGTGGAGCTTAATAAAAGTTCTGCAATTCCATGGAAAATGTCTCTGCAATAAGGATAACAATGTTTTATGCCAAGGGAAGTACGTGTGTACATTCGTGTATGCTTTGTGTTATTGTAACTTTGCTCAAGATAATCTCAAAATGAGTTGATCTTTATCTCACAGATGCATCTTGCACTTGAAATATTTATTAATCTTTGCAGACTTGGTGAAGTGAGCTGGTTTGAATGCTTTTAACTTAAATTTTCTTTATCACACTGTCATTCTTCCAAGAACACTTCTCCTCATCTTCAATGTAAATGATAGGGATTCCTTTTATGTGAGCCAAAAGGTGTCAGATGACAAATTACCCTTGTTTCACTGAGATGGTGGCAATTGGGATACTTCTCATTTGAATTAGTAGCTTATTTGTGTTTGTATTTCTTCTTTTTCAAGCAGTACCTGATGTCATATGACTTACACCGTGCTTCATCACTTAGAGTACGCAGCCTAAGAATACGCTACGAGTTCTCGTTATTTCTCTCTGAAAAGCCAGATGTTTGAAAGCCTGATTTAGTAAGCAGCACGCTCACTGTACCAGCAGCTGATATGACTCAAGATCATGGTCGGAAAACAACCGAGTGCTTTCAGTTGCGTGACTCTGCTAGGTCTACTCGGCAGGGTGAGAATGAAATAGTTTCCCTACCCCTGACAATTCAGAGCACTAGTGAGACCAGTACATGCCATCTAGTGCTCAACTGTCTTCCGGGTAGCTGCTTTGTCTTGCCAGCTCCCCTATGAATCTGCACGCCGTGGGTCTGCCCATGTCTGTTGGCGAGAGCAGCAGCTCTTCTGCAGCCTTAAACACTCGGGTCTCTCTATTTTCATTTGTCTGCTTATCTTCCTGCCAGGAAATAGCTTTGTATCCAGGATTTCCTCAATTCATACCTAACTTCAGGGTGAGACGGCAGTATGCTCCATGTGGAGCAACCGTTTCCGTGAGCGGCTTGAGCAGAGTGATCAGGGCCACTGTGTTATCAGACTTCATACTGGTTTTTTCCTTAAATCACCTTGAGTTCTTGTATGCTAGTACCTGCACATACCATTCCTCTAAAGAATCTGCACTGAGCTTATGCTGTCACGTTTCTGTAGCATGGAACAAAAGCACAGCAGATGATGATCTATTTAAGGTGTATCCTGAGAGTGGATAAACTTGGGATAAAGGCTGAAACGAATAAATATATCTGCTTATTTTCCTTGGAGTCTGTCTTTCATTCTACATATTTAACATGCCCTACCTAAGAAACGTTAGCTCCTTCGCACCATCCTTTATCAAATAGTGACTCCATGGAAGACAGATTCTCAAGAACTTGAGTTCCTTCTCGCGTTTCTTACTTGACACAGGATCCTCTGCACTGATCAGATGATAAATTCACCCTTATTTTCTTTTAGGATCACTAAGGTCTGTTGCAAGATCTCTCTGGGAGACCTGCATTGGTAGAAAAAATGCAGCTTTTGTGCTATGCCACGTTTTTTTTTGTTTGTATTACTGCTGAGAAACTATCAGTATGGTTTCCCGGTTACCTCCCTGAAATACTTCATGGATTATAGAATGTCTCTAGGTGGCTGTGTGGCGTACCAGACATCAGTTTTCTCTTGAAGATGTGAAATCCCATTCTCTTACTATAAAGTGGATTAACTGGGAGTAAGCTTGTCACCCAGCACTACCTGAGCTTGCTTACGACGTTAAGGAGTTGTCTGTACTTGAAGACAGATGCTTTGAAAATCAAGAGAAAGACTCCAAACTTCCTTGTGTTAAAATTGCAGAAGAACAAAAAAGGACAGATAACAAACAAAAATGCTCTTAACAGAATTTTTCCTCTTCTGCTTCCATCACAGGCTTTTTTGGGTCTCTAAAATGTGGGTTTTTTTTTGCATAGGAAGGGAGAATATTAAAATTGTTGATGACATTGTCATAGATAAACAGATTTAGCTTGGTGACTGTGTCCTCCTGACTTGCAGCAGCAGAAGGCTTATTAAAAAGACCTGTAATTTTCTGAAAAGCTTCTTTCTTTGGCGTGCCACTTAAATAGCTGAAACTCAGAGAAGTCAGCCCGTGCTGGCTATCAGCTTTTCAATGATGCAGTCAGAAATTTGGAACATCTCCTGATAGGGAATGGGAACAAATGTTGTTCCAATTCTGTGCTATATGACATGAGTTGCTACTAGAAGGTGTTAACGTGGAATTTTTAATTTTGTTTTTTTAGAAAAAACGAGTGAATTTTACTTTAGGAAGAAGATGAAGAGCTAATAGTAGTATTTGAAGCAAAGTATAATGTAGCAGAACTTCCAGATCTTTTTCAGCTGGTTCTCTGGTGGCTTGCGTTCCTACCCAGTACGCCAGGATCTTACCTGCAGAAAGGCTGCTCCACGTTTTGTGAGCTCCCTGTAGTTCGGTACAAACAAATCTTCACAAAGGTTTAAGATGCGTCAAGAATTTTCAGAAGATTTTCCTGGTGAAGAAAGCGCTTTGGAAAGCAATCAAACCAAGACTAGTAATTTAAATATTTGCTGTACGCTCGTTTGATCCAATCGTTGAGCGAGCTGGCAGGCTGCGGGGCTGGCAGTGGGTTTGCAGGGGGCTGGCAGTGGGTTTGCAGGGGGCTGGCCCCTGCCAGCTCTGGGCAGAGTTGCAGGGTCTTCAGGTTGTGAGCTGTCAGCTAGAGCTGGCTGGAAGGAAGCATAGCCTCCGACTTGAAACTGGAATGGAAAAGGAGCACTTGACCATGCTGCACGCTTAGGGGGAGCGAATTTGCAGCTGGTGAGTGGTGAAGCACCACCATCCCATTTATATTGTGATTCTGAATGTGACAAAATCCACGGGGCTGGCGTAGCAGTCCCCAAGATACGCTCCCGTCTGTGCTTTGCCCTGCGCTGTCCAGCTCTGCTGTGCTGTACTCCCCGCCCTGTGCTGTTGTGCAGCCATTGCCGCCAGCTGTGGGACGAGGCAGGGTTGCAGGAGGGATGTCTGTCTGTCTGTGGGTCTGTCTGGAGCAGTGGACCAGAGCACTGTGCAGCAGGTAGGAGTTAGGGGCCTGGGGACTAGAACGGAGGAGGCTGGCTGGTGGGACCCATGCAGGACACTGAGGAGAAGTTTAGCCCTGCCATGCCGCACATCCCGCAGTGTGTAGGGAGGTCCAGAGGGCTGCGTCCTGTCCTAGCAGTCACATCACCTGAGAAACAGGGAGGGGACAAGTAGATGCTGCCACCGCCAGCCACAAAAGCCTGCTGCCCTGTGTTAGACAACAGTGAAGAAAGCCATGACACTTGTTGGAATATTCCACTTCGGTATCTGTGCATCATGAATCAGTGTAACTACCGGTATTGCTCTTCACGACTGGAATTAGTATTTCCTGACTAATGCGCCAGCTTAGCGGGTGTGAAAATGACTGCCCTTTTCATAAACAAATTGTACCTCTCTGTAGCCCTTCGTTGACGTGCACGCTTAGCCAGAAAGTTCTCTTTTCTCTCACTTGGGGATATTAAGATGTTCCTGCAGCTGTAGCATGCCCTGGGGTAGCTGTAACAAAAGAGCACGTAAAGAACAAGGAAATAAGGAGAGCTGGACCAGTATGACATTGGCATTTCTCAGACAATCAAAGCAGAAAAAGAGAAAAAGGGGAAGAAAAAAACATTTTTTGAAAGAATGAGGAGGAGGAGTTAGGTCTCATTTAATCTTAGGATTTTGGCAGCAATCGGAAGGCACCTTGTTATAAACCTTTTGTTTGAAAGTCTTCGTTGGTGTACACATGCATGTGTGTGAAAGGAGAATCGTTTCGTGTTGAAGCAAGGTATCCAACTCCCCGCTTCTGTTCGGATATTGATGTTAGGAGTGGAGTGCATGTATGTATGCTGAGTACTGACCGGGGTCTTATAAATGTTTTTAAGTAAAAACTTGAAGCAAGAGCACCGATTGTAGATGTTTACTATTAAAACTTTCTTTGTAGGTTATTGCACTTAAGAATGAACATTGAAGACAAGCTGGGAGGATTATTTCTTAAATGTGGTGGCATAGACCAAATGCAGTCATCCAGGGCTATGGTAGGGATGGGTGCAGTATCTGACCAGTCCGGAGTATCGGGAGATCGGCAAGAGGCAGTGCTTCAAGATCGGACTATGGCGCACCAAGAAATTCTTGCGACAGACGAAGTGTTACAGGAGAGTGAACTTCGACAGCAAGAGATGATTTCACATGATGAACTCATGGTCCATGAGGAGACGGTAAAAAATGATGATGACATGGATGCGCAAGATAGACTTCCTCAAGGGCTGCAGTATGCTGTTAATGTCCCTGTAAGCAACTTCTTTGTGAAATATTGGAGAAGTTACTAGGGAGCTTGATCTGATAGTCTTATCCTACTCTGGCAAGAATCTATTAATTGCTTGTTTGGATTTTGATTATCAAAATATTTATGAATAGATGCTGGTTATGAAAATGTCATTTGCTTCTGGCTGTGGACAAATTTTTCCAATTAAGTATAATCTTTAAGTATCTGTTTTATAAATATTTTATAATCAGGCTGTTGCCATAGAATTAACGAGTTAAATTGTGCTCTTTTAAATACATTTAATGTTCAGGGGGTAACTACAAACCAGAATAAATAGCGTTATGAAAAGTTGCATACTGTTTATGCTGTTGATAGTGCTATTTAGTTTCTTTTGATATAGGAAGCATCTTCTTATATGTTTTCAAGCTATGTGGACGCTTAGCAATTGCATTCACGCTGCAGGTTGGACTGTGACACTTCATACATGACCATAAATATGCCCCTCCTTGAGATCTAATAGAAAGTTTCCCTCATCTTGTCCAGAGAGAATACAGGTGACTTCCTTTTGAAAACAGAACGTCTGTGTGTAAAGCAGCACACCATCACTGTTAGCTGTCAAACATAAAGGATAATTACAAGGACTTTAAAAGCAGATAGCCTTATCTGTGAAGAATAATCCTTGGAAAGGTAGCGTTGTTAAAACACTACTCTGTTAGCTGTAGATCAGGCAGCTCAGCTGTTAGAAAAATGTAAGAGTATCTTGCTCTTCATTAAAGTTCACAGTAGGTCAAGAAATATTTTTGGAAAAAAAAAATCCCATCATTAGCAATATTTTTATTTTCTTTAAAAGTACTTCTGTCTTAAATATATAATAAACTATTCCGTTAAATCTTGCATTGACAGTACACGGACTAAAGTAAAATAGGTGTGAAAAGCTGAATGTTTTTACAGATGGAAGTGATTTTAATATAAGAACTGATCTCAAAATCACCACAGATCAGAAGGAAAAAAGACTTTGGGAGATGAATGAAAGGATACATCAAAATGTCACTGTAGAAATTAACTATGCCCTTTTTACTTAAGATACTTATTATTCCTTTCACTTAAATTTCTGAAAGAATGAAGCCACAAGATAATTCCCTTAGAAAAAGGTTTTCTGTTTCAGCAGTTTGTCATCTTCTAAAATTGAAAAATTGCTTTTCTGTAGTGAGAACCTTACCTGAAACTGGCACTTGGTATCTTAACAGATCAGTGTAAAGCAAGAAATTACCTTTACTGATGCATCTGAACAACAGAAACGAGACAAAAAACAAATACGAGAGCCAGTAGATTTGCAGAAAAAGAAGAAAAGAAAACAGCGTTCACCAGCAAAAGTAAGACATTGATTTGGCAAAACCAAGATTAAAAGAACCTGAAGATTGGGTTGACTATGACTAATTTCATTAGCATTTGAAGTAGTTAGGCTGGAAATTGTTTGTTTGCTCAGTAAAGATGCAGTTCTGAAGTTTACCAGAGACCCAAATCAAAACCTGATATAACAGTGTTTTTCTTTGAACTCTTTTTAGCAACATGAACCCTTGACATATTTTAACATCTGTCTCTCCAGGGAGTTCTCTCCAAATATTTTTTTTTAAATTATGAGTCAGTAGCTTTGTAGACAACCTATAAATCATTACTCTGTATCAGTCTAATAATAGTTGTGCTTTTCTGTGAGCCTGACAATTTTATATGCTTTATGCATAGTGAAAAGTTTTTAAAAAGAAGTCTAAAATGGTAGTTTGGAAAATTCTAAAAAGTTACTAATATATATAAAATAATCTACCGGTAGGGAATATTCCTGTGGTCATAATCATCTTCATATATGTATTTATTGATATCAAAAATTCTTACGATAGCTGCTGGTTTGTTACTTCAAAAATTGTTTTGTAGATCCATTCATGAAGAGTATGTATCCCTATATGTCTGAAAATGTAGATTTTCTTCTGTTGAGAGCCACTTCAGATAAAAACAGAATCATTTCACCTCATGAGGTAGCAGTGTTATACCTTCTAGCAACTCTGCAATCCATCTTCAGATTTAAAATAGAACATATACTGGATGCTCTAATAGGTAAAAATCAGTTATATGTCATCACACAGAAGCCCTAAAATAAGCCTGCTCTGAAACCAACCTAGACTGTGTATGCATTGAAGCAAAACTCAGCCTAACGCCACGAAGAATTCCAAAAACTCCTGCTTGTTGTCCAGGGATTGGGACCCTTCAATCCTCCTCAAAGCACTGCGGTATTCTTGGAAAGTTGACAAATTGTATCAAATTGGGTGTGGAAGCAAGTTCCAAATCCTTTGCATCTAGGTATTTGTCCCTTTGATAGAGAAAGGAGATGTAGGTCGAATCCCCTCCACAGATCACTTCCATGGAAACATTGCAAGGTAGGAGAGGCATGTGTCCCTCTTTCTACAGACATATACTTGCATGCTTCCTTTTTATCTTCCAGTCTGTCAGTGCCATTCTTTTGAGATAACAAAAGATTGAAAAATGATCAGGAGAATTGTTAAACAGGTTCTTTTTCAGTCTCTCTTCCCCTTTTTTCGAGCTTGTCAGAGTAGAATGGCAGGATGAAGCTGAAGGGCTGACATAGGTGAGAGCCTTCTGCAGTTTGAGTTAGTGCTCCCAGGGTAACAGGGTTGATTTTTCCATCCATACAGCAGCTGGGACTTTTACAAATGGAAGTCAATTAATATACTAAAACGTTTGAAATTTTGTTCTATTAATCTAGTCATCATATACATAAAAAGTCAGTAGCTGTTATGAATCCTATCTACTTTTCCCCCTTCCATGCACACACACATGCACAAGCACACAAATGCATGCGTGTACACACACACACACACACGCTTTTGTTACTTTTATTATGAAAACTGCCAAAGTTTTCTTGATTTAAGACATGGTGCAATGAATGGATGCAGTGGAAGAGCTCAGGGTTAGTTTGCACAATTATTCTAAAAATTTCAATATATGAAAAAAAATCATAACAGGTATTTAAATTTATTTTAAATAACCAGTTAGCGTTTCATTAGTTGAATGCTGTTACAGTACCTAATTTTATAGTTGTCTGTATCAGAGACTTACTGGAGCTGTAACATACCAACCCTTCAAACGTATGAATGTGCTTGTCCTTCAGAGTGAATGCGCAAGAATTTGCTAGCTGAGACTTTCACTCTTGCTGATTTTTTGATGCAGCAAAATTAAAAATTGTTTTAAGTAGATCCTATAGTATTTGCTGCTGTTGCAGAGATACTTCATTTATTCTGACTCCCTTTCTCATCGCTATCATTATCATAAAACCTTAAACATCATAGCTAATCAAAATGCAGATGTGTTTCCCCAGCAGATTTTTATTTTGTATTTTTTAATAACAAGGGACTAAATGTTTTATTTAAGGTTATTTAAGCGCTTCTTTATAGTTCTGTTTTCAGTTAAGTAAGACTTCTGGAAATGTAATTTATTTACTGGTTTTCTTATGCTCTTGCCAGAGATGATAGAGAGTTTGGGTGTGGGTGTTTTTTTCTTTTTTTTTTTTTGACAAATTAGAGCAAACCTGTAATGAGCTTTATTGAATAAGATATGGTGTAATTTTTTTTTCAATTAATTTTTTCAACTTTATATTAAAAGAACTGCTTTGACATCGAAGCAGTTGGGTGTGGAAAGTTGAATTTGTCAAGGAGATGCTCTAACATGTATATTGAGTGAGCAATATTTTATTGAGTGAAAACCTTGGGAGAAGAAGAATACCATTTTCTTGGTTGTTTGGCTTTGGGGTTTTAGTTTTTAAAATATAATGTTGTCTCTAAGATTGCTGGTATTATGTAGATGTAGGTAATTTGTATGACTATCCTGGATAATTTGTATGTTTCTTTGCAAATTGCAATAATGATTTGAAAAAAGAACATAACTTTTCACTTTTGTTTTAAAATGTGAATATCCATGGTTCAGTGCCCAGAGGTGGTTTGGTTACTTTGCGTCCTTTCCAACAGACGGACAAAGTAAACAGTAGCATATAAAATGACTCAGCTGTGAATAGGGAAGCTCTAGGTTGATTTTCTTTGAGATGCTTTTGCCTCCGTCCTGTTGAAATACTTCTTAACGTACAATGAGACACGAGTTGGATTGGACTGCAATTGGAAATGTAAGCTAAAAGCCTAACACGTAGCTTTATAGAAATTAGCATTGTTTTACCTGAAATATTTAAATTTTCTGCATCGAAAAAATGTTTTTTTGTTTTTTTTTTGTAGTTAATAAGACATCTTTAGAGGGTAGTGTGAGAACAAATTTTACTCTTTTTAAAATAGATCCTTACAATAAATGAGGATGGATCACTTGGTCTGAAAACCCACAAATCTCATGTTTGTGAGCATTGCAATGCTGCCTTTAGAACCAACTACCATTTACAGAGACATGTCTTCATTCATACAGGTACTGCTTGAATTCAAATTTGTCTTTTCTACTATATAAAGGGTTGTTTACTTATGTTAAAATGTTTTCAGCTATATGCGGATTTCATTTTTAAGACTGTAGCAACCTTGGCATCTAAGCTTAGAGATTCCATGCACCAAAGTGTCAAAAGAATACCAGGACAAAAAAATCAACATATGTTTAATCAACTTAAGACCTAACTGTTTACAAGGTTTCTTTTCTTTCTTTATCAGAAAGTAATGGGTTGACTTGTAGCCTAAGTGCCAAAATTGACCCCTTTGTAAAATGTGCTCCGGCTGCTTATTTGCCTGATGAGGTATCTCTCTGGTTCGGAGAAGTGAAAAAGGTACTTACCATTATAATAGCTTGCCAGTATCCTGAATGCAGTCTTATGCCAGCATCATGATTGATCTTGTTCATGAGGATGTTACAGCCATTTCAGATCACTCTTCCATGCTAGTCTCAATGTGATTCTTAGGATCATGGAAACAATTCTGGAGTTCATATACTTAGTAAGGCTAATGTTTTCTGGTACTAGAGTATTTTTGGAATTTGCTCAGATGCTGGTTTCTTATAAAGATTTTAATATTCCTCAAAAGTAGTTATCAGAAACAACACTGTGTAGTTATTAACTTATGGATGTGGAATTATATTGTTCAAGGTGAAAAACCATTTCAGTGCAGTCAGTGCGACATGCGTTTCATACAGAAGTACCTGCTACAGAGGCATGAGAAGATTCATACTGGTGAGTATAGTGCCTTGAGTATCTTTACTGGCGTGCTTAAAAACTGTTTCCCCACTCAGGCAAGGTTTTGGATAAGAAGTATGCAGCCTAAAACCCTGTTGTAGTTTGTTTTGACTTAACAAATGTTATAAAACTTTAAAAAACAAATTACCTTTGTGCTTTCAACGTGTTCCACTTTTCTGTGGCTGTAAAGTGAGTATAAACTGTAATAAGCAATTTTGAAAGTAGTCTCTATAAATAATCCCGGAGTGACAAATTTTGAAGTTTGTGTGTTCATAAAAAACAAGGTTTATTAAGCAGTTGTATCTTTTGTTGTATCAATTTAATGTGAACGACAGGGACTTCCAAATCATATTTTGGTAGATTTTTCTTTTTTTTTTTTTTTTATTTCTTTTGGAATTTGATGGATAAGTGCCAGGACTAAAATTGGCCAAAATGCCTAACCCCAAAGGTATTAGTATCAGCTTTACTTCTCACTTTTTTATTTTTTTGAAAGGTTTAATTCAGAACTGTTCTAAAAATAAGAGCTTTAGTTTAAAAATATCGTAGGTCAAGTAAGGCCTGAATTTTTAAGCCAAAGAGAGTTAAAGTTTACACATGTTTATTTTTTATCTTGTTGCACCGCACAAAACCACATTCTTTAACAGGTTTGGCTTCATTGGGTTTTTGGCATTTTGGTGCATGGCCTTTCAATCCCTCTTTAAATATTTTGTAATATGGTCCCTTTGGACTAGATGCCAACTCCTCAGCCTCTTTTACAGAAAAGCAGAGCTGGTGAATGTGCACAGTGTTTCTTGGCTCTAGCATTTAAGTGGATATGAAAGCTACTAACACGCAGCACAGTGTGTGCATGTGTAAGAGTCAAGAGGAAGAAAAATCTCTGCAAAATGAATTTTCAGAGCAGTGTACAGGGAGTTGCATGCACAAGTGCCCTGTTGTTTATGGGATTTTTGTATCCTAGGTTGCCATGAGTCCAGACTAAGTAGGTTTCCTTCAACCAGTCAGCCACAGAAGAGTCCTCCATTCTTCTGTCCCAAGTCTTTGTTCTGTTCATAGTCTTTCCTCTGGCCCTGAATTGGTGAACCATGCAGCCTTCACGTTGTGTAGATATTATTCTTGAAAAGAATGCTCATTTACTCTCGGTTGTCTGTTTATCTGACCCCGACTCCGAAAAGAAAAGGCAAATTTTTTTTCTTCACATTTTTCTTTTTTTTTTTTTTTCATGATGATTATTCCCTGTACGTGGCTTTGAAAATGCGAGTATGGGCAATGTAGTTAATTAACACTTGGCTGAAAATATTTTTTTAGCTGCATTTGATTATCTTTTAAAATTCAATTTCTAGCTCAAATGACAATTCTGCTGCATTGACTGTAAGCTTTGGAGGCAGGGTTGGGTCTGGTGTTGGTGGGACTTTTATTTTTCAGCTCTTATATACATAAGTCTGTCTAGCAGAGAAAGATCTGCCATTTAACAACTTACCTATTTAGTTTCTAGTAGTTATCACTAGTCATCGCTAGTTTCCAATAGACAAACGTCTTTCATCTTTAGTGAGATTGTAGTTACTGGATGTATACAACTTATTCTGAAAAAAAAGAAAAACACAGATTTTATTTTTTTACCCCCCCCCCAAAACAAAACAAAACAGAACAACAAACAAAAAAACAAACAAAACAAACAAACAAAAGAAAACGACTTTTTTGAAGTTCACTTAGTTAGTAAGTATTTGACTAGAGCTCTGTTTTAGGGCCTGGCCCCGTAGAGCTAATTGTCATTCTGTGTACCCATCTGTGCTTTCACTTCGATGTGACAATATATTCACTCCTGGGCCATAGCTGTTTGCTTAGTAGTATTCTGTTCTGCAGAACTGCATATTTGAACCCATCCAGAAAAGGGGAATTTTCAGTTTGCTTCTCTGACATGGAGGTGAACACTGGGTCCATGGTTTTTGCTTTGATGGAAGTAAAGGAAAGCTCTCTTTGTATTACTCATACTCTAAAAAAAATTCCTTATAAATTCTGTTGTATTTTTTCTTTTTATTTTGCATTTTTAATATCTGCCTGTTTTTAGCACCAGTTTTTGTACATTGTTCAAAATACCAATGAATAACATGCTTCTTATTTTTTAAAGATGTTTATCAAATTTTCAAGTTCATTATTTTAAGAGAATCAAAGATGGCAGTTATACATAGAAGCCCCATTTTATGCCTCTCACAAGCCCTGAATTTAGAGGTGCTCCAGCTAGTTCCAGTCTGATTTGAATTTAGTTCTTTGAACCACTCTGTCGAATGAGGTGTTATGATGGAGGTAGGAAGCAATCAATGAACAGCCTTATTCTGTGTAAATAATTAAATAGTTGCATCTAAAAGCAGACATTACATTAATACAAAATTCACTTTCTAGAAACAATTCTATATAGAGGAGGGCAGCAGTGCTTAGATCCTTGCTGCTGAACTTGTCACTAATGATACAGAAAATTGCCATTTCAGTTGTGAGAAAATGAACAGTCATTGGCACACAAATAATTTCATATTTTGAGTTTACTAGGCTCATGAAGATATCAGATTTTTTTTTCAAGTATATCTGCTTTATTTTTGCTTAGAGATGTTTCCATAGACGTTACCCACTCATGCATTCATGTGTCCTAATTCTGTAAGCCACCCTACTTTCCATTTTAAACACACACACACAAAAGATTACATTAAAAAAAGACAAACAAACAAGAAAACAGCATTGGTGGCTAACCGTTCAAGTGCCTTATTGTTCTGTCATGCTGCTTTTTATTGCCTTCTTTTATATTTTATCATTTGTATTTTGTCTGTTTAGATATTAAACTGCCCTGGAGATTTGCTGCTATAATTGTTAGAGACTTCATACACATAGTAGTTGCAGCCATGCTTTATAAATAGTTCTACTGCTCAGTTGTAACGTATTTCCAGTCTAGACACAAAATATAGGCTGCTGTTGTAAATAATGTATATAATTATTTTGTTATATTTTAAATTTTTGATTTTTTTTTCTACAAATGATTTTTTCCTAGTCACTAATGCATTTCAGAAAAATATATTTTGGATTCTGCCTACGTTACCAGAAGGTTTTTATTAATGAACTCCATTTGCAATACATCCTGTTCTAAAAGTACAACAAAATTTCAGAATGCACCTGAAGTTTCAGGCTTCTGCTAGGAAGGAAGTATTACAGGATGCTTATCTTCATACTAATTTTTAATCTTTTTCTAATACTATCTTCCTTATGAAGATTAAAGCAAGAATTAAGCATGGTATCCGTTACACAAAATGTATCTTAATTTTACTTCCAGTGTTCCGGAATTCTACTGGAAGGTATTATTTTCTGTGTGGTACAAGTTAGTTGAAGGGAGTGTTCCCAAACTTTTCTTCCTATTGAGGCATGGCCAGCAGTGCCCTGATACGTCCCCTCAAGGTCTCCAAAACAGCAGTCGCAGCCTGCTCCTGTCCCATCCCTGGGGTTTGGAAGCTGTTTCGCAGCGGTGCACGGTCTGGCACAGGCACTGCTGCTGCCAGAGGTAACGCCTCTGCCATCTCGCCATCGCTGGTGGGAATACGCTGCAGTGAAAAAACTGACCCCCCTGTTTAAGCCCAGTTACGCCTAGGAAAGGGAATAGATAGCAGTAGTCTTTTGCCAGTAAATAGCCAGCTTGTTAAGGACTCTGGGACCCTTGCCTTACAGAGATGGGTGTGAGGCTGAAGGTAAGTGTACCCACGAAGCGGTGTGCATTCGAGCCTCCCTGGGATACAGGAGAGCTCCACGGAGGGCTGCTCTGCACTACAGCAGGACTGAGCTGTCTCGCTTCTCTGGCTTGGTTCAGCTTCTGTGGAGGCTCAGGACAGTCTGCATCCCAAACAGCATTGTGCTGCTCTGGGAAGAGTTTAGGAGACTGAAAACAGGCTTCCAGACAACATAACAAGAGTTGTTCTAAGGGGGTGATTTAAACGAAGCACCAAGTGGAATAGTGGAGAAAAGGAAAATAAAACATAAAGTAAAAAGGATTAAGTAATAGTCTTTGGGAATGGAAGGGGTTGGTGTATAACAGTAGAACAGCAAGACCTAAAACTCTTGCCTCATCTTTCTGAAAAGTGCAGACAGGGATTTGAATTTGACTGAGAAAACCTTAACAGGCTTGGTGCAAGTAAAACACTGTAGTAGCAGGTATGCCTAACAAATAAAGGGAACATGGCAAGAATGAAACTGGAATTTGAAAGTAAAGGAATAGGCCAGAGAGGAGGATTTGCTTGTAGACAGTACGAGTGAGGATTACGTGGTAGGTGCTGCAATTCATAGAGGGTGCTGAAAAGATCAAAATTTTATGGTGGTTATTAGTAAGCAAGATATGGTAAAGTTGGTCTTGGACTGAAAGTGAAAGAAGAGAGAGGATGCTGAGGTTGTGAAAAAGAATGGATGGTAGATTTTAGGAGGGGAGATAATTTGATCTAGGAGAGAATAAATTGGAATTATTTCATCCAAGAAAAGGTTTGGTTGACAAGCCACATGGAGAGGTAAGAGTTAATAAGTGAAAATTGGGCATAGGCTTACAGAGAGAGATTTAGAAGTTGCTTGGAATTAAGAAGGTTGAAACTCTAGGCATTAATGATGACAAGGAGCAAACGTGTGGGTGAGGCATCTATTTTCCATTCTGGTTTCTATAAGTACTGGCATCTTATTTTAAGGTGTAGTCATATCGATAGTATTTCTATTTATAGAAGGATGTGGCTGAATTTATCCATTCTAAACAGAAAATAATAATGAAATAAAATTAATATAATTTTATTTATCATTAATAATTTGTTAATGCTATTTAGTAAATTAATTTTTCAGGGAAAAAAAAAAACCTACCTCAGAAAAAAATAACAGTCTGCATATTCCTGGAAATGAAAGATAGATATTTTATATCCCAAAAATCTGCAGTACAGCATCCAGAACAAAGAGGATGTTGACTGATTTTGCCAAGACATTTCCTTATGACTGCATCAATTCAGAAGACATTTTAGTAAATACTAAGGGGAAAGATGACTGTTTTTCAGGATGAGTTCTGTTAAATAATAGTGAACTTTTGTAAAATCAAAACTGACTTTTCAACACATTTGGAATTGTTCAGTTTTGTTGGAGAAACTTAGAAAGTAAACGTATGATAAGGAAAATGTAAGGCAAAAGTTAAAGGAAGTAAAAACAGTTACTGCATGTTCTGAAAGGACCATTGGAAGGCTTCTTTGTGAGAAAAAATAAGTGGAGGAGTACTAAAGGTGAATGCAGGGCAATAAATGATTTTTAACTAATATCTCATGAAAATGAAAAAACAAAACAACCAAACAAAACCCTATTTGCCTGTGTCAGTTCAGCTACAGAGGTTTTCCTTTTTTATTTTTTTAATTAATTGCAATTTTAAAATGAATTTTGGTTCCAACTGAAATAGTAAATTTGTTTCAGAGCAGCTATTTCAATTTCACAAAAAGATAAGGGGAAAGAAAAAAGTGAAAATACAGAGTATCCTACAAAATTCTAAATCAACAGCTTGAAAACACATAATTCTCTTCTAGATGGGAAAGGATTGAGTTAAATGAGTTGGTGAGAGAATTAAGGTATTTTTTAGATAATCCTCTGCCCTAAAAATTATTTAGCAATGATTTAGGAAGGTTATTTTTGTAGTTCTTCATTTGTTAGGTTTAAGACAGATACTTGCACCTGCATTAGAAAAAAGAGAAAAAGCATTTTAAAGGTGGATTTTTTAAAATCATTTTCTTTAGTGTAAAGATTTACAGTAATTTGGAAGCATCAGCTTGTGAGTGCTGGGAGTACTGTGATGTGAGCAAGCTGTGATTTGTTTTTCAGTAGCAACAGTCTAAATCCTCTTTATTACTTCTATTAGAGAATGTAATATTTGACCTGGTAATTGTGTGGAAGAACATTGATGTTTTTTTAGATTAATATTGCTACATGTTTTTTATCAGGTGAGAAGCCATTTCGTTGTGATGAATGTGGTATGAGGTTTATTCAGAAGTATCACATGGAAAGGCACAAAAGAACTCACAGTGGAGAGAAGCCTTACCAGTGTGAATATTGTTTGCAGGTAAGATGTTGTAGTGAAGTCTTTCACAATTAGAAAGCAAAATACCAGTCAGTTCCCAAGTAGTACACGTGGAAATTTCTCCAGATACTGTAGCTTTGCATATACAAATAAACATACAAAAGAATCGTGTTTTTTTTTTTTCCAGTTACAGTGAGCTGTCTGTATGCACAGGAGTCGCAGCTGTCTGCAGTTGATTTTACTGATATACACTATCATTAGAAGTCAGTAAAGTGGATAGACTGTCAAGTAAATTTGTTAGAATTAGTTTCTTTTCTTAGTGCTAATGTATTTTTTTCTCTAATTAAATATATATATATATTCTGCAGTATTTCTCCAGAACTGATCGTGTGCTGAAACATAAACGTATGTGCCATGAGAACCGTGACAAGAAACCGAACAGAAGTGCCACCAAAGTTGGCTTTTTGCCATCGGAGGAAGATTCTGGTTTCTCTACGCCTATGAAAGACAGCTCCTTGCCAAAGAAGAAAAGGCAGAAAACAGAGAAAACAAAATCTGGAGATAAGGACAGTACAGATAAATCCGAACAGAAGAAGGACAAAAATGACTACTTGCCTTTGTACTCTGCTAGTACAAAAGTAAAAGATGAATATATGGTAGCGGAATATGCTGTTGAGATGCCCCATTCTTCTGTCAGCGGGACGCACTTAGAAGAAGCAAATTCTGGAGAAATACACCCACCCAAGCTTGTTCTCAAAAAAGTTAACAGCAAAAGAAGTCTGAAACAGCCACTTGAGCAAAGTCAAACCATTTCACCTTTATCTACATATGAAGACAGCAAGGTTTCAAAGTATGCCTTTGATCTTGTGGATAAACAGAGTTTACTGGACTCTGAAGGTAATGCTGACATTGATCAAGTTGACACATTACAAGAAGGGCCCAGTAAACCTGTACACAGCAGCACTAATTACGATGATGCAATGCAGTTTTTAAAGAAAAAGAGGTATCTACAAGCAGCTAGTAACAGCAGTAGAGAGTATGCCTTGAATGTAAGTACCATAGCATCTCAGCCTTCGGTAACACAGGCGGCTGTGGCAAGCGTCATCGATGAAACTGCTACAGCCTCCATATTAGACACGCAGGCACTGAATGTTGAAATTAAAGGTAGCCATGACAAAAATGTCATTCCGGATGAGGTACTGCAAACTCTGTTAGATCATTATTCACACAAGGCTAACGGACAGCATGAGATATCCTTCAGTGTGGCCGACACTGAGGTGACCTCCAGTATATCAATCAATTCGTCAGAAGTGTCTGAGGTCACCCAATCTGAGACAGTTGGAACAAGCTCTCAGGCTTCCTCATCAGATAAAGCTAGTATGTTACAGGAATATTCAAAGTTTTTACAACAAGCTTTGGACAGAACTAGCCAAAATGATGCCTATTTGAACAACCCGAGCCTTAATTTTGTGACTGATAACCAGACTCTTACAACCCAGCCAGCATTTCCTTCCATAGAGAAGCAGGTCTACACGTCTATCCCTGTCAATAGCTTTCGATCGGGAATGAACTCTCCATTAAGAACAACTCCAGACAAGTCTCATTTTGGACTAATGGTTGGTGATTCGCAGCACCCCTTTCCCTTTTCAGGTGATGAGGCAAATCATTCTTCTTCCTCCTCTACCCAGGACTTCTTGGATCAAGTAACTTCTCAGAAGAAAGCAGAGGCACAGCCTGTTCATCAAGCATATCAAATTAGCTCCTTTGAGCAGCCCTTCAGAGCTCAGTACCATGGGGCAAGAGCTGGAATATCATCTCAGTTTAGCACTGCCAATGGACAGGTGAACCTTCGGGGACCAGGGACAAGTGCTGATTTCCCAGAATTTCCCTTGGTGAATGTAAATGATACCAGAGCTGGGATGACTTCTTCACCTGATGCCACAACAGGCCAGACTTTTGGCTAAGAAATCTTTGTAAATAATACTGGCACTTTAGAACACATTTGTCAAAAGTGGGTTGCTCTGTATAAGATGGAGTTCTGTACAGCTTTTAAGAGCGCTATGTTAAAACAAAAGTAAGCTGATATTAGCAAGACCAATAACTGCTTTTTCTTTCTTTCTTTTTTTTTTTTTTTTAATGTTTAGTCACCAGTCATTGATCTGCCTGATATTGTTGCCCCTATCAAAGGCAGGTTATTATTCACTTGTTTGAATCCAGTAATTATTTTACCTTTTATGAAATTTAAAATAAACAAAATCCCCAGGTAAGACTTTCCCCCATGATTGCTTCCTTACTGGTTTCCTTGTATACTTTGGGAGGACAGTTTATTGTCTGATACTATTCATATTGTCATTTTTAAGCTTGTCAGTGTAGTCATTGCTCTTCAGCAGGGAATCAACGTGTATTAAACACACAGAATAAACTATAAGTTTCAAAGTCAAGTAAATAAGGCTTTAAAAGATGGCATTTTCTAGAAAAATAATCTTTCTTCCAACTCTCGTAAAAAATAATTTTAGACTATATGCCCTGTTTCTGCTTTGCATTACCTGAGTTGTGTTTGGAGGAAAAGAAAAAACAAAACAAAACAAAAAACAAATTCTGGTAGACTAACTCTACTATTTAAAAGTCTAATTAATTTAAAATTCTTTAAACACTTTTTAAAGCAAAATACATAACTGCTAATGCCTTTACTTCATTACTGAAGTAATGTGTATTTCTTTGTACAGCTGAATCTAGATGTAACTTTTTAATGACTTTTTCATATGCAGATATCAAGATTTTGAAGTTTTAGTTAAAATACTCTGTAGATGACATTCCCGATTACATAATGCTTACACAAACTGTGTTCCAAAATTTCAAAGTTTAATTGTACCTTACCCTACATATTCGTAATGATTAACATAGAGCACTTAGTTTATTTGATAGATTTGATTTCTCAAAAAATAAAACCATTTTAGATTTTTAGGTTTGATATGGTTGCATCATTTTCATCTCATACAACTCCAGTGATTACTTTCAGCATACATTGAAATCGAATATTCTGAGCTTCTGTAAAAACAGTTTTAATTCTTTGTCTAGAATTTTGACAGTTCAGCTCATTAAATTTATCAAAGTATCCCCAAAAGCTGAAGAAGTGGGCATTCAAATTCCATATATCTTTTTCGAGTTTGCTTGGTGAAAGTCATTACCATTTTACCAACCAAAACCATTGGATAATATTAGTGAACAGGATTTCTTTTCAGCATAGATGAGTGATCAGAAGTTTTCATTGCATTTCACAATATAAATAAAACTACAAAGTTTATCCCTGTACCATGAATATGTTTTTTTGAATAGTACTTTGTCTTGATGTATGCAGTATGGTACGATAAGTAGTTCTGTGTGCATTTTTAAGGTGGTAAGATTTGAGTAGCATAACTATTGTGTAGTTTAAGTTAACAATTTACAGATTTTTGAACTGTATGTTCATTATATTGCACCTTCCCTAAAGGGACACTGTCTGGTAGTTTAAGGCAGTTTAAGCCTAATGTAGGCTGATTAACCAGGGAAAAACGCACTCACACACAACACACGTGTGTGTGTGTGTATATATATATATGTATGTATGTATATGTATTTTTTATAGGATTGCATACATTCTTTTACAGCACTATTGCTAGCTGATATTTTCAGATGAAGCCATCAGCTATGAGAAAAGGCTGCACCTCAAGGCGCTAAGATAACACGCTGTCTTTTGAAGGGACTTGAGCAGGACACACGAGAGTCCCCACCTCTTCCCAAAACATAGCAACATTTTTCTTAACTTTTATTACTAGGAAGCCGATTTCCCTCTCTCTCTTTTCCCTTACAGTATCGCTATTAAAGCACTAACTTTGCTTGGTACAGTTCAGGGAGAAAGCGTGTTTGTAACCCACAGCTTGCTTCCTACATGGACAGGAAATACAATTTATGTAAACTTCTCACTTAATACTTTTGTATAAGGAAACAGATTATGTTTTGATTCATTGACCCTGTGTATGATATAAGGAAGGTGTTTCTGCATGTTATCACTTACCAGTAATTTGGTCTGAATATTTGGCCCAGAGTTAAGAAGAATTGAGCATCAAGGGAGAATAGTTAATTCCTTATGGATTATTAATGATACATGTAAAGAAATTTATTTGAAAGAATATTTTCAATTTGTTCCATGTCTCTGTTTTTCTTCCTTTATGATCAGTTTGGGTTTTTTGACTTTCCGTTCTACTTTGCATAGACACAATAAATATGGCCCCTATTCCCCAGGAAGCCACCTCTTGTTACGCATGTTTCGTTTTCATTGTTTCATTTCCATGACATCTTAGCTTGTGCTGCCTGAATAATAATACTGTGTTGACATCTTTGTTCTAGTGCCCTGTTGTTGCAAGTAGGTGACCATTAATAGTACTATTTGTTAAATATAACAAGCAGCAAATGCCAAAAGAAGAAGAAAAAAAGCAGGATTATTACTGCATTAGCCTGTTCCAACAGAGAGGTAAAAGGAACAAAAAGCCTGCTTCTCCCTAAGCAGACTGACTCAGCTTTATTAAAAAAAAAGAAAAAAAAGTTATTGCATTGATCCTCTGCTGTGAAAAAGTGATTGAGGAGTAGCAGGGAGTAACTATCGCTCCATGCCATCTTCACACTTACGGATTGCTGCTTGGGTACGTGAGTAAGCTCTTGTACGGAGGGAAGGAACTCGCTCTTCCCCAGAGCAAAAGGGGAATCGTCTGAGAAAATGTTACTCCTTATGTCGCAGTTCATTCTCTAGTCTGCTGCTGAGCCATTACAGCTATCCTCTGTGCCTTAGGACAGATTGTGAAGTCCCAGCCTAGCCCACAGGGACTATCTTGTAGGATTCTCGCACATGTACAATTAAAGAGGTGGTGTGAATACTTGATCCGCTGATGCTTGAAGCTTTCTGTGATGGAGGAGCTAACCAAAAATACTGCTATAATTTCCTGAGTACATGGCCTTTTATTCTGGAAAAACTGTATGTAGTTCTGGAAGGTTTCTCTGTGTGAAAAGCTCTTGCTTTTTTAATAATTACATTATTTAATAACATTTTCTACTGCTCTTATTTTGCTGCTTCTAATCTGCTACAGATGCACATTCTCTGTTTTGACCTGGTCAGTGTTTGTTAGTTTTCCATGTATGTCCAAAAGAGCCGGGAAAAAAAAAAAAAGACTTTTGTTTTCTGTTCTGTTCTTGTACTGATATTGTTCAGTCGGTCAGCATGAGTTTGGGGTTAGCATTTATATTGCACAGAGCTAACAATACAGGTTCTTTCTTAAAGGTCATGCAGGCACCATGTGTGTGTGCACAATGGAATTTTTTGTGGCTATCTCCTAGTGATAGAGCGATGATGATTTCAAAAAAAAAAAAGGAAATTCATAATGTTTACTATCAAACTATATATATACATATATGTCTATATATATAGACACATACTAATAGGCCATATTTTGGACCTAAATTACTTGACAGTGTCCCTTTTAGCATGAGTCCTTTGGTATGTTTTACCGTTAATGTAACAGACAATGAAGGAATCAGCTTGTGATGGTATACTAATAACCAGTTACGTTTTCTGCTTTTGATTTGAGAATGAATTAACCATACACGACAAGGTCTAGGGAGAAGGATTAACAATGTGTATCTCTGTATGTTGGTTTACAAATAACAGCATAATTTAAATTGGATGATAAAGGAATTATGTTTTATGATCTTGTGTCTCCTAGTATGTCTTTAGGAAAAAGGTGTTTGAGGAAGAAAGTAGGACAACAAACTATTCACATGAATTAACACTTGCATTATTTTTATATTGTACTTGTCAGTTTTTTGCGTGAAGGGAGCTTTTCATTGTTAATTGAGAAGTACAGTAAAATCTTGCTAATTCGCTGACTGCTAATCCGATCAGTTTATACGTCCCCGATGGTCTTGTCCCCACCTCTCTGCAACGTTCCAAAAAGTCCTGGAGCGAGGTCTCGTCTCAGTACTGTACTGCTTCACCCAAGTATACTATGCAATCCATATCAGTATACTGGGAGGTACAAGGAACATTGAAAACTAAATTACAGTTGTCAAAATAAATGAACAAAGTACCTTTTGTGACGTGACATCTTTGCTTTCATTGCCTGCTTCTTCACTCTTTTCAAAATTGTCATTCGTGAAGGGTTTCTAAGTCACTGCTGCGAATTATTGGGGTTCTACTGTAACTTTTGGAGTTTATTCTAAAGTATTCTTGTTCTCCTATGAAATCTTTCCACCTGGACCTATACATTATATTCCATGCTTGTTCAGAATATTTTTATGGTGTTTGTATCATATGTAGTAACTTTGAAATGAACCAGAATATTTGGATGAATTCGCTCTGCATTTTGCAGCATTGGATTACTTTATGTATGCGTATTTGCTAACTAAATTTTCTTGGTTTTTGAGAGCTTTGATTTTTATTCTTCTTGTTTGCTTGTTTTAATACCATTACAAATTGCAGGGAAATCCTAATACTCCTGGGAATACGTTTGGAAGTTTTAATAGGCAGAAATACGCTGTCGGTACCAGTATACACGTGAACTTTTAAATTACATGGTTGGTACCAAAGCAAGCTCATGATGTTACACTTTCCTAGTTTTAAATGTTCTCCTGAGATGAAGCCTTGTAACTTTGAAAGTTCATTCAACTTGCGGTAATGCATGTTTATGTTAGGCATGTGATGCATTTAGCTAAAACTCACTTTGCAAAGGGCAAGTACTAAGAAAGTATTACTTCTAATGAAAAGAAATGTCGTTAAGTTAAAATTTAAACCTTTGTTCAATTTTAAATTGCTTTATGTCAGGGAAATACATTTATAGTCGCTTTTGCTCTACTCTGCTAAAGAACCTTATGTTTCCTTTTAAAAATTGTACCTTTTGGTAGGAAACACAAACTGAGGCAAGCAACATTTCTAAGAGCTGTTTCTTGCTTTCCTTAATCCAATGGATGGAAAGGTAATATTGTGTAAACAACATTATTTTATTTTTTTATGCAATATCATGCTGTAAATATGATTTATCAAATAAGGATGTACCTATGATTGAATCTTTGATTCTGCACAGTTAGAGTTTATATATAAATATAAATGTGTCTTGACAATCAAGGACTTATGTCAGTCTTCCTTTATGATGTTTATTATTGTTATGCATTCCATTTGTTTGAATTGAGTACCAATGTGGAAATTTGTATTGTCTGTAAAGTATGTAATGTTTTTTATAGCTTGTTTAAAGAAGAAAGAAAAAAACCTGTAAATACATACGAACTGAACACAGTACCGCTCTGTTAGAAGGCATATGATGTTGTACTGTTTGTAAGCAATAATACATGACAGTGCTAACTTTACAAGTAGCATAAGGATAAGTTCCAAAAATACCTTTGGGAGTTATTAGCCTTGAGTTAATGAATATTCTTAATCATTTTTTATAAATAAATTGAAATGTCCTCCTGCTGGAGTATATAACATTGTTTACACAGCACAATTTCAGACACAGAGGGGACAGTCTTTAGATCTATGGCTTCATCCGTGCACACTTTGAGTAAGAAATGAATGGCTTGGCTGCACTTCTGCAAGAGGAGGAAGACTGCAAAAGTTGAATAGCTGTGTCTCTAAAGGATGAGAGATACTATTCTGCTTCTGTGCTGATTCCTGACAAGTCCTCTACTTAAATTTGGAGTCTTTAAGTTCTGATATTGAACTGATGAGACTTGGGCCTCCAGTAGAAAGGAGTAGCTCTCTTCGTATTTCATATGCAGATAAGCAGTGAACTTACAAGTCACACGTTCATTTGAGTTGCGTATTTTTCAAATTATGAGCTACGAGATGAGTTTATTCTGATAAATCAACGTCAAACTTATAGTTTGAATTGAATGGGTATTAGACTGTACAGAGCAGCGAAACTATTTGAACACAGTCATCACTGCTTTAGAACCCCCCATCCCCAATTTATAAATGTATATGACCTACATTTTATAGAAAAAAAATGTTTTTAAATGCTAGTCATTTATATAATATGTGCTTTGAAGGATTTGCTAGTCCACTTCTGTCACTTTTAGTACACTGGTATCTTTTATATGTAATGTATGCTTTTTATTATTATTGTAGTAAAGCATTTCAGTAGGAGGAATTTTGCAACAGTATGAGGGGTTGAAATTTTCATTGTCAGAAATGAATTATACTGGACTTTGTCTGTGTAGTCTTGTCTTTCTTTTAATGCTGTCTGGAAGGCAACTTGGAATATTCAATAAAGCAAGTGACCTCCTTTTCTTTTGAAGGCATACTATGTAGTGCTGAATTGGATCTGGAAACACGATGAATTTGAAGACAGAAATTAATACAAAATCTAGTGTACAGAAGAAGTTGTGTTATGAAAAACCTGATGATACATATAGTGGAACACTGTTACAGTGCATTTTCTGATATAGTGTTATTTTGCTGAAGTCCATATGCCTTCTTTGTATTTCAACTATTAAAAAAAATCCATATGGATAAATTTAGGATAATAGGTTTATATCAATAATTATACAATATTTCTTTATCCTACAACATCTATTCCGTCCCTTTATTATTAGGCAAAAGATCGTAACCTGAATTCCGTCAATAAAAGTATGTATATAAATAAGAGATGGTTTTGTAGGAATCTGAAGAGTGTGAAAGTTGTATATTCCTTATGTTTCTGACAGAAATCAGTACAGGAGTCTGTCTTTATACCTGTGAAATGAGGAACTTCCTGATAAAAAGTGTGTGTGTGTGTGTGTGTACGTACGCGAAAGATGCTTGGGTCTCATGGCAAAAATGATACAAGTTATAAAAGGATTTAATGTAGCTCAACACCTGACATTTAATATGTGAAAGAAACATATAGATTTCATAATTCAGAAAGACAATAGTTTTGCAGGAAACAAAACTATTTGGGTAGCAGGCTTGACCAAATGAATTTTTTGGTTAAACTTGATATATTTTAAATGATTCTATTTCTGCCTTTATTTCTGCCCTAAAAGCAACTTAAAAATATTTTGGGAGTTATTCTATCTGTTCATTTGACTGTGAGTGTAACTTATATCATGGTTTACAAAACGTGGCATGAAGGATTGGATTGTTTTATCTGTATAATACAATGAAAGATTGCTTTTTTTACATAATCATGGTGAATGGTATTGTATTATTAGGATTGATTTATTCATTAAGTGACTTAATGAGTTCCATCACTTTTGACATTACTGTTTTCTTATGATTAACTTAGTCACTTTGGGTTTATAATACCCTCCTATGTATTGTGATACTAAGGGAAGTTATGTTTTTGCTTTATTTTTAATTAAACTAATAGTTTGATAATTTATATTTGCAAATGATGCATTTTAAATGTGGTCACTTGCTGTTTGAAAAATAAAAATATAGAATACTGTTTTATGAATAGACTTAGCAGTATTTTTCATGTTAGGTGATTTCAAATAAAATCTTTCTTAACGAGACAGATGAAGGCACGTAAAGATACATGTCGCTGTGTAAGCACTGAAGTGGATGCTTTCAACAATTAAATATTTAAGTATTCGATTTGAGATGTACCAAATTTATTTGGGTTTTCTTCCCCTGTGGATCTCCATCTTGCCACATTTGTTTAGAGAAAACCGCATATCTGACCTTAATTTTAATCCTGAACTTTGCACGATGGTAGCAGTGGAGTCACTTGCACAGGACCACGTAGTGTTAGGCTAGCTTTCCTCTTGTGCTTCTTTTGTCCCCAGAGAGGCGTTACTACACGGTGCCAGCAACTCCTCGTGTAAATGAGGATCAGGACTTTGTCTGTTTTAATCTCAGTTGTAAGAAAGGTGAACTTTATTTAACTTTTTTGCCTCCTGGATACAAATATGCTATGTATGCGCTACATCATTTTGTAGCCTGTGTAGTATACAACCTATTTAACATGCAGCATAGTTTTGTACTATTGAAGCAAATACGTGAGAAATACTGATGATAGCATTTATGCACTTATAAAACCAGAAATGTGCCCCTTAGCATTAATTACTGGTAATTTAGTTTTCCTTACCTCTATTTATTCAAGTGTTAAAGGTATCGTTTGAACCTTTTGGTAAGGTCACTTCTGATAAAGACTTGATTTTTGTGAAATACATGGCTGTCTGGATTTTACTTTGTGTAAGAACAAGTTTTACGTAGGACAATGTTAAAACTCGCACATCACCTTTTAAAGAGAAAAAAAAGAGTTAAATTGTGTTCAAACTTGAGCCGTGATCAGATGATCACTGCAGAAACAGCTGTGTTGGTTTAGATCCCCTCTGGTCTGTTCCAGCCCTGGTCCTGGAGCCCGCAGAGTCCCCAGAGGGGTGACTTTCAGCAGGAACCTCAGAGAACCTCCTCTGGGCTGCACAGATTGCGGGTGAGGGTCTTTTTTTGTCTGGCCTAAACCACTTCTGAGGCTGTTTAAGCCAAGGTGACTGAATTTTCATCGCAGCAGAGAAAGAGCGCTCCTGAGATTTGCTTTAATGTCTCAGCCAGCGGGGTGGTAGCTCTAACAGAGGTAGGAGCACACATCCAGAAATACATGAAATCAGCACAGACATTTCTGCAGGAACTATCTGAAATTGGCCTTGGTAGGGCTGCCCTTAGTCCAGCTCCTGTTAGTTGTGTCAGGCCATAAGCCTTGCTGCCTCGTAGTCCCTTTACGTATGTCTGAGATACGGAATGAGTACAGCAGTATAATTTCATATGACTTTGTTTCAATATTATTCCAGTATGCCTGTTCTGGTATTGTTTTTAAAATAACCTATAAGGAACTTAATGTTGTATGTTGACATCCATCTAGTATAGTAATTACTTTTATGTTCAATAGTCTTAAATTGTGGGTGAATTATGCAATATACCTTAGTAAGTAGCGTCTGCTTACTCAGCAACCCTGCTTGTCTTTGTTTTTGTTAGTTTTGCTTACATTAGTCACACTGATTTTTATTTGTTTTAATTATGTGGTGAAAATAAGGAATCAAAACTGATACTTTCTGCTTACTGACTCTCATAATTAGATTTTAAAATGTTTTAATGCTAAAAAGAATTGCCAGGACCTACGTTTTGTGTTGAATGAGAAAAATAACCCATGTAGCTTTATTTTTCCTTGTACCGCACAGGATAATCTATTTTGTAGCTCCAAATAGGACAGCAGGCAGTTCATGACAGCAGAGAGATTTGGAGGTGGTTCGTTTAGGGAGATGGGGTGGAAGAGCGTCCAGTTTGTTGGTTATCCTGTGTGTTGCACCTGCCACATCAACAGAGGGCAGTTTCCTCTAGAATATTGTTTGCTTTTTTGTCTGCTTTAGTTGTCAAGATACGGAGTGTAAAGAAACAAGCTTTCTGCTGGAGCTGTACTCGGTCATGGGGGGTTAAAACAGAGCCCGTATGCGTTGTCCTCCCCGAAGTCCTGCAAGCAGTCCTGCAGCGGTCGCTCAGGTAAGCTGCCTCCGCCCAAGCGTCCTTCCATGTCCACGTCAGGCTGAGCTTCGGGTCCACAACATCCCTACTGCAGCATCTGCTCTAGCTTTTGAATTTCAAAGGCAGTCTCGTGGATACGAGTCGCTGGCAGAAATTAAATGCGACTTGGTGAGGTGCCATCTTACGAGGTGCCACCGTGGGGTGATGGTGGAGATCTGCAGCCTGGCCAGCTAAGTTGCAGTTAGCTGTGTCAGCAGCCACGCGTGTCATGCAAAAGAGCACGAGATCCGGTTCCTTCCTCCATTATTCGTACTTCTGGATGTTTGGTGGGTGTACAAGAAGCTGTGTTTTTCTGCTTGGAGTCACTTCGGGCAGTTCTGCCTGCCTTACACGGGAGAGCCGAAGGAGCTTCCTGCGTGGTGACTGAACACTGCTGCCTTCTGGTAGCACGGAGGCTTTTGTCTGCCCGGCAGCTGCACCTTCCAAGCCTCCCTCCTGGAAATGCGGCTGCCTAGTCCCAAATCAAACATTGTGCTGGCACCTTCTGGCTTAGGTCGGCGTGCTGGCAGCGCACAGATTGTACGTAGCTGCCTGTGTTTGGAGGAGGCAGTACTTTCTCCACGGCATTGCCCCAGAGAGGTATGCTGGCACAGCAAGCTGGGCCATTGAACACAATAGTTTTTACTTCTATTTCTGTATATATCTGTATTTTTTTCCTGGCTGGATGCAATAATTAGTGCCATTTCAGAGAGGCAGCCTTTCTGTTAGACCAAAGCACGAGTCTGGCCTAAGTGGAACCAAGAGGAATCATTATTTTTGCACTGCAATTAAAACTATTTCTGTGCTTTGATATGAATAACAACTGTTCAAAATGTATGATTTTTATACTCAGAAGGCTCTTTGGTAGCAGCACTTCCTTGTCCTTGTCAAAAGAGATTCCTGTCTTGTCAAAAGAGAAACAAAGTGGTGAGAGATGATAAAGTAATAGCTGCTGGGGATACATCCAGGTAGTTGCAAGGTAATCTTCGCCATGGAGTACCGTGTGAGAACAACGCAGAGGATGCCATCAGAAGCTGAAAGGATGACCTGCATGTTTTCTCTCAAGACCTGCATTTTCTTTGCCAGTTCCTGAAAGCTTCTTTATTATAAAGCTAATTACGGACAGCTTAAGAACACTGCATCTCCAAAAGAAGGAAAAGCAAGTGCAAAGTAACCAATGTGCCAAAGTGATCTGTCTCCAAGCTTCTAGTCAGAAGGGAGGATTTTCAGAGATTTTCATTTCTTCAAGGCTGTATTTGTTAGCTTACAGAGCAGTTGGTCAGCTAGTCGAACCCACAAGTGGACTTTTGGATGCAGCAGCTTCTGGAAGGGAGCCACGACGGGAGCAGGAGTCCCTCTGATGTCAGCTGTGGCAAAATGCTCTGGCAGCGTTAGCCCTCCATCAGCCATCCTGTGCTGCCCGAAGTTCTGTTTTAAGGAGCTGAAACAACGTCGTTTGTGGTGGTGCCTGGATGCTATGCTGATAACTGCTATATACACGCTCTGAACGATGTTAGGTAAAATGCACAGTAAAAGCAAGGTTTGTGCAGTTTAGCACTCGGACTGAACTCCAACAGAAAAATGCTGGCTCCTTAGGAACATGCTCTTTTTGTTTAACTGTTGGTCTAGGGCTGCTATGTAGAGCGACTAGTTAAATCATGCGACTAGTTAAATCGTGAAGTTTATTCACAGCTCTGTCGTCATGAAAAGAGCAGGCTGTGTGTGTACCTGGAACTCAGCTTGCACACCGCTGCGGCAGGCAATGCAGGTGGGTCGAGCAGCTGAAGCAGGTGGTGGTGAGGTGTGTGGTGGTTAACATCCATTCCACTAAGATCAGCCTTTTCTACAATTCACGTCATCTCTCAGACCTGTGGACAAAAATGCACGTTTTATCTTGCTGACTGACCTATGTCCTGCTGCTTTCTCATTTTCTGAGGGCTGCTTGTGTGTAGTTTTCCCTTCCGTTTTATCTCATAACATTTGCCACCTCCTGTCATTTAAGAAAAAAAGACTTTGCACATGACTGCAACTCGGTTACGCTCAGAGAAGCGATGTCAGTCTGTGTTTCTGCTAATGTGCTAGGCATGGAAAAGCAGCGTGCTCATCAGGAACGCACCCAGACCCATCGAAGGAGTGCTGTGGGTTGGATTTGGTTGCCCAGAAGGAAAATGTTGAAAATTGCCATGACTTAAATAGGAGCAGACAGAGAGCAACACCAAGCACTCCTGAAAGTGCTTTTAGCATCAGTGCTTCGTGATTTTAGCTTGGAGGGAAGCAAGATGTCTTTAAGGACCGTTCAGCGGTGGGAGATGGCGGTGGTAACTGCCCCAAGAAGTTTTTAAGCTCCTGCTTGGGGTGCACGTGTGCACGCAGAGGCAGAGGTGCCTGCAGGCAAGCCACAGGGCTCGGTTGGTCACTGAATTAGCAAGTCTTCAGCAATTTTGCAACAAATCACATACATACTTCAGATTTTGCCCTGGCCCACGAGGTGAGGGAATCTGGCTGAGCCTGTTCCCTGGCAGGTGTAAAACTGGCCTCTGAAGGCAAACGGGGAGAGTTTCGGAAACATCCCAGGAATGGGAGATCTCCGAGGGAGGAACCTGCTGCTTTCCGCCATTAGGCTTTGTCCTCCTGTGAGAAGTCGCCTCTCCTCTTTGGACTCCTGCTTTCCTCTTCTGCCACTCACTCCCTGCCGTTTCTGTCCGAGAGTACGGGCTTGTCCGTGCTTTATCTCTGTGGAAAATCAGAGTGGGCCAGCTGCATTGAACAGGTGTCTTGTACGGATACTTCAGTGAATGTTAGAAGGGCCCTGGCTTACTTTATTTCATTTTGGAAGCAAATTAAGTCAATGAATGACAAGTGTTTGAATGCTAAGGAAGGGCATCTAGCTTTAGAATTAATCCCGTTTCCAGTAAGACCACCCCAGATCACGCCTTTAATCCAGCTGCAGCTTCGTCCCCACGGGACACGGCATTTCTTGGCAGCCCCGAACAGGGAAGCTGGGAGGTGAGCGAGGGCTGCGAGCAGGTGGCGGCTGCTCCGGGGCGGAACGGGAGCCCCATTCCCCCTCGGGGGGCACTGGGGATCCCCATTCCCCCTCGGGGGGCACTGAGCACCTTGGTATTTATCAACCTATTTAATTATTCCTTTGCTTCCTCAGACTCCTGACGATTTCGGGCTCAGGGGAAGCCTGCTACGAAAGCCTAAACGGCTCTGCCCCGCTGCCTGCCGTCGGTCGGGGCGCCGGACTGTGTCAGACCCTCGCTGCCGAAGCGGTGAGGGAGCGGTCCCCGAACCTGCCCGGCCACGAAGGAGGGCCCCGGGCACACGTGGCAGCGCCGGGCCGGCCCCCAGCGGGGAGGCGCCGCCGGGCAGCGCCGGGCCGGGGGCAGCGGAGAGGCACCGGCCGTGAGTGCGGGGCGGGGGGCCCCGGGGTGGGCCCGGGGACGGAGGAAAAAGGGGGGAGGGAGAGGCAAAAATAAGGGGGGGGGGGGGGGGAAAGGCGACAAAAAGGGCCAAAAAGCCCTCATAAAAGGGCCAAAAAGAGCTAAAGAAGGCAAAAAAGGGGGCAAAGGAAGGCAAGAAGGGAAAAAAAAAAAAAAAAAAAGACAGCAAAGGAAGGCAAAAAGGGCAAGAAAGAGGGCAAAAGGAGGCAAAAAGGGTAAAGAAAGAGGGCAAAAGGAGGCAAGAATGGTAAAAAAAAAGAGGGCAAAAGAAGGCAAAAAAAGAGTTAGAAAGGGCAGAAGAAGGCCAAAAAAAAAAAAAGAGGGCAAAAAATGGCAAAAAAAAAAGAGGGCAAAAAATGGCAAAAAAAAAAAAAAAGAGGGCAAAAAATGGCAAAAAAAAAAAAAGAGGGCAAAAAATGGCAAAAAAAAGTTAAAACAGCAAAAAAAAAAGGCAAGAAAGAGGGCAAAAGAAGGCAAAAAAAAGAGCTAAAAGAGCAAAAAAAAAGGGGGGAAAAAGAGGGCAAAATAAAAGGGCAAAAGAAGGCAAAAAAGAGGGGCAAAGAGGAAAAGAAGGGCAATGAGGAAAAGAGAGGGAGGAGGAAGAAAAAGGGGGGAGGGAAGGAAGGCAGGCAGGCAGGCAGAGCCGGCCAGGTGAGCGGTTCTGGCTGGGCTGGTGGCTTCAAGTGGCTCAGTGCCCGGCACCACCGCTGTGGGGCTGTGGCAGGGACATGCTGGCACCCCTGGCACTGCTGGCACTGCCATGGTGCAGCCCCAGCGTGCTGATCGTGCCACGGAGGTAGCACTGCTGTGGTGAGCCCAGGCTTGCTTTCTGCCTCCTGTGTTCCACGTGTTATTTGTGCTGAATATATATGTGAAAAAAAATAAAAGAGCCAGGTAATTGTCATGGCTGTTACGGTAAATGAGTAACAGGGAGGGCGAGGGCAGAGCGAGCGCTGCTATGTGTGGTGTTACATTTGTGGTGCTGGCGGCTGCTTCGTTTCCCTTTAATCCATCCCTGCCTCAGGGTCTCCTAAATCAGGTGTTTTTAAAAACTTGACCAGGAGAGGAGTGGAGGGGATTTAAGAAACCCGAAGTGCTGCCGGGTCCCTTGGCGGTGCGAGGCCTTGGAAGTGCCTCCTCTGGCAGGAGCAGAGGCCTTGGAGGCTGCGGGACCACACGCAGTGGTGTTTGTAAAGCCAGCCCTCTGTTGGAGAGCTCGCAGCTCCGAGACGCCTTTAATGGGACTATTAATAAAACATCGCTGCTTTGAAAAGATGCGAAGGCCACAGAAAATTCATCTGGAGGAATATGCTTTTGTAATTAAGCAGGGAAGTGTCTCGGTAAAAGGAGACGAGGCTTTTCACTGCCCCGCGAGGGGGTTTCTAATGCGCTTGTAGCTCAAAATACATTGGAAAGATTAAAACAAGCATTCTCATTTGATTTATAGACTGGTTAGTGTCTTTGGCAGAAACCTGAGGAAAAGTAGTATCAATTAACTTTGGGATTAGATGCTCACTTATATTAGAGGAAAATGACGGCTGTTTGGTGGTTTTGGCAGACTCGCCTGTATAGCTCAACACGCTTCCGCCCAGTCAGCAGCCCAGATAGATAATACTGCCACAAAATACGTGTGTTTTGCAGTCACTTAGAAACCATGGTGTGCTCACGGTGAGAGGAAGGCTCCTGCCTGGAGGATTCCCACTTCTAGAGCTCGAGTTTCCACAGACGTACGCCCAGCATCGCGTGCCAGGTCCTGGCACGCTCCTTCAGCAATGTTTGCTTCGGTTACCTTGTAGTCTAAATGGATGTGTACATCTGTGCGTGTAAACACTCGCCGAATTAAATAATAGGCGAGGGGAAGGTATTAGGAGGTTTGAAACGCTACTGAGGAGCAATGTTGGAGAGGCAATTTCCTGTAATTGCAGAGGAGAAAGTGCTTGCAGCAACGCCACTGGGAACGCGTCGAAGCGGAAGGAGCACCGGGAGCTGTGCACAGGGCGAGGGAGCGGAATAGGAGAGAGCTTGTAACACTGAGGAAAAGGAAGGAAATCCTCAGATGTAGGGCTTTAAGTATCTAAGAGGGTAATGTTTCCTACAAAGTCAGCTCCAGGGATGAAATCCATGGATCTCCTCTCTGTGTTGTGCAAATTTTGACCCCGTAATACCGATGCATCCAACTTCCCTGTGCTGTTGTACACAGGATGTGCTTCCAGCCATCCCTACCTACTGCAAAGAGCTGTGGCCGGCCACTTGTGGGCTCCCTTAGGGGAATGTGTCAAGAGACCTGGGCTGCCTGTAGCCTTCCTGGCCTTCATGCATACAGCTGGAACTGCTGCAAAAGACAGGAGCTTGGATGACCACAGGGAATCCTTTACTGAATAAAATTGCTGGCTTGGAAGGGCTGCACTGGGGAATCTTAGGAGAATATGTCTATTCAGTTGTAATCGTGGTTCATGTTGCGTGTTTTCTTCCTCAGAAAAAGCCCAGAAACACCTCCTATGCTGCCCATTGTGCCCAGTCCTGCAGGGGACTTGCGGCCACCTGGAGGAGCAGCAGCAGCACTGGTTATTGATTTGACAGGGTCATGGAGGCAGGGTGGTGAAAGCTCTGATAAAAGCTGGGATTCACACCCTGCTGCCAAAATCCTGCCGGATCTAAAGTGGTTTTCACTCTGATTCTCTATGTCTCAGTCCCTATGAAATAGGAGCAGCACATTTCTGTCGTTTGCCTTGTCTCGTTAGCTCGTGAGTGTGACGAGTCTATTTCTGCACTGTGCCTGTGGTAAATTGGGTAGATTGGTGTGGGTGATAATGTTTAGTTCTTGTAAACCTGTGAACTCAGCTGGCCAGGAGCTGAATCAGCCCCGGGAGAGCAGAGGAGGCAGGTGGGCTACCCTCCCCAGGTGCCGTGTAGCTATGCTGAGAAGTGGCAGTTGGGGGGATGTGGCCACTGGGTGATGGCCACTGCAGGGCCACCTGGGGAAGGTTAAGGCTTGTGGCCAGCTGGAGGGAGGGGTATAAATGCAGCTCTCTGTAGTTAGGAGCATAGAAAACAGACTGACAAAGAGAGGAATCAGGGATGTCAAGGTAGAGAAGTACTTGTGCCAGCTTTTCCCTTCTGTTAAGTGGTGTTAAGTTATCCTTGAGAGAAAACCTGAGGCTACCCTTTTGGGAACACACGTGGTGTTGAATTAAGGCTGGCCCTCTGGTGGAGCCTGCCTCTGGCAGCTACAAATTTGAAGCCGGGCCACTGCAGACAAGAAGAGTGTACCTGCAGGGGTGGGTATGACCATGGTTAAGGCAGTGTAATCGTTAGTGGTGCTGGGAAGTAAATACTTTGCGTGTCTCGTGTCATAAGAGTGCAGGAGCGTGGAATAAAATTATCAGGCACCAGATTTAAAAGCAGTGAAAGGAAATACTTTTCCCAGGCAGCACATAACGAAGCTCTGGAGCTAGTGCTGCAGGATGCTGAGGGTGCCAGGAATATGAACAGGCTCAGAAAAGCCTGTCGAGGGCCATTAAGTGTCAGGCTGTTGATACTGCCCCTGCCGCGGGTGGGCTCTGGGAGTGTCGCTGAGGGAGTGCTGCTCTCTGCCGTGCTGTTCAGCGTCGGCTGCCAGCCTCTATTGGCTCCGGGTAACAGCCTTGTGCCTCTGCGGGCTCAGAAAGCAGCACTGGTGTCTTCTGTCTTTCCTTCTTCCACAGTAAATGCAATAAAACCATGATTCTTCCACAACGGGGGACCCAGCGCTGCAGGAGTCTGAGGGAGGAGAAGAGCTGACCTGCTCGGGTCAGTCCCGCCTGCTGTGAGGGCCGCAGCTGTGCCTGGGGCAGGCAGAGGAGATACAAAGGGTGCCATGTCCAGCCTGCGTGCTGCCAGAAGCGAGGGCTACGTGCAGGAGCTGTTCCACGAGGAGGCACAGCAGGTATGTCGGAGAGCTGTCTCCCTTCACAGCCTGGGTATCTGTCTCTGGTGGTCTGCTCCTGTTGACCTCTGTGGCAGGTTAACAGGACTGAACAAAGCTGCCCCTCTTTCTGCTATGTAAACCTGAGGTGCTCCCTTTAGAAAGTCCAGTTTCTTCACAGGCAAATAGCAGCAGTTTTGGTCTGTAGAAGGGGTGCGGAATAATGTCCTGCCCAGGCAGCAGGGGCAGGATGAGGGCAGCTGCAATGGGAAAAGCTGCAGTTTCCCTGAGTTTCAGCTCTTGGCTCCAGCAGCTCTTAAATTCACAGGTGCCCTGAGTACCGGAGTCCTGTGTCTCCTCTCAAAATGCAGTGTCCTCATCCCGAGCTCTTTTGGAGATGGCTGTGTGTGATGGGGAAGCCTTCTTAACCTACTCTTCCAGTCCCAGGCTGTCCAGCCTGCTTTGTCATCTCCTCTGAGAGACTTCTCCAGTGCAGAGAGGACCCTGCTCATCTTGGTGGGGACAGAAAGAGAGGCATGACATAAGACATGGTAATAAATAGCTGCAGTCTCTGCAAAGAACCCCTCAAATGACATTTTTTGTTCATGTAACGTCATTAACCAGGTTAATTTGCTGAAGCTGAGTAGGATTCTGTTGCTGCTTATCCTACAATAATATAAATGCAGTGTTGCAGGGAGCCCTCTCTTCTAGGGCCCAGTGATCCCTACAGCTCTGCAGCCCCTTGATCTTGGAGAACTCACAGCAAAGTCATGTCTTGGCACCTGTTGGTGGCCACCCCTGCTGCAGTAACACTGGTCGGCTGTTGCACCACTTCTTCAGCCAGCCTGTAGAGCATGAGAGGTAAAACTGTGAAGGCTTTGCTTTCCTCTAGGTATCTCAAACGCAGACCAGGCCCTGGTGGAAGATTCAGCTGTTTGTGTGGGAGCCGGTGCTTTTTGGAACGTGGGATGGCGTCTTCACCTCCTGCATGATCAACATTTTTGGAGTGGTTCTTTTCCTGAGGACGGGATGGCTCGTGGTGAGTGCTGATTTGGTTGAATGTGTGACTAGGTAACTTCTTCCTTGCCACTTGTCTCCACCACCACCCAGGTGTTTCTGGTTCTGTAATGCTCGTAGACACTTCCTTGGTTCAGTCCTCTGGTTATTGCTTAGCTTTTCAGGAGGTTCTACTAAAATCAAAAGCTTAAGTGGTTTCTTCAAGTGTTCCTATTTTAGTTTTCAGAAAAGAAAAAACAGCACATCGACCAACCTAGAAAATAAACAGGAACACCCTTGTCTTGCGCTGTTGAGGCAAAATAGCCACTTTACCAGAAAAATGTAGTTACAGCTACTCTGCTGTCTTCCCAGTGCCACCGAAGGGGGTTTCTTCCAAGCACATCCGTATTGCTTGGGGTCCCCATTATGTCTGGAATGGAGAGTCCACAGTCAAGTGAAATTGTCATCCCTGCCAAAGGGACTTCCACTTGGGGATCCAGGGCAGTATCTCACTCGGGGTCAGAGCCCGTCTCTGCTCTCTTGCAGTGCGATGCAGGACTCTTCCTGATACAATACGTTATACTGTCCCTTAAAATTTCCCCTCAATAAAAGGCAAGCATCTCCAGGGAATGGTGGAATCTGAGCTTCAGGCAGAGTTTGCGTCACAGGCACAAGTTCGTGTCACAGGCACGGTGGCCATCTTCCAAAAGGAGCAGGAAGCAACTTGCACTCTATATTGAAAATTGCTTCACTGAAGGCCAGAAAACCAGAGGGAATATTGGGACCCACACTGAAGGAAGAGCCGTAGAAACTCCATAGGACAACTGAGATGAAATAGGGCTGCTCCTGTGCTGATGGCAGGGGGCAAACTGCATCCTGCGAATCCCCCAGTGGATACGGATCAGTGTGAGGAGTGCTACTGCGTGTTATGCTCGCTTGCTTTGCCTTTCCTAGCAGAAGCATGGCTCGCAAATCTTGAGGAGAACTGCGGTCTGTTCTGGTGAAGAAGTCAGGATGATTTTCCTAGGTCCCTCTTCCTCTTGATCTGATTTCCTCCATGTCTCCTCTGAAAGCGAGCTAACTGCTGGAACGAGCACAAATAAAAATAAAGTAAGTAAATGAAAGAAAAAATGTAACAGCTGGAAGCTAGCATGACGGGGAAGGGAGGAGAAGTCAGGGTTGGCAGAGTTCACGTGGCAGAGCACAGTCATATGTTGATCCATGCGCAGTCAGGCTTTTGCTATGAATTTCCAGAGGTAAAGGTTGCGATAGAAGGGGACCCTAATCTTACAGACATGTTCGGCACTTACTGTCTTGCTACACTACCCACTCGCGCTCCATCTTAACACCTTCCAGCATGCACGCATAAATAAGCGTCGCTGTTAAATTTGGACTTTTTTTTCCCTACTTCCTCGGCTTGCTATTGTTGCCGCGAGACAACTCCATCCTTCCTCCCTGCTGGTGATCTGCAAGGATGAGTTACAGCTCTCCTGGTCCTGGTGTTAACCCATTCTTCTGCAGCAACTGCTAGCATTAACTAGCTGCCGCGTAGCCTGGTGCCTCCAGCAGGTTCTGGGAAAGCCCAAGGCCATGTGTATGTTTGCATGAGTGCTTTTTTTTTTTTTTTATAACTGAACCGTGTCTTATTTGTTAACCATTTTAACCTGAGGGTAAGCAGGTAAGCTGTGGAAGAAAAAGAACAATTGTCCTTTTAAAAAGGAGTGTCAGATCCTAGTGGACTGTGGTGCTGACCCAGCCAGCAGCTGCATTTATAACAAACCTTGGCTCCGTTCCCTACTGACCAGATAAAGCTCTGTCAAAGGCAGCGGGACACTGAACCAAAATAGGATTTTATGATGATAGCAACATCCTGGATATGTTTCTGTTGTTTCACAAAAAGCAGAAAAGAGGAAAGGAAGGAAAAAAAAAAAAAAGAAAGGATCTGGGATTTCAACCAACCCCAAAGCTGAGAAGCAGCCTTTTAGTGCTGGTAATAAACAAACTCGTATCAAGGCTAGCATGACCTCAGAAACTGCTGGAGTGGGAGGAGAGGGAGTGAGGTTGAAAAGGAGTGATGGAGACATGGCCTGTAATACGAGTCAAGGCAGAGGAGAGGAAGCCAGACTTTAACGAAGTACTGGGCACTGGAAGAGATTTCTGACAATGAGTTGGAGTCACCGTGCACTGGACTAAGCGATTTGCCAGCAGGGAAGGTGGGCTGGAGCACAAAGAAAAACTTTTGACCCTGGAAAATAAATTACAGCCATGTGAGAGAGAGGAACAGAAGGTCCTGAGCGCAGAAGGGGCGCTTGAATGCTTTTGGAGGCACTCAGCACCTTCCCTTTGGTTCTGTGGAAGGCGCCCTTCCACTCTACTTGGAAAATCCATCTCCAAATAGCAAAATGAGTGCCCCGAAGCAGGGGTTTGTGCTGGCCCCTGTGAGACACGCACCTGGCATTGCTCAGAGGCTTTTGCTCCTCACCCTGCAGCAACTCCTCCCTGGCGCTTCCTCTGCCTGGAGCAGGAAGGAAGCTTTTGTCAGCAGGGCGAAATCCTCCGCACAAAACTACGTGCGAGTAAATTGAGAGCGAGAACCACCTGCTACTTTGCATATATTGTGCAGATAAGGCCCAGCGTGAGGCAGTTTATGACTGTATTATTTATCTTCCACGCAGTGTTTCCTTTGGGGTTTTGTTCTTTGTTATCTCATCATTTGGGAGGATTAGAGCTTTCAAAGGTAAATGTTCTGATAAATTAAAATGCTGTCTTGATGGTTTTAATAAATCAGTTGTCACAGATCCCAAATGTTCAGTTTTGAAACTGTTTTTTTTTTTTCTGAAAGCTTTTTTAAAAAGAAAAAAAAAAACACATTTCATTCTAAAACATAATGAAACATGGCAATAGGCAGTGACCTCCCTGTGGTCACTGAGTCATTGTTTGACATCATTCTCTCTGAACCAGAGGACAAAATCAGTGATTCATGCAGGAGCCCAGTGATGGAGCAGGACCTCATCATGCAAAGGTCTGTCTGGCCACAATGAGGCAGGCCTTCTTCAAAAGGGTATTAATAAGAACTGCAAATTTGGCAATCAGTTACCTTAATTAATGTGGCAGTGTGTTGTTTTTGTTTTTTAATCTGTAGTGACTCCATAGTCATTGATCACAAGGAACTAGAAGCAGATGGGTCTTTTTTTTTGTCTCATTTGATCTGTGTTGTGTGAGTTGGAATTTTTTTAATTGTTGTTTTGTCTTTGTTTGTTTGTTTGTTTCATTGCAGGGAAACACTGGAGTTGTAATGGGCATGTTTCTGGTGTCATTTGTGGTCCTGGTCGCACTGGTGACAGTCTTATCTGGAATTGGGGTTTGCGAGAGGTGCAGCATTGGAAGTGGAGGCGTCTACTCCATGATTTCTACTGTCCTTGGAGGTCAAGTTGGGGGGACCATTGGTTTCCTTTATATTTTTGGCCAGGTAATTAAGAAAAAAAAATTTAAAAACTTTGCAATGTTTCTAAATATGCCCATAAGAGCAGGCCTGTGCATGGCAATCCACCACCTGGCACGGTCAAAATGGTGGAGGAGCTGGGTGTCTGAGCAGGCGAACTGTGCGGGACATCCTTTCCAATCCCAAATTACCCCTGGTGCCAAGACACTCCCTTACTGGCAGGAGACTTAAATCAAACTGAAGAGGGAGAGGCCAGGGTGGCCACCTAAATCAGAGTGAGCAGGCTGGGCCACCATGTTGGCCTCAGCACACTCACTGTGTCCTTGCGGAGCACTTGGGCCAGGCGAGCCGTGACTGCTTCCCCACGGGAGCCAAAGAGAGCAGAAGTGGAGCTGGTATGGGAGGGGAGCTGGGCAGAGGTGAGGACCTCAGCTAAGTGACTTCTTGAGATCAGGAGTCAAAATTTTCTCTGTTTTCTGAAGGGCCCCAAGCAGCCGGTGGTGAAGCACAGAAATGCAAGTGCAGTAAACATAAGGAATGGAAAGTAATCTCTTAAATCTGTAGTAACTTAACCCCCTCCCCCCCATAAAGATGTTATGAACAGTCTAAAATGTGGTGAGCAGGGAAGAATTTTTACTGAGGTTTGTTCTTAAACGACTGGCTTGCAGCAATCTCTGAAAACCCGTAAAAAACACAACCCAAAAATAATCCCCTCTTCTCCTTTCACTCCAGATTAAAAGCAAGTGTCCATAAAATACAAATTGAATGCAGTTACAAGCCAAGATATGGAAATGGGCCACACATGAGAATCCTTCCTGTAATATTTTCCACTCTCGCTCTCCGAGCGGACCATGTCTGGGAAAGCAATCAGGTTGCAGCCTGTCCCGAGGGTCGTAAAAGCTGGGCTCTGGCAGCCCCAGCCCGTAGCGAGGCATCCAGCATGCACGGGGGGCTGCGGGGTGGGAATTGGCAGCTCGCAGAGAAACTCTTTGCGTGCTCCCGAAAGCTGATGCGTTTCCCTTCTCTCTGGCTGTACTCAGCAGACTTTCTGCCTGATGTGCTTTGCACCAGCTATGAGCTGCATCCCCACTGCAAGCTGTGTAGGGAGTGCTGTAACCGGTCAGAAATGGGGCAGTAACTGCCTGTGTGCTGCTGATGCCCTCAGTGATGAGGAACTGCTCAGCATCCTGCTGCAATTCTGCCTGCTGGGGCTGCCTCAGCCAAGCTGAGCTGGGATGCAGCTTGGGGTCCTCCTGTGGTGCTCCAGAGGAGAGGTTTAATTGGATCCTGCACGCCTATACCAGGTCCTACAGAAACCAACGTGTGCTGGTCACAGTGGCCCCGACTATAGGGTCGGGGTTTGGTGCTCTTCTCTGCAGTCTCCTTGTCTGGAGTGGCTCACCGTAAGAACTGTTCGTGCAAGGAAGGGTTTTCTAGCCCTAAAATCTCTTTGTGCTAAAAGCAAAGATGAGGCAGCACTTGTCTGGGTGTGGAAAACCCACTATGTTCTTCACCCAGCAAATTGTGTGGCTTGCAAATGCTCTTAAGGAGCTGATTGTTGCAAGTGTTCAATCTTTTAATACATTTATTGGAGTTAGATTATGGTGGCTTTTTTTTTTGTTGTTTGTTTTTGTCTTTACTTCAAGTCTGAAGTGCAGTGTTTGTGTGCCCCCTTGCAGCTGTGTGGGCTCGGGGTTCAACCTCAGCCAGCTCAGGAGAGAGCCTGTTTTGAGAAGAGAGCGTGGGGGTAGTACGTGTGTTGTCCTCTTAGTGGTGGTGTATAGGCTGTGCCAAACACAAGTAAAGAAGAGAAAATCCACTTATTTGGGGACTACAGAATGGGCCTAAACAAACAAATTTTTATGTATTGGCACTCAAGCGAGGCATTCACTTTGCAGGGCCTGAGATGTCTTTGCTGGAGATATTTATGGTGGGGCTATCAGCAAGGAAAAGAAGACTCTTTGAGGGTGTAGTTCACCTGATCTGTGCTAGGTCTGTTCTGCTGGAACTGTTGTATAAATTTGTTCTCCCCAAGACGTACAGCTATTACGGGCATTGAAATCAGAAGGCTTAAATGTGTTCTGTGGAGACTAGCTAGCTCGTTTTCACACTTGAAGAACCAGCGTATATAGGCCCATCTAATCACCTTCCTGGACAATTAACTTTCTCGTCTAGACTATCTGGATAACAACATTTATGAGAAGAAAAATAATAATGTTACGTCTTAACCATTTGCAAGCATTTAAGTTGACATAAGAGTAAATGATCAGAACATAGTTTAGGACGTGTGGCCCCTGGTTTTTTTAATGAGATGTTTGCCTGTGGTGGAAGTGAATCCTCCTGCAGCTTGGTGGTCCTGGAGGTGTCTGAGCCTGAACAGGTGAATCCCATGTATGTTGTTTGCTTAAAATAGTGCATGAGCATGCTGCTCGCTCCTTGGTTCAGATCAGGAGCTTTTTCCAGGTGCACGATGCAGCTCATATCTTTCCTGTTACCTGGCTGCTGTCACCTAAGTAAAAGAGCAGGCTGGCGGGTCGGGAGGCTCAGGTCTTCGAAGGCATGATGCTTAGCCAAGGGAGGAATTACCCTGCCCTGCAGGGTGATCTGAGGCCTGAACCTGCAGCGGTTTTCCTGCACTGCAGCTGTCCTGTCCTGCAGGCTGCCAGCCACCCTGGGAAGGGTGCTCGTCCTGCTCTGCAGCAAGAAAATCAAACAGCTTTCCCAAGTGCTCGGGGGGCATGGGCTGCACAATGCGCTCTCCTCAAACGTGCAGGCTGCCTTCCAGTAGCAAGATGGGGAGCCGGTGAAACATCAGGCTATGCATCCAAACCAAATACTGAGTTAAAAATAAACCTTAGGAGACAGTGAAGGGGGAAGCATGCAGCCGTTCTTCAGGCAGGTGTTTGACCAAGAGCCTTTCTTTCAGAGAAATAGGAGAAAGGAAGAAGCTTACAGAGCTTGACTCATCCTTTTCTTCCTTGGTTATGTCAGGGTGGTTTCTCTTGGGAAGTTAATTGAGGGTAAATTTTAAAGCCAGTGGGAAGTTGCAGGTTGCTGCTGTGTTTATCCAAGCAGTGCATACTCTGCCTTCCCCACACTGCCCTGACAGTGGGCTCTATTGTAGTAATAAGGTTCAGTCCCTGTAGGTCAGAGTTGCCTTAAATACTGTCACGTGGCAACAAATATCTGCCTGCTATGGGCACTGCACCCACAGGATGCTCACAGACCACCGTCCTTCAGTGTGTTGCAGGTGCCATGTACATCACGGGCTTTGCGGAGTCCATTGCAGATGTGCTGAGCCTCAGCAACATCTGGGCAGTGCGGGGCATTTCCCTGGCTGTCCTGCTGGGGCTGCTCGGGATCAACCTGGCGGGGGTGAAGTGGATCATCCGCCTCCAGCTCCTGCTGCTCTTGCTGCTGGCTGTCTCGACGCTGGACTTTGTCATCGGGTCCTTTTCGCACCTTGATCCAGGTAAAGCTGGGGGTCCTGAGCTTTGGGATCAGTGCATGTTGGTTGTCTGTTTTTTTTTTCCATAGGGGTTTTTGTGAAGGTATGCATCCAGACAGAGGTAGAGCTTGGGGCTGCCAGATGTGGCTTTCCTGTGCTTTCTTACTAAGCCTGTAAGAGACAACCCCTAATTTTGCAAGGAATAAGTTTTTCCAGAGCATTGCCTGAAGATAAGTCATTAATTTGGGCAACTAACCTCAGGAATCTAGCTTTTAACGTGTGCATTTGTTATACTTGTATTGCCCTTGAAGGTTTTCTAGCAACTGAGAGCTGCTGCATTTGTGATTGAGGTTTGTAACCTGCTTGCTGTTCGACTTTGCATTAAGAATTGTGCTGATGAAAACGTAAGATTACAGAATCACAGAATGGCTGAGGTTGGAAGGGACCTCTGGAGGTCAGCTGGTCCGACCCCCTGCTCAAGCAGGGCCACCTAGAGCAGGTCGTCCAGCACGAAGACTATTACAGCTCCAACTTGGCACGGAGGAAGTTTTCTCACTGGAGGTGTGTGGCATCCCTTAAGCCCTGGCATTGCGGTGTGCGGTCAGTGCTGGCCCCAGGCTTCCCAGCTGAGGAAGCACCATCTATTTGCTGCTCCAGGACAAGGACAGGTGGGGTTGGGAAGGGAGTTGCTGGGGTTCCAAAGAGTTTCCCCCATTAACCTTCCCCACCTTGATGGCAGCCCACAGTGGGGTCTTCAGTGTGGGGCAGGCAGTGGGGGGCAGCTGGGCATTGGCAAGGCGGAGGGATGGGGCTCCCCAAGCCCCCTTTCCCTTCCCTGCATCCTCATCCTGAGAGGATGTGGGAAACCTGCTGCAGGGAGTTGATGAGCACTGCAGCCAGCACTTTGGCAATCACCAAGTGTAATTAGCTGAGTAAACAGAAGGTGTCACCTTTTTCTTGGGTTCCCCTGCATCCGAAAGGATCTTAGGCAGGGGTTCAGGAAACCCGCTGAAGTAGCTGGAGAGGAAAGATCTCCGGTTGTGACGAGCTCGTTACAGCTAGAATTCAGCTGTAGGGGCTTAGATTCCAGCTGTGCACCGAGGAGACCTTTCTGATAAGGGGCAGAAGGGGAATGTTCGGGGTGAGGGATGACGATAGGGAAGCAAAGGTGGGACCAGGAGGAGAGAGAAGAGTACGTGCGTCAGCAGGAGGCATGGCCAAGCTGAGGTCAGTGTTAGCTGTCTTTGATTTCATCCGCTGCTGACCACTGAGCTATTTTCTTCTGACAGAAAATAGGGAAAGGAGCAGGAATGAGGCGGCTGAGCTGTGTCGGGTGGCAGAGGAGGGCCTGCGGGACCCAAGGGAAGGCCAGATCCTGCCCAGCAGCTCTGCGCCCGTGTGGCCGGGTCTGTGGCCTGGCTGGGAAGAGCTGCGCTGTCTTGTCTTATTTTTAGACAGCTTCTGTTTGAGGGAACGATCCCGAGCTCAGGCTGGACTCCCGGCGCGGCGTTGCATTTCCCCAGCAGGCCTCTGAGTGGTGTGTCAGCACCGACGGTGAGCCCCGGCCTCCGCCAGCCTCAGCCTCCCCGGCTGGCCAGGTCAGGGTCGGCCTCCTGCCTCTGTGTTGCACGCCTTGGCAAAACGCCTCCTGCCAGCACCCCACAGGCGGGTGGGATGTGCTGGGGTCGGTAACCCCGCGCCATCACGCCGCCCCTCGGCCGCAGGCAGCGGGGCGCAGTGTGTCCGAGTGCCGCCCTGGGGGGGGGGCACTGGGAACCACGCGGCTCTGGGGACAGAAATTAGTTATCTTTGGCCTTGGGCGACGGCAAGAAGTCCTTTTGTTTGTGGGCAGCATTTAGCTGCAGCCTTTCCCTCCTTGAGCACCTGTAATCGGTTGTCTGCAGGCTTCACACGTGTACGGTTGTTTCAGGCCTGGTTAATTGGCTACAGCAGTAACTGTAAATGCAAGGGAAAGCATGAGACACGCACTGAAGGGGTAGTTTTGGAGGAAGGACCTGTGAGCTGTAAAGGTTTGCGTTGCTTCCTTGTTCATGGTAGATCTCCGCAGTTTCGCTCGCAGCTTCAGGTCTCAGTTTCCCCACCTGTGCAGTGGGCCCGCAGCAGTCCTCCTGCCGCTACGCCGGGAGCATTTCCCCTCGCTCGCAGCTCCAAGTGCTCGGTGACCACTGAAGAACCGTGTCTCTGCCAAGCAGTGATTATTTGGATTGCAGTAATCTGCAGGAATGCCTGTCCATGCTGAAGGCCTGAAGCCTGTGTGTGGTTGCGCTGGATGGGGGCCCCTCGCTCGTCTCCCCCGTTGCCCAAACTCACACCCAGGCACACACGACATGGGATGCGGGCCAAGCACTCACTCCCTTCCTGTGGTTTGCCTTTATTTTTAGTCGGAGGACAGGCAGTATTTACACAAAAGGGGCTTCTCAGCAGGGCTTCTCGCTGCTATTTCTCCTTTCTCTCTCTCTCTCTCTCGCTGTGGCTTGTCCTGCAGCCAGGCCTGGGCAGTGCCGATCCCTTCTCCAGATGCTGCCGTCCCATGCGGAGACTGCAGGGCTTGGCCTCCGAGGGGAGCCAGGAACCTCAAAAAGCTGCAGTGGCACCACATCGGGGAGAAGCTGTAAAGAGCGAGGGCAGGAAAAATGAGTGTTTGTGTATTTTAGACGCAAGGGGGAAAACAAACGAAAAGGAAGAAGAAAGGCGAGGATCGCTGTCATTCCTAAGCAAACCTGCCTGCCTTACGTGAGCACTATGACCCTATGTGTCCCTGCTCCTGGCCCCAAAGACTTTGGCTCCTCTCTGCATGCTGGTGTGGTCCCAAGCCCTGGAGACTCCTTTGGGTGCCGTACCCCAGGCAGGGACTGTAGCCTGAAGCACCGTGGAACGTGATGCTGGATGTGTGAACGTGATGCTCAGCCAGGGTGTGTGGGGTGCTGCAGGTCAGGCTGCAGGCAGAGCGGGGTTGGACTGTCTGGTTTTGGAGTTAATTCTAAATCCCCACCTTGGACCCAGCCAGTGCTTCCCCCAGTGATGGGTCGTAGTCCCACACTGGGATCTCTGCAAGGGTCAGCGTTGAGGAGAGGGGCTCTCGTGCTAGCTAAAAACCAGGCTCTGAGCTGTCTCCAGCCTTTCACTTTAAAATTCAGTCTTACCTCCAGAAACGGAGACCCCCGTGTTACCTTCCTGCCTTGCTTTCTTGCCAAACCTAATGCAGGTGAATTAAGATCAGCGCTCAGCTTCTTGGCCTGCAGCTGGGACCTTGTGCTTGCTACACTGCCGAGTAACAGGTTCCAGGCAGAGCAGCAGTGCTGGGGTTTCTTGGCCTGTTTGCATTTTACTTCTGTAGGTGCACACCTCAGAATCAGCCTGAGTCACTTCAGGGGAAGCCGTGAGCATAAAAGAGGACACTGTCCGTGAGCAGCTCCTCAGAACAGCATGTGAAGCTTTTTGGCCACTTCACGTACTGAACATTAGAGTCATGGAAAAAGAAGATAAGACTGCTGTTAATGCCCACACTTTTATTTTCCTAGCATATCTCTGCTAATTTTTGTGTAGGGTGACTCCCAAATACTCCCTTCAATTAGGCGCCTGCTTTCCTGTTTTGGCAGTTGCTCACAGGTACCCTGCTAAAGCAAAGCGGCCGTGGGATTAAATTGGGAGGGGTGGGGTTATTTTGGGGGAGATCTGGTGTTAATTTGGTCCTGCTTTGTTTTGTTGGTGAGATGAAAGGGGTTGCAATGCAAGCAAAAGTGCCCCGGCTACAGCTTCTTAAATGCCTGGAATGTTCCTGGGGGAAAAAAAAATAAAGATTTTGTTGTGGCAGGGAGTTAAATAATGGGAGGGCGGGGGTCTGGCTGAGGGACTGAGGCCTGGGCACTGCTTGGGCTGGGACCCCCATCCTGCAGCTCGCCCAGGGTGAGCACGGAGCCGTCCAAGTTGGGCTGAGCCCCTCTCCCGGCAGGAATCCGGGCAGTTCATCTCCCAGGCATGTGGGGACGCTTCGAAGCCTACCGAGGCCCTTAGCACAGCCCCTGCCTGCATCCAGCCCGCTGCAGCCCCTAGGCTGTTGCTGCTGGAGTGCTTCTGGTTGGGATCATTCTCCGCACAAACCACATCCTCCGTGTCACCCGCTTCTGTTTTAGCTTTCTGACGCTGTTCTCACAGAGCCTAGGAAAGAAACATTTATCCTCACGTCTTCCTCCGATGGCGAGTCCTGTGAAAGATTTCTCCCCTTGGGTGTCCTGTGGCTGCCTGGGAGAGCTGGTGCTCTCCTGTGGGTACTGCTGGGGAAGAGCCGTGGGGAGGGGACTTGGGGGGACATGTGCATGGGGCTGCTCCAGCAGAAAGGGGACCTGCAGTTGTTAAGATGGTGCGTACATATAAACGCTCCGGAGCTCTAAAGATCCTCAAAATGATGCCTCAGGGGTTTTGGTGGATTGAATTAATGAAATGCATTCACACATTCTATTTAATGTGAAAACGATCAAAGCGTCCTAATCAGAGGCCTCTGCTTGGCCTGGGCTGTTCTATTGTATTTTTGGGCACGAGGGGTGTGCCCCAGTTCTCTAAGAGAGGGTGCAGGAAGGATGTGTGTGTCAGAAGATGATCTGCAGTTAATCCCAGAGGCTTTATCCAGGCTGATTGCTGACTTCCTGGCTTGAAACACATCTGGAAACTGGCATCGAATTCCAAGTAGAAATCAGTGAGCGAGCAGCAGCAGAAAATCCCACTTTGCTACTGAACAAGGTAGACCTGGTGGTGAATAAAAGCAGGAGGTTGCTAATGCGATCTTTATTTATTAAAAAACATGCAATCGCTTTCCCCAGGTTTTTCCAATTATAGCACATTGAATTGGCGTGACATCACCTTTGAGCCGGGGCCAGCCTATTCAACAGTCTGGCGAAGAAATTTATTAACTGGTTACCTGCCAATTGTCTGGGCTAGGAGCTGCAGCGCAGATGTGTTTTGAAAAGTGATAACATTGTTAGGGGCCTTGTTTAGGTACAGACAGGAAAGCTACACCAGTCTCTCTGAAGTAGGTATTTTAAGGCGGTTGGTTTTTTAAAAAAAAAGTAAAAATTGAGCCCACCAGTCTGAGGCATCTCCCCAGAGGTGGTGAGGAAGGGATGAGAGCTCGGGGTCCCGTGGGTCCCTGCCCTCCCGCACCCGCTGGGCCGTGCTGGGGATGCCGCGAAGCATCATGCCTCATCGATGCTGGCAGCATCCCTGGGGAGGAGTGAGTTTTTAGCATCTCCCCATGGATGCCCTCACTTTTCCTCGTGCTGGCTGCTTAAGATTGGGGAAAATGTCCCGTCAGAGCTCCCAGGCTGCCGCTCTTTCCTCTCGTTTGGCTTTTCTTCAAAACCTGCGACCGCTGTGCCCGCCATCCTCCCTGCAGTCCTCTTGCCTCATCGTCACTTCCCTGGCCTCAAGCAGCCTGGCTGGTAAGAGGGTTATGAGGGGACTTGAGAGCTTGCTTGCTCTGTCCCCACCCTGTTACTGCTCCTGGTATGTGCATGTCTCTAACTGGCTCTTAAAAATTGCCAGCGATGTATCCTCTACTGCATTCCCGGGGACGCTGCTCTGGTCACGGCTGTCCCAGGCTGTCTCCCTTCCTGCAGCCACAGCCCACTGCTTTGGGTCTCCTGGGGACTTGGGGACCAGCTTTTATCCTTCCTTTCTGCATTAAGTCCTCCTGCTCCCCTTCAGTCTTCTCTGCTCTGGGCTATGCTGTGTGAGCGGCTGTGTGGGAGCGAGTGTCGTCCTTGGGGCATGCGGAGGTGGGGATGGTCCTGTCATCAGTCGATGCCCTACAACGGGCTGCTGCCCTCAGGAGAGGGCCAGGAGGCAGCAGAGGGTTTGCTTTTATCTTGTAGGTGTTAGTTTTTTAACTCATTAATAGTAGGAATTAGGCTTTCGATTCAGCTTGTATTAGCATGGAAAAAAACCTCTGCCTAGCCCCATAGTGGAGGGGAGGTGATATCCCTCCCGATTAATAAAGGAGATTTCATTTGTGGTTGGTTTAACCTTTAAGTTCTTCACTGTTTCCCTGCGAGATGCTGCTTAGCTTATCTTCCTAGAGCTTGTAAATAAATCTTGAAACACCTCTGTGGCTTAGGTGGTGGTCAGCCCGTGCTGCCTACTGCAGGATGCTGTTCAGGGTGCAGAAGCAGAAAGCTGGTCCATGTCCCCATGTGTTTGGGACAGGTCAGCTGCTGCATGGTACCCTGGGCTTTGTCCCCTGCTAGATACTGCCTTCAGAGGGGCTTTCCCCTGATAAAACCTCCCGCTTTCAGGTTTAGCAGCCACTTACTTAATGCTAGGGGCCTCCCAAAACTGGCTGGCTCGGGAAAGATGTATATCATCCCGTAATCCCTCCATCTCTCCCTGTTGCTGTGTTTTAGCTGGACAGTTTTATTGAATTGCATTGATTTTGTGTGTGTGTGTGCGCCACTACATGATTGTTTTCAAACGATGGAGATTTGATACCTTCTCTTATTTCATCCCCCCAGAGTTTAATTCCAGTCACAGTTTGGCTGTGCCCTGAATCAGCTTTCCTTATTAAGGGATTTAACTTAGGAAGGTAATTTCTGGGTATTGGAGTCTTTCTACAGTCACTTCGCTTCTAATTTGCATTCGTATCCTAGGCTAAAGAGGAAACTTTGTGCAGGATATGGGTTCTTATCTACTGCTCATCATCTTCCCTGCTGGCTTGTGTTAAGTTTTCAGCCTTTTTTGGCTGTAGGTGAAAGATTTCTGCCTGGTTGTATCTGCACTGCCCTGGAGGATGTCCTGATGGTGGTTCTTGGTTTTCTTTTATTCTCAAAGAAGAAACGTATTCATTGAGAAATGTGGTTTTAGTAGGGAAAACGTGTTCTCTGATTTAAACTGAATTCAGTGAATGGTTTCAAACAAAACAAAAATAATCCTTTTATGTGGCAGTGTCTTGCTCAGCCTTTCCAAAATCAAATGCTGTTTGATTCCCACTTCTGAAACTAGACTTATAGCTGTAGCTGTGTGTGCTGTGCAAAGGGTAATGAAAACCTCCCCAAAATAAAATCAAACTATCGTTTTGGACACAAAGAATCAACAAATGGACTAGTTTTCTTTTTAAGTATCATTGTCATCTGGATAATATAGCCGTGACTTGGAGGTATGGGATGCTCTAGCCATGAGTGTGGCAGAAGAGCGTGCAGACCACTGAGGCTGTCTGCTGCCTCTCGGAAGATGGGGAGTCGATCCCCATGGGTTGGGCTTTGTCCCAAGCAATACACAGAGCAGCTCGGAGCGAGCTAGCCCAAAGGATGTGTGTCATCGCTGCTGCAGCTCCGGGGCCGCTCATTTTCCTCCAATTGTTGTGCCTTGACTCAGCCTAAATTCAGGTTTCTTAAGGCTGGGAGTTTTCACCTGAAAAGCTCTGCGGAGCGTCCCGCAACAGGGACTTTGGGCACGGCTTCCAAGAAATACCGCTCTAATTAATCATAATATCCCATTTATGCAAAATGTTTCCCTAGAAAAAGGGTGAAGCAAGGGATGTTTTATTTCTCGTATGACTTGTAATGAATAAAACCATTTCTGCTGGCAGGTTTGAATAGTGCTGAACAGCCAGGTAGCGGATACCACATCAAGAAATAAAATAGTAAGGGAAGTATTTTATATATTATGGCAAGACTATACTTAGTATTAAGTAATATGAAGCATAAGTGGACTTTATAATGATGAAATACCCGTGTTAAAATCTTTTCTTTTTTTTCTCCTAACCAACATTTCAGATTTTCTACCTGCAGAAAATGCTCTTTCATTATTGTATTTTCCTTGTTTTTTTTTTGGCAAAAAATAGTTAAAAACCACCAACCTGCACAGCCAGTATAGAGGCCAAACAGCTCTGTGAGCTACTTCCATAGGGCTTACACCGTTGTTTTTCCAGGTCTCCATCCCCCAGAAGGTGGGGATGGAGCAGGGGGTGTGTGTCCCTGGGCCACCAAGCCCTGCATCATGCAGAGCTGAGCTCTCCCTCCCGGTGGCTGCCCAGGGCTGGGGGGAGCACAGGCTCCTGCGTTGGCTGCAGGAGGTGAGGGCGTCCCAAGGTTGAAAAGTGCTCGATCAGCTAAATCCAACCATCGGGGACTGATTTAAGCAGCTCCCTTTGTTTATTAGGGCTTTTGTGCTATTTTTAGCTGCTGGCCAGCACTCGTTGTTGCAGGTCTGTTGGATTTAGGGGAAGGAGGATGCCTGTGACCTGGGGGCTGTTGTGGCCAGGATGCCCCGAGGTCCCCGCAGCATGAGATCAGGGATGGTACCCACAGAGTGAGTGACAGGGAGTGAGTGCATCTACTGGGGGTTACCCACACCTGGGCCTGTGTCCCCCCTTCTTGGGGTCTCTGGGCAGAAGAGAAGGATGCAAATACTCGGGTTTGCCATGCATGCAAAGGATTGATAATCCCTGTGTGTTTTTGTTTGTTTTTGCTTTTCTCCAAAACCACCCCACAGCACTTCTGCTCTAGGCTTTCTTTCTTGCTCACAATTTTCAGGGCACAAACCCCGTGCTCCTCCATGCCTGTCGTAACAGAGCACAATATTGTAGCATCCCAAGTCCAGCCTTTTTCAGAGCGTCCTGGAACGGGCAGCAGGATGCTCTGCCGAAGCCCTGAGCAACCTGAGAAGAGGCCACCTTGGAGAAGAGCAAGCCGTTTGGTGAGACAGAAAGCAGGCAAGGAGTGCTTCCCCTTGCAAACGTTGTCACACCGCACGCTGGTTTGTTTGTCTGCTTGACACAGAACTATTTATGCAATGGGGCTGATTCATCGCCCTGCAGCAGCCTTGCTGGCAGCCGCCAGCGTGATGCCTGTCCCTGCGCTGGATGCGCGGTGGCTGGAGCGGGACCCAAATATCCTGTGATCTTCCCCAACAGGTGCAGCCGAGGGCGGTTTTGGGGAGAGGGTTAAGGCTGGGGATCGCTCGGGGCCCGCCGCCGCAGGAAGCCGCATTGTGTGCTGGCTTTAAACAGGAGGTTTGGGAGATCAGTGCTGGATCAGAAAACAGGGACTTGGGAGGAACAAACACTCGCTGCTTCAGAAGGGCGGTGATTTCCTTTTGGGTAAACACGTCATTAATCTAAGGGAGCACATTCTTTTCCATCAAAAGATAAGGGATTCGGATTGCATTTCTCAGGGCTTGGTCTTTTCAGATTGTTTTAACTGTGGCTTTCACTCCTTCAATTACAGACTTTATATAATCTCTCATTTTGGGTTTGCCGGGCTTATTATGGGTGCAGAGAAGGTCTCGGACAAGGGAACTCCTTTCCTCCTTCCTTTAAAAATACTCTGATCCTTCTCCCTATCTACTTCTTGCCAAATTTTTTTTTTTTAAGTAAAACCTTTCTGCTTCTTGTTCCTTGCAACTCTGACGCATTTGAAATGCATTTTTTTTCCTTGTCCTAATTTAAGAAGCTAGCTTTCCAAGAAGCTGGGGATAAAAGGAGCTGACTTGTGCGCCAGGAGCAGCAAACCTGCTACCGGCCCCGCTGCTCGCATTGCTGAGCTGCTCGTGCTCTGGGGATGCCTCTTGCCTTGGCCTGGGGAGGTGCCAGCTATGGCATCCAGCTTAATTTTCAGCTGTTGCCATCCCAAAGTGTGGTGGGACCCCACTTTTTCCACTCACACTGTCCCTGGGGCTGTGTGATTTGCTTCGAGCTGGGATTTGTGTTCTGTGAACCCAGTTTCGCAGGAGCATCTGGGGGAGGGAAACTCTTCTGATGACAGATGTGTCAAACTGGAACTTAGAGATGAAATTACGGTGTTAAGGCCTTAATAGCTGTGCTTTTATCGCTGTGTAATCGTTGACCTGCAAGCATCCAAAGCCGCCTGCCCAAATCCCCCAAGTTTGGGGAGAGGCAGAGTTGGGGCTAAGAGACTGGGGGCTCTGATGTGCTCTGGGACAGACAGACGTGACTGTCAACATCCCATCAGGCCAGGTGGGACCCATGGGAGCTGCCAAAAAGGGCTACCCAAATGTGGTGCATTTGGCCCCATGGGTACATCAGTCCACTGGTACCAGTCAGGAGGTAGGGCCGCCAATCTCTTCCCCATCTACCTCCAGCTCGCCCCCCCTGCAGCTCTTCTCTTCTTCTGTTTCTTCTGGTCTTTGAGCTGAAACTTGTATATCCAAAAGTGAAGCAGGAGATGTCCTGAAAAAATGTTACAGCATTTTTGTATCGCAGTGTGAGTTCAGAGAAGTTATGTTCATTCTCTGAACCTGCCAGCACAGTTCTGCCTCTTGCAGTGCTCTGCTTTCCTGACTCACCAGCTCCCCATCTCCTAGAGGGCTGGGGCTGATCTGGTGAAAATCTGTTCCTGCATCTCACCGACTTGAGTTTCAGCCCACAGCAAGTTGTTGCAGCGAGCTGTTAGCACGGAAAAACTACTGTTTCTGTCCTCTGTCCACCTGCAGCGCTGCTTCCCTCGCGCTGTTTTCCTTTCCAACCTTTCTGCATTTCCCTCGTACCTCTTTGCCTCCATCTGTCCTGTGCCAGGCTGGCAGCAGCAGGGCAGTGCCTGGGGGTACAGATGGTGGCCTTGGACTTACTGGGGAAAAAAGATGGTGTGGTTTCTGCTTACTTGGCATGTCGCTTGGTGTCGGCATGCGGTGGACCTCGGGAGCTGGAAATGGAGCTCAGCGGCTGCAAAGGCTTGGGAAGAGAGTCTGAGATCTGATTGTTAATGCAGTTGTTAAAAAAGCCCAAACACGGGAAGCCAAATGTGTGCACAGAGGGATGCGGAGAGGTGGGGCTTGGTGCTGCGCCGCTTTGATTTTTTTTTTTTTTTTTTTTACTCTGTTGGGAAAGGTAATTAAAGCATTACTCATCACCCCTGTGCCCTCTTCATGCCTTGTCGATGATATGGCAAAAACATTCAGAGCTGGTGCCACTGAGGATCCTGAGCTGCTTGTTGCCTCAGGCAAATTACATTTTCATGTACTCATAGTACAGGACATGGGTGACGTTTACGGGTTTGCATCCATCTCTTCACATCCGCCGTTTCTAGGTGCGTGGCTGATCCTGTGTGTCTTGCAACTGCACTCGGAGGTGCTGAAAATCCTGGTGGTGGTGGTTCGATGTCCAAGTGTTAAAGGACACGCCTGAGTTGCCCTTGGTGAATGACGCTGCTGTTCTTGTGTGATTGGCAGTGGGTAGTGAGTGTGGTTTGGTGACCACCAGACCATGCAGGGACAAACTTCTTCCACAGGCAGGGAAGAGTTGGTGCTGCAAGGGAGAGAATTTCAGTCCTCTGCTGTAGAGCACTTTGACATATAGATGTGTATAGAGATTAATTTGGTTTAGGCCACCCAACGGTCGTCTGATTGAGCACAACTTCTGAGAGCTACTAGCCCGACAGGGCTTGACTTGCCCAAGGGGGAGTTCACAGCCCATAAATCCTGGGCTTGTGCCTTGCCCTCTGTTAAGAGTTTGGAGGAAAACCATACAAACTTGGTGCAAGGAGGCGTGAAGCTTTGGCTGACTGTGAAGGTCTGTGTTCAGCTGCAGGACTGGGCTGTGGGGTCAGCCCCTGCCTCCTCCCTGCTGACGTGCCCGGGTGTCTCCCCACACCAGGACCTCGCTCCGGGAGGGTGCTTGGGCTGGGGCCACCACGGTGGTGACCCAGGGGAAAGGTTGGACTTTGGAGCTTGTGCCAAAAGGGTTTAGAGGTGGAAGGAGAAGAGGGACACAGAGAGAGAAGGGATAATTATGCCAAGCATCTATAGTTACTTGTTGGCTCTCCACATCTTATATCACACGGGATCCTGAAAATGCTGGGTCAGAGCTGGGCAATGTGGTGCAAGACAAACACTTCTAGCTGTTCCCTGGCGAGCACATCTCAGCAAGTGCCTCTCTGTGGCTTTTCAGGTGGGAATGTGTGGGCCTACTTATTTAGGAAAAGAAGAAATACCCCAGCACTTCAAGCCTTCAGCACCCACCTGCATAATTAAACGCCTAATCACAAGCAGAGCGCGGTACATGACTGTCTTCTGGGAGCTGTTTCTTAAGGTAGTTTTCCATTTTGCATTATTTTCCTCCGTGCTCAGGCCTGCCTACGTGTCAGGGTTTACTTAACCTTAAGCTTGTGAACAGGCTTATTGAATTTGGCCAGGACTTGACTAACCCGTAATGAGCTGCAGGTTGCCTGAGGCTTGATGTCGAGGCAGTCCTGCGTGCGTTTGCGTAACGGGCTGACCCAGCATTGTCACCCCTGCACCGACAGCATCCTCACGCCCCGCTCCTTCTCCAGCCTCTTGACATCCTGCTCTGAAACCTGGGGCTTTGCGGAGCGGCAGCCCGCAAAGGTGTGTCCTGAGGGATGGAAACCTGCTCAGATACTTTCATCCATGGGGAGAGAGGCAGTGGGGAGGGAAAATGCAGCAAGAAAAGCCCAAAACCCGGCTGGGGTGGAGGGAGGATGCAGCTGTCTCTGCAGCTGTCTCCCTGATGGCTTCATGGAGCTTGGGGGGTGGAGGACACTCATCCTGGAAAGTCTTCCATCTGGAATGTCCTGGGTGTGTTTTTTTCTTGTTTCCTTTTTTCTTTTTTTTTTTTTCTGGTTTACCATCTCATTTTAATAAGGGCAACGGGAAGGACTCTAGGTGAGGTCTTTACTACAAACAAAGCGTGCCAGAAACGGGTAACGTAGCAAATATACTTACAGTATATTGTAAGGAGATCCAAAGAATGTGCTTAGATTTGGATTGAGTTGGCTGGAAAGGGTTGTGTCTGTGAAGGTTTTTGTCTAAAGATTTGAAAAAAGAAATCAGAAAATGATGAAACATTTCACCCTGACCTTGCAATGAAGCATTGTGCCTTGGAAATGCTGAAATGTTTCATCTAGATTCAAAATCTGACTACTTTTTTTTTCTTTACCTTGCAGTGACATTTTTCTTTTAAAATAGACCTGAAATAATCTTTTTTTTTTTAGAAAAAAAGAAAAGAAGAAGGTAAAAATCAAAGAAAAATTAGAATTCCAGAATGAAAATAAATGTTTTGGGATTGAGCAAAGTAATTTGACTTGAACCCAAACAAAGCTTTTTAGTGTCTTAATTTGTCAAAGGTCACAGAAATAATTCAGATGTTGTTTAAGTCAATTTTTTTCCCCTGTGTTTATTTACTTCAGCTCAGCCACTTGAGAAATCCATTATTTGCCAGCTTCTTATTGAGTGTCTAATGATGAAAATAAATTGTTACTACTCTTTACTACTCTTTTCCCATAAGGCTGACACAGCACAGAGGAGAAACCAGATTCTTTTCCTTCTAGCATGACACTGGGAAGATTGTTTATAGCACTTCAGCTCCATTCCTCCACAAACCAGCAGGGATCAGGCTCATTAAAGGCAGGATTTAGAGTCTGTGGGGTCTCATAAATTAATTGAGAGCAAAACTTGTCAGACACAAATTTTGTCCTGAGCGATGCGGGAGGAATCTGACTCGGATCTCACATACCCAGCAGCTAGATGGAGGGAAGAGATCCCCTTGCAAGAATTAAAAAATGATCGTGCCTTGTTCGAGATCAGAGAGCCAAATATAGACCATATCGCGTTTCCTTCCCTCCTCCTTCCGAAGCGCGGCCTTTTGAAGTGCACTTTAAATGGGATGTGGATAATTGACTCCATGAACACCCGAGTGAGTGCTCTGTTGGTTTAACCGATTGGTCTCAGTTGCTGATTCCAGTTTTGTTTTGGATGATTTTCAGCCCAATTGCCCCGTCAGCTACAATTAGGACCATTGATAGGACAGTCGAAAGGTCACCCATGGCTCACAGCAGCAGCCAGGAGCTATTCGCCCCGTGGTGTTCTCAGCTCCGAGGTCGTGTGTGTCGACGGTTGGCTCAAATTGATGGTCATTGCCAGCCGGGGCATAAAACTGATCAAAAGGGACATAGGGGGACTGTTTTACAGGAGGATAATTGACTGAGAATTGAGGTCGTCGTGAGATGTAACATTTGGATGAACTTTTCTTTAATGAGATGAGAAAGCTCCTGATTCTGTATAAAGGGGAAATTTTGAACTGCTGGGCTTCCTCCATCCCGCCAAAGCTGCGAGAAAAGGAAATAGAAGTGGGACAGAGCAGTGTGTGTATCCTGTGACTTCTGCAATAAATCTCTTGCTGTCATGGTCGAGTAACATCTGCCATTGTTTGGGGTTTTGTGCATATATACAGTCAGTCTCTGCCATCCAAGATTTACACTTGGAGGAATAAAATATATATGGAATTATACAGACCCAAGAACCACTTGGAAGACCCCAGTTAGAGATGGTCCACTTGCAAAGGAGGAGGTTGTGTGTGGTGAGGTTCTGCAAGGCTTTGGTTTGGTGGTGTTTGGTATTTTCCTTAACTGCTTGGATGAGGGAAAAGAGAATATACTGATTAAATAGGCAGATGACTGCAAGCTGGGAAGGGTTTGCCAGCAGCCGGGCTGATAGGATCAGACTTCCAGGTGACCTTGAACAAACTGGGGGAGTGGTGTGAAAAGAAACATTTGCGGTTTGGTCAAGACAAACAAGGCTTTGCAGCCTGGCAGCAACAATCGACCGTGCCAGTGTGGGATGGGGACTGTTCCAATTAGGTGAAAGAACACTACAAAGAAAGTGCAGGTAACTTGTGGGCGAGGCAAGAAACAGAGCATGAACTTCAAACAGGGTGATTTTGGTTAGACTCTTTGGTTGGAGTCCAGATTCCACTTCACAGGGGATTTTTAAGACTGTTGGGCAAATTTTTATGAAGAGGGACATAGTGACAGCCAATGCTGCTCTGAAGCATGAGTTGGAGGTCTGCCTATATCCCTGATTCCTCAGGGTGAGATGAATATTTTCCCCACCCCTTTTATTCTAATAATGAAACGTTAACGTTGCTGTGAGGGTCACGTGAAGAATTGTTTGGTCGTAGACCAACATTTTCCTCAAGCAGCTTGATGGAAGTTCTGCAGCTGTGGGCGCAGACTGCAGTGAAGTCTGTAGGAACATCACCTGAAAAAGGGGGTTTGGGTCTGGTCTTGCAGGAACGTACAACGTGCACAAAGTCCCCTTTTATTTCTACAGAAGCACTTTATGCAGACTTCCACGAGGCCCAGAGGTCAGGGTGTTGCACTGAGCGTATTCCTTTTAAATCTCGTCTGTGGCTTGTTCTTGTGAAGATTGCTGGTGCTTTTAAAAAGCCTAGCAGCAGGAGACCTTTTCTATCAGTGTGTTTCCATCCATGTTTGGGTAACACAATGAATGCAGATGTAGTAGGAAACTTTTGATTATCTATAGGATTTTTCTGTGGCAACTTCAAAGCTCTGTGGTTAGTTATATTCTGAGGCTTTAAATGGATATGTAGTGTGTTCAGAACTCTTATTTAATTTTCCGGTTTAATCTATTGTCCAAACATCGTTAATGTTGTCTTTGAGGCATGGGACAGCTTTGATGGAGTCTTTTTTTAATTTCTGGCTGTCACCCTGTGCTGCCATAAACAACATCCTGCCTGCTAATGAGAAAATTCAAGTTAATGCAGTCACATGTCTTGTGGAAATAGATTGGAGTGGCTGGAAGAAAAAAGAAACCAGCTCTGCTCACCTCCCCCCACAGCTAGCACTAGCATTTGGAGTTCTGACAGGGAGGAGAAATTTCCACAAACGAAGATACTCCATTGCAAAGCAGCATTACCAGCTGAAAATGAAATTATTTCATAGATGTATCTTTAATTCTTTAATCTCCTCTTGTGAGTTATCTTTTCTACTTATAAACATCTAAAACCTCACCCATTAAATACTGCGTTGGGCTCAAGTGTTCCTGGCAAATTCAGGCTTGTGGAAGCACTTGACTCGTCAAAGCGAGGGAGCAGGGTACACTGTTAAATACACGTGAAGCGGCTGCATGATGTTGCTGTCCTATGTGTTGCTTCCCCCGCCCTCCCATCTCCTGAAAAAGTTTCTGTTTAGAAAGTAAAACCCGTGTGTGTGTATGACCTTGGAAAAACTTGGCGGAAGTTTGGCGGGGGGCACAGCCCAAGGCAGGCCGGCCTGGTGTTTGCTCTGTTAGGCCGCGTCCCCGTGTGCCGTGCTAAACGTCTGTTTGGAAGTGAAGAATTAAAGCGGCATGGGCAAATGAGAATAGATGTTAACTGATCTCTACAGCAAGTTTTCCTCCATGGAGACATTTCACAGGCAGGTGTCCTGCTTGCTCGCAGGCAGGGCTCGATATGGGGCGGCAGTGCGCACATCGAGCAGTACCAACCGCTGTGCTCGCCATCAGCTATGGCCTTCCCTGGCACTTGCACCCATTTAACCACATTTACCTCTTCCCCCCAGTAAAAAAAAAAAAAAAAAAAAAAAAAGACATTTGTCATTTCAAACTACCACTGAAAGCAGGTAGCGTAACCATGCAGGGGCAGGCCTGGTGGCTCTGCCACATCCATGTCGCATCTGAGGCTTTCCTCTCTCCCTCCCTGTGTCCACAGAGCATGGCTTCGTTGGCTACTCCGAAGAGCTTTTGTTCAACAACACGCTGCCGGACTACAGCCAGGGGGAGTCCTTCTTCACTGTTTTTGGAGTGTTCTTCCCAGCTGCCACAGGTACTGTGAGTTTTATCCTCCCCTTTTCCTCCACAGGCACATCTCCAGATGAGTAGAAGCTAGGGGGGTTTCTGCAGCCCCTTTCGGTGAGCGCTCAGCCAGAGCAGACTCATGCAGCTGATTCAAAATGTACGGCCTTTCCTGCAAAGCCTCAAATTTTGCACAGTTCTGTCTGGTTTGCTTGAACGTGCTCTGCTTTCTCTCTGTGGCCAGAAACTGCTCCTCAAGTCTGTGGGTCGATCTGATGGTATCATTCCCTCGTTGCCAAGGATTAGGCACCGATCTTGACCAATGCTTCCAGGCCACAGGATACCAAGCCTTTTTAGTAGTGCCGATCATGATTTATTTTGCTTGATAAGCCTTGTGATTAGATTGTGCTGGACGGATGGGTAGGGGACAGGAGGGCTTTCACTCCAGCCTCGCGGTGGCCGAGCTTGGTTGGTGCTGTCACTCAGGATGCTGACTATCTGCACTGCCTGCTCAGCAGAGCTCAGGTTGGTTAAGTTTAAATGGATGCTTTTGTGTTATTCTTTCCCTTAAATTAAGAGGAAGATCGATGTCCCCTCTCTACAGCTGGCACTCTGTAGTGGAAATGAAACAGCTATCAGTTGGAGTTACAATACCTTTTGTTAATGCTGGTTTTTAAGCTATAAAAAGTACTGATTATAAGCAGTTTCCATAGAGATGAATCCTTGGATTATAGGATGAATTTGCAGAGGATTAGCTCTAAGCAACTAGCTGAAAGTTGTTGGCAGAATTGCTGCAGTACAGAGAGACAAACTAAAAGGTTTTGTGAAACAGATGAGCTGGAGGAACAATCTTCTACCAGACAAAGTCAGATATACCTAGAGCAGGATCTCAAATTTTCCTTTGAAATCCTCTCTCTTGATTTACCTGGCTGGCTGTTGCCTCCGGGTAGGCTTCCTCCTGGAAAAAGAGCCTGCCTGAACTGTTGGCACTGTGGAGAAGTTGGCTGCTGCCCTCTTCCTTATTGTTTTGTCTGGCCCACACGAGTCCCCCAGCCACAGAAAGAGACCTTCCTCGTGAGCCCTACCACTGATGCAGGAAAATGTTTTTTTTCCAGTTCCCTGATTACAGAAGAAGGAATAGTTATGACAAAGCAGAAAATCGTGATGGTTAACCATATTAAATGGTTCTCCATCACTGCTAATGCTTGGCTGCTAGGAAGGCGGCCAAAGCTAATAGATATAATTTATTTAAAGCCCTGACAGCCTGTTAATTTGTTAGTTAGTGGTAGTAACACCAGTAATAATGTTAAATATTCTCCCAAAATACAGTTTGGGCTGATGTGTAATTACTTTGGTTGCTGCAGAGCTTTTTCTTGTGTTCTTTTTAATTGCTTGGTTATTTAGAGGATTTAAATTGTTCTTTGGAGCAGTGGTGCCATATAACACCACCATTGTTCCTGTTGTTGCTGTTCATAGCACTGCAGTGTTTAGGAGCCTCGTGAAAGAAAACACAGCGCTGTGTTAGGTGCTCTACATGGGAGAACTTGTGATCTGATTAAGGAAGATTAAAAAGGCAGGAGATGGGAGTCGTGGCTTCTCTGCTCCAGATCACAGCTGGGAGCCCAGTGCAACTTCAGAGGTACTGGGAATAAAGCTCACATCTCCAAGAGCTGGTGCAATGCCTTATCTTGCATGCTTACCTATGCTGGGGGCTGGGGCTGCAGAGGGGACACCAGCTTTCTCAGTGTCCCACGTGCTGCAGCACAGCTGCTTCCCACTGCGTTGTGGGCAAGAGAATGCTCCCTGCCTGGAGTCGGCCTCAGCCCACCAGGAGGACAGGCTGTCTGCGAGGCTCCAGGTGACATGTCAGGGAGGGTTTGGGCAGTGGTGTTAAGAGCGGACTAGATAGATGTGATGCAATCTCCAGGCCTCTTCTGCAGGGCAGAAAGGAAAGGAGTGGCAGGGATGTGTGAGCGTTGCTGCCTGGCTACACCTCTGGTTTGTGCTCCTGCACCATTCCCAGCACCATCCCAAAGTGGTTCCCACTTCTGTTGGGACTCCCTCGGTGATGGGGATGTGGCAGCATCAAAATCCTATGCACTAAGCTGGGTGCAACCAAAATTCAGGGAGAGTTTCAGCAGAACAATATGCTGTTCGGTTTGGGGGTTTCCTTTGAATGTTTGCTTTGGGTCAAAGTGATTTTTCAATGTTATGTTTACCTTTTATTATTAAATGTTTTGTTTGCTCTTTTTAATTTCTAGCATATGCTAGTTTGCAATCTAAGACGCTGTTTTGGTTGTGTTTTTTTTTTTAATGTAGGAAATTGTGAAACAAGATGTTTGGGCCTTTCTGTAATGAAATGTTCCTCTTTGAAGTGAAACTATTTTGATGTCCTCCGGATAAGCTCTTTATTCTCCCCTGGAAATCGTTATCTGAATTCAGCTGGTTTAAGTTTGGTCTCTGGGATGCGCTGGAAAGTGTTTTATAGTTGTCTATTTCCACCCAAAATAGCTCAAGAAACTATTGAAGACGACGACTCAGATTTGCTGGCTTAAATCGGAGACTAACACACTTGCTATGGAAGATGTGAATATACCATATAGAGATGCTGTGCGTTAACCAGATGTTTTTTGAGTATTTGTAATCACCTTAACGTGCATGTTTTGCTGCTGTGTTGTGAAAGGCAGCTCAGCTACCTGTCTGAGCAGGGTTTTTTTTGGGGAAGGAGGCTCAGGAGCTGCCTGCCCACATCACGCATGCGATTGCTCAGCAGCCACACAGCTCTCAGTGCAGCAACAAAATGAAGTTAAACGTTTTTATGGTGCAGCGAATGGTTTTCTTTTCTACTAAACCCCCAAGGTGTACTGTTTAATGAAAGGCGTGTGTTGTCATGTGATGCGAGAAAGTAAGATGATGTTTGAAGTGGCGTTAGTGGAAAATGTAGTTGTACTGACACCAGTTCTGAAAAAAAACACCATACTTGGCACTTGCAAAATGACAGCAAATAGATTTAGAAGTTTTGGGCTAAGTTATCAGATGATGTAAACTGGCGCAACTCCACTGAAGTCTATGGAGGGGTGCCAGCTTACATCAGTGGAGAGTTTGGCCCTTTAAAAAAAATTAGCTGCAATTCCTATCTCAGATTTTCCATTCTTCATCTCTTGGTGAAGGGAAAAAAAAAATACAACACTTTTACACTTTATAGTGAGTTTGCTGAAAGATGCCATGGGTGTTTGCAAGCAGTTGTATCTGCAGGTTGAAAGCCATAGCTGGTGTAGAGCTGTGCGCCAGAGCTGGTGGAGCTGATGACTGTGTCTAACCTACAACGTAGGTGGTCCCCTAGTGCACGTATCCACCGTCTGGATGATTCCCAGGACAGGATTACGCTGGGAATAGCAGCAATGTACAGACTGTCTCGGCCATAATTTCCTGGCTGAGCTGACCGTGTTTTCATGCTTCCTTGTCCAGAAGCTTTGTCATTATCTGCTGCTCTCTGAGATAATAGCCAGTGTGGAAAATCCAGCCTGCTATCTCGTTGGAACAGAGAGGTGGGTAATTTTCTCCGTGGACAATCCGCAGATAGGATTGCTTGAGTTCAGACAGGATTGGCCGTTTCCTTTGGGGGGTAGGTCTGTGTCTGGAGAATGAAATGTCCCAACTTCTTTGCTTCATTGAGTTAGGTTTTTTTTTCTTCTCTTGAGTAGCTGAAGTCTCTGGAAACCCTGTTTTTGGCTACTTGCAAGGCAGACTGGTTTGCTGTTTGGCAGGGGGGTGACCGAAGCTAGTGCTGGTGAAATTTGTTTGGTTCCTTTTGTCCTTTCATTGAAGAGTGGGGTGATTAGTCTGCTGCTCACAATGATCTTCTCAGCACTGCTCTTTGGCAGCTGACACCCTGTCTGGAAAGTTACTTTTTGGGTGGTGGTGGTGGAAAGGTGGCTTTGGCACGGTGTGTGCTTCTGCACTAGCAGATTCCCCATAATCGCAGCACGGAGCAGACAGCTTTGGGCTGAGTGGCTGGGAATACCCACGTCAGTTCTTTCTGCGGTGGCCTCGGCCTTTGGCAGTGGAAGCTGTGACTCCCTGGTGACCTCGGAGGTCGTGAGGAAAGCTGGTGGTGGTGTGCACTGCTCTGGGTCTGACCCCATGTCGCTGCGGGGCAGGGATCAATCATCGATCTCAAGATCCCACTTATGTGGGATCTGGAGGTCATCTTCTGGCTGCTTCTCGGTATGTGTGGGTCTGTGGGAGGGAGGCAGCGAGGTGAGCGGGGCTGTGCAGTCATCACTGTACGGGTGACTCACATGGCTTCAACTTTTTCATATTCGGTCCAGAAAACGCCATTTTGGTGTTTCCCCAGTGCTTTGCTGAGCTAAGAGCTTGGATGAGGAAGAGGTGAGTCAAGCTCAAGCTGGAAGATAGAAAAGTGGTGCCAGATGTTTGGGAAACTTGGCCAAGAGGTACTTTAGATAAACAGCTGTCCTTCTGACCACAGCTTGCTCCCTTTGGAAGAAAAATTCAGGGCATTCTGTGTTCTCCGCTTTGCCCTTGAAATGCAAAGTAGCATGTCACCGAAGAGTGCTTTATAGATGCTCCATTTAGTCTGATGTTTTTGACTGTTTCCATGGACTTCTGCCTTCCTAACTTGTCTCACCTCCAGCTAAGCTTATTGTATAACCCTTGAAAAAGGAGCAGTGCTTGAACAGCACTTGGAAGCTTTACCCGGGGAAAAGCTCACCAGCTGATGGGCTTTTAGCAGCACTACTCAGATCTATCTCCATGGAGTAGTCTTCCAGGAGAAAATTAACAACTCATTTTGATTTTTAAAGTCTTCAGTATGGTCCCAAGGATTCAAATCTGGTCTAAATCTGGAAGACAGCTCCTCTGGGAGCAGAGAAGTGCCAGGGGCCCGCAGGGACTGAGAGCGGCTGCTGGGGCTCTGGCCTCGGTGGGGGAGAGGATGACAGAAAGGAATGGCTGCTGGGTGGGCCTGGGATGATCAAGGGGAAGAGGAAAAAAAAAAGAAAAAAGAAATAAAGCTCTGGATCCTTAGCTTGATGTGTTTGGCAACATGTGAGTGCCTTGTGCTCATTAACGTGCTGTCCTCACAGCAGCACAGCGAGCAGAGGAAGTGTTATGATTCCCATTTAACAGATGGGGACACGGGGCTGTGAAAATGCACAGGAAAGCCTGGGATGGAGCAGGCAGTTGAGCCTCTGGTCCCTGATTAGCAACCAAATGTTTGCTCCCTGGTGGCCGTCGATCTGTGGCCGTGCAAGGTCTTTAGAGAAGACGCCCATCGGCTGAGCTGGGTTTGTCCCCTGTGCCGTGGGATTTGTTCCACGGCTCCTGTCCACCCTTTGCTGAGAAAATCCTCCCAAGCAGCAGTCAGTGTTTGAGCTTTAACATGCAATTGTTAAATTGACCAGTTGTCCTTGTCTGGAGCTGCAGCCACTTGCATTTGCAGCCTCAGAGGCTGACTTGGTCACTTCTGTGCCCTATGAAACGGTGAATGGCTGCTGGCGTTGGCAGCTGAGTGGCAGCCCTACGTGCTCCCTGCTTTCTGCCTGCGAGTGCCGTGCTGTTGGCATCCTCATCCTCATTGCTCTTTGTTACTGGTCTCACCTGAGCTCCCAGCAAGGTCCCGTGGGTGCTGTGGACTGGCACCTGGCCCACGCGGCATAGTGATGTTTGTCCGACATCCAAGGGATGGGACAGAGGTGGGCAGGAATTAATATGTCGGGAGGCTCTTGGCCTGCCTTCAGATTGTCCAAATTCTCATCAGGAATCCAAATCGCAGATTCTATTTATTTATAGCAGGTATCTGAAATATTCTAACAAAATTTGTGGGATAATTTGATGAGAAAAGGTGTGCTTTCTTGCCAAGTCTGTTGTGACTCCCTCTTCAAATGTGGGTAAAGTCTCTTAACCCTTTTGTAGCTTGGGTTCCCAGTCTGAATGCAAAGATTTTAATCCTTTGCTCCATCCTGTTTCCTTTTCCTTTGTTGCTGGATGCTAATTTGTTAGGCTGAGGTCTGTCCCTTGTCATACAGTACCCTGTACTCTGGCCTAAAATAACACTTCAGTACTTTATTCTTAGTTCTACCGTGTGTTTTCTGTGACGCTGGGAAGATCACTTACCCGCTCACAGCTTCTATTTTCCTATCTGCAAAGCAGAGATAATGCCAGCCTCCCGGAGCCGTGAGCGATGCCTGCGACGCGCAGCCCTTGGATGGAAGGTGCCACCTACGTGCGGAGCCTCTCATTCTGCCCTCTAAATGCGCCTGTGATAGCCGTTAACAAGCACAAGCTGCTCTGCAATCGCGGCTGTCCCTTGTGAATGTGGGCACCTGTAATAGATCTGGTCTAACCAGCAGGGTCTGGGCAGGATCGGACAACCTGCTGAATGTCTTGCAGTGATGAACGGTGGCGTCTTTCTTTTCAACACTCAGATGGCACTGTTTTCTGCTATGGTTGCATTAAGATAAGATGGGTTTTGTTTGGGTTTCTGCTTTTTCATCCCCCATTCTCCCCCAGCATTGTTCAAACTGGACAAAGGGTTCTTTGTAGACATGTTAGCAGTAGCTCCTTTCTGTTAAAGACAAGAGCAGTTACTTACCAAGCAGTTGATGGGAGCCAGTAACCCTATCCATGGCAGTGCAATGAAATGATATAGTTACTGTTCTGAAGTAATCGATTAAGTGACTGATTAAATTATATTGCATATTATAATATATGTCATGTATGCTATAACTTAGATTAACTCTAAATTGTATTTATGTCTACAAAACATAGGTGTGATGGCTGGGTTCAATATGAGTGGAGATCTCCAGAAGCCTGCTACCAACATCCCCCTAGGGTCTCTGGCTGCTATTGGCACCTCGTAAGTAATAGACTGGGGAGAATTTACTGTCTAGAGTCTGCCCTGGATGTGACCAACCCATTTCATACTCCCATCAACCTTTTATTACTCAGCCATCTGGAAAATTAAAGTCTGGCTCTCATTCAAATCCTCATCCATTACCACCACCTACTCCGGGTGGGTTGGAGAGGAGATTCGTTAATGTGGATATAATCAGTCCTTCCTCATTCTTCAGCCTTCCTCTGCCGGATGGGATGTGTGTTGGTGCTAGAGCAGTTGTGCTGCTGCAGCCCGGCTGTTCCCAAGCAGCATGCAAAGTGCTGCAAGGCTTGGAGCATGTGGTTTTGTCACTTCTCGCGGCTGGTCTCAAAGCGCTCTCGTTGCAAAAGAGGAAAATGCAGTTGTTGTTACTGGAGAAAATGGTACCATGGGAGGTAAAATGACCTGCCTGCCTGCAAGGCCAGGGGAGCACAGGTGCCCTGCATCCCTGGGCAGAGCAGTCCCCCTGGAAAATGCTGTTTTCCAGGAGTAGTAGAATGTTATGTGTTTAAAATAACTTTGGTAAGTTCCTGCCTGCTTTCATAGCCAACTAAACTACTTATGAAAATATTACATATATTTGCATACCCAGGTTCAGACAGAAAAGAGGGACCTTCTGAATTTAGTGGGATTCTTGCTGAAACTGGTGCTCATTTTCTTTTGAGTCAGGGGTTTCACATCTCTGCTGTCCGGACTTTGCAGACAGCCTAGCTTATCCCTCTGACCGAGTGCTGGAAAAGCCAGAGATACCGAGGAGGATCATGGCTGAGGTAGTAAATTTGACACATTCAACACTGCCGCCAGATGAAGGGACCTGCATACGGGCAGGATGGGGTTATTCCCAGTGTGCACATCAAGAGTGCAGGTGTCCTCACCTCAGGGTACCGTGCCATCACTCTGTGGCTCTCCCCACTGCACTGCAGTGGGCAAGTGATATGTGTGGGTGTTACACCAAGCCTCGAGGCTGCCGTGCAGGAGCAGCCAGGACAGGGTGACTGAAGACCCAGTTTACAGGTTCTTGGCCTTCTTCTGGCTCTGCTGGTGGGCACAGTTCTCAATGGTCATGTCTGGTTGGTGAAAGTAGTTTGTTTTTGTTGCTTGCAGGTGGTTTCTGTACATGGTCTTTGTTTTCTTGCTGGGAGCCATTTGCACCCGTCAGTCCCTCCGCTACGACTTCATGATAGCAGAGAAGGTAACTTGTTCAAAAGATTCAGCGTGGTGTTATATAATGCGGCTTTCAGATTTCCTTTGGCATTGTTGAAGTCTTGAACTTCTCCCAAATCCTGAGCAATTTGGGTGCCCATCTCTCATTGATATTCGGGGGATTTTCCCATTGCAAATCCCATTGTACAATTGATTTGAATAGCCTTGCATTCACCAGCATATCCAATAATGCTGAATCTTGGCGTAATCACCCGGCAATAGCTTGAAGAGCTAAAATATGCTAATGTTGTCCAGTGATAAATGCTGTATCTTATTCAATGTATTCTTTCTCATTGGTGAAAGCTCAGACCAAATTGAAATCTCTAAAGAGCCACGCTGCTTATCTTTACTAAGTCAAGCGAAGCTTACGTTTTCATATCGAGCGGACTGTAATTGCAGTGTGAGCAGTAAGATTATTGAACTCGAGATGTTCCACGTTGGTGTATATAAATGAAGGAGTGTTGTAGTGTTACAGACAATGAACGTTACCATTACAGGCCTTTGAAAAGAGAGCAAAGATTTTTGTGTGTTGCTGTCTTACTTTAAATGGGATATGTAAGAGCTAATTTTACAATATTCAGCATTATACAAAACCATGGCCTTACAATATATAACTGTTTTCCTAATTAATTGGAGATGTTTTCCGTTAATTTTATTTATAATATGATTTTAATCTAAAATGTCAGTTTGAGACTTAGACTTCGTTTTCTCTCAAAGTAATTGTAGCCCTAGACTTCCTCCAGTCCCCAAAATAAGCTCCAGGTTATTGGTGGGGCTCCTATGACTTCCTGCTAAGGTTAAAAAAAAAAAAAAAAAAAAAATCTGTTTCAGGGAACAAAAAGAATGAGTCTATGTTCTTTAAGGCAATGCCTTTGTTATGTAAATGAGACAGAGTTAATGGATGAAAAGTACAGTAACGAGATGGCACTTATAACTGAACCAGCTGAAGAGAGATTTTTGAAGCTATGTTTTAAGTTCAAAACCCTCTGTAGGGAAAAAAAATGAAAAATCTCCCAGTAAGTGAATCTGGAGATATTTAGTTACGTTAAATAACAAACAACAAAAAAGCAAAATCAGTTTTCTCTTCCCTTTCTATGGTACAATCCATATACTCATGTGGTTTCTTTATTACACGTTGCTTTATATTTTAATGACTTTGTATGGGCAGAGAGAAGAAGAGGTCATTCATTATACATTGAACATGCAAACTCCCCGTTTTCATCAGTCACAGGTGAACGAGTGTTTAGTTGCTTTTCTGCCTCTCAATACTTGTTTGGCTTTTTAAACACAGAAATGAGATTCAGTAATTTCCCTTCTTAATGAACCAGAAGTGCCAATTTCTTACGAAGTATTCATATTCTCTGTGCTTAAAACCAACAGCAAAACCTTTCATCAGCCTCAGTGAAAGGGACTCTTCCCCTCTAACCCTGATTTGAATGTCAAGTAGTACATTTAAATGCAAGCATTTTTGGCAGCTAAACTAATATATGATGTATGGCACAATTGATTGTTTCTGTCAAGTATTTTTCAAACCAGGCCTGTACTGTAGGAGAGGGAAGGGAAGTTCTACTCGTAAGACTCCCACGTCCAGGGTCTGTCCATTTGTCTGATGGAAGCTGATACCTGCTAATCTTTCCCTTAAGTTTGTTCTGTCCCACAAGATAAAATTCCCAAGGCAAGTGGATTTTCATGGTGAAAAGAAGTGTGTATTTGAGTGGCAGCAGATTGGTACGGTTCTGAAACACGACATTAATTTTACATGTCTTCCCTGAGCAGCAAGTGTTTTCTGTCTCTTTACCCAGTCTCCTTTTTGCCACATGCTGATTTCATAGATAAGAAAAAGGCAGATGTATCTTCAATCATCTTTAGACATGTAAATTTGTGTAATTGCTGCTAATAAAGCATATGCCACCTGACTTCAACAGCAGCAGAAGCTCGGAGGATGCAGAAAATGGCAGCAGGTCCATTTAGATGTTATTTTCCATGAGGAGAAGGGCAGGAGTGGAGGTCATGAAGTGAGTGAAGGTTGAAGGGCCTGCACCGGGTGCTGTTCCCTGGCACCGTGTTGTGTGCACCTCCACCTGTGCTTGCAGCAGTTGACGCTGGGGACCCACGCAGTGGTACACCAGTCCTTGCTCCTGTTTGACAGACCCTGAGAGTGTTTTGTGTCCCCAGAGGGAGAAGAGGGATGCTTTCAACTCCATCTGAACTTGGCATTTCCCCTCCAGCTTGCCTCTCCCTGCAGTCTGGTGAAGGCTGATGTCAGCTCGGAGCTCCCCCAGGAGATGGTTGCACCCTCTCCCATCCCTGCCATCCCTCTGCTTGTGTGACGTTTGTAGGAACTTCCTACACTCAGACCTGTGTCAGACTGAGCTGAGATTAAGGAGCGTGTTCAAAAATCATTTGGAAACATCTGGCAAACATGGCGAAAACAAGTCTTCCCATGGAAAAATGAGCTAAAAGCCTGTTATTAGCAAACCAAGAGGAAAAACCCTTAAGTCTCTGTATAGACAACTTGTATTTTGGCCTGTAGAAGTTGCCCATAACTACAGGGTTCATGAGGACCTCCCTTTGCTCTCCTTGAGAAAGGTCAGAGCTATCAGGCTTCAGCTGAACTTCGCAGAGTCTGTGGGTGCTGGTGGCCGTGCCCGGCTCACAGCTTGCTGCTGCTGCAGCCCCGCCAGGTTTCCACGCCTGCAGGAGGTGCTACGTGGTCGCACGGGCAGCTCGAGGGGATGCTTACTACAAACTGGTAATAAAACCAGCCTTGGAGCACTGTGGCTTTAAAGAGTTTGAAGTTTCACATTGGCTGAAGGAAATTCTTTACTCGTTGAAGACAGGAAAATAAGGTCATTGTATTATATCCCTTGGAGCGTATTTTTTTTGAGATGCCATTTGTTTAAGTGGCAAGTTTGATTTGGTTTTACTGCAGATTTTCTTTCAGGATTGGTTTTCCCCTCTGGGACGCAGGGGTTTGTCTTCCTGTTTTGGATGGTTGGAAGCCTGGGTAGCTTTTCCTGTACGATGTGCTCTGTATATAAGTGATCTCTCCTGAAATAAACTCACTTCCAGTTACTTAAGTGGAATCTAATAGCTGCTGCTTTGCTGCAATTGCTCCGAGTGATAAAGAATTTCTTGGATATGAGCTTGTCAAATGGCTCTGTTGGTACAGGATGTTCGGTATTAAATTACTTCTATGGGGTAATTTTCCCGTATTAATTGCTTGTACATTATACCACAGACCAGTTAAATTGCTGCTTTCCCAGGGCTCGATCAGTTCGTTTTGCAATGTTACAAAATGCAGGGGGTTTCTGAATATATGTATTTAAAATCACTTGCAGGTCTTCGAAGAATGAAGTAATCAAATTTGCATCCTCTCTGCTTCCTCCAGGTATCCTTGGTGGGTTTCTTGTTTTTGCTAGGGCTGTACATCTCGTCCCTGGCCTCCTGCATGGGAGGGCTCTACGGAGCACCCAGAATCCTGCAGTGCATCGCCCAGGAGAACGTGGTCCCCATGCTTGCCTTTCTTGGACACGGGGTTAGTGATCCTTTCTCTGAAATTACTGTCAAAACCTAACCTGAGGGAAAACTGTTGATATAAGGAGGCAGTATTTCTGTGTGTCTGTGTGGCAGGATGAGATCTGTGCACCCCGTCTCAGCCATGCCCTGCCCCAGAGCTGTCAGTCCTGTCGCCGTGCCAGGACAGCCCTTCCTGGGCTGTGGGACCTCCTCCTTTTGGTCCTTTTCTTTTGAGATGTCTCCAGGAAAACAGCCACTTATGGTACAACTTTGCCTGTGATTTGTTTTTTGCAAACACCTGATCTAAGCCCATGCTGATCATAATCGTGACCCAAGGTACTTAGCTCTTCCGTGCCCTCCCTTTCAGGGCAGAGGCCTGAAGCTTTTGTCTAACCACTCTGGTCAGATGGATGCTAGCTGCCTCTTTATCTTCTTCTTTCCTTCACTTCCTCTTTGAAATCTTCCTACCTTCTTTGGTGACCTCAGAGCTGAGTACATCGCTAGTCCCAGTGCAGTGGATTCAGTTTGTGCACGCTGGAGAAGAGGACGTTTCTTTACAGGGTGAGGTGCCTTTTGGGCTCAATAAAAATAATAACAAGAGAGTAGATCTGAAAGGTTAATTTAGGGGGCTGCTAAGCTTTAGATATACTTCAAAACAAAGCCTTGCTTTGAATATGACAAGAGGCTTTTTCCCTGTCTCAGTCACTAATCCTCATTCACATGAGTTGTTCCCCTGAGAACAGTCAAAGTCCCAGTCACTAAGGATTGTGTAGTCTTGGGCTGTACGTTTAGAACAAAGTATTTCTTATGGACTTCCCTTTTTCTGAACAGGGAGAAAAAAAAATCCATTGCTCTAAATAACCTGCAGCATCTAACTGTCTGTACTGAGCAGCTGGGAAAATCTTAAGATGTTTTACTCCTTCAGAGCAGCTTATAAATACGGGAAAATATTTCACAATAGTAATATTTAAGATTGTTTTATAAGTATAATTATCTCCTCTATGTCATTTTGTATTTCTCAAAGCAATTCTTGAAAATTAAAGTCAAGATAATAGTAATAAATATAGGAGAATCAGGAATGGTAACAACAGCAAAAACTTCCAGCGACTGAGGATAGTTGTCAGGCAATCCCAGAACAGACTGTTCTCCATGTGGCAACACTTGCCAAATTGTCAGTGATTTAGCCCTAGGACTGCAAAGTTGATTCCCTTTCTTCTCTGGTTTTCTGTCTTTCTGTAATATTTTCTCCTCTGAACTCTGTCTAGGCAGAGTGCCACAGTGGAAGTGCTCAAAAAGAGGTGAGATGTTAAAGCCAGATCACTTTACCTGTTCCTTCTCTCTGCCACCTTGAAAATTGTCTAGATTTGGTTCATGGAGAGTTAATAAATGTAATTTGCCCTTAACAATCTGTTCCACATCAGTTCTTCTTTTCCATGGTTTAGGAAAGTGTTGTAGTCAACATAACCCCAGCTAATGTGAAGGACACTATTGTTTTCTGTAGTGTTAAACCTAAGCCAGAGGCATCCTGAGATTGTACCATCTGTTCCCTATCTCACTAAGTCTTTCTAATACCTAAGATGTTTTCTGAGAACCATGTTCACTTATCCCTGAGACATATTTCTCATTTCATTGTGAAAAGGCGTAAGGTCCAGAACCAGTCCCCTTTTCTATTAATAAGTGTGGAGGAAATAGAAATAGTTTCCATTTGAGCTGTGTGTTTATTGGAGAAGCACGTGCAGTAAATGAAAACGTAGAATGGAAAATGTTCCCTGTCTCGTGCTGGTGTTGGTGTGAGGGGGCTGTAAGAGCACCTTCCCAGCACGTTGCTGAAGTGCATCCCTCAGCTGCCACACTGCTGGCAGAACTCCGTGTTGTGCCAAGATTACTTAAAGCATTTCCTTTTGATCCTTTTCAGAACCGAAGCTTGTTCTTAAGGGACATTGCCATGGTTTCAATTTCTACCTGTCTTTAGAAAGTCCTTGGAGGTGAGGAGTACGGGACAAACCCCGATCCCAAAAAGGCCTTGGCAGGGGCTCTGATGGACACTTAGCATCGTTTCGTCTGACTCTCTAGCAATGACTGAGAAAGGGCACATTAGACTTAGGGTTAAAATTTGTGAGCTGATGGCTTAGTCTCCCTGAATGTGCTTTGCTTTGTCTCTCTCTCATTGTCTCCCTACCCTAACCCTACCCCACAGGAGAAGAACAAGCTGTGTTTCTCCTGGTTGCCTGCCTTTCTGACCGATGCCTGGTGTTGCTGGTGCCCCCAGCGTCCTTTAGCTGCTAAACCTTTCTGCTGCTTTCCTTGTGGTGCTGGGCTGATGTAGCTTTGGTAGAAGGAAGGAGGAGATGTCAAGTACAGAGTCCCAGCAGATCATGGATTTAGCTCAGCCTTGAGTCAGGGCAGGGCCTGAAGCTACTGATACAAAAATGGCACAAAAATACAAAAATTAGAAATGAACAGTTAACTCTAATTAACACGTTTTGTTGCCAGAACACAGCCCAGACTTCCCATAGGCCCCACATGTCTCTCTGAAGGTTTATTGCTGCTTTAATGACATACTCTGAGATACAGAGTGAGACTTGATGAATTTTTCCAAGACAAAGATTGAGTGAGGATCAGAGGTGAGGTGGGAACTCAGCAGCTTGTGGCTTCCAGTCTGTTCTTTAATTTATTAAGCCAATGGGCCTCTGCTTGTGTGCATGGGGGTGTGTATTTCATGACTATGCATGTACCTGCAGACTGCCGGGGTAACCATTCTTTACAGCTGAGCCACCAGGGACCCTCATGGCAAAGCTCACAAGTATTAATTTAAATATGTTTCTTTTATTTATGTAATAGAAAGGACCCAACAGGACTCCAGTGGCTGCGATTTGCTTAACAAGTCTCATTACCATGGCTTTTGTCTTCATTGGGCAAGTGAACGTTCTTGCTCCGATAGTGACCATCAACTTCATGTTGACGTATATTGCTGTTGACTATTCCTATTTCTCAATCTCTTTGTGCTACGATGATCAGCAAAAAGCTGGCAAGACACAAGTGGAAAACACTAAGCCTCACTCTTCCCAACCTTTGATTTTCAACAAGCCCTCCAGCCACGCATCAGATGGAGTAATTCAAAGCAGATCGAATGGCACCTTGCTGGAATTCACAAAAGACATGGACCAGCTTTTTAAACCATTTCGTAACGAGCCAAGTGCTAGCAAAAAAGGAGCCGAGAGTTTAACCCAAAAGGTCAAACAGAAAAAGGTGAAGAAGCCAGCCAAGCAAACGTTACAAGACAGCTTTCTTCTGGATCTCGATCATGATGCTCCTCCAGCTCAGTATGGCTGGGATGAGACTGCAGAGTCCCACCATGAAAGCTGGCAGGACCTTGCTGAGCAGGGCCACCAGCTGGAGGTGGGTCCGTACTGGTCGCCTGCTGCGGACACCCAGGGGACACCTGAGCTGCTGGAGCAGGGGGAGCAGCTCCGCAGCCAGGCGCTGGCGCTCTGCAGCCAGAAGGTGGAAGGTGAGTGTGTAGAAGATGGGCATCTTCATGCTCGCAGGGAATTATCTACAATCTTAGTCCTCCTGGCGCTTTGCTGGAGGCAGGCGAGAAACTAGCTTTATACGGGGCTGTCATTAAGTGATTCATAGCAATAATATCTTTTATTACAGGTGAGGGTAGAGTTCATCATAATGAATCACGGGAGAAGTTCCAATGTAATTTCCCGTGGAAGATTAATCACAGGAAAGCAGGCAGGACTGTATTTAGTGTAGGGCTGTTTACTGCATACTCATTATTCTACAAATGCAATCTTAACACTGTACATTAAAAACATTTTGAGTGTTATCTTGGGCCTTATTTCACTATGATGTGGAGTAGGAGGGATGGAGCCTTGGGAGACTAAAACTCTGGCTGTGGAAATGAGATGATCCCTATGCTGCAGGTGGAGGCTGTAATTTGTCATCCGCAGCTAGGAATCTGAATTTATTTCATTGGCAATATGGGTGTTTTGCCACAGAGGTTGTTGTCTCAGATCTGTAGTCTTCTATCAACATTAGTCAATTAAGCTTCATAAACCCATGTGAGGGAGAAAAGAATTGTTTCTCTTCTTTTACAAACATGGAAACTGTGCCTCAGTTTCCATCATAGGCAATGACATCTGTGAGGCCTAAAGATAGACTCAGTACCAAAGTTGTAAATTTTTTTTTTCTTGATCGCCTTTTCTGCTTTCATTTTAGAAGTTTTAGTTAAATTGTGCCATGCCCAACTGTCAGCTAGAATTTCTGGTTTGGTTTTTGGCAAAGTAGAAAGAGACCAATGCTTCAGCTCATTTTTAACATTTTTTTTCCTTTTCTCCTTTAGAATCATCTGTAAGGCAACAAAATCTAGAACTGGGAATTCAGCAAATTCCAGAATCATTCTACTCCCGATTCTGCAATCACTGGGTTTCCTTTGCTGGTGTAAGTAATTTTCTTTTATTTTGAGCACTGGTTTGTGACTGCCGAAAATGGAAGGAAATTCATCACTTAGTGTAAATACGCTCTAGTACTTTCAAATGGCTTTTGTTTCTGGTATCCCAGGAGGTCACCTGAACTAAATACTTCAGAGACCACAGGCCCAGCGGTTCAATTTAAGAGAAAGGTAGATGACATTATTTAAAACAACAACAGCAATAAATAAACAAACTCCAACATCCTAGAACTTTTCTAGAATTAAACATACGTGGCTCGTTGGGAAAAAATCACCGTGTCCCTCTTTTCGCTATGAATCAAACAGCCTGCTTTTTCTTGCCATGGAATGGACTGAGACATCAGCTTCAAAGATGTGTTATTTTTATATATGAAACAGTTTCTGCGAGCTCGGGGTGGGGTTTCATTAGCACTGAACTCCTGATCAGAGCAGCCTGGCTGTGAAATTCCACATTTTGAGGGAGGAAAGTGGAGCATTCCTCCAGCATGTTACTTTAAAGAATAAATAACTTTTAAATAGCTTGTTCCTTAAGCCACTGAAGAGTTTAAGACATTTAAATTCTTCTTGGGAAGATGGATTAATGGGCAGATGACAGGAAAAGGGTCAGATATGGATAATGAGTGAACCATCTGGCTTTGCTGCATGGATGGGGATTTAATAGCTGTACGTAAAACATAACAAACACCCTTGAACAACATACTGAACCCTTCTAATTTAATCCTCAGATAGAGTTTGACACCTACTTTTCAAATTTGCTGCTCTGGCTGCCAGCAGCCAACTACTGGAGAAAGGTCTTGCCAGACAGTGGCGCGGTGGGTGGGATGGATGCTGGAGGCTCCTCTCTAGTGATGACGTCTCTAGGAGGTTGCAAGCTAATGCTTTCTCTGGGCTCAGTAACTATTGGGGCCCCCGAGTGCTTGTCATCGTAGGGTTCAGAGCGGTCAGCTCTGCCTTCGTGGGGGAATTGGCATAAAGAGATGACTGATGTGCTTGTTAAAGCAGATTTGGTTTTCTGTCAATAGTCAGACTTGGGATGAGTTTGCAACAGAGCTGAGGAGGTATCAACAATGCAAAATAAAATTGCAGAAGAAAAATCAGATACACTTGTTCATCCAGGCTCCTTTCTCCTCTGCCTTGTCTTCAGGCTTCACCAGCCACGTCAGCCGTGACTGCTTTAGCTCTTACGTGTTGTCCCTTGTCTGTGCCTAGCCTGATCTGTGAAGATGCTGCTTCTGCCCCTACTCATATGCCCCTTGAGCTACTTCTAACCCTGCAAGCTGGTGAGGCTCCAGATACAGCTTCATGCTCCCAAATAATGACCCGTTTGGCTGATGCAGCTGGGAGCTCCCCGTGGGCTAGCTAACACTTCCATGTCCTACAGCCGGTGTATGTTTGAGTAGCTCAAGCAAAAACTGCCTCTAGGACCTGAGGCAGCTCACTAAAAGCTACCTGCATGCTGCTGAAGGTGACAGCGCAAGCCTGTGCCGTCCCTTGTTTATGACTGAGACCAAATGAGGCTCCGTATAGCACGGGGAACTCCTTGCAGGGAAACCTCAGCCATGCCATACCCAAATCTTTTCTGGTAACGCTAGATAGAAATACTTCATGTGTGGCCAAAAGCCACTCGCCATAGAGTGCTCTGGAGGCAGGAGATGACGTGGTTCCCCCAGGGACCTGCACCACAGTCCTCAGCTGCTGATGCCCAGGAAGGTCCATCCACCCATGTGGTTGTGGCTGCTGTCGTTCTTCCCGTGGGCTGGGTGTGGGCTGTGCAGTAGATCTCGTGCAAGGAGAACCTTGGCTCTGTCCCCATCATGGGGCGTTGTTAAGAGGCAGACACCTCAACAGAAACACTCATCAGGGTAAAGCTGAGTGTCTGCATCCCAGGTCTAGACAGTGCACAGCTCTTACACAGCACTCCTGAGAGGGCCTAAGAAAGATGGAGGTGCAGAGATGCCATCAAAGCACTGGTTTTACATGAATGTGAAACACGAGGTTCAGCATTTCTAGCACTAAATAAATAAAAATGCAGTTACTGATGCTCTCATAACAGCTTGAGAACCCCAGTACTGCCTCACTTATTAACGAGGTTTTATTGGAGTTGCAAACCATGCTCAGATTGCAAGATTCAAGAATAAATTGCTGAAACCATGTGAAGCTGCGTGTGAAGGTGGGTAGTCCTCCTTGGGCACATGCTGCCAGCTCTCCCATGGGCCAGAGCAAAAGATGATCAGAGCTTCTCTGGACTTTGCAGAACAGCAGTCAGATTGACAGCAGTATACCACCTCACTCTGGAGCAACCCTAAACCTTGTCTTTTCAACAGGCAATCGTGTCCCTCATCATAATGTTTGTCATTCAGTGGATCTACACCCTTGTCAGCCTGGGAGCAGCAGTTATTCTGTATTTCTACATTGGCCAAGTGAGTCCAGGACTCCCCCTGGGTGGGTAATTTTTTTCTGTGTTATTAAATCTGCTTAAAAATTCATTAAGCTTTAATTTAACTTAATTAGGAATTTTGATGCTTGTGTTTAATATGCAGGTGGCACAGTGAGTGGTGAGATTTGATTTCTTTGGTAGTTTCAATGCATTTTATGTCTGGCTCTTTAATATTTGATTCCAACTGTAACTAGCATTAGCTTGATAGTTTGCACATTGTGCTTGCGTTTCGGCTGTACTGTACTTTAAATGGCAAAAGCAGATACTGAGACTTAACAGGGATGGCAGATTGCAAAAGTATCGTGGCAATGAGAACAATCTGTTGTAAAAAATCTGTTGTAAATACATTTTAATAAATTTAATTAATCGGTCTAAAACCACCTGAGAAAACTTTAATGAAAACAGGAATTATGACAAGTATCTCATTAAATCTCAGCATTCATAACTGCAAAACAAGAGAGCCTTTTGATTCCAGATCTAAACAGGTTGAATATGTTAGGAACGTAATCTGGGAAAATACTCTTAGGCAAAGGGCTTTATAAAGGTCTGTGCATGTGATGGGCTTAAACAAGTTCAAAATTAAATATTGAAGCACATTGAAAAAGCAGCTCATAATTGCATACCCCTTGTTACGGAGGCAGGAGAGGTTTGCCTTGGTCTGCTTCTGAAGGGAGAGGGTGATAAACACACAGTAGGTGCCTGCTTACGTCCATATGCATACATGTGTATGTAGGTGTATAACGCATACGTACCTGCATGCATGGATGTGCAATGTTTTGTTCGGCACCTGTGAAAACCTAGATGAGAGAAGTCAAAAGAACCTGAGTTTGTGTCTTTTAAACAATGCAGAGGTAGCCACCCGTGTTTATTTAGAAAAAAGGTTATTAGGCATTAGGGAAGTAGGTAACAGATTTCAGAAACCCATGCTGTGAGAAAGCAAAAATTGGTTGTCATTCAGGAACTATCGATGTATCACTCACCAATCTTTCTACTACAACTGATTTCTGTTTTATTTATCTGTATGGGATGGTGGAAAAGAGTTGCTGTGAGCAATCTGAGTTAGCGTAAGATGTCCCTGCTCTTGGCAGGGGAGTTGGACCAGACGATCCTTACAAGTCCCTTCCAACCCACACTGTTCTGTGACTCTGTGAATTAGTTTTTCCTGCTTGCCATTTTGTATCTTTTGAAATACGTAAGTTTTACTTTAACAAACTTTTTGTACTGCCCCTAAATACTAAACAAAACACAAATAGTGTCTTCAGGCCTTGGGGTTTTCTTTGCCTTTGCTTACTCACTGTTATATCTTTGTTATTTTCTTTTGAAATATTTCCAAAAATGACTTTAAAAAGAATTTCTCAGTGTGTGATTATGGAAGGTGACTTGAGAAATGACAAAAGTAAACATTTTTGTCTTGGTTTGCTTTGCACATGCGTTCCCATGCATACTGTAGAACAGCACATGGCAAAGAAGTTAAAAATGAACATGCAAACTTCAGCCTGATTTTTATTTGGTTGTGAGTGAAAATTATTTTTGCAGTCACACCACATCAAATGACCCATTTTGTTCTTCAAAAGACTGCGTGACCGTTCTCTACAGAGAAGTTGAGACAGTGTCTTGAGAGATGCTCTGAAGTAAGGACTAGAGGAAAACCTCAGGAGCAGTGGCTCTGCCACAGGAATGCTCCATGATTTTGATGGGTCCCTCCTCCTCCCTCTTTCCCTCCAACAGCCTAAAAAAAAATCCAGCAGTTGTTGCTGGGTCTCTGCTCTCCTCCCTATCCCTCACCACAGACTTTGGGGGCTGCTTTTGCTGCACTTGTCTGCTCCTGCAGTTAGCCAGTGCAGGAAATTAACCCTACAAAGAAATCCCAAAATAAACCTTGGTGTCGTTTTAATAAGTTAAACCAGCTCTCCGTGGGGACATCCAAGAGGAAGCAGTGAGACCACGGCCACCGTGGCTTGGGTCAGCTGAGCAGCTCTTTCAGTCTCCCCATCCCTGCAGTGGGAATGGTCTTTGCAGTCTAAGGAGGAGAAGGTGCTGCAGCTGGTATCTTTGCTTTGGCCACCACTTTGCTGGTATTTTAACAAGCTGTCAGTCTGGGAAGGAATAGCTGTTCTCCATATGAACTTTGGGTTAGATTCTCGGCAATCATTTAAAAGCCACAGCGAGTGGGAAGACTTCAGAATTGTTCTCACAATTGCTAAATCTTTGTGTACTGAAAGCTAGTAACAAACATGTCAGTTTGGGATTTTATGCAAAAATTCAATGGTGAAATGCTGTTACGAGGGAATTAGCAACATACTGACTTTTCATGCCTCTTCTTTGTAGGAGCAGCAGCGAATTTCAGTTTGTTCAGCTGGATTAAGTCGGCTTTGATCACCTCATGCAGGTTGGTACCAGTCACTTGGCAGAGATCGAGGCAGTGCTCCTTGTTCCCACTAATGTGCATGGAAAGAGTTGACCTGCTTCGTACCTCAAGCAGTCTGTCTGGCCCTTCTTGGGGACCTCAAGTTCTTAGTTAAAGGCAAATAGGGCTGTTGGCTCCAGTTAGCCCAGTGCTGACGTAGCCCAGTGGCTGCTGAAGCTTTCTTGATCTTACTGTCCAAACCCCAAAGGTCTGTGCTCAACCTTGGAGGCTCAGCTTGAACTGAAAAACGTGGTAGTAAATGAGGAGTGGGAGACTCCAGCTCTTCCACCCACGGCAGGTGGTGAACTGCTGTGGTGGTGGTGGAACAGGTACGCATGTGCCAGCTGGGCTGGAGTTTCAGAGGGGAAATTTGGGGGGAAGCAGCAATAGCTGCAGAAGCAAATAAAATAAACAAGGTCTTCAGTGAAGGAACCATTCAGTATCAAGTTTGTATGGGATTGCAGCAGAAAATATCTTGGTGTTTTCCTTCTCAGAAGGCCTCAGGGTTTTTGTTTGGTTGGATATTAACTGGTTTCATTAATTTATTTTGATCCTATTAATTATTAATTCTGTCGTGGTTGGGTTTCCCATGGCGGGTAATGACCATCCGTACTGCTGTACAGAGCAGTGGGATTTGGGGTTCCTAATCTGTTTGTCTGTTTTTCTATTGCAGTGGGGGAGCACTGTAGTAAAGACCGCATAACATAAGCTGCCAGGCATTAGGTGTGCAAATTTGGTGGCTTCTTTAAAATAAATGAAGGTCCAGGCACTTAGGCACGTTGGCACATGTGTATGCCTGCCTTGCAAGCTCCTGTCTCTGCCCACAGTCCCTATAATATGGCTACATGCCTTTTGTGGCAGAGGTGGCTCAGGAGAGTGGCCAGAGGTGATGGGACCTCTCTTAGATCCCCATGGAAGGTCCATGGCATGGCTGAGAACAGACACGTCAGGTCTCCTGCATCACTATCCATCACTGCCTCTACCAGACCAGTGGATTTCCCCAAGTGTCTGGGGCTGCCTTGAAGACCCACCTGTCCTGCAAACCTTTTTTTCTGTGAATAGCTTCGTTCACACAGCTGCGGCTGCCTCTCATGGCAGCTGCATAAAGCTGCACACTTCTCCGTTAGCAGGATGAGAGCCCAAGGCAGACAAGCTACACAGAACAGGAGGAGCGAGGGGGTGTCAAGGGTGTGCTCTATGCTTTGTGCGTGTCTCATCTGGAATAAGGGGTTGCCCCCTCCTTTCTCCCCCTCACTCACCATGTCTGCTGCACTCCTAACACGAGCCAAAGCCAGGGGTGAGGAGGAGAACAGGACGCACGGGGCCGTGCTGGAAGTGCTGCCAGAATTACTCATTGCACGGTGAGTCAGACCCTGCTGCTTTGTGTCCCAGGCATTTAGCTGTCCTGTTCCGCCTCGGTGTACAGCCGCATCCACTGCCTGTAATTTTGCCTTGTTGCAGCTATGATGATGGAGCAGTTTTTCCTCCCGGTTGCCCCTCGGCACTTCTCAACTCTGCCTGTTGTCAGATGCTCCCCGTGGGAGGCTGGTTAACTTCACAGACAGCTGCCATGTGTGGCTGGGAGTAGGAAAGATGAAGCTAGCCCTTCTGGAGAGGCAGCCCTCGTGCTTCTCGTGGGCAGAGGTGTTACTGGTGCCGGGCGTTTTGTCCTGCAGGTTATCTGGCAGGCACAGGCCTCAGCACTTTGATCAGTGCAATCGATGAGGAGAGGCTCTGCCAAGGAGGATGGAGTGAGGAACTGGCAGCAGCCCAAGATGGAGACTGATCTGACTTCTCTCTCCCCTAAGACTGCAATCTCTGAGCCAGCCAGCTTGGTAACCTCATCCTAATGCCAGGGATACTGCTCATGCTGGCACGGACACAGTTTTGGCTCTGCTTGGGGGCTGGGTGGGTTGTTTTGAAGCCCACCTTTGCTGCGCTGCAAGAAATTGCATTGAAATCACTTGCACGTTTTTCCTCAGCCACAATTTCTTGAAATCCAAGCAAGACATGTTAATGAATTTGAGGTAAAGAAGTCATTGCATTAGAGTGCAAGAGCACTGAAAGCAACCAAGGATCCTTGGCACCTCAAAGAGGGCTGAGTCAGTGTTATAATGTCCTCCAGTTTTGATTTGCAAGTGTGCAGTAAGGTTTTCTTAAAGTTGGCCTCCAGGAAAAAGAAACTGCAGGAAAGTCTCCTCTTTTATTTAAAAGAGGAAAAGAGTTTCCAGCCTGGTCTCAAAAGTAATTGAAATGTACACGAAAGCTTAGGAAACTATAAGAAGGATATTTTTCATTAGCAGTAGTTCGTGCTCCTTCTTTTCCTGCACCATCTGGAAACTGGCATAGCCAATGTTTGGAGCAATTCCAAAGAGGAAATGTATTTGCTAAGAAAATGTATATTTTCCAGTGTTTATGAGGGACGAGGTTGAAGTATAGTTTTTGCATGCCTTCTAGGAAAGTGAATGCAGATTAACTCTATGCCTTCCGAGGGCAATGCAGCCCCTTCTCCAAGCGCCCTGCCGCAGGCACGTTTTTCCTTGGCCCAGCCGGGCGCGTGGCTGCTAACGGCAAGCAGCAGGTCATGCCTCTGCTTCTGTGTTTGCAGGAGAAGGCCATCTCCAAAGGAGCAGATCGTTGTGACACCGGCCTTTGCGACAGTTGGCATGGAGACCACGCAGCTCACCGAGGAGAACGCAGACTTTGCCTCTCGAGACCGCTATCACCAGTCCTCCCTTATCAGCAGAGAAGAGTTTGTGAATCAGTTTCAGTAAAGGGGGAGGACAGAAAAAACACCAAGCTGTCGTTTCTGAAAGGGCTGATAAGTGCTAGTCACTGCCACGGGGCCTTGTGAAATACTTGAATGTATATGGAAAGGATGTGAATAGTTATTTACATATTCAAGGCTTCTTTGTTTATGCAAACTACAGCATGACCAGGTTTCAAATCTTATCCAAAATGGAGGGGGATAAAACCAACACGCAAATGAAAGGGCCGATCCAGTGAAGTGATGAGTTACTGAGAATGATATAATCCTTTTAAAGAATTCAATTATAAGCACTACTGAGCTCTGAATACTGTCGCTGCTGTAAAAGCTTACAACACCCAATTTCAGACGTCCTCTGGGGGAGCAGGGCAGCAGTGTGCATTGTATTTGCAAGCAGTGACCTCAGATGCAGGAGCCGAGTGCCCGGTCCCAGCTGTGCCACCGATGGATGCGACCTTCCAGGTCAATTCACTTCTCCTCCCAGTGTGAATTTGCCTGCTTGTGATACAGCAATTTTCTACCTCAGCGTTTCAATTACCAAGGTCTTAGAAAGTACTTTAAGGTGTTAGACAATAGGCCAGAACCAGTGGCAAGTGCAAGAGGATTATGAAATATATTCATAACTGGAATCGAACCTGCGCGTTTATATGCAGTAATGCAGTATAATGTACTCTTCTCTACTGTGAAACCATGAAGTGATGCCTTAGCATCTTTTCATAGTGGCTTCCCACATCCTTTCTGAAACAAGAACCAAGACCTAAAATCAAAGCTATCTCCAAATAGAGCATCTCTTGGATAAAAGGAGAGATGATTCAGAAGTGCCTTAACAAAATGCATTTTGCTAATTCTGCTTCAAGCTCATCCTGTACTGAGCTTTATAGATGTATGCACCTAAGTAAAAGGAGGGGGAAATCACTGCCTCTCACTTCCTGTAATCTCTGATCATTTCAGCCATTAAATTATTTATTTCTTCTTCTGTGCAATAAAAACTTGAGACAGCAGAAACTCCTCTCTGTGCTAGCTGTGGGCACGTTCAGTGCCTCTGAATACCAGGGCTGTGCCCCAGCGTTGGGGACACTCTGTCCCACTTTGTGGTCTCATCTGCTCTGGCTTTGGCTCTCCAGGTTTCTTAGAAAGGGGACCAAGGGAGACTTTCAGCTGAGATGAAGAAGAGAGCGATCCTGCAACACTGCAGAAAGCATATTCATTTTACTAGGTTGCAGGCATTTCATTAAATATCTGTAACCTTGTCTTTATTATGTCAATAGAAGCAAGCGGAAAATGGTGGCCAATGCTGAGCCACCTCACGTCATTCTCTGTTGGGAGCCGTCCTGTCAGGATTTCTTGCTGTCTTTTTGTGTTGGATTTCCAAACGGTGTGGATCTGCTGTTTAGATGTGCTGAAGCTTCCCCCAGGTCCGCTGGGGCCACCTGTGTGCTCAGGAGAGCCCTTCCCATTCTCACAGCATCAAGACAGCTCTCGCAGTGCTGAATTAAGAGAAGAAATAAATAGCAAAGGCACAGGACTGAGTTTGGGGATGTCTGTGCTGGTACACGGTAGGCAGAATTACAGATTCTTCCCTGAAGACAAATCTGAGAAACTTTGCTGGTGCTTTGCTCTTATCAGTCCAAAGCGTGGCAAGATAACAGTCAATTTTTATTGTCAGCTATTAAGATCAAATTAACTTATCTTTGACCTTGGCAGTTGCTGCTGTTGTGCAAGCTTTCAGACTCTGCTTGGAGCTGATCCACCTCGCTGAGAAGCCGCATCGTGCTGCGCTGTCTCCTGCTAGCGTTTGATACGCGACCGCAGCGCCAGGGCTGTGAGCCCTCGTGTTTCGCGGAGCCACCCCTGTGTGAGCACTGCGGGGTGCCTGCCCTCCCCAGCACGAGCTTGCCCAGCCCTGCAGCCTCAGGAGCACAGCTTAAACTCGAGGAAACCCCAGAGCCCAGCACGAAGTGATTAATGGGTAGAAATCCCCACGTTAACCTCGTTAGCTCCCACACAATTTAGTTCCCTTCTTAACGCCAGGCAGTACTTGGGAGACCTGGGGAGGGAAGAAAGCAAGTACTGTGTTCACCAGGCCCCACAGGGGAGCTGTGCTGGGGAATGCATGTGTCTGACACTGTGCTTCCTGCTCTTCCCCAAAACCAGCGACACAAACAGCTCCTCCCTTTGGCTACCGGGATTTTGGCCAGCCCTCTCAGGACAATGCCCGCAGCTTTGCTTGCGGCCCTGTGGATGCTCGAGGCACCTGCAACTATGTGTCTGCCAAACACCTTGTGTCTGGGTTTTCTGGGCTTTAGGCTCCACGTGCTGCTCCTGGAGAAGCTTTCCCCAAAGCATCCACCCCTCCTGGCATCACCAGCATGGCAGGTACCAGGTCCTGCGCCATGCTGGAAGACCGGCACTTGGTCTTTTCCTCCCGTTGGGCCTGCAGGAGGGGAATGCGTCGTGTGGGGCTGGTTTCCTCGCTGCCACTGCGTGTTGTAAGTAGAGCAACTTTCCTTTTCAGTGCTCGAGAAAGGAACGCGCTCGTCTTTCTCAGGGCGTTAGCTTTGACGTAGTTAACAGTGACGGTGGAGGGAAGGCGTGTTTCAGGAGCCACCGCCTCTGAAGGGTTGGGGATAACGGTGTTTGGAGCAGTCTGACCTGCTTTCTCGCACATCCTGTGCTTTTGAAAAGCCAATGATAGTCGAAAATCAAGCTTGTGCTTTATTTTCTTCCCAACCGCTGACTTAATCCTGACAAGGCCTGTGGTTTGGGGTACCCTGATCAACCTCAGAGCAACCGTATTTGGGGTTTCTGGCTGGTCCGTCCTCCTGTAACCCCACAGACTCGTCCACTTCTGAGGCTGGATGAGTTCAGACCCTGCTGGCATGCAGGTCTTTGCGTATCAAGGAAACTTTTCTGGGAGGAGAGAAAGACTAGTTGCATTGCAGATCATCGGGGTGCGTTGTCAAAAATGTCTGTAGCTTTTGTAGCACTCTAAAGATGCATGAAATCAGGGATAGCAATTTGTCAGCTTAACATTTAGTGGTTGAAGGGAAGTAATGTGGGTGGGAATTCCCACTGTGAGTGGGAAGTGTTCCTTCTGCCCACCTGGGAGCCAAACTGTGGCTCTGGCTGCTGCAGCTTTAGTGAGGACTCAGCATCCCTGAAGGTCGGTTTGGGGCCCAGCTCTGAGCCTTATCTGTCCACTACAAGTTGCAGTTTGGTTAACGTCCTTATGAAAAGATCCTTCTATCTTTTTAGCCGTGTGAGCTTTGTTATCATGTACAATCTACTTTCCTTGGAGTTCATGGAATTGTTTTTAAGAAACGAGGATGTTTAGCGATGGGGCAGGGAGGGAGGACGTTTGTTTTTGAGAGATATGTGGATGTAAAAGGGCCTTTTTTTTTTTTAAGGCTTCAACTGTAGGTTGCTAGATCGAGTTTTGACAGGTTCATTTGCAGAAGATATAAGCACAGACGGTAGGATAAATATTTTATTATTTGCCTTGCAGTCTCGCCTAGAAGCTCATGCTGTGTTTGTGATGCCGCAACATTAACAAGTGTCCAGAAATCAGAATCTTCTGCCTCAAAACACTTGCAACACAAATAGGGTTGAGAATGGGCAGGAGGAAAGCCAAGTTTCATTGTGATATTGGCGTTAAACGAGAGCTGCTTTGTATAAGTTGCCATCACCCCCTAAGGTCTGTCTGTGTCCCCCATCAGGAGTCTGCTCTGGGAGAGCCAAACCCCTTAAATCCAGAGCTTAACCCACATCCATATTTCTTTTTTCTCCCCTCGTGGCTCTCTCTCTTGGTCAGCTTTGGGTTTCCTTGGATGTTCTTTGGTGTGTATGTTGGCCAAAAAGTCTCACAGCTGGGATGGTCGCTTGTTCCTAGCAGGTAACAGTGATCACAGAAGCAGCATGACAAAATGTGCTGAACAAAGGACAATTCCGTGCGTGGGCTAATGCAGGAACAGGCTCTGTGCGAGAGTGAGGCGGTGCGTTCTCACCCCTGCCTTTCTGGTTCAGGCAGGCACAGTTTTGTGCGGCATCATACCTACACCTGTAAGGCTGGACGAGATGTGCTGAATCACAGCAGCCAGCTTAGGGATGTCATTTAAATCAGCGGGAAAATGAGGTTATTTGAATTACTGCCTTTGTCTGGTGAATTCTAGAAAGGGTAATTACTGCAATAAACGAGAGAAAATTAAAAGATTATAGTCAACCTGTAAATCTGGTAACTCCGTATAAAACAGGACCGCAGTGAACTTACATTCTGACTTCACAGTGCTGAGACCTAGATCTGGTGTAATGGTATTTAAACCCGAGACAAGGCGAGACCTCTGGGTAAAAGCCCTAAAAGCTGTGGGTGAGAGGCTCTGGCAGCCAACTGCGGGCTGGAAACACAGAGCCCTAAAGCTGTGGGGTGCAACAAAAGCTCCTTCCCTTTCTGCCCCTCGTGGCTTTGGGATTTGCCCGGATTTGAGAGGTTTGTGAGCAGAAGCCTTGGTGCCGCTCGGCAGAACCCGGTGGTACAGGAGTGCACCTGTAGCTTTATGGGATCCAAATGCTGCTCGTGAACCTTGGCAGCTGCAGCAGCTTCTTGGATCACGGCAGTGCTGCTGTGCAGGGCTTTTGGAAGGGCTGGGTTGTTCCTGATGCGCTCCAAACCAGAGCTGGCTGAAAAGGGTCCTGAAAGAAATAAATCAGAGGTTTAGAGTTGCTTCTTACCAGATAGATTGAAATGGCTGACTTTTTTTTTTTCTTTTCCAGAAAATATTGGGTTTATTTCCAACAATGGGATTCAAAAGGCAACATTTTGGATCCAGTGGCTTTATTTTGTTGTGCATTTTTCTGTGAGGGATGAAAAGAGAGCACAAGACCCGTATCCATCCTGACCTCCAAATGTCAAGTATCTGGAATGAGCTGCTTGCAAGGGAGGTACAAGTCAGGCATTTCTTGTAAAAATAAATCAATCAAACACCACTATCCCCAGAATTTCAAGAAAAATGTTCAGGTGCTAAGTGCCTTTTGGATGATTGGGATCCATTAACGGATGGCTTACAGCATCGAGAGGAGGCTGCGAAGGTAATTAATTGCTTGGTTAGGAACTGTCTGTCTACTTTGGAAACTCAGGACTTTTAATAACAAATTCCAGGAGTAGAAAATATTCACTTTGTACCTTAATTCATCATCAGCTTAAAACTTGTCTGAGGTTTATGAGCCTGATCCAAGTTTTAGACAGATCTGGGCTGCGTTTCAAGCGAGCTGCAGGAGTTTCATGGTGTTGGCTGGGGCTGTGAAGGGTTCCTATAGAACTGACGAGAAGTGACCAGTGAGCGTAATCCTTACGAGGTGTTATGGAGATGCCTCTTCTGTAGAAACTCCTGTGTTTTTTAGTGATTTCAGGCCGAAACAATGCAGAACCTGGTGAATTGGGCTGTGTGCCTCCAGCCCCTCAGACTGGAACATGGAAATCAAGGTGAAACAAAAACAAACTGGTTTTCCTCCCCCAGAGTAGGGTGAGGGGTGGGATTCAATTAATCAGCTTTTACTATCAATCATGTTTTATATAGTAATGTTACAGGCTTCCTGTGTTGCTGTTATTCTTTTTAAACTCTTTTTTGAGTTGAATGTGCTGCTTTTGGATGGAAGCATTGAGTGTATTTATACATAATTTGGGGAGACTTTTAGGTCACGGCTTCTTTCAGGAGGCATTGTTTGACATCAGGGTTTGCCTGGTCCTTCTGACTCCTGGGGAAATGAATTCCATGCATTTAAATCTCCCATTACTGGGGAGCGGGATGCGGCCCTGCGACAAGCGCTGGTGCCATGTACAATGCCACGGGGACGCACAGCTTGGGGCCACGCGGGGAGAAGTGAACGAGCTCACTTGGTGAGCTGGACCTCAAAAATAGTGGAGCTCATCGTGAGTTGGCTTCTTTGGTGCGGGGACGTTCCTCATTGAAGCGGCGAAGGTAGGACTGAAGTGACATGGCAGGAAAAGGCAGTAGCTTGGCATTTACAGCCATGAGGCCTTGGCAAATTGGGCAGCTGGTGGGGGAAGGGATTGTGTTTGGGAAGTACAAAACAGCCTGGACATCAGCGCTTCCTTTCCAGGTGCCTGTGAATAACACGCTTCTTGTGACTGGAGCCACGACAGAGAGCGGGGATAGCTTTTTCTGTATGGTAAATACTCGTTTAATGGTACCAGCTCCCATCACGGTGCTTTTGTCCCAGCCTGGGTGTTGTAGGCACTGGCAGGGCATGGCAGGGGCCCTGCTGTGCACCGCAGGGCCACCAGGAGGTGGGGACGTCCGATACCAACCCCGTCTTCCTCAAGGTTGTTCTTTCAGCGACATTTATTTTGCATTTACGCGCTGCTGATTTTGTTCTCAACGTGCCTGTTGAGTAAAACAGTAGGAAGAATTTATTGAGACTTGTTGGAAGAGCATTCGATCCCGCGCTTCCTGCTTGCTGGATTTACAGCTTCAGAGGATGCAGAGTGCTTGTTGTTGTAGGAGTTGGTAACGGGGAGTCATGCACTTCATGCAAAAAGATATCCCCCAGCTATTTGAGCTGCTGCTCTGCATTCCCTGGGCCGTCTCCCAAAGCAGCAAGCTACTTTACAGCTCCTCCTCACGCCAGCTTTAACTCTTGATGGCACATCGCTTCGCTGAGTGTGGGTATCTCCATCATGTTGAGGAGGAAGCCTTTTTTTAAGCGACCCGTTCCGTAAGGTACGGGTGAGTCCCTTGGCGTAGGCTGGAGGACCCCAAGGATGTCCCGTGCAGACCACGCAGCTTGGTGGCAGCTGCCTGCAGCCTCTGGGTCGCTCAGGTGGCCCCAGCTGCCAGGGCTGGGATGTTGCCTTGTGTAATTAGAAGCGGGGTTGCGATATGCCGGTTCATTTCAGGGAAACCCATAATAACGGCATGCCAAATCCCCGTGTCCGGGGCTAACTGGACAAGCTCCTGTCATTCGCGTGCTTGTGTGGGCTCATCAGTGCCACCTTTTGGGTGGAAAGAGGCCTTCAGGAGAGTTTGTGTTTGGTAGCCGGCTGCTTGCTTCTCTCTTGGTGAAGGGAGAAAGAGGGAGCAGGGGGTACAGACCAAATCCGTGTTTGGTCCTGGATTCGGTGGGTGGTCGCTTGCCAGCCGTGTTCAGAACACCAGATTCTGCTTGGCTGGGGGAAATTCAGCCTCAACCTGAAATAAATAGCTCGGGGGGGGGGGGGGAGCAAAGGGCGTGCAAGCATCCCAGGGGGGAGAGGCTGCCAAGGACGGGGTGCTGCTGGTGGGGATGGAGGGCTCGGTGGGGACGCTGCGACCGGGCTCCTTGGGGCTGCCAGCAGCCAGGGCCGAGCCCCAGCTGCGCGGTGCGTGCCCTCGCCGAACCAGGAGCGCGGGGCGAGGAAGGGGAATTTCAGAACAATAAAGGGAAATCCTTTGCCTCCCGTGCAGCCCAGCCTGGGAACTCACCCCCGCAAGAAGCCGCAGCCTCAGAAAGCCGCTGCTGGCATGGAGAAGCCAGCGGGTTCGCTGTAGGACCAATAAAGGCTTTCGAAGTTACTTGGCGGGGGCTCGAAGGCGCAGCCGGGAGGGGGCTGGAGCCTGGGGGCTGCCCGACGCCCCCCGGGCTCGGCTCGGAGCCGCTTCGGCGGTGCCCCCCCGGGGGACCTGGGCTTCGACTCCCCCCCCCCCCCCCGCTGCCGGGTGCCCGGGGGAGGCCAGGCCGGGGTCAAAGCAGCGCAGGAGCGGGGCCGGCCCGGGGGAGGGATGCGGGGGGGGCCGTGCCGAGCCGTGCGGGGCCGCGCCGGGTGATGTCAGGCTCGAGGAGGAGCCTCGGCCGCCTGCCCTTTTACTTTCGGCCGCCGGCACTTGGCCGCAGGCTGCCGCCGCCGCTGGCCGGCCCCCCCCTCCCCCCCCCCCCCGGGCGCTATGGGCACCCCCCGGCCGGCCTGGCCCCGTCCCCCGGCGGGCATGTGAGCCCCCCTTCGTCCTCCTCCTCCTCTTCCTCCCCGTCCCGTCCCCAGCGCCATGCCGGCAGCCTGCACCCTGCTGCTGCTGCTGGGGCTGGGGCTGGCCCCGCCGGCCGGGTCGCTGCCCCTCGCACCCCCTCTCCGGCGCCTTCCTCCTCCTCCTCCTCCTCCACCTCCTCTTCCATCGCCTCGCAGCCGCCTCGGCCGCCCCTGCTCGCCGCCTGCCGCGGGACACGCCGGCTGCCCCGGTGAGTGGGGACGGGATGGGGACGGGGGGACACACTGGTGGCTTCGTCCTGGGGGCTTTATCCGAGCCCCCTGCCCCGCTCCATAGGGCTTCCCGGAGCCCCCCTGAGTGCTGGGATCCTTCCAGAGGTGAAGGGAGCCGGGGGGAAAGCTGCGAAGGGGAAGTGGGTGCACGGGTGGGCACCGAGCCCACGCCACGCGTGGGACAGGTGCGTCAGGGTGTCTCTGTGTCACCCCAAAGCGGCACATCAGTCACCTGCAAAGTCGCGGCTTTCCTCACCTGCCACATCTGCGACCGGGAGCGGGGACTGGCGTGGTGCTTTGCAGGTGATGCCGGGGCCGGTTTCAGCACAGGGAGCAGGTAGGCTGGGTTTTTTGTAGGAAAAGCAGAGCTCGCTTCATCTCCTGGTGAGCGGGTTTACCCACGCGCCAAGAAGAGACAGGGCTCACAGGATGATTAAGTCCTGATGCGCTGGGGGAGCTGGTGCTGGGCGGCTGCAGGTGGGCTGAGGAAATCCAGCACGTCAACACAGACCTGCGTGGGTTTTGCGTCCGGACGGCTGATCACCTGCCTGGGATGGACCGCCGAGTTTTGGCTTAGTTCCTGATGTGAGGAGAGTACCACGCTTTGGTATGCAGGGTTCAGTTTATAAAACTCAAGTTGTGAAACTTCAGGAAATGTGGCAAAACTACATTTGTAACGTTTTGGTTGTCTTTGGGTAGCTGAAGCGTGCCTTTGTAGGATGTGCCCACGCTATGCAAGGTGTTTGGCTGGGGATCCCGGCTGGGATGCACCCTGCAGTGCATTAAAGCTGCTAACGGTGTTTGTGAGAGCAGGCTGGTGACCAGGATACCGCGCTGAAATTAGGGAGATTTGGGTCCCTTCCCGGCCCAGCTACAGAGCTCTTGGTGCCACTTCAAGTCAGTTCTCCCTCCAGAAGTGGTGAAAATAACACTGCTTTTCCTGCTGTGAGGCTCGTGGAGGTAAAATCTGCAACTGTCTGCAAAGTTCTCAGCTGTTATTTGACGAGAGCCTTTGCAGATTCCTTGCCGGATAGAAAAAAAAATAAATATATTCAATTTCACCTCAGATTCCTATCTGGCATCTTTTCCTGTGACCTTGATGGCTCCTGAGAGTCGGCGGAGGAATGCGTTTCCTTTGTTCGAGCCTGAAAAGCCCGAGCTGGCTGTCCTCGTGCTGCAAAACCCTGGGTCTGGCCGGGGGCATGGGGCTCTGCAGTTTGCTCCGCGCTGCCGGCAGCTACAGGTGCTCGTGAATCACGTCAGCCCCGAGCCAGGAGCAGTGATAAATAGCACAGTAGTAGCTCGATCCAGAGCAAATGGCATAATAAATTACGGGGTGTCCCGACAGCTGCAGTTCACTCGCTGTTAGCTACAGCTCTATGCTTGTGTCAGTCAAGAGAAGTGGCGCGGTGGGACGGGATCTCCTGAACCGCTTTCAGGCCGACCTGCAGAAAGCCCTGCTGTCTGTCTCGTCGGCGCTTGCACCGCTCTGAGGAGTTCTTTGAAAACGTTTGTTTGAAGGGGGGAGCGTTTCTTGTGAACCCGTCGCCCCGCCGCTACGTGGAAACACAGATTACATCTCGGGCGGCTTCGAGACAGCTCTGAGGTTGGGAGGCAGGGGCCCTTTATCAGCGAGCAGATAGCAGCGCGAGTACAAGTGGGCTTGGGGAGCCCGGCTGTCCTCCCTGGCCTGCCTGTGCCTCTGAATGCGTGTGGCACGGCCCCACAGTGCAGGTGGCTCCTGCTTGTTGTTCGAAGGGCAGGCTGAGCCCGGGGACAGGAGGCAGGAGTGGGAAAAAAAAAAAAAAAGTGACCTGGGGAGCGGGAAGGATGGGGAAAGGAGGTGCTGGTGTCAAAGCCCACCATGGGATTCTCCCTGGCAGATGTTTTGCATCGGAGACGGGCAACCCGATGGGCACCACCGAGCTGGGGCATATGTGGGCTCAGTCAGGAGCTCTGCCTCCATCTGGTCTCATTATTGCAGGTTTCCCACCTGTAAAATGGGGATAACACACCTCCACATCCCTTGCTGCATGGGGTGCATGGCACGTGGCCACCCCTTTGGCAAACACTGCTGCTCCTGCTGCGCCCCCGCAGAGGCCATCACAGTGGTGCCGTGGGGAGGGCAGAGGTGGCACTGAGCCCCTGATGAGGTCCCTGTGGATGGGGTCTCTGGCTCTGCGAATCCTCCCCCTGCTCCTACCATGTCCCTTTTCTCCCCACACCTCCCTACAGCCCTCTGTCAGCACTGATGCCCAGCGGGGACGCCAGCCGTGCGGCTGCCCTGATAACTCAATCTGCTTTTCTGCCATCTGTGCCTTCCCTCCTGTCCTTTCTCCCTCCTTCCCCTGCCAGCTGCCGCCTTTCCTTGCAGCTTCCCCAGTGCGAGGCCGGGAAATGAGGCAGGAGGTCACCCAAGAAGGAACCAGCGTTGCCTGCAGCCCGGGAGAGCCAGGCTGGCTGTCAGGAGCCTCCTGCCCTGGCAGAGGGGCGCACGCTCTGTACTCGCTCACCTATTCATTAACTTTCCTTCTCTGAAACTGTCTGTGGGTGGAAGAAGCAGATATAGGAGCAAAGGAAGAGGTTCACGAGGATGCCTGTTCGCACAAAAGTGCTGTGTTGCCTCCAAATCTGCCTCAGACTTTCCGGTACGTATCGGGTGGCTCTGCGGGGGCAGAAGCCCAGCTGTCCGTGCGGTCGTGCTGGTGCAGAGCGGTGCAGGATGCTGCCGACGAGCTTCGGCACGATGTCAGGGGACAGCTGGTGGCACAGGAGGGGTGCTGAATTTATTTTGTGGGCCGAGAGGTCCCTGGGGTTGCACAGGTTTAGCTCTGCTCCTTTGGGGTACAGAATGAAGAGCGTAAAAGAAAAGAGAAAAAAAAAAGAAGCAGTTTCAGAAAAGGAGGAGGAAAGGCGCAGTTGTGCTGGGCTCACCTGAAGTTTTCGTTTCCCTGTAGCGAACTGCTGGAGCTGGTCCGTGCCTCTCGCGAGTGCAGCGCTTCAGCAGCCATTCGCACATCTCTCTTCCCAAGCCGCGATCACCACTTCAGACGGATAATTTAATTTGCTGTAATTATTTCGTGTGGCTGGGAAGCCGAGGGAGGCGGGCAGCTGCTGCAGCACCTCCGCTGGCTGTGGCCAGCCCCGCTGGGCGGTGGGGACCCTCCCCAGGGGATGTGATTTTCGGTGTCAAAAGTCTCTGATGCTGCTTCATTTCGAGCAGCAGAGTTCCTACCCATCCTGGAAGTCCTCTGGAGCTTCTTTCCCCCGTTACAGGTCCCAGTTTTAGGGCTGGTGATCAGAAATGCTCCCCGGTAGGAAATGGAAATGACGAAAAAGAGAAGCCGTGGTGGGTCGGCTGTGCTGGCCGCAGGTCGCTTTGCCCTGCCAGCTGCCCACCCCAGCACTGAGCCGTCCTCTGGGTGAGAGCAGAGACCGAGCCTGGGCAGAATAAAGAATTATTTCCATGAAAAGGTCAAAAATTTGCCTTCTTGCAACATGAAAATGCATCCTGAAGCACGGCCAAAACCCGGCACCTGCTCTAGCATCTCTCTGCTGTCAGAGTGGTGCAAGGAAGCTTTAAGGGCGGTTTGGCTGTCCAGAGGGTCAGCAGGTGCTCTGGGCAAATGAAAGGTTGCTTGTTCGTTATATTCCCCTGATAACGCCTGATAGATAATCCATAGTCTGCAGCTGGTGAGCAAGCTTGTCACGAGCCTCTAATACCCCAAACCCAGGCCCTGTTATTTACATTCGATTGAAGATGTAGGTCATACAGTGTGTTTTTCTCTTTCCCGATCGGCTGAGCATAAAAGGCAGAATCCAATTTTCAGTGGAAATAGGCCTGATTACAAATTCAAATTTTTATTTCTCTGAGCACTTTTGCAACATTTGCATTGTAATTTGCTGTTTCCATAAATACCGGAGCTCCATTTGCTGAGATATTCAGCCAGAGCACATGCAAGTGGGCTGCGAGCACAGGCTCAGTGAAAGAATGAAGTCTGTAGGTGCACAGCAGTAGAAAGTGGTTTTGTCACATCTGGCCACCCTTCCCTCTCACCCTCTTCTGCATTTGTGCAGCTGGGGTGCGCACACGACTGGCCCTACATTTTTAATGCCCGTGTGTTGTACCACAGCATCCCGCTGCTGCAGCCAGGGGCACGGTTCCCTTTCGGCTCTTCAATTATGCAGCGAGTTTGCAGTCATCCTTTCGGGCTGAAATCATTCGAGTCAGAGGACAAGGAGAGAACTTTCCCACCCAAAAGGGAAATGATGTTGCATTACTGAGCGACCAGCCCAAGTAATAATATAATCTTAGAAAAATGCAGTTCCCTCGAGGAAAGGAAGCTCTGTAAACTTCAGCTCCTCCAAGCTGCCCGCATTGCCGTTGCCTGTGTTAGAGCAGTGTCAAAGCTTGTCTGCCGGGGTGCTCAGGAAATCATATGGCAAAGTGGGAACGAGAACCAGCTCCTGCTTGAAATGAGGACCTCCTAGCGTCAGGATGCTCTGTGGTTTCCAGTGCAGATTTCGGGATGCTGGGTCCCATCCCTTCTTTGCTGTTAATCGTCTCTTTGTGCTAGCTGGGTGCTGTATGTGGTGGCAGTCACCTTGGTCCTGAAGAAGGGGCAGGGGTGGGACCAGCTGCAGGAAGGTGAAACACCTGCCGGGTTTCACTGATGGGGATGCTGGGGTCAAAAGTGTGCTTGTGTGAAGCTGGGGGGGAAGGTGGTTTGTTCTTAGAGCTGTCAGTGTTTGGGCAAAGCCACACAAGGGAAAGGTGTGATAAGTTGCTCAGATGAAGCTGTCTCATGTGATTTGTCTCTTCAGAAGCCAGGATAAAATGCACGAGGAATAAGAAAGCCTTTTATTAAGTGTCCAAAGTGCAAAAGCCAACCCGTCTCCCCCAGACAGGGCTCGCTGTGGTGTCTCCATCCAGTCCCACGAGGAATTCTCCATTGCCCGTCCTCCGTGCAGGTGGGGCTCCTCGGGAAGTGTAGAACTGTATGTAAATCTGCGTCCCTACGCCGAGTCATTCGCTAACTGGTTTTGCAGGCGGTTACTGGAGCATCGCCCCAGCTGCACTCAGCATCTCGGCTGTGGGCGATGGGCCGCTGCTGCCAAAAGTCCTGATCTGTGCTGAGTGCCTCGGAAGGTTTGGCTTTCTCTCCTGAAAGCCCCGACTCCTGGAACTGTCATTACAGGAGAATCGCTTAGAGGGGGAGAAAGAGAGCTGCTGGCTGTGGAGGTGGTAGAAAAAAACGTGAGCTGCGAATCCAGGAGACAGACGAGAAGTGCAGGCTGGTTGTATTTAAAAGCAGCACAAGTGCAAAGCTGGTCTCTGGGGCATTTGAGGGGCAATTTTAGCCATTCCTGTCGGCCATGCTGTGTGCATACATTGGAAGCACAAGAGCAGCTCAGCCACTGCAATGGCCTCGCTCCACTGGGAGAAGGGAAGGCCGGCAAAGAGTGCGCTGGTGCTGGAAGCGCGGGGCAATGCCACAGGAAGGCTGGGAGCAAACGCAGCTGTTCTCTGCCCAGTGTTGTGGGCACCTTGTGGTGTCCTTGGCACTTTGACGTGAAGCTTGAAAGGGTTTTTAAAGCTGCTTTCGAGAGGACAGCCACCTTGTTCGTGACATGACCGAGCACTGCCCTGCTGCGGGTCTCGGGCTCCTGGATCACCGCTTGGATCCAGCCGGCTGAGGTGACTGCAGAGATGTTTGAGGAAAGCAAAAACCTAAACCCAAAAGCTAATAACTGTTTGCACAGCAATTAGAATGGCAGCGAGCTTCTCACCGGTGAACTTTGGGGAAAAATGCGCTTTTCTTTTCAACCTGAAGCTGATTTAGCTCAGGTGTGAAGTCAGCTGGGGAGCGATGTTACCTGCTGGGGTAGAAGTGGCCGTGGGTCCCAGGAGGGGTTCACTGGGCCAGGTTGGTGGCTGTCCTGGGCTCCCTGCATCTCCCAGAGGACATGGGATAGTCGTGGTGATACCCCCAGAGCCAGCATGTGCACCTTTGGGGCATTTTTCCTATCATTTTTCGTCATGATGTGGTGTCAGGGATTTGAGAGGCTGTAGCGGAGACCAGGCCTACCTCCTGCCTGTAGTGAGGTGTACAGCATTTCCAGATTTGCTTCCCCAAGGTTCCCTCTGGGATGTCCAGACCATGGAAAAAAACCCATGCAGGGGCTTTGGGATTGATGGGCAACCTCCTTGGGGCTAACAAAGGAGGGCTTCGTTTTGCTGCTGTGTTTTTGGTGGGATTCACTCAGTGGTTTTCATGTACATCCGTACCTCTTATTCCTAAAGCAGCCTGCGTGCTTGAAACCAAAACATCAAAGTAAAACCTTTTCAGGAGGAACTTGCTCATCACAAGCAAAGGCTCCCCCAGGTGCAGGGCAGGGCTGCAAGGTTGCCCTGCAGTGGCTGTGCAGGCGGGGGCCTGCAAAGTGCAGGATTTGCTCTCCTGGAGCTTTGGGCTTCGCTGCCACCCATGCAGGCAGCTCCCCGGCACGGCGCTTGCTTAAAAGGCACCGGCTGGGGCAGCAGGAGGAATCCGGGCCTGTAGGAGGAATCTGGGCCTGCAGGGTACAATTACCCACATCACCGCTTGCCGGGACGCTGCCGTTAACACCCTTCCTCTGGTGGAAAATCTCTTAAGCCCCGAGGACCGGCGTGAAACGTCACACTGCGGTGAGCATCGCTGTGCTGGGGATGTGGCCGCAGAACCGATGGTAGCCTCGTGGCAGGGTGCTGCAGCCCAGCAGGGGAGGACAGGACTTTTTGGAGTATGTGTACATTGAGGGGAGGAGGCTGGGACGGGTTGGAGCTTGGGTGTTTGAGAGGTTCGGGGTTTGGTTTCGGTTTTGAGCTCTCTGTAAAAGCACAAGGCAGGTCTGAAAGGGAGCTGAAAGCATCTCCCCTTGTAGGATCGCCCCAAAAGATGTTTATCTAACGTGTTTTCAAGGGGAAGTGTTTCACAGCGTCTCTGAACAGTGGTTCCACTGCATCGGTGCCATCCCAGGTAAGAAAACACTTTCTTATCAGGGAAACTATAGCAGCCAGAAGTTAAACCTTCTGGGAGGAACGATACCACGTACAAGTGCTGGCCAGGTTTGTCCCTGCACAACTTGTGAGATCTCTCGAGCTGACAAGTGGAGGTAGCTGAGCAGTGTCAGGAGGGAGCACAAAAGGGAGGAATGCAACCTTGTGTGCTGGGCTAAGTCCTAGCACAGTGCTGCGAGTGTATTTCCAGGAGGGGAAGCCTCAGCAAACAAACTGCGCATGATTTGCTTTCCTTGTATGCCAGAATCAAGGGCCCCGATTGTGGAGCACAATCCTGCCCTTGTAACTCATCCTTTATCTCTGGGTTGGAGCTGGGCACAATTGTGTCTGTGTCTGCAGGACACGGAGCAGGGTTTCAGTAGCTGTGGCTCACAAAGACATCCTTAGAGAGCTCCTCAGCCCTGGTACGGGCTTGGAAGAGCTCAAAGGAAAATACCCCTGAGGAGCTTTAGGCATTGAATGTTCATCATTGCCAGCTTGGGATTCGGTTACAGGACTAAGATCTAAATGTTAATTCTTTTGGGGATGTTATCAGCTCTTTCAACAGATGCAGAATGGGGCTGTGGTATGAAAGCAGCAGCCAACCCTGCAGATAAAAGCCCTTTGAAGGGATGTTTCTTAGGGAGGAAACTTGATCAGAGGGTGCAGAGTAACCGCGAAGGTTTTATTCTGAGGGACAGGGGGTGGCTAGACCTAAGCCCATGGCAGTCCCTGCTCTGCAGGCACATACCAAGGCTGTGGGCATGGGTCTGCTCCCCGACCCTGCCCTTCTCCATCACCCCCAGCATCCCACTGCATGGAGCCAAAACTGGGAGAATCCCATCCCCATGGGAGGAACCGGTGGTGTCGGTGTGGTGGGGGAGGAAGGCAGGTGTCTGTGTGCCACGGGGAAGGAGCTGGCTCGTCCCTGGGAAGAAGGAGGCGCAGCACCATCCTGAGCCCTGCTATTGCTGCGGCCGGTGGCCGCTCGGCACAGTGTCATCAAGGAAATGCGATTTAGATCATTGTCCTTTCGTGGCGGGTGGGAGAAGGGAGGTAAGGGCCCTCATCTCTTCAGGGGATCCATTTCTCTTTAAGCTTTTTGATTAATTTATCTTTTCTTATTCACCCTTGGGGTGGTTCTGAGTTTTGCTAGCCCGGATGGAGGGGGAAGCCAGCGAGCCTTGTATCTGAGCGTCTCCAACATGCATCCACCCTTGGTGGCCTTGGGATCTTCATCCCTCTTGTCCCTGCTACATCCTTTGGTTACTGAGCTCCTGGGTTGGTCGTCTGCTCCCAAACCCATTCCTATCCAGTGACCGCAGAACTTGTCCTCCCCTCCCAGTGAGATGCTGCTTAGAAAACCCCTCTGAAAGAATATATATATACATATATATATATATATACACACACATATGAAAGCACAATCCTTTTTAAACCCCAACATGGGACCAAACGTTTGACCCCGGTTCAGTGGCACCCACTCCCCTTTCCTGGGGGAGCTGTGCTGGTGCAGTTGGCACCCGCGGGAAGGGTTTCCTTGGCAGGGTGGTGGCTTTCCTGCTTGTTGTCCCTCCCGGCTGCGGGAAGCAGCTCTCAGAGCTCCCGCTTGTTTTGCTTCCAGGGTTTGACATGGAAATACCGCGCTGTCACTTTTTTTTTTTTTTTTTTTAGACTGCAAAGCGATGCCTGTGGTCCCCAGGTCCTGGGGCTGACGGCTGCCACTGCCGCCTCAGCTGTGGATGCTCCCTGGGGGCCTGTGCATCGCTTGCTGAAGGGCGCTGGGCTTTTCTGAGGAACTTCTGCCAGTGGCTCTGGCTCCTTTAGGTGGCACTTGTGCCACTTCTTCCATGGCTCTGGGTCAAACCGAGCTGCTTTATTCTTCCCTGTGGGCCACAGCCCATGTCCCGGCTAAAGGTCTTACCCTCCTGCCCCTCGCAGGGGAAAACACAGCATCCCAAACCAAGCAGTCCTCTTGGTATCCACGCCAGCCCACAAATACCCATAGCTTATTCTTTTTTCCCCTGCAAGCTCCGTTTAAGCCTAATCCAAGGCACTGAGCTTATGTCAGGAGTAAATAAGCTCCGTTCGGTGACTTCTGCTACACATGAGGTCAGGCAGAGTGAGCTAATGCTCCCTCCTGGCCCTGAAATAAATTAAATGCTCAGAAAGCAAAATTTGGTCCTGCAACTTCTGAGCTGCTCTCGCCTTTCCTTTCGGAGGAGCCGGAGCCCCAGGACCACCTCGTGCCCGCTTAAATGCGTGGGGGCAGCTGCTGGGGTGCTAGAGTGCTGCAGGAGGCTGCACAATGCGGGGTGATGCCCTCGGTAGCATTCAGAGGGTAATTAATCTCACCGTACCAGCAGTGGGCTGGCTTCCCCTGAAATATTGTTCTGGTGAGCCCCATGTGAGATTTTTAACAATTGCAAAGCTTGTTTCTATTATTTCCTTATTTGTGTGAGAAAGGGCCGGTTATAAATGAACTCGCGTGCTTATAAAAGCCAGCAGTGGCATTGTCCTGCTCTCCCAAGCCTCATTTCGTCCCCCCTTTGCCAGCACTATGCATGCTGGTGGAGCTGCCATAGAATTTTTTTTTTTCATTTTTTTCCCCCTTTTTTTTTTTTTCCTTTTTTTTTTGCAGCCAGGATGTTTTTTCTTGCCTTTTTATTGTTCCAGTGACCTAGCAACTCGGCTGCGGTGGAGCCCTGCCAGCAGACTTCCTCCCCGCGCCGTCTGACAGTCTCCAGCAGCACTGCCCTCGGATGGGAGCAGGAGTTACACCGACAACAGCCTGGGTCCAGCACAGCTTGGCTCTGCCCTTGCCTGCGCTGGTGGCCCTGCCGCTGCCTTCCCGCCTGGGAAAGCTTCGAGGGGACTTTAAATCCCTGGAAAGAGGAGCGAGGAGTAGTGCGTGGGTGACTTTTCCTCTTGCACCGCTGCAGCAGAAAAGCCTGGAGGATTTTGAGAGGGAATTAGGTGTCTGCAAGCTGCTTGGTTCTTGCTCAGGGAGTTTTTCGTGGAGTTTCTGCATGGGTATGGGGTCTTCTGGGGAGTGCGAATAATCACGAGACAGCTTATTGCTATTAGAAGTGGGCTCATATTTGAAAGTGTTTTCCAAAGATTCAGCAGTAAAACAGGACTTTTTTGTTTTGTTTTGTTAATTCAGTTGCCAAAAGCTGTATAAAAGCCAGACCTTGTGACCAGAGGCTTAAGTCGCTGCTCTGAGCCCTGGGATGGTGGGTTTCCAGAAATATAGGTGCATGGGATCCTAGGGACCTGGGGATTAAACCCAAATTGTCTGAGCAAGTTGAGCACAAAATGCAGGTTTCCTAGGCTTGAGCTGAGGCCTGGGAGGCTGTGCCTTCACGGAGCAGTGCTTCGGACACCAAAACTGAAAGGCTGGAAAGCACTGGGTAAGCAGGACGGCATCCTGTCCCTCTGCAGCACATGTTTTGTCCTTGGCCTTTGGGAGCGACTCTGACTGGCGTGTGCTCTTCATTTTGGAGTACCTCCTCTTTGCTGCTCCACAGTGCTGCTCTGAGAGCAATTACTGATTTTTTTTCTTCTCTTACGTTATCTCAGATCCCTGGGCTTTGGGATCATGAGTGTGGAGCCACTAAAAAGGGTAGGAAGCAAAAGCAGCGCTCTTCACCCTGTCGTGGTCCCACACAGCAGCCCCACAAGGACCACGCTACTGTCCCCAGCCCCGGGGCAGCACAGGCAGATGGACACAGAGAGGCAGACACTGAAATCCCAGCTGCTGCCACCCACGCCAGGGACCTCGAAACTCGCAGCCTGCAGGGCTGTGGCTGGTGTTAAGCTCCATCCCGAGCTGCTGTATTAAAGTTTCGGTCACCTTCGGTGGCTGGATAAATCCTCCCTATTTATTCCTCGTCGTGGAGGGGAGAGGGAGCCGCGATGCCGGAGAAAAAATTAGAATTAGTAAAAAGGGTTAAGTGCATGTGGTTAAAAACCTCTTGCATTCTTCCCGTGCTTAGTGCACACGAGGGACCTGCTTGAAGCAATATTATCGGCGTGTTTACGCTGAACTGACCGGTCTCAAGCACGAACATTTTTTTTTTTTTTTTTCAAGCTCCAGTTTTCCTCCTCCCCCCTGCCTCGGGCTGCTCCTTTCAGGGCAAGAACAAGGAAGGAAATTGAAAATCCCAGCGCGCCCTGGACGGTCCAGATTTAGGGCTGCGGCTTTTGTTCACACAACCTCGCTTGGCTCCGAACCGGCCTCCGCCCTTCATCCCGACATCCGCAGCCGCGCTTCCCAACGCAGCGCCCGGGGGCCGGCAGCCACCGTGCCCCCCGCTGCCCTGCCTGCGGCTCTGCCCCTGCTCCTCCTCCTCCTCCCTCGAGCCCACAGCTTCGCCTCCGGCCAGCCGGGAGTTTTCTAAGTTTAGATGACTTTTTTCCCCACCCCGAGCCTGGGGTGATGCTGAGATGATGCAACCCCGCAGATGTGGGCTCCGCAGTTGTGGCTGCGCTGCCTCTTGGGGAGGCTGCTGTGCATTCACATCACCCTCGGATGGTCCCGGGGTGGCCACAGCCCTCCTGAGGATGCCTGTGAGGTGGCGCAGCCGCTGCTGAGTGCTTGCGGCGTTGTGGTTTTTGGTATCGTGCTGTCCTACGGCCGAGGACGTGGCCAGGGCTGAGCCTTCACCGTCCCTGCAGCAGTCACCTCCTGGCCAGGGCAGTGCCTTGATCGCTCACAGCGTGGCTGGACACCCAAAATCACCGGTCCCCAGCAGGTCGCTGCACGTTTCCAGCAGTTTCACAAGGTCCAGCCAAGCCAGGGCCTTGGGAAATCTGCTGGAACCTGATCTGTTTGTCCTGGCCACGCCGTAAGTCGGCTCCCCCAAACCAGCTGCCTTGTTATTGCTTGCAAAGAAAAAGGAGCTCCCAGCCCTGCTCTGCCTGGGGAGCAGCACTGCTGGTTTTAACGGGAAATGCAAACACTGGGCCTGCAGGTGGTGCGACGGCTTTGGGCTAAAGTAAAATATTTCTCTTGACAGCTGTGGTCGTGGGGAGTTAAGAGGCAGAACCCAGCTGGCAGCTTAGCTTGCAACAAAATGAGTGGTGACGGGTCTGTACCCGAGCTAACGGGCTGCCCTGCTGTAAGCCTGCGATGAACAGAGGAGGCCAGGTGCTCCCGTGTGTGGTTTGTTGGAAGAACTTTGCATCTGGCCCATCCTCTCCAGGGAGGGCCATCTCTCCAGGCGAGTCAAGGAGAGAGAGAGGTTGTGGTGGTTGTGGGTCTCTGGAGGTCTGCCCAGCCCAAAAGGGTTCCTTCCAGCGGCTGCTGCTGCTTCACTTTTCTTTTTTAAAGCTTTTATGGAGAGGGGAAGGGAGAGAAAGCTGTTGTGCTGCCCTCCAGCACACCCAGAGTTTTCGGCAGCGGGTGGACTCGTGGGCTACAGTTACAGGCCAGGTACTGACTTGCAAGCATCCCACCACGACCTGCAGGGTGAGCTACCAAAATGTGTCTCCGTTCTTCTTGGTGAGTTCCCAACGAAGCTATAGCAGATGGAGGGAGGAGAGCACTCCCCAAACTGCTGCTGGCTGCTGAGCCACGTCCTCAGCCCTTGTCCGGAGCCTGGTGGGGAGATGTGTTTGTGTTCCGGAGGTGCTTGCGGCTTTTGGAAATCCTGTAGAGCATGTAATGCCTGTTGCCTTCCCTGGGAGAAGGCAGTTCTGCATCCCCAAGGTACCGCAGGCCCTTGTGCAAGGAGGGGGGAGCTTGCTGCTGATAGCACATGGGCACGGCGGGCAGCAAGTGCTTTGAGGGCAGAGCAAGCTGAGCTAAAGGGTGGTGCTGGCCTGGGAACAGGCATTTATTCTGCAAACTTGTTTGTTCGTTTTCTGTCGAATTGAGGAAACACTTCTGGGTGAGGACAGAAGTGTGAGTTTGGAGCGGCCTTTTCGCAGGAGCAACAGCCCAAATCTTTTGGGATGGAACGGGGGCTCTGGCCACCTTAGCTCACAGAAAACAGACCTGAAGATCAAACCTCTTCCCTATCTTGTTCGTTAAGTTCTGATAGACACTGGCACTGTTATGCCAAAATGCCCCTCACCTTAGGGTGTAGCAGTGCCTGGATGGCCGGTGTAATCCTCTCCATAAGTTTCTCCCCTTTGTCCTATGATGGGCACGTGGTGCCTGGCACCAGCTCCGGCTGGCCACACCACGTGAATCTCCAGTGGTTATTTGCTTAAGATCATTTCTTTTTCTTTTTTTTTTTCTTTTCTTTAAAGATTTATTCCTCCTGTCACACGCAAAAAGCATGAGGGTGTTGAGTGGCACTGCTTCTGCACCTAGAGATGGGTTTCGATGTTTGGCACCGCTGACTGGTCTAATTCACACTGGTGTGAATCCAAAATTAAATTTCATGGCTGTGTTTTGATTATGCAACTTTTTCTCTAGTGCAAATGAGCTCAGAGTTTGGCCTCGCTGTTACTGCAGTAAGCTGAGCCTGCACATCCAGCACTGATGGGCTTTTAATTTTTCCTCGTTATTCCTTTCAGTCGTTGACAGCCATCAGGTGAGGAGAATTTCGGACACGGCAATGAGGACTTCCAGCTCTCTCGTGGGTGACGTGGAGCTTATGACGATGCTGGCCAGCAGCAGGGCGCCAGGGGCAGACCATTTCAGTTCCCCCACCGGCACTGGGGCTTTCCCCCTGCCAGGAACGGGGGGCACAGCGAGCAGCCCCCCTCCCGGTGAGTGCTGAAGCTCAGGTTCCCACACCAGCAGGACAGGGCTGTGCTGATTGCCCTGTCCCCACTTCCACTTTTTTCTTAACACCTCTGGGTGAAATAAGTGTCTCACTGGAATAGAAATGTAGAGGTTGTCTTAAATTTTTTTGTTCCTTATTTTTCCCCCTTTGAGGACTTGAACAGGAGCTGTCACATCCCAGGCAGCTGCCCCGGCTGCCAGCCACTGTTTGTCCTGGTGGGAGCACTCCACGCCTCGCACATTTGTAGTGGTTTTAAAAAAGTCTGGGTTTCTCTTGCCATGCAGACAAATACAGACAAATTTTGAAATCCTGACATCCCTTTTTTGATGGCAGAAATCCCTTTTTTGATGACAGAAGCCCTCTGTTCCCAGCAGTCCCTCTAGTTGCATGCGCTATGAGAATTAGAGGAAATGTGGGCAATGCTGCTGTGACCCTAATACTGCATGTCGTAGTGCTGGGTACCGCTGTGGGTGATGCTGCTGCAACCCCATCCGAGACACGTTAACCAGGTCAGCAGGAATATTCATTTCTCTTCTTTCTTGCTCTTTGTAGCCACTAGAAGCCAGGTGAGAGGCAAGAGGGCGCTGGCTTCTCCAGGAGACCCTGCAGACACAGAGACGATGCCAACAGCGGGGCCAGCCTGGTCCTTGTCCCCAGCTTCACGGTCTCATAGGGTGCTCCCCAGCACCCCCGTGCCTGGCTCCCCGGGGCAGCCCTCGTCCTCCCACCATGCTCCCAGCACCCAGACTGATGTGAGCAGTGCCACGCTGCACTCCGGGGACGCCACGGGGAGCTCTGCAAGCCCTGCGCTTACAGCATTGCCTGCCTCTGAAAACACTTCCAGAGGTGAGCTCTGCTGGCCCACGGTTCTGTGTTGTATCTCTAAAATATCTCTGGAAGCCAGGGACCTTCTCCCACCATGCTCCTTGCCCAGGCGCTACCTTTCCTCTCCCCCGTGGTGTGGTGCTGGTTACGTGCCTGAGAAGCTTTCAGATGCACAAGCTATGCCCATGATCACAAGCGTTTGCTTGCTACAGGAGTAGGGGTGTGTATGGTTCCTACTGCCTTCTAAGGACAGTTATGGGCTATTTTATGGAAAATCTGAACTTTCCACAGAAATGCTGATTTATTTATTTATTTCAGTGCTTGTTATTGTTCTGATGGTTAGCTGAAATTCCTGGCAGAGACCAGGAAAAAGCATTTGGTCGAAAAAACCCAACGTTTTCCATTACCCACCCCCCCACCCCCCCCAAAAAAAAAGGCAGGTAGAACCTTGGGACCTTGTCAGTGCCTTTTCATCAGGGTGGGGGCCCGTAGCAGCACAATCTCCCCACTGGCCCACTGCTGGCTGCAGAGCAAAGCCCAGCTTCCCACTCAAACCACGCCGCAGCAGGGCCCTGTGCTTCAGACCCAATAACGGGTTCCCCACAGGGGTTCTGTGGGGAACACAGATCAGCCCCAACCTCTGCAGCCTCCTTGGTTGACTTTCCCTGGGCCTTCCACATCTCGCCTGGCTTTGGGAAGCCTGGAGCAGGCAAGCTGGTTACTCCACCATTTGTAGACTTTTCCATGGGGGCTTCAGCGCGGTGCTTTCGTGGCGGCAAGCCACGGTTCTTGCACATGCAGTAACTCGGGTCTTCCTGAATGGAGGGGATTCATGCCTTTCCAAAAGAGCATTTTGTCCAGATTGAAAACTTCCTTTGCTTAATATCCATACGTGCAGTGTAAGCATCTGGGAAGAAAATGGATCCATCTGTTTATAATTTCATACATATAAATCCAACTCTTTTATTGTGCCGTAGCTGCTGGAAGCAGCTACCAGCCGTCCAACAGCTCAGCATCAGAGAAGAGAATTTGGGGGTTTCATGCCACCAGCTCCTCCATGTCCACGACAGCCACCAGAGGTGCCGGGAGGACGTTACGGTCTCTGCCAGCCAGCACCAGACTGGCCCATGCAGCAGAGATTTCCACCTCTGGTACGGAAACCATCACCTCTCCAGACCGGACCCGGTCCCCTGGCCCATCGGTGGGAGCAGAAGCTGGTGGTGGCACGGGTGCCATCGTATCCTCCACAGCCCCGCTGCTCGCCCACTCATCATCTGCCTCGGGCAACGCTGCCACGTGTGAGTTTTGATAGCTAGCTGTATAACTCAGAACATTATTTAAAGAGTCTTTATAAAAAAAAATACATCCTTTCTATTTTAAAGAAAGGAGGAATAATATTGTACTTGGCACATTCTGTACGTTTAAAAACATTTCACAGAAGTGAAAGTATGGATAAATATTATTCTTGTTGGAAGAGGAGGATAGATTTTTTTGTTGAAAACTTTCAGTTAATTTTGCAAGCAATTACTTCAGGAGTTCCTATGTAGAAACCGTTTTTACCTTGTCCTAATGATTTCCCAGTAGTAAATATTTCCGTATTGAATATTCACACATACGTTGTCTGTACCTAGCGATACCGGGACGAAACCTACCCAGCTGTTTTAGTTTATGAGGTTTTCTATTTCCTCTCTGCTTTTTCAGCATTTCACAGCAGTCATGGACCCAAGAGCATCCCAGCCACAGGAGAGGCAATGCTGCGCTCAGACGTGCCCCCCGCACTCGCCAGTGTGGCTGTGGGAACACTGGGGTCCCCCTCGAGCTCTGCCACCAGCCCTGACCCCTCCAGCAGTTTGGGACAGACCTTGTCCTCCTCGGTGGCCAAGGCACACCAAACTGATGGCTTGCAGGGAGACACAGACCTCACTGAGCATCCCCAGGAGCTCACCAGCTTGCTGTCTGCCTCTGAACATGTTTTTACAGGTAATGTGGTTAGTCTGAAAGAAGCCTGCTTTGTGGCTGGAGTGGGTTTTGCATCCCTGATCTTCATTTTTTTCCCATAGGTATCACCATCAGTCACTGTTGGATGTATGCGTATTTTTATTACCAGCTGCACTGGAACTAGGGGAAGGGTGGAAGTTGTTTTCAGTTTTGAAAAACTGCAAAGTAGCGGTGCCCTAGTTGCTATTGAAGTTCCCATACTGAGAAAAGCAGCCATTGTTTATAAATACATATGAAAAAAAGACCACTCATCATATGTGCAACTCTGTATGCATAAGTCAAATCTGTTTTTATCCTATCTTAGGCATCAGAAGCAGCCGTCAACCAGCTGACACATCGACAGCAGAGAAAGAAACCTCAGCTTCCTCTACCACCAGTGCTTACGTTTCAGCCGCCGCCACCGGGAGCGGAGGGAGGCCACCAAGGTCTGTCACAAACAGCAGCCGATGGGCGACAGAAGTCTCTGCTCCCAGCAGTGGCGTGTCCAGGACCTCGGGCACCATTGGATCCTCACCATCCTCTCCTGTAAGAGTGACCTATGGAGCGCGTGGGGCCAGAGAGACCACAGGTTTCAGCCAGCCTGTGGAAGACCCTTTGCTGCCACACTCTCACTCTCCTGCAGAAGGTCCTACAGGTGAGCTCGAGTTAGAGGTGAAGTCCCATTTTTATGGGGAGTAAAAGGAGGGTACTTATTTTATCCTGCACTACCTGTGTATCACAAAACATTACAACTATGTTGAATATACTGTTAAGAAGGATGTAGCATGATTTCTGGGTCTGAAGGAATTCAGCTCTTTCTCGAGGAAAAAATTTGGTTTAGTGTTTTTACCTAAAAGGCACCCATGAAAAGTTTCCTTAGGCCAAGAAAAATAAGTTACTTTCAAATCATGGTAATTTTTTTTTTTTACCATTTCCAGTTGTTATTGCAATTTCATAAGCAAGGGAACTAAGCACGTGGGGATTCAATCATGTCCCTGCAGTGCCGGGGACTAGGCTTCAGGTCCTGCGTTGCACCCAATGGACCATGCTGCTTCTCAGAAATGGAACCAGCTCAACGGATTTAGGGCAGCTTTGGGTGTGGTCTCTGAGGTCCTTCAGGCCATTCTTTGCTCCTTGACCCTGCTGTGGAGCTAAAGGAATCTGAGCCCACTTCTTCAGCCATGACCTTCACACACTGCTCAGCGTTGTGCCTGGTCTGAACTAAATTCCTGCCTTTTCTGGGTTGTTAGGATATGTGTTTGTTCTAGCAGCAAGGAGTGCCCTCAGGCACTTAATGGTGAAATCAAGTGCAAGGCATAGTCGTTCAGCAGTTTTTACGTAACAGCACTTTTCCTGGCATCAAAACACATTTTTTATGAGACGGATTTCTATGGGAAGGAGTCACATCTTTGGAAATTTCCTGTTTTCCCTGGATTTATGTCTTCTCATATTCTTCTACCTGTGCATGTACTCACTGCCTCTGGGTGCTACTGGAAGAAAGCTCATCTGTTTATTTAAAGTTTTACATATGAAATTTTTTTCTTGATCGTATCGTAGCTACTGGAAGTAGCCTTGTGTCATTCAGCATCCTGACAACGGAGAGGAGAACTGATTTTGACGCCACCAGCTCCTCCATGTCCACGACAGCCACCAGAGGTGCCGGGAGGACGTTACGGTCTCTGCCAGCCAGTACCGGACTGGCCCATGCAGCAGAGATTTCCACCTCTGGTACAGAAACCATCACCTCTCCAGACCGGACCCGGTCCCCTGGCCCATCTGTGGGAGCAGAAGCTGGTGGTGGCACGGGTGCCATCATACCCTCCACAGCCCCGCTGTTCACCCACTTGTCATCATCTGCCTTAGGCAGCGCTGCCACAGGTGAGCTCTGACCCCGTAGGCCTCAAATACCCGCTGTGTGGAGGAGTGAGGGGACGTTACGAGGTGCTGGACAACGCTATCAGGTGTTATGGAGGAATGTTTCAGTGAATGTTAGCTAATTTTTGCATATAGTCACCAGAAAAGCCCAGCCTTATTGCAACGAGCTGCCTGGCTCCCGGCTTGCTTTATTGTGGTTTCTGAGGTAGCACCATTTCACGGCAGGCCTGCTGGCTGTGTGGGAGGCAAGGCCGGTCAGCCCTGACTCCACCCAGGCAAACGAAGGCAATATTTATGGATCCCGTCCAGCACAGCCGTGCTTTGTTTCAGGTACCAGGGAGTTACAGGGTGCTGTAGCCCCATCTCACTTTGCCGCGGGCATCATGGGGCAGACAGGACAGACTGGAGCAGTGTGGAAGGTCAGTGAGCACACCAGTGCTCCCACCTCTTGTTTTTGGTGCCCTCTTCAGGGTGTCGTCCTGTGAGCAGCCTTCTCCCTGACCCTCAGGTTGGAAAGGCTTGTCTTTGCAATTGGCATCTTCTCCCACCTTGTATCTTCCTGAGGGCGGTGAGGGAAGAGGGTGTGCCTATCTGCTTATACTTTAATACGTATAAACCCATTTTGCTTTGTCGTTCTCCAGCCGAAGGAGCTATAACGTCAGCCAGGGGACGAAGCCTGCCTGATACTCTTCTGACCAGCATGCCCAGCTCGGTGACAGCCACCAGTGGTGGGGAGAGGACCGTGGAGCCCATGGTGGACACCAGCACAGGCAGCTCTGCTCCTGCTCAAGCCAGCACCAGCTCCCTGGACGTTGTCCTGCTTTCTTCAGTGACAGAGCCCAGGAGGCAGAGAGAGATTTCACAGAGCAATGCTGACCTCATTGAGCTTCCAACAAAGCCACTGCCCGTGTTTCCTCCTGGTGTTTTGGTGCCTTCATCCTCACCAAGTGCTTCAGGTGGGTTGTGTGGGTTCCTGATTTGCCACGAAGGGCCCCTCATCCAAGTTCCTACCCTTGCTTTCTGGTTTTAAGCTAGATTTTCCATATTAATAACCCCAGTTTTTGATGAAGGAAGCTTGAGCATTGCAGGGCTGGTGAGTTACTCACCTCTGCATTGAGGCGACACTTCTCTTGCCAGGATGCAGACAGCCTGGCAGCTTCTCAGGGCCACATGTACATAGAGCAAGTGTTTGAACTCAAGCATGAACTCAGCTGGGTTCCTACTGCACAGCTCTTAATATTCCAGCATGACGTTTTCAAACATCTTTTTATTATTATTATTATTATTATTATTTATTTTTCTCCCTACATTTAAAATTCTGCCTTTTTCCCAGAGCCAGCGCATCCTGCACTCCCTGGCCAGGGATAATAATATAATAAATATATGTATCTATGTCTATCTTTGCTTTGCAGTTCCAGAGAGAGGGCGGTGGCTTTCTGATGTTCCTACTGAGACTACGTATGTCTTGACCGTGCTCTCCACCCGTGGGGAGGGGACATCTCAGGATGAAGCTAACCGTGGCACATGGAGCACAGAAGTGGAAAGCCCCACATCCCACCCAGGCACGGTCGGAGAGCCTCACTCTGGCCCCCTCCCATCCTTCCCAGCATGGTCTGGAGGGGGACACGTCTCCTCTGACTATGCAGGGTACACAGAGCCCAAGGTCACCCTTTCATCCAGAGTCTCCACCTACTTCTCAGCCTCCAGTGAACCTTCCAGTGAGTCTTTCTGAACTTCACAGTCGTGGCTGAATTAGGACAAAGCCCCCTCCCCTCTCCCCCCAGCTCTTCCATGGGCTGATGTTTCCACCAACGCCATTCAGAGCTGTTGTGGGTGTTGTGGATGTTATTTACAAGCTATGGTGCTTCAGCTCATTGGTATTATGTGTCTGCAGCTGTTGGCGTTTAACAGAAGCAGTCTCAGGAATGTGTCCTGTATCTTCTTGCTACAGGAGACATCTAATACCTGCCTGGGTTGGGGTGACAATTATAAGTAGCCTAAATATGCCACTGTGACTCTAAGGGTACTGATTGTGCCTGTATATTTAAACACTCCTCTTCCCTTGGAGTACGCTTTGTATGTTAAATCCGTATTTAGGGTAATAGATATGTGAGGACTACCTAATCTGTGTTTAATCTGTATTTATATGTGCAATTTTATTAATCTGCATTTCAAACTAGAATTGCTATAGAGCTCAAGAGTGCTGTCTGATCTGTGGTGGTAAAATCAAACACCCGATTTTCAATCCTATTTCAGCTGTGGGAAGCAGCCATCATTCCCCCAGCAGCTTGAGTATGGAGGAAGAGATTTCCAGCCCCTACACCGGTCCCTCGTACCATTCAGCCACGTTAGCTGGTGGTGGAGAGGGGACGCAGGTGACAAGCGGTGATCTGGCCCATAGCACAGAGAGCTCCGCTTCCTACACAGAGACCGCCAGCTTTTCAGAGCCGATTTGGCCGGCATCAGCAGACCAGAGTGGGACAGTCAATGCCTCAGTTGGCAGCGCGGGCTTCGCAACAGAGACTCTCTTCACACATTCTTCCGAGATAGCCACTGATTCGTCTTTCCAAAATGATCTCACAAGTAAGTTAGTGTGTCCACATGTGTTTTTTGAGGGTAAGAGGGTTCCCATTGTCTTGCATTTATCTCTGTTGTGTTCAAAGCTCTCATTCATTGGTACGTGCAATGCCACCCATGGCATTGCAACATCTGGGAGATGTTTTCATGTCTCCAAATGCTGACACAAACAGAGGCCTCAGAGCCAGGTCCCTCCTGGCAGGGTACTCATTCCAGAAGTGAAGCCCTGAGCCTGAGCAGTAGCAGGAAAACTCTCCTGTTTTGATGGTCGTGGTATTTTTTTTGCATCCTAACTGGTTTGTTGTGGGTAATGCTTTCAGAAGTGTTTCATGCTGTAGGTCAGTATAAATTAAAGAGTCGGTGATAGAGTTACACCAAATTTTGAAATTTTAATATCCTATTCTTTAATTTTTAGTGATTGCTGAAATTATATGTACATCCTGAAATTCATATTATAAGATTGACTGCTCCTTTAATGCTAAATAATCTGAATTTTTGCGTACTGTTTTGCTACTCATTTAGGATTTCCTGACTGCAAAGTTTTCAGTCAATGAGTTCATGATAAGCTGCAAATTAACATAATGTAATAATTTCATCCTATAGAGGCATGGAATTCACTGTGTCTAAAAAGTGTCTAAAAACAAACTGACTTAAGAAGATGGATATATTTTAGTTTGGAAAGAAGGATAAGAGGGAGAGGGTTTTATATGAGTTTTATAAATAACGAGAGATAGAAAGAGCAGATGGGTTTTCCTGCTTAGCTTGCCACAAAATATCACAGAACGATAAGTGCTCAATCACATTAAAAAAGCAATACTGGAAGAAGAGATTTTTTTAGAAACCTGCACTTTTCATGGGAGTTTTGTGTCTGTTAAAGTTCATCGTTTTAGAATGAGCTAAGGAGTGCAGAAGACTCCTAATTCAATAGCCACACTTGGATTGTGTTTTAAACTTTTAGATGAGTGTGGACCTATTTATAGACAAGAACATTTCATGTATTTATCACATAGTTTTAATATGATATCAAAATACTTTAATTTTATTGTGTCATTCTGGTGTATTTTGTCCTTTACTCCAGGCTTTTCAAGTAGCCATCAGCCAGTCAGTAGCCTCGATGCTGAGAAAAGGACCTCAGTTTCTCATACGGATGGCACATACATTTCAACCACGTACACCAGAGGAGGAGAAAGGACCCTCCTGTCTATCTCAAATAGCAGCACCTCTGCTGACTCCTCTGAAAGTTCCACCTTTTTTTCAGAAATTTCCAACCCTTCTGACTCATCAAAATCTTCCATGGCACAGGACAGGAGGAGCAATGCATCCAGCAATGGCAGTTTTGTTGAACCATCTACGGAGCCGTTGTTGGTGCACTCGTCCCAGCCATTGACTTCTGCTTCTGTAGGCAACACACAAAATACGACTCTCTTCGACGCTGACTCCGAGGTGTTGCCCACTGGCAGATCATCTCTATCTTCATCAGCATTTCCACCCTCTTCCTCAGCGTCACCGCTGCATCACTCGCTCACATCAACACCACCAACAACTTACCTGTTGGCAACATCAGAGCCACCCGAGATGCTCTCGTCCTCTGTGATGGCATCTTCAGCTCCTCTGCAGGCTTTGTCGTCCTCTTTGTCCACTTCCTCACTGCTTTCCTCATCTTATTCATTACCATCGTTACCGCCTCTGTTTTCATCACCATCATCCATCTCACAGTCCGACGACAGCGGTCGAATAAGCACCCCCATAGCTACGACTGCGGTCAGGCGTGTGCCCTCCACGGCCGCCGTGGCTGGCAGCTCACCCCGAGAGACCAGCAAGCATGGTGGTACTCGCCAGCCCCCAAACACCACCACCTTCACCTCCACTACGTCTCCCCCGCTTCCCACGACGCCCACGGAGCAGCTCGGTGGCCGCATCGCATCCACGCCTGCTCCCACGGTGGTAACAGAGAGCACCTCACCGAGAGCCGCCACCTCCCAGGGGGGCACCGCTGGGAAGACACCGCCGCTGCTCACCACAGCCAGTGAAGCCCCGCGGGCAGTGCTGACAGATGCTCCCCTCAGCACCTCACCAAGTGCAACAAGCCACAGCGCCATCGTCCCTGCAGTAGCATTGACCACGGTGAAACCCCTTGTGCTGACAACATCAGCCAGCCGCTGGCCAACCCCGACTGATGCTAGCACCACGAAAACCCACAGAGCTCAAACACCTGCTGCCACTAAACACGTTTATACCCCTGGGGAAAGGACAGAAGCTACGGATCTCACCACTGCAATACCTAGTAAAGTCACCAAGGAAAATGTGCCTGCTACAAGTCCTCCTGAAGTCCCTCCAACCATTAAAACCACTGTGAGCATAAGAACTACTTTGGCTGCTACCAAACACACCACCATCCCTCCACCAAGTAGCACAGCTGGCGTGAGGACATCTCCAGCAACAGGTAATGTGTCTAATGGTCCTCATCAGTGGTGGGGCCAGCAGTAGCTGGGTCCCACTTGAAGGGTCTTTGAAGGGTTACTTATGTGTGTATGACAAGTCCGTTTTCAGCAGCATTTGGGAATAAGAATTCTGTCTCCATTCTGGTATTTTTAAGATAAGGGTTTAGCAATCATGCTGAGCTGCTGGGAAAAAAAAAAAAAAAAGAAAAAAGAAAGATGAACATCTTGGTGAATGTTTCCGATGGAAATGTTAAGCTGAAATTTGGGAATTTCAGAAAAATAAAGCTGATGGCTTTCCAGGTAAGCTTAGGATGCACTGTATATTTGTCATGAAGAATTGAAGAATAGACCAATCTCTCTCTTATTCGGGTGAAAAGGCACTCAGTTGGCCAGCACTCAGTATTTTTGTTGGAAGTTTTTCTGTTATCGCGACCGATGGCCGGTCTCTCCCCATCCTACTAAATAACCAACCCCTCAGGGGCCTGTCACTTCTCCCAGCATGTTACATACCATGGTCTTGCTGAGCACATTGTGGCAACCGAGATTGTCAAAGAGAAGCCGAGAAACATCTTATTCAACCATTTCAGATTAGGTTTTTAATTACCTTGTGGTCCAGGAGCGTTCTGTGAATCCATAGTGATATTAGAGGTGGGAAGGGTTGTGCTCAGGCACAGTGTTCACCCCGAAGAACCCAGGTTTGGCACGAGCAGACATCTCCCCGCACGGCTGAAGGGATGCTGCCTGAGCAGGAGTGGGGGCTCTCGGGATGAGGGAACGTACAGGAGGTGGCAGTGGCAAACTGCAGCACGTTGCGAGGAGTCTAGTGGAGAAGAGCCCTGTGGAGGAACAAAGGTTTTCATTTATCACTGCTGCCAGGCTCCTTATCTTCTCAAGTAAATATATTTAGCTGTTTTATATGAACGGAAATTGATTCTGCATTTAAAGTTCAGGAGGCTGACCCTAATGCCAGTGTAGGGTATTGTGTGTACTAATTGCATTAATCTCAGTGCAATACTGGCAGTAGTGTATATTCTACAAGTAATTAAGCATTAAAAGGTTATTTCTTGGGCTGATTGGTTTTAATTATAGGTATGGATTCATACCAAAAAAAAAAAAAAACTGTAGGGGATTTTTTTTTAATCAAAAACTAACGTAATGGATCCATTCTACAGAGTGATTCATATGCTTTCCAAGTTACTCTTCCCTCTAAATACTGAGTTTTGCCATTTGCCAGAATGAAAAATATCCTCCTGCTGCCTCGTGGGATGCTTTGTACATGGGCATCTGCTGCTGCGAGAGAAGGAACTGCTGTCAGCCCCACCATGCAAAGTGCGTGCCGAAGTACGGGGAAGCAACAGCAGAGGTTTTAAAATACACCCACTTGTTTCTGACTGCTCAGGTCAGAGACACCAAGTCGCCCTCTCGATGATGCTGAGATGGCCCTGCCAGACTGCCCAAGGCACGGGGATTATCCCCAGTCGCTGCCCTGAGGCAGGGGTCAGCTCGGGACTGTCTGGGCTGCGGGGGCTGCGTGGTGTCACGGGCATCGCAGGGGTGTCACAGATAGTGCATGTGAGCTTGTGGCCCCTGTGCTTTGTGTTTTAACCGCAAAGCCCAACCTTCCTGCCTCTGTTAGAGCGCTCAGCAGGAACTGCAAAGCAGATACGTACTGGTGGCACGTGAGCCGTCCTGCTCGTCTCGTAGTGCCGTGTCACTGACATGTCCTGCCCACACTCTGCCCTTGCACGCCTGTGACGCGTGCTTGTGCTCCTGCAGGCAGTATGCACAGTGAGAGGAGCCATTTTGACCAGACATTTTCTAAATTTTTGTTTTTTTCAAAGGGAAATATTGGGTATCTTCAGAATTTGCAGTCTGAGCTGTCTTGCTTAAAAGCTTCTGAGGCTGCCACCATTAATTCCCTGAAGCACCGTGTTTCCAGATGGCGTCTGCTCCCCAGACCCTTGCACACCCAGCAGGCAGTGGCTTACCAGGACTTTGGGAAGGAGCCCTTTCCCACGTGTCTAGCTCTGCCTGCTGGTCCCTTGTTCGATGTCCTCGTCCAGAACTGTAGCGTTGGTTGTCTTTGAAAAGCGTTCTGAGCCCTGAAGAGGAGCAGTGCTGCTGGGCGTTAATATTAACATGGATCAACGCTGGTTCCCAAGGGCTTTTGGATGAATATTCAAGAGAAAAGTGTTTTGCATTTATTCTTTCAGCTCCAGCAGAATAATTAAAAACAGGATAAACAGTAAGTGCAAACGATGCAATGAACCATCTGATAATGCTCAGGGGGTCACAGGAGAGAAGCCAAGTTGATCTTTTTTAGCGTAACAGTTGTTGATTTTTGTGATTCTGTAACTATAGGCTGATCTCTTTTTTTTTTTTCCCTGCTTTCGTAGATGTGGATAAATGTCTTTCCAACCCTTGTCCTGCATTGGCCACCTGCAACAACACCCATGGCTCCTATGTCTGTCAGTGCCCTCTTGGATATGAGCTGGAAAAGGGAAAGTGCAATTTGGGTAGGAAAAATGAAAGTGAAAAAACAAGGGAGAAAAAGATGGAAATAATTACCTGTAATCTTCTAAGATAAACTAACCTAGGCTCAGACAAATTCAGAGCTCAAGGTACCCCCCAACTACCACTTTTACAAGAGCCTTTAGCGTTTACACAAGTGCAGTGTCCAACGCGTGACCAGACAGTGATAGGTAAGAGTTTCTCAGCCTGCCCTAAAAACACACCAGCAGAGCAGTGAGCTCAGGCTTGTTAGTAAGGACAGATGTGCCACTTCTGTTTCTAATGTGTTTTACAACCCCAAAGCAGAGCAGTGAGCAGGGCTGTTGTACAACCTGACTTCAGTGGGCTCAGCCACGTGCATAAAATTAGGAGCCGTGAAAGCCTTTGTAAGATCAAGGTTTTGTTTCTTACCTTTCATGTTTTCTGTGCAGCACAGTTATTATTTGAGCTCAGGTTCTGGCTCCCTCCTTTCTAATAAAGGTCTTGAATCCCAAGGACTTGCAGTGTTCTGTTGCAAAGGGGAATTTGTTTTGCTGGAGTTTCTTCTGACCCTTAATCAGCGAGCTTTAAAGGCATGGACATTTTGCTAAGCGGCATGACTGAGGTGTCCCTGAAGGGTGTTTTGAAACCTTTCTTCATGTAGGAATGTGTCAGCTTCTAATTTAGAGAGTTGTTTTGGTTGTGCCCTGGACCGGTGTATGGGCAGATTATGCAGATACCATGAAGGTGATTCTAGTCTCATTTTTACCAGGAGTTGTTACATTAGAGCTGTCTGATACAAAATTTGTGGTGAAGATAGACTCTGTGGATGGGAAAAAATGGGAAAGAATTGGGAGCTTTATAATGTTATCTGCAACTGTATTTGTTTTTCTGGTGGAACATAAAACTTGAGCTCTGAGTTCTCATTTCCACTGAGTATCTCATGGCACTTAATACAAGATTTAGGGATATTATCTCTCCGAGGCTGATTATTGCATTCTGTTGCCATGAATCAAGTCTGAATCTAAGCATGGAAAAATGCATCTTTTGGGCCTCCTTTCAAACGTCATTGCTCATTCTGTCCAACAATTTAAAAAGAGAAAATGTCCTTTCTACAGTGCTTCAATTTGACTTGTCGGTTTGCTTTCCTTCCACTGGAGGGAGGGATAAAAGATTTGATGCATCTAACCTGAGTTATTATAAATTAGCTTTGGCACTTGAAACCACCTTGCCACAAAATTTCCCCCTCTCTCTCTGTGTTCAGAGGTCCTTTTAAATGAGCCTGTGTTGCTTAAACAGCTTTGGTTTATAGAAAGGATGAACGTGTTCCAACTCACCTTATTCTCCATTTTAGTAAGAATATTCATCGGCCAGGTCCCCCTGAAACCTAACATTACCCACGGGAAGTACTCGGATCCCAAGCAAGTGGAGGGTGAAATCCTGGCAATGGTGAGTGCCCCTGCTGGGTGGTGGCAGCGCTCCTCGTACGGTTGGGACAGGCAGCCACAAGGCTCTCTGGTCTGGGCTTAGCCCTTTTAATCGCTGAACCATCCTGGTGTGGTGGGAGCTTCTAAAGCTTCCCAGGTTTCTAAAGGGTGTTAATGCTTCTCTGAGGTCAGACGTTGGAATGGTGACTCTGGGGCTCACAACACTCACTGTAAATCTCCCGTGTGCCTGCCGGCTGTGGTGGCTTGGACTGCAGCTGGTGGCAGCTCACTCATAGCCAAATCCCATGGGACGAAGGGCAGCAGCAGAGCCCAGCCGAACATACGGTGCTCTCAGCAGCATTTCCCAGCTATGCTTTTGCAATCACAGTCAGTTCAGAGCAAGCTCTGGGGGTGATGGTGGGTTCCCCATATGCTGTGCCTTCACCCGTTGCAAAAAGACCCCTGGGATGGGGATATCTGTACATCTCTGTGCATTATTTAGGCAGATTATTGCATGCAAGAGTTCATCCAGCCATTCCTGGCTGCAGTTCATCCCAGCTCTTTTAGGAGCAGGTGGTTTGGAGATGTAGCAAAAGCAGCGGGGCGCTGGGATGAACTACCTGGGTGCTGCCAGCACTGCTTCTGCTGCAAAGGGAAAGCAAATGCCTGTGTCTGGGGGCTGTCCTGGAGCGAGGGGCCTGCTCGGAGCCATGCTGCTCTCTCCTCACAGCTGCTCTCTCCTTCCTTTCAGCTGGATGCCTCGCTGTCAGGCTTGCCTGGGTATCACCACTCCACAGTCAAAGCCACCAGGTAAGGGGCCATGAGGAAGAGCGACAAACAGCAACAGTTGCCTGAGTATTCGGGGTGATCAGCTTGAGGTCCTCATTTTGAGTCAGACCCAGCGGTGCTGTACTTAATGAAATCAAGCCCAGCAATAGTGCAGGGCATGGGAAATGCCTTTGCACCCTGGCCATCTCTCCTGGTACCGCTGCTGGGGACAGCTTGCCGAGCAACAGCCTGAAAAAAGCTTGTGCTGCCCAGGGTGGGTTTGTGGCTGTTTTCACAGTGAACATCCAGCACCCCATCCAGCCCCAAATCTGCCTCTCTGTGTGCAAGTTTGTCCTGCCTTTAAAGTGAGACAGAGGTCTGCTATGATGCACCTCTTTCTCAGTCTGTACGCGGTATCGTCTGTGTTAAACATTGCTTGCATTAATAATTAGCAGGTTGTTAATGTACTAACAATGGAATCAGACTGACCCATGGTACTCAGGGCTGTTTTGTTTTGTTTTCTGTTAGGGAGGCAAATTTTGTGCATGTTTCAGTGCAATCCACGTTCTCTTTAGCATCCAACGTGACTTTCTATGACATTGTCGGCAGCGTGCAAAGCTACATTCGGGCTTGCACATCTCCCCCCGATCCCTGCCACTTCATCTCCAGCTTGAAACCACTCCACAGAGGTAAACAGCATTGGAGAGACTGTGATGGGAGGGTGGGGGAACACGTTTTGGTTGGCTCCTTTTATAAAAGGGGGAGGAAGATTTTGGCATTTAGCAAAACCCCTCTGAAAGTTTTAGTCTCATTTCAATGGGAATCATCTGAAGATGATGTTTTAAACTGCTCACGTGGCTGTGAGTTGGGGAAACAGAGGGGTATAAAAGTTGTTCACCATTTGGAGTTTTTGGGCCAAGAATCATTTCTGTACCAAGTCCTCCACCTGCTGAATGTGCAGAAGGAGAAGCCCACCAGTGCTGGGCAGAACCTTTTCTAAGCTTGGCCCCAGTGGTGCTGCTGCCCCCATGCCCTGCACCTCCTGATCCTGCCTTCCTGAGGCAATGAGAGGGGTGATGTAGCCGTGAGTGATCCTGGTGGGATGCCAGGAGTGAGGATGGTCGGTGGCAGCAGCTACTTTGGGTGAGGTGGGAAGCCTTGGCCGGTCGTTCTGGCAAAGTAAACGTGGAGACGAGAAATCCAATGTGGGATTTCATTTTAACATGCTGTATTTTAAAGCCACACTCTACTGTTGTGGACTGAATCAATTTAAATGGCTTTAGTGAACCAGCTCAAATTATACTCAGTGGTTACCTCAGTTACAATGCTTCCGGTAAAGTCTACTTCCTCACTTAAAATAAGCAAAACTACTAAGAAACAAATTCTATTCTTGTGTAAGTACTTAAAGAAAAGATGTGAGATCAAACAATACGATGGTGCTCCCAGCAGGGAGGGGTTTGCAAAAGAGGAGCTTCAGGTGAGTGGCACATACTCCATACGAGCTCCTGCTTCTCATGAAAATGTTTTCATTTGTTGGTTCCATTCTACCTCCCAGTAAAACAGGTAGATTGGTGACACAATTTCCGTTGTTTACCCCCAGTTTTGCTGAATGCTCATTTCAACAAATCTGACTTTTTAGAGTAAAACATCGCTTCAAAGTAAGATAAATGAAAGGACAGATTCCATGATTTAAAAGTGAAAAGAATACAGGGCTTGATACTGACATGGAAGAATCTCTTTTGGGCTGAGCAAAATGTTTTGCTAGATATAAACCTAAAAAATGATTTGTTGAACTGTCTCGGGGGGAGGATGTGTTTCAGCTTGAGCCAAAACAAATTTTTCTTTTTAATTTCCCCTTCTGCCTCCAAGCTGAAATATTTATTATTCACCCACTCTCTTTTCCTGTACAAATGACAGTAGATATGCAAGAAATTGTGACGTGTTGTAATGTCGACTGTCTCATAGTGGAACAAATATTGTTTAAAAAAAAAAAAAGAGGTGAAAGTAGTGTATCAGCTGAATGCAATGCCTGGGGAAAGCAAATGTGCATGGTGGTGTGTTCAGAGAGAAACGTGCTGTTGTTGGCTGTGTCCTCCCAACAGTTGGCAGCTTGTGCAAGCAGAAGGACCCCGAATGCGACAAGGAGACTTCTGAGTGCACTGACTTCGATGGGGTTGCACTCTGCCAGTGCAAAAGCGGGTACTTCAAATACAACAAGATGGACCATTCCTGCAGAGGTATTGCCCTTTATGCAGCATTCTTGTTTTGGCCTGAATTCTGCTTAACTTTTTTTTTTTCCCCAGTTAAAAAAGTTGTGCGTGTGTGTGTGCCCTGTGCATCACTGTGTGTGCAAAAAGCATGATATTATGAATAAATATTAGCAGCTCAAGTTTCTTTTTGTTAGTTAGGGGACTTTTCAGCAGACACTGGAGATACAGTCTCTCTCTAGGAATAATATTATCTCTTTCTGGAGCATGCTGTGAGTCACAACGATGGAGAAGAGGGAGAAGGGGGCCCGATTGCTTTGGGCTCCAGTTCAGTGGCACAGAGCAGAGATGTAGTGCAGCTCTGCCTGTTTTGATTTTGTCTGAACTCTCGGCGAACTTGAGATAATTGCTTTAAACTCACAAGCTTATATCAATACATCATCACTATTTTTTAAATAAGCAAGTATCTGAAAATGATTATGAATTTATTTTTCAACGGGGTTCCTAACAGAAATTTTAAGCTTCAGGGTTATATTATTTTTTAGCTACTCCTCAGATCATGAAATTTCTTTTGCTACATCTTAAACAAGGTCTTTGTCCTTGTGCCAGCAGTCAGGGTGACTTTTGTGGGATCAGGGCATCCACTCCCTACTTGTAGCAGTTTTGGTAGGTCTTCTTAAGAAATTCAGTTTTCTGATGATATATCAATAATAATTTCAATAATGGTTATATGTTGTTTCTGGCAGTGTCAGCAGGGTTGCTGTTGAAGTAGGAGATGCTTTGTCAGTTCCAAATCCGATCAGTGAGAGAAATGTGTCTGGAAATAATGCATGTGCTGCAGGCTCTGGGCTGGGCCCCTCTGAGATGGGCATCCCTGGCTGCTGGGTTGTGGTCCTGCCTCTCCTCTGCACTGTGGCTCCAGGCAAAACCTTTCTCCTTTTTACTTCCCTCCCTCCCACCAACTTGTATTTTGGGGAGGATTTTTATTAGGAAATACTGACTGCCTCCACCTCGACAGGCAGAGAGGGGCTCATCCAGTGAGTGGGGAGCTGAGGTGACTCCTGGGAGGATTTTGCCCGACTCTTTCCCCACCACCTATGGGGGGAACCATCCATTTGTTTTGGACATGACCTGTGCCAAGTAGTGGTGTAAAGATAAATACCTAAAAGGCTGCAAGGCACTTGAATGTGATGGTTATGGAGTGCTATGTGATGTGACGTCTCGTAGAGAGGGAGATGTGATCAGTTCCTACCCACTTGTCTTATTTGCTGTGCAGAATAAGAAAGACCAACCCCTACACTGTGAGGTTTCAATTTCCCACCTTCAGCTCTCTGCTGGCACTAGGAAACATCTTACTGACCAGCTTGGGAGTGCCTGAAGGACAGGGATGGTGAGGGGTTGAGGCCAGGTGAGCCTGGGGATGGTGGTGAGGGGTTGCTGCCAAGCGCACGGTGTGATGCGCCAGCTATGTACCGGACTGTTGGCATCACTATCCCCATCTGGGTAAGCCAGGCCATCAGGATTTTAAAGTCTTTTTCAAAAGCCATGCTATGGCCCTTATTTGAAATTTAGGGCTATTCTCTCCCATCAATACAGCACGTAATATGCCAGGCTCTTTTAAAATCTCTGCCCTCTTAGTGACTAAACAGGAACTGCGGTCTCCTGAGCATCCGACCCTCATTGTGGATCGTGGAGACGTGGAGTGCTAACTCCCATTATGTCCTTGCAAAGAGGGAAACAGCCATTGTGCTGCCCCATCTGGCCTCTCTGGGAGGTTTGGGTTTGCTTTTCCCCTCCTGGCTCTGTCTGTCACCTGGGGCATGCCTGGAAGGTGTCCCCTGGAGCCAGGAAGGGTCCCTTTGAGCCAGGGCAGTTTGACATTTGGGTCAAGGTGTGCATTCAGTCATCTCAGGGTCCTTGCTGGTTTCAGCCTTCCTGGTGTCTTCAGGGCTGCTCTAGTCTTTCTAGAGGGCAACAGCCCCACTGTGCCAGCTTTTCTGAGACATACAACTCGTAATGTTGCACATAAAGTTCCCGGCACTAAGAGGAGCAGCTCACCGGCTGTCCTCTCCTTGGAAAGGTCTCCAGAGAGACCCCTGAGCCTCTTTTGGGAAGGCAGAGGCAAAGGAGTCCCGAGCAGAAAAGCAAAACTCAATAGCTTTGCTTGACCCCTGACACTTAAACCTCTCCTCTGCTCCCTGCTCGCATCTGAGAGCTTGCCAAGTGAGCGTGACAGCACAGGTCCCCCGGGAGTGTATTCAGAGGAGCAGGAATGATGCCAGAGGAGAAAGCAAAGTGGCAGGAAAAGGGAGCAGTGAGGAGAGGCAAGGACATAAACTCTGAGCATTAAAGCTTTGCATTGCTTTAAGTAAAATAAGACACAGAGACACACACCTTCAGGACCTTGCTTTTCCTTTTTCCAGCCCCCGTGGAGCTCCCAGGCTGGCAGCTATGTGCCGGTGGGTCCCCAGGGCTGCCCCAGCCCAAGGGGGCTGCAGTGCTGAGGCTGCTCAGGATGCGTGTGCCCGCATGGCTGGGCACAGCTCCTGCACCTCTTGGATGTAGCAAACCTCTTGGGATGTAGCAAACGGCATTTCCATATGACCACAAGCATCTGAGAGAAGAGTGCCAGGCATCCTGCAGGTCACGTCCCCTGAAAAGCCGGGACTGGGACAGAGCTGCAGAGGGGGCCTGGCAAGCAAAGAGGAGTCCCAAGCTCTGGCTCAGGCTAAAGCCATGCCTGGTGCGTTTAGGGGCACGGGCAGGCAGGAGAAGAGAGGTTTTGTTATCCCTGTGCTTGCGACATCCAGTTCTGGGAACCAGAACTCAAAAGGGTCAGAGAGAATGGGAGTGTTCAGAGCAAAGTTGCAAGAGCCAGGGAAGCTTGAAAATCTCAGAGCATTTGGCTTTACAAGAGGCAAAGGAGTGATCTGATGGCAAGGAGGAGAAATGGGATAATAAAACCTTTTCCAGCCTACCGAGAAAATATCCAAAGACTGGAATTTGACGTGGGGATAATGCAGAACAGAAAGGTGAATGTTTTTAATGGCTGGGGAAATTAACTTTATGAGCATCTGACCTAGGGTTGTGGTTGATTGTCTGTCGCTGGAAATAGTAAAATCAAGCTTGGATGGTTCTGTAAAATGTAGTTCCAGTTCAACTATTGGATTTGAAACTGGAATTGAATTTAGGGAAGTTCTGTGACCTGCATTATGAGAGAGAGGTCATGGTCGCATTGCTCCCAGCTGGCACTGACACCCCTTGTTATTGGTGCTGCAAGAGCCATAAACTTCTGGGTCCAGCTAGAAAACTAGGGGTCTCTCTTGGTTTATTATGGTATTGCCAGCCCATCATAATAAGCTGCACATTTGCCCTCCTTTTCTCCTCCCTCCCCTCCTGTGCTAGGTGCTTCTGAAAACAGGCGGGCTCCAGCTGTGCCGGGGGAATGGCATCTCCTGTGCTGTGCTGGGGAGGAGGTGAGCGCTCTGCCACCCTCCCGCAGCTCTGCGGGGCAGATCCCTGCACCCTGAGGGATTTCCCTGAGCTTGGTGGGGCTTGGTGAGCCCCCATGCTTGCAGCTGCACCTTATTCCTGCGGCTAGAGGTCAAGGCAGAGGGAGGAGGGCTCAAGAGCTGCTGTATTGCTGTTTTTAAGCATACGGTGTTGGGAAAACAATCCACGAGCAATGCCTACTGAGGGACTAGTGCATGAAAAAGTGCTGATCTCGGTAGCAACCCAAAACTTGTAGTTGTGTGCCCAGTGGGTCACCACCTTTGCTGTTCATCAGAAGCATAATACAATTTTCTCAGGTCATTCAGATGATGAGATAGCTGTCCAGTAAGCACAGCAGTATGGCTTCGGGGTTGTTTTTTAACCAACATTTTATACGTAGCAGTTTCTGGGTTATTTATACCTAGTCAAAAATTTAATTTCTATTCAATACAACTATACTATCGTAAAATATGACATCTCAAACTTTGATTTAGTTCCAGCTTTAAGAGAAAAAGAAAGTGGCATTTTTCATGAGGTAAAACATAACATCTCACTTTGGGTTAATCACAGCTCTGTGGATAACATTATCTGGCAGTATTAACAATTAAAAACAATGAATAACGTGCATCATTGCTAAAGTACTACAGCTTAAGTGAGGTTTCAGAATGAAAGCTGGTGACACTTGCAGATTTTGTACTCTGATATTTTGTGAGAAACAATACAAGCATGAGGTGAGTTTCCATTTGGGCAAGGAGGGATTGTGTCAGGAATTGTTTTACCAGCTGCCCACCCTGTGGCAGGCTCCAGGTTAGCTCTTGGGAAACGCTGAAGCGGCCCTGTTGAAGCCGGTGGGAGGTGAGTTTAAGTTCATAGCATTTTGCTTAAAACAGAGGAAACAGTCGCATCGGAGTGGGTGGTGGTCCTGCTGCTGTCGGTCCCGAGGTTGGCTGGGGAGAAGCTGCCGAGGGAGGCAGCGATGGTGAATGCCTCCTGTGCACCACTGTGCGGTGCTCATGGCCCTTCTCTCTTGTCTGCTTGTAGCCTGTGAAGATGGATATAAGCTGGAAAACGAGACCTGTGTGAGGTATGGTGACTGCTCTGCCCCCTCCTACCCCACCATCCTTCTTAATCCTGCTTTGGTGACCTGTTGGCACAACCAAGCTACTGAAACTCCCTCTTGTTTTCTGTTATCAGCTGCCCTTTTGGCTTAGGAGGGTTCAACTGTGGAAACCGTAAGTACAGAGTTTCGTTTCATTTCGTTTCCTTTCATTTCACTTCACTTCATTTCACTTCATTTCCACTGTGTCAGAAGTGGGAAATTTGCAACAAGTAATTGCAAATAACTGTGTCTAAAACTCAGTAGGTGCAGACTACTCTTGTCAGGGTTTTCTGTTTCCTCAATGTCTGTCAAAAATTATTTTGTCGACCAAAATATTTCATTGACAGAAATTATTTCTGTGACAGAGTTGAGTTAATGTTATCTGCTAACAAGATCAGTATTTTCCTTGGAGATCTTTCTCTGGATACTCTGTCATGATAGCGCAGATAGCGTGAAGCAAGATATTTGGAGGTGAATCCATGAAAGATCAATTGAGTTACTGAGATTTATCAGTAAGGGGAATTGTTCCCCCCAGCACACAGGAGCTTCTCCTTTCCTCAGCAAGAGATCCCCAGCTCCATCTATTTCACTTGAAAAATTGCATTAATATTGTTTACAGAAGGAGGGAAGGCAGGAAGCAAACAGTTAATCCCCTTGTATGAGGACTGTGGATATGTTTACATGAATACTTATGACCGCATTGCTGTCTCTAAGTGAGAATATGTCTTTCTTGTCCCTAGCATACCAGCTCATCACTGTGGTGATTGCGGCTGCAGGAGGGGGACTTCTGCTTATTATGGGCATAGCGCTGATTGTCACCTGCTGCCGGTAGGTACCACTGCCAGCCGTAGTTACACTGCACCTAGCGCTCCATGTAGGAGCGCTGAAGGATCAAAGAAACATAGGTGCACAGGTACAGCTAAGCAAGCAGTTTAAGCAGAAATATTTAAGTATTGCCTTGTACTTTCATTTGGGACGTGCCTTTTCTTTTTTTTTTCCAGCAGTCAGGTTAATAAATTCAACTCAGTGTCTCTTAATTGCCTGGCAATTGTGTCCTGTATGGATGGAGGGGCAAAGAAGTCCTTCCCACTCAGAGCCACAGGGCACCAGGCAGTAGCCTCCAAAAATGCAAGCTAAGTAGGAGAGAGGAGTTTAGTCAACAGGAAGGGCTTCTGGGCCATTGCAGGTGTGGGAGTGCATTCAATGCTCTTTTCCTCCAAGCACAAGTCCTGCACGTGCTCTCACTGTGTCTTTCCCTCTCAGACACACACACGCACGTGTAGTTCCCATACTAGCAGATAGCTTCGGAGTAGAGGCAAGATGTGCTGCTGAGGTAGTTGTGCTTCATGATTTACATACCATGAAAAAGGGCTGCCTTGCAGTAACGCCTTCTGCCACCCATTCCAGCCCCCAAATCTAGGATTTCAAAGCTCTCTGACTAAAGTCAGCAGCTGGATTTCTCAGTAGCAGCAAGGCCCAGCTGGGAGGTGAGATGGTCACTCCAGGTCCCAGTGTGCAGATCTCTGCGGGGACAGACCAGTCTTCTCATCAGTCCTGGCCTTTGACAGGCTGTGTGCTTTCCTGGAGGGTACTCTGCTCTGAACTGGGAATGTCACCAAAGTCCGCTCCTACAACATGGCAGTGATGTAGGGGTGTTTGGTGTTGTTCAGACTGGCAGCTTGCCGGCCTTTCTTCTCAGGAATTAATGTGGTGCCTGGAAGTGCTACAGTTAAGCATTTGGAGACTTGAATAGTGTGGGGGCTTTCTTGCATTTTTCATTCTTACTAGGCTTTTTCATTGACTCTAGTGAACACGCACATTTTCAAGAGACAAGGGGCTTAAATTGAAACAGGAGAGGTTTAAACTGAATGTAAGGAAAAACTCTTTCACCAAGAGGACAGTAAGGCAGTAGAATAGGTTGCTCAGAGATGTTATGCTATCTCTATCCTCAGAGATTTCAAATCCCACCAGACAGTGCTCTGTATGGCATGGTCATATGGCTCCTATCTGTGCCTTGGAGCAGGAGGTGGACTGTAGTCTTTCTGAGGTCTCACCTGGTTATCTTAGTTCCCAGGAAAGTTTGCAACATGTGGTAAGTCTCCTGAGATCATGTCAGAAATGCACATAATATATGAGGATAAGTTACATCTTTTCGCTTTCCTTCATTCTTTTCTAAACAGAAAGAATAAAAATGACATAAGTAAACTCATTTTCAAGAGTGGGGATTTCCAGATGTCACCATATGCTGAATATCCAAAGAACCCCCGAGCACAAGAGTGGGGCAGAGAGACCATCGAGATGCAGGAGAACGGAAGCACCAAGAACCTATTGCAGATGACAGATGTGTATTACTCGGTATCTATCCATAGCTTAACTATTAACCCTTTGTACCTGATACAGCAAAGACACGTTCCTTTATTTTGGGAATCAGAGATACCTTTCCTGAAAAACAAAAAAGCTAAGCAAATGGCTTCCATAGACAGCAAGGCACTGGGAGTTCGGTGGACTCCAGCTATTACTTGTGTGGTGAATACCACAAGGAGGTGTCATTAGGAAGAGTGCTAGGGAAACGTCTAGGAACATTTTGGTAGATGCCTAAAAAGCCCTATTGTAGAGTAGAGAAGGAGAGTTGAAGGTTTGGGGCAGTCTTGTAGGAATCTCTGTGGGCAGTTTTCTCCCTTTCGCTCTCACTGATGATGCTGGAAGGTTGAGACCTCTCCCTGGGGGTTCTTCACCCCCAAATGGGAAGATGCTGGTCACTGAGGAGACCCCTCTCTTCTTCCTCTCCTCCCCTCTCCAGGGTACAGGCCCCTTTCTGAAGCCGGAAGGATGCATAAGAAGCATCCCTCCAGCTCTGTGGGAACAAGCATCAGGAAGGAGGTGGTGAAGGAGTAATGGGCTGTGTAGAGCAGAGGAAGAGTCACAATACCTGCCGTAATGGACACTAATACCTGCGTGGTTGGTACCAGCTGCTAATGTCTATATCCAGAGCTGTTGTATGGGTGTATCGTTTGTCATTAACCCACATCAATATACTGGATGCAGTCAAGATCTGTGTGGGGTTACTCATTTCAGTGAAGGTTGCAGGATTTCATCCAAATCACACTTTCTGGACTCCTGCTTTCCAGAGAAGAGAGCAGTGAGCAATACTTTTTTTCTGGCTTGTATTTGAAGTTTTCCCAAAGCAATTTTACTGGGTTACACAGCATGAAGGGAAATGAGAAAAAAAGTCCTTCCAGATAATACTCAGAGAAGGAAACAAACTTGGCTTTTCTGCAAACATTTCCTTTAAGGATGACTCTGGGACAATATCCTGAATTAAGGAGTGTTATTTCAGTGCCTGAGATCATCAGTACAGTTCGCTTGGATTAAAAATTAACTGTGTACTTAGGCTGCACTTGATGGAGTCAGGTAAACTTCCAACCAGGTAAACTTCAAGACTTCTAATTGGCAAGATGTCAAAACTCGGTTGCGTCAGAATACTGCCCTCCAGAAAATGCATAACTCTCACAGTGAAAATCATTCTAAGTTATAGAGATAATTAGTGATCATATTATTATTCCTTCTAGCTACTGAAATAACTGCTGGGAAAGGTGGTAAGGATGTGTTGGAAAGAGGATTTGACTATGAGAATAAGACCCTTTAAAATTTTTATTTATTTATTTATTTATTTTTGCTAATACAGCCAACTGGACTGAGAAATCCTGAACTGGAAAGGAATGGACTTTATCCTCCCTACACTGGTTTGCCTGGATCTCGACATTCATGCATCTACCCTGGACAATACAATCCATCCTTCATTAGTGACGAAACCAGAAGAAGAGACTATTTTTAGCAGGACAGAGAGGGAGTGGAAGACTGACGCAAATTGGCCCTTGATCCCTAGGTACAATGTGTCTCCTGGCAGTTCAGCCCACACCAATCTTACTCTTCCCATATAACAGGACGATCTTTGAACTCCATGCCAAGCATTGCTGACCTGAGGAATGGTTACACTTGCTGAGCAGCGGTGAGGAAGAGGAGGAAGAGGGAATGGCTCAATGTGCACATCAGTAAAAGACCCAAGCGGAAGCTCGTGCATGTACTCCGATTTTGTTCTGTGCTGCTTCTTCACCCTTTACGCTACATGGCAAGCATCGATAAGTACAGGCAGATGAACTGTGCCCAGCACCCAGTGAATACCACTAGGGAGTGTTTTGTTTACAGATCTTGTTCACTGTTGACTGTGCTTGTCTTCTTGGCCAACCTTCATGCAAAGATTCACCGTGTGACTGGTTTTAGTAGGACACGTTTGTCCACTCCCCTTTCCCCTTGCTGCATTGCTTTTTGCTTCGTATGTGACAGGAAATTGGCTAGTCCTCTGGCCCTTACCTTCATACTGGTAGAAGTTCTCCAAATGGCCGGGCCCTTGCTGAAGGCTGGTGCCTGGCAGCGTTGGCTGAATTCACGGCTTGATTGTCTCCAAGGAGTAGGGGAAAGTTAGTCATACCACCGCAGTTAAACTGAAAACAGGCACAGTTGATTGTGCTGCTCTGAAAACTTACATATATAGGGAAGAGTCTGTGTATGTTGTCGTTTTGTCAGCCAGCATGGTTCAGAAGTGATGACACTACACATCATCACAGTGCTTCTGCATAGGATCATATGAGGCTGTTTACTTGCAGGGATTTAAAGGCTTATAAAAACAGTGATAAAATGTAAAATACTTGCTCATAAGGAAGAAGAACATGAGCTGGGAATTCACCGTGCCTCTTATGTGGAACTCAAGGAAGGAGCAGTAAGGCTATGTCTCTGGTTGGGCAGGCAGCACGTGAGTTCTGGGCACTGTGGGTGGGACGTAGTTTTCAGCCCTCCACAGCCACCTTGACTTCAGGAGGGGCTGTGGAGGCTTTCAATACAGTGGAAAATAAGGCTCTCTGCAGTTGGTTGCATTTAAGGCAGAGAGAAACGTGATGCTTTTAATCCTAGTGGAGCAAAGATTGCATATCAAAATAGGTTGATTTCTTCTGTCCTAGTTTCGAGTGATTCAAAACAGGCAGGTTTCCTCATCTAGGTGTTAATTCATATCAATCACCTTGGCAAAAGCTGAAGAATGTAAGTTGTTATATTCCTCACCAAAGATCAGATCAAAAGTTTATTGACTTTTTTTCTTTACAGAGCAGGGTGTCAAAAGAGATCTTATTACTGATGTATATTTCCCACTTATTTTTACTGCAGAGATAACCTAAGTCATCGCAACCGCAGTGCCTCTGTATGCCTCACCCCTTACCCACCACCTAATAACAGCAGTGTGGTCTTGCAGAAAAACAGATCTTTATGGATGCCTGGGGCAGTATGCTGTGCACTGACGTCATTTTATGGTGACAACGTATGAGACTTAATCCACAATCAAACTTGCAGGTGGTAGTACACTGCTTATCTTATCTCACATGTAGGCAGGGAATGGATGCTTATGCTGCCGAAGGAACTATATTTAAGGAACATTCTAGTTGCAGTATCCAAAATAGTGTAACAAGTAAAGCACAAGAATTGACTGTTCCCAGTGTTTTCAGTCTGTGAATGACACTCTTCTCCCCGTCATAAGCATCCAACATCTTAATTACACAGGGTCCACTGGATGATGTGAAGCAAGGGCTTGGCCCTGCTGTGCCCTGAGGTCCTTCAAAGAGGATGTTGGTGAGGTTGTTCTTGCTGGGGTGAGTTTTTTACCTAACACCAACTCTAGTTTTGAGCATGCCTAGGACGGATGGGACTGCCTCTCCCATGGTATGGAGGAGGGTTTTGTCCCTGTTACAGATGAAAATGGGGAAGCTGGGGCTTTGTGCTGGATCTAAATCCAAAGTGCATAGATGAGCACTGGAATCTGTCCCTGTCTACTAAAGCAGCTTATCAAAAACTAAGCATGTCCCAGCAGTGATGGTAGGATTTAACTGCATGCCAGCATTTCCTCAGACAGGAAAGGGTTTAGGTATTTACTTATACAAGGTACGTTTAATCACTTGTTTAGTTTGAAGGCTGTGAAATGTTCCTTTGTGTGACAGGTGCAAAGACCAAAGTATGAAATACCAGCTCACAAATTCAGATTAATCCTTCTATATAAAGTGTAACATATGGGTTATATGAGCAAAACTCCTGGTCTGTATCATCTCACAGCAATTTGCAGATTGTCAGTGTCTCAATAAACCCAGCAGGATTTTCTAGGTGAGGACTGCAAAACCTGGCTCTTTTCCAAAAGAACAAACTTTATTGCACTGAAATTTTGTCTCTGCCAGAACAGGTAAATGTTGGGGAAATTATTATGAAATTAACCCATTGCAGCTTCCTTTTGGTTTTGGTGAGAAAAAAGTCAATGCTTATGCCACAGGAGAAGGAAAGGGGTCTCTGCTGACCTGCCCCTGCCAAGACCTTTACTGGTGTTCCAGGAAGGGAAGAGGAGAGGATCTGGGGAGGTGACAGCCCTGAGGTCAGTGCAGGTGCTTACCCGCGTGGGGACCCAGGAAGTGTCAGCCAGCCCTGCTGCTCCCCGCAAAGCGATCCGTCTGTCTGCACCCAAACCCAACAGCTCCACAAAGGCAGAGAGGATGGGTGGAGTGCAGTGTGTTTTGCCATGGTTTGACAGTAGCTTTACTGCAATTAATTTGCAATAAATTACTACCGCATCGCAGTAGCAAAGGGCTCTCCCTGCTGCAGCAAGAATGTGACCCGTTTCCGTGCAGCTTGCCTCTGCTGAAACTGCCACCAGGATCCTCTCCATCTGCTTGTCTGTTTGCCATCAACAAAGCGCCTTTTGGTAGTGGTTTTAGGTTTTGCTGATCCTGCTGGATATAAGTCAGGTCTCCATGTGCCCTATCAGGCCCTCAAGTCCGCCTTCGAATGTGGATACCTCCGTGTTCAGTACCTAACTCTCCTAGGGTGCCTAAGTAAGTGCAGCTTGTTTCTCAGGCTATTTAGATTGCTCTTAGCTACCCCAAATTGCAAATTTTGAGCACACTGGATGCTTTTGCCAAGGAGAATTGCTCTCAACTATCCAAGAGGATGAGATAGAAATGGCATGTTTCTTGTAAGGAGACTGCAAGTGGCTCAGCCAGATGTGGGGAAAGGAGGTAAAGCCACACCAACACTGCATGGAAATCTGCTCGTACTCCTGGCTGCTGTGGCCAGCTGAGCTGTCAGCAAGGGGCCACGGGCAGGTGTGTGGGAGTATTTTTGATTAACTTTGGGGGAAAAAAAAAAAGCTAATTCTGTTGCTTGAAAGAGAAGGATGTAGGAGACATATGTTTGCTGCTATAGTGCTCTGACAATTGTGTTGACAAAAGCCCCTTGCCCAGAGAAATACCCCTGGCAGTCAGCCTAGGAGAGGCAGTCAGAATGAACAGAGCAGCGAGAGGCAGGCTGGAGGGGTCATTGAAAAGGGGTGCAACAGCCTCCCTGTGTCCCTGTCCTGCACTGCTGCTCATCCTGGCTGACCCTCCCACGCTGCGTTGGAAAACCAGAGTGCTTTTGCACACCGTTGAAACCTCAAAGCACTGAATTTGGCTGACGTAAGGAGTATAGGGAACAGGGATAGTATGATGCCTTTTGCCCTCCACATTTATAGTGTTAAGTAAAAGACCAGCAATTAATCTCATTGCTTTTTCAGCACGTCCCATAAAGTTTCACTGTCACAGTCATGTTCAGAGATGTTGCCTGTGACCTGCCTTCTGAAAGTGATTTGTTTCCACAATGAGCAATAGGAAAAAAAAATCTAAAAATAGCAATAAATTGCATTCACTGAGAGGTGTTTGTGACTGCGAAATTGTGCCAACACTTGTAAAGGTTGTTCACCAGGGCCTGAGAGAGCAGCAGAGTGGTTTTGGACACTGCTGCAGCCACGTGAAGTGCTTCCCCGGGATGTGTTCCTAATGCTGGTCAATGGCTATATCCGTTCTAAATCCATCTGGACTTCTCATTCCCTCATAGTGATGTTTAATCTTTAATTTTCTTCCATAAATTAACAAGAACGGATGCATTTTACTTAAATGTTCTTCCTATGCTGACTATTGTTTTTTTCCTCTTTACACATAAAGGACCCAATCCAGCATCCACTCTAGTGGGCTGGGATAACTCTTTCACAGATTTTAATGAAGTTTTTTTAGGCCTGAATCATTCCACTGTCAGGGTCACTTGTGTGTACAACATGCATTCCTTCAGCTCTGTTTTCTGCCCATTTCTGTGACATTGTTGCTGCCTTTTCATGTCGTATTTATTTTTTGGATGTATCCTTATTACTGTAGCAGAACCTGTATTATGTGAGATTGAACAGGTTGTTCAAGATCTGTAACACCTTTCTGAGAAGAGGATGAATGTGAATTTTGTAAATTTTTTTTTTTTTTTTTTTTACTGATCAGCCAATGTGTTTCCCATTGTGTGAGATCTTCTAGGGATGTAGAGATGCTTCATGCATTCACAGATAAGAACTACCCATCAGTTCACGTACTTGTGCCTTCAGAAATGAAACGATCTCACAGTTTTGAAAGGGGTATGCACTGTGTGCTTGTAAGATTTTGGGAGTCTTGCAATGTGTATTTAATTCTTCATTCCCTTGAACTGTTGGAATTGAAAAGCAGGACAGAAATCTGTAAAGAGGTAAGAAAAAAAAGAGGAAATTTAGAAAGAAAGAAAGAAAGGAAGAAAAGAAATATATTTCCTTGTTTTGCAGAAGTAAACATCGAAATTGAGTGTAACACTGTGGCTTCTGTACTGTAAGGTTATGTTTGGGATGACACGCCTCTTCTATGTGTGGTTTCTGTTGTGTATGAGTAATATCCTTGTTGATGGAAAACCTAAAGTGGGTGCCTAATGTTCCTCAAAAGTCATGTGTAAATGCTAAGTCCCCTGGTCTTCCTTCTGGTAAAATGCTCAAAGGGATGGGAGTCTTGCTCGGGTAATTGCTGGAGCAGGTGGCCCACAAGTCTGTAAAACCCAATATGGAAGTCCTGGGGAATCCAGTAAAAAGCGATCAGTTCTCTTGAACAGTGCCACAGAATTTGCCTGACATAAAACGTCTGTTATAAAAACCATTAGGATGGTTAATGTTAAAGAAAAAAAGACAGATTAAATATTTAATTCTTTCATAGTGAAGTCTGTTTCAAAAGGTAAATTTTAAGCATTTGTTTGTGCTTCCTCTATCAACCTGAATGTAAACCTGCGTTATGTTCTTCACATTGTCCTGCTTCCCTCCCTGTAGCTCTGATTGTTCACTTCCAAGTTGCTGGGGTTCTAAGGATGTTTTCCAAACCAGTATTATTTAAAGTTGTATCATATTTTCAGCCTTCACTAACTATACAGTACTGTAGTAGCAAAATATAATTTTTAAGGATTGGACTATTTTTATACCTGCATCCAATATTATTAAATCTGGCGTTCTAGTCAGTATTATAAAAGGATACAATAAAATTATGAATATTAGTTTGTCTCAGCTTTTTTATTGTCTAAAGCTTTCCCTGTAAAGAGATGCATATCTGACTTTTAGATTGTTTTAACAATAATTAGAAGTCTAAACTATAAAATAAGAAATTTTATAGTACTTCTGTTCTTCTAGTGTTGCTTGGTGATTGAATAACTGAAGTGTAAAGCAAAGAGGAAAGGAGTATGTTCTGTTAGTTATGCTAAACAAACTTTTGCTCAGCCTAAATGCAAGTTCTTTATCTTTATTTCAGTAATATTAAGCAACTCAAAGTTTAATTTAAAAATTTTCCTCAATTTAATTTTTCACCCATCTGGAAATGCTAGAATTGGTGAAATTGTGTATGTGCATGCTGGAGGGAAGGAAAAAGTTGGCAAAGGTTGGTGCACAAGGGCTTTTTGCAAGGGCAGGAGACTTGACCACAGCGAGGTCGGTCCCACATCTCTAACTGCCACTGCAGACTAAGAAGAGACTGCAACTGAGTGTCTCTCGAAGAAAGGCTGATCCCTTGAATCCAGATGAACACAGTGTCTAGGGAAGAGGTGTGATGTGGAAGAAAATCCTGAGTAATGGTAGGCGTGTTAATCTGGGGAGATCATTCCCTATTTTGCGCCAGAGAAGTACAACACTCAATTGTGACAGCAACTGGATGGGACCACGGTGGGATACATCTGCTCTACCAAAAGTGAGACAGCCAGTCTGAACCCACCACCTGGCTCCTCCTACTGGAAAAGAGACAAGCATCAGCAGAAGGTAACTCACCCCATGGTAAGATAACCCTCTACCTTGACAGTGGTGTCACAAGACCCCGCATACAGAAAGCTGCACTAAATGATGTGAGTGGCACCAGCAGAGCAACGGTGAGTCTAGAACATAGTTCTTGCTGCATCCTGAAACTTGAGTCTACTTTCTCTAGTGATGCAGTACAGAATAGTGTTATAATATACAGCTTGCTCCTGAGTACAGAGGGACAATCCCTTCCCTAGTCCTGCTGGCCACGCTGTTTCTGATGCAGGCCCACATGGCATCGGCCTTGTAGGCCACCTGGCACACGGCTGGCCCACGTTCAGCCAGCGGCCGACCAGCTCCCCCAGGTCCTTTTCTGCTGGGCAGCTTCCCAACCACTCTTCCCCGAGCCTGTGTCGCTGCATGGGGTGGTGTGCCCCAAGTGCAGCACCTGGCCCCCAGCCTTGTTGAAGGCCGTGCAGCTGGACGTGGCCCATCAGTCCAGCCTACGCAGGTGCCTCTGCAGAGCCTCCCTCCCCTCCAGCAGGTCAACACTCCTGCCCAGCTTGGTGTCATCTGCAGCCTTACCGAGGGTGCACTCGATCCCCTCATACAGATTATCGATAAAAACGTTACACAAAACCAGCCCCGCTGCCAAGCTCTACGGAACACCACCAACGGATTTAACTCCATCCGCAACAACTCTTTGGGCCTGGCCATCCAGCCACTTTTCTACCCAGCAAACAGTACATCCATCCAAGCCAGGAGTGGCCGGTTTCTCCAGGAGAAGGCTGTGGGGAACCGTACCAAACGCTTTGCTAAGTCCAAGACCATGACACCCACGGCCTTTCTGTCATCCACTAAGCGGGTCATCTTATCATAGAGGGAGACCAGGTTGGTCAGGCAGGACCTGCTTTTCATAAAGCCGTGCTGACTGGGTCTGATCGCCTGGTTGTCCTGTATGTGCCATGTGATGGCACTCAAGGTGATCTGATCCATGACCTTCTCTGGCACCGAGATCCAACTGATAAGCCTGTAATTCCCCAGGTCCTCCTTCTTGCCCTTCTTGTAAATGGGCATCACATCTGTTAACCTCCAGGCAACTGAGACCTCCCTGGTTAGCCAGAACTTCTCGTAAATTATTGGAAGTGACTTGACGAGCACTTTTGACAGCTCATTCAGTACTTTGGGTGGATCCTGTCCGGCCCCATAGATGTGTGTGTTCAAGTGGTGTAACAGGCTGCTAACCATTTCCCCTTGGATTATAAAGGCTTCATTCTGCACCCTGTCTCTGCCTTCCAGCTCAGTGGGCTGGTTACCCCAAGAACAATTAGTCTTACTAATTAAGACCAAGGCAAGTAAGTCATTAAGTACTTCAGCCTTTTCCTCATCTCTCATCACTATGTTTTCTCCATGCATCCAGTAAAGGATGGAGATTCTCCTTAGTCCTCCTTTTATTGTTTATGTATTTATAAAAGCATTTGTATTGTCTTTTACTGTAATGCCCAAGTTGAATTCCACCTGGTCTTTGGCCCTTCTAATTTTCTCCCTGAATCATCTCACAACATCTCTGTAGTCCTCCTGAATTGCCTGCCCCTTCTTCCAAAGGTCACAAACTCTCTTTTCTTTCCTAAGGTCCAGAAGAAGCTCTCTGTTCATCCCTGATGTCTCATCTTTTGGGAAATAGGGATGGCCTGCTCCTGTGCCTTCAAGATTTCATTCTTTAAGAATGTCCAGACTTGCTGGACTCTTTTGCTTTTTAGAACTGCCTCTCAAAGAATTTTGTCACACCAGGGTCCCATCTTGGGAACTACCCAAGAAAAGAAGTTGAGCTGCATATATTTCCCCTGATCATGGGTGAATCTGTATGTATATCATTTTGATTTAGACTTCCTGCAGGTTTGTTTGAACCTTTAGCTAATTGCAGCATATATTTCTACGTGTGTGTAATACACAGTGGAAGAACTAAATTTACATGAGATAGCAAAATATATAGGAATTTAGTAAGGAATAGAACTGAAAAATACACAGGAAAAAAGTACCCAGCTGACGCATGTGAAGAGCTATGAAAGACACTTTAATGTACATCTTATAGTATGAGTGCCTCTTGCTTACATTCAACTTATGGTTAAATAACTGGGCCATGCGTGACTATACAGCTTATAATAGGTAAACAAGACCTTTTACCTTTGATAACTTTTTTTCTGCCGTAAACAAGGATAAAGACAATGAACAATTACTGTTTGTTGCTAAATATAGCACGCTTTTTACATCATAACAATCATTGGTCAATGTTTTTGCCTGCCATAACTGAACTTCAATGCATATCAGCTTGGTTTTACAGCTTCTGGTAAGTAATTTAGAAATCTCTGCAAAGAAAGACTTGTCTGTGAGTCTTTTCAGGATATCATAACTGCTGTGGCTGTGCAAGCCTGTCTGCACTAATGGTCAACTACCTATTATCTAAATGTGTGCTTAATAACTTCATTAATAATACCATTAGAGGTACTGATGTTTCACTGACATCAGTTCTCCACTTTTGATAATTCTCTGCATCTGGTCTCCTAAACTATCAAATCTCTAAGTCCGTCCAGAGATTTGCAAGCAAGGAGTCACATAGAGCCTCACTGCCCCATCTCTCACTGAGAGAGTCTGTTGTGACCACTGGTTCGTCACAAGCAGAGACAAGAAGATCTGATATGTCTACACATATTTGCTCAGTGTTTGCTTCCTAGAGGAACTGGTGTCTTTTGCACAGTGAATGTGTCACACTTCCCTGAGGTGACAGCAGCAACCAAGTAAGAGCGGAAGTTAACTCTATAGACATGGATTAGGGTATGCCAGCTTCTGTTGTGTACTTGTTGTAGAAAACAGTCTTAATGAACAGGACAATATATTCAACCAGCTGAAGGTGGTGTAGCCAGCTCTCAGCTATTATTATCTACACCTGCTGAAGGCTCAACCCACATTTTTGATAGCACTCTGGGAAGGTCCCTTTTTTCTACACCCTCAATTCACAGCTAACAATAAGATTTTAAAACCTGGATTGGTCCAATCACACCTTGAAGTGGCATTGGGAAATGGGGATGTATCACGATGACTCAGGAATCCAGATGGGAATGGAAAATGGTCAGAAAACTGGTGGCATTCAACTCTCCTGAATGCCTGTCACGGCCAGGTTTGTCTCTGTTTGCACAGAGATACCCAGCTGAAATATGGGCTACATCTCCCCAAACAAGTGTTTTTTTAGAGGCATTGAGCTTCCCTGGGGGCTCACAGCAGTCAGGGATGATGGAAATGCTCCATCCTGACAAGGGTTTGGGGTTTGTGTAGGTGTCCCCTACCATCTGCGAAGCAGAGCTTTAAGATGGGTGGTAACCTGAGGTTTGTACAAAATACTTCTCATGCGTGTCTTCCTCTTTCTCTGTCAGCTTTGTAGGAAGGGGGGATTTAAGAAGGGGTCTGGAGGACACGGACAGGCTGGGAAGTGGGCGTCAGAGTGAGTGGCAGAGGGGCAGCGGGGTGGCAGTACAGCCGTGCTGAGCATGAGGTGGGGGGTGTTGTGAGGGGCCTGAGCACACCCCAGGCTGTCACGGGGCTGGGCCTGCTCCTCGGGGGCACCCTGAGCCCTGGCCATTTCACACATCCCTGGGACCTGGGGCAACAAAGGCTTCCTGGTGGTGCCAGGCCCTGCAGCCAGGGCCTGTCCCACCACCTCAGGGACACTGGGGGCAGCCCCCATGACTGGGTCCCGAGCCCTGTCATGGCCCCTCTGACAGGGCACAGAGGGACAAGATCGGTCGCTCCCTGCAGTATCAGAGAGGCACTCAACTGGTTATTTGCTATCTGCAAGCCACTGATAGTTCCTGGTTCAGCAAAAGTTAAAAGTTGAAGACATCCCCACGCTCGCAAACAACTTGAGTAATACTTCCAATGCTGCCTACCCTCTTGCATACAAAGAGAGCCACCCTCTGAATATATTAGATTAGTAAACGAGACTGCATGTCTTGTTAGTACAGCAGATCAAACAAAAGCAGGTGAAGGACGAGGAAAAGCCTTCCACATGCAAAGCTATCATTTTGCATTTGGAAATTGTTCACAACCTGCTAATGTTGCTGGCTCTGGTGCTTACCAGAGGAGAGCAGCTCCACAGATTCCTGAGGTGGCTTTGCAGGGGGAAACACCGATGGGTTGCTCACCCTTCTTGTCCATGGCTGAGAATGACAGGATAGCCTGTGCTTATTTCACAGAAGGGCTTTACTAGCAGCTGTGGCAGGATCCGGGGTCAGCCATACCTTCAAAGTCGGAGAAATGGCACCTTTGCTTGAAAAGGAGGAAATGGAAACCACCATGGGATGTCTGCTGTTCTCAAGAAGTGCATTTTACTAGAGCAGAAACTAGAGTAAATGCATTATTCAGCTAGAGAGGTTGGATAGGTGAGGCAGATGAAAATAAGAGGGTTTGGGAGAAACAGATCCTGCGCACAGGCCTTTTTTCCCATCTTGGTCTCTACGTAGCAATTTTCAGAGGCTTCCTTAGATGCAGTTTCAAAAAGTCTCTCTAACCCACAAGTTTTCCTTGTGTCATGGCTGTGTTACTTGCTCCATTCTGCACTATTTCCCATTTCCGGATCTGCTGCAGGCTCCCATGTAGGCAAACAGAACAGCCATAATCATTGCCACAATGGCCAAGGATAGTTTGGTTTCTTTGACGTCCAAGATGTAGGTATTTTCTGTTGCTTTTTACTCTGCTGAGCAATAAGAAGTGCTTTGGTGTAAAAGTTTGTAAGGACAGAGAAGTTGGGGGTCTGAGGCATAGAGCTCGTCTATTCTGGTAATTTATTGCAAAGGAAGTGTGCGTATGTCCCAAGTACTCTAAGTGCATCCTTAGCATGCTTTGGTATAAGATAGCTTCTTCCACTTTAAGAACAGGCGATACTGCAACCTCCACTTAACTTGCACTGAAAGTGTCTGTACATAGAGCTGGCAGGGGCTAGCTAGTGTCCTGTCAGTTCACAGGTCAAATTATTTAGCACTAACTTCCTTGTGTCAACAGGTCTCAAGTGTTTATGACTTACAGGAAGAATATTGCAGATCCAGAAATCTCCTCCCAGCCAGAGGAGGAAGAGAAAAAACAGCTTGGATCTATCATTTGCCACTTGCCACCATGACGTCAGCTCAGGGCTGAACTCCACCTGTGGCTGAGACCTTAAATGAGCTGCCGCTAGAAGAGAAAAGCACTTTCTCTCAAGTTTAACAGCGAGTAGCAGCAGCAACAGAAGCAGCAATGAGATTCTGTGTATTCTTCACTGTGTTGCTGCTCAGCCTGGTGTTGAGCCTTTCAGACGGTAAGAAACACTATCTTCTGCTTTGGGATTTGTTGGGGAAGCTATTCTGTTACAGTGAATGGATTGCTTAGTGCTTTTAGCAGCTGTTGAGAGACTGAAGGTCGATGGCCAAACACAATTCAGGACGTCTAGATTTTGATTAATTACTGATGAAAAATGTTACTGCAGGAAAACAGTTTTAGTTGTTCACAGAACAATGCAAAAGCACTGGTGCTTGTGATTAACCTAATTTAGCCTGTTCCAAGAGCAGTTTTCAGGACCTGTAGACTAAACCCAGGTAATTCAAGCTCTGTTACAGTCATCACAAAAGATGTGTGTTCTACCCCAGCACCCAGGGAAAGGAGTGCTGCCGCTGGCCTTCCGAATGGAGTCTCCTTAAACAATCAGTATGGAATGCAGTACTGCCTGAGCTGGCTCTGAGCATTTGTTCCCCTTCGATTAAAACTAATTAACCGGAACTTCACCAACTCAGATGGCAGAGGGCTGCACTATAGTCTATTCAAATGCAAGGGCAGGTGTCATTCCTTAAATCTCTTAATTGTTTTTCTAGCATTGTGACAATTTTGGTGGTTGAAGCATCAGCCTGAACTTGCCTGTCCCTGGTATTCAGTGATGGTTCCAGGGTAGCAGAGGAGTTAGTATTAAAGTTAAGGCAGTTATATGAAGAGTTTTGTGGCAACTTGAACCTGTGAGAGGAAGTCCCAGCTACTTTAAAGAGATATGAGCTAAACTAAGACCTTCACTAATGCTGTCAAGCTTGTTTCAGATGGTGACAGATGGTAGTGAGTCTCCATTGAGTACTGTGAGTGAACATAAGTATTTACAGCAACATCTACAACATGCTACAGACTGATTTTTAACCATAAATTATAAGTGTAGAAGTCTTCATGATTGTCAGTTGTCTGGTTTTCTGTTTCTGGATAACAGCAAGATGTGAAAAATCTTGACCCAAGAAGTACTGAAAGCAAGGGGAGGCTTTCACTGACTTGAGCAGATTTTGCATTAGGTCAGCCCTGCCCAGAAACCTTTTTCATTCTGAGCAAACATTGTAAAAGCTTTGTATCATCTGTCCATTTGCAGAGTACTTACAAACTCCCTGCTCTGCTCAGCAGTCAGATGTCTGTTGTTCCGTAGCCTGCATCTTAAGATCCATTACTTTATCTCTATGGTAAACGTCTGAGTCTATTACACATCCTGTTTCTTTGTGTGGAAGGTTGGGTCTGGGCAGATATGGCCATAAAAGAGCCACCTTTGCTCAATTTACCTTCAACAAGGCCAATGGTAGCTCATGCGCACTGCAGTCACCACAGATGTGATTCTTCCTGAGTCCAAAGGTACTCCTGGAGAGCTGTTAGCCAGAGTCTGTACGAGGCTAACAGCAGGCCAAGGACTAGCTCCACACGCCGTTAAGGCTGTAACATTGAGTTTGAGAAGGCAATCTAGAACAAGGCACCGAACCCACAGCCTGTGGCCAGCATAGACTCATAGATACTATCACAGTTCCAGCCAAAATGTACATTTCTTCATGTTGACCAGGGAGCAAACCGCAGCCTACGGGACTCAGGGACAAGTGAAGGCAGAAGGCTTGGCAGAGAACTGGCACAGTTTCTGGTGTTTCCTCTCCACCCTGAGGAGACTAATGGATTACCTTAGGCCTTGCCTTTTTGATGTGCATTTCCAAATCAGCTTTACTGATCAGAAGAAAAAAGTCTATTAAATTTTCTTCTGTTTGGGATTTTTGAAGGCCTGTAAAAGTTATTGAAGGGAGGTGCCAATTTTTTTTTTTTTTTTTTTTTTTTGGGGGGGTGGTATTTTAGAGTCATTTGCAGTATTTTATTTAATATACCAGCTGTAAGAGTATGCTAGTGCCAAGGGTGTTAGCCACAACATTAGCCTTCCATCTGTGCTGTTTATAGTTTAGATTAAATTATGATTGCATCAGCATTAATTGAGATTAAATACATTTATTCCTAACTCATAATAATTAAGTACCTCAGATTGAAGTTATAACGTGATCCAAACTGGCTGTTTATCAGTATAACAAATTGAACAGCAAGCCTGTGTTATTAGTTGCTTTCTTTACTTCTCACATAAATGAAACAAGAAAACCCCAACACCCAAAAAACTTTTACATCTTTATAACAAAAGTTAAGAATGATACTTTTTAAATACAAAAAAAGCAAGCAAACAAACAAATCAAAAAAGCACAATAAAGACAACATTCTAAATATAATTAGACGAAAGAGTTGAGAGTTAACACAATAACAGGTAATGCTGAAACCAAAATGGAGGAAACTTCTTTTTCTCAACGGCTGCCTAGAATCAGCCAGATTTCTTTTCATTCAGAAAAAACTATAATGAGGAAGAAAGAGAATAATGAAAAATCAGAGGTAGAGGGAACTTTCCCACTGGGAGACACGTCTGCTGGCAACAGAACTGTCTGTGGCTGGGAAGTGCAGCTGAGCCACGGGGGGCGGGGGGGGGAGAGGGGTAGGGAGATGTACATCCCTTGTGGAAAATGTACTCAAGAAAGGAGGTTGTTAAAGAGAAGCCAAAAACACATCACACTACAGAGTCATCAGGGCCTGGGACAGCCCAGAGCCAGGGAAAGGCTGCCTTGGGATGGCCCAGTGGACACTACTCACCTCCCCTCCTTATCTGCCCAGAGGTTGTTCTGCACAATTGTTCCCCAAGACTTGTCCTCCGCATACCATGAAGTAGCAATTCTTAGTCTTTTGTTTCCTCTTCATCAGGAAATATAACTTCAACAACTGTGATACCTAGTCCTACATCAAGAACAAAACCAGGAGATAAAGATGAAAATTTCTCAGGCTGCCCCTTATGAGGACACATTGGGGTTACACAGACAATGAAGCTCCAAAGCTCCTACAGCCAGTGGCTCATACTCTAGCATGGGTTTCAAAGAGTTTGGGTTTCAAAGAGTTCAAGTTTCATGGGTTTAAAAGACTTCAAAGAGTCTGTTGGTGAAGTCGCAGAGCCCCAGGACAAGGCTGAATGTCCTCTCCTGACTTCCTTCTCCTTCCTGGCTGGCCTTTGCTGTGAGGGAGGAGTGCTGGGGAGGAGTTCACAACCTGGTCCCCTCCTGGTGAGGCTCTCGGCCTCCTTGATCAGACCTGAGGACCCCCATCTATTTCACACATCCTTGCCATGCAGAAACGGTTGCTGCTTCACAGTTTCCCCAAAAGACTGCCACAGAGCAGGCCACGATGGGTAGCGAGTTCAGGGATTGTTGGGTGCCCTTGACCTGCTGTGGCAGTGGGAGTCACCCGTGCAGAGCTGCTTTAGCCAGGTGGAGGGAAGGCTGCCACAGGTTCACCCACTGGACACCCCATATCTCCCCTCCTTACACGTGCAGAGGTAATTCTGCACAAACTGCTTCCCTGGAACGCTCTTCCATGGGTCTTGAAGTAGCCCTATGATGTCTCTTCTTTTCCCTTCATCAGGAGACACAAGTACAGCAACTGTGACACCTACTGCTAACTCTACAACAAAACCAACAGAAGGTAAGAATGAAAAATCCAGCAGGCTGCCCCTTATGAGGACATATCAGGTTTACTCACTGCACGGAGCTCCAGAGCCCCGATAGGCAGTGGCGTATTCCCCTGCCTGGTTTACCCTTAGTTTCTCTGGGGGAGGAGTCGCAGAGCCCCAGGACAAGGCTGAATGTCCTCTCCTGACTTCCTTCTCCTTCCTGGCTGGCCTTTGCTGTGAGGGAGGAGTGCTGGGGAGGAGTTCACAACCTGGTCCCCTCCTGGTGAGGCTCTCGGCCTCCTTGATCAGACCTGAGGACCCCCATCTATTTCACATCCTTGCCATGCAGAAACGGTTGCTGCTTCACAGTTTCCCCAAAAGACTGCCACAGAGCAGGCCACGATGGGTAACGAGTTCAGGGATTGTTGGGTGCCCTTGACCTGCTGTGGCAGTGGGAGTCACCCGTGCAGAGCTGCTTTAGCCAGGTGGAGGGAAGGCTGCCACAGGTTCACCCACTGGACACCCCATATCTCCCCTCCTTACACGTGCAGAGGTAATTCTGCACAAACTGCTTCCCTGGAACGCTCTTCCATGGGTCTTGAAGTAGCCCTATGATGTCTCTTCTTTTCCCTTCATCAGGAGACACAAGTACAGCAACTGTGACACCTACTGCTAACTCTACAACAAAACCAACAGAAGGTAAGAATGAAAAATCCAGCAGGCTGCCCCTTATGAGGACATATCAGGTTTACTCACTGCACGGAGCTCCAGAGCCCCGATAGGCAGTGGCGTATTCCCCTGCCTGGTTTACCCTTAGTTTCTCTGGGGGAGGAGTCGCAGAGCCCCAGGACAAGGCTGAATGTCCTCTCCTGACTTCCTTCTCCTTCCTGGCTGGCCTTTGCTGTGAGGGAGGAGTGCTGGGGAGGAGTTCACAACCTGGTCCTCTCCTGGTGAGGCTCTCGGCCTCCTTGATCAGACCTGAGGACCCCATCTATTTCATACATCCTTGCCATGCAGAAACGGTTGCTGCTTCACAGTTTCCCCAAAAGACTGCCACAGAGCAGGCCACGATGGGTAACGAGTTCAGGGATTGTTGGGTGCCCTTGACCTGCTGTGGCAGTGGGAGTCACCCGTGCAGAGCTGCTTTAGCCAGGTGGAGGGAAGGCTGCCACAGGTTCACCCACTGGACACCCCATATCTCCCCTCCTTACACGTGCAGAGGTAATTCTGCACAAACTGCTTCCCTGGAACGCTCTTCCATGGGTCTTGAAGTAGCCCTATGATGTCTCTTCTTTTCCCTTCATCAGGAGACACAAATACAACTGTGACACCTGCTGCTAACTCTACAACAAAACCAACAGAAGGTAAGAATGAAAAATCCAGCAGGCTGCCCCTTATGAGGACATATTAGGTTTACTCACTGCACGGAGCTCCAGAGCCCCGATAGGCAGTGGCGTATTCCCCTGCCTGGTTTACCCTTAGTTTCTCTGGGGGAGGAGTCGCAGAGCCCCAGGACAAGGCTGAATGTCCTCTCCTGACTTCCTTCTCCTTCCTGGCTGGCCTTTGCTGTGAGGGAGGAGTGCTGGGGAGGAGTTCACAACCTGGTCCTCTCCTGGTGAGGCTCTCGGCCTCCTTGATCAGACCTGAGGACCCCATCTATTTCATACATCCTTGCCATGCAGAAACGGTTGCTGCTTCACAGTTTCCCCAAAAGACTGCCACAGAGCAGGCCACGATGGGTAACGAGTTCAGGGATTGTTGGGTGCCCTTGACCTGCTGTGGCAGTGGGAGTCACCCGTGCAGAGCTGCTTTAGCCAGGTGGAGGGAAGGCTGCCACAGGTTCACCCACTGGACACCCCATATCTCCCCTCCTTACACGTGCAGAGGTAATTCTGCACAAACTGCTTCCCTGGAACGCTCTTCCATGGGTCTTGAAGTAGCCCTATGATGTCTCTTCTTTTCCCTTCATCAGGAGACACAAATACAACTGTGACACCTGCTGCTAACTCTACAACAAAACCAACAGAAGGTAAGAATGAAAAATCCAGCAGGCTGCCCCTTATGAGGACATATTAGGTTTACTCACTGCATGGAGCTCCAGAGCCCCGATAGGCAGTGGCGTATTCCCCTGCCTGGTTTACCCTTAGTTTCTCTGGGGGAGGAGTCGCAGAGCCCCAGGACAAGGCTGAATGTCCTCTCCTGACTTCCTTCTCCTTCCTGGCTGGCCTTTGCTGTGAGGGAGGAGTGCTGGGGAGGAGTTCACAACCTGGTCCTCTCCTGGTGAGGCTCTCGGCCTCCTTGATCAGACCTGAGGACCCCCATCTATTTCACATCCTTGCCATGCAGAAACGGTTGCTGCTTCACAGTTTCCCCAAAAGACTGCCACAGAGCAGGCCACGATGGGTAACGAGTTCAGGGATTGTTGGGTGCCCTTGACCTGCTGTGGCAGTGGGAGTCACCCGTGCAGAGCTGCTTTAGCCAGGTGGAGGGAAGGCTGCCACAGGTTCACCCACTGGACACCCCATATCTCCCCTCCTTACACGTGCAGAGGTAATTCTGCACAAACTGCTTCCCTGGAACGCTCTTCCATGGGTCTTGAAGTAGCCCTATGATGTCTCTTCTTTTCCCTTCATCAGGAGACACAAGTACAGCAACTGTGACACCTACTGCTAACTCTACAACAAAACCAACAGAAGGTAAGAATGAAAAATCCAGCAGGCTGCCCCTTATGAGGACATATTAGGTTTACTCACTGCACGGAGCTCCAGAGCCCCGATAGGCAGTGGCGTATTCCCCTGCCTGGTTTACCCTTAGTTTCTCTGGGGGAGGAGTCGCAGAGCCCCAGGACAAGGCTGAATGTCCTCTCCTGACTTCCTTCTCCTTCCTGGCTGGCCTTTGCTGTGAGGGAGGAGTGCTGGGGAGGAGTTCACAACCTGGTCCCCTCCTGGTGAGGCTCTCGGCCTCCTTGATCAGACCTGAGGACCCCCATCTATTTCACATCCTTGCCATGCAGAAACGGTTGCTGCTTCACAGTTTCCCCAAAAGACTGCCACAGAGCAGGCCACGATGGGTAACGAGTTCAGGGATTGTTGGGTGCCCTTGACCTGCTGTGGCAGTTGGAGTCACCCGTGCAGAGCTGCTTTAGCCAGGTGGGGGGAAGGCTGCCACAGGTTCACCCACTGGACACCCCATATCTCCCCTCCTTACACGTGCAGAGGTAATTCTGCACAAACTGCTTCCCTGGAACGCTCTTCCATGGGTCTTGAAGTAGCCCTATGATGTCTCTTCTTTTCCCTTCATCAGGAGACACAAGTACAGCAACTGTGACACCTGCTGCTAACTCTACAACAAAACCAACAGAAGGTAAGAATGAAAAATCCAGCAGGCTGCCCCTTATGAGGACATATTAGGTTTACTCACTGCACGGAGCTCCAGAGCCCCGATAGGCAGTGGTGTATTCCCCTGCCTGGTTTACCCTTAGTTTCTCTGGGGGAGGAGTCGCAGAGCCCCAGGACAAGGCTGAATGTCCTCTCCTGACTTCCTTCTCCTTCCTGGCTGGCCTTTGCTGTGAGGGAGGAGTGCTGGGGAGGAGTTCACAACCTGGTCCTCTCCTGGTGAGGCTCTCGGCCTCCTTGATCAGACCTGAGGACCCCCATCTATTTCACATCCTTGCCATGCAGAAACGGTTGCTGCTTCACAGTTTCCCCAAAAGACTGCCACAGAGCAGGCCACGATGGGTAACGAGTTCAGGGATTGTTGGGTGCCCTTGACCTGCTGTGGCAGTGGGAGTCACCTGTGCAGAGCTGCTTTAGCCAGGTGGAGGGAAGGCTGCCACAGGTTCACCCACTGGACACCCCATATCTCCCCTCCTTACACGTGCAGAGGTAATTCTGCACAAACTGCTTCCCTGGAACGCTCTTCCATGGGTCTTGAAGTAGCCCTATGATGTCTCTTCTTTTCCCTTCATCAGGAGACACAAGTACAGCAACTGTGACACCTACTGCTAACTCTACAACAAAACCAACAGAAGGTAAGAATGAAAAATCCAGCAGGCTGCCCCTTATGAGGACATATTAGGTTTACTCACTGCACGGAGCTCCAGAGCCCCGATAGGCAGTGGCGTATTCCCCTGCCTGGTTTACCCTTAGTTTCTCTGGGGGAGGAGTCGCAGAGCCCCAGGACAAGGCTGAATGTCCTCTCCTGACTTCCTTCTCCTTCCTGGCTGGCCTTTGCTGTGAGGGAGGAGTGCTGGGGAGGAGTTCACAACCTGGTCCTCTCCTGGTGAGGCTCTCGGCCTCCTTGATCAGACCTGAGGACCCCCATCTATTTCACATCCTTGCCATGCAGAAACGGTTGCTGCTTCACAGTTTCCCCAAAAGACTGCCACAGAGCAGGCCACGATGGGTAACGAGTACAGGGATTGTTGGGTGCCCTTGACCTGCTGTGGCAGTGGGAGTCACCCGTGCAGAGCTGCTTTAGCCAGGTGGAGGGAAGGCTGCCACAGGTTCACCCACTGGACACCCCATATCTCCCCTCCTTACACGTGCAGAGGTAATTCTGCACAAACTGCTTCCCTGGAACGCTCTTCCATGGGTCTTGAAGTAGCCCTATGATGTCTCTTCTTTTCCCTTCATCAGGAGACACAAGTACAGCAACTGTGACACCTACTGCTAACTCTACAACAAAACCAACAGAAGGTAAGAATGAAAAATCCAGCAGGCTGCCCCTTATGAGGACATATCAGGTTTACTCACTGCACGGAGCTCCAGAGCCCCGATAGGCAGTGGCGTATTCCCCTGCCTGGTTTACCCTTAGTTTCTCTGGGGGAGGAGTCGCAGAGCCCCAGGACAAGGCTGAATGTCCTCTCCTGACTTCCTTCTCCTTCCTGGCTGGCCTTTGCTGTGAGGGAGGAGTGCTGGGGAGGAGTTCACAACCTGGTCCCCTCCTGGTGAGGCTCTCGGCCTCCTTGATCAGACCTGAGGACCCCCATCTATTTCACATCCTTGCCATGCAGAAACGGTTGCTGCTTCACAGTTTCCCCAAAAGACTGCCACAGAGCAGGCCACGATGGGTAACGAGTTCAGGGATTGTTGGGTGCCCTTGACCTGCTGTGGCAGTGGGAGTCACCCGTGCAGAGCTGCTTTAGCCAGGTGGAGGGAAGGCTGCCACAGGTTCACCCACTGGACACCCCATATCTCCCCTCCTTACACGTGCAGAGGTAATTCTGCACAAACTGCTTCCCTGGAACGCTCTTCCATGGGTCTTGAAGTAGCCCTATGATGTCTCTTCTTTTCCCTTCATCAGGAGACACAAGTACAGCAACTGTGACACCTACTGCTAACTCTACAACAAAACCAACAGAAGGTAAGAATGAAAAATCCAGCAGGCTGCCCCTTATGAGGACATATTAGGTTTACTCACTGCACGGAGCTCCAGAGCCCCGATAGGCAGTGGCGTATTCCCCTGCCTGGTTTACCCTTAGTTTCTCTGGGGGAGGAGTCGCAGAGCCCCAGGACAAGGCTGAATGTCCTCTCCTGACTTCCTTCTCCTTCCTGGCTGGCCTTTGCTGTGAGGGAGGAGTGCTGGGGAGGAGTTCACAACCTGGTCCTCTCCTGGTGAGGCTCTCGGCCTCCTTGATCAGACCTGAGGACCCCCATCTATTTCACACATCCTTGCCATGCAGAAACGGTTGCTGCTTCATAATTTCTCCAAAAGTGCTGCCAAGGAGGCTGTTGTGGGTAATGAGTTCAGGGATTGTTGGGTGCCCTTGACCTACTCTGGTAGTGAGAGTTATCTGTGCAGAGCTTCCTTAGTGAGGTGCATTTAATGCTGCCAGACGTCCCCGCATTGGACCCCACACACCTCTCCTCTTTATCTGCTCAGAGGTTGTTCTGCACACACAAGGGTTCCCCAAGACTTCTCCTCCACACACCATGAAGTAGCACTACAATGTCTTTTGTTTTCCCCTCATCAGGAAACACAACTAGAACAACTGTGACACCTGCTGCTACAACTACAACAAAACCAACAGCAGGTAAGGATGAAAAATCCCCCAAATCAACCCTCATAGGGACACTCTGGGGTTACTCAGTCCCATTGGGGATGGCCTTTTCTTTTGCCCAGCCTCACCTGAGTTTCTGTGGAGGAGGTGTCACAGAACCTCAGGACAAGGCTGAATCTCCTCTCCTGACACCTTCTCCTTCTTGGCTGATCTTCGCTGCAAGGGAGGAGTGCTGGGGAGGATTTCACAAACCTGGTCCCTTTCTGAGTAGGTACTCAGACCCCTTAATTAGATTCAAAGACCCACATCTATTTCACACATCCTTCCCATGTATAAATAGTTGCTGCTTCACAGTTTCCCCAAAGGACTGCCACAGAGCAGGCCGTCATGAATAGTGCTTTCAGAGGCTGGTGGGTGTCCTTGACATCCTCTGGCAGTTAGAATCACCTCTGCAGATCTTCATTGGTCAAGTGGAGGTATCTATCCTGCAGGGAGTCTAGGTTGTGTGCATAACTGGACCAACTGTATCCAGCCTGTGTTCCTGAGCTTGGGGGATTATGCTCTTCTTGTGGGAATGTGATGAAGCTTGACTATTGCAATTTCTTAGAAATCTTGACATCGATATCTTTCATCTTTGTATCAGGGGATCAATGCAACCCAAATCCTTGTGGAGAAAATTTGGCTAAATGTATTGCTCTGTATTACCACTATGTTTGCCAGTGCCCCTATGGATTCTACTACAGCAACAGTACTTGTCAGACAGGTGAGTTGCAGGACAGCAATCTATATTTTAGATAACTGCAATCTATATTTTAGGTACTTCACAGATAACTGCTCAAGTGGAGTTTTCTCCCCACATGCCTGGTTCTCATGTTATAATTGAAAACATAATCAGTCTGGGAAAATAGCTGGTGAATAATGCCTTGTTTTGCAGGCAGCCACTGCTACAATGACCTAGATTGTTATCTCACGAAACAGTAACAGCCAAAGAGGTTAATGTGATAAGAAAAGAAGGTGAATTCCCTGAGTGTCAGGCATGCTGGAGATCAAAATGTGTGAAAACCAGGAAAAAAATGCAAGTGTAAGCCTGACATTATATTTATGGCCAAGATTTATAAGAGCCCAAGCCTATAAAGACAGAATATTTGCCTTGATTTTCCCTCTTGCTAATCTTTCATCACAGTCCTGTTGAAATGCACCTCTGAGATGCTGTTGAAGGACAAGCATGTGAGCAAATGGGGCTTGTTATTTAAGTGCCAGCAGGTAGGACTATCAAATTTACGTGTGAGCCTAAGCAAACAGGTAGACACCGAATTGGTTTTTTAGATATGGTGAACCATGTTAGCTGCTTAGTGGCTGTGACTGCAGATTTAGTCTTTAATGTATATCACTAAATTCTGTAACACCTCAGATGGAGTCTTTTGTTAGCTTTGGACCATGCTTATAGTTAATGTCATTCAATTTCACAGTCTGGCCAGTTTAATTGAGACCAAGATCCTGCCTGCTTCTCAGGTAGCCGGAGTATGTACCCCATTGTTGCTGAACTGATTGAGCAGACATTTGTTCCATACCAAATCCTCCATGGATATATGAAAAATAGCAAAGATTGATTTCTGTGCTCTATTTCCTCATCTCTGAAGGCTGGAGAACCCTAAGGTGAAACCCAAATTACTTGAATGCTTTCTAATAAATTAATAACCTCTGTTTTCATTGCAGGGAAAATATTCCCAGGGACTGTTACACTGAAACAATTTTACTCTAAGGATGTTGAAGATGTAAATTCCGCACTGTATCTAGAGATGTTCCAAAATATAACAAATTTTGTGAGTGACTTTATTTTTAAACTTTCCTGCATATTTAATGCTTTACTGAATGTGATGCAGACAGAGGGGATACATGCTGCCTTTATGGTATAGCCCCAGATAGTTTCAGTTAGGAAATCTACTTTCAAAGAGTACTTCACACTCACTTAGACCTATTTATTAAAGAGTTGAATTTTGCCCTCAGATGACTATATGTATGGCTCTTGCTGAAGGAAGTGTTGCACCTGAGATAAAGTAATATTGGCATTCCCTGTGTTCTGGGAAGTCCTCAGATAAATTGCTCTGTATATGAAAGCACCATTCTCTCTCCAGAAACCATTGGGTGAGGCAAAGTTTTCCAAAACATTTAGTTTCTGATCTTTACTGTTTTCTGAGGGCTCTGTAATACTCAGTAGTTGACTAAACACAAAAAACTTCTTTCCTTTCCCTGTCCTTTCCCTGTCCTTTCCCCATCCTTTCCACAAAGCACAAACTTTTCAGAATGACTGTCTAGTTGTGTCTAAATACCTAAATAATGTCTCTTCCATAAGCATACCAGTATCCATATTTTAATTATATTAATGAAATGGATATTACACATGTTGAGCATTCTGTGATTATGGATAAAGTCTTGTAATGGACTTCCCGTAGAAGTAAGTAAAATGAAATGTTTAATTCACACTGCTCTGTAAGCAAACTAGGGGATTTGCTTAGGTCAGTTTTCTGGAAGTAAGGAATCAGAGAACCATAGAATATCTGAGTTGGAAGGGACCCACAAAGATCACCCAAGGGTTCCAAAGAACCACTCCCCCCAAAAAAAAGGAAGGAAGAAGAGGTCTGCACCTCTGCCAGAGGCCTGATCAGAGAATATGAAATATTAATGAAATATTAATCAGAAGTCATCACACATGGTTTACAAATTCTTCGTGTTATTATATTGCTTCCTGTGAAATTCTTAGCAGGGAGTAACCAAAAGTTGTCCCTTCAGAATGTTAAAAAAACAGTTTGCTCACTTTTTTGGTCCTACATTTTTTCATGTCATGGCTACATGACATGCAGCACTAGAATAGATATGTAATACTATAAAAAGTGAAAATAACATAAAAACAATTTTCATTTTATTATAAAGAAGGATAGTTTATCTTTCATTTCAGCTGACTTAGGCACTTTTTCTTTTTCTCACGGTGCCTCCTGCGTATGTGGCAGCTGGCTGCCTCCACTAGTTGTTCCCTGCTTCACACAGTGTGAGGGAGAGCAGTGACTTGTCTACTGACCCTATCCATCCCCTTGTACTTTTACCAGTGCTGTGTTTCTCCCCACAAGATCAGCCCCTGATGATCCCACTTGATTGCACGTTAGGGACATGTGCCATCTGTAAGGATGTCTACTTTTCCCTTTTCCCTCTACATCTATGTAGGTTGGTACTGCAGACTCCCTTCTAAGTGGTGAGTCTGCAAGGCAGTGTCTGTAGCTGTCCAGCCAGTCTGCCCAAATGCACTGCTTGCCATTCATGCAACTCATGTCTCTCCATTCATCCACTGCTCTCCCGTATTTCCTGTTTTGCAGCATCACCCCACAGCTCTTCTTCTCCTGCAGTATCTTGCATGGCTGATGTGACTGATTGGTTTATTTTATTTGTGCCCATGGTAATGTGTTCTGGGTTAAAAATTCACAGCTTGAAGAATCAGTGCTTCATGGGATTATGGTCTATGTTTCTGCTTGGCTTTAACTCCAATTCATGTATCTTTTTACAGTTTGAGGATGCTTTTAACTTAACAGACTTCCAACAGACCGTCATCGTGGAAGTTAAGTAAGTTTGCCAGTTTGTTTCTTCCACTGCGTGTGAAGCTTGCTTTGTGTGCTTCCCACAGACCCCATTTTAATCTGTTTCCTGTGGAGTACTCAGTTCAAGAAAGAATATGGGATGAATTCAGTTCAGTATGACTGTTGTTAAATCAGGCCATTCATTTGCTATTTTTAAAATCCCTGCTCCATTTTTGCTCTGTAGATTTCCGATAGGTCTGTGAAGTGGGCAGGCTGTGACAGCTCTACAGTAGATCTCCCACTTTTATCACCATGTAGGATACAGCACTGTGCCAGTGACTAGGCAGTTTGTTCTTGTGATGGCTGACATGCATCTGAAAATGTAACAGATAACACTGAAGTTCCAATGAATATGTCCAACTTGGAGTCCCAATTTAATTTCAGAAATGGCCTAATTACAGAAGCCCACTGCATTTCTTTCCGTATTTGCCGGTCTCTCCTGATGGCAGGCTGAACAAAAAGGTTATTGAATGGGCTGTGGGCATAGGTCCCTTGCTGGTCTACGTGGACACTTCAAGATGTCTTTCTCTTCCCATCCCCATCTGTTACAGATTGCTGTTCTGAGAGCTTTGCCATCTTCTCTGCACACACTCCCTAACCCACATCAAGCAAAACTTGGCATGATAACACACGGAGCAGTGTAAACCCTTTCAGCTAATCCAGTGGCTTGATCAATTAAGCAGACTGTTGTTCTAGAAGAGTTGTGAGGGCAGTAACTTCCATCAGAGGGGTTGTGACAAACACATGGGCACAGTAACTTTTTAAGGCACTACAGCAATCTGCCATTTAAAGTTATTTGTGTGCATGTCCAAGCACTATGAAGTTCAAGCTGAAGAACAGGGTCGTAGTCACTGCTGCGCTGCACCACATGCTAAGGAGATCGCTATCCAGCTGAACCCGATCCAGCTAGTGTGAAGTTATCATAACTATAGTGCAAACAGACCCTTCTGACTTCATTGTGGTCATACCCCAAATTATCCTCACCATGCTTCAGGATGGGTTCTCCAAGTTAGTCTTGGATGACAGCCCAGGCTGGTAAGACTATGAAAAATTGGGATCTAGTGGATTAAAGCCTCCTCACTGCAACAGGTTTGAAGCTAGCCCAGTAAAAAACATTAGTTTCATGGCACTTTCATGTCAACAGCACACAAAGGAGTTACACTGTTAGCATTAAACCCAACAGCTTTTGCTTACCAGCATTCCATTTACATTTGTATGTGAAAGAAGATGGCTGTTACTGGATTCATGAGTAAGGCCTGAAGTCATTGTCAGGTACCTTAGCAACTACCTACGTTGTGGGATGAAAGAAGTTAGGGGGGAGGGGGAAGTTTGGAAGAAATCTTCTGCTGTCTTTGCATCTAGCTTGTTACCTATATGAATTATTTGAGATGTTAAAATGATGCTATCTGTATTTCTCAGTGTTAGTACAGGAAACGCCAGAAGTGAAAATTCTGTAGTGAAAGTAACAGTGATGAACATATTTGCGGAAAACACAAATGAAACCAACACAACAGTTGCTGAAAAAATAATGACAGCAGCAAACCAGTCCAGCTACGTGGATCAGTACAGCAGTATGTAATCCCTTACTATGGAAGTAAATAATCAATAGAAGCAGAGGTTTCTATCTTCAAAGTTGATTAGAACATTTCTGTATGCAGCAAAGCCCATTAGAGCATAAACCTTGTTGATTTTAAGGAGCTGAGTGTTCGATCTAAGGTGATTTTGAGGAATCAAACATTCAGTGCTGGGCTTTTTTGTCTTACTAAAGCTTTCTACCTCCTGTGTATGCAAGTGATGGAAAATAATTATTCCCAAATAAGCAATGGCAAGTTGATTTTATTCTGATGAGTGTTAAGTGTCTGGAGAAAACAGGACAAAACAGTTGCAGACATAGATTTTGCTTCTCGGAATAAACCAGTGTTTTACTGGCAAAAAAGGATGAAACTTTCTTTAGATGTTTTCTTCCATAATTGACCATATTTATTGATAAGAACTCTCACTGATTAGATGCTCAGCTAGGCGATGCTAAACCCGTAAAATCCTGAATTACTAAAAGTGTAATTCTTGGAGAGTATTTTTGTAATAAAGTAAGTATTTTTTTTCTCTTTTTTTTTTTTTTTAAGGTGCTCACATTTTGAAATTAGCTTTCACTAAAGGCATAGCTAATAATTAAAAGAGTCCAGTTCATAGCTTATAGCCTGAGTTTGGTCTCCAAACTGACTGTATCCACCTCAGCCTTGACATTTCCTGTGTGCTGGTCCTAAACATGAGGAGAAAATAGAAAACCTGACAGCTCACAAAGTATTGGTGCAATCACATCCCTCCATTCCTCCACTGCATGCCAGCCACTGAGCTCTGTAAACTGTTGCCACCATTGGAACATGGATCTGAAGAGCAACCTGCTTGGCAAACATCATACTGATATTTGTCATGCAATGAGCTGCATGCCCATAAATATTTAAATCTGTGCAGAACTGTATGAGATCTGGCCCTCACAGTTCAGTTGTACAAAATACTAAAGAAATAGTGCTGGGATTTTTTAAATATATATTTATATATTTCTTCTTATTTTTTTAGGGTGAGCTAGAAAATCAGTGTTCAGAATATGAACTTATGGGTAGAATTTCCATCTTCCTGGACTGGTTTGGGGTACGGGTGGGGGGGAGGAAGGAAGATATGGAGGCAGTTGTAGGAGGCTGAGAAACAGAATGTCAGAAGATGTGATGGAAACAGGGCCTTAAGTGGTGATGGGCAAGAGAAAAGAAAGGACTGGTCCAAATGCCTGTAGTAAGTGATGTCCCCCCCAAAAAGACTTATAATTTTTTATTTAGAACTGCTAAAAAAAATGGTTTATGGTTTACTGAGCAATTGTACTACTTTATATGAAAGGATATTATTAGTACTCAGGTTTGCTTCCTGACCATTTCTCTTTTAAAGGTACAACCTATTGTGCTGTTTTTCAATGTGATACTAGAACCACAGACTGCCAAGAAAGTATGTTTCCGCAATGCACATGCAAAAGCAATTTCTCAAAGACAGACTGGGATGATCGTTCTTGTTCAGGTAAGAACCTTGCTACTTTATTTATCCCTGAAAGGCTGACCTGGTCATCCCGTCTCAGTCTTTTTGAATTCTCAAATGCTCTAAGCTCTAAAAGTCAGGAAATACGTGTCGTATTAAGCAAGCAATAGGGACACATTCTCACGTTTCACTTTGAACACATCCATAATTCTATTCCAGTAAAATAAATCACTAAAGCCTGAGAAAAGTATCACTGAAATAAGTGACTGGGCAACTATTTAAATTCATAGTTAAACTCTTGGTAAGAATTGAAACCTATATGGATAAAGAGTGGAAGAAAATTAATCTTGTATCACAGCCTTCTCTGCTAGGACAATATTTTGGGAACAAACTCCACATGCTACCTGGAGGCAGCAATGGAAATGCAAACAGAACTGGAAGTCTAAATATTCACCACAATGATCCGTTAAAACTTTGTCCCTTGTTGGTAGTTCCAGGATTGCATTACCCGTGTTTAAACAAATATTTGTGTAATGAATGAATTTTTGGACCTATTAATTGTTTAATTGTTGAGTTTTTATTTGATTGCTTGTTTTGAATTTTCACAGTACTCTTTCTGTATTTTAACCATTCTCCAGAGACCTGAGATGTACTCTATTTTCTTGCTATGAAAACTAAAATTTTTTACACTACGGAAAAGATGTGACATTTTAAGAAAAACAACAAATATTACAAACTCTCGTGATAAAATCACGAAAGTTGGCTACAATAAAGACCAATGAGTTGCTGTCTGGTGTAGGCCTTTATGGCTCCTATCCTGTCTAAATATGATCTAGTTTTAGATCATTTGCAGTATAGATCATCTGTTGTGAGATCAAACTACAGGATAATTAGATTGCCTATGCAAGATTCAGCCTAGCTGATTCCAGTTCTGAACTACGAATGTGGATGTTTTGAACAAGGGCCATTTACTTCTGATTTTGTGCTTTTGTACTTCAGGTTCTGTTCTACATACATACAACCCTAAAAAAATCTATTCTGGTGTTTTGAAGCACAACAAAGTTGTGTGTGTTTGCATTGCAATTAAAAAAAAATAAGTGTGTGTGTGGAAATTATCCCAGGTTTTATAGTATAATTAGAATATATAAATGTTTCCAAGATGGTGTTCTACAATGTTTATTTTTTTTGTTTTGGTGCTATCTTCAATTCACTGTATTTTTCCCTCTGAAAATAGATTGCAATAGTGACTGTTCTGCACAAGACAACGAGTACTGTGCCAGAGAAGATGGGGTTCCACAATGCCATTGCATGACTAACTTTAAGAGGGAGGGCGAAAAATGTGTAAGGTGAGTACTCAGCTTTTTTCTGCATTCCTGTGTTCTAGGTAGTTAGGGAAGAAAAACAGTGTCAAAAAAAAATCTAAAACAGGGTCACCCTCAGTCTAAAAGAACAGTCTGCAGCGATGTGAATCAGGGAGGTGCCTGAGGTGGTTAGCAGGTAGACAAATTCACACATTGTCACAAGTTATGGTGGTTTAGCTGCTTGGCATTAGCTGTTGGTATGCACTCATAATACCCCAGAGGAAAGTCAAGGAGGCCCAAGGTCACCTGTGATCCAGTGAAGAGGATAAACTACCTCACACTTATTTTGTGGGATACTCCCATAGATATAAACTATTCTCCCAGAGTAACTAAGCCGCAGGAATTTGTATGCTGAAGTGTTCAGTAAGCAACCTGCAGTAGTGCAAGAATTGCCTCAAATCTCTGGAAAATTTCCTCTGGTATCAGGAGGGACTTTGTTCCCTGATAAGTTTCAGACCTATGTTATTTTGTCTTGGTTTTCCCTCTGTGGGTATTGCTGTCAGCTCACATTCAGAACAGAGCAGAGTTGTTTGCTGGTAAAGCTGAGTAGTCTGTTGTGCTCTGCTCCTGTGGATAAGAAGTAGGACCTTACTTCCCTAAGCTGCTAATTCACCACTTTTTGTTGTTACTGCTGCTATGCACAGAACAGAATCACTTCTTACCATAATGTCAATATATTTTAAATTTAAGAAACTAGTATGGGAGGAAGACAAAGAGTAACCAGTCCTTACAGACCTTATATTGAAACTTCTGATGAAGAATATTTTTCAGCAGCAGGTTGCAATTACAAGTGGTTTAGGGATCTACAGCTTAGTTCTTTGGAGAAATTAGTCCCTTTTAGCATTTTTTCAGGCTGAGAACCTGAAACTTTGAGTTCTCAGCTCACCGATCATTCTGAAAATCTCAGATTGTTTTCCTCTAACCATGAAACTAAATTTGATATTTAGATAGAATCAAAAAAGGAAACCTGTAATGAGCGAAACTTGCAGAAATTTATGATAAAGTGTGGTAATATACTATTGTTTTGTGATCACCTGCTGAATTACATTGTCTTTCTTTTTTCATCTTTTTTGTCTCATGTAGCTGTCCAGTGGGCTACTCTGGAGAGAATTGCAAGAACAGTAAGTACAAGAATTTCTGATTTTGAATTATAGCATGGAAAAATACCCATTAATGTTTAAACCTGCTTGAGATAACAAAAATAACAAGTAGTAGCCTTTAGAGGTGTGATCATTCTATGTTGATAGCAGGAAGATGTTAGAAAAAGATGAGTGAAATTCCACTGTTGCCTGAAAGGCTGAATTCTTGAATCTCGCGTTCAGACAGATAGTAGCATTTCTTTTATCGACCTCTTCATTAAGCCTGATAGCTTTTAGTCAAACACAGGTTATTTGGCAGAAAAGCTTTTAGTCCTCATCTGAAGATATGCAATGCTGAATTCAGCATCACTGATAGATTAGTTTCCCCTGTAATTAATCACTCCCTGTAATTATTCACTCTCATAAAACATCAGTGAATTGCTTTCATTTGAAATGTTCCTGCTGTAATATCTAACTACTAGCTCGTTTGTGCTTCACCTTGCAAGCACTGTTTAATATCTAGTATCCTGTACTGGTGAAGAGATGATGGCCCCAACTGTGTTGTCCCATAATTGTAATTGTTGGGACAAACTAACCGGACTGGTCTTCCAAAGCTTTTTCCATTTTCTGAGTCTGTTTTGCAGCTGTTCTCTGCACCTTCTCCAAATTCCACTGTCGTATAAATTAGGAGAGGACGTCCTTCATCCCTGCTAGCATTTGCACATGCTTAAATTCAGAACATCTATTAGAGTCAAAGGCAGATTGAAAAACAAATGGTTGTGGTTCTTCATTTCTCACAACTTCTTGGCTTTGTTTGAGCAAAGTGTATATCCTAGTGTGGCCCTTTGGATTCTCGCGCTGCTGCATACTTAAACTAGTACATGCTTAACATCCCATTCTTTGCAGCTGTGAGATCTTCAAGGGTATTCTTTTGTCTATGCCTAAAATTTTGTAGATTAGCTAATGGTGGTTGTATTGCAGCACAAAGTAGCTTGCCAGGTGTAAATATCTGGCAGGAAGAATATTTTTCATCCTATGGAACATGCATTTTTGGGGAAGTTTTGGAAATCTTAATGCCTTTTTCTTAAAGCAAATGAAAATACTAAATATGTACAAAATCAACACAGACATTGGGAATTTAAACATAAATTTGAGACCTTTTAATAATAACTCCATTAATAGCCCTATCTTCTCCACGTGGCACTTAGCGTGTAATAATGTAAACAGTTGCTGAGCAGTAATCAAGGATACTTTACACATGTTTGATGTAATATTCTTCTGAGAAATCATACTCCCTGGTGTCTTGATATATGCCCCCAATATGATTAAAAGTTTGCTAGATTGCTCTGCTGGTTGGTGGTTTCATGTTGTGCATGTCTAGTGTAGGCATTCAGTATATTAAATGGAAAACTTATAAATTCAGACTGGGATCCTCAAGCAGGTACTACCAGTAAGGTTGGGCAGCTCAAGAGACTGTCTTACTCATCCTACCTTTTTCTTGAAATTATGCCCTACAGGACACCATTCTTAGTCTTTTCTGTACTGTGGCTGTGCAGAGCTATAAGTAGGTTGTAGTAGCAATTCCATTCATATTTGAAGGGGGATATTCAGAATCCAGGTCTTCCTTCCCTTAGTCATCCTGCTTCTACAGCAAAGTCAGTGAAACTGAATTTTCCTTGCCAAACATTTATTCAGATATTGAATATTTCTTCAGTGTTCATAGTGCCACATCATAGACACCCTAAATCAGTCTGCCCTAAGTACCTAGCGTGCCTGTAGGGAGTCAAATAACTACGCATGTTAGCAGCAATTTTAGCTTAAGCAACGCCTATACCCTCCTGGTCCTTCCTGTCCCCCAGTTATACTGGAACAACCATATGTGAAGCTATTCAGTGCATGGGATTAGGAACCTGAGGTAGAATCAAAATAGCCATCCAGAAGAGTCTTTAATGAAAATCAGTGCATTAATTTACAGCTTTCTGTGTCCACACAGACAGTTGGACTAAAGCAGCATCAGGAGCCTAGGAATGAATAACATTTTTTTTCTTTTAACAGCAAGAGCTTCAATATTTGCCATGAGTTTTGAATTGCTGTTTCTTTGTTTTTCCAGATAGTGAACTCATCCTTATAATAGTGGGCACAATTTTTGGAGCCATTATCCTGAGTTTAGTGGTAGCAGTCTCAATTGTTTCAGTAAGGTAAGAGTATTTCTGACAACTGAATAGAAAGTGCGTTGCTGTGTGTTCCTAGAGAACTAAGCAGAAATGTAGAGAGGGACAGGGCTGCAAAAGTAGTTGCACGACTACTTGGGCCATCAAGCTCATTTAAGTTCTGTAGCCATCAGTAGACAGGCATCTCTTTAATTCTTGCTATTCCTAGTCTACTGGTGAATTCCTGTTTACAGTTGAACCTCCTCCCCTCTGTCCATACAATAAATATAGAAATACTCAAGCACCTCCTCTGCCGTTGCTTTAAGTGCTGCCCAGGTAAAGACTATCATAAGGCCTGCCATAATGAGCATACTTCACCTGCAGTGCACAAGCTGGTGCTGAGTGTGTGAGAGAGATGTGGACTTGTGATCACAGGCAATTCAAAAACATCATTTGACTGTGAAGCTTTCGCTGCCAGCAAGAAGGCATCTTTTCTAAACTGGACCTAATGAATGCTTCATTTCCTCCTCTGAATAGTCAGTCAGAGCTAGTGGTGGTGAAGAAAACTCTTTCAATTCAGGATCTAGCTGAGAGGTCAAAGTTCCCCTCTGTCTCTCCTAGCAACTTATCCCCATCTGTGATAAGAGATGCCAAGCTTTGCACTCTGCCACTGATTACAAGGGGTTTTGCAATATGTATGCTAGAAAAATCCATTGCATGTTTCAGAACAGGACTGAGCATTCAAAATAAGGTGGAGGGACATCTGAATAGGTAAGGTACTTTTAAAGATCTTTTAAAAATTCTTTTTGTTTTTGTTTGTTTCCTCTGAAGAGCCAAACGCAGTCAAGATCCAGAGAAAAAGAGCTTGATAAAGCCAAAATATTCCAGTCCAGATACCTCTAGTGAGACCAGGATCTTCCCCAGAGTCCAGACCACTTCTGGCCATGCGAATCCAGGGTATCAGCCAAACCCATATGAGGCTCATTCCTCAAACAGGAGTCATTTTTTGGATGGGGATTATGATGATGTGGTAAGTGTTTCATGCAAGCCTATGGGAACTGTGTTCCTGAACTGTGGTGTTGTGGGCTACTGACATTGTTGGAACTTAAACTCCACTCTGTCTGTCCTCCCTTGATCTGAAGGGATGGAGTGTCACGAAGGCAACCAAAGGACTGTAGCTGCAGCTGAAAAAAGTTCCTTAACACAAAGATCAGCAGACATCTCATGAAGACCTTTTTAAAGCGCTATTGGTCATTCCTGAGTCACAAGAGTCATAGGTGAAAAGCAAAGGTCTAAGCAACAGTCTGGCTGCCCAGAGGTCTGCTGTATGATAGGATCTTTGTCTACATTGACTGCAAACATCCTTCAGCACAGGGGCACATGGAAGCATCACAAGCCATTGCAACCTGTGCTTCTTTTAAGATGTTGTAATATCCACTAAAATTTGATAGAAGTGCTGCAGTGGTGCTCCCCAGTTGCAGTTTCATGCAAGATTCACAGTCAGTTTAAGCTGGCACAGCTACACAGACAGTCAACGTCCTCCCCCTGTCTCTCTGAGCTGTGTAGTTCACAGCGATAAACCTCTGCAATTCCTACAGCACTGCAAAGGGGTGAAGTGCAAAGTGCCATGAAAAATCTAGCACAGCTTTTGCATTCATGTAGCATGGGGGAGCCTGTTCAGCAAAAATGTGTCATTAGCTGCATGTGTGTTCTGAAAAACTGCCTGTTTTATCCTTCTATTCTGCAAGGGAGCTGTGAAGCGAGCAGGGACTTGAGAAGTGTTGCACAGTGATATGAGTGATTTGTTGGGTTCTGCACGTATCCAGTAAATAGGGAGTGCTTTGTCCATTCAGAACTCTTTAAACAACATTTTAGACCTTTGCAGTGTGAGAAACTACCCCTGTTTACTGAAGACAATCTGTTTAATTGCAATACACTTACATGTTTTGCAGAATTGAGACCTATGCCATGGTAGAAGCAACACAGAAGCCTGATGTTTAAAAAAAGAACTTTTAAAAAGCTGCCAAGTAAAAGAAGAAAAACATCCATATAGTTAGTTAACTGATCATAGTCATGTGGATTTTGGCTTTTTTAACTTTCCAAAGATGTCAACTTTTTGTTGATGAAAATCTGTCTGTGAAATACATTTGGTTTTCCATGAGGGCTGATGTGTTGCTTAGAGGGCTACCATGTGCAGTGTGTTACATGCTGAGCTGCTGAGTTATTCTGAGAAAGAAGCTTTCTGACCATGAGCAACTCTTTTTTCCTTTTCTTGTCCAAATTCTCTCTAGTATGAAATATCACGGGAGCCTGAGGGCTTAGGATGCAACGCAGATGACTAAGTGGCCCAGAGTGGTAGAAGGATGGATGACCACCGCAACAGTGGGTCAGACCAAAGAGTTTCACAGCCTCTTACCAATGCAGTTATTTCAGCAGCAGAGACAACAAAGTCCTTAACACCAGATTCTCTGAAGATTTTCTAAATGAAGGCTCCTACCTGAAGGAGAATAGTGGGCAATAGCTTTCTGAAATAAAGCAAAATAAAATGAAACAGAAGATAGGGAGAAGAAGACGACCTTGAAAAAATCTAAAAGGGTCCTGTAAACATTAAACTCCCTTCAGAAGGCCAGTGCATTGATGAGAAAGTTAGTGTAGACAAGATACCAAGATTTTAATCCTGTTATTATTCTGTTCTTCTGAAAAATGGTCCATGCAACACGTGTGATGCTGATAAATACCAGCTCCTAGAGCTTTGCCTATATTTGTGCTCACTCCATTGCAGCTACACGCTACCTGTGTAGCTGCGGGCAGATCAAAGCAATATCAAAACTGTTCTTCATGAGAATCTACCACTCTCTGTACTATATAAGATAGTCTTTTTTCCCCTGCTCAAACCCCTCAGTATTTCCCACCTGAAAGCATTCAGTTCAAATCTCTGCTGACACCTGTTGTGTGAGACAATGGTACTGTCAGACCTTTTATGCAGCCTTTTCTTCCAAATACAACAACAAACCCAGTAACTTCAAACACTTTTTTTTCTCCGTTTTGCATAAGTACATCGGTTGGTTGTGGAAAGCATTACCGTTATTTTTTTCCCTCTTGCACTCTGTAAGTTTTGATGGAATCATCTTAAGTCTTTATTTTTCATTACTTATGTCACTCAATAGATACTGTAAAAAATCCATGTTTTAACCTATTTTTCTGAGTGTGCATTTGCATTATCTGTTTGACTAGCATTGGCATTCTTTATATATATAATATACATATTGCCCAGAAATGTACATATGTTTATAGGTTATATCATTTAAAATATCATTAAATTCTATATTATGTTTTTGTGTTTTGCTTTTGTTGTATTAGATTAACTTTTCTATTAAACATTGTTGTTTTCTCAGTACCAATCTTTCTTATGTTACTGTGAAGTGGTTTTCTTGTTTGTTTTTAACAAATCCAAAGATATTTATGTTAAACTTGTGCAGAGTTTAAATGCAAGTGTGCAGAGACTTGCACAGACAAAATCTTTCGCTCAGAGGTTCCAATAAGAATGTTACTAAATCTTACTGACACCTAAAATGTTTGCCGTCGTAGGCTAAGCACCAATTTTGTGATCACTTTCAGTGGGAACTGTGTCGATAACTCAGGTAGGTCTCCTATAAAAAGCTGTCCACACTGCTCTCTGAATGGCAGGGGAGACCCCTTCCTTCCTCCAGCTGGAAGCCCTGCTGGGGGGGACCAGAGGGAGGGAAGCAGCCCCCCTCAGGTATGATGAGAAACTAGCCTCATGACAAAGGGACTCGGTCCCTTCCCCAACAGCTTCATTACTGCGTGCCCCCCATGCCTACTGCCCCTCTCTTTCCTCTGGGCACTGTGTCCTCACCACTCCCTGGGTGAGGGACAGGCCCCCTGCTCCTACTCCCCTGCTAAGCCTTGAGGGAAGAGGACTCCTTTCCTTTTCGCCTACTTTTCACCAGCAGGATTAGTTATGCTGCCAGAAGACACGCCAGGGCAGGTGCAAGGGGGTGAGGCACTGATAAACAGATGGGATACAGAGAGAGCAAATGATAGAAAGTCATTAAGTTCAGCGTAAGCTTTTGACTTTTGTTCAACTGACTTCTGCTTGGAACACCCCTCCTCATCTTCTTTACACGGCAGACTGAAACTTACACTTACCTCAAGCCTAATAAAAAGATTTATCTACATCAAGAGTAACAGCCATGCACCGTCGTCTTTCACTGAAGTAAATTTCCTGTTTCACCCACTGAGTGCGAGGATCCCTTAAAGGATCCCGTGTGCCAGTAGCCTGTTACAGATGTACATGAAAAGCCCTTAAGGTTATCTCTCACCCTTCGCAAAGCGATACAGGTTGAACTACAACTGGAAACTCAACAAACAACACAGAAAACTATAATGCAGTAAAACTTTATTGAGGGTGTAGCATGTAGAAATTAGTGTAATTGACAATAAAAGCCTCAAAATAGGCAGATGTTTGCATCATTTAATGGGTGAAGGGAATTTTCATTGCTCTGATTCAAAGATGCTTTCTGCTGCTGCAACCAGGTGCAATTCAGCTCCTGTGTGGGAGGGGCCGCCAGCAGATACTCTGAAGCCTGTGTTATCTTTAGCATTTCAAAGGCGGCTGCAGTATATTTATCGGATTCTGGATTGAAATTCTGTACCAAAACGGCCTAAACTCTCAAGATGTTTCAACTTTCTCTGTGGCTGTCACTGACTGTGTATTCTGCTGGGCAAAGACGGATTCGCGGAACGAGAGCCAAAACCCAGCCAGGCACTGGAAACCGGGCGAGTGCAATGAGAGGAGGGACGCGCTGCAGGCAGGGGAAAGCCTCCAGGGGCTGACCACAGCAGCGTTTGGGGTCCTGGGCTCTGCCATCTTCCTGCTCCCCCGAGACACAGGGTGTCCCACTGGCATGGGAGCTGCAGGGGAGGTGGGAAGATGGTGTCACTGGAGTCTGCCACCTGCTTTTGTCCTATGTACCCAGAATGACAGAAGGGAGATTTCTTGGGCTAAATAGTGCCGAAGAGGCAGGGCACAGGTGTTTGCGGAGTTATAACACATGCTTGTATGGAGATATTGGGGTCGCCTAAGTCATGTGCCATTCTGAATTTATTTGGAGACATTTGGGTATATTCAAGTGATGCAGGATGCTCAGGGAGGGGTTCAGCGCTGTGGGCTAAGAGCCTGGGTCTGGGCAGCTGCCTTAGAGGAGCTGTCACAGCATAACGTGATGGGACGTGGGGTAAGGACGGGCTGGACTGCTTGAGACTGGAACCAGGCCGCGAAACTGAGCCACAAGGCCCAGTGTCCAAGCACTCCCCAGGCACGACCACCCAGCATCCAAAACTTTTATGTGAAAGCATGAAGGCAGCTCCTTTCAGTCCTGAAAGCAGGAAGCTTTTTGCGTTTTTTCTGTTATCTGCTGGTGAAAAAAAAACACTCCATTTCCTTTATGAGACTGGTTTTACCTGGATCCGCACATGAAGATCCAGGCTGCAATCAGCCAGTGAGAGCGAGCAATGAAGGTAAGAAGGTAACCTAGACCCCAAGGGCCTGACTTTTCATTTCTTGTCTGCTTCCTCTGACTTTGATGGTTTATTGTTTAACGAAGGAACTCTAGCACTCCTTCAAAACAGTAGGCGCAGCAGAATCTCTTTGTTCTTTTTAGTCATTATTTCCCATTATCTGCTGACCTTGCTATGCTTTATGGCTTCCCTGTTCTTAGACCAATTGGACCGCTGCTTTTAGAGCTTGGTTTGGAAATTTTTCTTATATTATTTTGACTAATTTCTGCAAAAATGTGTAGGTTCAGCTCGCACTTCAAAACCTGGGAGAAGTCAATTAATTTCTCCTGAAAGCCCTTAATAGGCAAAACTGGCTCCACTTGCAAACACTGGACAGAAGGCTAAAAAAAAGAATCCACAAAGTGCTTTGCAAAGGACTGCTGGTAAAAGGCTCTATAATACATCAAATCAGGTAGGGAAATCAGTGGGACTGTTGATGACAAGGGTGTAAAAGGGGCAGGTGGGAATGAGGGAAGCTGTAGCAGAGGAGCTCCGGGATGTCTTTGGGGCTGCTGAAGCTGCTGGGGGGCTTCCCACCACCCCTCCCAGTCTGTGCAGCGGGATCAGCCAGAGGACCCAGATCAGCCTGAATTAAATAAGTAACAGAGTAAAGAGATAGTAGGAGCAAAGGAAAGTATCTGAAGTAAATGGGTAAACAGGAGAGATAAGGTCAAATAGATATGGGGGTCGTTAATAAGTGGCCTGAAACCCGGTTGTCTCTGACACCAGGACTCAAAGGAGCGGTGCAAACAGTGGCACGGGGACCACTGCACTGTGCTGGGAGGACAACCTAGGACAGGGCCGTGTCTCTCACTTTCAGCCCCCTTGCCCTGCCTTTTCCACCGGCAGCACCGGCTGAAGAGGTTGGCTGGGGTGGATGGATGTGTGCAGTGTGCCCGCGTGCCGTAATGACGGCTAATTATTGGGGGTGTTGGTAAACCGCAGAGAGGCCGGGTGACGTGCTGTATGGTTGGTCGTTTTATTGTTTATGTAAAAACAGCCCTGTAACAGAAACCAGGATGTTTTTTTCCGGCAGATATACTAGGCAAATGCAGAACACTTCCTGCTCGCCACGCCCAGAGGTGCTGCCCCAGAGGTGCTGCCTTTCACGCGTAGGCTCCAGCCAGCACCTGCTGGCTCCTGCCCTGGCGACACAAGAGCTGGTCCTTGCTTCTCCTCCAAAAGCAAGTCAAGGCCAGCAGCAGCACCAGGCTGGCACCTACCTGGTGCAGCCCAAGATGCTGGCCAAGGGGCTGTGCCTCGCCTGCTCCTGCTGTCCCCAGGCCCTGGGCACCGACCCACTGGCACCACCTTTCTGTCTGGGCTGAAAGGCTGCCGTCCCTGGTAGCACCTGAGGGACATCTGTCCCAAAAGGTTTCCCAGCTGGGACCACTGCTTTGTCGTCGCTGTCAGTTCCTAAAGTGACTTCAAGTCTGCCCGGAGCAATGCTCGTGGGTGCGGAGGAGGAGAAGAGCTCTCTGCCTCCCTGAGGTGCCCCCCTTGTCCCCAAGGCCCTCACTGAGTGTGTGCTGCCCACCTGCCCATAGCCCTCTGAACGACCTGGTTAACTTAGGAGACGTCCACATCTGCTTTAGTCATGGACAACCAAGCGCAGCTGGGAGAGGAAAGTCTGCTGCCATCAGGGAGACTTGGGAAAAAAAGACTTTCTCCGAAATCTTTTTTTCTGCAGAGATCCTTTTATAAGGCTGGTTAGCCCAAATAGGGAGCTGCCCATGACAGAGGCCACAGCAGGAAACCCTGGTGTCTAGAATCACATTTGCTTTTTAAAGAATTGATTTTCATATTTAAAAAATATATATATTCCATATCTGGGACATCCAACAAACTGAAGACACTGTTGTAGTGCTAAGGGGCCTAATTCACTCTTGAATAGAGGAACGGTTTTTAAATTGGTGGGAATCAGGGGTCACATCAGGTGGATATTCACTGCCTAACTTGTACTGAAATTAATAGGAAACAGGGTCCCTGAAGAGGAACCATGGATCTGGCCCTATATCGTTCCTGTAAATGAAGCAGGGCTTGTGCTTCACACACGTACCTGTTATTATTCTTCTCATGGCAAGGTCTTTCCTTGTACAATTTCCAACACACTCTGCAGCAAGCTAATGCTGGGCAGCAACAGCTTTCCAGAAAAATAAGCAAAAAAACAGGCTTCCAGCGGGCACAGCCCCAGGGTGAATTTCCTTGGCAAGCTGTTTGTGCCCCCCGTGTGCTCCACTCGCCTGGGTGCTCAGGACCTGGGCTTTTACTGACCTTGGTGGGAATTTTGCCAGAGATTTCAGTGGAGCCAAGGCTAACAGGCTCTACCTGATGACATAGGAAATCATATTTAATGATGATTGCCCACACACACATACACATACAGGAAACCTCTTTGGGGTTTTCTTTCCAATAATGCTTTATGAGAAGCCCTCTGCTAAATGTATGCAGTAGATGCTCCTGGCTTTTGTGGCTCTCCCGTAGCATTAATCAGTTCCAGTTTACGTGGGACGAGCTGCACAGGAAGAGAGAATATTTGTTTTCAATATACCAGGCAGGGCGGTAGGGATGGACGAGCCTTCAGGCTATCAAACCTTGTCCCCTCTCCGCGAGTTGGCAGAGTCCCTGCCACAAGATGGTGCTGGCTCTTCGCAGTTGCAGGAAAGGCCGCAAGAAATGCAAAACCTTTGAATGAGCAGGTTTTAGTCAGGGCTAAGCATTAACAGGGACCACAGGCATATTTCCAGTGTGCTGCTGACTTTTAACCCTCTCCTGTGTCACAGTCTCGTGCACCCTGATGCCCGTCCCTTTTAAGGCTCCTTAGCTTCACACAGCCACACAGCCCCTTGGGTTGCCGACCAAAGGCACAGAGATTTATTTTGAATCCCCTTTATTTTATTTTATTTATTTTATTTTATTTTATTATTTTATTTTATTTTATTTTATTATTTTATTTTATTTTATTTTATTTATATTTAATTTAATTTAATTTAATTTTTATTTTATTTTCACGCAGGAGAGGGACAAAACTTGGCAAGAAGTTTTCAGGTGCCCGCCTCTGCCTCCCAGCACAGCTGCAACGTTTCCTCCCGGCAGCAGAGAGTGCTGGTGTGCTCTTGGGAGGCTGAGAACAGAGGCTTGGTCCTCAGACGGTAAAAATAGCTATTTCCTTTAAATAGGAAGCAGCAACGTGATGCTGCATCATCAGCCGGGGAGACATATACGTTTAACAATGAAATTCATGGTTGCTGTGTTTTTGGCATGTTGCCTGTTACTGCCATCTGACATGGATTTTGTAGGAGGTTGGAATTATTTATTATTATTTTTTTGTAGCTTCCATGCAAAAAGCAGGAGAGGAGCTTTTTCCAGCGCTGCTTTTTTCGCAGCTTTTTTCCTGCCTCCCCCCTGCCGCTCACGGCGCCAGAAAGGGAGAGGAAGGGTTTTCTCAATCCCCAAGGCTTAGATGAGTTTGCCTTTTATTTCATAGCTGATCCTACCACCCAGCTTGGCCCTAGCTCCTCCCCAGACTCCGAAAAGAAAAACAACACTTTTATTTATTTATTTTTAACCAGGCATCAGCCCAGCTTGGTCAATCACCCAGATTCCAGTTTTGCCCATCTATGGGGAGCTGCTCGGACCAAGGGCTGAGAATGCTCAGGACCTGCTGCCTGTGTGCCAGGCCAGGCTGAAGCCTTCTTCCAGCAGCCACCAGCTTCCCCGTGACTCCTGGAAATGGAAATGTTTTGCTGTCTTAGCTGGTCTTTCTGGCACAGCAGGACAGCTGTGGCTCAAGGTCCTACGGCTTCTGAACTTACTGCAGATATGGTGGTTTAATGAGTTACATCCAAAAATGATGGAGTTATAAGGCATTATATCCAGTTATAAGGAGTTGTATCCAGTTATAAGGAGTTATAGGAGTTGTATCCAGTTGGGAATGTCTCCGGACATCTGACTGAGCTGCTAGCAAGCAACAACCCTCAAGCTACGTCACAGAGCCTCGAACCATGAGAAACCAGGGGTGTCCCAGGCTCAGCCCACGCTTTGTGAGACGTGTGGGCAGAGGGGCAGCGTCACCCCTGAAGCAGGCTGGGACTGTGGACCAGCGTTTGGCCGGACATGGTGCCGGAAGGGGAGTCAGCCCTGGGAACCTAGAACAGCTTCAGCGACACAGCAGATTATCTAGATGTGACTCAGATGCTTTCATCCACAACTTCTGCCACAAGGGAGATATGACAATGAAACATGTCTTTGATACACTCAAATTATCTCTGATAAGCATTTTGTTTGTTTCGACTGATAACTGAAGAATCAAAGAACGAATTTAAAATTGCATCACTTGCAAATGCACGCCTAGGTCAGAACACGAGGTTATGTCCTACTTGCACCATGGCTTCAAATGCAAGTGATAAGGGAGCAAGCACAAAGAGTCAGGGCTTTTCAGCCCAGGGTTTTCCCATCTCTTTTCCAGCAGAACACTGCGCAGTTATACCCAAAAAAACAAGTTCATGTGGCTCCTAAATTCTTGAGAGAAACTGAGAGGTCTCAATTCCCTGGATTAAGTGATCCTCAGAATGGCGTTTGTAGGCAGAGATGTGATGTCAAGAGTGAAAAGACAACGGGAAGCAATGATGGGTGCTTTGGGAGATCAAGGCTGTGGCGTGGCTTGGAGAAACCCCCGTTTGCATGCAGGCAGGAGCTCCAGGATGCACCTGCAGCCACGCCAGGCATTAATTGCCGCTTAGCAGCCCCAGGACACCTGACACATTGAAAGTGTGGCCCAAGGGTCTGGAGACAACCGGAGGAACCAGCGTCGTGTCCGAAAGCGGCGCTGGGAATCAGTGGAAAGAAGGGGAAATTTTCCCAAGTGGCGTTAGAGTTAACAAGTCCTGTCTGAGAGCAGCGACGCGCGGGGCGGGGATGGAGGGCGGGCGTTTCGAGCAAATCCAAGGCGATATCTTGCAGGGTTTATGTCAGATTGGCACAAAGGTCTGCAGGCCGCCGGCCAGGTAACGCGTGCCATAAATTGCCTTTAAAACGGGCCATCGGCCACGGAGCTGATTTATGATTTCTTTTAAAAGCAGAAGGAAAAAAGAGAGCTTGCCGGGATAATGGGGTCATAAATCCGCCGTTCCCTTCAGACCTGCGGTGCAGATGTCCCATGGTGCCGGGGACCAGGCAGGACAGGTCCCATCCCGGCCGCCTGGGACCTGCCGGCACGGCGCGGATCCCCGCGGCAGCAAAAGCTCGGAGCCGCGGGGGAAATCAGTGCGGGGCCAGCCTGCGGCTCCCACCCAGTGTCCGCGCGTCGTGCCCGTGGGTGTGCAAACCCCACGAGGAGCTCCTCGTGCCCCCGGGGGCTCGCCCCGGAGCCGCGGGGTTCCGCCACCCGCCGCCGCTGGGAGCCCCCGGGCTGCAGCCGCCGAGCGGAGCGCGGCGCCCCCCCCGGCAACCGCCTCCTCCTCCCTCCCCTTCTCTTCCTCCTCCTCCTCCTCCTCCTCCTCGCACAAAAGGCGGCTGGGAGGAGGGCCCGGGATGCCCCGGCCGGCCGCACATGCCCGCCGAGGGGGGGCTGCCGGCCCCCGCCGCCGCCCGCCGGCCCCCCCCGCGCTCCTTCCTCCTCCTCTCCTTCCTCCTCGTCGTGGCCGCCCCGCTGGCAGCCGGCAGAGGTAAGGCTCGCCGCGCTCCACCCCGCTCCTCTCCCGGCCCTGGAAAAGCCCCCTGGGAAGGCGGTTGCCCCCAGCCTCCTCGGCGCGTTTTTTTGGCGGAGGTTTCCTTTTTTTTTTTTTTTTTTTTTTTTTTTTAACTATTTTCCTTTCCTTTGCTTCCCCTCTTCCGGCTGCAGCCCCGTTTCCATCCCCATCCCGGCTCCTGCCCCCTCCACCCCCCCCCACCCCGCTCCGGGGTCCCGGGGGGGGTCCCTGCGGGGCCGATGCTCTCGGCGCTGGGCGCTTTAACGGAGTGGCCCGGGGACACTGCGCTGCGGCACACGGCCGCGATAAATCTCCGAGGAGGTTTTCTTAGCTTTTTTTAATTATTATTGTTATTATTTTTTAATTTATTTTGTGCTTCCGATGCTTGGAGGGGCAGCAAACCGTTTCGGGGAAGAGCCCTTACTGCAAGGGCAAAATAAAATGATCTTTTCACACGGAGCTGGATAAAGCATGAAATATATAACTCTTTTTTTTTTTTTTCTTCTCACTCACCATCCCACTACATTCATCTCTCACTTTGGGGAGCTGCCCAAACTAGGATTCTTGCAGAACAGGTTTAAAATGAGCTCTGATTGCCTGAGCATCTTCAGGAATAAATCTGTTGCACACCTCTCATGAGAGGCTTCTGTCTTGCTCTGCAATCGTTAGTTTTATGTAGTCGAGTCCCGGCTGGTCTGCTGGATGCACTGTGGTCCTCTGCATGTTCGGGCTCTCCAGGGGCTCAGCCCGAGGGGCAGGACTACTTTGGAGATGCCTTCGTGCCCGCTGGATGCTGCTCTGCAAAATGAAATTGGGTTTGGGAGCCGGTGGCATCAGCGCGAGTGTGTATGTGGGGTGGGGACCTCAGCAGTCCAAGGGGGGCGGATTTTCAACCTCCAGAGTAATCCCAGTAAATCCTGGATGGAAATTTTGTCCCATTGTGGGAAGTTTAGTTGGAGGGAGTGGTCCCGTTAGATGTATGGGAAGGACTCAGTTTCTTCCAGCCTTACCTGGTGTCTCGCCCCTGGATCTGGACTAGCACAGGCATCTTCAAGTCCCTCCTTTGGCCCAATTCATTCTGATCCAGCACAAAAAACTGTCACTGAACTGAGTGCAGGCTAAGACTGTCATTGGGAAAATCCTGCGTGTTTTAACTCCAGCTCAAAAAGCTCAGCTTTCACTCCAAATTCAGACAACTTTTCAAAGCTCTGTTTTCACAACAATGCTGGAAGTGTTTTGGTTTTGCTCCAAAGTGGAAAAAAAGCATACTTTGAAACTCCAAAAGCTGCCCCTGGGAGCAATGTCCCCCGGGAGCGTGGCCGCCACTGGGCTTTGCCCATGGCACCTGCTGGAAAGGAGGAGACCTTGGTTTCCATTCAGATATTACCACCACTAAATAAACTTCCAAAAATCCACCAGTTGGGAACGGAGGCAAATATTGTCCTGTTTCCAGACAGACAGGCGAGAGAAGCCTGCTGGATAGCCAGGGCTGGATAGCGTGGGTATGGCTGCAACTATGTGCTTTATAAAGCCAGTCACTTTGTACTTTCTATTACATTTCTATATTTTGAGCTCTTTCAATGCCCAGGAGCTGAAGGCTGACTGACTTGTGGATGTGAACAAGGAAGGGGCATGTGCTAACGCTCAGTGAGAGGGCATTAATGAGCCTCTTGTTCCGCCTGGGGGAAGCCAGCAGCCTGTCTGAATGAAAACCATAGAGGCAGCCTGGGGTGAGGGTTAACCACCTTGGAGGGCACGGAAAGCGTCAGCGCAGGGCTGGGCACGGTCACACTGCTGGGGTGGCTTAGGAGCAGTGACAGGACAGCTTGTCCTCCCTCTGTGCCTAGCCTCGGGCATGGTGTGACTTTGTGCAGCTGTCCGGCTTGGTGCACCGCTCTCCGGGCAGCTTTAGATTTTCAGTAAATTATTCTTAAGGAGTACAGCAGCAAGCTCCAGTCCAGAGCTCCTGCTGCTGAAGGTCTTTGCCACAGGCCCAAGCTCGGTGAGGTCTTTCTGCAGCTGTCAGTGTGTCCCCAAGGTCTGCAGGTGACATCCAGCAGCAGCGCCGGGCAGGGGGAGCTGCAGCTACAGCCCTCCAAAAACAGAGGCTGGACAAAGCCCTTATTGACATCTGGGAGGGAAAAGTAAAGCAAGCTTGGAGTTCACGCCCAAAGCATTCCGCTTGGAGGCTGCAACCTCTGTGCCGAGGTCCTCGGCTGAAAATTTTTTTAATTACTTATTGACTGTGGACGTTAATAGCTGCACCCCAGGGAGAGCTGGGGCATCGGTGCCACTGAAGGGCACATCATAGCCACAGGCTTGGTTAAAACAAGCCGCTGCATTCAGAGCCATACCAGTGACATTTGGTTTAATCTGTGTGATTCCACTTTATTTTTAAATCCTCTCTAAGCTCAAAGCCTGGATTTTGCCTGGAAGCAGGCAGCCCTGGAGTAGGCAGTGTCTCTGGGACGGCGCGGGGGCCAGCCTTGGATGCACCCCATGGTGAAGTGGCTGGCCGGCATAACCTGGATATCCTGTGGAAGTGACTCCCGTCGTAAATTAAAGCAATTTACTGCAACGGGAGTCAGCTATGGACGTCAATCTGTGTGGAGGGGGAATATCTTGTAAGGATGCTTTAAGGTGAAAATTTTGGGGTGTATTTCAGTTGGAAACATCCAGAGATGTGCCTCGGTGGACTTGTAAGTCAGCATCTGGGGGGATCTGGGACAGCCTCCTCAGGGCAGTGGAACAGCTATCGCATTGTCAGGTTTCGTTAGAAAGATGGACAGGTTCCTTCTTCATTAACCAGAAACACCGGAAAAGAGGGGGAAGTAGTCCCTAGAATTGTATTTTAGGTGTTCTCAGCCCCCCCGGGGCCTGTTTCTGTCCTTTTCGTTTTCCTGGGAAAGGAAAGTCAGTACTTCCTTGCAGGAGAGAAGGAGATGTTTGTTCCTCCTCCAGCCTTTCAGCTCCTGTGGAGATTCCCTTCTCATGACACTGAACTTGCAGGATGTTTAGGGTGCGTTAAAAAACCACATCAGGACCCCCCTGATCCCTGGTTTCAGGCCGTAACTTGCTCAGCCCAGCCCATTTTCTGTCCTCTGCTTGCTGAAGGTCGCAACATGTGCACGAGTGGGAGCGCCGCTCGTCCTGCGAAGAGTGTCTCCTCATCCACCCGAAGTGCGCATGGTGCTCCAAAGAGGTACGTGGGCAGACTCTGATTTTTGCTTTAAATGCTGCAGTCGGTTCTCAGGTGCTTTTTGTAATGCAGAGAGGAAGCTGCGTCCCCCCTTTGCCTATCCCAGTGCCAGAAGGGGCTGGTGGGGGCAGTGGGGGCTCCCACACCGAGTGTGGCTCGGGCACATGCAACTCGTAGGAAACATTTCCACCCTGCTCAGGGAGCAGCGCTGGTGCTTCAGGTCTCCTGTTCCTTCAGTTCCCTTCCTGTTTTCTTCCTGGGAGCCGCAGGCATCCCGGTACGTGCCCCGTGCTGCAACAAAGATCATTCCCCCGTCGACTGTGTCCTTTCGGAGGCAACCAGCATTTCTGGCATCTGCACCATCATCAAGACGATGAGCTGTGCAGCTTAACTGCATGCTTCGTGGCCAAAATGCATCCCATGTCAGTGCTGAAGCTTCTCTCCAGTTATTTACCTGGGCCCTCCTTGGTTTGCAAGAAGTTGCAAATACCTTTCCCTGCTCCCTAAGTATTGCTCATGGGTTTTCATATATACCTCTTATCAAATGTGCGTCTTATCAAGCAGACTTATGATTTTTAGAGATTAAGGTATTTGAAAGACCTGATGATACATGATGCATAGACGGTGTTTGCCTGCTTAGCGCCTACATCTGCCCTCGGTGTTGATGAGAGAGAAGTAAGGAATAGAATAGAACAGAAAATAATAGAGTAAAATGGAAGAGAATGGTTCGGTTGGAAGGGACCTGCAACAGATCCTCGCGTCCAACTGCCTGACCACTGCACAGCTGCAGCTCTCCAAGGAAAAACCTCTTAACGCTGCTAATGGCCGTGTTACCTGATAGCGGAATAGTTCTCCTGTTTTATTTTTCCCCCTAGTAGGATGACTGATGTGTAGAAGGGAAAGGGTAAAGCAATAGATCCTGCTTTTGAGACATCTTGTAAACAGCTGTAAGAGCTCCTCTTCCAGCCAGCTCATCTGTGGCGTGATACTGGATCCAGGAGCACTGGCTGGTCAGCTACGGGTACCCAATAGCTTGCCTTTTTTTTTTTCTGTTTTGTTTAAATTCTTGGCATCAAAAGACAATTTTGGCAAACGCTGCCAGTGGAAATGTTTGTCTGGTGGTCAGTGTGACCACTAATTGTATGTCAGCCCTTGGCACTGGCAGCTTGACTCTTATCTTGCAAACAGAAGAGTTACCAAAAAAAAAAATCCTAAATGGAGCAGAGGGGCCAAGTGAAGGAAAAGGTGTGTTTACAAGGAAGTCCTGGAATACGTCCTGACCTTTAGCCTGGCACAGCTATTTAAAATACACTTCAATGTATTTCTTGCCAGGAGTGATGTGTTAAAAAGCTGCTGTCCCTGCTATACACTACATGCTAAGACTTAGGAAGCTCTTACCCTAACTCAATATTTTTTTAAATTTCATGTCTGAAACTGAATTGTTTCTAACTATGAAATCATCAGATGAGGTAATGGGATTGTGAAAGATATCTAGGGGTTTTCAAACTTCAGAAGTTTATAATGTTATAAACTCTTCACGACTGGCTTTCTTTGCATGTCATGTCACCACCTTATTTCCCCTTACCTCTGCTGCAGCCTCGTCAGTCATGCCTATAAAATTGCTGGCTTTCGGTCTGTTTTGCTTTCCTGTTTCCATTAGCTGCCATTCACAGCAGTGTGTGCCCGGAGCGTTATATGCTGCTCAAATTCTGTAGCTCTGCTGACGTTCAAATATCAAGGCTCGGATACCGGAGCGGTTTCCACAGGCGCTAATTATGTTGTGGTAGAAACACAATCAGCCCATTAGCATGTATTTACTGCTCGCCTTGCATTTGCTTAATGCATTTGGGACTAAATTGGGCCAACTGTTTGTCATCTTTACAGGCAAGAATTACAGTTTTTGTCGGTATCTGCACACCCACACGTGCATGCACACCTTGCTCAGTGACACCAGTCCCGTGAAGGCCCACAGGACTTCCCAAAGCCACCCCTGTGCCAAGGCTTCAGAGGCTGCCCCAGCTGTGAGAGGGGAGGGCTGTGCTGTTTCCCACTCCCAATTCGCCACCTCCTGCCCCACAAGTGTGATGCACATCGCCGCTTCTATCAGCCTCTGCTCACCCCCGCTGTCATCTGGGAGGATGATGATGGATGAGCCGATGAGAGCAGCTGCTGGTGTCCGTGCAGCCTGGAGCTCCCAGGGGCTGGTGAGCTAACCACAAGGCTTTGGGCTGCTGGAAATTTGGAAGTGAATGCCGACTCTGTTGGCTCTCGGATGAATACCTTGAAAGGCAGGGCTTAAACGGGGCGATGTGTTTAAATTACGCTCTAAAGAGGAGGCATGACAGTATGTGTGTGCATGCAAAACAGAGATGCACATTAATTCTTTTAATTAAAATGAAATTTGCTTTATGATGAATTCCACTGAAATTTCCCCTGTGGCACCCTGTTTCCAGTGGTTTGCACGTATGCTCTCTGAACGCATTTGTGCCTGGAGGATGAGGAAGGAAAATCAATGGATTTCCTACAAGGAACATGTCAGGTTTTTTAAATGAAGAAAGAAGGCATCGTTCAGGCTGACTTAATGCAGAATTGAACTGATTAAATCAAAAATGTAGGGAATAGCCTAGAACATGTAAAGTCGGGAGTTGGATACGGTCAGTGCTGTTCGTGTGTGAGCCAAGCAATTTGTCTTAAAACTCTCAAACTGAAGAGCGTGTAATTGTCACATTGTTGGCCTCATCTCCCTGAACTCCCCCATCTGCTCGCATGCGTTGCCTTTTGCTCGTTGGTTGGTGCACCGTGCCCGTGAGCAGCGCCAGTTGATCCTGAGAGCTGTGGGGCACAGTCCCCGAGGGGATGCTGTTGTGCAGCACGAGGTAACGAGGGCTTTTTTGCTTTGGTTGCTTGTGGAGTATTTGGACCTGCGTAATACCCTGTATCCCGCAGAGCTTCCCATCCTTTTCCCCTTTCATTTAATCTCTGGATTTCCTTGTTGCAGACAACGTTGTGGTTTGGTTTGATGGGACAGGGTGGCCAAAGCTGCAAGGGGCAGCTTAGGCTTTGCTTGGTTTTGTAATGCAACACCATGGTGCTGCTCGCTGCCCTCCTCGCCCCATCATGGGACCCCCCCTTGCTTTCCCCAGCGCATCCCCACCTCTGGGTGGGCTTTATTTCCCCAACTCTGAGTAATGCAGCATTTCACTGAACAGGCGAGGGCTTGGATTTGCTCAGAGCTGCAGCTCAGCAGTTGCCATCCTGTAGCAATTCCCCTGGGCCCGTTTTAGAAGAAATTTAAACAGAGACCTGCTAACGCAGGAGCAGTGGGAAACGGGAACTGAGGAGGTGCAGAGATGCTGCTGAAGCGAAAGCTTTCGCAGTTACCATCAGAAGGTATTTCGCATCCCCGCGGGGATGATTGGAAGTGCTTGATAAAGCCGGGCTTTTCACTGACTTAAGGTCGAATCGGGTCCGAGACAAACTGTTCCTCGAGGCTGCCCTAAACCTGCTGCTCTGAAATGCCGGGCGTTGTTCTCAGTTGGGAGGGACCCTGGTTTCTGTTTTGTCATGCTGGAGATTGATTTACATAGTCCCAGTCCTCCTCTCTGGAAGTCCATCTGTTTACACGAGGCGATCCAAGAAATTCATGTTCACATCCATCCAGCATGCCGTCGCCTTGGCTGGACACCGCCGCTCAACGCAGGAATGCAAACCTCGCATTTTTCCAATAGCGTTTGGACCTCGTAGCAAGGAAACTCAGCGGAGATGCTCTGCGTCCCAGGACCCCACGGCCGAGGCTGTCCAGGGGGACCCTCCCGAGCTGCGTGTGACATCAATCGGACAACCTCAACATCTGCCCTGTCCCCTGCTGTACCTCATCATCAGCAACAAGTGGGGTTTATTCAGTCCTGCTCTGGTTTTTGGCTGCATGGCTGAAGGAGGGGCTGGTGTGGCTGCGAGCATCTTCTCCACATTATTTCCTGTAATTTCAGTAGCTCAGCCCCAGAGTAGGAGATGGCTGTGTCTCTTGTTAGAGCGCAGAAACAAGTAGAAATCGGCTGTTGAGAATGCAGTAAGCTTTGGGCAACTCGTTCCCTTTGGCCCTTTTAGGAAACCAAAACCAGCACGCGGACAAACGGGACGCGCTGGCTGCAAAAGGCCATGTTGTGTGGCTGGGTTGTTCCCCAGCGCCCGCCCTGCACAAAGCTCTGCTGTCTGCCACTGCTGGGGCTGGCACGGGGGGGTATGAGATATCTGGATATGGGGGATATGCTCAACGGGGAGTGCCGTGCCCCATATTGGCTGTGGGGACATTGTGCCCCAAACCACCGCTGTCTTCTCCGGTCTGCTCCTGTTGGTGTCTGTTGCAGCCTGCAGCTGTGGTGGTTTAGTGCTAACAGCTCCTGGCAGCCCTCGTCCAAGTCTCTTGTTGTCCAGCGAAGTTTCCTGGGACAGCTTGCCCTACGTCAGCTGTGCTCCAGCCTGGAGGACACTCACTGTGGTGGGATTTCTCCTGCAGGACAGAGCCGGGCCGGTGCTGGCTGTGCAGGGGTTGACGGAGGGGGGATGTGATGGGATGTAGGGTCTCACCCAGGAAGCAGGGCACAAGTCCCGGGAGTCCCCAGCCGGGTCTCCAGCTTCACACCTGGACTTGGCCTCCTTCCCTCAGTGACACCTCCGTGTCCTCTCTTCCTTTTGCAAAGCTCCCCCCAGTGATGCCGCTGGGGGTGCGGAACAGTGCGTGTCTTTATGCTGCTGTGGTCTGAGACCAAATTCCGTTTGCAGACCTACGGGCCAAGTGCTGAAATGCTGAGGGCTTGGGAGCACAACGCACCAAACCTTGCGACGTTTCTCTCTTGGTAGATCCCTTTGAAAGGCTCGGGGCTCAGTGCAAGCTGTTTTGAGGCACAGCTAGCTCAAATGCCACTGGGGGCTCTTGACATTTGCTACAGACCCTAGCACATCCACACAGTTGCAGGACTGATATTTCTCCCTCCCCTTTCCCTTTTGCCCACCCTTCACCTTGCAGGAGTTCGGCAGCACCAGGTCCGTCCCGTCACGGTGCGACCTCCTGCAGAACCTCATCGCAAACGGCTGCGCGGGTGCCATTGAAAACCCTCGCAGCAGCAGCAGCGTGGTGAAGGACGTCCCTCTGAGCAGCAAGGGCTCTGGCCAGACCCACCTGGACGTCACACAGATCACGCCGCAGAAGGTCGCCCTGAGCCTGCGTCCTGGTGAGTCCCAGCAGCTCCGAGACCCACAGGGGGGTGGCTGTGGGCACTTGGTGGGGCGAGGAAGGGTGCTGGGACTCTAAACTCTCTAAACTTTCATCTGACTCTAAACTGAGACAGCTCCTCATATAATTTAGGAAAGAGACAAAAAAAAAAAAGTATATCTGTTTTCTGTTGGGATGCAAAAGAGCTGCGGGATCAAGGCCTGAGATGAAGATTTGAACTTGTGACTTAGAGCTTGGACTGTATCCACGTCCCTGTTTCATTCCCCATAGCCATTAGTTTTCTTAAATCTTTTAATTTTAATTAAAAATTAAAAGTGAAGGGCTAGAGCGAGCCACGCGAGTGTGCTTGTTATCTAAAGCTCTTGCATGGTGGGGGCAGGCTGTAGTGTGGGTTCAGAGTTCTTGCAAAAATTTGGCAGCCGCTGTTTCTGAAGGGGGAAAAAAAAAGCTCTTTATTGCAAAGTGAGGGAGCAAATATAAAAGCTCAATTCATTATAAGCGATCGGTGTGGGTTTCGAGGGCTTATGCTTCTGTGACAGCTCTCATGAGCAAACAGAAAGATGAAATACGACGTTTTGCCCAAGAAAAACAGCAGCTTGAGCCGGTGTTCACGCTACCAGCACTCTTCCAGAGCCGACCAGTTTCTGCATGACTTTTTGTTTTAATTCCGTAGGTTGAATAGTAATGATGTCTCCTAATTAAATCTTCCTGAGTAGCGGGACTGCTGTCATCGGTCAGATCCCTAAACGTAAGGATTGTTGGTTAAAAGCGGGTGCCTGACGTCAGTCACCATGGCAAGCCTGATCGAGAGACCTGCCGGTGGCTCTGCTGCAGCGGCGCTTCTGCAGTTCAGTGCTGCTTCTGAAGCAGGTCTGCTCCCGTCGGAAGGGATTTATTATTCCTCCTGTTCCTTGAGGCAGTCACTGGGGGAAAGGGCTGGCTCAGCTTCTCCATCTCGCCTCCACAGCACATTCCTTTCTCAACCCCAGGCTGTTCGGCATGGCCGGAGGCGCGGGCGCCCACGGCTCCGGTGGCTGGGGAGAGGTGGGACATGGGGTCCGGCTCCCTGAGGCTTTCCTGCGGCTGCTTTGCTGGATGCTGGGGCCGCCGTTCCTGCCAGACCTTGTTTCAGCAGATTGCCAGGTGCTTGAGAGCAGCACAGCGGCGTGCTGGGCAGCCTTTGGTTCTGGTGGGATGGCAGAGAAGCCCCTGCAGGTCTGGTTTGAGGTTGAAACCCTAATGTGCTGACAAGTTCCTATATGGGGTGAACTGCAACACTGCTCTTGCTTCACCTGGATGCTGTGGGTTGCAATAGGTTGTGGTTTGCTTGGCAGGTCAGCAGGAGCTGAGGCCGTACGACTTCCCCAGGGTACCCAACAGCTGCAGGAGCAAGGGAGCGTTAGGAGATGTGCCAGCAGCTTTCTGCTGTCCCGCCCCAGGCTCGGTGGCCAGGCAGCTGCTCCCGCGGCTGCACAACTTGCTCTGGGGTGTGCAGCTCTGCCAGGGCAGCTTGGAAGTGCTTTTGAAAGTGCCCAGAGCAGTAGAAATTGCTGTGAGGGCTTGTGCAGTGCTCTGAGTGGGGCTGAGCCCAGGAGCTCCCCTCCATGTGCTCCTGTTGTAGAGCATCAGAGACATTACATGGGGACAAACGTATCTGCACGTATTTTTCACAATATCTCCCATTTTTGCTGTCTTTTTGATGTTGAGGTGCATGCCATCTTACTCAGGGCTGATGACTTCCCAAACCCTTGGATTAGCATCCTCAGTTTAAATTACCCATTAACTCTTGAGAGTTGCAGCCTGTGGACCCAAGAAAAAAAGGAGACAATGTTGATTTAATTTTGTGCATAATGCCAATTTTGTGTTCCATCAGGAAACTTTTTTGCACGCAGAGTGTAGAATTTCAAGGCTGAGTTCCCATAGCAGTCATGGTGATTGTGCTCTTCTATTCTCAGACTGCTAAGCAGAAGCAGAAGAGGGCAAATTGTCAATTGTTTGCTGGTCCCACCCAGGCAGTTTGATCTAAGCATCCTGTGGCTGAGGACATATCCCCAAATCTCTGTGCTCAGAGATAATTCCCAAAGGCCTTAAACTGATGTCTTCCTGGGGCAGCTTTCAGATCAAGCATTTAGTTTTTATAGCATTGCTTTTTAACCTTGGGTCCAGCTATAAGGCAGAGCGTCCTGGTTATGAAAAACATGAATAGTGTAAAAGGAATTTAAAACAATGAATAGGTTCATGTTGTGCTGTCCATTAAGCCTGGAGCCTCAGCAAGCAGAAGCAAGAGGTTTTCGTGGGTAATCACGATTGTTGAGTTTGCATTCTTAAATTAGCCGAAAGCAGCTTTTCCATTTGCTTTTACTGCCTCTGCGTGACTGTATCCAAGAAGCATTTCTGTATTCAGTTTTGACTTTAAAACTTCTCAATAAAAGCTCTAAGGAGAGGATGGTGGTGACGGTATGCGGGGAGCGAGAGGGCTGGATTATCCCTAAACTATGAGAGTAATACTGTGCACAGAGAATAATAAATGCTTTTGTACTGACATCTGCATACATTAGCAATATTTTCTGTGAGATAATCAATTTGTACAGTTAGGAATGAAAGGAGAACCAGGCCCGGGATCCTGTTATTTTTGGTGCTTTTTCATGGACTAATAAATTCATAACTGTTAAGAGAAGGTTCATTAGAGCATCCCAAGTGCTCTTTCCAGCACAGCAATTCCCATCTTAGGGCCTGCTCTAGAAGAAGGGCAGTTTGGAAACTGCAGTGTCTGGGGCAGCATGTGCAAAGAACACGTCCTCTTTTTCTCAAAGGGCTGAGAATTACAGTGGTGAAAAATATGTAGGAATGAAAAAAAATAGGCATAGGAGTGGATTTTCCTGGCATTTAAGACTTGCAGCATTGAATTGAAGGAGAGGGAGAAAGAGAAGAGGAGAGAGAGAGAGGAGCTGAGATAGCTGAGTGGGAGCAAGAGGGGCTGTGAAGGAGATCGTGGAGTTGGGGGTGGCACAGGGCTTGTAGGACTGGGACATCCCAGCTCTGCACGGGGCTGCAGAGCCCCTCCTGCCTCGTCTCACTGGCGCAGTGGTTTGGGGATGCTGCTGCTGCCTGCTCGTGGGCTGGGAGTAAGTGGGAGCAGCTGTGCTGCTGCGAACAATGAGGAGAACAATAAAACTTATAGGGAAATGTTTTCACGATAATAAAAAATGTGCATTTGATTTCTGGGGAAGAGGGAGGGAGCAAAGAGATTTTTGCAGAACCTGCCGGTGCCCAAAGTTCAGCCGTGGCCAGGAAGGGCTGGGAGAGGTGGGAAGGAAGGGGAGCTTCGGTCTGGAGATGGTCTGAGTCCCAGAGGAGCCATCAAGCTGGAAAAGAGGCTGAGGTGGCAGCTGGAGATGTGGGATTTCCCATTGCTTGAGTGCTTGAATCTGGGGGGGGTCTCATTTTGTCCCCTCTCTCAGCTGTTGGCAAAGTGTAAGGCAAATGTTTGCCATGTCCCTTCTGGCTCCCCCGAGGTCTGCCTGGCTTGAGCATGAGTTTGTTTTGATGCCAGTTCACCTTTTTCAATGTGTGGGTTCCTGCCAGCATGGCCTCTGCTCCTGGACACCCTTCTGGAGAGCGTTTCAGCTGAGGGCAGCTTTGCAAAAGGGAAGCAGTTGGAGAAGGTCAGGGGAAAAGCTTTCCTCAGCTTTTTTTCACATGTCCACAGCCTGACTCCATCCTGTCAGCTCCTTCCCTTGTGTTCATCACTTCGGAAAGCTTCATCTCTGTTTTGGTACTTCCCCATGTGATTGCAACAACCTTCTTTTTCCAGTTCGCTTCCCTTTTGCCCTACTTTCTCCTGGGTGATGGTGGCAAGACTCTTTTTCTGGAGAAATTTCCTTCTGAAAGGTGTTTCTTCTGTGTCTGCTTTGACTCGACTTCTCTGCACAGCTCGGAGAACATCTTGCATTCATCTCACATCGGCTGTTTTCTCCTAACCCACTTCCTTCTCCTGCTCCACCTCCTTTCTCTCTTGAGCAGGGCTTATGTGACTGTTCTGGTTTTCTTCGAGGACATACCCAAACAAGAGTGTGAAGGGTCCCTCTTCCATGACACATCCCACGAGGTTCACTCTGCTTACTTTTCTTTCCAGTTTTCTAGGAAGATGCCCGTGGGTTCTGACCAGTTTGGGACAGCAACATTTTTGTGTTTGTGTATCCGTAGACATTCTCTCAGCTGAGATGGAAAGACCCTTTCTCATATCTCCAAAGTAAAATGGAGACACGCACTCGATAGATAAGTGTTTTTATCTTGCCAGCTGGTACACTACATAGCTTAAGACCCCAAATCATGTCCTGCTTTTCTGTTAGCCTCCTGAGGAATGGATTTGAACAGGCTCATTCCCCTTGCTCTCTTCGTTTCCAAGAGAGCTGTCTGCTCTGCATGGGGAAAAAAAACAAAGGCAGCAGTCTGGATTTTGTGTGTGCTAGGGGTTCTCTGGCAGCGCTTTTCACTGCTCTCAACTCTTGTATGTGTGCAGGTGACCAGACCTCCTTCCGAGTTCAGGTCCGGCAAGTGGAGGACTATCCTGTGGACCTCTACTACCTGATGGACCTCTCCCTGTCCATGAACGACGACCTAGACAATATTCGCAATCTGGGGACCAAGCTGGCTGAAGAGATGCGAAAGCTCACTAGCAATTTCCGCCTGGGGTTTGGCTCTTTTGTGGACAAAAACATTTCTCCTTTCTCCTACACGGCACCAAGATACCAAAACAATCCTGCATTGGGTAAGTGGTAGGTGTTCTCCGAAGTCTGCACAGACGGTGGTTGCAGGGTCTTTTCTTGCAGTTCTGGCTTTAGATAGTGAACCACATTTATGCCCCAGCTTTTGGGAATGCACGATATTCCAGAGCCATTCAAAATAGGGCAGTTTCCGATTTTGCAGTGGTTCTTGAGGGATCCCTGCATCTAGACACACAAAACTGTTGTACCAGGAGCCTAATGCTATTTTTAAGTACCTGAAGAGGATGCAGACATTGCAAGCATTTTTACAGGCTTTAAGAAAAAGAAGCAAGAGTTAGAAATTCCTGCTTTCTGATCCTAGCTCTGAGTCATAGTTTGGCCTTGGGAAGATTAATTAAGCTCTTCTCCATTTTACAGATAAGGAGACCAAGGCGGTGTGAGTCTTTCCCAACAGAAGTGTTTGAGGGAAGTAAGATCTGGAAGGGCCTGTGGGACTGATTAATGAGTACTTGTAAAGTGTTGTAAAAATTTCAGGCACTTTTCTTCATCTTTATTGCTGTGGGAGGAAAGCAAACTGGCAGTTGCGAAAGACACAAATGATGCGATTTGCTGTGCAATGTTATCAGAGCCTTCCTCTTTTTTTTTTTTTTTTCTTTTTCCTTATTAGTGTCTTTGCTAGTGTCTTTTTGTTTGACTTTTAACAGACAGAGTTTGGGATCAAGTCCACCATATCAGGGATTGTGTCAGAGTCAAATGGGCTGAAGTGGAGGTTGTCCAGGCTCAGATGGGCTGGGATGTTGGCAAAAGAGGGTGGATACAGCAATAAATGACTCTTACCTTTGTGTTCCCTGTCCTGCCCCTTCACCTCATCCCTCTTTGGGCTGCCATTTAGTTGGGTAAGGGCAGTAGGGTTAGCCCTTTTGTTTGAGCCATTCATGGATTCTTAAATTGTAAGGCCACATCAAAGACAGATGCCAAGCTCTGCGAGCATGCATGCTCTAATTTTGCCATATGAGAGGCAGATTAAAGAGAGCTGTCATCAGCTATGAGTTTCTTGCCATCTTTTGGCATTGACCAAACATTTGGCATCTCATCACACGTTGACCATTGACCGGACAAAATTACCCATATTCTTTTTTCATCAGTTCTTCCCAAAGAGGAAAGTCAGATGGATGGTGACTTTAGTGCTAAAAGCTTGTGCTTTGGCCACGAAGCATAGCCACAAAACTGGAACTCATTTCCCTTTGGTGGCCCTGCACATGTTTATAGTGTGATGAATTTAGGTAAGTCAGAGAGAAATACAGAGCTTGTTCTGCTGGAATAGATTCAGTTTCTGAGTGTGGAGCACATAAAGTTTTTCAGTGCTCAGAGGAAAGCCCTGGCTGGTGGAGGAATACTTACGTCTGTCCCTTTTTCTTCAAACACTTCTTCTTGCTCCGAGCATTCAGGTTACACAGTATTTTCCATTCTCTATCCCCTGTGCGCCTAACTTTGGGATGCTGCTGTAATGGAAACCACCTGGCTGAAAAGCATGGCCGGGCACGGAGGAGTGTCTCTGTGTGAGCTGTTCCCACCCCATGGACAGTCCCGTGGCTGCTCTTGCTCTCTGCCACCACAGCACCATGTCTGCGTTCTTCACAGGTCTTCTCCCTCTGAAATTTGGCCTCAAGGATGCACTCAGTCGTCTCCATCATCCCCATCTCCATCAGCCACTCATGTTGGGGGGACAGGGTTTTGCTTCAGGCTACAAAATCTTCTCGGAAACTTTGGCTTATGTGTGATTTAATTGAAGTGACATTCCTTTTGTGGAGTGAGATAGGGTGAGACATGCAGGAGGGGGAGGCAGTGCTGGCAGAGGAGAGGATGGGGCTGTTGGTGATGTTCACAAGCTGTGGATGCCCCATCCCTGGAAGTGTTCAAGGCCAGGCTGGATGGGGCTTTGGGCAACCTGAGCTGGTGGTGAGAGGTATCCCTGCTCATGGCAAGGGGCTTGGAACAGGATGGGCTTTAATGTCCCTGCCAACCCAAACCACTCTGTGACTCTGAACTGCAGCGAGGTGCACCTGGAGCTGCTTTCACCAAGGCAGTCCAGAGATGTCGCCTTGCCTTCTGCCCTTGTGATCAGACTGTCCTTATGTCCTTTCGGTTTTAGCCAGGTGATTGCTTTTCTGTCTATGGGTTACATTAAGCAAGGTTGGTCTTGGGAAGCCACTTAGGTGTGATTGCCAAAGGCAGCCCTCTGGGCGGGTGCTCCCTTCTTGTCACCATCTGTCTCCCCCCTCGCAGCGCTGCATGCGGGCTGTCACTGCTGCCAGGTGGCTTGCTGATTTGGCAGTGAGATGGGTTGAGAGGTTTTGTTTTGTTTTCGGATACTTCTAGTGTCAAAGCAGTCCTTGTCCAGTGACCTGTTTGCATCTGGAAAAAGCTGCGGTGGGTGGTTTTTGCCTCTAGTCCAGGCATCCTCCTCCTCCTCTCTGTGCCTCTGGGCCCAGGGAGCCAGGATGCATCTGCAAGGAATGTGTAGTGTCATTCGAAGTAGATAAAGTGAAGAAAACAAATGATAATAAAGGTAGAGGGTTCAACTGAACACCCGGTTGCCTATATTTTGCAAAATATAGGTGTGGAAATCTTTGAGCTTTATGGGCACTGAAGCTCCACAGCCATGTGGCCCTGGTGCTTGGTGTCTCTGCTCAGACCTTCTGTGGAGAGAAACTTTTGGTCTGGATGAGATACCTGGAAACTTCAGCTGCTCAAAGCACCTTCTGGGTCGGGTGGGACAGAAAGGCAGACTCTACTGTTTGTAGATAACTGGCCAGAAATCAAAGCATCCAGAACACAAAACCTCATGAAAGCATTTCACCCCTCTGGACAAAGGTTTGGAGACCAACCTGTTCGAGCTGCAGACTCCTGCAGCTCCTGGCTCCTGCTGGGGTTCGTGCCAGCTAACTGCTCCCCTCTGCTCCTCTTGCAGCTACAAGCTATTCCCGAGCTGCGTCCCGTCCTTTGGCTTCCGCCACCTCTTGTCTCTGACGGATAAAGTCGACCGTTTTAACGAAGAAGTTCAGAAGCAGAAGGTGTCCCGGAACAGGGATGCTCCGGAGGGCGGCTTCGATGCGATTTTGCAAGCCGCAGTGTGCAAGGTGAGTCACGCTGGTTGCTGGGGTTTTAACACAAAGCAGAAGAGGAGGGGCTCTTCAGCTGTCTTTTTGAACCCTGGTGAGGCTTTGGTGTATGGTTTCTTGGAAGGAACCACTAATTTCTTTTCGCAGAAACCAACAAGAATGTCTTGAAAAGGAGAAACTATTGTTTTTATGTGCTTTTGTGCGTGAACAGGCAAAGAAACCATTTAATACCTTCTCCAGTTTAAAGGCGTAAAATGGACCTTTTGCAGATGGAGATTTAGGTGGCAGCACCTCTGGGTGCTGAGGGCTTGTGCAGTGGGGGCTGCTCTCCAGCCTGGGGTCCTCTGCGTGCTCTTGCTCCCCGTGCAGCAAAGGGGAATGCATTTCCTCCCGTCACCCTCCCACAAGGGATGAGCCCTCTCCCTGCAGTGGCTGGCTGGGTCTGCTGTGACGTTGCTCTCCTCACCGTGAGGTTTGGGAGAGAATTGCTCAGAACCGTCCTGGAGCAAGTAGGTGGGTTGCTCCATATCCCTTTGTGAGCTGGGGGTGAAAACGTAATGCTGCTCCCCTGCGTGGTGCGGCTGGGCTGCCCTGCTCTCCAGTGTCAGCTTCTTCCCCTCTGACATACGGTTTGGTTTCTGTGCGCTCCAGCCTTGTGCAGTCCTGTTGGTAGGTCTCGTTTTGTTGTGGGTCTGGATTTTGGGAGCCAGGAGATAAGCATCGCCTGCAGGAGCGGTTGATGCAGGTTTGCGCAACCAGGTTGAGTGGGAAAGCAGAATTTCCTTCTCATGGGCTGGCTTCATGCACACTTCATGCTCCTGGCAGGACTGAGCCTGCCCCATTGGATTTGGCGCCTCCGAGCAGTCGTCTTTCTGCTCCCAGGCTGGCACAGATGCTGTTGCTGGCACCACGACAGCGCTGCTCGCAGGGCTCCTCCAGGCACAGAGCGCTTTGTGTCCCTGCCGGGTGGCGCTGATGGTCACATAAGAGACGTCTCAGGGCGGTGACTCTGCTGTGCCACCCGTCATGTGGTTCTTCACGGTTCTTTCCAGCACATTTTTCTTACTGCAGAAAGGGGATAGCACTTCCTTACGGTGCAGAAATACCTCCTAAGCCCTGCAGCCCAAGCAGGAGCTTCCTTTCCCTTGCAGCAGCCAAGAGATGCCCCAGCTCCACCAGTAGCCACATTTGGCTGTGAAATATGTTGTGGTCAGCAGCAGTTTGTGGTGTCATGGGGGACATCCCAGAAGAGCTGATGGAGGAACCTGGCTGTTTCCAAGCCTTGGCATCCAAGTACCTGTTCTCCTCCCCTTCATGCAGAGAGGTAGGAGAAACCATACCTTGTCTGCTGACTAGGTGGTTTTGTGCTGTAATTCATATCAGGCATTTCTTCTGCATGAACTGTCCAAAGAGCTCTGTAAAGCTCAAGTCAATTTTTTGGCCCGGGTTTTAAACCCAGGAGTGGGGAGAGTTTGTACAGCTAATACAGGCTAATAACCGGGCCCAGCACTTTGCTCCTCTCTGAAAGATGAAGATATGGTAAGTGTTATTCTGGAGGCAATGAGAGAGCCAGAGACAATAAGCCTTTATACTGATGCGAAAATGGTTAGCCAGGAATATTAATCAACTTTCTGTAATTATATTTTCCATTTGCAGTATTCTGGTCTTCTGCCATTCTGTAAGTGCAAACATCATATGGCTTGGTGGTATGTTTAAGTTTCAGGTCGCACACACTGCAGCAAGGAGATAAGTCTGTTTTATAAAACAGTGTCTTTTGAAATACTTTTGGTGAGTGTGTGCTAGACACTGGTGCAAGGAGATGGCCAAGACATCTGAGAGACGCTGAGGTGCCTTTCAGAGCTGCGCAGAGCTAAGGAGGCTTTGGAGAATGGATGATTTGGCTTTTAATCTCCAAGGCTTTCTTGTCATGCACATGTCAGTTTCCTTCTTCCAAGAAGGCCCGCACCTAAGAAACGAATGGAGTTTTATGCATACGGATGAATCCAGGGGGATCTCCTGGCAGTCAGTGCCTTGGCAATTGAGCTCTTTTTATTCAGAGGCCAAAGCATAAATTTAGATACTTACTTCAGGCTTGGAAATGCTGATAGGAATTTTTGCAGCCTTTTCAATAGGATTTGGAGGGCTGGGATGGGGTGAGCCAGCTGTGGTGGTTTTGACCCTGGAGGCAGGCTGTAGGGAGCGAAGAGCTGGTCATCTGGGGAAAGGGGGCAGCTCCAGTTGGTTGAGGGATTGGGGCCAGGATCTGTCCATGCTAGCCCTGTGGAGACATGTCTTTCACTTCACTCTGCCTTGGGTCAGGTCCCACCCTGGTTTAAAACCATTTATATCCCATGGGGATCGAAAATGAGGCCAGCATCAATGCAGATTTCTGTTCAAAATTCGCTGTCCAGTAAAAATAAATTAAAGCCCCTTTGGTTATTTGTTTTAAGCAGAGCAGAGCGCTGTGTGTTTGGCGGTGGAAGTTGCTGGCAGAAGCGGTGTGAGGTGCTGTGGCTGTTCATGGCATGGCATTGCACGTTGCCCCCTTGGGGTGATTTTTCCCTGAGAAAAATGAGGGATTTTTCCCTGCTGATCTCCAGTAGCCGTGCTGTTGTTGCATCAATTTGGTGTTCGCTGCGTTGGCTCGAAGCGCCATGCCCAGCCTGCCAGGCAGCTTTGGCACTGGGTCGGGTGCCCCTAGCTGAGGTGTCCTGCCCTGATTTTTTTCAGCATTTCTGCAGGTTTGGCTTAAGTGCAAGAATAGGGGAGAGTTTGCCTGAAGGGGTGCTCAGCCCTCGATGTGAAGGTGGTGCTAGCAGGCAGATAAGCAGAAGCATCATTCCCTAAGTGACCTCGTAACTGTTGAGCTTGTTTTTTTTGTGCATAGCACATTTCTAAGCGAGTGGAACTCAAGTTATCATCTCAATCCTTAACAGAAATCAACTTTGGATACCCAAAGAAAAATGAGTTGGATGGACCACTGGGTGGGCAACTGTCTGGTGGCCAGGTAGACCAAGAGCTGCTTTTTGCATTGTCAGTCATAATCACTTTTGGGTTCAGTTTGTAAGAAACCATATTTTGGCACTAAGAGCCTTGCCCTTTATCCAGTGGGGTCGCTTCGGTTGAATGGCTCCTGCTTCCCAGACCACAAAAGTCCTCGTAGTGTAATGACCCGGACAGTAAAGTGCTGGTGCAGGACAGATGTGTGTTGCCAAAGATTTCTTCCTGTGGCCGTACTTGAATTGCATGGCTCTTTAAAATGCCGTTAACAAAAAAATACTTTTTGCATTAGGGAAGAAAAAGAAATAAAGTCTGGAATAGTTGTCCTGAAGTAAGAGTTGTATTTATTGGAAAGATCAGCAGACTTTGGGCTGTGACTCACATCTGCAGGCAAAAATTGTGGTGGCAATCATGATTACCATCCTTCTGCACACTCTGACTGCTCGCCATGACCCCACAAGTGGTGTCCATAGGAAGTGCCTGCAAACAGGCTGCAGTAGTTTGTTGGCTGGCATATTAATTAATGTAGGACAAGGTAGCTTTCAGATTTTGCTAAATAAGCTGAGCAGTGAAATACGGAGGAGTTGGGTATACTGATGTGTGTGTTGCTTCTGGATGCTGCAGGCTCCGTGCCCTGAGTATTTGGGGGCAATTATCCTCAAACTCTTATGCCTCTCCTCACAAAAGACCTGCAGATCTGTCCATGCAAAGGCAGTGGCGATGTCTGTTCCTTGCACAGGCAGGGACCTTGCTTCAAGTGATGCAGCTCGAGAATCCTTTTCTGAGCGGGCTGTAAGGAAAGCACTCACCGGAGATGTTGCAGCTCTTGTTGCTGTCTCGTGCTGCGCGCAGCAGTGCGGCCGTACCACCAAGCTGGGGAAACAAGGTCAGATTAAATGCGCGTGGAGGAATTTGGCAGGTCTCCTTTGGCCATAAAAGCAGCTGAAATTCTTATTCTTGGATCAGGGCAGAGAAGGTCTGGTGGACAGTCGATGTACCTCCTCATGCCTTTTTAGGTAAGTGCGTTGGAAGGCGATGTTGGGGAATGCCAGAAGGGCCCCAGCAGCTTGTTTCCTTGCCAGGGATGGGTGCACAGACATGTGGTGCTCTTCTAGTTGGTGGCAACGGGGGCTCTGATGGATGGATGGGTGCACAGCCTGCCGGGAGGGCTGGCTGTCTGACAGGTTTTGTTCCCCCCCAGGAGAAGATCGGCTGGCGGAAGGAAGCGTCTCACCTGCTGGTCTTCACGACAGATGATGTGCCCCACATCGCCCTGGATGGGAAGCTGGGGGGGCTGGTGCAGCCCCACGATGGCCAGTGCCACCTGAATGAGGCCAACGAGTACAGCGCCTCCAGCCAGCTGGTGAGAGGGGACAGGGGCTGCGGGGGGCAGCTGCTGGAGACCTTGGGGTGTCAGCGGGCCCCTTGCTTTTTTTTTTTTATTTTATTTTAAACTCAGTGGAGGAAACTTCTGGGGTGAATGAACACTTGTCTGCTGCATACTTATCACATGCTCCTGCAGAATGGTGCCTTACCGAGCAGGTCACAAGCACCAACGGTGATTTTTGCACCTGTCTGCACAGCACCCCATAATGAGAGGTGTTTCTGGATGGCTGCCTCTGGCTCCTTGGAGAACCCCCCTGTTCACCAGCCCATGCAATCTTGCAAGTAATTGCATAGCAGAGTACTGCCCCCGTACTGACTTGGAGCCCTGCTGGGGAGCTGGTGTGGGGATGCTGCCTCAGTGCTTCCATAAATCAGCCCCCCAGTTTGCAAGTAAATGGGGGGCTTTTTTTCTGAGGGCAGCATTTCAGAAGCAGCCTGTGGTTTGGAACTCAAGCTGCTCTCTTGAAATGAGCCCTGGTTCATTATTTTGTTGCTTGTGTGTAGCTAGAACAGTACCTTCCTGCCAACCCCTCTGTCTATGAATTCTGCAGAAATAAAGAATTTATCACAACGTCTTCATGGCTCTAGTATGCAGAAAGAGCAGGCAATGGGTATTTCTGCTTTTGGAGAAAAATCATGTATTTCTACTTAGTGCAGTTCTATATAATGGTCTCATCTTGCATTCTTGGAGATAGCAGCTAGGTTATTACACATGTACACTGGCTGATGGCAAAACAGAAAGAGAAGAGAAAACAATTCAGTGTTTCAGGTGTTGCTGTAGGTCATGGTGTTGTGTAGTGATAGGTGCAGCAGAAATATTTAAGGGGTGGCAGAATTACCGGAATGTTTCTGCTATTTCGGTTGTAGTGGTACGTCAGGGACTTCGCACTGCAGTGAAACACCACATTTCTATAACAAGTCTTGCTGTTGGGAGGAGAACAGTGAAATGAACCTTTGTTTCTGTGCTACCCATCAGTCTTTCTGGATTTTTATTTATTTTTTTTGCCCCTAGGATTATCCTTCGCTGGCGCTTCTCGGGGAGAAACTGGCTGAAAACAACATCCATTTGATTTTCGCTGTTACAAAAAGTCATTATGTCCTGTACAAGGTGAGCACTGCTGAGCTGCCTGGCTGGGCAGGGCTTTCTATGCTCCTTGAGAGCATCTCCCCTCCAGCTGGGCTGTGATGAGGGCAGCCCTTCAGGGCACAGCAGCTCGGTGCAGCCGTCCCCTCTCCCTGCGAGCACCCCGAGCGCGGTCATTCAGAGAAAAGCACTAAAGCTGCTTAGAGCAAACAGACCTATATGTCAGTGAGCGTGTGTGTACCTAAAATAGAACCTAGCCTAATCTTGATTTTAGGAGGGCTGCCAGCCGCGCAGCAGACGAGGGAGCAGAAACCTGTTCAACCCATTCTGCTGTGACTCAATCCCATTACCTAATGCAGCACAGGGCTGCTGCCCAGCTGTGTTTTTCCATCACGGAGCCCAGCACCGTGGCCCCGGTTTGAGCTCCCTCGCCATCCCCAATGTCGGGGGGGCTTCCCTGGGGCTGCCCTGCAGGGTTTGCCCCTCGGCAGGAGCAAGGAGCACATTCATGAGGATGAAGGGGTTCAGGGAGGGGATCAGGCTTTTGGGAAGCTCTGGATGCTTCTGCTCCGTGCTGGCAGAGCCAAGCAAGCAGCGAGGCGGTGGCAGTCCTTCCGCTGCCCCGCGGGGCCGGGGGCTGAGCTCATCCTCCCCGCCCGCTCCTGGCGAAGCTTGGCTTTTGTGGCACGTTGCAGCATGTTTTTTTTCTGCTCGTTGTCTTTTCAAGAACTTCACCGCCTTGATTCCTGGGACCACGGTGGAGATTTTGCACAAGGACTCCAAGAATATCATCGAGCTGATAGTCAAGGCCTATAACGTAAGTGCCTTTTAACATCACAGCTGCTGAGGTGGGAAGTGCCAAGAGCTGAGCTAGCTCGGCTCTGCCTCGAGTGCTCCACCCAGGCTTGGCTGCCTCCCTGCCCGGGTCCTCTCCGCAGCGGGTCACCACTGGTGTGGTTGCACCCACCCTGGGGAGGGAGGGGAGCAGCTCGTCCTGCTTCAGATGATGCCGGTGCTTGGGCTGATGGCTGCTCGAGGCCCTGCTGGTGTGGCTGTGGAGCACTTTGTGGGTCCTCCCTGCGTGAGCTGCTTGAGGTGGAGTGGGAGCACGGCAGAGGTTTGGCCCCACATCTCTCGTGCAGGATAGCACTCTAAGTTCAACCTGGTTTGAAGCACTTCTCACAGACCACCCTGCCACTAGAGAAAATTGATTATTTCTTTGCAATTTGATGCCTAGTGGCCTCCTGAGGACATGATGCAGCTCCAGCTCAGGCTGCATCCTTGGGTTGGTCCTTGTGCCTCATGAGCCAGTTCTGAGCACCCAGTGTGTCTCCTGGTGTCCCCAATGGTCCTGGACCACACAGCGTGGTCAGTGCAGCCTGCCCTGCGGCCCTGGGGCACTTGGAGGTGTAGGGCAGGCAGCAAAGGACCTGCAGCTGTTCTGCTAACCTGATATTGTGTATCTCTATGGAGATAGGAGAGCGGAGTGATCAGAAGCAGCTAAATAGCAAGCCAATTTATATTCATCATTTCTGTGGCCTTCTCGTTGGATTCTTATGGTTCAACTCTGTGCTCCTGGAAGGATGCTGCTGTTTCCTTGCTCGGTGTGTGAGATCTGTTACTCCCAGTGACCATACGTGGAAGTTGGTTGTGGAAATACTTTGTTCAACACATGTTCTCTGTTCTTTGTGGCTAAATTAAAATGCTTCACTGTCATGGGTCAGCCTTCACGTAGGGTTCTTCATATGTGCATCTTCTGAGTTCATCTTTGCAGCCACAGTTAGCTGGTGCGGGAGAGCTGCTGCCTCTGCTGCAGGCAACAGGAGTCCTGGAGCCTGCCTGGTTCATTTCCTTTCAGTAGCTTGCTTTGTCCTGAAATTGAGGAGGGAATTCTCACCAAAGGAGGAGGCTAAAATTTCTGTTTCCCAAGTGGGAATGAACCCTTTTTTATTCCTTACAGAATGGAAACTCTTGAGCGTGGAGAAACCCTTCACCTGTGACAGGGTTTGTCTTCTCCATGGGCCCAGGGTCAGCCTCGCGTCTCAGTGCTTTGGCCATCTTTGGTTCTCTCTTTTCTGCTTTCTTCCAATGATGCATACATAGAAGCATAGAATCACAAAACAGTTTGGAAGGGAGCTCAGAGATGATCTAAATCCAACCCCCTGCCATGGGCAGGGACACCTTCCACCAGACCAGGTTGCTCAACTTCAGATCTGCTCAGGGCTTATGTTGCTCCTGAGATCCCTCTCCCCCATCTCTTCATCTCCTGTCTCACTTTTTCCTCCCTCCCAGGTGTGACAACCCAGCTGCAGTGTACCTGCTGTTAGTGCTCTCCTGTCCTGGGGGCATGAAACAAAAGAGAACAGGATGGCTTTTCTGTCCGCCCTCACAAAAACCCTTTCTGCTTCCCCAAAATCTCAACACACCTGCATGGTGGAGATGCTCCAGGGAGCTGTGCAGGCCGTGCCACTGCCTGGCTGGCGTGGTGCCGGCAGGGTTTTGGCACAGACTCCCGGCTGGATTTGGCCCAAAGGGAGTGAACAGGACGCTTCTTTTACAACTTCTTTCCTAAAGCCAGCCCCAGCAGGTCTCAGGCATGTTTCTCACTACAACACAACGGCTTTCCCATGGCAGGTGGCCTTCACATCAACCGCCCCTGGAGCAGCTGTGGGTTCAGGATCCCTTTGTTTTTACACTGAAGTGCTCCATCCTTTGAATTTTCCCTGTGCTATGACAGCTTTATTTCAGACAGAGGAGTTGCTCCATCTCAGGGCCAAGTCTTTCCCCTAGGTCTCTCCAGGGTCCTCTGCTCATCCCTGAAGGTGTAGCAGGCTTGAGGCCACCAAACAGCACAGCAGCAAAATCCCTCTGGTAGTGACCGCAGTGCTGTGAGGAGATACTGCTGTATGACGGTGCAAAGTGGCTAATAATAATGGCATTACAATTAGGCTAATGGCATTACCCTCTCAGGCTAATAAGAAATCTTGGTGCCTGCGTGAGAACATAAGAACGACCCAGGTGAGGTCATGCTGAGGTCCATCAGGCCTGGTGTCCTGCCTTCTCTGGAAAACTGTGAGCAGTGTGGTCAGTGAAATGTGTTACCGCCTTGTGCACCTCTGCAGCTTCCCCAGTCCTTCTAACAGACTTGGGCTTGACAAAGGGATAAGCCAGCATCTTTCCATCACGGGTAATTAATCTCCCTTTTAGGCTACAGGAGGCTGGTGAGGTCGGCTCAGGGCAGGAAGAAGAGAGCACATCTGTGTGACAGCATGTTGTGCCATGATAATTTGGGGCAGAGCAGCAGATGCACATGCAGTATGTTCAGCTTTATGACTCACTGGTCAAAAGTCATGTATTTCCTGCCCCTTTCCAAAAGCGGTAGCTCTTGGCTAGCACATGGACCCCGGCTTTGCTAACACACTGATTGGTGAGAGGTTTAAATTAGCACTTCTCCTTTATCTGGCCACTTCAGTGAGGGGAGAGACAAGGGGCAGAGGGATGGAGTCACGAGCTAGCTTTGGAAAATGAATGTGGTTATACAAAAAAACTCCATTTTGAAAGCCTTTGTCTTTTTTGGACACCACTCACAAAAATCAGTTCCAGCCATTGGAAGAATTAAACAAAACAACCTCATTTCACATTAATACTTATAAACAGAGTTTTCGCTTTGTTTTGACTTTAAAAGTCTGGGTTGTGCAGCAGGATGGAGAGATGAGAAGCAGAATAAAACGGAATAGGAGGATACCAAAACCTCAATGACGAAGACTGCTTTTTACTTTGAAATGTTTCACAGAGATATTTCATTTATTTTTTTTTTCCTGTGGAAAACCTGGTGTTTGTTACTGACATATCTGAACGGGTACTTTTTGTCTGGCATTTTCTCTTAAGAGGGAAAATACGTTTCTCTGACAAGTCGTGTCAAATCAAGAAAGTAGGACAGAGTTGCTGGTTCAGTCTCAGTGAAGTTTTATGCTGCCTTTATGCAGTGTGAAAGGCATCAAAGGGTGGATGCCAGTGGAGAACTGGGCTTTGCACTCCTCCAGCAGACTTTGATATGGAGGAGGTGCAGATGTGCACATCAGCTTCTGACCTTCAGCTCTGAGATGAAGCATATGGTCCACCTGTGGTCGAGAGTATTTCCTTTTTTTTTGTGTGTGTGTGTGTGTGTGTATGTATATCTTTCCAATATGGTGGTCATCATTACCCTCCTAGACTGCATAAACCATTGCCAGATTCTTCAGTCCAATTCCAGGTATTTTTTATATCGGTGCACAGGTGTCCTAGCTCTGAAAACAACAGGAGAAGAGACCAAAGCAGAACATTCTGCAAAAGAAACCAGTCCACCTGTAGTAACCTGATTGCTTTCTTTTCCATTGTGTTTCCAGAGTATTCGGTCCAAAGTAGAACTGACTGTCTGGGACAGCCCTGAGGACATTGCCTTGACCTTCACTGCTACATGCCAGGATGGTTTGTCCTACCCTGGGCTCAGGAAGTGTGGGGATCTCAAGATAGGAGATACGGTGAGTCTGCCTCTCTGCACATCCCTTGGACAGGCTGTTGTAACGCTCTGCAGTGTCCATCTTCCTCTGCTAGCCTCAGAGCCATGCCACGTTTATACAGAAACCCACTGAAAGCAGCTCTGCCAGAAGTGGCTCTGCATGGCACAGATCAATCCAAGGTCCCCTGGTGGTCCAGAAGGAGGGAATGCAGGTGTCTTGCTTTCAGCCCCTACAGTCAAAAAATCTTCATCACGCACCAGGGTGCAATGGTCAAGAAAGGGCTTGTCTTTAATCCCAGATATTTATGTCATGCTCTCTCAGCATTTCTTTTTTTAGGTGGTTTAGAGAGATGTTGCAATATGATTGATACGGAAGTGAGGACAAGGGAGGGAAGTTCTCAGTGGTGGTGATGAATGGCACTGGAGGACATGCCAACGGGCACGGCCCCCGCTGCCAGTGGGTGCTGAGCCTCTGGGACAGCATGGCCCCTTCCCTCCAGCAAGGACCGTGTTCTTCTCCTCTCCTGCTTTAATCTAAAGAGAAAAACAGCCTCTTGCAGATGTAGCTGGATTGCTGGGCAAGGAAGGAGGGCACATTGTCATCTGGTGTCGCTCAGCCTGGCTGGGAATCCCGTCCGCTTCTCCTGGCCTTTGCTGTTTGCGAGGACACACGTGTGCTCATTAGCAAGACAATTTCCTTATTTGAGAATAAAGTCTTTAAAAACATACCAGAGCGCTAAGCACTCAGAGGCATATAAAAATAGTTTGAAAGAATAAACAGTAGCTGAATTTTTATCCCTCCAAATAAGGGCCATGCAAAGTGTTAAAAAGGAAGGTGGCCTCAGCAATTTTAGCTGACTTGACTGGATTTCAAGTCAGTGGATTGCAGTCCTTGGAGCTGTGCCACCGTAGGCACGTGCCCTCCTGGTGTCCCCAGCAAAGCCAGGGCTCCCGAGGCAGCAACGTTAATCTGGGCTTTGGCATGAGCACGGAGCTCACCGAGCTGCTGCAGCTTGTTCCGGTGTCCCCTCCTGCTCAGCAGCTTTGGGCCCCATTGCATCCATGGGGTCAAGACCTAGCTGCTGCAAACTGCTGAGAAATCTTCCCCAAAACTGGCACCGGGCCCTGACCTGCTGTGGTTTGGTCCTGGTGGCACAGGTACCAGGAAGGGAGCAGGGTTGTGCCAGTCCCTGGGCTTGCCTTCTGATCTCTGCAATTTGAGTGTGTTCCCTAATTGGGGCTTTATGAGTGAGGCAGGTCAGGATTCCCACAAAACGCACTAAATCCTTGACCTTGTGGGCATCTTGGGTCCTTGTGCTGTACTGGCTCTGTGCTAGTGCTTGGTTTCAAGAAAACGTTTTATTTTTGATGTCATGAAAACCTGGCTATTTGCTAGACATTTGCCATAGTTACTTCATGGGATAAACAGGCTCCTTCCTGCCTCACGGAAACCAGCGGTCCGTGATAGAGAAAATTACCACTAATAGGTGACCATAATAAGTATTAAAACTTCACTTGACTGCTTGTGGTGTCTTTTAAAATGAGCCATCCACAGAATAACAAGCATTTTGCTTAGGGCTGGGGTTGCCCGCATGAACTGTGGGTTTGGCAGGAAGAGGCTACAGGGCCAAGGCTCCTCTCAGACAGCACCAGCACTTCCCTGTTGGTGCTTGTTTCCCCCCAATGTGGAGTTTGTGGGTATGAAACACCTGCTTTGTGCCTCTTTCTGTCCCATTTGGGTCACTGGGTTGCCTGTGGGAAACCGAAGGGGCCTGAAGGATGCCAAAACCCCTGGTGCGGGCTGTCTGGGTGCTGAGCTGCAGGTGCTCACACGAGACGTGGATTTGGGGTGGTTCTTCCACATGGGGGAGTGAAGCTCGGCCATCCCTCAGGAGGCAGTTTTGGGCCATGCTCTAACTCCCCCCTCACCCTCCCTCCCCAGGTCTCCTTCGAGGTGTCTGTGGAGGCCCGCAGCTGCCCGGCTGAGGACACCTCCCATGTCTTCACCATCAAACCGGCCGGCTTCCGCGACACGCTGGAGGTGGCCGTGACCTACAACTGCCTCTGCGGGTGCACAGGCCGCGCCGAGCCAGCCAGCGGCAAGTGCAGTGGCAATGGGACCTATGCCTGCGGGCTCTGCGAGTGCGATGCCGGCTACCTGGGGGCCCGCTGCGAGTGCGAGGAGGGGGCCGGCGGGGAGACGCACCAAGGGCTGTGCCGCGAGGTGGAGGGCAAGCCCCTGTGCAGCGGGCGGGGGGAGTGCAGCTGCAACCAGTGCGTCTGCTACGAGAGCGAGTTTGGGAACATCTATGGGCCCTTCTGTGAGTGCGACGACTTCTCCTGCGCCAGGTACAAGGGAGTCCTCTGCTCAGGTAGGTACCATCCTGCCCCGCGCCCTCCACGTTGCTTGGGTCAGAAAGCCACATGTGGTTCTTGCAGGCTGAAGTGCAGCCCTAGGAATGAGTAAAACATCACAGGCTTAAATTCTCCCAAGCTTCATGGTGACTTCTTAGGTTGGATTTCTCCACATGAACCATCCTTGCCTGCATAGACAGAAACCATCTTTTTTTTTAAAGATGAAGCAATCCACTAGTACAGCACAGGTGAAAAGAAAGGTTGTATTTCAGTCTGTTACTCAACAGAGAAAATCTTTGCTGGAGATTCCAAAAGATACTTTACGTACAGATTTATTTATTTTTTCTACTGGGAAAGCAATCATTCACTGCTCAAGATGCAGCTGGTCCGTTCTGCTTAAGCAAAGGCAGAGGAGTTATTTAGTGGTGTTTGCTAAAATGGCTTTAATTCCTTGTCAGCCCAAGGTCACGTAATTTACCTTGCACATATTGCCTGGATTAGCCCTTGGACGCAATTCCTTCACTTGGAACTCAGCAAAATGTTACTCTTCAAAACTTGCCTGTTTTCAAGCAAGTGAAATATTTCCCCAGCTGAAAATCTCAGACCAAATATCCAGAACACCATGCAGGTTTGCATTGGCTTTGTTGTTGTTAAAGGAAGCTTGGAAAAACAACTATTTTTCATTGTTCTCTGGGGAAGTCAATTATTTTTTTCCCCATGGTGTATTCCCCTAAAGGTTTCTGAGATGGACAGTAAATAATGGGCCACCCTTGGGTTGGGTTGTGCATTTCTGGCTGTTTGAGCCTGTCATGTTGCTAGGTGGGTAGGGGCAATTGGAAGCAGCACCTTAACTGTATTACCTGGGTTTTTTCCATATGACCATCCTGCTCTGGTAGCATCATCCCACCAAAAAGGAATATATTTATTAGCAAGCAGGGCAGCGGTGCTAAGGAGAGGTTGGAAGATCCCGGTGTAGCAGTTGGTACAGCGGGGCAAGGACACCCCTTTGCTCCAATTTCCATGCTGTCAGGAGAGCCAGAGCTCTGCTGGTCCACAGAAAAACAAGTTACGTGTCCTCTAGTGCACCTGCTTTCTTCTGTCCCTGTGGAGAGCTTCTAGTGGTGGGAAGAACAGCATAGCTGGTTTGGGATGTGCAAGATTTTAAAAGTCATTTAAAAGTCCTTTTTAAAGCTGTGAAAGAAAACAAAGAGTAGGCAGAGGCCAAGCACCCTCCTCGTTGCTCTAAGGGTGGGATGGTGTCCAGCAAGGCTGCATGGGCTGGTGGGGTAGTTCTTGGTATGCCTCCTGGTATTTCTATTGTTTTTTGTTGGCTTTTTTTCTTTTAAATTCCAGCCATTACAATGCTAAATCTGAGCTGTAGCAAGCACTGTGCCAGTGACATGACATGCAGACGTGTTTTTTTCAGCCCAAGGGGCTTGGGGCTTCTCCAGCCCACCAAAAGTGCCTGAGCTTGCGTAGTAGGGCTGCCCAAAGCAGTGTGGGGTGTGCCCAAAGCAGCCCCTATCTATCAGCTATAAGTCCCCCAGGTGTCCTCCCAAAATGGCTTGCTTTCTCCTCCCTGCCGGTGTGGTCTTACTGGAAAAGACTATTTCAGTCCACCTGAACACGTGGACGCTTGACAACCAGATAGCTTGAGTTGTGCCGTGGCTGCAGGAGCTTCCCCCAGGGTGGTGGCACGGGGACATTTTTCTGTTTGCTGCTTTTGTTCCTACAGGGGGGAGCAACAACACCATGCCCCCTTCTGTCTCCTTCTGGGCACAGTTCCTGCAGGCTGGTCCCATGGCAAGAGCAGACCCACTGGGTTTTAGGAAATAGCTTTCCCCTGAGGCTCCAGTGGCACGGGGCAGGTTGCTGGGAGCAGCGGAGGAGCAAATCCTGACTGCCCTGCTGCCAGGATTCCTCGCTGCTGGCAGGCTTCACACTAGCCAGGCAAGCAGGCCTGTGCTCTGCCTTCCCAAAAGACTTGTTGCCTCAGAAAAATCTAAGTGTCCCTATGCTTTGAGGCACTTTCTCTTTTTGGAGGGTCGGGTCTGCCCTGCTCCTCAGCGTTATGCTATTAATATGGTTGCTTCTACTAAAGCAAGCAGCTGAAGGCACGGAGGGTTTGAAGTAGTCAGAACAGTCTGAAATTAACTCCAAGCTTCTCGTCTGTCAGTGCTCAGCCCTTTGGCCAGCAAAAGTGTTTTCATTCCTGGGTCCGTTTATGAATACTGGCACCTCATTTTGTCAGTGCTGTAGAGATGAGAGGACTGCGGATAAGACTGAGTACAGATCCTGTCCTTTTGTGGCCTGCGTGAAGTAGAGAAGCAGATTTTGGGTGGGAGATAACCTCAAGGAGATGCAAAAACAGTTTTGCTGCGGGTCAGAAGGGGTCATGGAGGCTCTTCAGCTCTTCTGCAGGGATGGCTGTCTGTAGTGGGGCTGTGCTCTGCTAATGCAAGGTATAAGGTGCCTTCTGCACCTTAAGATGAGATGGGGTGGGGAAAGAAGTGGTTTATAGGAGGTTGTAAATGTTGACTGAAGTTGCATCTGACTATTAGTAAATGCCACTTCTTAGCAAGGAAGTGGTGTTTGTGCTGTTGCTCCCCAAATCCAGCTAACAGCCCCAGAATAGCTTTTCCAAACCATCATTCAGCTTCTGGGAGGACTGCACGGGAAGGCTCGCAGGCATGCTCTGTTCTGCAGCCCCTCCACACTTTTTCCATTGAGAACTGAATGGATTATTCATAGCAGCGGGTGTTTTGACAAAACAGGGGGTCCCTTTGCAAACCCCTGAATGCTTCACCTCGAGCTTGTCTCTGGAAGAAGTTGCCCTGTTGGATTCAGCCTTTCTGAAGGAGAAGACAGAAGAGTTTCTGAACGCCGCACGTAGCTGTACGTCATGCTGGGAGCTTCAGCACAGTGCTCCGGCCTCTGCTCAACGGTTTGGACGGCTGCCATGGAGAGGCAGAATCCTGCTCTCAGCCTGCCTCCCTGCCTGGAGCCTGGGCTCAGGAATTTGCGGATCGCTGCGCGTCCCAGTGACTTTTGGACCCCTTGGCTGCCTTCCAGAATATTTGACAAAGGAGGAAACATCTCGGTGCTAATTGCATTCCTAAAGGTTCCATAAAATGAGGTAGTAAGAAGGAGGAGAGGCCCTGGTGAGAGCATCACACATTTGCCTCTAATGGAGAGAGACTGGTTCGCTGGAAGCCACGCTTCATTAGCTTCAGTGCTCAGACCCCTCTTTTGCTGGGGAAGGGTAGTATAGCATCTTCTTTGCTTTGGTGTCTCTAGAGAAATGTCGTCTCAAGCACCACTGCTAGTACCCTGGCTTCCCACATGTGTATCATTCGTGAGCTCTTCAGCCCCGGCTTGGTTACTCGTGTTGTGACTGTGCAGTAGGATCGCAGCCTCTAAGTGCTACCATGGGGTAAATTACGATGGGGTAAATAAACAGCACGTACCACGTTGTGAAGGCAGCTGAAGGTTGTGAGCAGCTGGCTGAAGTGCAAAGACATCTCCACGTGCCAGAGGAGGCAGGATCCGGCCTTGCCTGCCTGTGCAGTGCTCCCTGTGACACAACAGCTAGTGTCAGCATCAGGTGTCAGATTTGCAAACACATGCAAGTGCCAAAAACACTTTTGAAATGGGATTTAGGAAAGGGCAACTCATTGAAAACCCGTGGTTTATTTCACAAAGACTCTGTCTACGTAGACAAGCCAGCGTGAAGTGCAACTCTAGCTGCCCTATGGAAACCACTTCAAAACTGCTGAGGATGTGCAAGTCCTTCATGGACTTGGTAGTTATTTCTGAATGCTTCCCTTTCTTGGTTTCTGTGAGGTTTTAGCCCTTACTGGTACCCAGTGACATAAGAGTTTTGTTTAACACAACCACAAATTAGAAATCACACTCCTGCTTCTGCAATTTGTTTCTGGAGTTCCTGGTCCCAGGCGCCATGTCGAGGTTCAGCGGGTCTCATGGCAAGGGGCCTCCCGGTGCTGGCGCTGCAGTTTCTGGTGGTGCAAGAGAGACCCAAAGCACGTTAGCCCCGTGTTTTGAGGGCAGTGCTCAGATGTGATGGTACCGCCGGTATCTGCACCCTGTGAGTCCTAGTGCAGCCTGTTACTGCACAGATGATGATGGACTGGGACACTTCTTATGGAAACAGACTTTTTTCCCCACTTTCCCTTGAAGTAATCATCTGCCTGCCCTGTGGTAGTGCATAGACCTGGGCTCTGGAGGGCTCAGATGCAAGAGCAAAGAAGCTGCTGTGTTTTATTAAGGAAGAAAATGGGCAGTGTTGGGTAATGTCAGAAGTAGAGGTGATGGCTGAGTGTGGTTTGGGAGGGAAGGGGAACTGGTCTGTGCCTGCAGCCTCAGACATCCTGCAGTGGTGCTGGGGGTGTCCATACAATGCAGATGTTGTATAGACCAGAAGGGAAGACGGTGACTTGTGGAAGAAAGAGGCATCCATACAGGGAACAGAGCCTAAACCACATTTGCAATGTTTTCTATTCTGTCATGTCAAGTTTTGCTATTCTGGGGGTTTTGATTTTGGGGATTTAAAAAAAAAAAAAAAAAAGCTTGTGTAAAAAAAAAATGCAGAATCTGAATGCAGCTGCACGTCACTGCCAGGAAAAAGCAGGACATGAAGGGGAGAGACAAAAGGACCCTACAAGAAGTGGAAGTTAAAAATAGTGTCTGCACAGGGGCTGCTGCAGCAGCAGTGTACGCTGCTGCCTCAGCATCATTTCTGCTCCCATCCCAGGCTGTGGTGAGCCGGGGGGAGTACACACTCCAACAAATGTTTTGGCCTATTTTAGGCCTATTTTGGTGATGGAGGAGGTGGTCTCAGCTTGGGACACTGTGGTGCAACCTCATGGTGCCAGGCAGCTTCTGCTTGTGCCAGTGGGGCTGCGGCTTGGGGTGAGCTGAACCCATTCCTTTTGTAATTAGTGTCATAGGACTGTGAGTATCTCTCTTCCTTCTCTCTTCGAATCCTCCCCACCCTGGCAAAGATGAGTACTGTGTGCCCATCGCTCCTTCTTACCAGCCAGCAGACCTGGCTTCAGGCAGCTTGAGGTCTTCTGCCTGGAGAGCTGCTGCACAGCCCGGGGGATGTTGTAGCTAGTGCAAGTAACAAGAAGACGGCACTGCTGTAGCATCCATCTCTCTTTGAAGATGTGGTCAAGAGTTACTGAGGCTGCACGTTTTCCTCGAGCTCTCTAAAAGCCTGTTTCTCCTTCCTGCGTTTAATTCACCTTGGCTTTTATTGCCTACAGAAAGTGCAGAAAGTGGCTGTGGAGGAGTCGCTGCAACCACTCGGTGTCAGCCCCAGCTGCGTTCCATGGTGTTGTCCCGAAAGGTCGGGTCCAGCCATGCTTGGCCCTGGGGAAGTGGCTCCAGATGCTTGAGGTCTGAGAGCAGCTCTCCAAACCTCTCAGCCTGTAGTGGGGAACGTCACCGAGATGCTTCCTGCTCCTTACACAGCCTGGAGAGGATGAGGAACCGCAGGGATGCACAGGGGCCGTGCTTACCCGCTGTGGACAGCCGGTGGCATGCGTTCTGCTCGAGGACATCCTGCCCTTGGGCACCTGCTGCAGTGGCAGCAGGGATGCCCAGCCCTGTGCCACTGGGCAATTGGAAAGGGCTTAAGGGGTCTCCCAGGCATGCACATTCTTGGTGGCTCTTGAAGATGAGGGGGAACCCTCGCTGGGGTGCTCCTGAAATCTCCCTGCATCTCCATCCTTTCCCAGCCTCTCTTCTGCTTCCTCTCAGCCCATGTCCCTGGCTGCCCTCCCTGTGGCCATGCCCGTATAGTGTTGGTGTGCTCCCCGGTGACCCTACCATCCGTCTGCAGGCCGTGCCCCCACCTTAGGGGTTTTCTGCCTCCAGCCCTGCCTGTCCTGCTGCTTGCCAAGGGGCTGAGGCTGGTTTTATCAGCCCCAAGCAGTCACAGTCCAGGAGAAGCCAGCAGGAACTATAAAAGATTTGGGCTGTCCTTCCCAAATGGACTGAGCGCTGCTTTGCAGGTCCTTTCCTTGCACAAGAGGGAAGTGCCATCTTTTCTTACCCCTCCTTTCCCTCTGTCCCAGCCCTTAGTGGTGTGAAAGACTCGTGCAGCCCTCCCGAAATCTGGCACGAATTCCTTCGAGGACCTGACCCCACAGAGCGCTGCTTTTCCGGCTGCTTTTCACTGGTGTTTCTCCTTGCCCTTTGAGCGGGCATTCTGCAACCATTAATGCATGCTAATGAGGCGTTCAATGCCATGGCAGAATTAAAGAATAAAGTGGTGACACGTACATCTTTGCAGGAGCCAGAGCTCTGGCTGAGGGTCTGCTCTTAAAGCAGCAGCGAGAGGTGACATCTGATGGCACATGCACCTACCCAAACCCTGTGTGTAGGCACAGCCACCCCCATGGCCCGTAACCTTGTGTCTTGGGGTTAGGAAGCTCCAAAATAAAAAACAATACAGACTCTGAACAAAAACCGTGTCACGCATTTGCTCCCCAGAGAGAGACAGTGTGCTGGGATGGTCTCGCTTCAGTGCTCTGCTTTTACGGCCAGCTCATTTGATGTTTGCATTTGGCCTTTCTGATTACAGTAATTTACAGAAATAAACTTTGGGAGATGAATGCTGTATTTTGGGTTTAGAGGCAAATGAAGGACTAAAACAAGCAGGTGAGTGAAATTCTGGGTCTCTGCATTTCTTGTTGGCATGCATGGACAGCCCCTGAATTTTGCTCTGTTTGGTTTAGAAAATTGAATATAAGACCTGAAAGTGCAGTGCAACGTAAGCTGCAGGTTCGTTCGTTCTTTCTTTCTTTCTTTCTTTCTTTCTTTCTTTCTCTTTCTTTCTTTCTTTTTCTTTCTTTCTTTCTTTCTTTCTTTCTTTCTTTCTTTCTTTCTTTCTTTCTTTCTTTCTTTCTTTCTCTCTCTCTCTCTCTCTCTCTCTCTCTTTCTTTTTTTCTCTCTCTCTCTCTCTTTGTCTTATTTTGAATGAAATTCTGACTTCTTCCAGCTTCTTTGGGAAGGGAGAAATCCATTCCAAAACCATGGACCTTCAGTGAACTTGCACCAGATTATGTGTTTGCATCCAAACGCAGAACTGGGCAAGGCTCCCGCGGCACTGGATTTTGCAGAGAAAGAATGTCTCTTTGCTCTGGAGACCACTCCTCATGATGAGGTCCAGCTGAAAGGACATTCAGCCCATTCGTGCCACAGTAGGTTGGGAATTAGCCTGCTTTTCATTTTAAGGATGACTTGAACCATTTGGCCCCAAAGTTCAGGCATTTGGGATCCTGCGGCTTTGTTTTGGAGCCAACTTATATTTTAGGAATGAATCTGGGGGGTTGGGTGTTGTTTTTTTTGTGTGCGCGTGCTTGAGATAAGTCCATCCCTGCTGGCCTGCCATGCTGTGCCTGCAAAGGGTTGGGCCAAGGAGCACGTAAGCAGGGAGAAGCAGCTGGTCACGGATCTCACGGCATCTGCAGCAAGAGGTTCTGCACATCGTAGAAGCGGATCTCATTCATTATGTGATAGCAGATGAAGTTCCCTGAATGCTCCCATGGTGCTGGAGAGTTGGCTTTTGTCAGCCTTTGGTGGCAAGTGCAGGAGTGTTGTGGTGGGAGAGGTGTCAGCGCATCCCATGGGAGACCTGTGGAGACCTGCAGCAAGGGGAATGGAGATTTCTGGAAGCAGGCAGTGGCACCAGCCCTCTTAGAGTTAGAGGGTTGGAGGGAAACACAGGAGGGGGAAAAAAAATGGGGCTCCCCTCCCCACTTCCCATCTGCCTTTAGGAATAGTATGAATTATTAGCCATTTTTGCAGTGCCTTCCATGTCAGGTCCTTAAGGGGTGATGAAGCCATGGATGTACCCGATTTGGCTGGGTGTTATTTCAACACACAGCTCTAAGGGAACCAGCACACCCATCCCAGTTTCCTCCTCTTGTTTCTGGGAGGGTCTGGCAGCCCCATATCTCTCCCTGCATTGGTAGCAGAGTCGGCAGCAGGACCCAAAAGCTCCAATTCCCAGCTCGGGGTCTCCATCCAAAAGGCCACGTGTGGCAGGCTCAGCCGAGGCAGTTGTGTAAGCAAAAGCCGAGAGGTTTGCGGCGTGCTGAGGTTGCTTAAACAAAAAATAAATAAGTTTAAAAAAAAAGGTGGCAGCTTTATTTTAAGAAACTCAGCTTTAGATCTCTGTCAGGAGCTGTATCTCATGATTGCATTTCAGTTCCACTTCTGCGGTGGAGAGAAGGAAAATGAGGAAAGGCTGGCCAGGGCTGCCGCAGGAAATCCGCTCTGCCCCGGATCACTTTCAGCTGCTTTCGTGAGACAGCAGTTTCCAAAGCCCTGTTTTCCCTGCCCAGTTCTCAATTAACCCAGAAGTTCCCAAATGAGGGAGAAAGCGGGAGGACTTGGGGGGAGGGAGTTTTTTTGTAATGCAGCGCTGCGATGTGTGGGATACTGACAGTAATGTGATGTGGCTTGTGGTACCCAAGGGTGAATTAGCAGCTTAGATGTATTTATTCCTTTGCCTTTGCTTTCATTAGTCTGCATCTCTGATGCTATTTTCAGTGACAGAACTGGTGAGCTCAGCCAGTGCTAGGATTGAATTATTTAAAGCCTTGTTGATTCTTGGCCAAACCCTTATGCTTTGAAATATAAATATCCTTTAAAATGAACGCACTGGCAGGATGCACAGGTCCATGGTGTCTTGTGTAATTAATATATAGAAAAGCACTTTTCCTATTATTATTTGCCTTTTAGTGCTCGTTTCGTTGTTTCGGTACAGCGCTGTGGATACACGAGCGTGGGCGAGTTCTGGCGTAAACGGAGCCCGTCAGTGGCGGTGCTTCAGTAGAGACCTCATGCCCTCACTGTCTGTGTTTAGATAGTAACCTTTTAGGACAAGGACATGGGGCTGGGATGTCCCTGCCAGCCTTTGTTTTCCCTGCCAGCCCTGCAGGACGGGCGGATGGGATCCCAACCCCATCCCCACGCAGTGCCGTGGTTTTGTGCAGGGCGGGCGCTGCAGCCTGTGGCTTCTTTGAGTCATGGAAAGAGACGAGTGGGAAGCCAGATGATTTATTTGCCTAAGCAGGCACTGCGTCTTACCAGGGCCCTTTCCCAAGTGGAAAGTTTTCCAAGTGCTCCAAGCTTCTTCCGCTGCCCTTCTCCCTCCCACACACACCGTGCAGTGCCGGGGGCTCCGCTCCTGTACCTGCTGCGGGCACCAAAGGGTTGGCTGGGCAGACACCAGAACTGCTCAAGCACTGCCCCGCATCGGTGGGTTTAGAGTGCTCCCTCTTCCATAGGCAGCTATTTTTGGTGCCTTCACCCCGAGGGAATGCAAACAACACGTGGCTGCTGCGTCAGGGCTGGCTGGACATCGAGCATGGAGGGCAGGGCTCGGCATGCTGGTGGGAGGCATGGCATGGCGAGGCTGTAAGCTGCTCGCCATCACTTATTTGTCTTAGTAGGTTCAGTTCCCAGATTTCCCTTTTTTTTTTTTTTTTAATTAGTCATGTAGGTAACCAAAAATGACAAAAGCAAGTGCCCAGAATTTGGAAGGTCCTGATCCAAAGGCTCATCCGAGAGCACAGAGGCACACAACTTACTATTGTGCCTGATTTAATGGGAACTAAATGCAGTAACTTCTCTTGTCCCGAGAGCCTCAGAAACTAAGAAACTGGTTTAAAAATCATGAGGAATTTTTTTCTTTTATCATATTGATTTTATTTTCCTAGAGAATTGCTCAAAGGTGGGGAAAATGGGCTTGTTTCCAGACCCTCTCACCTTCTCCATAAAAGCTGGGGTCACATTTTATTTCTCTCAAAAAAGATGATATTTTTGCATAATCATGTGGTCCCCAAGAGCTGGGGGCTTTAGGAGAAACATTCCCAACAATAAGAGCCAGTGACAGGGCTTTTAGTGCACTCAGTTTCTGACCTCTTGGTGCACCAGTGCTCGGTGCAGTTCCTAAAAGGCAAACACAGCCACGGCCACAGGCTGGGGCGAGGCGAGGGTGGCTGGACGTCCTTCCAAAAGCCAGGTAAGTGACTGTCAGAGGTGACAGTGACAGTCAGTACTCAGCAGTGCCATGCCCTGCAGCTCCCACCCAGAGCCCAGGCAAGCCCACATCTGGTTTGGGGGCTGCTCTCCGCCCCCAGGAGCATGGTCTGGCTCTGCTACACCCTCCCAGTGGGTCCCTGCAGCCTCCCGCACATGTGTTTTGTGTTACCCCCAGCAATTAAGAGTTGGCTGGCTAACTTATGTTATCAATTCAGAGGGAGTTTTTCATTTCCCAATTAGATCCGGATCTTCTAAACATCTAAGATCCTCACGTTTCAAGGATGGGAACAGAAGAAAACATACCTTGTTATGTTTGGAGAACATAATTAGTGTCTTTTGGCTTCACAAACCAGCAGTAATAGAGAACGCACAAGCCCAAACGGTTCGAGGTGGGGTTAAAGTCCAGGCTAATATCCTGCACCCTGAGCCTGCTGCTGGTGCACAGTCCTGGAGCACAGCCTCCCTGGAGTCCCTGAGGTTGCATTTTTGTCTTGAAAATAACATTGGGACTAGGCTCGGCATGGATGTAGTGGTGGAAGGGCTCCCACTGGCATGATCTTAGGTGCCATATAGAGTGCTTCACCTCGTCAGCCTTGTCTGTGACTGTGGCATAGCTCAGAGTGGGAACCTGCAGCACATTTTGCTGCAATACACAAGCACCATGGAGCACTCTCCATGCTGCAAACCTCAAGTCTGGGTCACAGTCATCTAAAGACTCTCAGCGACCAGCACGATGAATTGCCTCAGGCTCCTGTCACACTGTGTCCCGAGCAGGAGGACATGAGGTGCATCAAGTCACAAGCATGAATTCCCATCCTGGGGCTCCGGGTGGACCTAGAGAAGTGGGTCAGCTCTTGTCAAGCCCATACGAGAAATAAATGTATCCCATTCACCCACGGTTCTCTGGCCTTCATGCCATGTGGGAGGTAGACGGGAGATGGAGGGCACTACAAATGGAGCTTGTGGTGAGGAAGGAGTGGCTGCTCTTTCAAGCTGGTGCAGGCACCAAAGATATTAACATCTTTGCTGCTAAAAGTCAACATGGAAATTTTCACTCTTGGCACGTTCCCCGTGAGGAGCTTCAGCCAGTGGCTTCTTGCATGTTGAGCCAGTGTGGCCAAGGCAGAAAGCACATTTCAACGTGTTCTTGTATTTCAGGCTCACATCCCACAGTTAGTCACCTTCATATATAAGGGCTTTTTCTTGATCTTCAGTAACCAAAACCATTTGCTTCAAGAGGCTGTTTCTTAAATTTTGCAGTCACAGCACTGGACTAGGATGCGCTATTTGGAAGCGGTTGTTTCCCTTCCCTGGGGCAGTTGTTCCAGGCTCCATCCCCAGCGTGCCAGAGCTGGAAGGAATGTGCAGGCTCTCTAGCTTCCTAGGCTGGCCTGGCACCAACTGCTTGAAAAACCGAACCATTTCATAAGCAATTCAACTTCCAGAGACGGATTTCCTGTGGATTTGCATCCTGTGCTGGGCTCTGTGGTGTCCAAAGGGGATGAGTGAAGGCTGATGGTGCAGGGGCTCCGAGACGGACTCTGCCCCTCTCCTGCGGCAGGGGGTGGCTTACACTCCAGTTGGGACCATGGGTGGTGTGAAGGGAGGTCACCTTCAGACATCTGGTGAACCTCCTCTGTCCAGTAGTGTTTGAGTTCTCAGGCTGGATCCAAAGCAAATGGTGGGAGTACAGAAGAGGCTGTAGGAGGGCATCTGGCATTTGGCAAGGGGTACAGCGTGACAACCCACAGCCCCTCTGGTAATCTCACAGACAGAACTATCAGTGGTTTTGTGCTGATGAAAAGAGCACATATATAATTTATCTTGTCTGAGGCACTTGAGGCTGTTTCCAGTGGGAAAGCTGAGCTGTAATTAGGTTTCTGATGAGCCTTGTGTACAAACCATTCAGCTCTATAAACCGTGCGTTCAGAAGCATCTTTTCTCCTAGGGACTGACCACGGAGGAATTTGAGCAGTATTTCCAGCGAGCTGATGGATGCCTCTCTGAAACCAGATGCTCGGCAGCCAGCCACTCCACTTACTGTAATTGAAAGCCTTGAAGTCTGTTGACTTTCTCAGGCTGTCGCTTAACACCATAGCTGCAAGAGGATGCTTTGGTTAGGGAAGAATCCTCACTGAGACGGTTCCTTTATTCATCTCTGCTGTGAGCTGCCCCCAGAGGAGGTTCAGCTGGTCCCAGCAGCCTTTGTGGGGCTGGCTGGGGTGCCGAGGTCTCCTTTGGATGCAGGAGGTGCTGCTGGTTTAATTCTTTTAATACACTGCCTTGGGATTACTTCTCAAATAAAGCTGTTAGGAAAGCAGGACAGGAAAGACCTTAGGAAATGGTCAGACATGTAGGCCTTTTGCTTTCAGACCCATCAGCATCACGCCAGTGCTGGCTCTGGCCGCTGCTGACGCCCTTGTCACCTCTCTGTCCCCTAGGCCACGGCGAGTGTCACTGCGGGGAGTGCAAGTGCCACGCGGGCTACATCGGGGACAACTGCAACTGCTCCACTGAGACCGGCGGCTGCGTGTCCAGCGACGGGCAGATGTGCAGCGGCCGTGGCACCTGCGTCTGCGGGAGGTGTCAGTGCACCGAGCCCGGGGCTTTCGGAGAGACCTGTGAGAAGTGTCCCACCTGCCCGGGCGTCTGCAGCACTAAAAGGTACTCACGGGGGCTTCGTGAGGCGCTTCTCGCTGGTGGAAAGGGGAGATAGCTGATCCTGAAGTTCCTCTTTCCTTGTGGTGCAGCTTCTAGACCTACACCCCCCCTTTCCGGGGGGGGGTGCAGGTGGTAGGCTGCATTGTCCGTGTGCTCAGGCTTTCCCTCTGTGTGTCTTTCTGCAGGGACTGCATTGAATGCAAGCTGTTTAACTCAGGAAGACTGGATAACCAAACCTGCCAAAAGCACTGCAAGGACGAGATCATCACCACTGTGGATGTTCTCAGTAAGTATGCAGCTGAAAGCAGTGCCCAGTGACTGCGGCTTCCAAATCCTCTTAACCCATCCAAGACCTATCTGTAAAGAAAGCCTTGGGGAAAACACAGTATTTAGAAAGCATAATGTGTGACCCTCTGTCTGGGCTGTAATCTGCATCGCTTTGAGTGTTCATGTTAGCAGCTCAATTGATTTTCTGTTATTATTTCTATATCAGCTACATAAAACACCATCAGTCGATGCTAAGTAAAAAACTCTTGATTTTAAATAACGTCTTAAAACCTGGATCCAAGCAGTAGTACATAACGCTAACATAACCACCTCATTTCCTTTTGGAAGGAAACACATCAGTTTTATTTAATGAAGTAATTTAGAAGAAATTACGAGTTTTATGAATTGGACATGTTGGCTTGCTAGAGACGTGAGATAAGCGTCCCCCCCATCCTAAGGTTAGGCATTACATACGTATTTCTGGGCACGCGTTTGCTGTGAGCAGCTGTGGCTCTGTCTTGCTGAGCTAACAGCCGTGTAACCCTCTGCACAAGGATAGTGTGGAGGGTGTCCAAAGCAGCCCTCCCTCCACCCTGTCTGGTATACGAAGACCGTAATTCCCAGTGCGAGGAGCGAAGAGAGTGGGATAAGATCAGATGACAGGAGAGCTTAGATGAGCTGTGAGAGGGTGCAGAAGGAATAAGTATCACCCAAAAAAGGCGTTCTCTAAAATTCCCAAGAATTCCTCTTGGAAGAAGCGAGCTTGTAAGAGATATCAAAGCTGTTTTGGGGATGATGAGTTCTGCTGTGGTTGAACTGCCTGCTAAAAGTCCTGAGCATTGTGTCCTCTGCTTGAGGTCACCCCACACCTTGTCCCTCAGCAGATGACTTTCTCCTCCTTCTTTTCAAGCTTCATTCTGGCAATCTTTGGTTGCTGTCTGAGACAGTAGAGGAGACCCAAACTGTCACAGCTTTAGTCCCAGTCCTTACCCTGGCCTTGGCTATACCTCTTGGAGGAGGGTCAGAGAGGCTGGGATAAATTCCCATCCACATCTGACAACTGCTCATTCTCTTTCATAGTTCATAGATTACAAGTGCTCTACCTTGCTTGTCCTTTCTCTCCCTTCCTCCTGAGCTGCCTGCAGATGATGTTCCTCCTGTTGGCTCCTCTCATACACAGTGCCCAGCTTTTAAATTACCACCAGCAGGGTTTCGTACATTCTCCTTTGGAGACTTGCTCTAGTTCTCCCCATCCTCGCTGCAGTTTACCAGGGGAGTGAACCTACACCAGTGCACTGTGAGAGGTTACAAGTCCCTTTTAAATGCTTCCAAACCACATGAAGCTCCTTTCTGATGCCTGGCTCGCCCATGTTTCTTAGAAGCCAGCACATACTGGGGGTTACAGCTCAGCTCTCCTGCCTGTGTGTTGCACAACGCCAAAGCCAGCCTTTGTGCTGACTGCACCCTGGGAGGTGAGGCTGGGCTGTGGTTGGCCAACCCCCCATTGCTTTCAGAGGAAAACGGCCAAATTTCTGTTTTAAGACATTCTGGGGAATTATGCTTATTCTTCTGCTGCAATGCCGCAGTCCAATCCTGGGCGGTGCAGAGCTCTGGGACCTCAGAGCACTGCGCAGCTTGGAGATCTGGGCTGCATAATATTCCTAGAGAAAGCGCACAGGGACTGCAGGCTACCTCACAGGCAGAGTCAGCCAAATCCTTCAAGTATTTTTGCGTTATGTAGCACATGTTCACAATCCCTGCTGAAAGGCTGAAGTCTGGTATTTGTCACTGGCAGCCGGAAGACACAGGCCTGGGTTGTCCCAACAGTGTAGGCTAGGACCTTAAATACCGAGCGGTGCTGAAGATCCCCTGGAAGATCCTGAGCACCTTCTGGCTCTGGGTATGAACCATAGAATTGTTTAGGTTGAAAGATCCCTTAGAGCATCATGTCCAACCATCACCTAACACTACGAAGTCTGCTGCTAAACCATACTGATACCGTAAAAACTGGTCAAAGAAACTCTCAGCTTGGAGTTTTAGAAAGCAGGCATTCTTCAACTGGGGTGCCAGACACACAGGGGATCGCTCTTCCTAGTGTGTGTACCGAATTGTTCAAGCTACAGGGGTTATACACAATCAAAACATACATATTAATGGGATTTCCAAGTAATAATTAACATAGTCACACTGTTTCCCATAACTCATTAAAGCATTTAAATATCCCTGATGCATGCACATTTGTTCCTACTGGTGGTCTTTTGGGGGTCTTCTGGTGGTCGTCGCTAGTCTTCCTCCCTGTGTTTGCTGGTTGAGCCCAGTTCCTGCGCATGCTCAGGCCACCTCATTCTTTCGTATCTTATTGTTTCAACTCAGGCATGCATGCTAAGTGAAGTCATTTATGTATCCAAGGACATAGGTACACCATGAATTCCTCACCTAATCTGTTCAGACACATCCTCCAGGCCTGGGTCAGCTTAACCCCCCCCTAATTCTGAGATACAATTCTGTATGGTCTTACTGATGAAGCTGACTAATTAGTATGGTAGCACCAGAGATACAGAGTTTCTAAGCTTCCTTCTAAACTAAACATAGTAAAGGTTTGGCCTATATGTTCATAAAACATTTTGGATTCGGTTCTATTATTCTGTCAGGGAGAGGTCCATATGTCCCTCTGACTCGGTGTCAATGCCCCTAAGTGCCTCATCCACACATCTCTTAAATACCTCCAGGGACAGCGACTCCACCATGTCCCTGGACAGCCTGTTCCCATGCCTGACCACCCTTTCCATGCAGAAATTCCTCCTGATACCCAACTAAACCTCCCCTGATGCAAACCGAGGCCGTTCCCTTGCAGCAGCCTGTCTTTCAAGGCTTCATAAAGCAGAGCCATCTAACGTTGGACTTATGAGCCAGAATGATGCTTTTTGGGAGGCTGCTATGAGCTGTGTTGTGTGCTGCAGGATCACCTTTGTTTCTGTAATACCGAGTTTCCATTCTTGATGGTCCCAGAGAGGGGCTTTCAGCATGATGGGCTGTGACAGGTCCGGTGCTGAGCTGCCCCGCCAAGCGCACGTGGTGGTGGACCTGAAAGCTCAAAGGGGCCGTCAGTGCTCTCTGGGGGTGTGTGAATTCCAAACCAAGTTTTATCTATATTAGTCTAATTAGTACCTTGCCAGGTACGAGTGTGCACTTCTCCAGCCCTGCCTTCAGTACCGTGGGTGAAGGTGGAGAGGGGGTTTTGCTGTCCTGAGGCAGGAACAGCTGAGGCTTGTGTGCACCAGGACCCTGCTGGGGCTCACCAGTGGTGCAGCTGCAGCTGGGCTCAGAGTTGTTGAAATGGAAGGAATTAATCTTCCCACTGAAGGCAGGTTGAAGGCATTGAAAGGAAAGACAAACAGAAGGGCAGGAGATAAGGGGCTGGAATAGCCGTGGTCATGAAAGCCAGGCCATTTCTGTGTGACAGATGGGCACAGATGCTAGTGACAAGCTGCAGGAAGCACTTTCCAGGTGCCTAAACCAAAGCCACATCTTGTCAGCCAATAGGACTGGGTGCCCAAATCCCATTCCTGAAAACGCCATCCCACAAAGGCAAGAGGGGCTCTTGCAGGGCTTGGCATGGCTGGAGGTGTCTTCCAGCCTTTCCTGAGCCGGAGCAGCTCGGCTAAGCTGGAGCACCACCCATGGGCTGCTGCTGTGTGTCAGCAGGGCTGGATGTGTCCCCATCACTTTTCCTGCAGCTTTCATATCTTAGGAAGCTGAGCAAATCAAGAAGAAAAGAGGCATTTATTTCCCTGCGTGAAGGAAGGGTGTGCATGAGTGAGCTTGCTCCTGTTTGCCGTGTGCTGTTTGTTGAGCAGTGAGTGTGACACTTGCTGACTCCAGCACCCTGGGATGCTCCGGGCTGCAGGGACATGGCAGCTCCCGACTGTGTGTTGCTGCAGTCCCAGTTAACAACCGTATTTTCACATGAATCAAGATCAAAGTGTGCTGATCATTTCCAGGCACTGCTTTTCTTCCCCGTTTTCCTCCCTTCCCAGGCCCCTGGAGGTGCCCACCTTGCCTCCTGATTTTTCCCATGCTGTTTCCCAGCTCCGTCAGGCTTTTTCTCAGCCAGGTGTGCCTTGCAGCAGGGGTATCTTCAAAGCAAAGGCACTATAGTGGAGGCTTTTAAGCTTTTCCTAATGCTTTCTCCCTCCCCCCACGTGATGCTGAGTTTCGGCTGGAGCCGGGCTGTAATGTGCACCATATGTAGGACAGGAAGCCCCTCGGATGGGAAGGAATGCAAGGTCCCCGGCACGACACTGCTCCAGAAGAGCAGGGGCCAGCTCCGAGGCTGGCCTATGGGTGGAAACGAGCCTCTCCTCCCCATGCAAAGCACCGGGCTGGGCATGCTGTCATGTGCAGAGCTGTCTTGGTGTGTGGGGTGATGGAGGCACGGGGTGTCCTGGCCAAGTAACTGGTGGGGGCTCAGAGCTGCTCTTCATTTCATTCCAGAAACGGATGACCCGAATGCCATCCTGTGCGCCTACCCGGTGAACAACTGCGTCATGAAGTTCACCTACTCAGAGCTCGCCAGTGGGAAGTCCAACCTCACTGTCCTCAAGGAGCCAGGTCTGCCCTCCTTTGCCCTCCTTCTGACAGTGCAGCCTGCCCCGCAGGAGGTGCTGGGCTGCTGCTGGCTGGCAGAAAGCTGCTTTCATGGGCTGCATGCATGAGCAAATAACTGGGGTGAAACCCAGAGCCAAATGCTCCCAACTTAGTAAAAAAGGCTTCTGACTGAGAGTGCAATGTGCAGGATGTTGAGATTAAAACTGGCCTGCTCACATAGCATGAAGTAGATCATGTACTGATTTGGGGACAGAGCCACTGTGAGCAAATATATTACAGGTGGGGACACCGGGTGCTGCTTTTAAGTCAGGATGTTAGGAAACCCCCACAAGAGCTGTGGATTTCTGCATTTCCAAGCAGTAGCTCTGGTCCCAGCAGCTCAGTGTGTGTGCCCCACCTCCCCTCCCCTGGGACAGCTGCAGTTCCCAGCATGGGCCCTGTATGTTGCTTCAATCACAGCAACCCAGCTTCTCAAAGGAAACCCCATGTGGCACTTCAGGAAGAGCTGGTGAGCACCCAGCAGGAGCTTCTTGTGCTCTGCTCTGCTCCTCCAAGACACAGGCCAGGGTGGGAAGTCTCGAGGGAAGCACATTTCATTTTATTTAGTCTGCAGCCTGCACTTAATTGAAAGACCAGCTGATTAGCTGACAGGCAATGTGCTTAGTTAAAGCAACCGGTAATTACCTGTCTCCAGATCAGAGTGGGTCAGGAGCCAAGCTGGGTTTTGCCAGAGGCGCCTTGGCCCTCTGTGTCCCACATGGGTTGCCCAGCTTGTCCCCTGATGCGCTGTGTGACATTCCAGCCCTGGTGACGTCCTTGTGAACTGTGCTGTTGCCCTGCCCCCAGCCAGGAATAAATGCTCTTGAATTTAAAAATAAAAAATCCCTTCTGTTACAGCGAGGACTGTTGCTTTTTTTAACTCAGTCCCTGCTGCTCACACAGTGCCCTGAGGCCACTTGCTCAGTGGCTGCGCGCCAGGTCATGATGTCCCGGTGTCCTGGTCTGGATACACCTGCTCCAGAGCTGATTTCCTTCTCCCCCTCCTTTCTAGCATGCAGCTCAGCCCCCAGTGCTGTGACCATTGTGCTGGCCGTCATCGGCAGCGTGGTGCTGATCGGCACCATCCTGCTGGGGCTCTGGAAGCTGCTCGTCACCATTCACGACAGGCGGGAGTTCGACCGCTTCCAGAGTGAACGCTCCAGGGCGAGATATGAAATGGTGAGCCCTGGGGTGCTGCTGGGGGAGGGGGGTGGGTCCCTCAGCATAGCTGGCAGCAAAGAGCTCTGCAGTGATGGAGAAAAGAGATGGATGTGTGTACTGTGCTGTCTGGAAATTCAGGTGGCCAGGTCTACAAGGAAGCATTGTGGGGAGGTTTCCTGCCCATGGGGCTGGTCAGCATTTGAAGGCATCACTTTGTGCTTGCAGATGGGACAGAAGGTGGGTCAAAGCCAAATGCAGTTATCTCTGAAGTAATTAGAGCAGGTGGTAGAGGATGGAAGAGAAATTGTGGCTGTTCCATCCCTGGAAGTGTTCAAGGCCAGGTTGGATTGAGCAACCCGGTCTGTTGGGACGTGACCTTCCAACCTAAACCATTCTGTAATCCTGTGAGATGATTACACACATCTTTGCCATGACACAGGTTCTGCTCCTTACCTTTTCCCTTTGTTTATTTCTCCAAAGGCATCCAACCCCCTCTACCGAAAGCCCATTTCTACGCATAACGTGGAGTTTACGTTCAACAAGCTCAACAAGTCCTACAACGGTACGGTTGACTGATCAGGTCTCAGCGCGTGGGACTGCTGTGAACAATTGCTTGACTGTATTTGCTGCTCCCGACTTGAAGATGGGATCGATCCTCTTCAGAGGAGGGAATACCTTACAACAGGACTGGTCGATGACGCAAGCCTGTTATTTGCACAGTGAGGAGAAGAGTAGCGTGCTGTCTGGGGACACGCCGAAGCCAAGGCAGGCTCACCGCCTGTGCTCATGGACTTCGAGCCACGTGAGGCTCCACAGCCCAGCTTTCCGGATATATTAAACCTGCCAACTAAGTGAACCAAGTGCCATATTGCAGCTTTAGACATATCCCATCCCACTAGAAAGGGTGACTAGGCCAAAATCAGGGGAACCCCACGCCATTGCAAGTTGTTAGGGGGGAATTAGCTTAAAAAAAGAGGAGGGTGTTGGAAGCATTTGTATAAGAAATTAGGATACAAGAATTTGCAGTCTTTAGGATTTTTTTTATATAAAAACGAAATAAAACTATTGTGCATACATGATGCTGCGAGCGGAGTTTGTTGTCTCCTTAATGAGCCCCGCAGGGACAGACTGAGACGGGGCGTGCTCCTGCAAGGAGAACGGGTGCTGCCGTATTTATTTATCGGCCTTATCAGTCCCAGCACGAGGACACAAACAGGAACCGGAGCCGTGGTGACGGCTGCAGAAGGTATGTTGGTTTAATGCCGCACTGTTGACCAAGGGTGGGGACAGCCAGACATCGCTTGGAGCTCACGCTCGGCACGGCTGCTCCACGTCAAGCAGCAGGAAGGCTGGGGAAAGCCCGAGGGAAATGGGAGTTTAGGCTGAGGAAATGTTCAGCACTGATTCCTTGCGCTCTGTAAGTAGGCATCCAGCCTGGGTGGCTGCAGGAGGGAGCTGTGAGCATGGCATGCCAGCCACACATCTGCCTCTGAGTGTTTCACATCCAAGGTTTGAACGCAGAATAGAGCTGGGGGGTCCAGCCTCAGCTTCTGGCCAACCAGTGAGCTGGTTAAGACCTAGCGCTGTTATTTCAGAACTTACATTTTGTTTTTTTCACCCTGAAACCGTTCCTCCTGCCCCATCTGTTTTCCTCTGAAGCTGGGGTTTGCATTACCCCAGATGACAGCTGCAGCTTTAAACCCACACAAGCTCTGCTCTGGGACTTCAGCAGAATGCAGGAGAGAGAAGCCAGAGCAATTGCTACTGCTTTTTATTTTTTTTGGCCTTTTTTTTTTTCCCTCTTCACCCTGAACAGATCATGCAATAGTCAGCTGAAGGAAGCTTGCCAGGGAAAAGCAAAAACAAATGGCGTTCATTGTTTTGACTTGCTTTGCTCATTGGAAAACAGCCATTGGCCCATCCTTCCGGATTTTTTTTTTTATTATTTGTTTTTGCCTCTATAAACAGGAGCCCTTATTTGCTCAGTATAAACAGCTCTCCTTCAAGAAGTTTATGGTCCCCCTCCTCCTACCAGCAGCACTGAAGAAGCACAACAAACCACACTAAAAATAGCTAGGGACAGGGATTAAGAACACAGTAAGTTACACGCTGTCAGCGTCAGAATTGATCAGGTGGCCTTCAAAACCAAAACAAAACAGTGCTCTGTCTTCACACTTCATTTTTTAATTCAGCATCCGGATGGTCACTGAATCCGACCTAGCAAGGGCAGTTTGAGGTAGCAGAAATGCAGAGGGCAGGGAACGAGGCTGGCACAAGAGCAGAGCCGCCCGGGGCACACCAAGGCTGTGCACCACTGGCCATGTCGTGCCCAGAGCCAGGACACAGCAGGTGCAGGGGCTTCTCCCTGCACTTTCACAAGAAGTAGGAAAGGTCTGAGCACAGCAAAGGGGCAGCAGCAGCTGCCGCGGTGGCAAGCTGGCTGCAGCAGCCAGCAATGGCACAGAAGTGCTCTTCAGGGGAAGCTAATGCTAACTGCACATTTCCTATGCGGTGTTTTAATGCGAGGCAATGAGGGCAGGTTAAGGTGATTCTCCTTGTTGCATACTGAATCCCTGGGAATAGTGCTGCCACCTGGGAAGGGCTATCCAGGAAAAAGTCTGGTTTTACCACCATCAGGCTGCCTAGCACTGCTTTGACAAATTCATTGCTAACACAAAGTTAAAAAAAAATACTGCATCCAAAAAACAAAAACAAAACATCCTAAGTAGGCCAGATTGCTTGTTACAGATCAAGTTTTAGCTCGGTTCACTTGCAAGGTTCACAGGCAAGGAAAGGGAGAGCAGGAAGGAAAGTGGTGGGAAAAGCAGGGCAGGAACTTTCTACACCAGCTTTGCCACCCAGAGCAGCAAACACTTTGAACACAGCTCCACTGCCTTTAGTTTGTGAGGGACCAAGCAGTTTAAAAACAAAAGAAAACCATTTGCTTTCTTCCTTTGCATTTGGAAAGGAAAGGCGCAGCCAGCGCCCCCCTTTCCAGCATTTCTTTTGCAGATTGCCTTTAAGCTGCGGCATTTCCTAGCACATTAGTTTGGTGCTGAGAGAACAGTCAATGATGGCAGCTCCAGCAAGGTGAAGTTTGACCCTGCCAGGGGGTTACTTGGGTAGGGAGGGTGGAAAGAAGGAAAGGAAGGGACCTGAAGATGTGATGATAAGCTTTGCTTCTTTCCTTGCTCATGGGGTTTGGGGGGGGAATCGGCTGTAAAACAAACTGCTCTGAAGAGTTGCCAGGGTATATAACATGGAGAGCAAGTGGAAGATGGGAACCTGTCCTGTGACACCCTTCTGAGAAAGGGCAGAATAATTCCAGCAAGAAGGAAACAGGGCCAGTTGCTGTCAGGGACAAGCAAGCAGCTGCCTGCTCCCTGGTTGGCAGCACTGGGGTGCTGAAGGCAGAGCAGCACAACAGGCAACCCACTGCATCCTGCAGGGACATCTGCTACCACATCTGGGTGGAGGAAGGATTAGGCCTGTAGGTCAGGCTTGCCTTTTACCAAAAAAAGGTATCAGAAGGTACCAGAGAAACTTTATACAAATGAATAATTAATTGTATGTTTGTAATTTTTATGGTCTCTCCCTCCAAGTTCAGCTTCTACTTAAGGTTGCATCTAGAAATAAAAAAAAAAAAAGGAAGCGATGCTAAGAGTGAGAAGCTTTACTTTCCTGTGTAAGCAGATCTGCCTGTACCCTTGGCAAGGTTAGTGCCAAGCTCTGTCACAGGAATGGTATATTTCAGTCAGCAGCAGTTTATTTGTGTCCCTAAACACACGCAGCCTGACCACAGCTAGCATTCCTGAATGAAAGCTAAAGCAGAAGGCATCAGCAGGTCACATGGTGATGGAAAATGTCAGCGCTTGTCTGGCCAACTTGGAACCCAGATGCCATTGCAACATCAGCTCCACATTTCCACAGCCACAGCTGGAGGCTGCTGCTGCACAGCCCTGGGATCAGGGGCTCCCCTGCTGTCTCATCAATGTGTTTTCCCATTTCTGGGAGAGTGCTGTTGTGTCACACCTTGGGAAAAGTCAAGGTTAAGCACAGCCTTCATTGCTTTGCTAGCGTGGAGATTCCCTGCAGCCTGTGATCGGCCTCCTTGCCCTGTACAATGATGCAGTAAGAAGGTGCTCAACAGCTAGAGGCTAAGCCCAAGCTTTAGAACATGAACGCCTCACACTTCTGCACGTATTCAACCTTGCATTTCTCCAGTTGCATGGAAAGCGAATGAGCTAGCATACTGAGGAGAGTGTCACTAAGATGTCTGGCAGGAAATACCAAGGCGAGGTAACTAACTACATGTGCAACCCAGCAGCATCTCCTGGTCTGGGTTCCGGTATCATTTCCTTATCTGAGCATACTTCACACTGGAATTAAGCTCACTGTTGTTCCTCCTTCTCTTCACTGCCCATCTGCAAAAAAAGCAAAGAAAAAACAAATACAAGGGAGGTTTTGATTTCATCCTGCCTCTTTCTCTGTTCCCATTATCAGTGGTGTCATCCTCTGGTCCCAGCACAACAGAAACTTCTCCATTAAGCTCTACAATGACACCTCTCAGCAGAGCAGAAATGATCAGCTGCAGAGAACACTGCAGAATTTCCCCAGCTAAACCGTCCTATTTGTTAAAGCATCTCTTGTATAGCTACTATTATTTCTACAGGGATAGATCAAAAGTGACTGCACTGCTCATCTTCTGCTCTTGCAATACCTATTTGACCTAAGCACAGCCTATGACCATACGATTACGCTTATCTGAGGCTATACTTTTCATCACTGCTCAGGAAACTGTGCTGTAAGCAAGAACTTCACAGCTACATCCTTGTTCGGGCTTCCTCCACACGTAACCCTGCATTTTCACAGCCTGACTGTGGACAGCATGAGATTATAAGCATGAGTTCAGAGCACGACATGGGTCATGCAGAAACAGAGAATCAAGAACGAGGACAAAGTCAACCCAGACAGGCAGGCAGGGTCACTGCTTTCAGCCTGCTTTCAGCCTGCAGGAACCTGTCAAAAGACAGAAAAACCCAAAGCCTGAGCAGGCACCAAACTGACTTTTAATCTGTTGCAGAGTTCGAACATGAAGCTCTACTTGTCACCCTGATATAGACCAACCAAGACCTAACAGAGTGATTACAAACAAACGAGATGTCCAGCCCTGTCTAGTCTGCAGTTCAATTAAAAGTCTTCCAAAACAGACCATTTCCCTGAGTCAGTGACCTCCAAAACTCAGAAATGGAAACAAACTTCCTCTGGGTATTTCACATTCCTTCAGTCCTAACTATTTCCTAAATGCAATGTTTGTGTCACTTGCTAAGAACCCACAGCAACAGGCTTTCCAAGTACATTTAAGGGGAAGTGATTCAGTTATTTTTTCTGAATTTGGGTCTCCAATAACTTTTTATGGAATAGTTTATGGAAACAATAACATGACCTGTCTACTATTGGCTACTAAAGCAATGTTGATACTGTTATGTACAAGTACTTTTAAGGATAAAAATTTAAACTGTTTTAATTTGATGCTGGGTTTATCAAGATTTTTGCAAGAATTTTAAGTCTGAGTAAAGCACTGTACTTAAGCAGCTATCCTGATTAAAGCACCCATGCTGCTTCTCCTTGCACAACACTCTTTGTTCTAGGCAAAGATGCCCAGGACAAAAAGATACAGTGAAAATTACAAATGTGTGTGCTACTGTTGTGGTTTAGCCCTGCTGGCAGCCAAACACCACACAGCCGTTCGCTCACCTCCCCCCCCCCCCCCCCCCCCCCCACTCCGGGATGGGGGAGAGAAACGGGAAAGTGAAGCCTGTGAGTTGAGATAAAGACAGTTTATTAAGACAGGAAAAATAATAACAATAATAATAATAATAATAATAATAGTATTAATAATAATAATGTGTACGAAATAAGTGATGCACAATGCAATCGCTCACCACCCGTTGACCGATGCCCAGCCTATCCCCAAGCAGCCGCGCCCCCCCCCCCCCCGGCTAGCCACCCCTATATGTTGTTCAGCATGACGTCAGATGGTATGGAATACCCCTTTGGCCAGTTTGGGTCAGCTGTCCTGGGTCTGTCCCCTCCCAGCTTCTGCTGCATCCCTAGCCTGCTCGCTAGCAGGACAGAGCGAAAAGCTGAAAAGTCCTTGGCTTGGTGAAAGCACTGCTCTACAACAATTAAAACATCAGCATGTTATCAGCGCTCTTCTCATCCTAATCTAAAACATAGCACCCTGCCAGGTACTAGGAGGAAAATTAACTCTGTCCTACCTGAAACCAGGACAGCTACGTAACAATTCCTTAATGATTCCAGATCAGGCTGATCTCTCATGCAGTCCCCAGTAACTTGGTCAGAAATACCAGCAAGTTAGCCGCCTTCCTGGTGCAAGCATTGACATCACTTGACCACAGCCTTACTCATTATGAAAATGGCAATATCTTTTCATTCTGCTACAAACGATCCTCCAGAATGAATTAAGGACAGCAAGTTCGTATAAATGCTTACTTGACAGATAATATGGATCATGTGACAACTGACAAAGTCAAATACAGCCTTATGCCTCTATATGAGGCTCTGATCGGAGCAGAGAATGAACTGCAAGACTTCCAGATTCATATATTATAATGCAAATTAGTTTTGTAAATTGTGACCTAGTTCCCATGTTGGAAACAGTTGGGACCAACAGCAGGAACTATGCTATGAATGTGAGCAGCACAGGCAAGCAAGGAAATTAACATTTGTTCTTAATTTGAAATGGATTTTTAATCACTTTCAGGTGCCTCAAAAAAAAAAAGGCACACATGCTTGTTTACTATAATCATCCTGACACAAGAATGCACATAGGAGGTAACATGGTTTTGTTTTGCTAATTGAAATGTTTGTGATGCTGGTGTCAAATGAAGCACTGGAATACAACTTTTTCCATGACTTACTCAGTGCACAATGCAGGACTGAGAAATAATTTTCCAATCTGTTGCTCAGAACTTGTTTCATAAAGAAAATGAGTTGCAAATACCTTCTAAAAGTAACAAGATACTAGATCACATCCATCTCTCCAAATCCAGTGGCTATTTTTTCCACTAGAGGCCTGATAAACTAGCTCTCAGATCTTCCTCATGGTTTTAGCTGCATAAATTTCAGACGCATACTTCACAGCTAGTGGAAAATACTGAACTCACCAAGTTCTGCTTGTGCTCTAACAGTGACCCTCCTAAAACACGCAGCGCTAAACCCAAATCTGAGGCAGCTGTCTAGCAAACTCTACTGCTTTAAGTTATGGCATCACAAGGGAGTAAGTTGTTGAAAACCAGGTAAGTTTTCATCTTAAGCATATCTCAAGTTGGTATCAACAGCGGAAACCGTCAGCTATAGGAAGACTAGGGCATCAACTATCCTGAAAAATAGAGTCTCGGCTCCACCTGGTGGACAGAGTAGTTTTCTGCAAAGCAGTTTAAGTGAGAAAGCCTTGCTTCTGCTACATGCCTCAAGGATATTCGGTAATTAATGAGACACAGCAAACAAATCCCCCAACCTACATTCACTTTAAAAGACTGAAACTTCTTAGAAGTTGATGCAAAGTATCCTGACTCACAGACTATTGCAGGGCAGCTCACAAGAGACAACACACTCATCAAGTTCCAGTGGTGAAGGATGGCCACGAGAACCTTCCGTCTTTCCTATGTGTGGAGAACTCCATCTAAACATGGCACACAAGAAGAATCTTGAACCAAACAGCAGCCCCAAGGAAAAACAAAACATACATAGAGAAAATTCTAATACTCTTTCCACAGCAACACATTTATAAGCCGTAAGAAACCTTCGTCAAGCGCAGGAGAAACATTTCCAAGGAACATGAAATGCAAAAGGATAAGGTCATAACCCTCAACCTACCCAGGCAGCCAGGAAGCTTTTCAGTCACACGTTTCTGAAGTCTGACTGCCTGCACAGCACTAGGTCACAAATACAAGAAGCATACATACCACAGACCCTCAAATCCAAGCCCATTTCCCTTCTTCCTAGACACTCTGCATACATTAATCCAACTGACAACAAGCACAAATTCTCCATTTGAACTTCAGCATAACTCTAATCTCCTGAAAGGCTAGGAAAGTGTCAAGTATTTGTCAAGTATTAAAGCCAAAAAAAAATCTCACTGGATATAATTGTTCCTAGCCTACAAGCAGATGTATTTAAAAAAAGGACCCAGCTTTCTTAGTGTACTTTGCATCAGCAAAGAAACAGCAATGGTCTAGAACCATACCACCATGCATCTGCATTCTTCACGTTTTTATGTTAGCAATGAAAATTCAAGCTTATTTCCACCTGGAAAATATTGAATCTATTCAAGGTGATTCCATCCTATCATACATGGTATTTCAACTTAACCCTTCTTCACAACGCCAAAGCGTGGAAAGTAATTCCTGGAAGTATTCCACAAATATTTTCATAAATCAAGCAACAGAGAGTACGTATTTGTTTCTCATTAGAGCAATCAGCAATTCCACCATAATTAAATGCACAACAGCTGGGAGCTATAAAGATTCTTGTCAGAGCAGACTGTAAGCACCATCAGCAGTAATTCCTACAAGTCACAAAAAACAGCAGAATGACGTATTTTTGTCATGCCCTGGCTCTGAAAATAAACAGTGTTTCGCACTGCCACAGAAAAAAAGACTTACAGATCCAATTACATGAAAATAGTAGCAAACTTATTTATTAGAGAACATATTATTCAATTTCACAGTGTAGGATCAAGACTTGATACTTGCTGCTTGGAAATTGTGGAGTTGAGCAATCCTGTGACAGTGAGACAGGTCAGTGCTGCAGGTGAAGTTAATAGTAAAATACTGACCCACAGCCAGAGGAATTCAAGGGTGAGGAGGTTAAGCAAGAGCAACAACAGCAAGGCAAATATCCTTGGAGTGTTCTCATTCAACATTTTTCAGCAGAGAAAGTTATTAAAACTAAAAACCGAACATCAAATTTTGGTTTCATATATTCAACAACTGAAAATACTGAAAAACAACCATGGCAGGTACAACTTTGTCTGTATGTATGCAATTAAAAAGTAATTTAGCCAGCAACAGATTTTCTTCCAGAAGGGCCCGGTATTCTACTGGCTGAAGTGTCAATGCATTTACGTAGAAGTCTCACAATGATTACAGCTCCATCAGCTCTGCTCATTGACTCGGGAAGCGACCTGCATCCCATCTCACGCATGAACACCAAGCCTGCTTATGTAGCTCTCCCAAGCTGCCTTCCTGTACTTCTCTGCTTCTTGAAGGCGGTCTGAAGCTGATAAGATGCCTCGTCCCACGATAATGATGTCTGAACCTCTTTCACTAATAACTTCCTTGGGGCTTAGGTACTTCTGTCCAAGATCATCACCTGAAACAGACACCATTTTTTCAGTTTGTGCAGAATTATACCTTCTAAAAACTTTCAAGGAGATGTTGGAACAGAAAACAGGTCCATTGTTTCAGTTCTCACCCTAATAAACCATCAGGTACCTCCAACTAATGAACACCTACCAATTACTGTGGCAGGTATGCTCTGCTCCTGTACTTGACATAAGTCTTGCTCAGGCTTATGAGCCACAGCAGGCCTCAACGTGATCGCTCCCCGAACCAGACAGCTCGTTAGCAACGGAGCCTCAGGCAGACCTCTATACCATGAGATCTCTCACGGAAAATAACGAAGGAATCTGAGCTTGACTACAAATCAATCACTTTACTAGACAAATACGGTACTTCATCTCTTTCCTCTGTATAATCAAAGGAGAAGTCATCTTGACACCATTCCTCTGTTATTTATAGAGTGTGGTAAAGCCTGATGCTACCTCTCTCCCCTTTATACCTGTTGTTTATGCCATATAGGCACCAGACAATCAGCCCTCCCCTCCAGTTGTATCCTGTGGTGTAACTAATTGACAAGGACATGATTAAATGCTAAGGGGAAGGGGACTGTCCAACCTTAATCATAAAAAATTGGCAAAAGCCTTGTATCCTGGAAAAATTACTGAACAAAAGACAACAGCCTCGCAATCCTATAAATAGTAATCCCAAACAAGAACTCTGAGCTCTCCAGCGACTGCAGCGGGCTGCAGCCTCCAACTGTGCCCAAGCTGAGACCCTTCTGAGCGTAGCCCTGAGAGGAAGTGCATCTCAGGGCTGACTCCTCGAGGAACAAGCGTGTCTGCAGATAAATGCCAGCGAGGTAGTAGGTTGAATAACTCGCTCTAAGGGGAAGTTTTGGAAGCATGCAACTGGATTTAGAAAGCCCCCAGGACAGTAAGTCTCAGGTGAACCTTGCCATTCTTGAATCCTTAACTAAGTTGCTGTTTTTATTATAACAAGTTCTTTAGATCATTGTATTAGTTGACTACTACTTAAGATACTGATTAACTGCTGTTAAAAAAATTAACCTTGCTGTTAAAATCATTATATTCTATATTATAAAAAAATATAAACCTCGTTATTTGCTATGAAGGTATGTAATAAATCCTTAACTGCTTCTATATGAGAGTTTTGTAAAATCTAATTCCACAACAATGACACAGATCAAATTTGACATAGAGAGCCCTCATTTTTCATGACTTACCAATTCCAATAGATAGAACTGATGCTCAAAGAAGCACTGATCTTGCACTTACTGCATTTACAAACAGACTATAAATATTTCAGGAGACGTTACCTCCAGCTTGCAGCTGTACCCCTGGAGTTAAGTGAAGAAATTCTGGTTTCTTACTAACTCTAGATCCAGATATGAATCCAAAAACAAAATCAGAGTTTTCTTCAGCCATCTGTACCTGAAAAAGACCAATAAACAGTTTCAAGTGATATACCTAAAATCAAGCTTGCCCACTAATCTGCTTCTGATGCACACATTGACACATTGAAGGTGTGCAGAGCAAGGGCATGAAACACTGGAGTGTTTCTAGCAAGTTCTTGCTTTACCAATGTAAAGTCACCCAGAACTGACTCATCCCTCATTGATCTTGCTTTTCTTGCAGACAGGAATGCAAAAGTTACATTTATACGCTCAATGAACTTACACTGATTAGAATTTTATTGCTAATCAAAAAAAAAAAAGGTGGTGAATGGCAAACCTGTCACGTTCACTAGGGCTCATGGTGTGAAAGACAACCACCTTACACCAGCAGCCTACAGACGTAACCTTTAAGTGCTACGCTATCAGATTCCTGAGTCTCCACAGAAAGAGAGCCTATAATAAATAGAACTGGAGAGACTTATGGAAGCGTAGATGTTAGCAGCACACAAAACCTCCCTTGTCAGAAAACTTTACAAGCCGTTAACCTGAAACAGAAGTGCCTACTCACTGCAGCTTCTGTGTATTTGCCTGTTGCAAGCGACCCTTGGGAACTCATCTCAGCAATGAGAAGGCAGCCCCGCTGCAGAGGAAGGCCTACTTCCTTCAGACCCTTCACAACTCCAGAACCTGGAACCACGTGAGCATTAACTATGTCTGACCAGGATGCTATTTTGAACATACCACCTGAGAAGAGAGAGAGAGAAAGACACAGGCAAAGTGAAGTTAGTCATTAGAAACGTATTAAACATGAATTAAACAAAACAAGCAGTACACTAAATCATTCACGTTAAAAGACTTTTTACTGCTGAAGCTTAACAGTTACAAGTGCAGTTTTATCAGACACTCCTGACAGCTGCACAACCACAAAGCATCATCTCCCAGTTTTATATTACAGAAGCACTTAGTAACTTGCCTTTACTATTCATTAAGTCATCTACAGTGAGCTAAAATTCTACTGTCACAGGTGCAACAGTATTCAGATCATCTACAGCTGCAGTAACAAATGAAAGCCATAACAAGCACACAAGCATAGCAGGCTGCTTTAAGTGCCACACTGCGTTTCTCGTGGCAAACAGCTATTCAAAAGTACTTACTGAGCACAAGCATAGATTCATTAAAAGATTTAGGTTTTGGAAGGGACCTCTGGAGGTCGTGCCCTCTCAGCAGGGCTAACTTCAAAGCTAGATGAGGTTGCTCACGAGTTTTCTCCAAGGTCGGAGATCCCACAGTCTCTCCTGACAGCCTGTTCCAGTGCTGCAGTTACACAGACCGGCAGCAAAGTTATTGTAAACCAAGGCCGATGATAATCACCTTCATACTGATGTTTCACTGTGTTTCCAATGTCTGCAAATTTCCTATCTTCAAAAATCAAGAACTCGTGCCGATCTGCGAGTGCTCTCAACTCCTTTACTACTTCCTGGGTGAAATCATTCAGGATATCTACGTGAGTCTTTAGGATACAAATGCTGGGGCCCAGGCTGGCAGCTAACTGCAGCAGCTCTTTGGATCCTGTGACATCAGCAGAAAGGCACAAGTTGGTTTGTTTCTTTTCCATGAGCATGAGAAGCCTGGCTGCAACAGGATGCACCCCGGGCAGCTCAGCACGAGCCCTGAAGCTCAGCTCTTTACAAATTCTTTTCACGGGAGCGGGACCATTCTGAGCCACTGGCTCAAACATGTTTCCCCGAATGAAGTTCTTCACCTTCTCAACCATCTCAACGTCCACTTCTCCCTGCTGCTGGAGAATATCTAACAACCCAGACAACGTGCAGACAGAGTGCAGACGAATTCCACGTTCTTCTAACCTGGCCTTCCCACCCTGCTCCCTGTCCAACAGCACTACAGCATCTGTGACTTTCAATCCTTCTTTCTGAAGAACTTCTGCAGTTTCCAGTACACTAGATCCACTTGTTACCACATCTTCAATGATTAAACATGTTTCTCCTGGATTAATGGTGCCTTCTACCAGCCGCTTAGTACCTTTAAAATAAGAGACACACACTTAACTAAATGAACAAGGTTTAAAAGACCACAGCACACATCAGAAGTATCACGATTTTAACCTGATATGTTAAAGATCATATCTGTTTTGCATACAAGCATATGTTGCAGTAAAAAATCGAATCAGACTCCAAGAAAGTAGCAATTTCATGCTCACTGTCAGTATGTAGAGAGAATTTCTTTAGTTAATACCTGATACCAGGTATCACAGTTCTCATCACAGCTCAGTAACTGACTTGTAACTCAGTTCATAAAGACCGTTACTTCTCCAAGGGGATAAACACATTTTGTACGTTTCATTAACAAATCTGACATATTCTTAGCTGCACGTATTGAAATAATCTTTGTGTAAGCTGACTACAGAAATTCACGTTTAGTATTACTATGAATTAAACCTTCAAAACACCAACAATATTTTCTCCAGTAACTTAAAAGTCTTTAAACTAAAAGTTACTTTAAATGTCTTTGAAGTAGCAAAGCCACTGATACTCTTCAACATATTTTCTATTTTTCACAGGCATTATTCTATGCTTCACATGTCTGTTGTTAGAACAATTAGGAAGAGTAAACCCCCCAAATGCCTTTGCCATAACGAACAATAGGCACAAGTCCATGAAAGGCATCCCGGGGAGCAACAACAAAGGCTGCCTAGCTTTCCCAGGAAGCAGCAAGCAGCGGGTGAACATTACACAGACTGCGGTGCTTCAACCATGACGGTCTCACAAGTGTAAGTACAGCTCTGCAATCCGTGTGACACCGGAACCCTTGTACCAGGCAGTTAATTGCTGTCACAATCAACTTGTCCTTCACAAGAAGGAATAGCAACAGTTCTCGTGCCTAGCACATTGGCTAATGTTTAGCTTTGAAAAACATCCTCTCTAACTGAACGCTGTTGGAAGAGGATAGCGTTTATCACACACAGAAATCTATTTGACAGAGTATGTTAATGCTTCAGTTTCCCTCTCCTACACATACCCCTCATCCCCTTTCCACCTAACTAAAATAAAATTGATCCCTGTGTAGAGAACTGACTGCTTCTCACCTGGTACACCTTGCCCACTGATTACAGGGCTACGGGATTTGAAAGAAAAAGGGCTTTGAGAGACAAAACAAGAACAGACTACAAAGATTCCTCTTGGAGTCGATATGCAGAAAGTTCTGTTTGGGGGTGAGACATGGCACTGGTCTCAGCACATCAGAAACTGCAGCAACTGTTTCTGTAAGAGGGCGGTAGCCCACAATAACGGTGCCAAAAGAAAAAAAAAGACACCGTGGAAGCAAAGAAGCAGCTTGTGAGCTTCCAAACCTACTACAGCAGGATTTGAGCTGCAGGCTAATGAGAGACCAGCTGGGAGAGCCTGATGCTATGGGAGGTACGTTTCAGGGAAAAAGGTGTAGCTATTTGCATTGAAGTGGTAGTCTTAAACTGAAACAGGGATGCACGTTAGAGAAGAACCTTAAAAATATAGTTATTTCACAAACCAGCCAACAAGTAAAGACAAATTCATCATGTGAAGGTTTTACCATAGTCTTTCGCTTCCTTCCTCCGTATAAGCATTGGAACCTGCTTTTCTGAGCAAATAATTGTGGCCAGTGGCAATGCCGTGTAGGGAACGCCACACACACAGTCATACTCGAGACCAGCATCTTTTGCTGTTTGAAACAGAAGATCTGCAACCTGAAAAATACATGTATGTGAGGCATCAGACTGGAGCGACCACTCCTCAACAAGTACACCACCAACGGAAGGGAAGGCACAAAAAGCTCTCTCCTTTGTATTATTTGATAGCTGCAAGCTGCCTAACACCTGTAAGCAGTCTTCAGCGGTTTCCCCGCAGCAAAGCATCACTGCTGTGAATGATGCTTCTGCGAACGATGCTCGGGGCTCTCTGCGCCCTTTTTTTTTCTGGCTACTTACCACAAATTTCCCCACCTTCAAGCAAGCAGAACGACAAAGCAATGCCCCAAACGCCCCAGGTGCCACCACAGGGCAGGACCCCCAGGCCCCCGATAAGGCAGCATCCCCCCTCCTCCTTTTCCTCACAAAACGTTAGAGATTGGAAGGGACCTTGAAGGATCATCGAGTCCAATCTCCTCCCTTCTCCTCCTCCTCCTTCTTCCTTTTAGTCCTCCTCCTCCTCCTCCTCCTCCTCCTCCTTCACTCCCTCCTCATCCTCCCAGCGCACCAGGGGCTCCCCCCCAAGGGGCCAGCACCTGTCTGAGGAGGCCTGGGTGCGAGACGAGGCCTCGCAGGTCCACGTAGACGGGCGAGGCGATGCCGCTCTTCAGCACGAAGCTGCCGAAGCGCAGAGCGCCCGCCGCCAACAGCGCCGCCGCCACGCCGCCCGCCGCCATCTACCCGCCCTCCCGAGATGGCGGACGCGGCGTCAGGCGGGGCGGCTGCGCATGCGCAACGCTGTGTTCTTCCCCCCCCCCCCCCCGGGTCCCTCGGGTTGGGCCCGAACGGTCCGGGTGCGATTGGTTCCTCCCGTTTAAAAAAATAATAAAAGAAAAAAAAAAAAAGAAAAGGCCGCGTTGGGAAATGAGACGGAGCCGCTTGTTCTCCCAACAACCGAGTTTTAATCCAAAATAGAGAACAGCCCAGAAAACACGTCGCTAGCACAGTCCGTCTATAGGAAGGGTGCACAGTCCAAGCACACAGGGGCATTGCAGCCATGGCGGAGGTGCCGGCCCACAGCAAGAGGCCGACTTTTCAAATGGCGAGCGGGCAGTCGTGTGCCCCAGAGCTTCGGGCAAGCCAGCGGCGCGCTGAAATTGTTAAGGCTGTGGACATACTTCGCACCTTGAAAGCGCTGTGTCGCTGGCCGTGCCGCTCCCCCCTAGCTCCAGTTGGTGGTCGCAGCGGTGGACAGGCATTGAGTTTTGCCCTTAGCGAACAAGGCTGACACTTTTTTTTTTTTTTTAAATTATTTTTTGCCCTTTGTCGCATTTGCCTTCCAAAAGTCACCAGCAAACAGGTCTCGGTGACAGAGATTGGTAGGAAGAGAAGAGCACCAGGAGGTGAACGTGGTGGTGCCGTATGGCTTGCGCAGAGGCCAGCTCGTCTGTCCCGGCTGCCATGGTCATGGCCAACACGTGGCGGTGACACTCGGTGTGACACGTCCCAGCACTTGATGGCACCGCACAACCAGCCTGGCGGCACGGGGCCAGGCCTCGTGTCCCTGGAAAGCACCATTTTCTGATGGAGTGAGGACAAACAAGCAGGGAAATAGATCCAGGCCCTGTGTTGGGGGGGGATCTGCTGCTGCATGGAAAGGAACAGGAACAAAACCAGCTTGTTAGTCCCTGTGCACGTTAATTATCTGTCAGACTTGTATATACAGGCTAGCCTTGACATTTCTCTCTGGAGTTTACATTATCCCAGGTCACCTGACGTAGCCCTCTCATTGCAAGGGTATTAAAATACGGTTGTATATAGCCAAGTCATACTGTGCTGTTCTGCGTTCAGCCTTCGTCTGTGGCATTTGTAACAAGGGCCTGATGGCATCTTCAGAAATGCTGGGCACCAAAACCTGGGAAGGTCAGCTGAGGGCACAGGCTTTCTCTCAGCATTATCGTAGGTTAAAAGTAAAAATGATTTTAAAGGTAAATGTTAATGAAAAAAGAATAAAGCCATTTAAAATAAAAAGACAATGGGACTAAGCAAGACTTGTTGGTACAATTAGGACAAGAGAAGTGTTGCAAATGCAGACTCTGGACTGCTTTAGGGTTTTCAAGCCTAAGACCCCGGGCGCTGTGTGTGTGTCAACCTGGCCCGCCCTGCCCGCAGGACTTGCTGCTCGGTAGCTCACCCAAGACACGAATTTGGATTCCAGTGGCAGTGCAGGAGCCTGCAGGCAGTGGCTGCCTGCCTGGAGGGCTGCTCCGCACCAAGCTTGTGCAGCCAAAGCGCTGGAATTGCTGTTGGTTGTACTGGCCGGGGTGGCTACCAGCACTGCACATGATGCTGCCCTCTGGGAAGGCCCTGAGCTTCCCAAGGGGCCAGCAGCTCCCTGCGGAGGGTGGCAAAGGCTGAAAAAGGCCTTGGGAGAGCAATATTTGAATGCTTCCTCTGTATTTATTAGATGGCAGCGTTTCATGTCAACCTGACATGAACGACAATTCAGGCAAAAAAATATAATGTTTGAGGTAAAATGCAAGGTTTATAATCAGACACATCTGGAAGTACCAATGGGTTTGAGTTTTCCTGAATGTGCTGTAAGAAAAGCAGTGCCCAGGAAGAGGAGCTGTCTAACATGAACATGGGAAAAACAGGACCATAAAGGAAAGCAACCCCATAATACTCAAAATCTTCAGAGCTCAGCAGCTCCAGCTCTCCCTTCAAGAGGAATCACTTTTTTGAATATGAGCACCATGTATCCTCTTTCAGCCTTTTTTTTTTTTCTGCTATTTGATAGCAATTGGAGACTTAAGTGTTCCTTTAATCAATCCAGCTTTTTCCCCCTATATGTCCAAAGTGCCTGTTTTCACAGTTTGAGATGTGAATGCAGGATGCAGCAAAATAAAATGATAAATAACTCCAGATTTCCTGTGATACATGAGAATTTGTTTGTATTAATGCCAAGCAGAAAGACTGCGACTTAAACTGTACCCACGGGCCTAATAAAAGCTGTGGGTTTTATAAACCACACTTCCATAAACATTTTCTTAAGGGCAGCACGATCACAGCACAAAGAGCCAGCTTCGACAAATAGGAAGAAGCACAAACAGTCCTGCAGTGAGAAGTACCTGCGGCTGGTGCTAATTAAAGACACCCCTTGATGACTGCTGCCTGAAGTTTTGGTTGCTAAGAAATCACATACTTCACACTCTAGCTCAGGAAGAGAGTCTGTTCTTTGTCTATGAGGTGCTGCTGAGTTGCTCAGAAAATTATCTGCTGCACCACAGAGGGAAACTGAAGCTTTAGCCCTCTGTGAACACTCAAGCCTTTCCACAACTTCCCCCAATATTAGACCTCTCCATCACTCACACAGCCCCATATGCTGCCTCTGACTCTGCTCAGGCACCTGGGCTTGCCCCTCTGACTGCAGCTCCTAGATCTCAAGGTCTGCTCTCGTGTTGTGTGCATGCAGCACTGAACATCGTGATTTGCTGTGCCTGGTAGAGCAAGCACAAAGAGAAAGGCTGGGTCTCCTACCTGCCATGAAACTGAGCTTGGAGGTGGATCAGAAGAAGGGCTAGCAGAGCCCTGAGAGTGCGCAGCACTTGCAGAGAATCTCCATCACCTGCTGGCAGAGCCAGCTTTTGCTCCTGCAGAGACATTGCAGGCTCACAGTGCAGTTACTTGGATGGCGAGTTGAATTTGGCTCTTGCCCTTATGAGATATCTCAAGGGAGCCTCTGCTGAGTACACATGGCCAGAGCAAGCCCTTTTCATTAGGAAAACCTTTGGTAACAACTGACATTTCCTATTGCAGGCACAGCAGTGGCACTCAGCACCAAGGCAATGTACTCACGTGCCAGGGTTAAAAAAATTCTCTGATCATCAGCCTGGAAGGCTGTAGGGTTTTATGGTGCTGCAGCAGGATGGGGAAGCACCAGCCAGGGAGGTGTTTCCCCTTCCAGTCCTGCTGTTAGAGAGAGGAAGACTTGGCCAGCCTACGAACTGCTGATCTGTCACTGCAGACTCTGTGTTGCTTGTACTAAGGCTGGCTCCGTCACTGTAACATCAATGTGATGATGTTGCAACTTGGCTTGCAAGAGAGAAATGTTTTAATTGCAGATATTTTTTATTTTATTACAAACTAGGCTTTGGACATAAAAATATCCTTACGAATGCTTTGGTGATGAGGTGCTAACGGCAGCTGAGAGATATTTACAAGTTTGGAAATGAAACAAATGACATACTTTAAACACTGAAAACTATTTTTGAGCTGTAAGCACAAGGATGGACTCACCACTTACCAACTGCACTTTGAAAGGCTTTAGATGGACTTTGGGCCAAGCAATTCTGAAGCTAGAAATGAAACAGGATCCTTTATATATATATATATATATATATGATACAATATATGTATACTGAAAACCTGTGATAGAAAAAATTGTCTTCGTCAATCATTGTTTACAGATACTGCAAAAATTGGACACATCCTTTTTTCAATGCACAGGTTTCGCAAAAGATTTCTATACAGTGTATATAAAATGCTTTAAAAAAAACACATCATAGTCCCATTGTGCTTCATCAGAAACAGCTGTATGCTCCAATGAATTCATTGCCTTAATCATAGCTCCAAAAGGTACTGCATGTTGACTTGACAAAGCAGAAAGCCCAAGGGTTAACACAGAATTTTATTCTGAGCACTACCATGTAACGAGAGTGTACCTAAGCCACGCCACCACAGAAGCTGATCCAACAAGACCTGATCTTGCATGTCCCATGCAGGCAAAGTCCCCACTGAAATCATGGGAGACCTGGGTGTACAGGGTGTGCAAAATCCATCTGTTAACCTGGAGCAGGCTTGCAGTGACCTCAGCAAGAGCTGAATTCAGTGCAGACCTGCAGCACACGCTAAGGTCGGCCTAGACTTACTCCTCCACATGCTATCCTACTCCTAATCTCTCAGACGCTTTGAAATCAGTTCAGCAAGATCAAGAGGATTTCTCGTAAGGCTGCCTCCCAAAGATTAAGGCAACTGCAGTTTTGGCTCTTGTTTCCAGTTGGCGTTTGCTGCCCGCAGCCCTGTGGAGATGCTTCCAGGAGGAGCCTGCCGAGGGAGCGGAGCAGGTACCTGTCGCCGTTACCCTGTTTGCTTTGGTTCTCAGTAACTGGGCAAGGACTGTGGCCTCCAGACAGATCTGTACCCCTCAAATGCCAATGCCAAATACAGAAGTATGTACAGAAGATCTTTGTGCCTGCTCGCTCCCTGTGCCGTGCCTCAGCACCAGCAGTGTCTTGTCCCAGGGAGCCAGGCATTACGTTCCTGGGTTCAGCCTGCTCATCAGGAAACTCTTGACGCTGGGGACGGGGTGCACGTCGTACTGGTGTCTGCGGCGCTCAATGAAGGAAGCCAAGCGGGAGGTATCCAGAGGGATTTTGGAATAGCTGCCATTGTGTGGTTGCAGCCATGGATGCTGTAAACACGTGGCTGCCGTTGGCCTTCTCCTGAAGTCTTCTTGGAGGATAACGTTGATGAAATCCCTGGCGGCATGGCTCACGTCAGAGAAGTACTCAGGTGGGAAGCTGAAATCTACTCTGCACACATTGATACAAGTCTCCTCTTTGCTTTCATCCAGGAAGGGAGAGACACCGCTCAACATGACGTAGGTGAGGACCCCAATGCTCCAGATGTCCGTGCTCAGGGAGACAGGAAGGCCTTGGATAACTTCAGGAGCTGCGAACTCTGGGTTTCCAAGGAGGTGGTGGACGTGATAATGACCTGTGATTTGAACTGCATCTTCCAAATCGATGATCTTGACACGAGGTACCGGGATTCTTAAATCAATGAGCAGATTTTCTGGCTGCGGAAAAGAGAATAACAAAAACTTAATTATGCTCTAGTTCTGCAAACAAAAGGTGTAGCCTTTATTCTAGATACACCCCTATCCAAATATTTAGCTGTGTGTTTTAGGTTGAAGAACTGATCAAAAATCACATTTTATCAGGTATGTGTGACATACAGAGCAGGAGAGTTACTGACAAGGAACCTGGTCAGCTCCTGTATACCCTGCTGTCAATTTGGATCAACACTGAAGCTGCAAAGACAGCATCCTCGGTTTACACCAGTGCAACACAGTGTGATTTTATACGTAGTCCCAAATACTTGCAATTTATTTTTCTCAGAATAATCTCTACAGATTAAGAGCACTGACAGATGTAATTTTGAGACAAGCTACAACACTCTGATTGATTTATTCAGATTCCACTTGTTTACATGACACCTGGTTGACATAAATGTATGAGAGAAATGTTCTCTGTAAAGCAAATATTAAACTTTTTGTCCACTACCTCTCTAGAGTCACTTTTCCATGCATTTTTCCTATAGCTCCTCATGCTCATGCACATATATATACAACTCAAAGTCTACTACACTACTCTTCAAACCTCTCCACTTGCTCTTCTGTTGTGGAAAGACAAAATTAGCACAATCTTGAGAGGATCTTGGGACAAGACAGTCCATGGCTAGGTCTATTGTCCCTAGCAATGCATCTCCCTCTTCCCACTCAGCAACAGAAGGTACTTTATTTAGCATGCCTCATTCAGGAGAACTGTAAATAGGTCACAGAAAATTGGCTTCCCACCTTGTTTTTGGGAGGTATCTTATGATCAAATAAAGAATTCAGTGCAGTTTCTTACCTACAAGTGATGTCTATTTTTTGACAAGTCCTATAAATACAGCAGAAAATACAAGCAGTCTTACTGAAAGAAACCTGGATAATATAGCCTTTTGGGACTAATGCTCACATAAGACATTTCACAAAAGGGATCTTTTCTTTTTTTTTTTTGTAGTAGCAGTGGTAGGCAGCAGAAGAATGAAAACACCACTTCATCTGACGTGCCTGGGGGCTGCAGGGCTGAGATGAGACCTCCATGGAGCTGGATTGTCCATGATACAAGACAGTTAAATCCATCTCTCATTCTCCATTTTTAAATTCCATTTAAGTCTTCAAATAAATTATAGATTATCTGATACCCCTGGCAACTTGAATCAAAGCTGCAGAACACAAAGCCCAGAGCACTTGATCATAACTTCAATCACCAGTTTTCTGCCGTCCCAGATCACTGGGATGTTGGTGAGGATGGCAGCACAATGCTGAATCCAGGACAGCACAGTGCCTCCTGCCACGTGTGCTAACACGGGGAGGAATGAGCTGTGCTAGTCTCACAGAGCATGACATTAGAGGCTGCAGCTTGTTCGTCCTCACTCAGGAGCTACTGACATCGCAGTCCTGCCCTTCTCCTTCATCAAATCCCTCTTCCAGAAAGCCCTTGAGAACAAACCAATGAATCAAGGACAAAGTGCATCTCTGAGCTGAAGGAAGATATAGACCTCATGCTGCAGGTCCTTTCTCTGGCCAATAGGTCTGAAAAGTAGCACTTGTCCATTCAGTGATCATCCCTCAGAGCACAGACTGCACCTCCGCGCTGTCAGTGAAGCTGGGAACTGTCTGTACAGGGGCACTGAGTAACAGCATCATTTTCTTCTCTTACCTTTATGTCCAAATGAGCCACTCGGCAATTGTGAAGATACTGCAAGGCTTCCATTGTGTCTCTTATGTAGAAAGCTACCTTTTCCTCCATGAGTTCATCGTGGTTCATTAGGTAATCTAAGAGACGACCGTCATCCATCCTGCAAACAAATCAAACCCCACACGTGAAAGATCACATGGCATCTCCAGGAACAGCTAATATTTGAAAACAAAACTGCAATGGAAACTTTGTGACCTAAAAATAGAGGAAACCAAAAAGAGAGATCTGATATTTAACGATATCTCGAGATACTGCAGGCTGTGGAAGTGGTAGAATGATTAATCCTCTATTGCTAAACCCAGTTCTAAAAAAATTAGCAACAGTCTCAAAGTAAAGTAGTTTGCTTAAGGATGTATTCAATAGACAGAGGAGATTCCTTTGAAAACAGATCCACTTAATTATTTGGCTTCGTCTATTTATTTACGGAGAGGATTGCATAATTCAGAAAGAATCACTGGCATTTTCAGCTGGTAATATGTTCTGTGGGAAAACTAACCCCATAAAAGTTTTCCACCTAGTTTTATTTATGTGTATAAATAAATAAGCAAAGAGCCCAAATATACTTTGTTGGATACTCTGTAACAAAGAAGCATTTTGGATTTTGGTTGCTATTTCTCCTTAGGGGGACAAGAATAGTCCCTGTGCAGCTTTTTTCACCAAAAACTATTAGAGCAATGTAGGCTGCAATCCAGCTGAAGCACGTTTACTCACATATAAACAGTGGACAAAACTGCCCAAGTAAATTTCATCCTATTCAGTGTGACAGACTAACTGCTGATACAATTACCCAGGCCTCGCCAGAGTAGAAAGCAGTTTTATTTGTACCCCTGAATCTTATTTACTGTAAAGAAAAGGCAGCAGAAAGTCAGCAGAAAATGGCTATTTCATTTGATGTCACAATCAATAAAAAACAGATGACAAAGTCTTTGCCCTGCTGAAGCGAGGGTGAATTTTATCCTTGGCTTTAAATAGTGCTGTGATTCCTACCCAGACACTTGAATTGAAGCTCCATGTACTTACAGCTCCAAAACTAGGATGTAAGAAGTAGGAGACTCGTAGGTATCATGGATAGTGATGTACTGAGGATGCTGTAAATGCTGTAACAGAGCTGCTTCATGTGCCGCTTGCTCTTTCTTTTTCATTTTTTTACTAACGAATTTTACAGCAACGTCTTTCCTGGTAGCTTTGTGAACACATTTCTTTACTATGGAGAATCGTCCCCTGGAAAAAAAAAAATCAGAATAATGAATGGGACCAATAAATAAATCATGCTTGTTTTCCAGTGCAATAGCAGGCTGATTTTCAAAGTGTTATTTGATTTAGTACATTAACATTTCACAGAGAATCACACTTAACTAGTCGTTCATAACCTTTTTCCAACAAGAACCCCCCGTCTCTTGCCCTGGCTGTTTGGATTCTTTGGGGATTAGCAAGCACCGACAGCAAACAGCCACTTTGTTTCGTGTAGCCCTACTGATGTCCTCTAACAATCTCCCCTGGGTTCAATTTGCTGCCGCTTTTACAGGTTCTGCCTTCTTGTTCCTAAACATGGTTCTCCCCTCTCTAGTTGCTTAAATAATGAACCCGAACTTACTCGGACAACAAAAAGAAAACCCTTGTTAAGTAATCGCTAAGCAATCATTTTGTCTTGCAGTTTCAGGCATACAGTGAGAAATTAGGAGCAAACAGCTGGCATGAAGGCATTTAGGTAAGTCACACAGACTGGTGCCTAGCACCATTCCTGGAAGCAAGAGTACTTGATGAAGCCATGTGCTGCACTTGGCCTGTTGGTAATACATACACTCTTCTTTCCACAGAACCAGGCAGGCTCCTACCCTTTCAGCCCCAGAAGCACGTCGCTGACCTCTGGGATAAGACATGACCGCATGAACATCAACCTGCGTTGTTTTGCGCCCTTATCAGCTGTCTGCACGAGGTCCTGCTCACTGACCACGCCGCTCAGCAGAGCCCTTCAGCACCTGATTTAAGTCAGTCACATGCCTAAGTGCTTTGCAAACAGTCTCTGAGGTTAAGCACAGCCAGAACCAGCAAGTCATCCTGACTTCAAAAGCCCACTTCAAACCCGAGATGTCAGAGGAGATAGCAGCAAGCACTGGCAGTGGCTGCCAGAGATTTGGCTGCCTAATTGTTGAGAGGTTTGCATTCGGTCACCCATGTCCCAGTTGCAATCCTCAAATCACAACTGGTCTTGAAAGACAAGATTTAGCCAGCATTTTGGCCAGTCTGTATTGTAATGAGTACTTAATGTGCAATGCTCTCTGAAAGGAGAAGTTTTCAAGCTAACTACAAAAAGCAGCCTAAGCTCTCTTCCAAGGCCCCATCTTCAAGCCATTGTTTCAGTGTTTCATTGCAGCAATAAGCAGGGTTAATATTACCTCCCAATCTCATGCAGTTCTGCATATGCAAGGTCAAAGTTTTCCTTCCACGAAATAGTGGCACCATCAGCAGCAGAATCTTTAGGAGAAGAAAGCACATGCAAGAGAGTGTAAATACAAGACAATTTAGTGTGGATTATAAACCACATATTTCTAAATTAGGTGAGAATATATTACTTAAGAACAGCAAACATTACTACTGAGTCCAATTTCACACTGCTCTATCACATCCAGTGCATTAGACCACCAAAAGCCAGAGCTTCCCAGAGCAAGGTGTGGATAAGATGGATTCAAATCTGTCCTTGCTATTTTGGGCTGGAAAGGGACCACACGGACAGTCTCAGGGCTTATCTGTGTGCAAATGGAAGGGAGATCTATGCCACGTGAGATCTCATTTCATCTAGCACAGGCTATTGAAGCCAGTCACACACCTGGTTATGTGCTGGAGCTACTGAAACCTGGGGAAATGCATGCACGCTGAGCAGCAGCTGTGAGCCAGGCGGTGCAGGAACAGGCATGGAACAGGCATGGAGAGCCTTTCCAGTGGCAGGAGCTGACTCTGAGCATCTCCCAGGCTTTCTCTCCTATTCATACCAGCTCCAGGATCAACGTTCTTAGCAGGACCTCACAAGTCCAGTTCACCGTGGATGCCCTGCAAGCATCACCCCCTCCTCCCCATACCCACTCACCATACTCTGGGAGCCTCACAAATTCGGATGGGTCACTGGGCAAGCTGATCCCCCAGGGGTTGCTGGCACTCACTCGAAACTGGTACTGGCAGCCTGGGGACAGGTCTTCAATGACAAGGTAGGTGTCCAGAGTTGAGGCCACCGACTGCTGCCAGACCTGCGAGCCTGTGTTGTAGGGAGGGAGAGAAGGAGAGGTGATGGAGACAACCCCGATGAGTGAACTCAGAGCAGGGAGAGCAGGGGACTTGTTCTTGCTGCTTAGAGGTTATATGGCCAAATGCTAGAGGACATTTCATAAACTGCTGTCAACATGAGAACAAAGCACACAGAGGCTCTCCAATGTGGTGCCCTGGGAGGTTAAAATCCTTGGAGCTTTTAACAGGCAAAGTTAAGGCTGATTTATTTCTGTTAAACCAGAAAGGGACATGAGAAGCTGTTTGGTGTTGCAGACGTCTCCCTGTCTGTTGAAATGCAGGAGGAAGGAGATGCCCCTCACTTGACTGCTACCAATGGAAAAACCACAACCCAGGGACAAGCTGATCTGTCCAGAAGTCTAGCTGAGGCTGTGTGCTACCAGTGATGTTTGCAGGCAACAAGATAAGGCAGGAAAGGAGGAATGACTTGCTGACGGCTCTGCTATGAGAGAAACACTGGGGAAAATAAAAAAAAAAGGTAGGAAGCAAGCCACAGGTGAAGCTGAGGAAGGGCACCAGTGCAAAGTGCCTGCGGAAGACCTGGTGGCTCCAGTGAAAGCTGGAGCTGCAAAGAACCAGTTTTCTGAGGCTTGGCATGGGCTTTTTGCAGATATGCAGGATTGCAGCTAAGAAATGTGTGACTCCATGATGTGTTTCTCCTCCTAACAGGAAAAAAAAAAACAAACGTTGCCTAGCCTGTGGCATCCAAAGGAGTAATACTTCATTCATCTGCACAGGAACACACTGGGGCACAGAACAGAAAAGGACTGCTAGGACACTGAGCCCTATCACATTCCAAGATTTATTTCAATAACATATCAAATTTTGTCTTAAAACTAGTAGCTTCAGAGCTTTTTAGAGCTTCAGAGCTCTTTTATTTACCATGATATGTATATTTTCTGTACTATGGGTAAACACACTGATGGCACAATGAAAGAGAAGGCAAAGTATTGACCTTGAGAAGGTATTAACGTGATGGAGTGATTAACATGATGGAGATGCACATTTGCTAACCTGAGGTGGGATTTTTGAAGGATGAAGGGAGAAAACAGAGGCCACATACCTAAGGCAAGGTTTACTGCCCAGAGAGCATCATGCCATTGCAGGAAGAATGCAAAAGGGGATGTGAATCGCTTCAAATGCCCTTGATGAGCAAACAAACCTGTGCATACAGGGGCAACAGTGCATTTATCTTCTATTTAATTTTTCAGGGGGAGTTAAATCCATTCAGATGGCTGGATTTAAGAATGAGTGGATTTTGGAGCTGAGCTAGAAAAGCATGCAGGAATCTGCAGTGCTATCCAGATAAAACAATAATAATAATAACAAAAATAATAATGAGGCTGCTTTGTCTTTGCATTACCAGGAAACATCCACCAGAACGGCTTGATGAATACCATGGCGGCAGAATGCAAATAATGAAAGGATGCCTTAGTGATTAATGTATTTCAGCTGAACACACTTGCCTTAACAGAGTGGAGGAAACAGAAAAGTCTGTAATATATGAGAAGTTGGGCTGCATGACAGAAGGGCTTCTTTTGGCCTTCCACTTTGGGATCTGTGAGCAACAGATAATCACGCCCCAGTGGTGGCAAGGATGCTTTGGGACCTATTGTCCCATAAAGCAGAATTACTTTGGTCTCATTTTCTCAGCTAGTGAGCACAGCTGAAAACACTTACCTTCTTCTCTGTACTCCACAGTGTAGCCTGAAATAGTGCAATTGCCTGTACTGGAGGGGGGCAGCCAGCGAAGGATCACAGAGGTGCAGCTTCTCTCCTGAGCAATGGGGCGATTTGGGGCAGCCGGGACACCTTGGGTGAGAGAAAACAGGCACCCAGTCCAGCATCATGTCAGCAAGCCCTAGTACTTTAACTGAGGGAAACAAGTATTCATGTGGACATCACCAAGCAGCAGTGAGGTGGGGAGGTTGTTACCCCCAAAGTGTCCGAAAACGACAGAAGAAAGCCATTCAGAGTGCGTCTGTGTGTGTGGTGCTTGGTGTGGTGGCAGTGGGTTGACAAACGACCAGCCAGGCTGCTGTGTTTTGCCCAGGGCTCCCTTCAGCACTGTAGCAGTTAACGCAGCCACTAACTTGTTTGGATAAATTGGGGAAATGATATCTCTAGGGCCAAAGGGGAGAAGAAACAAATCGACTTCTCAATGCTGGTGACACTCCTGGTCTGTAATTCACCGGCCAGACATTCGTCTCTGCGCTGTGCCCTTGGACGCAGCAGCCAGCCCTCATCTCTCACGTTAACACATCCCTCCCAGAGCTGGAGGTCAGAAGCCATCAGCCCACGGTTTCCTATTCATTACAATTAGCTGGGTCACTAATCACAGCGCTGAGGACTCAGGCTGGGTTTGAATCCCAGCAGAACGGTTTGCCCTGGCCCAAGCTCCCTGAGCCCCGGGAAGCAGCGCTGTGAGCAGGACGCAGGAGCTGAGCCCCTGCCAGTCCGTTTCCATTGCCCAGATGTGATGCTTACATTCGGACAACTTAATCAACGCAAAGAGCCCGCGATGCCTTCAGCCAGCAGTGGGAGGCTTGGCCAAGGACGGGTTATATTTGTCTCAGTTTGCCTGGCACAGCTCCATGCCCGGCTGCCTTTGCACCAGGCATTTCGGCGTGTTCCCGGCCCCGTAGAGGAAAAAGGCTGGCTGTGAGGGTCAGGCACGTTACCTTGGACTTTGACTGTGGCCGAAGTCGATGCCGTCCCATGTTCATTAGCCGCCACGCAGGTGTAAATGCCGCTGTCCTGGGGCATCACATTACAGATCTTCAGCGTCAGCTCCCCGGAGTCACTGCAGGTGCAGAAGCCTGGATTACAAAGTACTGCTTTGCCCACTAATGCTTTTTATCCCTGCTTCTGTCCTGTCTCGTTACAAACACATGTGCACACAAATCCTGTTAACTCATTTCAAGGAGCATCCCCCCAGCAATCTGGTACCCAAATGCAACCCCTCCATCTCTCAGGATTAGGTTGCAATAAAACCTTTGAGCAGAATGGTCCCAATGGGGCCCTGCGGGGCAAATCTGCCGCTCTGCTGTGGTCTCAAAGGAGATTCAGACCCCTGGAGCATGTGATGGTGACCTCTGTGGCCAGGAGAGTGGACATTTCACAGCAGCTGGGGATAACAAATGTCAGCGCTGAGTTCTTGGGAGACACTCGGTCTTTGGGCCAATCTGAGCAAATAAACAGCTCTACTCAACCTATTGAATTTATAGCAGGTCTGCAGATAGTCAGCTCAGTGGAGTTGGCCTGAATGAAAGGATTTTGCTTGTGTAACTGAGCTAGCTGTGCTGGAGACCCCACTTAGAGCCAACAATAAATTTCTTTGATGGCAAAACTAGAGCGGTTCTTGAACATGCAAGCCATCGGAAACTGCACAGGGACACGGCTGCCGGTGTAACCGCATGGACACTGCGGCTTTGGCTGGCCTGACTGTGCTGGTTGAGGAACGGGACAGAAACATCCCCTTCCCCCGCAATCCGGACACCGATGCCAGCAGGATTTGTAAGACAGATGCTGATCTGCTGGGCCTCTCTTTGGCAGGCAGCGCCTGCACGGAAAAACAAGCAGGAGGAACGAGACAACACAAGTGCTGATAGCGCACAGCAAGGGACGGCACAGGCGAAAGGCTGATGTAAAACAGAGCCCCACACGGAAATACCCCCCCCATCCCAGCCCCGACCAGCAGCCTGAAGATAAGGCTCTACCAATCTAATGGCTAACAAGGCAATTCGGGGTACCCTGGGGCAGCTTCACAAGGCAACGGTCTCTGAAGGAAGCTCTTGATCAGACATCTTTTTTTTTTCTTTTTTTTTTTTTTTTTTGACCATGTAAAATCCCTTCTCTCTTAGCATTCATTTGTCACTTCCATGGACTTTGTACTCCCCGGGTTTGTCTCAGCCTGAGCCAGCAGTGCTCACAAGTTCACATGAAAGATTGCCTCCTGGAGGTTTCCACTTCAATTTGGCCCAAATAGCTTATGTAAGCCGCAGATGAGCATCCAGCAGCAGGCTGTTACCTGACCTGAATTCAACTCCAGATCTTTTCAGATCATCCCACTGTTTGCTGTAAAGATGGGCCAGGAACATCATGACAAGCATCTTTCTGTCCAAGCGCAGCTGGATGTAGCCTTCCCAGGAGCACATGTAGGCTCTTTAAGGAGCAGCTGAGGAAAGGCTCAGGAAAACTGCATGAGTTACCACCTCTGCCCATGAGATGAGAACATTCCCAATGGTGTGGATAAGTAAATGAAGAATATTGCAAGCTGATGAGGGCTTGCTCTGCTCTACTCCTGTCCCTACCAAAGGTGAGCATCATATCAAACCCAAGCAGATAAGCCCCAGCAAAGCAGAGGCAATATTACCCAAAATAATATGGTGGAAACATTAATTGCTTCTGGCTTGCAGCTGGCTCAGAGGTCTTGGCCTTCTGGGGCACAGCAAAACCAAAGCTCACAACTGCCCACAACACGCTCAGTGGAGATAGGCTACATCAACTTGGGAAACTATAGAGCTACCCAAAACCCAGAGTTCAACCCTTTCTATTAGCTGACGTCTGGCTCAGTGATGTGCCAATTCACCATGCCAGCCTTGATTAACTGCATTTCTAATGAGTCTTGTAGCCCGGCTGGTGCCATATTTGAGGAGGACATGACCATCATGACCAGATGTGTTGGGATCCAGAGACGGGACCTTACCAGGATGACACCGTGTAGGTGGCCGTGCTGTTGTCATTGTCAAGAATGTTTTGATCTGGTCCTTTCCAGGTTATAGTTGGTTTGGGACGTCCACAGACTTTGCACTGCAGCATCACTGTGTCGCCGAGCAGGCAGGTGATATCCACTAAAGGCACAAGAAACTCTGGAGCCACTGGAGAAGAACATAGGGGAAACACCTTCTTTTAATGCACAGGAGAGATGTTCCCCGTGCAAGTCTGGAGAACACATTATAGGATTAGTTGTGGTTTGCTTTTGTAGAGGGGAGACGTGTCAGGGTTAAGCACTGAAGATCTGGGTCCCAAATGGATTATCCCAGCGTTGTTAGCGAAACTCCACCTTCTCTAAGAGCCAGCTGCCAGCAGCCCAGGGAAGGAGGTAGCAGGGACTGGCTGTGCCTGGGTCTGAGCTCTGGCAGGAAGGTGAGGCTTGGCGAAGGTGTGTTTGGTGAGGGGTGGGTTTGGGGCACTCAGTGCGTGGTCTCAGGCTCTGTGAGCCCACCAGCAGATTGTTGAAGAAGAGTTGCCTCTGCTGTGAGCACTGCTGTGTGGGACTAAATCCCAGCTGCTGGCTCACCCCTCAATGCAAGTCAGTGCACAGCTGTCTTTAACTCACCTTCTTGAATGAAATTGGGGTTGATTATCTGAAAAATACAAAGAAATAATACATATAAAGCAATTATTTAGTTGTCTGGACAGTTACAGAGAGACATCTGGTTTCACAAGGCAAGGTGGTGAGGCTGACCCGAACTGCAGAAACACTGACCAGTGGGCTCAAGCAGTCTCAACAACTGGCAAACACAGCAAGCTCTGGTGACAACTGAACAAGCCAGTGCGCAGTTGAAACAGTAAACGACAGCTACAGTTTCTGGAAGGCTGATAAAGCAGACTTTGTGTGAGCTGCATCGCAGGTAGCAGGCACAACACCAAGGCTGAGGAAGGTGACCGTGCTTTCTCTTTGCTTAGGTGATGCTCAAGCCATTAATTGCTTTCCACCTGGATGTGGTTTGTGCCCCCCTGTGCCCAGCTCCAGACCCACATCACACAGCACCTGCAGCCACCATGCACCTGGGGCACCTCACCTGCGCTCTAGCCACTAACCAGCTGTGGGGAGCTTCTGCTCAGCTTCAGGGAAAAAAAAGGTAAAGTGCTAAAACAGAAATACTGGCTTATTTTTGCGTACTGACACATATCAGTCCTGCAGCAGCTCATGGCCTATCATGAGTAAAATACCACTTGTTTCATTGGGCTGCTGGAAACTTTATAACTTGAACCTGGAATTGGATAACTGAGAGTTATTTTGTCTAACTCGTTAATTGATCAAGTTAGCAAAGACTTGAAAAGCTACTGTCTCACCATAGCATAGATATGTGTGCTAGTTACATCATGCTAGTCCTAGAAGAAAAGTTGGGGGATAGCAAAGACAACAGCGATAAGTTCTCACACACAGCATCAACTCTAACTACATAATGGTGTACCATAGTATAGACGTTTTAGCCTCATTAACTGGTTTAATAATCCAATAAGGTCTTGTTATCCAAAGTCACACTAATAAATATCAAGCACCATAAACACCAGTGTGGTTATCTCACCTTGTTTCTTTGCTACTGTCTATTTCAGAGCTATTTTGGAAGATGTCAGTGAAGCAGTGACCTAATTCATGGTCTGCCAAAGCTGATGGGAGTTATTGCAGTGATCAGAAACCAGGCCACAAGGCAGAAGCAACAAGCCTTCAAACACATAGATGCATCTTTGAGATTCATATTTATTTTGGAGAGTTATAAATAGTTTTCCAAGGTGCATGGCTCAATATGCCATTCAAGGAGGCACTGGAGTGCATTCAGACTAATTTTGGCTGCATAGCCCTTCTGCATAGCTCTGGTACCAGCATTCAGCCCCCAGGCTCTGCTTCCCCCATCACCAACAGAAATCACAAATGGATGAGTCCAACGTGGACTCATCGCTCATATGGGCATTTTCTCCCATGGAAACAGAACTTCCATAAATTCCTCATCGTCTGAGACTGAGACTATCCTGTGGCAAAGCAGCAGACAGAGTTTGGTCCTACGGGAATGTGTATAGAGAACCCAAATTCACCATACTGGCTGAAGCAACCCATCAATGCCAGTGCTTTGTGCTGTGCTCCAGGGAGGGGTGTGGGCTGGTGGTTGTGGGCACAGAGGTTACGGTCACTACCACATGGCCAGCCTATCCTTCAGGTCTGGACCTGGCAGGCAAGATGGTTTGGGCTCTCGGGTTCTCCCAAGAGCATAGAGAGTTCAAACGTTTCATCCCCAGCAGCCTGGAAGCAGCCAACCTCTTGCTACACCCCCGGAAAGGTCCCTTTGAGGACTATTTCTATAGTCCTCGTATGGCCACACCGGGAACACCTGGGGGCACCTCCATGGGGAGGTGGCAGCAGAGCGTGTCCCCACTGTGGGATGGCACAGCTCGGCCTGGTTGCACCCATGGGGCCCCAGCACCCTGACGGCCTTTTGTGTCTCATCCGTCATCCCTGCTGTCACCCTTCCTCCTGCAACTGCAGCCCCATGGGGCCCAGGATCCACATACAGCCTCCAGCCCCCATGGGCAGGAAGCAATCGGGGTGTAAGAGGGCACTGGGTGAAGGAAAACATCTCCCTGCCTGTGGGGAGGGAAAGGGAAGACGGCACTTGTGATTAACTTACAGCACTCACATGGCACTGCAAAGGAAGAAAAAGCTGTTGTAGGGAGGGAGATTTCCAGCTAGATAACCACCTCTTGCCACTTTTCACTAAATGAGACCATCTATTTATCAGATTAGTAACCCGAGGCAGCCGTTCATTTGCACATACATCTTCATTTTTGTAGTTTGTGGCTTAACTGGAGCACACATACATCCTCTGTAGCGCTCACCTGTCTTCCCTGCAGCGTGCACTAAATTCCCTTATTATTCACTGATTTCTGTCCTGGTAAGATTAGAGATCCCGAGAAAGAAACGCTCCTAACACTTTATATTAATTTTATAGTGCTAAAGGATCCATTAGAAGATACAGCTACAGCGATATATGTTATTGATACATCTATAAAAAAATAATGCTACAATTTCAATATTTTCTAAGGCACAATCATTTATAATAATTGACTTACCAATGTTGTTTTCCATTGCCTTACCGATGGAATATTATAAAAGAAAATTACCGCTGCTAGATAACATTGGAAGAGTCTAGGGGTAAAATTTACATTTCCTTTGATAAAACTTCAGCTGCTAATTAATAAAATGCTGCCTAACGACACCCCACAGCCATGTCTCAACTTTCACCTGCTGTAAGCTTAGAGAAAAATAAAAGCCTTTTCGCAAGAGAATGCTAAATGCTACCAAAATGATTTAATACATCACTTGATAAGGGAACAGGATTTGTTTAAATCACAGAGTGAGAAGTGCAGAAATAGCAAATGAAAGATTCACAGCCAGAAGCCAGCTTTCCTGACCCACACATCAGCCCCATGGGGTTATGGTGCCTCTTTCTGCAGAGCATCCAGGTTTCTGGGCAATGGGTACGTGGCAGGAGAAGACAGACTCCATGAAGTCCTTCTCGACTAAGTGAAAGGCCTTTGGAGGTGATTTCTTCATGTGCCAAATTGACTTTTAATTGGAGAGGAGAGCTCCGGAGCATGGCCCCTTCACCCTCTGAGAACTTTGCACAGCCTCCTGCAGGTGAGTGAGCTGAAGGGAGATGACAGATTTCTTTTTTTGTCGGACAAAATACCTGAAGCCGGATCCAGAGTGGACAAAATCTTCGAACTGCATGGCTGGTAGAGTTTGTTTCTCAAACAGTGATGGCTAAAAACGGAAACCCTGTGCAAAGTGACAAAGGCAGCCCATGAAGTGGTCTCTGCTCGCACCATGTGGGGTCCAGCACTGACAAGGCAAAGAATGGAAGCTGGAGAGAAGGGGCTGAGACACACAAATGGGACGACAGGTCAGCATTATTCCATAGAAAAGACAGAAATAGACCTTGCTCCTCCCTTCTCCAGCCTGCGTTGTTTCAGGGCTCAGACCAAGAAAGGTCCACATGTCTTTGTTGGTCTAAGTGACTTTTTTGTTGCAAAACAGGGTTTGGAGATGATTGCCAAATTCACCTGTAACACCTAAGCCTACTTGCAAAGGGCTCACCAGGCTTTCAGATGTGTCATGCTGAATTTTTTGTGAGTTTGTTTAAAGAGGACAAAAGAAGCAACTTAGTGTTGCAGTCAGACTTCAGAAAAGCAGCACAGATGCTGCATACAGCAACTCAGCACTTTGCACCACTGGATCACATTTTTCCTGGTTTGCCAAGATCATGTTATGAGCACAGAAAGGCATTTGCATTCGTCACAGCAAAGCTGTCCATTTGCAAAGTGACTCCAACCTCTGACTCGTTAGCAGAGCTTATCTGTCATGTATATGCACATGCTGCATAAGTGCATCACAAACAGGACAAACAATGTTTTTCCCCACTTTTGCTGAGCCGTAAGGCTGGACTGCCAACCAAGCCCTCCATAAAAAGATCCATGCTTTAGCTAAACAGCAGAGGGCATGTTTACTCCAAGGCAAGCAGCTCTGCATTTGGTAAACACCTCATAGCACTTCTTGCTCATCAAGTTAAAATAAAATATTGACTCATTCGCACATGCTGGTAGCCAGCAGCAAGCTCCTTGCTCCTTCATTTAAAAAAGAAAAAAAAAAGTAATGGTTCTCAGAAAAAAATAATAAAGAAATGAAGAAGAATTAAACCAACTGCAATTTGCAGGAAAAGATATATTAGTCCCTCTCTGATCAGGTCAACTTCTAATGTGAAAGTTTTAGGGGGAACAAGTTTCCTCCTCCCCCCCCCCCCCCCCCCAAAAAAAAAAAAAAAAAATCACAAGAGAAATCTCTTGATAAGTGGAGCAAATAAGGATCCCCCCCCTGTATGTGGGTAGGTGTCACCAATGGGAGAAATTATTTAAAATGAAAGAATGGTACCTGATGAAACATTCCACAGTACCAGGCCTTTGGTGGGGAAAGGGGATGCCTTCTGGCACCCAGCATGGATGGGCTCAGCTGCCACTGAGAGGAGCCACAAGGGATGCTGGCCATGTCTTGTGGGTCTGTGCACGGCAGGAGTCCTATTCCCTGCATCAGGCTCCAGCTGATGTGCTTCAATGGCTGTAGCTGTAGGGTGTCTCTGCTTTTGAAGGCTACCACACCGTGTTGTGGCACCCTATTGTTTTCCTGCAGATTAAATAGATCACTTGTTTCTTTTCCAAAAGCTAAACTGCAGCACCTGCGCTGCCAACTGGCTTGACACCTGATGAGCCACCTGCCCACTCCGTCTCAGCATCCCTGTCCACCCAGGGCAGCAGGACTCTGGTATTGCCTGTAGAGGCCACCCCAGGGACACTGGAAGCTCTCAGGATTGCACTTGCTCTTGTTGTACCTGTGATAAGAGCCTCTTCCCGGAGTAAGGCAGTGCTGTGCTACGCGCGCAAACAGCCATGGGAAAATAATCTGTACCTGGAAAGGCTTTCTTACCAGTATTGTTCGAGAGCAGAGAGAGTATGTTAGATATGCTCTGGAGATGCAAAACTCAAGGCAGAGGGATAAAGGCATTTGCCTAAAGCACTTGGGAATTCCTGGCCTGAGCTGAGAGTTGACGTGAAGCCAATGCTGTATCCACCAAGCCATTGCTTACTCAACCGCTTGGACCATGAGAATGCTAACACGATGTTCTTGCCTGCAGCATGCTCCCAGTGCTGATCTCCCTCAGTCTCTGGGTAGTCCTGAATGTGCAAAAGTGTCATAACTGAAAAAAAATGATGATGAAGCCCAACCTACATACCTTGGCAATATCCCAGCTCACTAACCTACTGATGGCACTTCCACCAACTCAGGGTGGGCCTGGACTTCATCGCACCTTTGCAGGGCTAAGAAGCAGGAACAAACACACTGGGTGTTGGCTGCCTGTTGGTCAGGATTATTTGCAATGCACCGCAGCTGGCATCGCCCTGTGCAAAACAAGATGTCAGATCCCTACAGACGAGGTCTGCTCCAAAGCCTGGAAGCTGAATTTAGCGAGCCTCAGCTCCATCAGGTCTGCTGGGAGGACATCTGCTCAGAGAAGAGAGGTGGCCTGATGGGATCTGCACAGGTGACCTATGACCTCCTCAGCAATATTGAAACCCCACGAGGTGTTATGACACCGAATTGTACGACAATTAGTTGTGTCATTGTCCAGGACCCCAGACATGGGTGTGGATGATATTCACTGATTCACAAGGACATACACCTTCTTCCCAGAAGGAGAACTGCCTGTCCCTGTGTAATTAGCTACAGACACGTGGAAAGGGACACTCTGATCTTTCTTAAATACAGGTTACTCCTATCCTTCACGTGGCTACAGCTGCTCCTCACATTCCTGCTCCTACACTCCACATACCTGACAGGTGACATTACACCTTCTGTTTTGTGTAACAATTGCACAAAATAGAAACTAGGAAAAAAAAAACTACAACAAAACAAAACACCACCGTATTTCGTTTCCATTCTTGTCCGCTTTCATTACATATTGATAAACTACAAGAAAAGAAACAGCCACCAAGAGATACGATTTCTATTCCAAGTTACAAATAATGGAAAATTCTCTATTTATGCAGATAAAAATATAGTAATAACATTTTAGCTTTTTGAAAACAGTCACTCACAATTCCAGGTTTTTGCTCTCATTATATGTTCTTCACATTTCTTTCTTTCTTTCTATTTCCCCTTGAAACAAAACAAAGTCAAAGTGCTTCAACAATCTGTAATCTACTGAACAGATACATGGTATTTTATAAATAGCAACCAAAGCTGGACCTGAAAGACTGCAGCAGCCGTGGGACTTCATGGATATATCATGACCAGCTTACTGACTTCTCGCACAGGAAACAGGCTGGAGGTAAAATTCACTAACACTTCCAACTAATTAATATGGCTTCTTTGAATTTAGAGCCTGCTCTCTCTCTTCTAGCACTGGGAGCGTGTTCTCACGTATGACGGGAAGAGGGGTGTCAGCGTGTTAGGGGTGACAGCCCTGTAGAAGAAGCCGGGTGACTCGCCCAAGGCTGTAAGTACAGAGGCCTCCTCCTTAATGACAAAGGTAGGCTGCGTGGGCCTGTAAATGGTGGTGTTTGGGCCAGGACACAGCTCTCCTGCCAGCACTCCCACAGACTGTGAAATTGTCACAAGCTGAGCCTATGAAACTGTCACAAGCTGAGCCAGGTGTCAGAGCCAGGTCTGCCCCCACCGCGGGCAGCCGGTGATGCTCCCAGCCTAGGAGCTCGCCACCTCACCACACACCCCTGGAACAGAGAAGGGGAAGCCTGTGGAGAGGCTGGTTTTCACTACGTGCACAGCTTGGGGTAGAGGGTATCAGAGCTTTTTAGCAATATTTAAGCACAAGACACAAAGCCAGAAAAGTCAGCTGTTTGTTTTTTTTCTGCAAAATATGGTTAAGGATGTACACCAGCTGCCCTACTCCCTCTGTATCGGGTACTGCCCCCAGGGGAGACCAGAAACACGCTGTCTGACGGAGGATTTGACAGTCCTGCTCCGATACTATGTGCAGGCACAAGCACAATCACGGGACACAAGAACCTGCAAGAGCAAGGGACTAATGTTTCCCCTATGGACTGGGTCACGCCGAAAAGTCTTCCACCATGCCATGGTGAGCCTGCCTCAGGAAAGGAGCTGGAGGTAGTGATAAATGATTTTGAAAGGACTTGCTAATGTTCCTTTCCCCTCACTGACAAGCGTTAAAACTGGAACCATCACCAGAGGAGAGGAATGCAGACTAGAAAGAGCCTGGAGAGCCCACCAGCCCTGGGAGCTGCCAGAGATCCAGCTGCAGTTCCTCTGAGAAGAGATTCCGCAGTGCATGCTGAGACCTGTGCTGTTGAGGTGTGCTAGCCAGCTGCGCTGCAGTTTAGACATCTCTGCATAGACCTCCTGATGCTCTGCCATCACTGTCTGACTTCCTCCACAGTTCTCCTGCACGATGAAATCCTGTATCAGGCTCTGGCGGTGGAAAAAGCTTGCCTTGCTTCTGTTTTAATGAGAAAAGGCTTTAGCTCCTGAGGCCTTAATCCAATACATTTCTCACAACACATTTGAGAAGGAGCATCACAACATTCATAATAAAGGGACAGGGAGAACAAGCTTTCCTTTAGCACACATCCCTTTCTCAAAGATGTATTTACTGATGCCAACACAATTAAAATAGAAGAGAACCTTCAGGTTAATAGCTGAGGTGGTACATCCCAATATACTTCTGCTGTTTTTTAACCCCAGGAGGAAGGTCAGCTTTCTTTTGCAGGATGTTTGTAATGCAATCTGGCTAACAGCTTCCTGTAGATGCAATACCCCTCTTCTCCAATGACCTGTTCTACCATCTCTACAAAATCACAGAGGTTTTGCTGAACCTTTTCCTTGCCTGTTTCAGTAGGAAGCTCTTTCAGCCTTGGTACAATGTACACAGTTGTTTAGTGTGGTCACCATACACAGAAAAATGGGCTCTGCAAGATATTAATTGAGAAGAGCCAGATATACAGCTCTCATGATTTTAAGTTCTTTCTGGCTCTCTTAACAAGGCATGTCTTGGTCACTCCACTAAAATCAGTGGCTTCACACTGGAAAAAAGTTGTGTAATGCATCACAAGTTGGGTCCACTTATCTGCATTAGTCTTGTCTATGATACAGGTACATTAAAGCAACTAATTTTACCAAAGTCTTCCAGTACCTTTAGAGAAACGCAATTTCCCATTTTTTAAGTGACATCAACTGCTAGGAAAAAAAAAAAAAGAAACTTTTTCTTTTCTGATCTAGATTTAAAGCACCAGCTTGGTGCAACATCGTTTGCTCCAGTAATTCACAACACAAGCCTGACTAGCAGCCCTGCATGTGTTGCCAGGATAGTGGGTGTTTTTAAAACAGAGAGCTGCTGCATTTATTGGTAGCTGACAAGCATGCACGATCATTTCATTGAGCGAGGTCCCAGGTGGGAAGCAGCGACTGAGGGCGGCTATGTAAGCCTCCAGCTCAGCAAGAACTTGTTCCTCAACTTCCTCTACTGCTGCTATCACAAAGGCAACCTGAACTCCAGTTCACTGCTTGGCAAAAACAGAATTGGTGCTTTGTGTGACTCATGTTTAATTGGCACCTATGTCCATGAGCGATGCAGACCCACCAGCTCCCCTTCCAGCATAGGCATTTCAAAACAGGCGCATGTTCTTGGAAAAAAATAATGACAAGGATGATTGTCTCTACCTCCATGCTAGTATTGGGGTCAAGGTCATCACACTCTGACTCCTCTGAGCTGTTTGTCTCCTTGTTTGGCAGCATGAAGAAGAAGAAAGAGAACAAGAGATTAGAGGAGAGATTGGTTAGACAGGGCAGAGCAGCAAGGAATTGTGAGCAGCATGGAGATGGATAACAGGACAGAAAACGTTCCAAAAAAAAAGAACAAAACCGAAACCCAAACCAAACGAACAACAAAACAAGAGAAGCAAAGGCGAAGACATGCTTTTGCCAGAGGAGAGGCAGTGATTCCGCAAATCGTTCGGGCAGTACAACAGCAAGGAAGCAGGAGAAGGAAGCCCTGTGACCACCATGCTGCTGCAGCAGCTGCTGCCCTTAGCTCTGGGTGCGAGGGGCAGCCGGGTGGCAGTGGCAGGGCTCCTCTTTGCACATGCCATCTGTTTCACGAGGCATACATGAGGGAAAGCCTCCAGAAAGGAAAACACTTAATCATGGGCTCTCCTGGAGAGGGGTGGATCCATAGTACATGCTCAAGTGCTTTCCTGCATCAAGGCTGGGCTTTGGTTGTGTCAAAACCACAACGAGTATTTGTTTGCTTGCCTCTGCTGGGAGGGATAGCCCCAGATTAGTCCTGAGCAGGCCTCATGGTTGGTTTATAGAGATGGATCCTCTCAATTGGAGCATAGTAGTCAGGCACTCAGAGCAGAAGATGGAGCTTAACCCCACCGTTCTCAACCTTTTCCACACTGGGAGATCTCAGAGAGAGAGAGACAGACACGGACACACACACACACACACGGACACACACAAAACCCTCTCCTGGCAAGACCGAGTCAGCATCTCTTCCCCGTCTGGTAATATGAAAATGAAAAGGTCATTCAGACCATCTCCCCAGACCGAACTTCTTTAGCATCTCAAGGTTGAGAACCCCTTACCATAATATGTGGGGAAATATTGGCCTAAGGAAAACTCATCAACATTAAAAAGGCATTCATTTCACCTGGTGGCTTTCACACCGCTGCAGTTGCTCTCATGGAGCTGCAGATTGGGCTAGATCAGAGGTAAGTCATTCACTATTTTCAGTTATTTACAGAACAGTTATTTAACCTTATACATAGTCTTTTAATGAAGATTACTTACTTGCATATGGGATGCCAGGAAAAAGAAAATGAAAAACAAAGGCTGCATTTTATCTTGCATGCAAAAATCCTGCTAAAATGGATACTACAAAAAAAAAAAAAAAAAAAAAAAGATAACTGAAGTGGAAAAAAAAAAACCACAAACCCAAAATTGCCGCCCCCCTCCCTCTCTCAGGAGAGGATGCTATAGGGGGTGAAAAGGATGGGAAGCAGGAGAGTGGCACACAGCTTTCCGATGGCCTTACTCACTTTAACAGAGACTTTGTTCCCCAGAATATCCTTGGATTTACGTGGCCCATTGGCTTCATTTTTGCCACTGCTCTCCTTTTCCGCCCGCTTTCTCATGCGCAGGGTATGCCATGAACATGACTTCCTGTTGTACCAGAAAACGCAGCAATCAAACGGCAAATCATAGCAGGAAGGAAAGATTTGGAAAGGAGAACCAGCATCCACATTTGCGATTACTGCAATTCCCTAGAAGGTGAAAGCCACCGGCAATACGCCTATCTCTACTTGAGCAATGAGAGTTGAAGTTAAAAAACAAACCAAAGAGTTCTGCAAAGCAGATGTTGTGCCACAGTTGCTGTTTAAATGCATGGAGCAGGAAAAAATATCCCATGATGGAAGCAGGCAACTAGAACTCGGTCAGCTGGTTTCAGGGACTTTGTCTTGCATTGCCACAAACAGAGATTTATTTTATTTTTGCTATAGTTAAAAGGTCAATTCAGTCCTCAGTCTTGTTGGTTAAAAGCAGTGAAACAAATCTAAATAAATGAGAACCATCTTAATAGATTACTTTGTCGAGCAAATAAAAAAATTTAAGAAATTCAAGGTGTTGCTCCCTACATGTTACTCAGAACATGAATAGCTCAGAAAATGGGAGCTACATCACTAACTTTCCAAGAGATAAGTAATTTCCTAGAATGACAAGCTCTGCTCTGCCTCTCAAGACCAAGAATTTCCCATTAGTGTAATATTTGATTTTGCCAATCCGGATAGAGAGAACATCAATCAGTCCATGCTTTTTGACTAGAATCACAGCAGGCATGATTTCAAGAACATTTTTCACCCCTCATTACTGTGCCTGTGACCTTACTCTTGGAAAAAAGAAAAAAGACCATGTCACCCTTTCTAAGAGCAATGCTGTGTCGACAACAGAAATTGCATATCAAAGCAGACACAAAAAAATCAAGAAAAAAAAAATTCTCAATATGGAATTCATTTGGTTTAAATAGTGGGCAGGTTGGGGGGGATTTGGGAAGTGGTATGTTGTCCAAAGATGAAAGCTCTCAAAACAGCAGTGTGATGAGCTGGGATCCAGGTTCAAAGCATCTGCCCACCTTTAAGTCATGCAAATTTTATTTGCATGTTTTAAGCCCAATGTTTGGCACATGTCATGTCACGTCTACAGTACCTTGATACATTTTACAAAGCAAGTTGCATGTAATCCAACGATCACCTGCGATGCCAATAAAATGCAGTATGTTAGCAAGGTAGGACTCGAAGGACACCCCACACAGCCGATGCTCCCCCATGATCACTGATGATGATTCATAAGCATCTTTTTGTATTTCAGCACTTGACTGGAGCTGTACAATAGCTCATTTTTTAAAAAGTAAACCCAAGGGCCTCCCAGCAACTGGCTGCACTGACATAAGACCAAAATGGTTCATAGTGACTGTTTTTGATGTGGCAGCACCGTGGCCCAGGTCCCCACCAGTGGCATGGAGCTGGCGGCTGGCACGGGCAATCGTGTTTTGGCAGAAGGAGCACCAACACTCCCTGCACGCCCTGGCTGGACTGGAAGGGTCGCTTGGTATTTGGGCATTTTTGGGGGAGGTCTACATTAGGTGTGCAGACCAGGGGGCATTATCCAGTGCTTTGGGACTGTTATATTTTCCTTTACGATATGATTAAGAGTCAAGGATGTGGCTGATGGACTCCCTGACCCTCACCTATCATGATGCCAACACTACTGGATCAAACACATTTTGTGAACAGTATTTGTTTTATTATTTTATTATTTTTAAGTCCATGTGATCTGGCAGACTAGACAGGGCTGAAAACACCTGCATTTTTAACCCATAGGATTTATATTAGAAAGTCATTCAAGCTTCTTTTTAGTTGCAGGGTTGTTTTAGCTCTGAGTCTGAAAACATGATTTAAGACAGAGAGAAGTGCAACGCATGTGTCTTTCAATTCTGGTATTCCTTCCTGGCCCCAATTCATACGACTATATTGCAGAATTTGACTGCACAGCTGCCATGAAATCAAAGCCTTCCGCCAGGAGCCCAGTGCTGGGGTGAATGTAAAGGCACATGTTTGCAGATTGTGGTTAGAGGGGAACCCAGGAATAGCTGTGGCACACAAGCAAGAGATGTGCTGAGCAATTTCTTTGGCTTAACATTTCATTTGCAATAGCATTCAATAGTATTCCTGAGATCACTGACTGATGGGTCAAGTCATCGTATTTCTTAACTGAATCTTTAGCAGATACCAAATTATTACTTTTAGTGAATCTGTCACAAAATCTTTCCTCACATTCAGTTCTGCACCTCAAGGCACTCACGTAAGATAACAGAATTTGTAGCATACACCATGCATTACCATGTAGTCATTTTAGATGTTAAAAGAAATCAATCGGTATTACTGAAAAGAGGGTTGTACCTTCTGTATTTAATACCAAAAAACCACTTTCTTGCATTAGTCATTTCAGACTGACAAATTTCTAAAAATCAAAAAAGAAAAATATATATCCACACATTTGTTAAATAAACAACAAAATGTTATAAACAAAACAAAACTAAACAAAAAAGGGTCAAACTAGTTCTTTTACCTCATTAAAACATGCTCATGGTGAAAATTTATTTTACATATTTAAAATAGTACATTTAAAATTAGTTACATTACAGGTACAATGATGAACATTGCGACTATCCATTATATTGCACAACCTGACTTCATCAATATGAGTTTGTTTCTTTTCTTTTTTTTTTTAAATAGTGCAAAATACTTTATACAGGAATGTACTTGGATGGGGGTCTTGCAAACCAAAAAATATTTTACAAACGTTACTGCGAACAGAAAAAAAAGAACAAACCAAAACAAAATTAAAAAAAAAAAAGATACAAGCTGTACAAGGAAATTGCCATAGACAACAAAATCTCTCCTCTTAGAGAAGCGAACCTCAGTCCAACACAGGGCCTGATTATTTTTTTGCTAGATGCTGTTATAACCAATATATAGATTAGTAACTTAATACAACATAAATATAAGTCCAGTCCAAGCAGGTCCATGTTGGTGTAAAATGGTGTAACGTAAAATATGTCTTTAACCATCTATGGTTTTATTTCTCTCCAAAGTATAAACAAAACCCCACAAAACAAAAATAAGCCAAACCCAAGCTATCCACCATGGCTGCCCGATGCTCTGAATTGACCACTCAACTTGTTCCAATGGCACTGTAGATAAAAATCAGCAGGAATTCCCTACCATTTGGGTTTGTTTATTTTTATTTATTTTTTTCCTCAAAAAATCCACATAGTGCTCCCAGCGAAGCCAACATGGCACTTACTTGATGCTTCCGTCGCTACTATCTGTGGCGGATTTAGTGAGGGGAGCCAAGATATTGCCAGGGATCCATCCTTCAGCAGCCGGAGAGTGGTCGTTTGCAGGCTGGTACACCAGGAACATGTTCTGCTGGTTGATAGCAAGGATCTGAACCACCTCTCCTTGATTCACACAGATCTCATCCTCCTTCAGTGCATAGTAATCTTTAATCACCACCATGGAAGAGGTCCCATTGCACCCTCCCAAATCAGTCTGTGGAAGTGGACACAAAAGAAACCTGGTGAGCAGGCGGTGCTGAGGAACCTGCCTTTTCTGACAGCAGTCACAGCAAGCACTTCATTTCCAGCCTAACTGCACCAGGGAAAAAGATACAAAACACATGCAAGTTCAGATAGGTAAAGGAGGATTCTAAGCATCAGCAGGAACCTGATACAAATCAGCCTCCTGCTTCAGATTAGATTTCACAGCTGTTCTGAAGGTGACAGTGCCTTAGCAGTGTACTCATTTGCATGGTATTGCAGATGAACTACCTGTGCTGAACCAAATGCAGGGGAAGACCAATGAAGGCTCACATTAGAAGCCAAATGAATACTCACACATTTCATTGATCTTAAATATAGGTCATACTGGAAAGTGGCTTTGGTTAACCGCAGCCAGCAGCTGGGCCCAAACACCACTGACAGTTACTGCCTCCTTGGTTTGTGTGAATTGTGTTGGGGTAGTGCACACGCACCTGGATTACAACCTTCAGCTGGCATCTTTGGAGCTGTTACGTGAGAAAAGGTCTAAACTATTTAAACCATCGGAGTAGACCTCTTCAGGAATGGGTGGTTAATGGACATTAAAGAGGGCTGAATATTGCTGTTGGTGATACTGCAAATGGAAATTCAGTTCACCAAGTCTGCAAGCGTAGTGCCCTGAAGAACACTGGTGTCAGGGCTCCGGACAGGTTCTGTTCCAGATTTCCAGCTGAAGCGCCACCTGCCTGAATGCCAGAGCTTTCGCAGTCTCCATTTAACTTCAAATCACATTTCACACCATTGCTTCAGTATGTTGATTCCTGTTGGCCTGGTTAGCTGATAATTAAAGCTAACGTCACTGATAGTCTATGGTACAAGAAATGGACTATGAGATCATGTTTTACCAGATGAGTTCAGTACCTTGCTTTGTTCGTACTTGTCTCCGGGCTGTGAATGTTCATACCCTGTGCTGCCATTGGAGGTAGATATCTTCAGGGGTGGGAGAGAGGGATTACGGCTTGTAGCCTTCAAAGGCTTCTCTGACCCTACTGGAACAGAAGAATAGGGTCTGCTGTTGGGCTGAGAGACCCTACCGGTCTGGGGCCTCAGCACTGCTGAGCTACTTTCTTTGCGTTGGTACTCTATGGGAGACTGTAGCGCTGCAAAAGAGGACAAGAATTAGCGATATGCTTTCAATGACGTTGAAAGGGGATGTAGGGAGTGTGTGGGGTGACTCAGTCGGAGCAGATGCATAAATTGCAAAACAAACAGGAACAGAAAATGCCACCCATGGAAGCACATGGCACGTTCACAGCTAGACAGGATGCAAGCATGTCACGCTGTACTGTGCATGAACTGAACGCAGCAGTTCATGCTACTGGGAGGAACAGCTTCTCTAATGAGCACAGTGGGCTAACCCATTTGCCATTCATAGCACACGTAATTGCACTCAGTTTCTTTGAAATTGCACAAATGAAGTATCAAAAAATAATCCTGAAAAAAAGAAGTCTGAATAAGAGATGTACAGCTTTTTTATAGTGAATTTTGCTTATCATCAGGAAACACAGATTAAGACCCATAAATCTCATTTGTGTATTCCCATGAGAGCTTGACTACTAAATTCTCTTCAAATATGCTGCACTGAAACTTTTCTCCCTATGCAATTTCTGTATTAACTACTTTGGCTCAAAGAAACCACTGGAGATGACCAGCAATTTAGGAAGTATAGATGGTACAACAATATCAATCCCAGCAGCCCAGACCTCTCCAGAAAACACCCAAAAAGCAATACTAAACAGCTTCACAAGCCTTTAAAAAAGACTGCTTGTGAAAGAGTACATTTTGTAGTCATGGATAGAGCTTACACTCTGGGAAAAGGAAGGACAAAAACGCCAGATGGTGAAGAATTTGATATATTTGGAGGAGAAGGGACAAGGGCTGGGACTCACATGGGATGGGAAAGAGACAGATTTACTAGGCTCAGACTCCCATCCCCAGACCTATGGGTTTGTTTTCTGCATGTCATGTAGCTTTAATGGCTGATTTATAGGCAGTTAATGCTGTGTACATGCACCAGACTAAACCTACTGGAATGCGGAGAGACTAGTCTAGCAGGAGGCAGACAGGAGGACATAATGTCACAGCATCGGCCCAGCCAGGGAACCACAACAGAAGGAATGTCTTTCCCAACAAGAGGAAAAGGAAAGACAAACAGAAAGGCTCAGCACCACACAACATACTCTCTAATGTTCCCCTTCCAGAGAAAGGCAGGGCTGGTCCAACAAGAAACCACTTGATACTAGAGAACAAGAGACTAAAAAAATCAAGGAGGCCAGACCACTGTTTTCTTCAAAATCACACGTTTTAACGTAGACCTGTAGCAATCTGGAAGATTAATTGGCTCAAAAGCCTATGCAGTGACCCTTGCCACAGAAGTGACTCGTGGGACTGCCACAGGGACTACCCATTTCACTCGCTTACCTCAACAGCCGCTGAAAATGCTTTGGTCCTGCTGCAGATCAGCCATTGAGTAGGAGGAGGGTTGGGGACATCTTTGACAGTGATTTTGACAGTGACATTTTTCTATCTATACAGCAGATTAGGCTGCAAGATCTTTAGCAATAAGACCTGAATGAGTACTCCTCTATCTTGAAACAATACATCCTTATCAGTGCCTTTAAAGAGTGCTCAGCTTGGAGCCCACTGGTGGCTACTAATTCCACAGTTAACTATGACAGTGATGCCAGGCTTCCAGTCTCCTATTCAATACCTGTTAGTATTCTTACAGGCTTCTGGCAAAAATCAATGTCCGTGTATTTGCTCTCTCTCAAAAAAAAGCCCTCATAAAACATGATAAAAAATATACAGATCAATCGCATTTTTCATAAGAAATACATCCATTGTTGACGTATGTTCTTTATCCATTGGTGACATATTTTCTTTATACCTTGCTTCTTAAAAGCAGAAGTAGAGAGCAGTCACTACAGGCAATCCTTTGCTGCACAGTCTGTTTCTTGAGCTTAGCAGCTTTTGTTATTCCAAGGGAAAATATGAAAAGCTTGAATATCACAGTGTAATTGCACCAAGTTTTACGTTTACAAACTGACTATGCAAATACTATGGTTTGTGCTTGGTGCCTTACTCTCTAGGGCTTCCCAGTTAAAGACAGAAAATCAGAGACAGCTTGGGCAAGAACTCACAGGGAATATCTTGTTATTAAGTTTACGTAGCATTGGCTCAGTGTGGATTTAATATGATTTTAAGGACAGAAAACATCTGCTTTAATGAAATGCAAAGCTAAAGAACGTATTTAAAGATTAGTCAGCCTCAATGAGATTACCTCCTAAAAGCCACTTAAATTGTTCTAAACTGGACAAGCTCTACTGGATACAATATCATTTTCTTGGATCTTATTTATAGGTTTAAAGTAAATCCTTAAGCCTGTGTTTTAATATAAATCTATTTTTACTTCTAGCTTCACAGATACTGAAAATTTTATTCCTAACCCATCATGTTCCTTGCTGGCCTCACAGAACAGAGGCTAAAGAGGGGCTATGAAGATGCTTCAGTAGAAAAAGGGACTCACTGGGAAGTAAGTCCTGGGAGGACAGGAGGGAAAAAGTTTAAAAAAAAAAAAAAAAAAGACAGACATGGAAGGGACACAAAACCACTGCAGTAGTGTCTATGGAGTCCTCACTAGGTTTACAGAAAAATTTCTGTAGCTGAGCATTACTGGAACTTACTTTTATTCCAATAAGCCCTCATTCAAAGTCAATGGCACTGACACAAAACCAGCAAGTTTTGGTATCAGCCAGTCAAACAGGAGAATTCAAGCTGCTCATCTCACCAATCTCTTCAAGGAATCATTTTACAGTGACTGTATGAGGCCCTTTCAATTCCAAGTCATGAAAATCAAACAGCAAGCTTTGGAATCACGTGAAACACACTTTCTCTTCTCAGCTCAGCCATAGTTTTGAGACTTCCACGAACAGCCTTTGTAACCCTTTCCCATTTTACTTTTGAGAAGTAAAACTGTGCTAAATTAAAATTAACATATATATATACACACACGCAACTCCACAATGAAGAAAAGAGAAGTTTTGTTTGGATGTGAATTGAAAGAGACTCTTCAGATTTTGCAACAAAAAATCCACAAACATAACACCCCAAATCTAACAACTTGTGCCAAGCCAAAATGTTTTGATTCAAGCTAGTAAATTTCTTTATAGATCATGTATTAAGTTTTTAAATATAGAATGCTTTTTAAAATAAGTTTCATTTTTTAAAAAATAAGCTGTTTTGAAATGAATAGGACAAAACAATTTTGAAATGAATAGTGCGAAACAATTCTGGAAACTTCCAAAGAAATAATTCCCACTTTCTTGCTTCCAAACAAACAAAAAGAGATACTATTTTTAATTTTTGACTCTAGTCCTGGTCGCTTCTCTTTCCCTTACCCAATTGTGAGCAAGAACAAACTAAAATTGTTAACTGAATGGTTCCTTTGTATTTTCAAAATCTACACTTTTGTTGATCATGGGTGCATTATTATTATTTTTAATAGAAACACTATTTTAATTTGAAATAGTATTTCAAACAACCCTGAATCTATTCCTAAAGCAAAGTTGACATTTTGAAGAGACCTCTGTTCATGCAGAGCTCCTGTAGTTACCAGGAGAATCAAGCCCAGATGTTTCCTTGCCCTCTCTTTTTGTCGTTGTTGTTGAAAGCAGTTGCTGCCCCATGGAGTTTAGTACGGGGGTGGATGGATGGTGAGGCAGCCTTCATCCCACCTCACGTCCTCAGTTTGTAGCACATGGTGACATTAAGTAAGAGGCTCCTGGGGATATGACTTGCTCTGACTAAGTGGCAGATACTGTGTTGATACAATGGCATCCTGGTTTTGACATGGTCTTGGGAAGGGATGAGATTTAAAGCCTCTTTATAGAATGGAAAGCAGCAGATGATATAGCCTTGCATTTTTAAAGGATCTTGCATGAAAGTACCACCACAGCATGTCATTGACACAAGGGGCTTGAGATCTGAACATGAACCTGACTGATACAGCAGGTCGACCACACAGCAAGCCACTACCAAGCTGCCAAAATCAGCCCACCAGACACCGCTAATGGAGGCAGGCCAGAAATGATCTGCAACCTTCAATGCAAGATGGAGTTCCTGCAGCCTCAGGGGTGGGCTCCAGAGCCACCCAGCAGTTCAGCACAGGCTTGCCCCATCCTCTTTCCCCATCCCACTCAGCCGATCTGGCATGCAGGACTGAGACCTCTGCACAGTGTTACTGAGGTGGTCTCCTTGATCACCAGCTGTCACTTATGGTAACTTCTTGCATGTACCGGGCTCTCATTTTCTCCATGGGATTTTCCTTATGAAAAATAAGTTGCTGAATGTTTTTCTTACAGAGGAACCGAAGATGCAAAGATTATGAGTCCCAGTTAGTGTCACAGTTTGGGAAACATCGCAAAGACCATGTACATACCATTTAGGAAATCTCTTTGTGTGTCCAGAACCTGGTTGATGTCCTGTACCCAAGCTTGCTGAATTTCTGGATTAGCTGCCTGTAAAATAACTCTCTCTGATGTTTCCCGGCTCATTAGGGCAAACTTGCAAGGATCATTGTCCACATTTTCTTCAATGATAAGGTAATTCATCTGAAATAAGCCAAGGTAAGCATGCGTTACATGGAGCATGATTTAGCATTACTCAAGAATCAGAATAAAATTGTTGTGAAAAGTTCCTGAAAATAATTGAGTCCAATAACAGACTGCCAGATTATAATCAGAAGAACTTGGCTCATATAGATTTAGGCAGATAGATCTTAAACTGAAATACGATGCTTAATAAAGCTGTTACAGATGTACCAGACATCCATCTGCCTTGTCTTCAATTACAATTTCTATTTTAAGGTGACACAGACTTGACTGATGTGCTAAAAAGTTACTGTAACACAAAAACATAGTTAAACTGTTCCTATTAAGATGTTAATAAGGTCTATCATTCCCCCAATTTAAATGAGTTTACATTTCTTATCCTCCATGGAAAGAAAGTCTCAGTCTTTAGACTATTTTAAGACTGGAATGGACACTGTACGGGGATATACCAAAAAAAGAGCAATTCTCAGCAGACGCTCCAACAGATCTTATTTCTAGAGGATTACACCATCATCTGTGTGCAATCACTTCACTTGACTGTAGTCACAGATACTCTTCCTGGAAATCTCATGGATGGCAATTTCAGCTGCTGTCCTGTAAGATACCTCGTCCTTGTGAGGTGTCTGAGTAAGTGTACTCATAACTTTGAATTCTCCTGAGTTATTCATATCTGTGATAGTAAACAAGAATAGGCTGGCATATCCCTTCTGCTTTGGAGGGCAATTTGGGGTTACTATAACGGAACCACGACAAGGACAATTTAATTTACAAGACAGCAACTGAAATTTCCATCCATGTGACTTCACAAGTTAGTCCCATGCAGGGAAAAAAAAAAAAAAAAAACAACAAAAAACCCGACCCACAAACCAAAAAAGGAGGGTCCTCACTGTCAAAGACAGATAGCTCTGAAGACTAAGATCATTACACGCCTCTAGGTCTCTCTCCCATTGCTCTGAACGTCATTCAAGGTATGGAGAAATCCACCCCACATCTGAATGCTGTCCAGCACTCACACTGCAAGACAGAAGGAGCCTCTTCCTTCTCTTCTGGGGGTCCCTGTGGAGTTAGTGGGACAGGCAGAAACTCTTCTGACATGAAGACAAGGAAAGGAGTGGACAGTGAGCCTGGCCAGTGGCTCTTCTGATCTCTTGCTCTTCTGGCTGACAGCCAAAGCAAGCAAGTCAATCCTGGTATGACTCTAAGAAAAGGACTCGCAGGTCAGAGTCCCACACCTACTGTTTGTGTCTCAGCGAGATGCATTTACCAAGGCTACCCACGTAGGTATTTTGAAACCTTGAAAGGTATCCAACTGAGAAATGTCCAAGAAGGGATGTGCTATTTCTGAATGCCAACTACCTCACTGCATAAAGAAGGGCTCTTTGCTAATGTAGGCCATCACGATGAAGCTTCTGTCACTGTCTGAGTGTGGCAGACCTTGGAGATAAGTATTTGGGAACCTAATCTCCCTGGCAGACCTGAATGGCTCCATCTGAAGTCATATGCACTTCTTACCCTAACAGAGAGGCCTCGATGCTCAGCAGTGGCTGTGACACAGAGGAATGAAATGGGACCTCTGGTGCTGGCGAGGTCCTCCTGCTGTGTGGGAGGATGTGCTCAGCAGGGAAACAGCCTACATCTCTCAGGGAGTGTCTCCCAGGGAGCTGGACAAGCGTGACCAAAGACAGTACCGAAGCATTGCAATGGCCCACGTGCCATAAGATGGCTAGGCAACCTGATAATTGCTGCAAAGATAGCAAGATAGTAAAGAAAGCAGGTAAGAGCCAATATAGGGAATGGTCCTATCCCTGCAGGAAGGCACGAGAGCACAGCAAAGGCAGGCAGAAGCTGAAGCAGGGGCTGGGAGCAGGCTGTGAGTGCTGCTGGTGCACAGACTCCCTGCTGCAGTGGGGGAGATGCACATGGAGCCACAGGGGATCCCACATTTGCTGCAGGCACAGGAGAACGAGCTGTTTGCCAAATGGAAGAAAACAGGGAATGGAGAATTGTCACACAGAAATTTTAAAGCAACTCAGGCAGTGGGAACAGCATTATGTTCATAAGCTGTTTAACTAGAAAAGCAACCCATACCCTTGAGGCAAGCTAATTTTATTGACATTAGAAGAGATTTATTTTTCTCTCTTTATCTACAATATACAATTCGGGAATTGTTTCCTGCAGATAAAAGCTTCATTGTTATACATACAATAAACTGAAGCAAAAATGATTTACATTATTTCTATCTCCAACTTTAATCATGATTTAAATCAGCAGCAGGATAAAACCAAAGCTGATCATCTAAATCAAGATTAATGTTTATTTGTACACTTCAGGTTTTTCCTTTATAACTTATTACTTGGTTGGAAACTATGAAATACAGCGACTTGCAAATGGATATGCTTTTCAGTAAATGCTGCAGTTTCTGTCAGCCAAGAAGATGCCTATTATCTGTTGTTTATTATCATAGATCATATGGTTAATATGCATTATTTTACCTGGCATTGTTCTCTTCTGTTTCATATTAATGCACCATTTAAAATTCAGTGCAAACACAATGCATTCTCCCTATATTTTAACTATATCTTTGGAAAGGAAATCAATCTCAGACTGGTTTATCACCTTTGAATAATCAAGACATTCAGATGAACCAGTGACTCTGCTCTTTCTGCAGCCACAGCAAAGGCTGTTCTACTGAAAGAGGTGTAGCACACATTCACCCTCAGCTACCATTTCAGAGGGGAATTTTGCATTTGTTAAACAAACATAAAAACCCTTGAAAAAGAACACAAACAAACATGTTTTCCCTGGTTACTTTCAGTTTTTACTTTTAATTCCAATCCCATACTCTAGAAAGGTTATTTTAAAAATAAAATTAATTTCTTAAAACTTTCTCGATAGTTTAGCTAGTTTTGTAATTCCTTTTCACTACGTTTTTATTACTGTTTTTTTTCGTTTGCTTTTGACATAGTTCTGTCTCGTGCAACACTCACATTTACACTAAGAGCAATACCCTAAGAAGGGTATTTCCAGTAATGTCACATCCAGGCTTAATATTGACTTACAGTTAGACGAGTGTTTTGTTTACCCCACCTTTTATAATCATGCTTAAACGCAACTATTATACACTTACTTTGACTACTGCAGGCTTTGTAGCAATATTTGCTAGCTTGGAGCTATGAGTGTCAGAGGCTCTGCCCTGGCTGTGCTTCCTCTAAAAATCACCCAGTAAATTTAGACAACCAGTGGTTTATTTAGTGTTGTTGGTCTCAAATGGCTTCTGATGTACTGAAAAGTAAATGCAAGTGTTTTCTGCAAATTGTTGTCCAGCTATGGCAGGACAGACCTGAATCACAGTACGGAAAATTGATAAGATTTCCCTATGTGACAATCATATAGAATAAACCTCTCCCACTCCATTTCTTACCTTTATGCTTTTCTTGAACATGTAGCCTGGTGTTAAAGATCCTTTCCTAAGCAGTTCACTGAAGATAACTATTTGCTCAAAGAGAAACACCCTACGTTCCTTTGGTCGGGACTGAACTCCGGAATCCTGCTCAGTTACATAGAAGGTGTCCTGCTGCAGCAGCTTGCCTTGAGCTGTCAGCTTGCCCTGAGAAGCAGACAAGGCACCAATGTTACAGATCCCAACCCAGCATGGTCCCTTGAGATGATCTGCTATATTTCAAGCAGAGCTGAATTCATTTGAGACATTTCCCCTCTAATTTATTAAAGCAGCAATCTTTTAAATCAAGAACTCAGTTTAAGGACAATAACACAAGTTTTCTTTACTGTCATCGCCACCATATGTACATATAAAACCAAAAGCAAGTAGACTGTTTTTGTACTTAATTTCAAACACTGTTCCCATTAAGTAATTTGCTACTGTAGTGCCTTGGATTCCCTCTGGTCATGTGTTCATCTCCCCCAAACCCGAAGTGAAAGATGCAACCTCTGAAGGTGCGAAACAGGACCTACCTGTTTGCAGGAATGCCGTGATATATAACAAGGTATGAGAAACTTAAACTTCATTTTGGAGATAAGACATCTCACTGGGTCTGCCAAAGACTACACTGGCTTAGTTACAAACCCCAAGTTGTAACCTGTGGGGTTATAACTCACGAGTCCCCTCCTGGATGTTGCCAAACTTGGAGGGAGCTGTTAATGTTAGGTGACCTTACTAACAGGCAGAGCGGTCTGGTTCAATGTTTATTTTGCTCTGACAACAGAGATAAGAAGTCTAATTCAGGCTTGCAGAAGCTTTCACAGACCTCACATTTTGAAGAAACAATAGCTTGATTGTTATAAGTTTAGAATGACACCTTCAAAACCTCACTAAAGCATGCAGCTCACCACTGGAGAAGAGCGAGCACTAGATAAACAGCCTGGGATGGGGTTGATTGTAGAGACAATCATAGAAAGATAAAACACCTTTCCTAGCCTGGTTGTTATTACAAGCAGAACGTACCTCAAAGCCCTGGAGGCGACCCAGGTTCATCATATCATTGCAGCGTTTCGGTACAAGGCACATTAATTCAACTGCTTTCTGTTAAGGAAAACAAAGGTTGTATTGGTACGAGGAAATCAGAGGGTCCCTAAAAGCGAAGTGTCAAACAATGGACTCCAACAGCATAGTCACTGCTAGAAATTATTCACGTTGAGGCCCTCATGTACTGAACATTTACAGTAATGTCTAAAAGAGGACCATGCCTTCATCTTTTCTTCTGACTGAAGCTAAAGAGAAACATCACATTTGAAATATCAGCGGGATCTTCAATCATTGTCAAAAGACTACTGGGGTTTTCATTTCTGCATATAAAGTGCCATTAGAAAATGCAGTACCACTGTCCAGACCATGAAAACATACCTCTATATCTGAGCACTCCAGCCCAGCTTTTTCACTGTACCGCAGGAAGTCCTAGAGAAAGCAGAAAGGTTTGCATTAAGGCACTTCAGAAAGAGAAGACAGAAGATGTCAGTTTTAAAAAAGAAAAAGTGTATTTAGCATGCGAGTTTCTGAGAAGGAACTTGCTAATATTAATGAATACATCTTCAAAAGTTGCTGAATGTTATAACCACTTTGTAGATATGGAAAAGGGGTGTGGATGGTTGCTGAAAATACCACAAAAAAAGACAAAGCTGGGATTAGCCCTCGGGAATGCTGACTTGGTCCCTGTCTTAAGCCACAGGACCACACATGCTTGAGGAATTTTCTTTTCCTTTTGGCATTTCAGGGAACATGCTGCTGTCTCTTCACAAGTGTGCAGTTACGAAACTGTGGGCTGATGGCAGCCTGCTTGAGACTAGTTCAAAAAAGAGGAGAAACCACCTCAGAGTCCTGGTACTGCTGGAAATTACAGTGTATGGTTCAGACATGCCTAATTTTGGATGTTACCTTGAGACCCCTAAGGATGAATATTCAGAAATGCTGAGTAATTGGCATAGTGAATAAAGTCAGCAGAAACCACAGTGGTCATACTCCTTGGGGAAAAAATTACCATGGACTCCCCAGATTTTCAGACCGGAATATTGTGGAAATATGTTTTGCATGCTAATTTGAAGAGAGATATTCAGCGATAAGATACTCTGAGACATTCAGAATAAATAGTGACATACCATTCAGCACCAAAGAATGGCTTTATTAACCGTCTCGTGTGCATGTACTGCAATTTAAAAAACTTGAATGCAAGTTTGCTTTGAAATTTTAGAGGATGAAAATTTATATTTGAAATTTATTTTCCTATAAAAATATTCCAACAGAAAATTATTAAAAAAAATCTTCTGATTATCATCAATTACAAACTATTCCCACAGATGGGACCCTCCTGCTCTCTGGACATTTTTCACAGGATGCTACCATTGTATGCCCACATATAAATATTCTTTCTTCCTAATTTTATGAAGTTATTCTTCAATTAAAACTAAGGCTGATTTAAAATAACAGTGTCTAGTACAAGATCCAAACTGCATCTTTCCACTCACCTTGAGAAGAAGCTGATATTTAGTTATTCTTTGAATGGGTTTGATCAGGAAATCACTGATGGTTAGTCGTTGGTTTATTTCCTGTTGAACCTCCTAAAGATTGAGGATTAAAAAACAATTGCAAAGAAGCACAGAGTAAGGCAGAGATAAAATGTCTCTGCAGAGACTTATTTCTACAGAAAGCTGATCTGTTCTTAATCTTTTGTTTGCAAAAGGGTATTTTAGAGGATTTAAAAATCTGGCATATCCTATTTAGGCAGGGACTGGGTAAAAGTCATGACCCAGCTGGAAGACATTTGAAAGCACAAGATTCCTTCCCACTTCGAGCTGACCGAGCAGGGCTGCAAGGTCTGGAGACTGCTCTCTCCACTGCGGCAGGGATTTGCTCACAAACAAGTCCTACAGAACACGCCTTGTGCCCTTGGGTGAAACAAAATATCTTCCCATTGCTAAACAAGCTTCTTTCACATTAATATCTAAATGTGTCTAGTCCCACAGATTTCTTGAAACAACATTATTGGAAATTTATGAGAGGCACCACCCAGCTCCAAGAACTTTCACCTCCTCCCCTGTTTGTAGGCTACAGATTAAAAAGTCTGTTTTATTTTGGACAGAATTCAGTTGTGGCACTCTGAAGACGACAGACACTGAGCACTGGATCAAGTATGTATTAGAAATTAACATTAGAAATTGAGACAAAATGAACTTTTCTTCCCTATAGCAGAGAATTTAGCAGCATGCACAATACCAACATGGTCTGGAGTTTGTTTTAGACAAACCTCATGGGTTACAGAATGGTCTTCTTTGCTAGGACTCACAGCTATAAGTAGCAATAATGGATAATGAGCCACGCTTACCTCAAAATATGCCTCATACTCAGCTACTATGTATTCAGATCGTGGCTTATTTTGGCAATACACCACATACATGTGTAATCGGCGCTCCTGTGAAAACAAGATGCACAGCAGCCTGGTGAGATACTGGCTACCGTTCTGCTATTACAAGCTGGCAGAAAATTGCTAAAATGTTCTGCTAGGTCATCTTTCTTTTTAGTTTAATCAAAGATTTAGTTTCCTGAAGTGGGGAAGCAAACTGATAACTGGTTCTGTTTCCCACTTCTGCCCCTTAGGCAAGGGAAGTTTCCATGGGGGAAGCCAGTTAATTGGGAGACCAATTTTTCCCCCAAAATAAGAAGTCTGCAAGAAGATGGTGACTAATGTTTCAGGGAAACCCATCTGCTCGCTGAAGATGAATAACAATGTTTAAATTAAGTTTAGACATGTAAAAATATCAAGACAACACAAGCAGATGCTTTTGGAAAGGAGTTATCACACTTTAAATGACGATTAGACTAGAGATAGGTAACAAAATAAAACTTACATGCTTAATAAAAAGCTGTGCTAAACGGTCATGCTCTTGAAGACATTTTTCCAGTTCAGCCAGGAAAAAGCTGAAAGAAAGGATATCAACATTTCAGAAGACTTTTTTTAGGTCATTCCAGGGCAAATCAGTCATCCTTCAGTAATATATCAATGCAATTTTAGCTAGAGTATTCAATAATAAATGAAAAGACAAGCCTGGCTTCAGCCCTTAATGGTGGCATTTCTATAACAGTAGATGAGAACTGTGAAATATGGAGATCTTGTCTTGCAAACTATCTGGTCTTCTTTACTGTTACACTTACAGAGGTTTCAGGTTTTTAAAACTGCCAATGACTAACTGCAAGAGTTGCATTCCTTCACTGAGAACTTCTAAAGTAAAACCTGTCTGTGTATCAAAACACTTGTGAAAACTCAACTGAAGCTTTACCAGGAGTTCTCAGTTGGATTAGCAGATTTGGAATACTGGTCATCATGAAAGAGATGCAGAAGTTTTCAATTGAGTAAACAAATCAACACCTTTTTGGTCACAGAGTACTGGCCTGTTCTATTTTATGATGTTTCTCAATATATTACCATTAGTTTTATTCATAAACTCAGCCTCTATCTTGACCTGCACCTTTTGTAGTGCCTGCTTGAATGCCCTTTCCAAGAATACACTGAGGTGCCTGGAAGTGAGGTATTATCATCTCAACTAAAGTTTAGAAATGCTGACAGGTTTTTCTAACTGGTATGTAAATCCTGACAATCTCCATTTCCATGATGTTCCTCTTTTTCACTGCAGGATTTCTGTCTCAAACGCCTCCATGGATTTGCTACAGTAACCAGCTGCAAAGTATATGCCAGCAATGGTCTGGCCCCAAGAAATCCCAGAACCTCCAAGAAGATATATGTTGAACGGCTGTCCTAACTAAACAACCCTATCACTACCATCAGCTACAGCTACTTTCATAACTCAATCCTGTAAAAAAGTTAAATTCATCTGCATTTAAACAGACTTCTTGACCCAGATATGCAGAACTAAAAATAGAGACTCCCTCCCCGTGCGTTACAGAAAACTCTTATCATCACATTTAAACAATGAATGGCACTGGTTAAAATGCTCTATTGCTGGTATAAACTTAATATTTTTCTGGCATTTTTATGCTTTGCGCTCCCAAGAGCTGTTGTCAGAACATAAAGACAGGACCTGATAGGCACCCAAGAGATGCGTGATGGCAATGACACTGTGACTCCTTGATGAGGGAAATGTCCAGAGCCAAAGGAATACCTAGTCTGGTGTCCATTGCTCAGATATGCACACTGCCTGTGCTCCAATTCTAGTTAGCCAAAGGCGTGGGGTTTTTCTGAGTGGCAGAGTTGAAACGGTGACCACATTATCCAAAAGCACGACCCTGCTGTTCATAAAGTTACAATAGAATGGCTCTGGGTTTGAAATAACCCTTGTATTTCCAGCAACTTTTCAAAAGCTGCTTGAAGGGTGACAGAATAAGATTTTCAAGGAAAAGAGTTCCTAACTCAGAGTCAAAAGCATCAGACAGGCCAAAGCCTGTCAGAGTTTTTATGCAAGAAGTATCTCATCACCCTCCTAGCCTAATAATGCTTCTGTGGTCAGCATTCTTGATCCTATCAGCTGCATGTGCAGATGCTAGTGTTGCTTAGAACCACCAGATCCATGCCCACAAACCCCAGAGAGCCGAGAAGAGGGTGACGTAGTAGTAGTTCATACAAAGGAAGGAAACAATGATTTTCCAACATTGCTACCACTCAGTGGCAGGATGAATTCAGCCTATAGCTGTGACCCAAGCAAGAGAGTTACGGCAGCCTCAGCGGCTTTTTTGGGGATCCAGCAAGCACCCCACAAGCAACACCCTTCTTGGAGCTATGCTGGGACAGCTGAGGAGCCCTGCATTGGTTCAGGAGCCCTGGACTGACCGCAGTGATGTCTCCCATGGAGCCTCTTGTTGTGGCTCCCCAGCAAGGAATGGCAGAGCCATTGGCAGCACAGCACTGACACAGACTCCCTCGTGGTCCACAACATCTTTGTCACCCTGACCAGCACTCCTGGCATAGGGTGTGAACCAGCATGAAGCTGTATCTGCAATCAGAGATGGTACCACAAACACCCTCCCATGAAGCCAGCCAGTGCAAAGCTGCAGCCCACTGCATTTTTTTTCACTGGGAAAAAGGATTTTATGTAGGATTGATGCTTTGCATCATGCAGCTCTGCCATTTTTGGTTGGGTAGACAGAGCCTTATATCAGGATCTAGTATACTGTTGAACTGTGGATAAAAGCACATGAACTGTAACATATTCTTGGTAGTCACAGCAGCCATGATTTGTAAAGTCAGGAGGCAGCACTTACAAACCAGCAGAGACCATTTAAAGTGAGGCAACATCCTTTGGAAGCTCGGCCCTGAATGACCTGCTGATGTTCAAGTAAAAGCAGCTTAGATGTACAGATACTACATACCCCAGTCCTTCACAAATGAGTGGTTACAAGGGTGCTTAAAAGCAAATTAAACCGATGACTTACTCTTTGTGCCAGTCATAGATCTGGTGAATATTGCCAAATACTATCTTGTCTTTCCCTTTCATATCTTCAGAAACTCCTTTTTCTTCTATTCGCTTCATGAAGCCCTTTAGGATTAATGATCAGTGATTAGCAAAGGGTTCACTTAAAGAATAGTGAATAAAGAGTAATAAAGAATAATTACACTCATTGAAAAAAAAATAAAAGTTTAATGTCAGGCTTTTTGCTTTGAAAACACTTAAAATACCTTTTTTTTTTTTTACAACTTAAAATCAGAAACCCATCTAGATACCCTAAATTACATAGTCTGCTTAAAAGAAAACTTTAAAGGATTTATTCTGAATAACTACAGTTGTTTTAGGAACCTTTGTCAGATGTCATTGAAGTGACAAGTGCAATTAGAAGATAAAAGTTAAACAAAAGTAGCTTATCATGCTCTTGGCTTTGCTGGTAAGAGGGAGAAGCCAGACTCTGTACAGACAAAATTCTTCTGTTCATCACCATGAACGTTTTGTGGGAGCACAAAGCCATGCAGCAAGTTTAAAGAGTCACATGAACAGGATTTCTCACACCTCCTGAGAGTTTCTTTATAAGTCTTTGGAGCACTGCAGCCCTGTTAGCTTTGCCAGTGGAGCGTGATGTAAACAGAAGATAACACAAAGGTCTTCAAGTTTGGAAGCTCTTGAAAATCACTGCTAGACGGGCTGATAATTCTCCTTGGACTAGTGAATGCCAGAAGCATTCCTGAAAGCCCACTTCAACCGAGTGCCTCCAGTTCTCAGTCCTTGCTGGGAATCAAACCGGACCATGCGTGTGAGTTGTCTCTGACAGGTGATCCCTAGGGATCAGCCAGGTCTTTACAAGTTGAAACTTACAAAACGATGACTGCTTTTGAAAAAAAATAGGAAAAAAAACTAAACAAAAAAACTCCCTCTATGTTATCTCAAGGTTTGTGGGTGTGGGCTTTTTTTCTTTTTTTTTTTCCCCCAAAACATGAATCCATTGGCCACACACGCACCTCAGCGCAGATCCGAAGCCAGACTTCAGGAAGGTATTCAAACACAGCACTGCAACCCCGGTGCAAACTCAAGGAAAGTATGTGCTACCACTGCTCAGTATTGATTTGAAGTGGTATCACTGCATGACAGCAAGAATGGAATGAAATAAATGGAAGGGGCAGAAATTATTCTCTCCCACTGCCCTCAAGGCTGCATTACAGCAGAGTTTGTTAGATGCAGGGTAGCCAAGAAAAACCTTTGCATGGAGTTGAAACCTAAAATACAACATTTGTTAGATGGAAACAGAAATAGTTTCCGAAGACATTCCTTCTTGTTTCTGTCAACATGAGGAGGGGACCATGGAAGCAGTGTGTGAAATAAACCAGTTTGTTTCTCATGCTGTATTTTTTGTTGTTGCCACTTTGCAGCATGGTGTTTGTTAGTGAGAAAACATTTTGCATAGCAGGGCTTGCTTCAGCTCACCTCCACAACAGTTCCCAAGTCTTTGACGTAGTCTTTTTCGGTCTGCACCAGCTCATTTAAGACAAACCTAAATTAAAACAGAATACACGCATTTGACCATGTTCCTTGATGTTACTGTTTGGTCCTCTTATGACATATTACCTCTTGAAACAAAACCAGCACCATCCCAGGAAACACAACCCGACTCTCTCTTCGCTCATAGCTCAGTGGGACAAAAAGGACAAAAACTTCACATTTCAGGCCAGAGTAGTTTCAGTGCTCTTAACTCGTCTCTCATTCTTCCCCTCTTTCACACCAGGTCCCAGGGCAGTGCTAGACCAGCAGCACAACCAGGTGCCTCTGCTTTGAACCAACTCTCCCTTCCCTGCTCTCATCTGTCCCCCCCCCCCCCCATGCAGCCCTCCTGATAGCAATGGGGACATTTCCCAACCCATTTTGCAGCATTTAGAAGAGTTTCTTGCCCCAGTTAAGATGTAATTTGGAAGTTTCAAACATTGGAAAACAAGTTCTCCTTCCTGCCTTAATGCAGAGCTTAATCTCTCAGCCTAGGTAATCCTTGTGGGGGTGTCCGGTGATTTCCACTTATCTCAGAACTAATAATCCCGGGGAGGAGAGTCAGCTAATGAAGGCTTGATGCATGCAAACAACACCGAGCTAAAAAAAACAACAACCCTCCTTTGTATGTCAAACTGACTAATCACATAATGTTCTTTCGAGGACAATTTCAAGAAGTTACAGCTTGCTGCAGACAGTTTTCCTCTCAATTACGCCAATATACGGATTTGGCACATGACAAATAAACTCCATCTGTGCTCCAGCTCTCTCCGGCGGTAACAAGGCTAACAAGATAGAGGAGCGCTTTCATGTCTAATATCGCTCTGTTCATGTCAATCAGCAGGCTGACCCACTTGAAGCGATAGGTCTGAGGGCAAACAGTGCTAAGATAAAAGCCTGCTTGAGAATATCTAGGGGAAGAAAAACACAAGCTGGCTTTTGGCTCCAATACAATGGCTGAGCTCCCGAGGTGTCCCTTGCTTGGACGGAGCAGAGGAGCTGCTTGGATGCAGGGAGGAGATGCTCGGACACGAGGCAGAGAGAGGTCAGACAGCTCCATGTTCATTTGAGAGTGAAATCCAGCCCGCTTGGCAGAGGCCTGGGCTGGCAGCGGTGGTGCCAGATGCTTGTGCTCTCGGCAGCGCCCTGCCAAGCTGCGTGCCTGGGTAGTAAACACGAGCGGGGCAGAAGGCTGCTCCCTCACACAGCAGCCGCGTGCGGCCTGGCCGAGTGCGTCCCGTGAGGTGCCCTCTCGCTGGCTGACCTGGTGCCCTTGGGACAGGCTGGCCATGTCTCACCCACACAGGCTCAAATCCCCTCTGTCTGCACTGCTCCTGATGGAGCAGAGGGGTGCCCAGAGGCTGGGGAACCTCTGCCACCACCCACCCCCAGCTCCCCGGTTTCACCTGCTGTGAGGGTACAGCTGGGCAAAGCCTGCTCTGAAAATGAAGCAGCAGATTAAACCTGGCAACTTGTACCCGTTTTAGGAACCAGGGTCTCTATCTCCATTACTTAAGTTAAACTTGGCACTAGGGTTCCCCACCTCCTCTCTCCCTAAAAAGCAAAAAAAAAAAAAAAAAAAAAAAAAAAAACCAGCCTTCGTCCTCTGCTAGTTCCCTGAAGCCTGTCTGACACAGGCAGTCCCAAATTTGAGATTTCTAAGAAGTGTGTTGCCAAAATTCGAGATCACTCATCTCCTCATCTGACAACACAGAGCGAGGGCAGGCAGGCAGTTGCTCAGAAAGTGCCTGCCCCAGCCACCGGCAGGTATTGTCTACACAGCTGTAGTTAAAACGGCATTAAATACACCAGGGGTAGAGCCTTCTCACTCTGAGTCAGTCTGAATATCTGAGTATCTCAGTAACTCCACGCTCAGGCTATACTGACACTGCTCAGTAAGACTGCTGCCTGGCTGCTCACAGGGATGCTGAAATCGGGTCTGATGGAACAGGGGTTTCCCAGTGCCAAGGCTAACTGCTGACAGGCACATGTTGCCTGAGACAGAGGAAATGACCGCCCATGCCTGTGCAAGGATTCAATTGCTGTTTTGTGGGAAATGGGGGTCACAGCTCGAGTTTGGAGCCCGGCTGCCTAATATGGCTATGGAATTACACACAGCCAGAGGCACAGACACAGAGCACAGACACCAGGGAGCTGGAGAGGAGACAGATGTCTTGTGCTGAAAGCCACTAGCAGGTGTTCCTAAACATCCTGGTGTTTCGGAAATCTGGACGGAGGCAGCAGCTAATTACGCTGCCAGTCTGCCTGCCAGAAGCGTCACAAGTTATAAAGCCTTACTGTACGGGGGCTTACACCAGCAAGGTCTCTGCACTAACCTGAAGTTATCTAATGAATGAACTGCTACCAGAAAACCCCAAAAATTGAAATATCAAGGAACTTTTAGGAGACAGGCATGGGCGGAGAGGTTTCCTGCAGAAAGACTGACAGCTGTTTAGCAGAAAGCTTCTTCCACTCATGCCCAGGAGTGCTGTGCCCCTGCCTGCCGCTGGCAGCCCATCCTGTCCCTCTCTGTAGTGCTTCTCCAGCTTCCTACAACAAACTACAGGAGATAACGATGGCTTTCACAGACCTGCAACACTTTGTTCCTGCTTCCTCTCCCATTACCACGAACATGAGGGTTTCCCAAATTAAACTTTCTCTTCAGTGGCATTTTCCCACCGCAAATGTCACTGAATTCTGCCCCTTCCTTCGCTAGGGTGAAAAATCATTATCTCATTAAAAAAAATCTCTTTGCTTTTCCTTGAAAGTAGCTAACAAGGTCAACAATATATTCTCCTTTGCAAGCTGATTTCACCTCTGGCATAGTAATTTCCAAAGCAAACACCTCAGTAACTCTGTGTGTAACTGCCCAGAGGCTTCTACAGTACTAGATATTTGCTATCTGGGGTAAAAGCTGCACATTTTTAAGAGTGAAGATGAACTTCCTGGGTGTGAAAGCACTTTTTAAAGGTATTTTGCAGGTTAAGAAGAAACAGATGCAGCAGGACACAGTTTTACTCCCAGTTCTGTGCTCGATCAATGACTACAAAGTATTCTTTCAGAGCAGCTACGTGCCCTCCCTGGGTGAGTATTTCAGAAATAAGAACCAGCGAGACAACTTACATCCTGCCTCTCATTGCTTTGGCTTTTTGTTCCTCTTCAAGGTTTCTTGGGGGAGTTGAAGGCGTCATTCCTTCGTTTAAGCAGCCAGTGGCATCTTTTAAGGTTCCTCGGTAAGATCCTCCTTCAAGGGTCTACGAAAACCCCAAAGAACAACAGAAAAAACATTACCCTTGAACTCCAGCATCGGTGTTACCGTCTGTTTCAAGTCAATTCTGCAATCATCAGTGCAGTCTAAAACCAAGATGAATATTCAGCTTTCCCCCTGGCCTTAATGAGACAAAACCAAACTAGTTTTAAATTGATACAAGCCCCCTCCTCCAAAAAGGATTAAAAACAGAGAAAATGTCCTTTTGCCAGAAGGTGAAAAAAACATTCCAGTAGCCCCAGGATGAAAAAACTCTTCCAAATTATTTCAAAACAACCTGATAGCATCCTAGTGTCACAATCAGACCCAAGGTTAGGCTACACGTGGAAAGTGTTTCTCTGCCAAAGACTGAGCAAGAATTCCTAGTAGCAAAGTAGAACACAGGCTGAAACAAACGGATGGATACAGAGCAACATTCCACAATAATTAAAGTTTCCCCCAAATCCCTGGAAAGTAATCGCAGTTGACCTAACAGTGTGCACACTGGGGAGAGAAAATAAAATATCCTCTGAAAACACATGTAACTGGGTTAATGAAATACTAAAAATTTTTAGTCCCTCAATGGAATAAAACTATTTTGAGTAAATTTTCTGGGAATGTCCTTCTCAGTTTCCCATGTCCCAAAGAGATCCTTCTCCACTTACACCAATCGAGCACCCTATTAACACAGACCTCTTCGTAACAACATCTCAAACTGAGAAAATGCCAAAACTTTCTGATGATTCACTAGACAGTGCTGCTTGCACATTTACAATAGTTCAATGATTTATTTTTTTTTGTGTGTGTTGTTTTCACACACGTAAGGAAATAAACCTTTGTAGGCTTATCGTAACTCTGCTTCAATACTGGTTTGTTAATCAGTAAAACTTGCTCAAAGCAAGCGTTTTCCTAATTTTAGAGGTCCTGGGACATGTAGAAAAAAAGGTTTATCTTTTATATTAACATTTTGTACTTTTGGGTGCAAAACTTAAAAGAAGCCAATACACGAAACACGATTTACTCCTTGTCCAACAGACGTGGGACCGTACATGTCGTGTATGACAGTGCACGAGTGCGTGATATTGAAATTTTTGAAGAAATTAAACCCAGAGCATTTGTATTGCTTATTCCAGACCCTGTCAGGTAGAGTTGACACAACAGATTAAAAGCAACATATGAATCTTTGTGAAAATTAAAGCACAACTGTGATACTTCAAGCAGTTTTACTCTTCAGAGAGTTTTTTCAGAGAAGCCAGAATACCAAACAAATTCATATGTTGGGTATCAAAACTCCTCTGCCTCAGAACAATTTTGTTTGTTTTTTAAATCATTGCAGGGAAAGAACAGTCCCCAGGAAGAGGACAGTACAGTAGCTCATACCCTGCAAAGCCCTCTCCAAAACTGCCTTTTGACTTTTGCAGTGCAGAGCCTATGGGCTTCGTCTCACATGTGGAGCAAAAATATTAGATACTCTACTGAGAAGCAGAGCACACAGGGTTAATAGAAGCACAGCAGATGAAGGTGGAAAGCAAGGAAACCAGAAACAGAAGTAGACTTTAAATCCCTTCCTTAGAGCTGTATCAGGCCTGTTGTATACACAGTTTTCACAGCACTAAACTTACCAGCTTACTTTTGACCAACTTTTCTATTGCACTGACAAGATCCGCAGCAGTCGGGACATCGGAGGAGCTCTGTCGAGCAGCTAGCAAAGAAGAGGACTGCAAGACACCAGGTTGCAAAGGAAAAGCAAGTTAGGAGGATGAGAAGGGAACAGGAAACCAGTGGTCAGTGAAGCAGCTTCTGAGACAGGAGAAGAGTAAACGTAGAAGGGGAGCAGGAGGGTTAGAGGAACACATGCACAGTAAAGTGAGTGCGTGTTGCTGTATCAGACAAGCACAGAACTGCCATCAAAGTCTGACTGCACATTCCTCTGCAGCAGTTCCAAGGCTGGGAAACAGGGAGCGGCATCAAAAAACTGAAGTTCATTTGCAACCGTGCTAAAATATTCTTAATGTCTGCTGGTTCCTCCTTCCAAGGACATCTATGGTTTTACAGACTCCAGAAAATTGATCTTCTTGCTGCAGATGTAAGAAATTACCCACTCCCCCATACATGCATATTTAATAGATGCAATAAGTGAAGGTACACGTGGAGTTACGGGCAATAGGGGAGGAAGGCAGGGGCGAAGAAATCCTTCCTCCTTCCTTCCCCAAAGATCAAACGCAACTCCAAATGAACTCAGATGATACCACGCATTCATGCAACTTCAGCCATCTAAAATTTGTATCTTTTCTCTCCCCTCTCTGTAATCAGTGGAGAGAAAATTCCCTTATGTGTATCATCTATCCTAGGTACCTGGCATAGGAGGGGCAGAAACACTCTTTGCAGATGCTTACTTTTCCCTACTGGCATCAGTTAAAATATTTTCAGTCTCAACTGAAAATTTGAAAATTGTTACAAATCTCCAGAAACGCTAAGACCTCATCACCATGCTGCCCAAACATCCCCACGGCAGTGTGAAGGCTGGCCTCTCTGTGAAATGCTCAGCTCTAGCTTAAGGTTTTTGCTCTACGTGGGCACCCCTTGGTCTTTGTCCTAAGAAATCTCAGTTTGAAAACCAAAGCTCAGATGATACCTATGGGAATTAATATTTATTACCTCACCTGTACGTACATTTCTTCTGAACGAAATACTGACCAAACCCTTTGATAACCAGCTTTCAGCAGACTGACACAGACTAAACATGGCTAAATTTTTAAAAATTCTGCAGTAGAATTATTAAAAAGCTTATTCATCTCTCAGCTACTTCATATAAGTCTTCTGGAGAGTACCTATTTCAGTGAAGTCATCAGGCAGGTGCCAACGTACACACATCTGAGAGTAAATAGTGCTGGGGAACAAGACATGGAAAGGCGATGGCAGGAGTTAGGCAGCTGGCCATCTCTTTCAGCAGCCCTTTGGGGATGCTGCTCATGGTGAGTGACACAGCCCCAGGAAAAAAAAAGGAAAGGAGAAAGACAAAGCAGAAGAGTGAACAGCGTGCCACTTTTAGTCTCCTCTTTCACTCAAATAATACATCTAATCAACAGTTCTAATTACAACAACAACAAAAATTACAGGTAATCAGGCTGGTAATTGAGGAATTAGGCTGGTAATGCAGGAATCTCATACAAATGTAAAAGTTCAGGCAGACGGCTTCACCTGCAATGCGACAGGCATGTCTAGGATGAAAAAGACTGAAAACAGGGACTCTAAGAGATACCGGACAAATACAGAGATGATAACTGTCAAACATAACCCTTCTAGTGGGAGGAATCCAAATTTTGGAGGCACTGAACAGCTGTTGCTCTCGCTTCTTTTACCCCAAATTGCTCAGTATCTCTAAAAAGTAAATAAATGCAGGATTTTCAAGGGATTTTCAAGGGAGCACGGAAACGTTTGCTGCCTACAAGTCTTTCAGGATAAAATACAACTCTTCGGTTATTGACCAAAGAGCCCAGTTTGTGTGAGGCAAATCAAAAAATGGTATTTCAATTTCCCAGTAAGTAAATTATGAATTTCTGATATGAAGGTATCTGGTGATTTGTGGTTATAAGCGCCGCCAGGAATGGCGAAGCACTGTTACTGCTAGGACAGGGTGTCACCTCCTACCACCGCTGCTTCCCCACGCTGCTGCTCTTCCAACCTAAGGCTGTACCTGTAAGCAGTCACAGGACATGAGCAAAGAGCCATGGCCAAATTAACACAGTTAAAGAGCTTTTGGCTCCAGAATGGCTCAGACATCACTTGTTTAGTGTTTCTGTGCCAGGGAGTTCAGGAGCCATTTTTGTGGGCTGAAGTTTTGTGTCCTCATGACATAAAGGAAGTGACCAGAGCTAGAGCAGCTTTGTTTTTCTTTCTCTTTAAACAAACAAACAAACAAACTAACCCCAAACTATTTAGCTAAATGACCCAGAGAACAAGCCAGGAGCAACTGCTCTTGTGCTGGGCACGGATCCACCAGAGCTCTGCTTCGCCGACCTTTCGCCCCTGCCCCTCGCAGGCAGCCAGCAGCACACACAGCGCTCAGAGAGCACCAGTCCGGGGCTCCAGCTGCTTCCTCCTGGCCCTGCTGCCACCGCAATGTCACAGCACTTCCTGGCAGATTAGCAGCGAGCCCCGAATCCTTTCCTCCATCACTTCGCATCCCAGAAACGTTTGCTCCCTTTCCTCTCGCTCTTCTTCCAAACTGCTGCCTGAACCTTTCCCAGGAACATTCTAGGTTATCACTTTTTTTTTTTTTTTTTAATTTTATTAATTTCCCCTATCCTTGCTTCTTTGCATGCAGTAATTACAATCAGAGGATAGAGATACAAAAGTGGCAGTGCTAAAAACAGATGCCAGCAGGAAAGCAGGAAACAGCCAGACAGGAGGATGGATTTCTGCAAGGGAGATGCCAGCACCAGGAGAGGGTGGGGGAGGACACATGCAGACAGGGCCCACACTAACTGAGAAAGCGAACCCCTTCCATAGCCAAATTCACAGATTCTCACCTCAAGTCCAAAACAGTAATTGAAGGACGCTGCAAACAACTGCACCATCTACCACAACAAATTCCTGATTTAACATTCAGCAGACCCTAGCTAACGGCAGAGATCTATGACCAGAAATACCAAATGCTAGGACTGGGGAGGTTTCTCCACCTGCAAGTCTTAAGGCACTTCAGAATAGAGGGTGTGTGGCGGGATACAGACTGACAAAGTTCCTGGAGCCCAACCACATGAAAGCCTGGTGGAAAGCACAAGTTATCCAACTCTTGGTAAAGGTGGCATTTTGGGATTCAAGCAGACTTCAGCTTCTATCCTAGTTCTCAGGCCCAGGCTGCCACCAAATACCATTTCTGCTGCTACTGCCAGACACCAACAGCACTTTTGAAACCCGCGTGGAGAACACACGTCATCAGCCTGAGTGGAGTTTCTGACCACACACAGCACAAACACACCACACCTGACGTGAAATGCAATCCCAGGGCTAAACTGCTTATCAGGCACTGTTTGTAAATCCAGTTGGTGAGAGGTATTAGGTTATGATTCACACGTAGGTGCCTAGTGTAACCACACGTCTAGAACACCACTGTGAAACCACTATAAGACAGCTCTGTGAGAAAAGCACTTAAAGAGCAAATTGGTACAGTAGAGGAGGTCTTACCATCTCATCTTGGGTTGGATCATTGTCAAAAATCTTCATGGGAGGAGGAAGAGGTGTATGAGACTCTTCGTCTGGCTCATCTTCTCCCCAACCCTTCTTGCTCTTCTGAAGGAAAGTGAAATATAATTAGAGGAACGGAGGGGTTTCTTTTTATCTTTTCAGATATTTGAGCCCTGCCACCAGGCTTTGAATCTGTTAGTGATACTAACAGTGTCTCAATATGGCACTGGGTGGAGAGAGTTGCAGGTAATACTAAGCATCATAGAAGAGAAGCGATAAAGATGCAAGGTTTGGCCTGTTAATCCTATTAAATTCTACGAGTTACAGGAACACAAGTACTGTAGCACCAAAGCAGCTACAGCAGCTACAGCTTCTGTGTGCTGATGGAAAAGTATTTTCTAATTTAAATGAAAACAGCTCAATGTACAGTTTTCAAAATGCATTGCTCTATTTGTGTTCAGTTAATATCTTCTCCATTTTCTGCCTGTAATTCCTTACTCACTTTGTCAGGAAAGAGCCATTCTAGCAAAGAACATGCCTGCAGAGAAACTGCAGCTACAAACGCGCAGCCGATTTAACAGAGACATGGCTATTTCTCTGAGCATTCTCTTTCAATAAGGAATTACACTGCCACGGCACGATGAAGGTGATATGAACCTCAGCAAAAAGTGATAGCAGCTGCTCAGAAATGGCTTCATTTCTATCCTTGGCAGACTCCCAGTAGGCTATTAAAAAATCTAGTTAAAGGATGACAATGTATGCAGACTGAAAAGCTGTTCCCTACACATTCCGCTGCTCTTTAGATGACAATACTTCTTGCAAGACAGCTTTAATCAATTTAGTTTTTCATATGATTCGCTGCTCCCTCTAGACCCTCAGGGAGCTGCATTTGCTCAAGTGCGAATCACACACCCCAGACTATCAGAAACATCAGGCTTCCCTGCAACAAACCCCAGCACACACCTCATCGGCGCTGTCTCCTTGCGGAGTGGTTTCATCTCCGGTCTTCGGTGAGCCGAGGTCAAAGCTCTTCCTGCCGTCTCGCACCTTCTTTTGCTTCTTGATGTTGCTCTCAGCCTTGCCGCTGTTCAGCCGGCGCACAGGACTGGTCAGCCATTTCTTCAGCGTGTTGGTCGAGCGCTTGGGGCCGGGAGAGCTCTGGATGGAGTTGAGGGATGGCTGAGGCTGTAGGTTGGCCACCGAATCTGACTTGCCCCCGTTGTCATTGGAAGAAACTGAATATGCCTCTGCAAGAGAGCAGTGCATGCGGGAGATTATACCAGCCACTGCCCTATTTCCTAGTGTACATCAAGCGCTTGACATTTCTAAACATGAAAATACAAAATGCCTCAATGGAAAATGTTGTGACCTACGAACATTGTGTAATATTTCTTGCACACCAGAGAGGAATATGCCAAGCAGAGGGCATTTTCCACTATCTTACACACTTCACTCATCTCCTACTGCACTGTCTGTCCTTAAGAAAGATCACAGTTACCTAGTTTTTGATGAAAGCCTGAATTTCGTGTTAAATGCTGAATTTCTCAGCTTCTTCTCACAGATTTCATTGTGAATTGTCAGGAAGAAATCAAGCACAAAAAGCAGATTACTACAAGAGATCTGACGGCCACCAACACTTTGTCAGGTTCTGATGCCATAAACGTTTCTCAGCCGTTGCCAGACCTCAATAACATTACTGTTAGTTTGACTACATATTAACTTTCGAAGGTTATTTGAAACACCTTAAAATTATCTCCTTTGCCCCTGAAAGCAATTTGTCAGAAGACTTCGCACCTTCCCTAGAACTAAGGAATTGGAATGAACAATTACAAGAGACGACAAATTGTTCAAACCAAAGGAAACACCCAAGAAGGAGATACAGGCTTAAAATTAAGAAGATTTCCTTTATATCCTAGCAGGAAATTCTGCTGAACCATATCCAACTGCAATTATCAATACACATGTTCAGACTCGCACCTTAGAAATGGGCACAACCTCCCTTACCCTCCCAAAGCAACAGAGCAAAGATGTGCCAATATCAGTAAGTCTTTAAAAACAAAGCAAACAAGTTGCTGGAACATTTCTCAATTGCCCTTTAGGAACAAGTGCCCTGCTCTCACCTTCCTGAAACTATGGCAAAGGCAACTCCCTCCCCAGGAGGGATCAGGGACCGAGGTGCTTTATCCCACGCAGTTTAAGAAGAATTTTTTTTTTATTATTATTTTTTTACAGAATTCAGAAATTCTGTCACACTCTTGTAAGGCTCATCTCACACTCAACATCAGAAAGCAGTCACCTGATGTTATTAAACATTTTTAGATGTTTATCTCTGAATCTCCTACCCACCCCAGCAGAAAACAAAAACATAAGTTACACAAACACAGCCTGGTGCACGCAGATATTTGCAGTTCAACAATAAATACCGTGACAGATATTGGGTAATGCCTGTGCTGAGGGAGAGCTGCTCTCCCAGTCCCCTATACTGGTTTAGGAGCCAGTTTCTGCCACCTGCACGCAGAGCTCCTGCCCTGGTGGGCAGAGCTGTTGCTCACAGCCGGCTGCACACCCAGCAGAGATCGCAGCCCGTATCGTCTGTCAGCTTGTAACCTGCAGACCAGGGGACTTACAAGGCTTCACAACCAGAGATGGCCTCAGTCAGAAGTTACAACAGTAATTTGTTACGTACCTGGGATCAAAAGTCAGGTTTTTAGAACATATGGAAATAATTGTAAGCAGTTAGAAGTCAAAGTTCATTTCCCAGAGAGCAGAAAATCTAACTCGTCTGTCTTCTGACAACAGGAGGAGTGGGGGCGAGGGTGGCTGGGAGGAGGGCAGGTCCCAGGTGGAGCTGCTTGGGTCTGCCTGCAGCTGATCTGCCAATTTCAGGCATTCCTCCATCAGGGCAAAGTAGGAGTCTTATCTCAAAAAAGCCTGGTTTCAGCCAGCTCCTGTTGATGTTTCATGAACGCGAAGCCGTGTTAAATCAACGAGCACAAGATAATATTTGTCCATGACCAGCTTATCTTCCGTTCAATAGGCTTTAGATAGCCTGCCCCGGCGGGCTCCACGTGATGCTCTGGCAGTTTATCAGCACACCTTGCGTCAGCACAATTCAGGGTTTCAGGACGAGGTGATTCTGAGCACTTAGGCAGCTCGCAGGGTGCAAGGACCTTCTCCCTTCCATCCCCCAAGCCAGGGAGGTCCTGGTGCAAAGGGAGCTGGGCTGCAGTCACAGGGAAAAATTGCTGGAAGAATTCACTCACTGCAGGCTGCCACTTCGGGGGGTGAAATCTGGGGAAAGCAGGCATATCACAGACTTTGCAGGGGACTGGGCTTAGGGGATAGTTGGACTTAAAATGAGGATAAGCTGCCTCCTATATCTCGGTTGATTAATGTACAGAGAGGCTTTTACTACAGCTTGGAAGTAGCATAGCCAAACTCCTGCCTCAAGATGAAGGCACCTTGCCAATTTACCTCTTAGTACTGGAGGGGAGCTGATAGGAGGCAAAATGGAGCACGGGACAACAGCCTGCACCCCAAGGACTTGTTATTGAGCTGTGGAATCCCACCTCAGGCTGGTGGGCCCGAGGCAGGGCCAAACCCAGGAGCCCCAAAGTCTGGGATGGAAGACGCAGGGACCTCCATTCCCACCAGGGAACACCCCTGGTTTTATGAGCAGACAGCACAGCCACGGCCCGGGCACGGACAGACACACAGCTTCTCCCACACCACTGCAATCCAATCGAGGTGGTCCCCAGGAAGCAATAGTCAGTCATGGTCCCCTGCCACCCAGGAAAAGGCAGCACTTAGGCAGAAACACTCCGAGTCCCAGAGCCGGCCTGCCGACCACCATACCCACTTGCAGGGTTTTTGTCTGAAGTTTAACCTACGGCCATGAAAGCTCTCCAGGCTGAACATCAGGCCTCCAGGACATCAAGCTGAGATGAAAGCCAACCCAAAGGCTTCCAGAGGGAAAGCTTTGAATAGTGGGGAGTGTTACACAGCACAACGATCCCACTTGAAGGAGGCTCTGGACTTTTCTGCTCAAGGACACAGCTTTGGTGATGCAAAAGGCTATTTACCAGCAATGGTGTGTTTTCCATGCCCCTGGGAACAGCCAGAGGTTGCTGAATCTCAGTTGTGCCATGCTGTACGTGGCCCTAGCAGATATTAATTCTCCTTCTTTCTCCTTATCTGCTGGAGTGCCCCAACTGACCGCTGTAAGGCACCTGGGACAGAGCCCTGGGCTTGGCTTGGCCACGCAACAGCTCGAGGCTGGAAGTGCAGCCTGCCCCAGCCTTATCTCGTGGTTAGATGTCAGTGTGCTCTCTGGTTGGAACAAAGGCAGGGAAAGGGGCTGGAAAGGACAGTGTAAATCTCCCTGCTCTGCAGCCACCATGAGAGCCTCCAGCATCGGGTGAATTCACTCTATTCAGTACCCAACGGTTGTACAAAGCACTCTCACCTCATTGTCTTATTTCTCACCATCTCCAAATAAGAACTGTCTGAAAAGCAAATGAGTCCACACACAATATTGATAACCATTTTTTTTTCTTTTCAAGGAACCGCAAATATAACCATGTTTTGTACCAAAACAAGCCACACTTGCTATTTGCCATTCCTGCAGAAAATGATTTGCTTTACACACAACACAGGTCACCCCTGAGATGGCCATGGAGGCAGGAGTGGAGCTCAAGAAAGAGCAGAGCTCCCAAAACAACAGACATAGACATGCTATGCACAAAATCTGCCATGAAAGACTTCTGGGACAAGCTCCGAAGCCCTGCTGGTGTGAGCTGCACCGCTTCTGTGGCATATACAGCTACAAACACATTTATCAAACACGTGGTAGGAGGTTGAGATCCAGACGCTGAGTGGATCAAGTGGAACATGTTACCGTGTTCTTCCAGTGCACCAGCACGTATGTGCTCTGCAAACTGTATCGTTAGAGCCGTCTGGAGACAGATTTTGCTCAAGAAGAGCCAGAGGCCCGTTGTGTGGCAGTTCAGGCAGCTGCTGCTGCCCACCAGGAGCCGCCAAGCAGCAGCACCAGAAGGGTCTGCAGGAACTGCGGGGCTGGCAGCGAGCTGCAGTGCGTGGTCATCCTGCCACCACTGTCCTGGGATGCAGAAATCTAAAAAAAGGTATCTGGCAAAGTGGAGTGGGTGCAGGGAGGTCAGCAGACTAGTGTGGCTAGATGGATTTCCTGGCCAACCCATTCATTCAGACAGAAGAAATGACAGTTTCCAAAACACGCCTAAGCAAACCTCCGAGAAACTTCTGGCAATATGACTGTGGCAGACAAACAGCCAGACCAGAGAGCTTTAACTTTCAGAGCTTTTGCACTGCTGCAATCATGAAATCTTTGCTGTTGCTGCTGAAATGAACAGACGTCTAGAAAAGCACAGCTCTTTTACTTGGAAAATGGAAGGTTCCAGTTCTGTGCAACCTTGGGTGAAAGGAAGAACAAAAATCTCATAGACACATTTTAGAGGCACGGCTGTATTCCCACTTGAGCCAGTAGGAATTGCTGCTGGAACTTAACTACAAGATGTTTTATTTTTACCTCGCCATTCCCCAGAGCATGCAGGGGAGAGGAGGTCTGACCAGGCTCACGCAGCAGAGGATTCATCCGCAGGAACCCAAGTCTTTAACGGGGAATGGGAAAGGCTTCTCAGAGAGATTCCGAAGAAAACATAAGGTTTGTCTTTTTAATCCACACTAACCACAGACCGTATACGATAGGAGGGAAATACGCCTTGATACCCAGAAGTTACTACAGACTAGAGCTATGAAGACGTGACTATGGCAGGACACACTCTTGCTCGAGGTGAGAAGAGGTGAATCATTACATGGGACCAGCAGATTTATGTATGGCTCCATTTCCCACCCCAGAAAAACAGCCTAAGAGAAAAGGATTTTTCCACAGAAGTTAGAGAAAATGAGCCAGAATGGGAACTCTGTAATCCTATTAGCATGTGCATTTAAATCAACATTTTTTTTCACAGAAATAATTCCACTCATGAATGAAAGCCAATAACGAAAATCTGACCGATGAGCACATAAATTAACTCTGCTCTGCTCAGCAGAGCCCATTTTCCATATTTAGTGATTGCTGTAAAATAACATTTTTGACAAAGACAGAATTGAATCAGATGTGGGTGAAAGAGTAACTCAGTCTGTCCTCAAGCTATTATTTCCTGAAGGACAGGAATCTCTGTAGCAGAAAATCTTTGAAAGCAGGAGTCATCCAGACTCACCCTATGCACAAACAAAGCCTCTGTGTTAGTATTTCCCACTAAACAAACAAGGATCATCCAAACCATCAAAACGCTGCCTTTCCTGCCCTTTCCAAGCGTATTTCCTTCACCATGCAGGCTGTGGGCTTCAGTTCACAACTCTGGGCCCCTCGAGGCTTTATGTGCTCCCAGGGGAAGCCGTGCGGTGGGAGCCACCTCCTGTCTGCTCCAGCACTTCAGGGCCAACGCTCTGCTCGGCGAGATCAAAGATGGCAGAAGGAGCTACAAACACTGATTCCTGGGTCTCTTCTGTGCTTTTGTATTAAATGTTCAAAACACACTCAGAGAAACATTTTTATTGGCACGAGTCAGGGTTACAAAACTTTGTGGCTTAGGCAGATGACAGTACAGTTCCCAGTTTTAGTGTTAGAGCCTATTCTGCATGTAAAACCTGGCATGGATTTACAAAAATTTGGGAGGTAGTGACATCTGGATAATTCAAAGTCACTTTACAGCTATTCTTCAAGTGAAAACACTACTTCTTAAGACACGTAAATAATGAACCTGACATGTTTTAATGTCAACAGATAAACTGCCTCCTCAGGCACTGCCTCCACACAAGGTCCCAGCAAAGAACGCAAATGGACATGAGGAAATTTTCAATGCCCGTGTCGGACGAAGATAAAGGACAACTGGCTTGAAAAGCCCTTTAGATTAGACGTATGCTAAACTTTCGCAATGGAATTGCAAAACTTGTCTGGAGTCCTCCCCAGCTCCCCACCCGCACCCAGCCCTGGTCGCCTCCAGCTGTGTGTGGAGATGCCAGCGAGGGAGAACCATGAGGTCACACCGTAGGACCCACTTCACACACGAGGGTAAGGACACCCTCAAACACTGCTATTGAAATTTAGATGCAAATTCTGCTCCGAGCTCCAAAGTTCTGAACTTCACAGTCTCCTGGAAATGGGCAGCCTTGGGAAGTTTCAATGGAATTTTCTGTTTGTGTCTTGGAGTATCACTTGAAGCTTCAGTTTGGAAGCAGTGTCAAAAGGGCACGAATCAGTCTGGCAGGACTGTCACAATTCCATTTACATGGGCGAAATTGCTTCTGTCTGAACTCAGAGAGTGGTATGGAGTGAAATATTTTATGCAAAATTTTCTAAGCCAACAGAGAAAGAAACCTACGTTGCTAAAAGCAGACGTACTTGACAAACTTTCCAATCACTGCAACATAAAAACTCAAAATTTGGCTGTTGGCTTCACTGCCAAACTTGAAAACAAGACTAACTTCCAAAATTAAACAGAAAAAATGTGACTAAAAAATAAATAAATCACATGACATTCAGAATGCAACTGTTTCGTTATTGAAGAGCTGATATCTCTTGGAACTGGGCAAGAAGAGCTGTTGGAGAACGAGGATGTTCTGCAGAGATCCCTGTAGTTATGCTGTAATGAAGGAAGGACACTCCTGGGAGGATTGCATTTGACTTACAGTTTTGGGGAAAGAACCACTGATCTGTAGCTTTTTATATTCAACTTCTGATCGTTATTTTCAGGTAGGAAATGAAGTGGAGGACAACAAGCATTCGCCTAGCTGGGTGGCAAAGCAGCTGCACTTGGGTTTGGTGATTTTTGTGGCAGGGAGCGGCTCACCCCAGGCCCTCGCAGTCAAGGAGCTGTGCTCACTTCTGCCCGAGGGGGATGCAGAGAGGGACTCGCCCCCTGTAGCACCCTCTCTCTTTCCATTAACGACAGAGGGAGTCCAAGGAAATTACACCCTTAGCTAAATTTAGTTATTGTGAATCCCCTTCCCACATTTGAGGATGTTTCATACCAGGCCGATCTCGCAGAAGGAAATGATTAGCTGAAGTTAAGCATCTGACAATTCGCTTTAATGAGCAATAACTCATGGCAACCTGCCATTAGCTCCAGTTGAATAGCTTTTATTTTTAGCTGGTGTTGCTCAGATGAGGCTTTCATCCAGCATGCTCTGGGAAAGCTGACATCCCAAAGTAGTCTCCAGGTCTTGGTTGTGCCAGTCAGAGTGTCAGGGCTCGAGAGCGCCGGTTCCTGGGGGTCAGAGAAAAGTCACTGCAGTTCTGGGAAAGTTTCAAAGGGTGAGATAAAACCAAAAGCCTGGAGAAACAGCACAGAGGCTCACCGTCTCAAGAGACTTTGCAAGAAAAGTTACTGAAATCCGGAGAGCGTGCTGAATGAGTGAGCCTGGCCTCCAGGGAGAGGAACAGCACAAGGGTGAGGCACAGTGACAGAGCCTGCTGCGTGAAAACATGACTTCGTTTCTGTCCAAGAGTGCCTGGTAAGAGGAACAGCCACAGCAGTCATCACCACCACATCTGCTGTTTCATACGGGCCTAAAGCTATTGCCAGAGGCGACTTTAGGGAAGGCGCAGGGAGAAGAAGAGAAGGAGTCCTCAGATGGCTACAGGACAGGATCTCGTTTCCTACAGACGAACATTTAACTGAGGGGCTGCTGTGTGTGACGGCAGAGCACATCCTTGGGGCTCTGAAGAGGCTCTCAGGATAGTGTGCAACTCAACCTGGCAGCACCAAGCAATTCAATGGCAGCTGACGTATCTGTGGTCCCCTCTTCAGGTGTCCCAGTCAGAAATGTGTTTCTGTGTAACTGCTTAAAACCATGGTGGGTATCCGTGTCGTGTCCAGTGGGAGGTTTCTGTCCCACTATCAGCCTTCCTGACAAAATCATCTTTCTTCAGAGTCCCATACAACCTCTCATATAAACTGCTGTGAGTTCAGGACAAGAGTAATAAGAGGACAACACCCACAGAGTGAATCCACTAATCCGCTGGGGCAATGCTCCCAGCCAGCTCCTACCCCACAACACTGTGAGATAGGTACATTGTTGGCCTACCTTGAGTCCTTCAGTGGAACCTCACTTATCTCCCCAGACACAGTAACTCCTTTCTAGAGTATGTTTTTACTGAATGAAAGGGTGTGGAAAAGCTCAGAAAAAGAGCAACTGCTCCACACTGCAGAGTTTGAGGACAAACACAGTATGTCTATGCACTTGATTTCATTCACCCATGCTCTTGCCTGGGGTTTGCGCCCAGCGCACATCCTGAACCAGCCCAGCCAGAGCAAGCGCACCACGTCTGCAGGGAAGGCGTGTAGGAACAGTCTGCTGGTAACGCCTCACAGCTGGGCGAGCGGATTTCTGAAGGCTAGAGGCACGCATCTTGCTTTAGCAAAGAAAGGAAATAAAAAGTCAAGACTAACAAGATCCAGAAAGGGCATGCTTTTTTTTTTTTTTTGAACAAATCAACATTTATTTCAATTTAGTCAAACAACTTGTTGAAGCACTTCTCTAAGTTCTTCTACTTTACATTTTGTATTTACACTGTCCTCTTTCTGTGACAAAAATAATGTAAGCCCAAACCCTGAAGTTTCCAGAGTAAGTGTCACTAGCAGCGAAAAGAACAGAACTCCAAACACAAAGCAAAAACCTCCTTGATATATTTTGACAGGAGGCTTATGCACATTCTTTTAAAAAAAAGTAAGTTTTAACCCTGAACCTTTATAGAAACCTATACGGGATGATAAGGGGAAAAATGTCGTGATTGAAGCTGAACAAGAAGAGCAGCATTTGCTGGCCTTTGCAAGTACACTGTTACTTTTAGCATAAGGAACTGTGAAATGCTTAGACACCCACATAGAAGCAGACTTTTAAACTTTGATCTAAGCAGTGTCACTCTGCTGAGAGTATTAAGGGTACCAGAGTCGGCGAATGCCATCTTTTATCCTAGTAGTGGGCACAAAAACAAAATTTATTACACATGGTTTCCAAGCAGCTGTTAATACAACACAAGCCTTATTCTTTTGCAAAGTGTCAGGGGTCAGCTTCATTCAGCAGCTTTCAAATTGAGCTACTGTAAGAACTTTTCCACATTTAACGAAGTAATTTCTCAGTCAAATGACATCATTGCTAAGGTCAGCTCTGCCTTACACTGGAAGCCAGCAGTCTGTATGACAAGGTGGATCACTGCTGGATTTCTGGGGAGAGAGGAGGACATTTGAATGTCCTATTTATATCTCCCTACCTCAAAGGAAATCGTATGTTTCCAAACAATTCCTAATGGAAACAACAGAGGAGTATCAGTGACAAAATAAATTGGAATTGAGGGAGGAAAAAAAAGCAAGAACAGAACCCAAAGCTTTTTGGGATAGGAAGAAAAACTGCATGTTGATAAAGAAGGCATTGGTCATTAAACTTTCCAGGCACACACAGGGCTCAGAAAGCACAGAAAACAAGCAGAACAAACAAACACAACTGTGTGCATCTTAGCGTCAGCTTCTTTTGCCAAATGCAGTAGCTTCCAACATTCAGCAGCTGTCTCTTGCTTTCTAGTGGTGTGGAGTTCTCTTTGGTACTTGGAGGCTGTCAGGAGCTCCGGGCAAAGAGAAAGTCTTTGTCCATTTACCAACCAATTCCAAAGGCGCTGATCTTGAATAACTTTACTAAGCAAGAGTGACACAGATGTCTAGGAAAGGGGGCTTTTCTCTTAGTAAAGTTGTGGTAGGTGCAGTGGAAACCCAAGGCAATCTACATGCTTGTCAAATTGTGCCTAGGTAAGAACTGAGTCCTCCATGAACGTCTCTCATTTGTTCACTCTTAAATTATTCAGGCTCTGACAGCCCCTGAAAAGAAAAGAACGGAATAAGAATAAGTTGTAAGTGGTGCAGGCAAGGGCAGACACCACGAAACCACCAAGAACAACGAGGTTGGGGTGCTGGACGACAGACACACGGCAGCCTGAGCCTCCAGGGCTGGTGCCCAAAGCAGCTTCCTTCACACCTTTCTCCTCCAGAAATACTAGCAGAAAATACAAGCTCACAGCGAAGGTACTGGTTGTGATGAGTTAAAAGAAGTAATGGATGAAGTAAATGCAAACAGTGGTTGGGAAATAAAACACACAGATAAGAACTGCTGGTGCTTGCGATGCTTGGTTCTTTGAACACGGCACAGGGAAATGGCTAAGCAGCTCAGAGACTTTTAACTGCACACTCACGACTATCAGACTTGTGGGAAGCTTTGGCTCACTCAGCTCAAGCAGGAAATGCAGAACATCACTTGCCGCCCCATATAACAGCCTCACGCGATCTGTGTCTCAGTTGGCATTTGACAGCTCTCCAGGGCAGGGAGCAGTTCTGTAAGGAGCCTTCCCCGTGGCACCAGTCAACACGCTTGTCATAGAGCAGGTGATGAAATCACTACTACACTCTATCTGCGTCAGCAAGAAAGATGGGATGGGAACTCGAAGTCTTGGAGAGCATCTGCTGCTTCGGAAAAGGAGAGCTCTCTGCAGCACCCTGCCAAGCTCTCAGCTCTCTGAAGCTGTGCAAGTGCCTTGACCCAGCTGCCAGCCTTCCCGACAAGGCTAGTCCTGAGGAACTGGGTGATTTTGGTTTCTGGAGGGCCACACGGAGCCTCCCGTGGCTTTTGCAGTGCCTACACCATTGCTTCTTACCAGCAAGTTCCTCTTGGGAAAAAATTCAAAGTCCAGTTTAGCAGAGACATGGAGAGGTACACTACATAAACCTCACTTGCTTAGTTCCCCACTGCATCAGTGGCTAACTGCAAGTAGCTGCAAAAATGCTCTACCAAGCAACATGTTTAATAAGAGATATTATAATTATAAACCTTGACAGTTACATCACTACTGCTGAGCAGTTACTTCCTTTAGCCACATCTTTCAAAACAGCTAGGAAAGAGAAATTTTTATTTGAAAACAACAGCAAGGGTAGACTGGTCTAGTAGCAGAAGCTCTTTGACTCTGGAAAGACTTTATTGAGTATGGGTAATCATTTACTGCGATGTACAATGCCCCATCACAGACATCCGCTCACCTGGTAGTTGTTATCTCTGGGACAAGAGACTGCAGCAAATATTCAGCAAGTGACAATCTTTAGGTGTTTGGAGCCTGCCTTGCTCACGGCTTTTCTCAACACGCTGCCAGATCAAATTTTACAGCAGCACTGCTCTCAGCAGCTACAGCCCTCCCCAGTCAGCCTGGGATGCTCAGGCCTGGTAAGCTCTCGGATGCTCCCTTACACGGAGCCAAGGAAGATGCTGCTATCTGCTCAGCACCTGAACCATGGCAGGAGCTGTGCTCTGCTCTCACCAACTTGAAATCACTCCTGGAACACTCCAAGTGCTCGCCTCCTTTTTGCCTGAAGCTATGATTTTCCTTCTGCTGCCCTCAGAAGGATCCTTGTTGATTAATACTTATTATATTTCCTAAAGAAATCTATTCATCCTCCACATACTTCAGCTGAGAGACGTGTTTGAGTATCGTGTTGATCCTCAGGGTTCAAACTACAGAAGGTGTAATGAATACCAGACTCGAGGCACTTCAGTGGCATTAGCTGTGAATCATCTTTTTACATTGTACTGCTCAGATACATTTGGATCTAAAATACATTTGCATTTCTAATTAAAACAGATTACCATTGGTAATGAAAGAATGTCTTAAATCAGAATCCTTAGGCCATAAAAGCTAATTGCATGATGCTAAAACTGGATTTCAAAAATATACATATTATACCCCCTGCAGGATTAATTAGGCAACATCTCTTCAAAAGAGTTCTCAAAAGTGTATTTATTCAGCATGTGGTTAAATTATACAGGGTTGTGCAACACTCCCCATAGCATGCCTGGGTGCACGCAGCCGTGGCAGCTGGGGCCTTGGTCTGCAGGGGAGCTCAGCACGGGCAGGGGGGCTCAGGGCTGCCGCAAGGCCTGGCTGATGTGAGGGGACACACGTACCCAAATGCTGCCTGCACCTCTAACGTGGTTTTAGCCACGTTTAACTCTGGTGCTGCTGAGCAACATCACCTTGGGAATGCGCGTGGTCTGTTTACTACAACACGCGGGCCCATGAAAAGGTCAAAATCAATGGGTAGATAGAAATCTGGAAGCTCGAACTGGTAATTATTTGATGCCCATTTTGTTACCGGTTCCCTCACATGATCCCAAGAAAGTTTTGCAGCACTCACTGAAGTGCAGCGTGTTGTCAGATAGGTTAGGATTGTACTGCACGCCTGGGGATATATGAAGTGTCTGTTCACTAAAGCCGCTTGTGTTTTTTGAAGGAAGGAGGAAAAAAAAAACCACACAGCACACCAGGGCACATCCTCAGCTGCTATACTTTGTACCTGTAATTGTCAGCAAGCCTAAACTGCAAGAAAAAGTGTCCTCAGAGGATTTAGCCATAACTTGGGATGTGTCACTCTGCTCTCCTTGCTCAGAGCTACTTGCTCCGTGTAAAATCTCAACACGGAAAAACGCCCAGGAACATAACAGTGGAGACACCTCCAGGGCCACTAAACCCAGTCCCTTCCGGTTCCAGGCAGAGAGTCCATCTCTTTCATAAATGTTTAATTCAGAGCTGCCTTGTGGTAGTGAACAAGGGATCTTTGCTCAAAACCGACATACAGAACCTCTTGTGCTTTCCTGTACACAGGTATGCAACATTTTCACGTTTGATTTGCAGCCTCCTAGTACAGAAGATAAAAACCTCCACCAGTAACCATCTTCTGGTTCCTTGGGACCACATTTGCTAATGGGTTACCAGCAGGTCTGGCTCCCAGGCTTCACCCCTTTATAGACTTGCCCAGCCTGGCAAATAATTTTGCAGGGAGCCAAGATTTCACAACCGTTGAGCTGTACCAGGACTAACATTGGCTGTAGCACGCTGAGCAGCCAAGTGCATCGGGGTGCAACAGGGGCAGCTGGATAGCAACTACCAACTCCTCATGTGACAAGAGATGTATTTGTTCCATCTTCCAAAAGAGCAACCAGAGCTGCGTGGGGCTTTCTGCAATGCAATACTCTGGATGTTACCTTAGAGAAAAGCCGATGACAAATACATAAACTGAACCATATTTAATGGCTCTCTCCCCATCAAAGAGAAGAAATACCCATAGCTGTTCTATTATTAACTTCTGTAATTCAGTTTGCAGGTTCCATTTCATGTCATTAGGACTTCACTGGTTAGATTTTCATATTTGATCTTAATTATCTGTAAGGAGCCAAAGTGACGTGTGTAACTTCCACGTTCTCAGTCTGATGAGGACAGCTCAGGACAGAGGCTGACGGATCGCGTGGCACGTCAAACTCAACAGGAGAGCTAATGGGATGCACTAGCTACCTTTAATCCCAGGAATGGTTTGTGTTTCAGCATAATCAGCCACATCAAACGTGAACTAAAAGTAAACAGGTTGATTTTTGGTTTGTGGTTTTCTAGTGGCAAAGTAGCCAAGGGAGACATTTTTGAGCTTTTCTCCTTAGGTATTTTCTAATAATTCTTCACATGTGTTCAGATCCTACCTATAATCTACAGAATATTATTTATTTATTTATTTTTCAGGAAACAGCCTGATGTGCTTCTATAGTTATTTTAAAAATATTTTTACATCACGCTGAATTGTGTGATGCAATATTTGCAATTGAACTGTTCTGCAATAGCAACTGATATGCGGTGACTGAACTGGCAGAGAACTGGATTTCCCTACAAATTGAAAACCACTTCTATAGATTCCCGCTGCATTCACTAACTACCCAACCAATTCTTCTCTTTTGAAAAGAAATTGGAACTTTTGCAAAAAAAATCAAAATGTTTTCATAGAGCCTGTTAACAGAAAAGAATTACACTGAAAAGTAACAGTGCTCGGTTGTGTTTGAGTAGTATGATATTGATGATATTTTTAGACTCAAATGTGTTTTTTTTTAACTTAAAAATGATAAATTAGATTTCTTAATACATACAAAAGTTTTAACAAGGTGTATGCTGAAACATAACGATTTGGAAAAGCAACAAAATCTTTCTTGGGTCATGTGAAATTGCTGCCCTTTTTCTTTCACTTCAAAATGGATAGATTTTATTTCAGCATCCGTGCATTGAATTCCTAAACAATACATCTGTCTGGCACTTATTTTAAATGAAAGCAGCGTGCTTAGTTACCCCATGTTCCTTGAATTGAGCAGGGAGTTACCCAAGCTATATTTTTCACAATTATCTGTTCTTTTTTCCCTTAGAATAAAGTCTCCCTTCTTCAGGTTTTTGACAAGATGAATAAAGCCTTGTGAATTCTTACATGTTTCTTGGTGTGAATGGAAAGTTTAGGAGCTCTGACTGAATAAAAGCAAACCCCATGTTTCTTTAAGGCTGGATGAATTTATGAAAGTTGAAAACAATGCAGCAATCTGAATAATAAGTATCCCCCCACGCATTCAGCCCCAGACTAGCAACTGAAAACTGATCTTTATAGAAGCTCTTGCTGTCTACTTTACTCATATGAGTTAAGATCTGAACGTTTATTTTCTGTACAACTGCTGTTACATCCTGTATATGACTGCATCTCAAAAGATAAGGCTGCAAGATCCGTCTCGAAAGGGAGACACAAAGCCGGGGGATGAGGCGCTAGATCATGGCAAGAGAGCTAGAGTTATCTAGTGGTGTGTGTAATTTGCCAAAAAACTAGAAAAAAGAAAAATAACGTTTGTACTACTTGGGTCTTGGAAACTGACAGAACGTTGGTGAAGCATCCTGAACTTTGGCACTGACACAGCGAACATCAGGTTTATAGAAAGAGGCTGGCAGCTGGTAAGTGCGGCGAGCAAAGGAGCCCTGGGCAGCCACCAGCCCTGCGAAATACCCCACACCTCCCGTGCCTGTACGGCAGCAGCACAGAGGCACTGAAAGGCTGTATCCATGAGCCATGTCTCTACCCCCAAAAATACTCTCACGAAGAGGTAAGATTTAGCACACTTGTACCTAATTAATCCTAAGCAGAGCTTGCCGCCCCCCAGCCCACCACAACACCGGATCACAGACGGCAGTGGCCGTGCTTTCCGTTCCACTGCTTGTGTTCATCTTATCGGCCTCGTGACTTCCCCTGCCAAAATCCTCGTAGGTCTTGTTGCTGCTTTCAAGGAAGGACACACAAACGCTAAGAGGTTCAGATCCGTGAGTCTTCATTTACCCCAAAAGACTGTTACTGGGCCTGCCAGGCGCACCTATTGGACACGCTTAGCTCAGGACACCGTCAGGAGCGTGTAAAGCGGGCCCGAGAAAGCACAACTCTGCACCAACAGAAAGCACAGGTGCTTTGCTAACAGTGTTCACCTTGTCACGTTAATCCTGCTTGCTCAGCTGAGCACCATTCTCATCAGCTCTTTTGTCCCTACAATAACTTTCTGCTGCAACCTGCTCCAACTCCTGACTCAGCCTGCAGAGGTGGGAAAATGCAGGACTTGGAAGGGATGTTCCTGTCATGGGCTTACTGGTTTTCTCTTAATAGAACTGGAAGGAGACATTAACAGCGCTCCCAAACCTCACCACAGCCGTTTTCTTGTGAACCTGCCAGGAGAAAGAGCCGAGCCCAGTGCCGGCGCCCCCACAAAACCAGCACACTTGATCCTCTTGCCTTTACGGAGATGCAGCTAACAAGCAACAGATTGACTTTACCCGCGGAGTAGATTTGGAGAAGGTAACAGTTTCCTCATATTTCTCATTCAGGAAGGACCAGGAAACAAAGCAAGCTTTGGTTGACACCCTTCATTTTACTATTGTTTTCTCCTCTGCCTCAATTTTGACAGAACTGCCTTGGCCACGCATTCCATTGCGCTTTACACAGTGTAACCATGGCTCGGCCTGAAACACTAAATAAAATATGTTCAAATTAGGAAATGTTATGGGCTCGAACATATTACTGCAGATCACTGTCTTGCTACCACACAGCACTAAGGTACCAGTTCCCTTAGCAAAGCCCCGCAGCTCGCTCTAACGCAATGTCAGCACCTTCTATAAAAAGCACCATCGGATCTCACTTTTTACCTAATGAAGAAAAAACTTTTATTAACATGCTGTTGACAGCCCTTGTAATTATGCCAGTTTGCCCAACTTCCAGTTAAGGCTCTGTTTCTGACCAGCTCACAAAGATGTACAAGGTGGCTGGCTGAGCTCCCTTCCCTGCACATTAGTCACCACCACGCTTGTCAAGAGAAGCGAACTTTGTTAATCTTACGGTGAAGAGGTTCATCAGACCGAGCCAATAATGAATCAAAGACTCAAACAAGGATAGCAAGAAGAGGAAAAGGAAAGAAAGAAGCAGAGGACAGTCACACAAAGAATGCAGAAGAAAGAGAAAAGCTGTGGATAGGAGATGAGCTGGAGGGACTGGGAATTGAAGAGCCTTGTCAGGAGCTTAGCACAGATACTAAGCCACCCCATCTTTCATTTTTAATGCACCGAGATTAAAGGCCTGGCATTCAGATTAGCTTTATTCTGCTCTGGAAAGAAAAGTTGGGATACGACCGGCAGCCTGCTCAGAAGAACAACTGCTCAAGGAGGCAGAAGGACATGTTCTGCACTGAAACCAATAAGCACATCCATCTAAATCAATCTTCCCTGTCTCTGGCTACCCTCAAGTAAAACGTGTTTTATGCCCTCCCCTAAAGCCACCCTGTAGGCACACAATATTACCTAGAAAGGGGTGTAAGATGTTGCGCTGCAAAATTATGCTGACAACAGATTATTTTTAACCACAGACCCTTTCCTTTGGGATGCGCATGGTGCACTCTTAGCCAAATTCTCAGGTCCAGTAGCTGGGAACATCTCCCTCGTGCTCGAAGAGAAGCAATTCCTGTACGTTGTCAATGCTTCCCATGCTCCTAGTGCCCTGCAGGGCAATGAGAGCCCAGCGTGCTGCAGGCAGGGCTAGACCCGAACGAGCTGGGCTACTGCAAAGAGATGGCCTCTAAATATGGGTATAATACAACAACCAGAGTTTAATGTCTAGGTTAAATCTGAGTCATAAATTCTTTACAACCCTCATGCGTTAATTACAACCTGGAATCCAGCTTCCACCTGACGCCAGCCCCGCGCGCCCACGGCCATGCTGCAGAGAGCTGCGCTGGAGGGAGTGCGGGGTAACGGCACCAAACCCTGGCCTCTGCTCCCTGATTACAGGGAATGAAGCTTTGACCTTGTGACAGTTGAGGCACGCAGCTGATCGTTTGCTTCAGTAAAGACATTTCACAAAGCCCAAGTCCCTCCAGTTTCCTTGCTTTCCCACATCGCGACCCTTTTAACAGAGCCTCAAACCTGAACCATGTAGGGAACGAGGAGATAGACTCAGCGTTAAAAGAGAGTAAGTTATTTTCAATCACAAATCTTGGGCTGTTTTTTAAGGAGAGTTCAATGACTGTCTAGTTATCAGAACACCAACAGAACTTGAACCCTCTTATCAGTCTGCTTTCAAAGCCAGTTCTGCAGCGCTGAGAAGCATCCCATTGCTCTAGGTCACTTTACTTTTGTGCATTTAGGAAGCACTGCAAAAAGCCTTGCTTGTCCACTCTTGGCTGATTAAGGCCGTTGGCCTGAAAGCTGTACAAGCCTACTGCTCTTAACTACCCCTTTTTATGGCTGAGAGCAAGTGACAGACTCTTGCTATGAGGCACTCCTATATTAGGATTCATATCTCTCCATACTGAAAGACAGAGAAGTAGTCCTTATTTAGTTCATGTAGAGGACTATCTGGGTCGGAGCAAAACTGGGAACAGTACTAAGTGTCAGTCACTTTCCCTGTATGGATCCCAATAGCTTTGTACATGGGCAATCAGAAACTCACCAAGAGAAACAAGCAAAAATGCAGGATCAAGGTTGCTACTGCTGCAAATGACAGGATAAGATTTATGCAATAGAGTAGTTCGAGCTATCTGTCAAAATCTTTCAGAAAAATGACTAATTACACAAGATTTATGTATTTCATGATATATTGGAGACCTAGTTTTTGTTTGTTTGTTTTTGTGTTTTGCTCTGTTTCTTCTACAGCTCTGCGTTACTACTGCTGTTTAGGAGCTCAAGCATCCACATCACTTCCAAGCCTCACGGCACAAAACACACTGAGACAGTTTGTACCAACATAACCCCTGTTTGAGAGTGGGCTGCCCACTCAGCTGCTCCATTTTGCTCACCAGAAAGTTCTTACTGGCACAACAAAACCTACTCAGGTGTTGTAAAGATCAAGACAGGTCCGGCATTTGTCACCAGGAAAAAGGACAGGTGCCTTCCCACGGGCGAAGGGAAGGTGGTTTATGGGGTAGCAGCGAGAACGACCCCAAGGTGCTTCACATCCATCTTAAGCACAAACAAGTCACCTCTGCCTACTGCAAGTCTGAGATCGGGGAGCCCTGGGGAAGAAGCATCTTCCCAAAAGCAAAGACGATCGCTGACAATGCACAATACACGAAGCTTCGAGAGTCAGGTTGTCACTTTAAAAGCACCTCCACGCTTAACAGCAGAAGCTGCCAACAATAGCACGCTGATGCTGTAGTCTGGGGCACCCAAATCCCTCATCAAATGTCAGGTTTGGTATCTGCTTATGCTTACGGAGTACTTCCACCATCCAACTGCCTCTGGTTTTCTTTAATAAGCGCAGCGTAACAGATAACCTTTTACAACTTTCTGCCTGTTCAAAGTTGATGACCAAGGACATGAAAGAAATAAAGTGACCAGTATCACAAAACACCTTTTGTTACTAGCCGGGTAAACCAGAACTGCAAACACAGTTAACATTTCAAGAGGAGAGAAAAGAGCCAGCTGCTTCCCTTTCCCCCTTCTGGAGAGGTCTGCAGGCAGGACAGGCGGCGGGGAGATGTTAATCTGTTACAATCAACATTTTAAAGACCAGAGCCATGTCAGAGAGCTTGAAGCCTGCTCCAAACCTGCTGCGTGGGCCAACACATTAAAGCACAGTCTGTCCTAGAGACTTGGCTTTTCACAGTGATTTAATTTTACAACCTTTCTGTTGATTTAATTCTACAAGCCTACCCCGAGCACCAGGTTACGTGTCTTTTCTTACGTCCCTTGAAGTCCCCTACTTGGCGTGAAGTAGCATGTTCTCCCCAGGCTGGAAAAGATCATCTTAGGAACCCATGGCAGACTGAACACCAGCTAGCTCTGGTTTGCTGCTGTCACCATGTAAGTAAGCGTGACTCTAGGTCAATAACTGGGGAAACACGGCTTCTGCACTGCAAATGTGTGCCTCGTGAAATAAGCAAGCCATCCGTCGTCCTCAAGCCATCTTCCTCTGCGGGTGTGCAGATGGATTACCAAAAAACTGCACTGAAAAGCTTTGGTCTTTAAACAACAGCAACAGCTCAAAACAAAAGAGAAAAACAAGTTTTGTTTGGGACATTTATGCTTGGCCACTCAGAGAGCAGGAAACACTGAAATACCACGGCGACTCCTCCTCAGCAAGCTCACACTATCCAGACCGAGTTCAAGAGCCAGTATCACAGCGTAAAGGCTGCAGGCTGGGAAGCCTTCACTCGGTGCATCTCAGCTGCGGCGTGCCTTGCAAAAGCCAGGTTTTTATTTTATTTTTACAAGGCGCTCTGGCTTTCCCACATCTCTGCGAGCAGCAGTCAGTCTTCGCTCAGCCCGCGTCCCCAGACCTTCCCACATCACCATTCAGAGATTTGCGGACTGTGAGAAACAGATGTTCTCAGAGCATGGCGCTCTATCCGAGCCCAAGAAAGACTACCGGGGGGGAGGGAGGGAGAGAAATCTCATTTAAGCAAATATTTCTCCCTGCCCCGCTGACCTTGCAGTCCCGGGGTGTTTCCTACCAGCCACGCCAACACGCAGCCCGGCAACTCCAGCCCGCAGCCTGTCCACCCGCCCCTCCGGCTGCCTCCCAGCCGAGGGGGCTCCGGTAGCCCAGGGGGGGGTCCCAGCCACCCCCTTGCAGCCCAGCGGGGCTGCGGGGCACCGCTCCCGGCTGCCGGCCGCCCCTTCCCTCCGCTCCCCCCCGGGGCAGCCCGGCGGGGATGCTGCCGGGGGGTACCGCCGAGCCCCATTCCCCGGGGGGGTGGCTGGGGTCCCCGCTCCCTCCCCTAACCCCTTTTTGCCCACCGACCTTTGCAGGAGCAGCAGCAGCAGCACTTCGCCAAGAGCCATCCTACACCGGAGCGGGCGGGATAGCCGCGCCTGCCCGCTTTCATGCTGCCTTCGGGCTGCTCATGGCAAGGAGCCGCCGGCCCGCTTGGAGAAAAAAAAAAAAGAATAAAAAAAAAAAAAAAAAAAAAAGAAATATATTAAAAAAAAAAAAAAAAAGACCGGGGACCAGCGGCCGAGCAGCCGCTGTCCCCGCGGAGCCCTGCGCGCACCTCCAGGGGCGGAGCGGGGCCGCCTTATGCAACGGGGCGGCGGCGGGCGGAGCGCGGCCGCGCAGCTCCTGCACCCGCGGGCGGCCGGGGAGGGAGCCAGGGGGGTCCGCGGCCGGCCGGGCTGCGGCCTCCCCCCGCCAGGAAAAGCCCCGCGAGCTGGGCAGGGGGCTGGGAACAGCTCCGGCAGCGCGCAGCGGGCGGGAGGGGAGGCAGCCGAAGGTTGTTGGGAATAAAGAGCTGCCTGGGAGGAAGTTTGCCGGAGCTCTGATATGTTGCGGAGAGGGTTTCCTCCAAGGTTTTCAAAAGGCAAAACTTGTGTCGCTGCTGGTTTTTTTTAAGTTCACAACTTCCCCCCCCCCCCGCCCCCCCCCCCCAAGCACCATCCCTCAGCTTAAGCACTCGATAGCTAAAACCTTTTACGATTAGTTGGAAGCACCACCCTGCCTGACTGCTCTGCCAGCCTGCTTTCCGCAGGACACCTGCCTCAAGCACCAAAGCCCTTTTGCTCGGGGTAAGCTAGGTGCTTACCCTTCCAAAACACAGATCAGTCCATGTGAGATCCGAAAGCGCTGCTTGCTTTGGAAGGTGCCAACCTGTCACGTTAGGGTTTTCCACCCAAAGCACAGAAAACTGGAGGTGCCAAAAATGGCCCGAACCTCGCTGGAGGCAGCTGGTAGGAGAGGTCGGGCAGGATTCCGGAGTGGCAGCATCATAGCTTTTGCACACTTGTATCGAAAGCTGAACAAACCCAACAAACTGCTTCTCCCAGGCATAAATACGCGTGGGGAGGGAATAGCTGAGAGCAAAGATGTTGCTGTGCTTTGTGCCTCTGCGTGCCAGGACTTCAGCCTGAGCCGTCTGGCTGTATCGATGCCATGCACTGGGTGTCTGGACTAAGGCTTTGGTTTGCTGCCTAACTGCTTTGGAGGAAGCAGCACTTCTGTGGGGCCAAGGGGTGGTTTTGGACAGGAGGTTGGGGCTGCGGCTTCAGCACTGCCTTCACGAACCTTCATGAGGTTGCGCCTGCATGGTGGGTGACTGCATGCTGCTGCCAGGCAGGATCCTTCAGACCCTCGAGCTGTCCTGGAGAGGCACCTCGCACAGCCCTGTGCCAGCAGAGTGGCCGAGACCCTCCCCAAGAGGCTGCCTCCACCACAACTGCAATAGAAAACCTCCTCGCCTCGCTTCTGCCTGCAGCGTGCAAGTTGTTCGTTGACTGCAGCCTCACTGGAAGCACTGGCAACCTCACAACGAGCCTGCAGCACGCAAAATTTTCCTGCCCTTGAGCACCACGACGCTGTTCAGTATGTAAGGATGAAGTGAACCTTCACTGTCTCCCCTTGGCTGCGTGTTGTGTCTTCCTCTGGCTTGGGGCTTTGCCTATCTGGGAGATGCATGGGAATGTCTCGGGGCACAGGCAGGGCTCCCGCGCCTGCAGCAGGCAGATAACACATCTCGCTGGGAACAGCGGCCTCAGCAGCAGCTGGAGAAGGAAGATGGGGATGGGGAACCAGCAGAGGCACCCCTGCCCTTCTGCCCCTCTCCCTTTCCCCACAGCCTGGGCCAGGTGTGGTCTCTGAGGCAGGAGCAGTCCCTCACTGAGGGTCCACACAGCACCCAGCACACTGGAACCCTGCTCTTGGCGGGTTTTAAAAGCCATCCCAAGAAAAAGTTTAAGTCTCCTTGTTTAAGAAACTAGGAAACGTTCTAAAAGAAGCACTTTGCTATTGAATTCCCGTGTCTCTTGGCAGAGCTGACCACTGCCAGGATCTGTCTCTGCAGGAACTCAGGCTGAGCAGTGTATGGGCACAGCATCCCACGCAGGCACAGAATCCTGCAAGGGTGCAGCATCCCATGAGGACACAGCATCCCACAAGGGCACAGCACCCCAAGTGTGCAGCATCCCATGAGGGCACAGCATCCCACGGCAGCGCTGAGATTTCCCCAGCTGGCTCCTGCAAAACCCCACGGACCCGGGAGGTTTGAGGGATTCACAGGGACATCTAGTGGTAAACCCTAGCGGCACGGAGAACAAATCCCAGCGTTGCTTGAGGGAGCCAAAAAGTTCATTTCTGATTTCCCTCAAGGAACGCTTGAGCCATCAGGCCAAGAAAGAGCATCTCAGAGACGTGGCGCACGTTCCACCAACGGCACATAGCAATAAAACAGTGCTTAGAGGTGAGGTTTCAGTGAAGCAGTGCTTACAGGTGAAGTTTGAGAGTCTCAAGAGGGCTTTAAAGCAAGTTTGTAGCTCTTGTAATTGCAACCGAACTTTAAAACCTAATTAAGGTGCAATCTCAGCTCTGAAAAACTGTTTGCTTAATTAAAACAGAATTGAAGTCATTATTCGGGGGGGTGGGGAGGAAGCAGGCTTTTTTTTTTTTTTTCTTTCTCCCCAAATGTACAATGCTGGGAATATTGTGAAGGCTATATCTGAAAAGTTACTCTTTTAAGAAAGATACACATATGTATATTCACTGATGAATTACACATGCAATAAATATTTCATAAAGCAAGATATGACCGAAAGACATTTTTAATAATCACACCATTCCAATTAGCTCCCACAGTGCAGAAGAAGAGACGTGCTGTGGGCACAGTCTAGCTCAGCTTCAGCACTGGATGAGAACAAATTCTGCCCTGAACACGAGTGGGAACTACACTGTCACCTGCACTGAGCCTGCAGCTTCAGACTGGGAGCTCAGCCTTTGGGAGGTAGCAGTGTGGCAGAGATCACATTGGGAAAAATAATTCTGCACAGTTCACTTGCCCTAAATGAGGGCTGAGGAGGCTTTTGCCTGGGATTAGAAAGGGTCCTTAACCTCACTTCCTATGTTCACATTATATTCTTTATGTTATTTTTGGACAGGATGCAATAATGTGTGGCTCTGCGGTCCCCGAATGGCCTCCCCTGTCAAGGAAAACATTCCCAGCCTTGCTCTAAACCAGCCCAGCTCTCAGGACGTCTTTGAGGAAACACCTCCTGGCACCACGCTCTAAACCCAGCCGCTGTTATCTGCAGTGCAGTGACTGAGGAAACGTTGGGGTCCTGACTCGCCCCAGCTAAAGCTGAGGCTATTAGCAGTGTGTCTGCACCGCAGGCCAAATGCGCTGCCCTGTGCAACACCGATGATGGAAGGGAAGTCATTTGAGTCAGGATGATGAGGAAATTAGTTCTGGCTGCTCTTAAATACAGTTTCAGAAAATTCCCCAGGCATGAGTTGCTTTCGTATGAAATCTGAGAGAGTCTGCGGAAATGACTTTCGCTGTAGAGCGGAAAAAAGTTCTCCCAATACTTTTACGCAGTCCTCTCATGGAAATTTTGGGGTGAAAGTTGGAACATGTCAATCCTTACACCGTATCCAGTGCTCTGTCATACCTGAAGAGGCTGCTTAATTGTCTTAGGTTATAAACTGAAGGACAAATCTGAGGGAAACACAGGGCAAAAAACCTAGTGGATGTAACAGCTTCGTCTGGGTCAACAACAACGTGGAGAAATATGCCTGGCCTAGGTTGCCCTAGAGGTCTGTCATGCAGGACAGCAGTGACAACGTTTCTGTCACTGTAACAGGTGCTGCTTCCTTCCCCCATCACATAAAGATAGAGATAAATAACATAATGGCCATCAGGAGCATCTGTTCGTTACTTATGTGAGTCAATCCTACATCGTGCTTTGGGGTGTAAAGCGATCTCTGCTGAAAATCCATCCCCACAGGCACCACCATCAGGGAGTGAGATGCATTATGGCTGATTTATTTTTTTAGTCCAATGAAGCTTAAGTATTAGCCACTCATTTCTTATGAAGGAACAGGGAAACAACTGTCTCACAGAAATAACTTACAGAAGGCAAAAGGGAGATGGATTTGCCCAGTTTTAAATACATCATTGAATTATGTGATAAAACTTGCAGAAACAAACAGTGCAAGAACATGCACGAAATTTAAGCTTAGTTAATACGGAGAGCTAGGTACCTCCACAGAGCAACTCAGATGGTGTGGGCAGGACAGTAAACATGGACGTGCCGAGAACCAGAACGTGAGAAACACCAGGAGCAAGGGCGCAGCAGCATTTCTTTTCTGACTACAGCCTAGTTTCAGCTCATGGAGAAATCAAGAGTTACACAGCAGCTCACAGAGCCCAGGAGATACTGGGTGACTCGTTTCATTACCAACTCTCCCACTTACTTTCGGGGTGACTTTGGGGAAAAAATGACCATTTCATACCTTGATTTTCCCTGTGTGCAATAAAAGGATACTACCATTTCTTGTTCCCCTCAAAGTGATATGAAACAGAGGTTAGACATCCTGCACTGAACAAGAAGAGTTTTTATTGTTTGATGTGTCTTGAAACGAGGGAAGTAAAATATGGCTCTGATGTTATCAGCTGTTAGATTTAGTATTAAAAAAGCTCTTTGATCAATATGCCTTGCCTGCTAATGCTACTCACAAAACCAGGTAAATCTGAACAACTGGAGGGAAGGCAGACTGGCAGAGTGAAGCAGTCCTTGCTCAACCAGTACATTTCAGTACATTATTCTTGGCTCTGGCTCCAGCTATTTTCAACAGCACTAAACATTCATTAGATTAAATCAAATGAACCACGTTCTTTAAAAATAGCCAGAGCCCTGTCATGCCAGTTGGAAAAAACAACAACTTTATTGGGTATTAAAACAGATCAAATAAATTAAAAATAAATAAATAAATTGAATCACATTCCCTCCTGGCGCAAGAGAGCATAACTCCAAGGAGCGTTTTTTGGCTTCTCTATTCGGCACAGTGGTAGGTAAAAAAAGAACATTCTCAACTAGCTAAAACAAACAAATTAAAAAGAAATATAGACAGCCCAGCACAAACTCCACGCTGAACTGCAGTGTAGGCATACGTTCAGCAAATGTTAGGGTATATCATTCCTTATGCCTCTGCTCGAGACAACAGCATGGGATCGGTTGACAACAACTTAGAAGAGTTGCATGGCCAAAGAGCATCCTGACCAACCAACTCTTCTGAAAAGCCTTGAAGGCCACAGCCAGACCTGTCTCTCCTGCCAAAAGCTCCAATATGAGATGTGCCTCACCTTTCTGTGCCACATCACTCACCTCTCCCATGTGTCACAAGCCCTGCACTGACAACATAACTCTCTTTCCTAATTTACAACTCATCCTTTTTCTTTTTCCGCACTTCGTAAGAAGGAAGAGCCCAAGACAAGAAGTCCTGTCCTGCTGCCTTCCTCCGACACCTCAGCAGAGGCTCTAGTGCTTCGGCAAGGTAGGGGCAGCTTCTGGCAAAGGCCTGCCCTTCGGCCAGCAGAGGGGATTCCCCTGACCCATGAGCTGTACCACCAGAAGAGTCAGCAAAGAGCCTCCCCTCACCAACCAGTTTAATGTAAGAGGCCCACTGCAGCCATGTACCACTTTATCATAGAATCATAAAGGTTGGAAAAGACCTCCGAGATCATCTGGTCCAACCATCCCCCTACTACCAATGTCACCCACTACGCCATGTCCCTAAGCACCAGGTGCAACCTTGAACAACCCCTGGGATGGTGATGTTAGTACTGGGTTACTTGGTTTCTGGAGAACTACACTAGATGGTGGACACATCCTGAACAAGCTCCTGGTCAGAATAAAAAAATAAATAAATAAAACCTTCAGAAAAAAAAATGAAGGAAAAGAGTGAAATAAAAATTTAAAGTAGCTTTTGTATTCATTTCCTGAAGCACTTATCTCCATTAAAGCAGAGACACATCTTTGGGAGTTACAGCAATAAGCGGTGATGGAAGATGCAAAGCATTAAAGCACTGCCTTTTGGACATGTTTTGGCTCCTCTGTTACTGTGTTGGGCCTCAGTGGGGAAATCATGAGCCTATCTCAGCCCATCACAGTCTGCTTTCCAAGACAAACAGGAGCCTCACCCACTTGTGCATGACAAAGGTGAGTTGTTTTAGCAACTATAGCCTAATAGTGTACCAGAAGTAGTCCTGATGTGCCTGTCTCAACTTGCCTGAGGTTGTTCTATCTGGATGCTAGAAACCACAGCTAATTTTCTCTTTAAATGGGATTTCTCCTTCCTTAGAGAAAGTTTTCTTGTTTGTTTTGTTTTGTTTCTGGTAGAAGAGAAGTAGACATCTCAGTCTACTTGTCTGAGATGTCTCGCAGTAAACAGCAAGCTGTATTCATCAGCTGTCCCCCCATCCAGTATCCAACACAATTATGGTTCAAGGCAAACTGGAAGAAACATTAAAAAACTGGCAACCACCATTTGCTAGAGCGGAAACTTTCTCTGTTTGGCCAGTCTGGAAGAACTGGATTGGAATTAAAATAAAATTCAATGTCAATATTGTCAAAGCCTTTATTTATTTGGGCCAAATTATTGGAGTAAGTTTATTTTCCACCTTCCTTTTTCTTAGGGTAAAAAGAGAATGTAGAGGAATTCTTACCAGGCAATGTTTAGGATGGCAAAGCTTTCTGGTTTACAGCACCAGATCTAAGACAAGCATAAAAGAATCTGCAAAGCTGTTATTAAAACTTAAGGAGGATAAAAATAACAAGGATAAACGTAACAGGCAGCCTGTTGTGGGGAGAATTAAAAAGAATATATAGTTTTTAAACTATTTTTTAACAGTTTGTGGAATGACTAGCTAGAAAACAACTTTATGTTGGAACAATGCGGAGTACCTCTGCCCACTTTTGTTCTTTACTGTCCACAGAACAGCAGTAACTGCATTTCTCGGACCCTAGCTCTCTGACAGGTAGGATTTCTGCTGATCTCCTGTACAGAAATGCTGCTCCAGGGGATGTCAGTGAGTGATTGCTGGTTCAGCACCAAACACTCAAGAAATCCTTCTTCTGCTTGGTACCATAAGACATTACCGAAAGCTGAACTCCAGCACATTGGCATTTCCAGTCACTACAAGACAGAAAAACCTGTTGTCTTTCTGCAAGAGGGACAAGTACATGATATCCTGCAGTAATTTTTCATTCCTATGTTCAGCCGATCTCTTGGTACGTAACAGCTCCGCATTATATGATAGTTCCATGAGCACTTCGCATTGTCAAGAGCCAACCGCCCTGCCAAAACTCATTGTTGCCTTTTCTGTCTCTCCCAGGTGCCTGCGCCTTCCTGCCTCTTCCCTGTGCCAACAGAAATGTTTGTGCAGCCTCGCAGTGAATCTGATCCACAAATGGATCCAGGTTAAAATTAACCTAAGATGGGGGAAAAAAAAAGAAAAAAGAAAAAAAAGTTCATTTTAACCCAGATCAGTTCCTTGATCTGCCTTGGTTCTCCTGCCACTATTGGCAATAATTTAGTGAAAGAGCCTCAGGGAACATGACTGATGCATCACCTGCATTATCTCTTGGTCTCAGTGGTACCTCACCGTGGTAGATCCTGACTGCTCGGGCAGGCACGGTGTGCAGGTCTGATGGTCCAAGAGATTCAGTCTCTCTGTGTCAGACAAAATGGGTACTTCCATCTGGCTGGCTATCTTTTGCTCAGCAGAGAGAAGCACCAGCCCCTGGTGCTGCTGAGATCAGGCCCATCTCTGGCGTGCCTGCATGTCCCCTAGCACGTTTTATGATGGATGGTGAATGAGCTGATGGGGAGTAGAATGTGCATTTTTACAGGCAGAAAGACACATCGTTGAATATAAGGAAAGACTGTACACTGCAGAAGGTGTACAGCTTTCAGGTGAAGGCTCTGTCCAAAGCAGTTGTCCCATGGAGCAGCAGCATGTCTGTGTAGCACACGAGGCAGATTTATCTGAGCAGATGTGAAACACCCATGAAAATTACTGGAGTGAAAAGCCTGAACTGCCCTTCCCCTGCCATCCATGCACAACCTTTTTTTTTTTTACTAAGCTTTTTCACAGGTTAGAAAGGCCTTTCTTTGCAGCAAGAGCACCTTGATTCCTTCACACCGCGTGAAACTTGTTTTTTGCAGTCTGTGGAAGTAAAAATGTACTTATTTCACCGAGTCCTGCAGAGTTAATGAATTTCTCAGTGCCTTTCTGAAGAATGACATTTGGCTCTTAAGGCTGCATTCTGTTCTCTGATACCTAAATGTAATTCCCATAGATTTCCAAGGAAACTGGGTATATGTTCCTTGGCAAAATGCAACCATTAACTTAAAAATCTGAAGATATGTGAAATCTGCAGAAAAAATAACGAGCTGGGCACAGTCTGCAAGGAATAAAACTGAAATGTATGAGGACCTAAGAACACTTCTAAAAGATGATCTATGGGAAAGAAAAAGCTTGAGTTAAAAGATTTCAGCGTTCCTCCCTACTCTAGAAAATAGAACAATGCCCTTGAAATAGAAACACTGGGTGCTACTATCTAACTTTTAATTTCTTTGGTTTGCAAAAGTAAAGGGCAACAAAAACTTAATTTGGCATCAGGCAGTTAAATGTTATTGGTGAGAAACGTGGAACACTAGGTCCACTTCATGAAAACAGGAGTCACCAGCATACTTGAGTTGCAAATTGCATTGGTGAGGAGATGAAATCAGAGCTGCTTTGTTATGGGAAGTCTTGGACAGAGTATCACTGCTGCTTCTGTTTGACGGCACACCTTTAGAGAGACTGGAGGCCATCCCAACCCTCACTGCAATCTGCAAGCAATTATCCCTCTACTGTTTGAGACTGCATGGAATTTAATTTGTATTTTTTAAACTCTAGAAAGGAAAGGAAATGCTTATTTCACTCCATTACAATTCTGCAGAGTCAATAATTCTTCAGTGCTCTCATGAAGAATATGTGATACATATGTAAAATAGAGTCTTCTAATAAATGCTAAGGACAACCAGAAACAAGAACGGTTTAACCTCTTATAATTAAAGAGGGAACTGTTCTTTAGGTGTTCTGAACCGCAAGAGACTTAAACAAACAGATTTAGGGAAAATATAGTCAAACATGGGCTCTGCCTTGAAGAAAAGATAAATATAGTTCTGGAGTTAAAGCAGGGCAGCATTTGTGAGAAGAGGTAATGCCCTTTATTGGGCCAGTTAATATGAATGGGAAAAAAACCCACCACTGGCACTTATGTAAATAACCTCCTGCCCTAAGACTTTTAGATCATCACAGCGGCAACAACATTAACTCTACTTTCTCGAATTTGGGATTAATCTGAACTAAGTGAAGCTGACATGGGTTCAGGCTCTTCTTGCAAAATGTGTAACCTGGGAATAACTGCTCTGACAAAATGCTTGCGTAAATGACAGGAAAATCGGTCTTCTTGTGTCAGGATCAATATATCAAATCCACGCAGTGTGCTGAAGCAGATATACAGAAACATAATTTCAATTACTTGAAATACATTGTTTAATACACATGTGCTTTGCATTTCAGTTTGCCTAGCTCTGGTTCAGACTGGTCAGGGAAATGGGATTTTTAGCAGAGCTAGTTCACTTCAAAACACACTCATAAAATATTTGTTTAAGATTAGCAACGGAAGGACCAGCCCAGCAGCGTACAGATCTTGCAAGGTGTAAATACTGCATTTAGGATTAATCCCTTTAACTGTCTGGAAGCTGGGAAGCCTTAAATGAGATTTGCCCTCATCATTAGTATCTGCATTATACTACAAATCTCACAGATACAAGCTATAGGCTCAGCCCTCATGTCGATACTATAGAAAGTACATCCACAGTCTGACTTGGAGTTAGTACGAACACAGAACCAGCAGTCCTTATTTTTCCTTCATGCTTAAACTTTAAACGGTTCAGGGCCAGCGACCAGGGAGGAGGTTGCAGCGCATTCAGCAAGGCAGAAGAGGGACATAATAATGAATGGTGGCTCACTGAGGCTGGTTACGCAGCAAAAAGCCTAGGCAAACAACCCAGATCCCACTCTTCCCCCCGCAGTCCCAGATGGATTACGGTCCAACCTCCATCTGCGAATCTGCTAAATTTAGTCTGGCCTCAGAGGAAACACAAGACACAAGCCGTCCACATGCTCCCGCCGCTCTTTCAGCGAAGGCGGCCGGTGACCTTCCTGTTAGCTCGACGGGCCAAGCGCTCCACAGCAACTCCCCCCTTCCCACCACGCTACACGTATCTCAAGACACACGACTACATACAGAGGAAATAGATTTTACTCAAACAGCTATTTTTATACCTCCAGGCCGCTTGTTTTTCACTAGTGGGGCAGAGGCGTGGAGATATTATGGCTGCTGGCTTCAGGTCAGAGCCAGTACAAAAACTCTTGCTGCAAACTCTGCTCTGCCTGCTTGCTCTGGTGTCTACAACACACTCAGCTCAAAGGAGAAGAAGAAAGTCCCTAGGCAGTTATTAGAAAGAAACTGGCCCCAAATTCAGACCATTCTCAATAGGTAACTCCTCTCCTGGATAACTACACGGGGAGCCCTGGAAAATACCTGCTCTGACCTGGTTTCCCCAGCACCACAGCAGGAGCCTGGCTCCTTCCTCAGTAGAGCAACTGCTGCTCAGACTCGATCACTGCTTTTCAGAGTCCCTTCAAAGGCCCCTCTGTCTGCTCTGACCTTGTTACAGGAAGGGAAGTTCAGAGCTCAGCTGTTTTATGAAAGGACTTATGCTGGGATGAGCACCAGGAGAACTGGGGACTGGGCAGGACAGGCCATTCTTGGCTTAGTGTTCTTTTGATGGGAGATGCCTCTGGTCTTCCCCAGGCAATATGGGATGCTGCACAGCCCAGATTTCTCCAGTAAGCAGTCTCATTTAATGAACAAAAAGTATAATATTTACTTAGTAGTCCTATCTTTCTGACTTTGCCCTTTGTGATGTCCCGACAATTGGGAAATCAGTATGCTAGTAATAAAAATTAAAGATTCCTTTTGCAGCGTGCCTTTGAAGACAAGGTGGGAAAATAGGACCAGAGCAGTCTTGCTTGTCTAGGTATGCACAGCTGAACTACTCCCAGTCTGTCCCCTCTCAGATGGCTCATGAGGCCAGGAGAAGGCTGAGGCCAGCCCCCAAAACCCACGGAAGCAGCTAGGCCCTCCCCTTCACCTGTGAGCATGCAGCCAGGGAAGGAGGTTCCTGCTTCTCTGCAGAAAGTGGATAGAGAAACAGGTGCTCTGGGGCTTCTCAACACGTGCAGTGAGGAATACAACCATATCCCATTGCACAGAGCCCTGAATATGTGAGTTGGTTTAACTTGCCCCTGGAAAGCAAGGGGTGGCCCTCTGGGAAACCTGGCAAGAAAGCCAGGAGGGCACGGAGAATTTCTGACCCTGGTCTTCCACAGAGGCTGTGGGAGAAAATGATGTGTTGAGCCTCAGGGGGACTCACAAAAGCTGCTTTCCCTCTCCCTTCCCTACAGCTCCAGCTCTCGATGGGGAGACCCAGCCTGCCCAGAACACTGGACGCTGGGCTCTACCACCCAACCCTGGACCTGCCAAGCCACAATCTGCATACAACAGAAGCGCTGCAATAAGTAACCATACCCTCTTCTAAAACCTGCCTCTCCAACAAGCCCACAAGCATATCTACAGGAAACAAATGACTCTTTATCTTGAGAGAGAAGATTTTTCGTTTTGGAAATAGCCATCTCATGTGCACCACTGGGCGCAGTGCTGACAGGCACTGCGTGGCAGCGATACACCACGGTCCTCGCTTCCTTCTGCAGAGACCAGCACTTAACCCTCCAAGTGCGAATGCTTCTGTCCTCCTACAGGTTCACGCAGAGTTTGGAAACACCCCACACTACATTTTTGCTGATCCTTTCCTGTTTGACCACTGTTAGTGTTTCTCTGCCAGTTTTTGTTGGGTTTTAGTTGGCTGACTAATGCGATGCTAAAAGCAGAATGATTTATTATCTGAATCGGCAGAAACTCTATATTCCATATTCAGCCACAGCCTAAGATGCTGGTGCCAGTATGTTAATGAAGAGGTATGAGCAATCGATATTATACCTGCTACCAGGAAAGCCTGTTCTCTGACAGCCTCCCAGACAAATTAAGCAAAAATCCCAAAGGCGCAGTAAACGACGCATTAGAAAACTGAGCATGAGTTGCACAATAATAAAGCTGTCAGAGACTGTAATGCCAGAATAAACCTTCAGCTCAGGTGCCTGACCTTTGTGCAATATCAGCTACTGAATTTTGTCCAGTTTTATGCTGTACCCTCCAAGCTGCTCCTGGTACATGCACAGTGAGAGTGACCTGTCAAAGGATCCCACATTAATACAGAGAATCAGGCCCAACACATGCTATGTCCAAACGTCTAATCCTTCTGATCGGATTATTTGTGATCATAGCAGGTGTGGATTACAGCTCTGTGTGTACCACGGCTGAATTTCCCCCCAGACCAGGTGCTGAATCCTCTGACATTCTTGATGAGCACAGCTGAGTGCAGTATTTTTAAATCCCAGCCCCCCCTTTTCTTCTCTCTCAGTGAAAAAAAAAAAATCAGCATGGCCACTGTACAGTGAAACTTGGGGTTAAGCTGACAGCGGATTAGGTGGATGAAGTTTTACCCCCTGTCAGAAGGGGAAGCAAAGGCAAAGTAAACAAGAAAATTTGCAGGCCTTCTCTCTTTTAAACAAAGACTCCTGTGTTTAAAATAATAAAAATCCACTGAACAAAAGCAAAGCAACTTCCCCCAAAATAGCCTTTCCTGTTTTATCAAAGCATTCATCTAAATTGTACTTCTCCACAAAAATAAAGTTCCAGGTAGAGCACTGGAGGCCTTGGGCTTTGATTAGATAACAGAACAGCTGAAGCAATAAGTATAATTGACTTCAGTGGTACCTGATACGTCTTAAACAAAGCCACGTGGCTGAATCTAGCTTTAAATATCTAGTGATGCCATACTGAAAAAAAAAAAAAGGAAGAAAAATGGAAACACCATGTCAGAGAAGTAGTGGCATTCACAAGCCATCAGAACAAGGCTCCAACAGCCTGCACACAATCTGCCTCCATGACTTGTAGCTGCTGAGACTCACCGTGGAGGCTAAGTACTCGCAAGGCTTGGTCAGGCTGTGCCTACCTTATCTAGCTGCTCCAGGGTTGCTTGGACTGACACAGCCTCTAGGGCTTGGCTGCAGAAGGATTTATCAGTATGATTATGTCTTCTGGATGTACTAATGTGTCTGCCATTTGTAGCAGAGCTACAGCTATACTGATAGGAATATTCCTGTTCAGCTTTAGCTCATCTTGGTCTACCTCTTAGGAACAACAACAATCACACTTCATCGTCCATATTGCCAACTGTTGCTAAGTATTTGTTCATTTTTGATTATTTTGGTGATAACGCAGTCCAGGAGAAGGTGTAAGCATTGACAACACCAAGAATGGACACTTCATGACTATCTGAGTTCTTCCACAGGTGACTATGAGCTAGCAGAAAGTACAGGATCCAGGACCAAAAGGTAACAGCTGATAAGGGAGTGAGGCGTCATCAACCACTCCAGCACCAGAGCAGGTGTTGCCTTCTAAGGGAGAAAGAAGTGATGTGGTGGGGAGAAGCTATGAAGGTCCATGAAAGTGAAGCAAAAAACCACCAATCATTTCAAGAGCAAGAGGAAGACACAGCAGAGAAAAACCAAAGGAAAGGGCGACCTGACTGAAATAGCAAAGTGGTTTTGAATTCTCTAGTCTTTCTATTCCCATTCCTTTCACAACTGCATATAATCACACTCATCTCTGACTTAGTGTTATTCATTTTTTTCCTGGTATATTGAGGTGGAACACTGGTCCCAAGCTGGGCCCCAGCACCCCTTGGTGTCAGCCCACAGAGAACTGCCATGTTACAAAATGCTCATTAGCCGACTTGTTTCCAGCTGCTCTATCATAATTGAAACAGAGTGAAAATGCAGTAAAAGCTTTCCTGATGGGATTTTTCAACATATGCCATGTCCTGAACTTGTAACAAGGATGCCATGAGGCACTAAGCACTAGTAGGAGGGGTTTGTGTGACCTCTCTTGAAAGGTCACGGTGAAATTCTGACTTTGAACACCCCTGTTGGAACAGTATTAGGAACAGAGGAAAGGGGTTTTTGTTTGTTTGTTTGTTTTAATACTGCATATTTATATTGACAATGGGAGCCTGAACATTGTTCATTTAATAGAAACCCCATGACCTGTTTACGTGCCAGATAAATCAACTGTTACCTAATAAAATGTTTCTTTTAGTTCAGAGCCATACAAACATTTTAATTGACTGCTCTTAATTAAGACTTTCAAAAACAAAAACAATTTCTCTGCCTCTACAAGGACAACTGAAGGTTTAATGCAGTGCACTAAAACTTCTGAATCGTCCTCACACAGCTCCCAGGAGAAATCAGGAATCATTACCATCGAATATGTTTTGCAACAGAGATTGTTTAAAACAACAGAGAAAGTGCGCAAGCCAATGTAGATCACAATTTAATACTCACCAGGAACAGGGACACAACAAAAGCAGCCTGGACTCTTTTCCCCTACTAAAATCCAAGATGTTCTTAAAAACAGAGATGTGGGAAGAAACGATCATGCTTTTCCCTACATAGGTTGCTCTTCTGAGATCAGGGGCTAGAGGAAAGAGACTTCCAACCCCAACAAGAGCCACATTAGCCTCACTGGTTTTGCACACTAATCCATATAATGATCTGCTGTTTCCCACAAGGAGTGGTCACAAAAATGCAGGTTTCAGGGTAGCCTCTTTTTCATTGATACTATTCTTTTCACCAGATTTTATTCATCTTTCCTCTGCTTTCTTCCTCTGCAGCTCACCCTGCAGTCACACCTACCAGCCACAGGCTCTCTCTGGCCATAAGATCAGGTAGATGACCCTCTAAATGGAGAAGCATTCACCTGAGCAGCACCAAAACCCCTGGCCCTCCTGCCTGAAGTCTGACGGTGTCCCACCTGATGCACCCAGGCCAGCACGAGCCAGCTGGGAAAGGCAGGCAGGATGCTCCCCCTGCTAACACACACCTTGCGAGGCCTATGTTCCCTCGGCAGTTGGAAGACACCCAACTACTGCTCAGTTTGCTCTGTTACAAGGACCCACCGCTGCCACCAAAGCCCTGCTGTTAAGTGGCCATCTGCCTGCGCAGCAAGATGTTTGCATAGCATCTTAAAACAATGTACTTCTCATCTCCTTCAGGGATTTGGACCAGAAACAAGCATCCTGCAGGCTGAATCTGGTTTGGGGCCCTGAATGGGATCCCTCTGCATATCATCAGCCTAAACCAAATGCTATAAACCCTATTGTTTTAATGTTTTCTTTTGTGATGATTGACAATGTTTAAAATTACTACAAGAAATAGCCTTTGAATTACATTGTGACTATGATATTACAACAAAAACATTGAGTGAGTGGTCATACAACAAGATTTGTAAGACCAGGATTTCGTCTAAAGGTTTCATGGGCCAAATTCAAATTTGGAATCACTCAGCTGAAGCTAATAGGCTGACACCAGGAACATGCTTGTCCCAGTGTGCTTAATGAATATTGACTCGGTCATTAGGTCGCTTTCCATCCATGCAGATTTCTGCCTTAATTTGAAATTTATAGTTTAATACCTTAGAGCTCAATTATAGAGTAAAAGAGACAGGAATAAAAGTCACAGTTTTCTGTAATTAGCCCCGTGAGACAATTCAAACAGAGCTTCATTCCTAGTGTCACAAGTCTTTCTTTTTCCTTCCTAAGGAATGCCAGTCAGGAAAAAAATAATAACACAAATTCTCGATTACAGTAACAAGGCTGCAGACCAGTTCCTCTTACTCAATCATCTGTAAATTATTTGCGAAAAGGTGAATCCCAGAAACCTGTTTGCCTTTTTACAGGGGGTAATTGCAAATGCCGTCAGATCACAGGAAAGCACAGACAGGCGGGACTGTACTTGGGCTCTGAGCTGTAGTAAAGTCATGAAAAAACCAAGTGTGTATCCTTCAAAGGAACACAGCCAGGAGTCGGACGGAAGGCTGGGAGACTAGCCGTTGACGTCTCTGTGCTTTTACTGATCAACAACAAGAGAAATCTGCAAAGATATTCTAGTATGAAATGTAGGAAATGTTCTGTTTTTTTTTTTTTTCTGCTATATTTGCACCAACTTTTTCCTTTTGTAATATTTTATGTTAACTCAATAACTATTTAGAAGGGAATAGCTTTAAAAAAAAAGGGGGGGGGAAGAGAGCCAGAGCACATGTTCAGTTGTGATGTTTGATTTTATTTCCAGTGGCTTTCACAGGTGTTCTGTTCAGATGTTGATGTTTCAGGTGCTTCTTTTGTCTTTCATTTTAAGGATGGTAGGTACTTTCTGTGAGCCTCATGATTTATATTTACAGTCCACCATAATTTATTTAGGACAAAACACAGTTATTTACCATTTTCATTAAGCAGATGCAACTGTTCTACATTTGTCAAAAACTGTGCATGTTTATATCATAGATGGCAAATTTTACTACTAGAAATGTTAAGTACAGATACTTTCTATTCTTGAAATTACCGTGCTTGTAAAAGCAAAGAATGGCGTGCCTTGTTAACTGCAAGCAAAATTCAGCTATTCTGCAGCTGTGTATCTTTATGTATCTGAAACAGATGGGGGGAGACCACTTGATGCTGACATAAGATGTGCCAGCCTTTGCCCTACATAAAGCAAGGATTGTAGAGACGGGCCAGACATTTTGGAATCTTGGACCAAGGGATTCCTAATCCAAACCATGCCTGAAGACACTGGAAATAGAGAAGGACACAAATCTGAACAGCTAGAAGCCGTTTATGATGTTAATCCTTGCAGGATCTCATGAGACTGGCAAGCTCTTCCAGTGCATAGTTCATTTTCCCCTTTAAACTTACTCCCCTTTCTTTATTCCAAGCATCTGTACATTCAGTTTAAACAATTTCCTGTTTTCCTAGTGGAAGGAGGACTGATTAGACACAGAAGAACCTATTTGCTGTGCTCTGGCCAAAACTGTGGACTGGGTGGCTATTTTTATTATTTCTAGAAGCACTTCTGGAGATCCCATTAATGCTGAGTCTCCCTGATACGGGTTTGGTGTGTGCAGGAAGAAAACAGAGGCTGAGGGGGAAGGAGATGCAAGGAACTAAAGGCAACGAATGCACGGATGGAGTCGGCTGGCCCCATACTGACTCTGCACCTGCCTGGAGAAGGGGGGATGTGAGCCAGCTCAGTGAGTTCCCTGGGATCACCCATCTCATGGCCTGGCAGAGGGTGCCGGCACAGGCTGGGTGCTATGTTCAGGCAGCCTGGTGCTCACTAGACATCGGTTGGCTCCTGCCTGCCTGCCGCAGCCCCACACTCTGCCCGTTGCACCATGCCCACTGTGTGGCGTTGGCCTAGAGCTCAGCCCTCATCCCCACACCACCCTGCCTCCATCCTCACCAGGGCTGCCTGCCTCCCTGCCCATGGCCTACACTCACAATTCTTTGGTGTTGTTTCATTTGAGGAGAAAGTCTTCAACCCAACGAGGTCTGAGCGGCGTTTCACAGCATCCCTCAGCAGAGGAGCCAAGCCCAGCGCGCTCCCAGCAGGCACGTCTCTGGCTTCCTGTGAGTCACGTCACGTCAGGCGCTGGCTGCTCTTACGCAGGCCAGGCTGATTTTCAGCTTCACCTCTTTACTCACACGTTTAATCTGCGGGGAGGTGTGGCAGTGCTTCTCAGAAGACAGCCCTGTAGGGCTGAAAGGAGAAGCTGAGGACCAGGACAGGCTCCTGGGGCAGCAGCAGCCAGGAGAGCCGGCAGGGCCCGGGCGTGCGGGGAGGAGAGGTGTGGCAGGTCTACGTGACGTGGGACAAGTTGGAGTTTGCACCTCAGGCAGCGGGGACAGTCAACTGCAACTTCACCTCCTGCCTCCTGGGCTTTAAGGCAAACTCTGACTCCGGACCCCTCACAGTGCCCTGTGCACCTCTCCCTGCCGCAGCCACAGGACTGCAGGCAGGGAGCAAAGGCAGACGAGAGCCCGATTTCAATGCTTTTTCTCAAAACAAACAAACCCACCAAGCTTAACTTGTTCAAACAAGAAAGGATCAAGTTCTATTTCCCCTAACTCAGGGGGAGAAACAAACAAATTTTAAAAGCCAGTTGAGGCTGTGGGTTTGAAGCCAGGAGCAGAACCTTAGGAACCATTCCCCTGCACCCTACCCGCGGCCAGAAGGACGCAGCCAGAAGGGGACTTGCTCCAGCCACGCTGAACCAAGCAGGTCCTGGTCTAGCAGTCCGGGGCATCTCCTGTGTCTGGCTGCACTGATGTGACGCGTGGGACACAGAGCTCAGAACACAACATCAACGGAATAGGCCACAGACACCACAGAGACGAACAATATTTCACCTTTCAGTGCAGGTGTTTGTAGGAAAGGGTAGGTCATTTCCCTGAAAACTGACGTAAACGCCCATGCTCACAGGGTAATACAGGTGACGTGTTTTGTTGTGCACTGACTGTAAAGGACTCTTCACCCCTTGTACTGTGGCATTACGCACAAAGTCTCCATTTCACCAGTCAGTCAGTACTGGTGTACCAGTACTCACTGGTGTTTGTAGTCATAGACAGTCAGCTGGGATACGCTAAAAGACTACGCACTGGTGGCATTCCTAAAGTAACATATCCACAACTTGGGGAATCTTGGGTGTATATACAGCTTGACTTTCCCTCCTTCTAGGCTTTTAGGCTCTGAAAGCAGTCCCTTTGTCGTTTAAAAGCTCTTGCTTTTATCCCGCGTCTCAAGACAGTAACAATTGCCACACAGCAAAAGACACACAGGTACAACATTGATTCATGGAATGGAGCTAGGCTAGCGCTGTGCTGATTCACAGAGATCCAGTAACAAAACTCACTCATGACTACACAGTCCTTTACCCACGTCGACTGCAACAGCAGCCCAAGCAGCTTTGCACTTACATGATACAAAAGGGGAAATCCGAAACAGTCTTAACACCTGTCAGGGTGTTGCCTACCTTTTCCTGAAGGGAAGAAGCAATCCATCTCCACGCTGCTGCGGGAATGGGAAATGCAGAGAGCGCTGCTGGGGACCAGACCCTCCTGCGGTGGGCTCCGCTCCGTGGTCCGGACTAAACACCAGCCTGGCCTTTCGCTCGGCCTCTCCAGCAGCTCCACTGTCTGCCCCACCTGAATGCTCAGCTCGCTGCTGTGGCCTGCTATGAAGTCCTGGAGCACCACGGTTAGTTCACACCCTCCAGACAACTGCCCAGGTTCAAGTGGAAAGAAAAAAATGGAATAAGAGTTAGAGAGGGCAGGATTAAAGCAATCATCTGTGCATCATATTTACACTGGCAAAGACAGGCTCTGTATTCCTTAGAAGCCAAGTTAATCATTTCTTTTGTCAAAGTTCAACATGTTGTGACCCTGGTTTCCTTTACTTCTTACTGCTTCTGTTGGGCTTAAGTGAGAAATCAAAGCTACCCACCCAGTAACCTTTTGAATGCCACCACTTTCTAGCTGTGGGTGTCTATCAGAAACCTTGCTTTTTTTCTTGCTTTAGCTTCTGGGGTGACTTTCTAGCCTGGCAATAGCCCAGGCTGCCTTGGCGCTGTGCCTCATGGCAGAACAAATTCCAGCTCCCCCTCTACAGCATAAGCTAGACACATTCCCACATGCCACCAGTGCAGTGAGGATACAGATACAACTTTTTGCAAGACTAGAAACGTGCCCTCATCTTCCCAAACTTGCTCTAAGGACCCCTTGGGAGATTAGGGAATCCTGACGGGGCAGATCAGAAAAGCTCCTCCCATGCTCTCTGATGGAAAACAGAGGTGTAAATATATAAACGCAGAGTGACTGATTATATGCTGACTTCCAGGATTTGTATCTAAGAATAAATGTATCGTCTTACTTCCGTACTAAGTGCTGGCAACCTGCTGCTTTCCTTCAGTCTCACACCCTGCAATGCTCAATGAACAATACTGGTCTCTGCTTAACCACAGTCTCTATACAACCAGAGACCAGATATATAAGAGTTTGTGTATAAAGCAGAACAAAACAGAAATAGTGACTGCACAAGCAGCATAGCTAATGAAGCTTGTTTTCTTAAAGATTTGGATCTCAGGGTTGGATTTGCAGGTGTCTAAAAGGGTGTGAGTACAAATCTAAGTTTTTTTCTGGTGTAAGGAAGCTCTGTGAATGCTACTCTCCAATCTGGATTCCTTGCTGTCTGCCTGTCATTAGGGGCCTTCATCGGGGTCCTTCCGTATGTCCTGCCTGCTTCCTGGAACATGCAGGAATCTTTGAGGTCCTTATTCCAATGTAAAATTTGATTGAATTAGCCCACTGATTCAAAAGTTATTAAGATGAGAAGCAACAAGCTGATTCAAAGCAGTGTAATACCACATACCTCACTTTCTTTGGATATCAAGCTAAAAACAGGCACTTTATAAAATGTTTTCAAATAATCTGGTTGTAAATCCAACTGAACTGGGTGAAATCTTGTAAGGTGTAACAGTACCTTTGTAAAATCAATGAGAACTGGGACGTGCTTATTGGCTTGACAGGGTGAGCCCCTGAAGAGAGCACACCCATCTCTACAGGCTTCACTTTCAAGTTGGTACAACCTCAAAATCCCTTACTGCAGCCCACTTGGGCCAAATGCATGCTCCCGTGGGAACAGCCTGTCTCCCCACTCAGTGGCATAGTGGTTTGTGTGTCTAATGCAGGCAAGAAAGAAATCCCATCCACAGTTGTGATATTTACAATTACAGAAAGGGGTCAGTGGACAAGGACTGGTTCTCACCTGTCCTGTGTCTCTGCCGTAGACGAAATGCTAGATTTGGGGAAGAAGAAGGAAATATTTCTCTGAAAGATTATTTGTAAATAAATAGGAAAAAAACAAACAAAACAAACCATGGCAGCTGTTTGAGGCCATTCAGACAGAGTGGTAGCATTAAACCTGGCAGAAAGAGCTCAGTGGGTTGATGGAAGCACACAAGATCAGCTTGGCACCTAGCTATGCAGTTGACCAACAAACCCACCACTCATCACACTGACACACTCTCCCCGTAACTTGAATACAGACATTCACAGGTATGGTAAGAATAAGATATTGCTATAATACCTGCTGAGGTTTCTTTGCTATGGGCTAATTTGAGAACTAGATTTTTATTTTTATTTTTTTCTGATCCAGTACGGGACCTGGTCTGGTATGGTATGAGATATTTAAGACACAAGAAAAATCCTGACTACTTTGTGGTAAATACACTGACAAATTTTATCAAATTAATTTTGTGATGAATATCACTTTCACTACTCCTTGCCAAATATTTTTTCTTTCCTCCACATTATGTTATTTATGATATTTTCCTCTGAACATAAACAAATCTCTCTTTCTTTTAGGGGATAACATGAACAAATATTGTGTTGCACTTCTCTTCCACAGTCAAATTTCAAACATTTACATGCCCTGCACTGAAGTACCACTAGGTGTCCGTGTTTGCCATCACACAGGGAACATCTGCTACAAGGAATTAACTCTCACTTGCCTTCAGACACAGGGCCTAAGTGCTGTACGTGGTATCCGGGCATGAAGAAGATGGTCAAAACAGGAGCCCAGGATCCATCGTTTCCAATGATACGGGCAAAAGATGTTCCAGAGCAGTCAAAAACTTTCGTTACATGGTTGGGTTGATTTTTGAAAGATAAGTCATTTTTATTGCTTAAGAGGAGAGGTGAAACAGCCCAGAAATATCCCAGGAAACAAGGTCTGGGGAAGTTAGCAGTTCGGAAAGTTTGGGACTAATTAGGCACTTGCTAGGGAGCATCAGCTCAGGAAGGGCTGCCCTAAGCAGCTCCCTGCTCCCAGCCAGCGATGCTGCCCTGGGCACAGCAGGCTGAGGGGCAGATATCCTAAAATCAGCCTCTCGTGGGCCTTTGCCAATCCCTTCTCAAACAACTAAACATCTGATACAAGCAGATGCTTCAATTAGGACAACACCTGTAACCATTATCCCAGAGGAGGCAGGTGCACTCCATGACCCTCAGGTACCATCTAGCCCCAGACTCCTGTTTTCCCTGTCTCATTAAAATAGCTATTTAATATAATGAGAACCAGAAGAAATCAAACCTTCTAGCTGCTGCTGGGCACCTGGTGTGATCAAGCTCTTCCTCAGCAGGGGAGGCATTCACAGCCCCTGGCTTTAGAAACCCACCTCTGATGTGAGGATGTGAGGGAGGGAGCTGCCCTTCCCCAGCTGCCTGCTATGAATTTCTACCACCTGCTCCTCCAGCATCCTCTGGATTGAAACATGGACCAGGACTTCCCTCCATGCTCCAGCTCACCACTGGAATAGCCAGCGCTAAAATTTGTAAGGAAAGACCCAGTCTTTGGCAGGAGGAATTAAACAGGGTCCCTTTGCAGGTGCAGTTAATGCAGGTAGGGACCCACAAGTCATTTTTAGGTGCTGTCCACAAAGAATAGAACAGAAATCTCTTCCCTTTGCAAAGGACTTCCAGGTTTTTACCATGCCTATTCTTGTGTCTTACCTACCACCACACCACAAAGGATATGTATTGACCAGATTAACCCAGGGCAAAGTAATCTCTTTGGAAAGACTATATTACACTAATACGTGTACAATTTGTCAGCCACTTACGAATAATGCAAATACATCTGATTCCTGATGACAGAAATCCTTTCACCTCTGAAGTGTTCCCTCAAGCTATTAATTACTTAATTTATTTTTGGAGAGTAACTTTGCATTGTCAGAGAAGGATATCATGCCTCTCTCTACCTCTGAGCATACAAATTGGAATACAGACAGGCTGCTGCTTTCTCACACGTATTGCATTTCGTTTGGAAAAAGAAAATAAAGAATGTCCTTAAGGTTGCACTTCATAGGTAAATGGCTTCATAATTTAACATGTAATATTCACTTTTGTTATTCCTGTGATAAAAACCACCATTAAAGCCATTGGCTGGTACATTTAAAACCCAGACAGCAGTCTAATCTGTGTGCTGTACAACAAGATCAGTGAGAGACATTAAAATAAAAATAACGATGCAATATGCCTTTGCAGAGCATAAGGCATAGCCAAAAGATCTGACACAGGGACGAATGTAATGAATTACACAGAAAGCAATGACTTGAAAATCAAGAAGAAAAGGGAATGCAGAGGCAAATAGTGAAATGTTGCGAAGATGCAGGAGGGCCCCAAGCAGCCCAGAGCGAATGTGCTGTGTCCTGAGCGCAGCTGGCAGGAGCCCCAGCCTGTCCCCACACTGCTCAACAAAGGCAGCCCCGCAGAGATGGCTGCTGCCTGCCACCAGCAAACCAACTCCCATCCTCTTTGATCGCTTGGGCCTGGACTAGGAAGCATCATTACGCATTCAGTGTGTAAATGTTTTCATCAGGATGTGCTAAAACAGATGAAATCTGTGCTAGAAAAGAGCCCTGCCCTATGCCACTGGTGCAGGCAGGGACCCAGCCACACAGCTACCCTCCCTACTGCAGGACACTGCTCACAAAACTGAGCATCCACGGGAGCCGTCTATGGCAGACACTGACCCTGGTAAAGGAGTTTTCTTGTGACTTACACGAGCCTTTTTGATTTTGGGAACACCCATCTGAGTGCCCATCAGTCTCAGGAGGGTGAAGAGCAAGCCACCAAAAAGATCCCAGACAAGGACATGTCCTGCTATGGGGACATCCCAGCTGCTCCAAGCACAGGAGCCAACTCAGCTCCAGGGATCAGGAGGTACTGGTGTACTATGGCAGGATTACCATCTGATGGCCTTTCCTGAGCCACAGTATGTGTGCATGGCCACTGCTGCATCTGTTAAATTTCCAGCCATGAAGCAGCAGTCAGAGGAAGCAAGGCTGAACACCAGAGGAACATTTATCATTACACTACAGATGGAAAAGACCTATCAGGTCACTGGCTGCCTTCCTTCCTGCTAAAATAGAGCTTAACTAGTACTAAATCCACTTCAGTTTAAAGTCTAGTGGGAATTAATAGCTCTCCAACAGGGCAAGCAGGGGGTTGGAAGATGGTCTCTGAAAAAGGACACCTCAGACACTTCTTAAAAACAGGCAGCTGACAGGTTTATCCTGCAAACTGCAATGGATCTCACACTGGTTCTAAATACGAACCCATCTCAGAGAGGCTGAGAACTGGTAACAGAGACACCGCAGAGGTTGTAACAGCGTGGGTGAATAAATACCTGTCACCCCAGCAAATGTGGTGGCATTTCAATTGGCTGCTTCTGCACAGGTGCAAAATATTGGTGTACTTGGTCTTCCCTCCTGTGACACAGTGCCATAATTAAGGTTTTAGTCCTTTTTTAAGTAAGATATTAAATTTGCTGCAGAGGCTCACGAAGCACATTGTGGTCTGTGACCTGTGAGGGCACATAACAGAGAGGACCTGGGGTGTCAGAGAACTACATCTGATGCTCATGGCAGTCCTTGTGAGCAGCATCACAGCCAGGGGTTCAGTGCTGCTGTCTCCTCCCTGACAGCTCTGGGGCAGATGCTGCTCATACCTCATACCTGATGCTCAGTGTGGTATTTGGATCCCTGAGCTGAACGCTGAGCAATGATTACAGCTCCAGGAATCGCATTGCTGGTCATTGACACTCACTGCCAAGGGACACAAACAGATCAGTTATGTCTGGGGTTCTCCATTTCCAAATACGCCTGTATTTTGGTCAGCCCCCTCTCATAACAGAGTAGTAACAGAAAGCAGGAGGATAAACATCAGCTCATTACATGTATCTCTCACCTTTGCCTCAGCTCCTTTGGAGAATCACACCACAAAAACACAGCAAGCTGAAGCTGCCATACTTTGGCAAAGCCCAAATTCAAACTGTTGCTATACGCGTTGTATTAGACTGTCATTTGTCTGGCCTAAGCGCTTGTGATTGCTAAAGATGCTCTGTCAGTATGCAACACACACAACATCCTCTCATGCAATATTAAGCTATCTAAAAATACATTATAGTGTAAAGAACCGTGTCCAGCCCAACTCACTATTCTAGATTATCCAATCTGTTATTAAAATTGCTGTATCATTTGGTCATATTTATCTCCTTTTCCTGCTCCTAGAATGTTTCAGTTATCCCTTCAGTATATTTTTAATCACAAATCCAGAATATTCAGACGCAGAATCAGCAGTGCACAGCATCTACAGATGGAGGTAAAAAACAATATATTTCAGGTAGGTGAGAATTCGTTTACTCTGTAGTACAAATCTCAAGCCAACATCTGATTTTCACTCAAAGAACCAGAAATAGAGAATGAATCCATCAGGGTCAGAAGAGCTGCTCAGAGTATTTAAGTATTTTAAAATATGCCAGCATCATTGTAGAAACCCACACTAGCCGGTTATTTACATATATTCAATAGCACACAGAGCTCTGCTAGTTTAAACAAAGCATTCTGTGTGGTGCTGCTCTGTGTCCTAATATAAATTGCTAGTTTTCTGTTGCTTTTAGGCTTTCTGCCCATCTGGATTTGGATGACAGCCAGTTTTGGATAGAAGCATTTAGTCACCATAAACAGCCTATTTCAAGAGGGTGAGAGCGGCAGCGGGAGAAAGAATGGGATTTGCATTCTTATCAAGAGAGTTAAAAAAAAAAAGCAAATAAGACCACTTAGACGCCGATTCTGTCTGCACTGAAATAAATCCAGGAGCTGTCACTCGAGCTGGGGGATAGGCACTAGAAAACTTATCCCCCAGAGAATTCTTTGTGAAAATTTCCGTAATTCCATAGGGATTTTCTTTTTACTGGGAAGTTAGAGAGAAAGATCAAATCCAGAAAAGGCCTTTGAGGAATTTCAGTCCTGGAGAATTGGTTTAGTTTTACTGTGCTGTAACAGGCTCTGTTTGGGGTGCGAACACTGAGTCACCCACGTTCCTCCCTCTAAAAGCTCTGCACCTCTGAGGGATGCTGAGCTGAGAGCTCTGGCAATTTTGGTGATTGCTTCATTGCATCAGTACGGAGGTGTTTCTGTGGGGTAGATTATATTTCAGGAGCTAGGAACTGAACCAGGAATAACCTATCATGGTCAGCAGAATTGCTCCAGACTGAGCTCACTTCAGAAAGTCCTTGGAGAATACCTGGCTCACCTCTGAGTCCTTCTTGATCCTCAGGCCCCTATACTCATCTGCCCTTAAAATGGAGATGGTGCTTCCCACTCTTTGTTTTGTCTGACCAAACAAAGGGGATCACTGCTTGAGCTTCATGGGGAGGTCTCTTCATATTTAAGCTATTTGTCAAACACATGGTGAGGATGATGGTGACAGCCTGTAGCCCAAATGTACCAGCTTTGCTCCTCTCAGCGAGGAGATAACAAGAGGCATCTGGATGCTCAGCATTCCATAAATCAAGACACAGTACGCTGTTCCGCAGCAGGAAGAAGAAACAGAGATGGCACACGGGACATATAAATATGCTAATGGAAAGGAAATCTGGTGTTATGGTCTCAAATAGCACAAATCTTTCTTGTCCAGCATATCTTGCTGGAGTCCGTTACTGTACGACCATATCCTGGCTGTGCTGGATTTTGGACTCCAGCATATGCTGACATCTGCAGAACAGCTTGAATGGAGCTGCCTGAATTATTTCTGGAGCCTTTTTTTTTCCCCAGAAAGTAAGGCTAGAGTCAGCCCCAATTAAACAGCACATGCAACTGTAAAAAATGCTTTTGAAGATAAAGACGACCAGACTCTGTTTCACCCTACAAACTGAACCAGAGCATCAGTCTGTGTTTGGCCTTTTAAGATTGAAGGTTTTCTCATGGCATTTGGTTTAGAGAGCTGGTATCAAAATCCCATTCCCTTCCCAGGAGAAGCACAAAATAAAGCATATATCATCGGTATTTCCTCAGTGCCACAGAGACAGCACAACTTGCTCCAAACCCATTTACTACTAGTGTAGCAGAGGGTGAGAAGGGCAGATGGCTGGACACCCCAAGGTAAAGCTCCAGCTGTCACCTCTTGCAGCCACAAGATGTTCTGAACACGCCTAGGGTTAACAAAAGCATGAGAGTAGACTGAAATTAGGCAGTAATGACTAGTTGCCTTTTTTTGTATGTCCAGCATACTGAGCAAAACAGACAGTCTTGACCCAGGAGGTCAAGGGTTTCAGTCAACATATCATTTATCAAGCACCGACTCCCAAGACACTGCTAGCAAGTACACGAAATCTGGTCATGTAATCTGGTCAGGAACTTTGTGAAACATCTCCAGGTACCAACAGCAAAGAGTGCACAGTAAAAGGTCTACACAGTTGATGAGTTTAAAACCAGAACCCAGTTGTCTGCATCAAATACTTGGTACCACTGGAGAAGGGGAGTTAAAATCCAACAGAAGCTCCTGAAAAACAAACACATGGAATGGGACAAGCACACAACCCCTTGCAAAAGGCAGGCACCATGCACATCTGTCTTTATCTAACTGAGGAGTTCTGTTTTGGCCAGAGTTTTGAGAAGAGTGGAATCAAATCATCTTCCAGCAGCCCTGTTCTCTCCTCAGAGAGTGTTCCCAGCTGAGTATGTCCCCTGCCACTTGCTTGTCAGCAGAGAACCTACAGCCTACAGCCTCCCTGATATCAACAACAAGGAACAAATAGGACCTACAGGTCCCTGAATAGCCACCTCTGCTTTTACATCACGCTGAAATAAAAAGTTACCCGAAGAACCAGGAACAATGGCTTGCCACAGCCAGAGGAGAGATGTCAGACTGATGTCCTCCTGAAAAGGATGCAAATGATATTCAGAGGAAAAGGACAATAAGATCACCCTAGGGATGCTTTGGAACAAAGCGAATCTCAGTTTGTGCACTGGATCAAATTTGCTTGATATACATATCCCCAGCTTATATTTCCTTTATGATCTGGACAATTATTTTTGACAGGTATGTTGCCGTCTGCACAGCTACATTTCCAATGGAGTTATGAAAAGTGGTATAATTTCTAATGATACCTGCAACAGATCTCCCTCCCCTTATCAAATAAAAAGCAGACGTTTCCAGCGCAAGCACTTGTAGATTGTTTCAAAGCTGTTTTTGTTGTTGTTGTTTTGTTACGGTCCTGTAGTAAAAAGTGAATGCATGCAGGCAGAAAAGGGATAATCTTGTACTCTCTTTACCTCTGCTAGCACGCAGGGATCAGGATTTAGTGGCTAACTCTTTTAGATACATGTAAGCCTGATGACATTAGACAGATACCCTGCCAGGGGAGTACCATGCCCAGCTGCCAGCAGCGTTATGGAGGCAGTGCCTAGGGCTGAAGGCAGCGTCTGTCTTCTTGCATCTGCCCAGACCCATTGCTGATCTTCACTGACCTGCCTCGGCTGTGCTGCACTCTCCTGAAACAACCAACCCTTTGCAAGGATGGCTGGCTATTCACAGGCTCTGTGGTTGGGGAGTGGGTGAAAACGAGAACGCCCAGCAAAGAAAAATGCAAAAGCCTGCACTGAGATTTGCTAGCATCACAGGAAACAACAAACACTCCTCCTTCAGTCTCAAAACGGCTAAGGATCTGAACAGAGAAACAAAAACATGATGAAAGATTTACAGTTTTTTTGTCCAAATTGTTGAATTTAGAGAACAGATGTTTTATATAAAACTGGCTTTATTTTTAATTGGAAGGGATTATTCAAACTATGCCTAAGCCATATGGTCCTTTAGGTCTGACTCCCCTCTGCCATTGCTGGAGAGGCCAGCTTGGCATCCCTCGCCTTTCCCAAGTTGTTTCCTTTTTACAGATTTAATAGCTGCTATTTTTCATTTTTATTGCGGGTCCCTAGGTCCCGTTACTGTAAGTCAGAGCCTTAGGCTCAAAATTAACTCAAAGGTAGATTTAGATAAGTTGCTTTTAATGATTTTCAGTAGGTTGGTTGAATAGATCGTAGAGGCAAAAGCAGATCTGAGATTACAGAATCTGGAGGATCGATGCCAGTGACTGGTGTTCACCTCAAAGTGCCTCATCTCACTGCCCAAGGAAGACCTGGCCACGGCTGGCACATTTTCCTACTCCCTTTTTCCCCCTGTGGGTGTCACAGTAAGACTAATAGTGTTTCTGGTAAAATTTAAATGACTTTTTAAGAGGCTCAGCCCCTGTTTGGGTGAGGTGGCTGCAGCTGGCTGGTAGCGGCTGGAGACAGCCAGGCAACCCCATAGACCCTTCACCCTCCTGCATTCCCAAGGTGTTTCCTCTAATGCCTGTATTTATGTCTGGTACATTAATGCCTCATCCCAACAATATGCTCCAGCTCAGTGTTCCCATTAATCACCATGTAAAACCACACAACTGCTGCTGCAAATAGGCTGCAGGGATGAACTGCATGTGAAGCATGCCCATGCCCTCAGTCAGTGCTTGGCACAGTGGAAAGAGGATCTCGAGGGACCTGATTACTTGTGTTTGAGTCCCCCCTGTTGCTTGCCTCTTCCACTGCACCCGCTGAGCCTTTTCAGCATTGCTGCATCATTGTCAGGCATCACGGCGGGTTGCAGCTTGCGCCCTAGCAATTAAATCCTGGGGCTTTCATTCTCCTCGCCATAATACTGCTATTTACTTGAAGTGACCTCATTTGCCAAGTGATGTAACAGGGTGCTTGATCGAGCCTGGCACGTCTAAGCAGATGTTTCCAGTGGACACAGAAACAGCATTATGAAACAAAAATATCGCCTAAAACCTGACCAGCGCAAGAGATTACAATGGCTTTTATGCAGATCAGCTTACCTAAAACTGCGTTGAAAGGACTTTGGCTGCAGTCATATGCTTCCCTTTTTAAAAAGAAAGACTGTTGCTTGTACTACTGTAATGTGACTCCCAAAGGAACCAGCAGCTGCAGGTTTTGAATTTTATCATTCTTGGCCTCTTTGATAGAGTTGACTGGAGCGTGCCCAGAGGACACTCCTCCCATAAATTTTTTCTTCTTTAACTACAATAACAAAAAATGGTTGCACCCTTTTTGTTTTGTTTTAGTTTCTAACAAGGTAATAAATTCTGTTGCAAACAAGAATATAAATCCAAAGAGTTTGATAGTCAGTCTGACTTGCTTTGTTTCATCTGAAAGGAAATACTCATTGACTTTGCCATTTACATTTGCTGTCTTGTCACATTATCAGGCCCGGCTAAATATGGATCAATGAAGTCCAGCACAAACAAGTAAAAGATTGAGGGGAGCCTAAAAGAACTTGCTATGTTCATTTATCAAAGGATGAGCAGAATAATAAGGTCTATTGATAAGCACATTCCCAGTCCCGCTTCATTTCTTTCACTGAAAACACTTCAGATAAAATACTCTGTCCTATTGCTGTTATATGTAAATAGTCCCTGGTTGAATTTGTTTCTTTCTGTTCTTGCTAGACTCAGCATGATCAATACAGAAGCCTCAATATTCAAAGACAGGTGTGTGTGTTTACCCACAACACTCATGCACGTGTTCCTTTTGTTCCCCAAAATCACATTTCTCTTTTGCACTCAACACTCGTAAAGGAAAGTGGCAAGAACTGAGCTTAAAATATACTCAGGCTATTTGACAACATAAAATACAACAGTGCCTAGGATAAACAAAAGGTTCTGGTAGCCGAGTGTGACATTTTCAGTGTGAGATCCAAGTGCACTTAATATTTGACATTACCATATCCAGTGTGTCTCTAAAGCTATGTGGAGGACGTGTTCAGGGTAGTTCAATCAGAGAGCCACTGCTGAGGCTAAAGTCAGTGACGTTCAGCATGAACTGAACATTTACTTCCTTTGGATTCCTTTGGAAAATCCTAGACTAAATCTCTATCTTATCCTTAACTGACAGATAGAAAGATACGCGCCCTGGGGAACTACATTTTTTTTTTTTTCACTAAGTAATTGGGAGATAAACTGTGTAAGATATCTATTGTAGAAAGACAGAGGACCTAAGGAATTGAACTGGACAGTGGATCCGACTTGCTATTTCCCTTGGGATAGCAAGGGATTTCGTGGCATCCCAGCTGCAGATGAGAGTGACAACAGGAACCTGAGCACGAAGGGGTGGAGGCTTGGGAAAAGAATAGGGCTGTGGCAGAACTGGGGCTGGAGAGATGGGGGGCCGATGACAAACTGGGGTCCCGGGGGCAGATAAAAGAAGTAACTAACTAGGATGACAAACGGTCCTCAGTGCTGATCAGCACTGGAATGAAACCAAGCAATTCCCATACAAAACCTTGACTCTGAGATGTTTCCCAAACTGCATACTGGAGAACTCTAAAATGAAGAAAGAAATGATTAACCTTTGCTGTGCCTTTCTTAAATGCCATTCACTTCTACTCTTAACACCCACAGCCTGTCTTCCATGCATGTGTGTATAGTATTAACATTATATTAATTGCACTTACTTAAACCGCATACCCAACAAGACATTTCCTTGGCTAAATATCTCCTTTTCCACTCACAAAATTGTGTTCTCTTAATAAATCCCGTTTCACTAATTCATTATTCCTTCATCTCTGCCATAAGATTTTTGGCATAAGCATCTGTTTCCTTTCATAAAATGCAAGCACATTTTGGACAAGAATGATAATGATAAATAATAAGTAAGCAATTTCCTCAATCCAAGGCAATACAGTAGCAGAACTGTCTGCCCAAACCTCATTAACCCCTATCCAACCTAAAGAAACAACTGCTGAAATGCTCTGGTCACCAGAATGAGTTCTAAATGGAAGGAAAACATGCTTGAACTAAAAGAGAATGAACCTAGTCTTTACTGCATGAAAAATGATTTTACTGTGGCACCACCACACCAAACACTGTAATTATGGACTGGTGGCTCTTTCAAAGATAAATTTCCGCAAGGAAATGATGAAAACAGTGTAAAACGTCTTTCTTTCATTCTCAGGGTTTGCACACAAGGCCTTAGCGAGTAGTGACCCTATTAAGAGCATGTACATAATTTATCACAGCCTGCACTGTTTCCTTTCTGATTCCCCTATCTATCCCTCCAGCAAAAAAAAAAGGGACTCTTTACCACACTGCTCCATATTGTACCGTAACTAATGCCTGGATTGATCCACAGTGCCGATAAATGAATTTGCCTCTCTCCTATATCAAAGGTATTTTCCTCACTAAGATGCACCATTGAGGCATGGGAAAAAAAAAAGGCAAAGGAAATCTGAAAAGTCCCTGTAGAAACCAGACAAACTCTGGGGAAATAGCATTTAGGGGCAGGCCCACTCTTGGCCAAGGCCCAGATGCTGCAGCAAGCCATCTCCTCCCGTCCTGGTGCCTGGGGATGTTGGGCTGATCCCAATGGATGCAGGCTGTGGGGGACGGCTGTGGTGCCTGTACCCCAGGAGGCTCTTGGGGATGGGGAGCAGGACCTGTGGCAGCTCTCTGAGACACCCCCCTTCCCTGGGCTCTCAAGTGACCTGCTCTTGGTGCCTAACGGGGAATAGGGTAAATATCAATCAAAAAGGACAAATCCTGAATGTTTTCAAGAACTCCTACAGTTTGCTGTTGCTTCTCAGAAAGTGAAGAGTGCTCAGGCAGTTTGAGCAGTCAAGTCTTTCTATCCACTTTTCCGCTAAACAGAGTTTAAAGAAAAAGGAATGATTGAGAAAAAAAGGATCAGGACAGAATTTGAATAGAGAGTTTAGCACAGAAAGCCTGAAATAAAAGTAGAGGGGGAAAAGGAGATTTAATACCCTAATGAATGCTTCTTTTATGCTCCACCTGCAATTTACAGAATTTGATGCAAAAGGCACAAAATGCAGGTCTAATTTACCACGTGGCAACTTTGTTATAGAGACCCTGGCCACATCTCACTGCTATCAGTGATGAAGGCAAAAGGGGCACCTCTAAAACTAGACCATACATATTGCCATGCCTTGGTTTCCCTATCAGTGGTAGTAAGAACTCCGAGTCTTATTTCAAGAATATCTACAAAGCCTTCTTCTCATCTTCCAGCCACAAAGTGCCCAAATAAAATTAAATGATACTACAGCGACTTTGGATTACACAAAATAATCACTTCTGTCAGGCTGTTACATTTGAAATTGCCAGAAAGGAGTAGGAAAAAAATGTAGAGTGTGCAGCATTTTCCAAACTGAAGCCAAAGAGATTTACAGTTCTTTGTACACATTTCTGGAATATTTACACATTCTCACCACAACAGCAATAGTACCAATATAGGTAAACCTTATTTCTTTCCCATGAAGGACAATTTCATCTTCTACAGAAAGCAAAAAGTTTATCGCTGAGCTTTATTCTACCCCCTAAAAACTTGGCAGTCCTTTTACATCATCCATCTCTATTAGGATGCCATGGATTATCAGTTGAACACTTATCTTAATTGCTTGGCTATTTGGACAATTACAATCCCAGATTGCTCCGTTTTGCTAAGATTTCTACAGTTCTCTGGCTCCACTACATATGTTTGGTTTCCATCCGTACAGTAACTGTCATTTACATTGACTGACTCAATTTTTCTTTTCTGATCACCCTATGTCATTTTACAACATTTTCTCAGCCTCAATTCCATTCTGCAACCCCATATAATTCGAATCATCATTCATATCACTGGCTTTTCTTCTCCTCTCACAAACTGTATCATATGAAAAATTTCTAATTAATGCCTATTTAGCAATAACAAGAGAACACTTTAATTTTATCAAAATTACTGTGTGTTATGATAGCTAAGAAATGCAACTGTTGTAAATTCATGTTTTAGCCACAGCAACAAAAACTGCATCAGCTACTGACATAGTGCAATTATTTAACTGATTGAAGGTCTGCAGCAGTCTCATCATCCAGGTACATGATTTTGATCACATCAACAGTTCAGCACAAATGGACTACTTTCTCTGCTAAAACATTTTCTTGAGAAAAGAAATAACCTTGTTTTTAAGAAATTCTTACAGCATTTTTTTTTCCCTTTCAGCCTGTGTGTATTCCTTCCGTGCTGGCTAGAGGGGATACTTTCTGAGTTTTTCATGAATTCCTTGTGCTTGCAGGTTTCTCGATGGGCACAAACAAAGAAGGTAGTCACCAAAGCAACGCTGAATGAAGAGAAAAAGTGGCCTAACCTCACTTTGCAAAGCAGAAAATGTAGCCAGACAACAACACTAAGCACAAAAGCATCAGAGTAAAAAAAAAAAAAAAAGGAAGGAAAACAGTAATTCCAAAAACAGGTTACAGCTTATAGTTACACATCTACAGCTACAGATGTGGCATGATAAATATAGGTTTGTTTTTCCCTTTTTATAGAAGTCTTTCTAGAAAGTTGCTTGGGTAAATGCTAGCAAACCCTTTACTCCCAAGCAAAGCAAATACAATGAAGGAGGTCAGTGCTCTTCTTTAGAGGTACAAGTCTGAAGTCTGCACCCTCCAGAAGGATACCCAGACCAGGAGGGTTTGTAGAACAGCACCGACTGAGCAAATGCTTCTTAACTGGGTTTCTCCCTGACCGTGAGCTCCAGCACCACCTGCTCACAGCATGAATCTGCCACAGCTCAGGAAAACTGCCCTGGGACTTAGGTAACACTTTGTAGGCGCTCACCCAAAGTTGTTTAGAATCAGGGATGGAAAATGTAAAAGCCGACATACCTTCCTTCCCCTCTGGCTGTTCAACAGGTGTGTGCTCTGTTAACTAACCCCGTCTCCGTGCCACTGCCACCTTGACGTCATTGTTACTGGGCTGACAAAAGGTTTCCATGACAAACCAGAAAGCTGATCTGTTATCTCCCCTTTGGAGGAAACCGAAATGCCCTCTCTCCCATGTTGTGCTAGAACCACCCATCTTTTATTTGGCACGTAGCACACCGGGTGCATTTTCATGGTTGAGTTTGATTTCTCTCTGCTCTGGGAAGAAGCAGCTGGGTCCTTTGTTGCTTCTCCCCTAAACGAGAACAGAGGGTGTCACCCCCATACCCCACCACAGAAAGGAGAACAGATAACACCGAAAGAGGATGAACTTTGAAGCACTGAACAAAAACACTATTAAGTCACTTGATTCTTGGCTGTAATTTATTACCTCTCCTAGCAGGCATGGCCCGTAATAGTTAGCAGATGTCTGAAACATCTCGTTTTGAACTTTGACTAAGATTAAAAAGATTTCGTACTGTTTAAATAGCAGCTGCAGAATGAAATAAGGTTTCCTTCCTAATGTGACAGAAATGTTCATCCTGGCCTTAAACAAGGAGGATTGTTTTATATTCTGTAAATATTGAGGGACCTAAATTTCTGTGCACAGGCACCCACACATTATAAATTTTATATGCCTCTAATTTGCAGCAATTGACATGAAATAACCCCACTGGAAAAGGCTGGCCCAGCAGCCCGAATGCTGCCTAGGTTTTTGCTACAATTTGCCCCAGGCCTACGGCTCACCACAGGCAGAAGACCAGCACAGCTTGGCTGCGAATGCCAGGTTAGCAAAGTCACTGGGCCAAATTTCACTATTATTGTCATTGTCACCGCATCGAGGGAGAATCTAGCAGTCCTCAGGGAGGACCACAGCCTGGGTGTGGGAACAGGACCAAAACCCACCAAGGAGCAATGAAGTATGCTTAATTACACCCATGATCTCCCCCAAACTTACTGCCACGCTGGATCCACAGGGGTTTTACCATGCCCAGCAATACAAATTCTCCCCTGTATTTGAGCACTGGGGCCTGATGCTGGTTCGATTTCATGGCACAGGCCCTGTGACCCCTCCAGGCCTACTGATTCCCCTTTCTCATGTTCCTACATCGCTTCAGCTTCAGCCAAAGGCTAACCAATTAACTGAAACAGATGGCTAAGATTCTGATTGAGGAAGTTAACATACAAACTGCTTATTTAAAAACAGGTTTAAATTCCAAAATGAATTATTTTTCCCTTTCAGCCTGTGTGTATTCCTTCCGTGCTGGCTAGAGGGGATACTTTCTGAGTTTTTCATGAATTCCTTGTGCTTGCAGGTTTCTCGATGGGCACAAACAAATATGTGGCAGACAGCATCAGTATGAAAGAGGTTTCGAAGGATCTGCTGCGGTGAACAAAGATGGCACTAACCTGTACACATCTGGTTTGAGTTAATATTTTTATCCCCTCAGAATACATGAGATTTTTTCCTAAGCTAGGCTTTTCCTGGTACACGTTTCTCCTGATTTTAGTAACATAAGGTTGCAATATAGTGCTCTTGAACAGATGTGATTTTGGAGCTGATCCCGAGGAGCGCTGCTCACCTTCAGAGAAGGCAAACGCTAAACCAACTGTGTACTGTTGTCTTTGGGGATGACAAAACACCTTTCCTCTGGCTCCTGTTAAGACCATTTAAAATCTTGCTGCAGGACAGCTGGTTACAATGTGGCATGTAATACTAAAGATGTTATTACCGAATATGAAAATACCTAATGCTTTTGAAAATATAATCAACATATTTTATTCATTGTCCCAGTGAGGTTCACAACTCTAAGACCTTCAAACCATTGCAGGACTTAAAAACATACGCTTAACCTCAAGCCAGTGCTAACTCTGCTCCTATGAAGCGAAGCGCAGCATATGCTTAGCATTAGGGGCATGTGCTTAATGGGCTTATGAAACAAGCCTTGTTTTATGATTCAGCGTAAGCAATTTGCAGCTCTGTATTCATCTTCCTTACAACTGGTAACGTGCCTGCGAAATCACGACCGGCTGGTGCAGGGACGGGAGCACCGACAGGGCTGTTACACCGCATGAACACGGTGCCCAGCACCAGCCCAGGACCATCCAACCCACCCTGCTCAGGTCTCTGTCGATATGTTCGATATTCCCAACCACGAAACAGGTGAGTGAAAACCAGCCCAGCTAATTAAACACCCTAGCTGTTTAGCATAAAGAAACTATATGCAGGAATAATACCCACAGATGTTTTTATCCAGATTTACAGTAACTCCGCCACTCCCAGCAGGTGCCAGCACTTCTGACTCGGAGAACACGACGCCTGCACATATTTCTATTTAATTACCAACATTTTCAGAAATTTGCTCTGCGGTGCTCAGAGTGGAGTCATTAATCTTCCGTAATTTCTTTGAACAACAATTTCAACTTTTATGAGGCTGGAACCCCTCTCTGCAGCAGCGGCTGCATTGCCGTAGAGCTGGGTTTTATGCAAGGCAGTTGTCATGGAAACTTGTCGGGGAGGGGAGAACCCAAATAATAATCGAGCATCAAAGAATTGTACGTGCAGGGAAAATTCAGCGCTAGGCTCCATATTAGAGCCATAGGGTCTCCAAACTGCAGATTTTAAAGCTTAGGAGGACTGGATATTATTATAAGCTCTCTTGGGGATGGCTGTATTCCAGTAATGCATTATCACTGATCTGTTCCCATTATAATCCATCCATTTCACTGGAAATGACATGTTTGTGGGGCAGTGGAAAAGCAATCTGAATAGGAACAATTGCACATCTCTGCTTTTGGGAGAGAAAAGAGAAAGAGGGAGGAGGGAAAAAAAGGTTATAATCAAAACTATATTTCAATAGCAAGCCTAGCTGTTGTAAAAATAATAATGGTCTTGGCTAGCCTCTTGTTGTGAAATAATGAACCTTCTGCACCTTTATAATATTATTGCAGGCATTCTATAGAGCACCCTAATAAAAATGGATGGCTAACTAAATGAGAAAAGGCTGCTGCATTGTTTTATGAGGCAATAATCCAGTTCCAGAACACATAAATTGTAAACCCCAAACCAAAGAGTTTATCCCAGGAACACAGCACAACTTTATTGTTACTGTTACCCTGTTGCTCTTGTATATGCCGTTACAGATGTGTTTTCAAAATAATTAAAATCTTAAAGTTAGCAAAGGTGCATAAGTATGCACCAAGAGTGCTGAGTGCCACAAACTATTATGAACTTGCATATAAAGAGGGTGCTTTTTTTATATTCAGAGGGATTGGTTTACCGCTTAAAGATGGGGACATACAGATAGGGAAGCTAAAATAACCTATCTGAAGGCCACTGCCTGGGACACAGATGATCTTGGTTTTAACTCTAACTCTGCCTCTTCTCCAGTGTTTGACTTGGGCCACCTCATTCTCCTATAATGCTTGTGTGTCTTGGAAACAGGGATAGTGCTAGTCATCTTTTCATGAGACTGAGCACAAGCTTGCATTTGAACTCGTGTATTTGTAGCAAGAAACACTCTGTATCACATACACATTTCTAGCAATGCAAAATCACCACAAATCTGCTGAAATCACAAGTCTCCTCAACCCCATTTTGAACGTTTGTGCCTATACCTGAGGCTGGCAGTCTTCCCTCCACGACAATCAGATCTGCATGTATTAGGGCTCATCCTGTTTATACCTCTGTCAAGCTTACCAAGCACTTTGGATCAGTAGGCTGTTCTCTTTGCTCCTGTCGGATCACCCAGCTGCAGGCATTAGCAGTGTGCTTTTAATCTTTTTGTTTCCCATGGATAACTAGCAGTCCCTGTGGAGCAGAACCAGCGCAGCCCAACTCCCCACAGATCTGGGCTGTGTGGTCAGTCTCCAGCTGTGGTGGAAGTTTTTTTTTGGCTCAAGCATCTATGAGGTCTCTCAGCCCTGTTGATTCTCTAGCAATGCACATGCTCACACTACAACACCTCTCCTAATTAGAGCAGTTTCTTTGTCTCTCTCCTAACCCTTATGCTGATCTCCAGGAACCCCACAGAAATCATCTTTGAGATCAGAAGTTTTCTGTCAATTTAGTTGAAAATTTCCATGAACAGATGTGGAAAATATGAAAGAAAACCTTGTTTTCTTTGAAAACTAAGTTAAAAACTTTCTTCTATCACAAGAGTAAGGACAGATCTCTTCAGGATATTCTCCAAACTTGTCTGCCCTATAATAATTCTATTTATATCTACATCTCTCAATTAGCCATGTTTCAATCCATTTAATACATGTTGTGTGTTTATTTTCTATTGTTCTGCTTTGTTTGTAAAAATACCATGTGGCCCAAATCAAATGCCCACAAAAGCCCATCACTGAGACACTGTTTCCTCTATTAGCTGAATTAAAACCTCATCAAAAAATACCAAACTAGTTTAATTTTATTTTCTGTAAACAGATGCTAGCTGGCATTACTTACATGAACCTGATTTAATCCACTGAAAACTCATCCTCTTTGTTTGTAGTTTCTTTGTTACTCCTGGAGTCAATATAGCAGGCATGCAGTTCAGTTGTATTAACTAAAACTGAGATGTAGCAGATTTTGAGAACTGCAATCTCTTTACCAAGTCACAGGTGAAGTGGGACAATTGGACACCTATGGATCCTCTTACTGTTTTCATTTTTAGGTCAAGTAAGATCTCTGAAGGTTTCTCAGAATCTTCTGTATTATTTGTATATCGTGCAGGAAACACAGTTTCCCATTGCTAAATCATTAGGAACAATATAATTTTTAATTACTCTAAATCATACAATTCTTCTAGGATAAGAGAATCCTAGGTAAACTCGAACAGAAATTGGAAAGGAACTCCCTAATGGATGTGTTAATGCAGCCTGTTTGTGACATAGATCCCTTGTCCCATTCCTTCAGGCTAGGGCCAAATGGTTCCATTACACTAACACCTATCAAAGATGTCTTGGAAGAGAGGCCAAGGACTACCTGTACCTGACTGTTGAACAGCACTCTAATTTTAGCCTTGAATCCTAGAGGCTGGAAATGACTCACAGTGGGCGTAATCTGAAGTTGCTCAATACAAGTACCGAGTGTAAGCATAGGCGTGGGTCTGTTTGCTTGCATGCTGCAGTCATGTTTTGCTAATGCATCATTTTTCTGAGACATGCTAGAAAGAACCTCCACAGCCTATGGGATGGATCAGTACTATCAGCAATTGCTCAGCACAAGTCACTCAGAGCTCTTTTTATACCTTTAGGATAAGCAACTTCCACATGTACAGTAATATAGCTCTCCCTGTGCTTACGAGGCAACACAAACAATGACAGCATGTTTTATTGTATCAGCTTCTGATTCATAATTCTTTGGCTTTATGGTGACCAATTGCATATGCATTTAGAAATTTAAAGATGCTTCTTTCCCAAGCTACTCTCAGCTGCCTCTGCAGCAATAACAAAGAATGATCTTGGACAGTTTTGCATGTGATTAATAGCTGTTCAGATTGCTTTGGCAGTTTTAGCATATGCTAATTGGGTTAACAAGGTACTAAGTGCTCCAAGGTGTTATGAATATGTCGTAAAATCAGAAGCTCTGCTGTCAAATACATTCTTGTGGTTGGTAATTTACTTGCAGTGCACCTACTCCAACAATATCTCCTACTCTCCTGTGAAAGGCACTAATACAACAGCACAAAGTGCATCTTTATGTGACACCATCTAATTTCTGGGATGCCTGGACAATCGAGCCTCAGTGGGCCCTTTGCCACGGGTCCCTGACACCAGGCTCCTCTCGGGCAAGCCAGCCACATGGCCACCGGGGCACAGCCAGGCTGCCGGGGCCTGGTGGGGCTCTGAGGGGCTCCATCCACTGGGGCACTGCATCCACACAGGGCTTTGCATTTCCCATATTCTTCGCAAACATGAGCCAATGAGATGTCCCAAGTACTCTGCGTGCTCTGTTTTACAGATAATCTCAGACAAAACAGTCACATTACTGTTTACAGGACAGACCAGGAAAAAACAACAGCACCACCTATTCCTATTTGCTCATTTTGCCAGAACATGACCAACTTGTTTGCTAACATAAGGGACAGGTTCACCTGATACCTTCTCTTCCTTCTGCTAGTTCTTATCAAAATTCACATCTCTCATTATTATTTCTGTGGAACTGAGCCACTCACTATTTATTGCCCTCCCTCTCCCTCTTCCTTTCCCATTAACTTTTTAATATTCTTATTCAACAATAAAATTTAAGTTGACATTGATTTGGAGTCAATAAAATAAAGACAAACCATATATTTTTGCCTGATTACACTTTATGACAAAAAACATTCCTGCCTAAAGATACCACCAGATCACACCAACCTGAGTAACTGCACCAGTCATTTTAGCCAGCCAAATCACTGGATGAAATTACAACTAGGAGGTGGATTTAAAGCTCTTCATTGACTAATGAGCCTCAATGAACACAGCTCCTGGCAACAAAGAAGTTGAACCTTACATTCTATATGCATCAGGAAATTAAGGATAAGAAATTTCATTTATTTTCCAACTGAAGATTCCCACTGGTTCCAACTGAACCAGTGCACGATATGCAGCAGACAGGAGAATAACAAGTGTATGAGACATCAGGCAAGGAAATGATCATTCAGTCAAGGGTTTGTTTGCCCAAGACCTAATCACCCAAGAACACATTTTAACAGGAGCTGGAGAGGAGTCCACAGAAGACAACTTGTTCCAAGGCACAGCTGATTGTAAATGGTAGAGACTCTTCATGCAATTAACACTCTTCAGTGGAAACAGGGGTGACAGCAGGAAGGAAATGTTTAATCTTTGGATCTAAAATCATGACTCCTCCTTGCTTGACTAAAAGATTAGTCTTGGCCCAAAGCCAGTATCAGGCTCATAAAACTCTCCGCTTTCCAGGGTAAAGGTTCAAAGCAATAATCTGCTTGAGAGGGGAGCCAAAATCAGGTCCTACGAATGTCAGTCCCTGTGTACAGGCTTTGTCCTGGACACATAACTGGTTTTCAAAAGCGGAGGTGGGAAGACAGATGCGATGGGCTGCTGGAATCCACACAGCTCATATCATAGAATCACAGAATGGTTTGGGTTGGAAGGAACCTTAAAAAACATCCAGTTCCAACCCCACCTGCCATGGGCTGGGGCACTTAGGGTCCTAGATACCTATGTATACTTTCACACAACACTTTCAGGTGACTGAGTTGTGTATTGGCTATGTTGCAATTGACTAAAAGAGAAAACATCCATCTTTCTGCACCAAAAAAAGATAACCTTGACCGGTCACACAACAGAAACGTGCCAACCCTCAAACAGCTCCTGGAATAATCATTTCCTTTAGGACACTGCACCAGATCATATTGCTGGCTTTAACCTGGCAATGCCAAAAAATAAAAATAAAATAAAATACAATAACTTTGCACATAGCCCCCAACTTAGCAAAAAAAGCACATCAGGTTTAAATCCCACTGACCTCAAAGGACAATAAATATAAGCCCAACAGTGAGCTTACACTGAGCTGAATCGAGGCTACCATTCCCTCTCTCTGCCTGCTGCTCTTGAATTATGTACAAGGCTGAACAGTTTGGCCACCTACCCTACATGGTGAGTAGAAGATGTGTGATTCAAGCTGCACATGCAGTTGCTGCTTCCAGCGACTTCTTCGCTCCTGCTCACGCAGTACAGCCCCTGTAGTGCGCAACTGGGCTATGCAGGGGGAATGGCTGCAGCTGGATAAGCTAACACTCCTAACCCTCTTGGCTCAAGCAGTTTAAAGGAATGCACGCAATTTATTTAATCCCGAAATCCATCTTATTGTAGGAGTTAATAGTCAGATAATGCTATGTATAACATTCCAAACATGCCCCCATAAATAAGAAAGCACTGAAATAGAGGAGTTTGCAGTAAATGGTCAAATCCAGTTCCAAGTTTCTCTTCATTAAAAAACAAACCAATGTATTAATCTTCACTGCTGTAAATTTTAACGATGTGAAAAACAGATTCTAACAGCTTCTGAGCACTACAAGCTGCTTCCACATTTTGAAAAGAAAGGAGAAATAACATTAAATCCACTTTTTAAAGGCTTGTCCTTCCTTTGCATGTTCCCATTCTTACAGCACATTTCATTTGTAACCTGGCATTCAGCCCTGGAGAGCATTTTTTCCCAATTCAAAAATGCCTCCAGGAACAAAACAAGGTCCTCACTACACTTACAGACTTCTGGTTAAAACTATAGAGTGTCAAACCAAGCCTTGCTTAGTGCTTTCTTATGAACATAAACTACCAATAAAAAAAAGTAGGAGGACATGGCAAATGATCCTCTCTCAGCCCTCCTGATGAGCAATGGCTGGCACTCCTTTACAAATCTGACAGCAGAGGGGACTTGCTCACCATGCAGATGAATGCAGGTAACAGCTTGACTTGAGCTGTGTCTCAAGAAATAAGGCAAGAAATTCCATAAGATATTCTGTTTTGATGAAAAACTTCAACACGGACTTTTAAAAAAATCTCACAGCTCACTGTCTATGGATGATGTTAAACACAGTCTGATTCACTGTTCATTGCCCTTCTTCCTACAAAGCAAAATAGAAAATCTATTTGTTGTGCCACTGGCTTGGGATTCCAAGCTCCCATCAGATTCAGTAGGAACACTCTCTTCTCTTGGCAGTAAACCGTGCTCATAGCTGCTTCACTGTACCTTTTCCGTAGCTGCTTGGGCCCAGTTACAGAACGTTAAATTCCTTAATAAAATTAGGCTTTACAGTAAATTCACCTTATTTGCCACTAAAACAAGATGCTTAACAAAATTGTTGAACTGAAATCCCAGCCTGGAACGACTATGATCTGCGGAAAATATGCATTTGGATCCAGAAATTATTTTGTGGCTCTTCTTTAGCTTTTTAATGGATCCTGAGAATGTGGACCATAACATTCCTTGAGCAGATAAGTTTAATCTGTTTCCCTATGGAACAGTCAACCTGAATTCAGGCATCCTTCCTGAAATGGGCTGAATTCCTCTCTCAAAATAAAAATGCAGACCCTATCTGTGAAGATTTGGCCCATCTCAGCTTTGAATAATGAAAAGAGGTAAATTTGTACCACTAATTAAGACAAAACTGAAGGCAGAGATGACAAGATACACACAAATAACATTTTGAGTTGTACCACCACAAAGATGTCAGGAAAATCTCTGAACAAGTACTATCCATTGATCTATAAAAAAGGATGCCCAATGGTCTCAGCACGAAGTGGAACTAAACCAGAACTTCTCCTGATGCGATCACTGGGGCAGCAGGGTGAACTCTGGCAAATCACATCACTTCTCTGTGAACTGGTTTTCTCAACTGTAAAATGACTCTGGCTGTTTTCCAGCAGGCTTTGAGATCTCTGAATACAGAATATGAGATAGACATGACATGCAATTGAAATCATTGCTCTTTTGCAGCTTGTCTACGTATTTGTTAAATCAAGATCTACCATCAAAATAGAAGGAACAGTGAGACCTCTCCTTTTAGTGATGATAATGTGATAAAGATAAAAACTCTTCCTAATTCTGCCATCATTCAGGACTCACTTAATGCTCACTCACTGCTAATGGCTGCCATGATTTGGTTTCATTTTCCTCATCCATATAGATGGTGCCTTGGGACATTCAGAATTGCTCCTTTATTGTGCCCCATCAAGAGTTTATCTTAAGGTTTTAAAAATCACTTTTCTTTGCTAGATTTACCTCCTCCTCTACAGCACAAAGAAATTTAGCAAAAGAGACACAATCTGCTGTGATTAAAGAGAAAAACTAGAAAACTGTTCTAGCTCTTATAATGGTACTTTATATTGTTTTCTATGAGGGGAATTATATCCATTAATGGTGATTACAAATCCCTGTGTATTGGGACATTAGCATCCCTTACGCTTGTTACTGACATGAAAAGAGACAAAATACTACAGAGCTGCTTTATCAAGCACTTATCCTATTGAGTCATTTAACTTTAGCCTTTACATAGGGATGGGATGCCCAGAAGAATTCTTTGAGGAATTTATCAGATATAAAATTAAGAAATGCAAAGGAAACCCCCTCAACCAACAGGATCAATTTTAGCAGTTCCTGTATCATTACTATCAAACATTAATCCAACAAAAATGCCAGGTTCATGGATGGACTATGCAAGTGCCTTGTTTCAGGTCTGCACCCTGGGATGTACACCCTGGTTCTCCCGAAACACAGCAACGCTGCTCTGTCTCACAGCAACCGCGGACTGGGAACCAGCAGATGGAAAATGAGTTGCATATTTGTTTAGAAGACATCTGCTTTGGCCCAGCTTTTACTGGACTATTTTTAATCATTTGTCTTTCCCCTGAAAAGGAAAGAGTTTTGTTCAAAGGCTGGAGGCCAATCCTGCTAACGCTGAACCGAAACCCCAACTTGCCGATGGGTTCCTGAAGGGCTGGATGTGGTGTGGAACGATGGGATGCTCAGGATCATGCTCAGATATTCACCCAGTGTACAGTGGGGTGCTTTCCTTGACCCAGTGAAACGAAACTGACTAATATTTTTCCTTTTTTTTTTTCCATTTCTTCCAATGACTTATATTTTCTGCCTTGCATCTCTGACCTTAGCAGCTGCCTAACCCAGTGCAACAGCCCTCGTCTTCTTCCTGCCTCTCTCCAGCACCACATAGCTAATTGCATTTCTGCTTCAGCAGTGTTAACATTTCTGTGGCGAAGGATGGCCAAGTGCTCACAAATAACACATGGGCATCACACAACGACAGGGTCATAAAGCAGCATTTTGATGAGCTTGAGAAAGGGTATATTTTTAACGTTATTTATCAGTCCTGAAATTTCTCTCCCAGAAAGCTGTAAGGGCAGATATTTCATAAAGGCAAAAGGTATCAAAGATTCAGTTGCTGTGGTGGGACAGCACAACTTCAGGGTTGGTAAAGACGTTTTGCAAAATACCTGCAAGTAGCACTGAGACTAGCACCTCCAGAAGAACAGGAAACCCCAGAGATTTTAAATGACAACCCACAAAACCAACAGCAACAACAACAAAAACTGTGAAGGTCTGGTTCATACACTATTACTTTTCAACCACCAAGGGAGTGAGGATGCAGTGGTAGTCTGTTCAGCCACTGCAACAACACCCAGAAAGTGACTGATGAAGCATGGACCTCAGCCCCTGGTCCGTAGGCTGCAGTCAGCAGCACCTAAGCCAGCACAAAGCTGGGGGACGGCACCCACAGGCTGGGTTTCTCAGTGTGTGTTTCAATTTACTTTCTTCTCTCCCTATAGCTGCTACACTTCTGACTGATGGTTTAACAACTCCTGTTTTAAAGGAACATCACATGCTTGGGTTAATAAAAGTGTTCCTCCCCTTGGATAGATCCCCTGCTGCCCTTCTCTACTGACTCCTCAAGATCACACAGCAAATATCACCACTGGAAAACTTTTAGAAGTAATAACGCCAACCACGGCCCAAGACCTGTGGGACACAGCTGGTTCCCATCCTCAATTCCTCCTGCAGCCTCTCTGCAAGCTGAGAAGGCTCAGCACCTCAAGAGATTGTGCCCTGAAGACATGACAACAAACCCAACTGCCTCTTGTGAAAATAAATAACAACCAGCCAACACACAGCTTTTCTCCACAAGAGAGGAAAATACACGTGTGGTCCAGCCATGTTCTTTCAATAATTGTTTATTTGCAAGTACGGCCAGGAAGTGATGCTGTAGTGTCAGGAAAAATGAACCCAGGGAGGAACGGGGCTGTGGAGTTGCGCCACACATTTCACACCCCTCTGTTTCTCGCCCACACGCACATTTGAGGAGGGTGAGTTTGATTTTGATTGTTGGTGGCTTTTAAATTAATGCAAGATCCAAACAGAAAAAACTAAAATTGGTCTGGACAGCAGCAGCACTGTGATTCTGGAAACCAAGGCTTGGGGGAAGCTTTGGATGTCTCTCTAGTCTGTAGGTTGCCAGTAGCAAGGCATGCATGTGGTTTATAAGGTGGGGAAAACGCTGACTCCAAGGCAGGGAAGTGCCTCCTAAAGAATCCTGCAGCAGAGAGACTTGGCCCCAGAATAAATACTGCCTCAGATGACTAAAAGGACTGGGAGTTTGTGGACTAGCAGAGATGAACATCATGAACCTCCCCATAACTCAGAGGCTTTTCTTCCCTTCTTCATCTTGGGGTGAGAGGAGACAAGCCCTTACTGGGAACTAAGGGGAAAGAGAAAAAACGATACATTGGGTGGTGTGATCTCTTCCTCTACTCCCCTCATATTTAACTTCCCCATTTCTCCTGTAAGCTGTCACCTCCCTAGGCTGCCTGCTCAGTTCTGTGTTTCCCTGTATCACCTCCCAGCCCAGCCAGTAACTATGTTCTGGCGATGCTTCAAGCTCGATCATCACTGCTGCACTTGGCCAGGCAACATACAAAGACCAAGCTAGATGTGGCCCTGCTCAAAGAGTTAAAATCAATTCACTCATCGTCTGTCTGCTCCTTTTTGCCCACACTCAGGCATTGTAAAGTATGAAAAATGTGTAAATGAGTTTTATATAGGTTTTATATATAGTTTGGGTGGAGAAACACTTACCAGCAGACAGCAAGCTAAAGAGAGGAAAAGTTCATGTCAAGATGGTAAATTGTGAAATTTTCCAGGAACTGATCAGCTCTGGAGACAAGCAGTCTTCCCTGAATCCCCAGAAATGGATAGATTCAGTGCACCAAGAGTCAGCTGAATCTGGACAAGACCAGCTCACACTAGCATCACATACCGGTGGTATAATTCAGGCTGCATCCAAAAAGTAGTGGCTGCAGTAAGCAAATATAAATACACACTTGATGAACTAAAGGACTTTCCAGCAACCTTTCTGAACAGCTTCCTAAGAGCTACTGCACACCAGTACAACCCCCCACTCCTGAATTAAAAGTGCTCTTACAAATATTGGTTATGATCTATGTTTTCCCTGACAATCTCTTATGAAGAAAAGGAGAATTTGCAACTCTTTCCCCTTTTCCTCCTCCTTCACACACAGTTTTGCTTTCAATATCAAAGCTCTTGCTAATATTAACTTTGAACTTGGATGATCTCCAATGTCCTCTAATGTCCTTGATCAAGAAAGTCTAACAGTGTTGCTCAAAAATCTGTTCTTAACACTAATTTCTGATCACACACAGTCTTTTCTTCTTTTCTAAACAGTTATTCTGTTATCTCTTTCTAGCTGGAACTATGCCTTTCCAAAACGAAGTTCCTTGAACAAACCCAGCTCTTCACAGCTATTAAGCATTAACTACACAAAAATGATGAATTCTAAAAGGAAAAAAAAAATCTATGCCAACAACAAAAAAAGCATACTGTTCCCCAAGAGAGATACATTTAATGTTGTACAGCCAAATCAAACAAACATGCTGTAATCACCAGAATGAAACCTCAGAAACAACTCAAAACAACAGCAGAGGACAAATAAATATGAACTCAAGTTCTTGGAAGAACAACAGGAGAACGATCAGGTTTAGATGAGGAACTGCTTCTTGCTTAATGACAACACTGAAAGTAGAACTTGAGAAGAAGTAAAAACAAATAAAAAAACTCTCCTTTAAAATAAATTCTGAATCCTGTTTGCTCCTTTCTTTCTAAGCCACTTTATATTATCTAGGACCTGACCCAAGAATGGCTAGAGACAACCCCCAAATCTCTAATGGATGCTTTGTATTCCATGTAAGATCTCATTTTGGGGGAAGACTATATAATCTATATCATCTATCCATTTTTAATCAGTCCTTTTGTCCCTTCTATCCATGCAAAAATAGCATGATGCTGAACCTGGAGGACCCATTTCACATCTTGAGCAGGCTTGGTTACAAAGTGGTGTGCAGACCTTATAGACAGTAAGTCTCAGGAAATGCCAGTGCAATCCCATTTGATGTGACAATGCAAGTGAGTCTCAGGGCAGCCTACGGGATCACCTCACCTGTCTTGTGCCCGATACTGGTATTCTGTGCTGTGCGAGAACAGAACTGAAAAGCAGCCTTTCATGAGGAGAAGGGAAATGAGTTAGTAAATAATTTACAGGTCACTGAATGTTAATTTTGATAAGCAATAATAAAGAAATACCATTTAATAATTTACAGCTCAGTTTACACTCTCATTATCATATATTTAGAAGAAAAAGCAACTCAGCCACTTGACCTCAGAACATGTATGTATTTTGGTCTTCCCACTACAAACAGAATCTTGCTGGAAAAGAATACTATATAAGATTAACATGTAATTTTAACTGCTCCCCACTATGTCAAAGATCAGTTGAGATCTTCAAACTGCTCTACCGTTCGAAGTCCAATTCAGCTTTTAATGTAATGTAAATGGCAACAAATTTTGACATCTTGTTTCTTTGAAAATCACAACATATTTATAAAAGTCAGACAACAGCTGGTCTGGAATTAGAGCTGAAAAACAGAATATCCTTTAATTCTTCTGTGCAAATCAATGTATTTTTTTGAATTCTTCTATTTAAAAATGTACTAAACTCAGGTTGGTGATCTTTGAAAGAAAGATAGGGATTTTACAGCATTTCCTTCCTTCTTATTTTGTTTTGATTGAATCAAACTGATTCACTTAAACATCCTCTTTCTTCCCAGCAGGCATCAAAACATTTTTTTATGTTTAGTTTGGTAATAAAGATTCGTTAATATGGAGTATGATTTATTTCCTGTCATTTAACTCCATAGTGTACACCACAGCTAAGCCTTTCAACCACCTTTATGAGGGCAGCTTTCTGCACCTTATTCCTGTGCACTTTAAAATTACAGCCATCCTAGCTAAGCAGAATCACATGTTCTTCAGAAATGCCTTGTGATTGCGAGACACCACATTTGCAGTGAATTTGGAACACTCCATATATCCACTAGGATGACCTTTAGCTGTGTGCCTTGTGCCTGTAAGGGGAATGTGTTCATCAGCACATTAGTGTGGAATCTGATTTTCATGCTGCATGAAGGAATGGAACGGAGATATCAAGTGGGCAGCCACGGAAATTACACTTAATACCCTTGCATGTATATATTGACCCTTGGCATTCATACCTGCATTGTTCTCAGGAGAGATTCAGCCTGAAGGAGTCCCATACACTTGTTTTATCTGAGTGACTTGAGTTTCATTTTGCAATGTGATTAACTTATTATCTACCAGAAGATGCATTAGATTGAAATGGTTTAAGGAAAAGACAGAAATCAGACTAAATGCTGATCCTTACTTCCTAAAAAGAAAAAAAAAATCTATAAAAATCAATAACAAACTTTCTTTATGAAGCGGACAGCAACTAGATGAAGATTTACAAAAGAATGTACTTTATAAAAGAAATAGAGCGTACTTTATTTGTCCAGGGCACAACTGCCAGTTATGCATAGAAGAAAATGTCAAAAAATCTTTGAAAAATCTCTTTCCATAGGACTGCTCTTTCAGGGACTTTCAGTTGGATCTCATCATCTAATCATCCAACTGAATCTGGATTTATATCTGCCACTATTTATAGTTGCAAATAAAAAAAGAGAGAGAGAGAGAGGTGTAAAAAAAATATCTGCTGCTTCTGCACTGAAGGAAATAAACCCGTGAGTGCAGAGCAGTTACTGTTCATACACCACCACAGGAATAGCCTTCCCTTGGGGACACAGCATTTTTAGAGCAGAAGTCCCATGAAAATTCAACAACAATTTCAGAAATCCCAGCTAAGATATTTAAAATGCATGGCAAATTTCATGCATGCCTTTTATGACATTATTCCCTGGGAATATCAGCCACTGAGCAATAACATTTCTATTCCTGTATTCTATACACTACAGATGTTCCAAGTTTCCTGATATTCATCCATTTGAATCCATGCAATGAAACTACAGGCTGCTCCTGAGTCAGCAAGCTCTCCATAGGCAGCAGTTTTTTGTCTTTCAGAGTTCATTAGAAACAACTGCATTGGGATTACAACTTTTTAAATATATTATAACTAAAAATCTGATGCTATTCATTTCACATGAAATGTCTTTTGAGGGGAGAAAGAAGGAACCCTTTGCAAAGCTTGTGCCTTATTCTTTGTTTTGGCTTTGCTATATTTTCACAGTGATGAAGCAAAGCTTGGTGAAACACTAAAATCTCTGGGAAATTTCTTTGCTAAAATTCAACTATTGGATTAAAAAATGGGGTCTTTGCTGGAATTCATCTACTGTCATCATCTCTTTTTTGGCTGTGGGGGAAGTTGTACAGCCACTCAGTACACAAAGAAATAGATGTGGCTCAACTGCATGGTCTGGACTTTAGATAAGGTTCCCTGAACAATTACTATGAAGTTCCCACAAGCTTGCAACAAGTGTCACGTTTTAAAAGGAGCTGTTCATGTTTTGCTTTGTTTTTCAAAAGAATATGTACACCTTTTCTAAGAAAACTCTTTGAAACCAGACAGCCTGCCTTTAGTGCTCTCTCCACCCACAGCTCCAAAAATACTTGCTGGCAACAACAGAAAGCAAATATCCCTACCCTCAGCAACACTTGGACAGGTCACTTCTCAGAGGTAAACCTCTTGATCACCCACTTGTTACATTTAGAAATGGGTGATGGAAAAAACAGATAACACATAGTTCATGCCAGGATTAAACCTGGATGAAAACCAAGGTTGGTAAGAATTACTTTTTCCCTTGTTTTGAGATGTTTTCAAAATTCTCAGAGAAACCAGAAGGCCAGGGCCCCCAGATTTTCCCTGGGAGGTTTGTGCTGAAGGCATTGCCAGTAGTGATACAAGTGTTGAGGGAGCTGCAGATTGTGTGCTACATACATTACACATCCGAATAAAGGGCTGTCAACTGACTCCACTTGTAGATGACAGGCAGGTAAATTCCTACAAAGCTGCAAGTCACAGTGATTAGTATACAGACAAAAAGGTAATGTGAGATCTGCCATTCAAGTCTCCAAACCAGAGATTAAGTTATACCAAAGCAGAGCTCAGGCCTGGTCCTGTAGAGCATGAATTCAGATGCAGCCTCCCAAAGCCTAAAGAAATCTGAAGAAACGACCACTGGGGAGATGTCAGCTCCTGGCTGAACAATTTATTTCCTTGATAAGATAAACATTTTGCTACCACATGACAGTACCTTGAAAAGAGTTAACAACCTATAGCTAGTGAGCACTCAGTACGGCTAATTAAAGTGCCAAAATATTTTACCTCAGGATTGCCTTTGCTAGCTATCATGTTCTCCCTGTTCCACAGGTGAGGGCATTAAGAACTCAGTGTGATAATGGCAGCAACGCTGGGCAGTGTCAAAGCAATAGAAATCTATTCTCTGGGGTTATAATTCACTCTTTTTTTTCCATCATATCTTTACGGGAAAAATTCACTAAACAGTCAGAGGTCATTTTCTATTACATAAATTTAGTTTTACTTGTGGTACCGCAATTCATCAGCCACTGTAAGGGAGCAGCACTCCAGACAATGCACTACCGAATTTGGGAATGTCACTTGCCTGGACAGGATCAGTGCAGAATAACCACAACAACACTTAGCTAAATGAGACCAAATCAATCACTTCCTTTCCCTGTTAGAAACTCTCCGTTGCTAAATCTAACCTAATTTACTGTGAGTAAGATATACAGGTTACAGGAAGAAATCTCTTCAAGCCAATGCCCAGTCCCACCTGTCAGACAGCTCTGTATGTAACATCTTTCACAGGGCTCTGGAAAACAGGAAGATTTCTAAAGAAATACTCCAAGTGCTGTAGTTAAGCAGCAACCTGCTTTTACCTCCCCACTCCCTGTTCCCATGATCATGCTGTCCCTTAGCTCTGTTGTAGCCAGAATTTCCATCATGCCTTCCGACTCCCTTCCCAACAGCTGTAGCCTGCAGCAGCCGTTAATGACTGACAGAGTGGCTTGCCACTGAAAGGTGATTTGTATTCACTTCAGTCCCACTGCTCTAGGTCTGTAAAGACTCCAGCCTGTAGTGATACCTTTGATACAAGCACTACTGAGGGTCAGCAGTTCTTGTCCCTTGTGATTCCTCCCATGCTGCCACAGAAAGGTGCCTCTTGCCCACAAACCTGCTCTGAGTCGGTACGGAACTGGCTGGCAGAGAAGGAAAAAGTTGAACTTGGATCATGGGATGCACATACTGTGCCACAACAATGCCAGAGGGATAGAGGACTTGGATCGCTAGCTGTGTACCTGTTTTGTAAGAGCTTGAAGATGATTTAAAAAAAAACAAACAGTACCAGGGGATTCAAAGAAAAAAAAATGCTTCAGGAAAGTAAACTCAATAACTGAAAGCTGCAGAAAACTTGAATACTGTTGAAGAAAAACAGAGATCTGCTGTGTAGTTTTTAAATCTGCTTGTTATATTGGTTCCCTTGCTGAGGAACTAAGCAAAAACTAAATTGTCAGCTCAGTCCTAGTGAGAGTGCTCTTGTTAGCAGAATTAATTAATGCCTGCATTTGCCTTATGGTATTGTTTTAATTTCCCTGTTGAATTCCCTCTCTGAAAATGTGAATCTCTCTTATTTTTATTCCACATCTGGACTTTCTCTGTTTGAAAAAATAATGTTATATATAGGCATCAGTGTTTTAAAATGTTTTTTTTTTTTTTTCCTTAAGTTGATGTTCTTATTTCAAGGGGATTTTCATAAAAGGATTACTGTTGTTTCAGTATTTTGTAGCAAGTGTTTTTATTTATTTGAGATTAAATAGCATAATTTAATCTGTTAATTTAAGTATTGATAAACATCCTGCTCACCTTACCATATTTCACTTCTTTACAAGATCCCTGGATAGAGTGGGATCTTTGGTTTTTCAGTTTGGTTTTAGGCACTTTCAATACTTAATTTCCAGATTAATTTATGCTGGGAAGCAATTATCAACCACTTTTTACTGCATATGTTGAAGGTGGCATCTCATAAACTTAGTGATTTCCCCTATATTCTCCTTGTGAGGTACATTACAGAAGACGTTTCCTTTACTATTGAATGTCTGGGCATTTCTGTTCATTATTTTTTTAATTTACTTCTTAATCAGAACGCATTAACACTAGGCAACAGTCCCAGGAAGTATACCTATTTAGGAAAGCATGCAGCACGTTGGTGCATGACTCTACAGAGCTCAAGCTCCAAATGATCAGTAGCATCAAGGAAGAGAGTGGGGGATCAAGGCTCCCCTCATTCCTGTATTACTTGGAAATGAAACTTCCAAGGAACTGAGAATTACACCTGGGTAATTACCTCTACTCCTGGCAAGCACTGAGACCCTTAGAAATGATGGATTTTAAGGACAGAAGGGAGCCCAAATACTTGGTGCCCTAGTTTCCTTTGTAACAAAGAATCTGAAGTAGTACTTCCTGCATCAAATCCTATTTTTTCCTTGAGTGACAATATTGCAGAGAGAAAGCTATTTTGTCTTGACTTGAAGCCTTTAAAGAAAAAAGAATCCACCCCTGGGTGACTTCTTCCAACAAGCCTTAGTTCTAAAAGCTCCCCTCTTACACTAATTACCTCTACCACCAAGGCAGAAGAGGTCAAGGTCTCAGTCTCATGACTTCTGATGATGAATCTAAGATGAGCTAAGTCCAGTATCTAATGGAAGAGATAAAAGTATATCATGTATATTTATTTTTAAAGAGCAAAAAGTTCTCAGTTCACATTTCAGTGCTTTTTTCCATATCCAAAAACAACAGGAGGAAACAAGAGCTGTTCTCCTCAGCATTTTGCAAAAGCCAACAAAAAGAGGCTATTAGAAGATGGAGCAGTATCACCAGTAACAGCTGTTTTACAAGTAAATAGATCAATGGGCTTAACAAATGAGAATGCCCTGCACGCTGGCATTTTTAATGCAATTCCCCACTGCTTTGAATCCAAATATAAAGACTGAAATCCTGTCTGTTGTGAACCGAATAGGGCGAGGATTTCTCACGAAGAAATGGTTTTCAGATAGTGTGTTGAAGAGGGCTTACTGTACAGAACAAAAGCCGTCTAGTCTGCCTTTTGGAAGAAGATGAAGAAATTTTGCATAGTAGGTTACCTAGGACCTGACATGGATGCCCAACAGGAATAACACTTAGTGTAATAGTGTTCGTTATCTATTGATTCTGTGAGACCAGCTCACGAACCCACTTTTTCCCTCTACATAATACTTTCCCAAATGACAATCCCAATCATTCTTTTTTTCAGTCTATTAAATATTTTAGGTTACAGATTGCATATAGAAAAAAATCGTAATATTTTATATGTTCTCTCTTTTTTTTCCTTTTAAAAAGGTGCAGACCTACAGATCTGACTTGTAGTCTGTGGTTCTGCTACACAATATTTAATGAAAATGAAACATTTGAGCCCAGGGATAATAGCTTTATATATTTTTGTGAGATAAAAATCCAAGAAAATTAAAGATATTAAGGACTAAGATCCAGATTTAAGAAGCTACTTAAACAGGCATTTCATTTAAAAGAAAGGAGTAATCTCTCTCTCTCCTTTTTTTTTTTTTTTAAACAGACTTGGGATTTTTTTATTTAATTTTTTTAAATCTGAAGACTCTCATATAATCGCCTGACCCCTGCCTGCAGCCAGGAAAACCTGAACATTTAAAGACTTGGTAACAGTTTTGGAGCTAGGTGTATAACTAAGAATAATTTCAAAGAGGAGCCTGCCACCGTAAATATTGCTATATTGCTATGAATTACCTTCGACATAAAAAACTGGTCTGAATTCTGGTCTGTATCCTATGTTGGGTGTTGTACAAACACAATGTTTGGAAGAATTCCCGCCTGCCTTTGGATTAAATTCTTAATCCAAACAGAGAAAAAAAAAAAAAAAAAGGTAAGTGCAGTGCACCCTGAGATGTAATTTGTTATGGCATCCACCATATGCATGACAGATTTTGCTCTGTAGAAATAGGACTCAGCACTTCTGGCCCCCAGTCAAGTATACTCTATACACCAAATGATCCCCCTGGTAAATGTTGCAGCTAGGTTCAGCTGTCTTCAGAGAAAGCAAAATCCTTTCTGAATTTACAGTAATGTTATCTCATGCCCACTTAACGACAAAAAATCTTCTGCCTTTCTTGAGTTTGAAATGCAAAGGTAAAACTTTGCTCTAGGGCTGCGCCTTGATGAGACACGAGACAGAAAGCACTACTCACAACCCAGGAGAAGTTGGCTTACAAATAATTTGAAAGAAATACATGTGACTTGAGGCACAAGGAGTGTTATTAAGCCAAAACGCTACTTGAACTTGGGAGTCTTTGAGACTTTTTTTTTTGTCTAAAATGTTTTTTTGGCATTCTCTTCTCTGGAAATTCAGCTCATGCTTTAGGTAATCCTTGGGCATAAAAGCAAAATTTAGGAAAAGGACGAAGCATGTCAACTAAAGCTTTGCATTCTTTTGCCTTCAGATGTAATATTCAGGTAATGTTGATTCTTAAATGTTGCTTCAGAGTTGTTTCTGGCACTGAATTAACACATAGATGTTCCCAGCACATGATTAATCTGTTCCCAACCTGGCACACTACTAGCACTGCAAAGCTCTTGCATGTGCTTGTAAATGAGCCTGCTCTGAACAGGCAAGTGTTTTTTTTTTTTTTTTTTTTTTAAAAGGTAGGAGCTTTCTTCTGGCTCTTCTGGACAGGGATTTCACTAGAGCACAGAGGGAGGTCACTCAGAGCCTGACTTTGAACTCCTGGGAATAACTCTGGTGACTGTGCTGGAGTTTAATAGCCAGGGAAACTGCCATCCGCTGAAGACTTTACCTATTGGTGCTGTTATCGGTACCACACAGGTTAATTACAGCACGTTACAGCATTTACCATGTCAACTCTGTCAAGAAACCTGAGCTAGCAAGCACGAAATGACACAGTCTTCCAGCACTGGTAACTCAGTACCAGTCTATGCGAGAAGGTAAATCTTCCCAACAAGGTTGTCAGACCACCCTGGAAGATAAACTCAACTACACACTGGAGGAAGAAATCCCTTTTCAAAGTTGGAGAGCTAAATAACCTGGAATGACAGCGAATCATTCCAGTTCTGTGAAATGTCACCACTAGGAGTTCTGTGCTCCTTGCACGGCTTTGGGATCTGCTAACACAGAGTTCCCTCTTAGCAGATGCCAGTCTGTGCTCAGGACCTTGCACAGCAAGCAGTGGAAAAGCCTGCACCTGTGCTGAGACTGAACACAGGTGGGCCTGCAATGGGAAGTAAGACAACTCAGCTCCAGCTGTCATTAACTGGGGTAACACTGTGTAGAAAAAGATGAGAGAACCATAAAGCTATGTGGGGAGTTCACTTTCCTTGCAGCAAAGACATGGAAACGGAACACTTTTGGGGCTAAATTCTCCACAGTTCGCTGGCACTAGCATCAGTGACAAAAAGGAAAGTGCTTTAGCAGGAATTGCCTCTCTATCTCAGGATGGATGCTACACCAGTGGCTCAGACTCAACAAAGCACATACATGTATATTTAAGCTTTAACAGTAAACTGGGATTTGTTTCTATTTGGTAAATGTATATATACAGTTGCATGACCACAAATAGTTTTAAATCAGCAAGTGAACCTATCCACCTTTAAAAAGTAATGTGACCCAACCCTAGAACTGATTTAGCCTGGCCCCAGTGGTAACAAATTTTTGCCTATGTGATTTGGTGCTCAATTTATCCCATATACATTTACCTTTCAGTTCAGACAAGATCTGTAGGCAGAAATTCCTACAACTCTTTCCAGGCTTGTATCCTTAAACCAGCTGTTGCAATGATGTGCTGTCTTTCAAGGCACAGCCCAACATCTCTGGTGCTGCTGGCACTATAGATCTTGCATGCAGCTACAGCACACAGTGTGGGGTGTCTTACGTCTTACCCAGAGCTTGCCTGTCTGCCCTAATTCATGCAACTGAGTCAATGGGCTCAGGGCAAACCAGCAAAGCTTATATGAATGACTAAAATTAAGCATGAGCTCAAGTACTCTACTGAGCTAGGGTCTTTGTCAGGAATGATAAATGGGAAAAACATGGAAAAGCAGGGTGATTCCACATGGATTAAAGACATAAGAAAGTAATTCTTCCACATCAGGCAAAGTATTTGCATACATTACAGTGGCCTTTGGAGTAATACTTTTCTAAGGCACATTATTAGTTAAAAAAAACAAAAGCAACAACATGGGAACATGCTTTTGAGATAAATATAACAGGTGGTCTTCCAAAGGTAATTTGCAATTAACTCAATTAATTCCTATTTCTGAGTCCAACTTTCAAAATACACGCTGCACTACACTGCATTTGTGAACTTTATGACCATAAACATGAATTCTGAGTTTATGAAGATACCTTTCTACTCTGTGCAAAGAGCAACATAATTAGAGCCCTGACACAGAGATAAATTCAGAATGATTCTGCAGAATTCATCCCTTTGCAAGCTAAACCGTTTCAAAACAACACACGAAGAGAATATGGATATTCTCTTGTTGGATATGACAAACCTCATCACCTTAGCTGACGTAAATTCTCACTAACAGCCCATTTACTCCTACCACCAACTGCTGAAGACAGTTGCTGTCTGAAGACAGCAGTTGGAGGTATCAGGGTGACAAATTCAAGTCAGGCATCCTCGTGGAGCTGAGAATCTGGACTCAGATTGTCTGACAAACAAATCATCGAGTACATACGTGCCGACAGCATGCAGCAATCCAACAGAACGTAGCGTGTCTTGTGGCCATCCATATGCTCCACCATATGTCCACGAGGCGTAGGGTCCAGAATTACAGTCTCTGGAAAGGGTAGGTCTCCCAGGCTCTCAAGATACCAGCCAGGATCCCAGTTTTGCTCTATTAATTGGCGTGTAAGCACCTGCATTCCCTCCAACAAACTAGTGATTTTAGCTCAAAGGGTAAATGTGGAACGCAACCAACTGTTTGCTGATTCAGAAGCTGGATCCCAAAAGGCAAGTTTTAGCAGGGAAAGAAAAGGTTGCTCTGGGCTGTTTCTTCAGAGCCAATTCTAACTCTGTGTACTAACCACAAAGAAGCTGCAGCAAAAGATGTTACCATGTAAAACAGCGGTACTGATGAGCATCCAGAAACAGGCTGGATTTAATAGCCTAGCAAAAGGGAATACAAGTTTTGACTCAGTAGAAGACAGGTTGCTATGTTATGTCTTTTCTATTCTGCTTTTCACTTACATTTTTTCTGGGGACAACTAGCTGCAGCATGTTTTCACATTTCAGTCCTACCTTATCACTGTCCACTGTATTCTGTGATGTCCTGGATGCAATGGAAATGGTGTCTGGTTGACTGCTGCCATCTCCTTGGCTGTCTGCGTCATCTACTCCATCTCTGCAAAAGACATAAGAGGGAAACAACCATGCTTACTTAACACACCACCTTGGAATGTTCACAACTTTATAGGTGGATTTGAGAAGTGCCGAATCAGCGTGCCACGGCTGGCTTTGCACTAAAATTACCTCACTGATACAGCCTATGTTGTTGTGTAGCTTGCAATTTAAAATGATGTCACCCTCAGCCATCGGGTTGGGATTAGCACATAATCACCACGTTTGTTGCTGGAAACAGGATGGCTGTTGCCTACGTATTTACAGCACAGAAGACTCTGGTGTTCAAAAATAGCTCTGTAATGAGGGTGTCAGGCAGAAATTTTCCTTAAATTAGATTTCTGCCTTAAGCAAAACCATTCAGCCCTGGCTATATGTGGCACAGAAGGAAAGGACATTTCTACTGTCTCACAGGAACCATGCTTTCAGGAATTTAATATTAAGCCATAAAGATGATATCCAAACAAATATGAATAATGACAGTGTAGAGCTCTCTGAGACTACCTCTATGAATCTGCCAGCAGAGGGTATTTTCTCCCTTTTGCAGTTCTCCTAAATTTTTATCAGTCTTTCAAAATAAACATTTTAATAATACAAAATACAATAAAATATAACATAAACAACAACACTGCACTAGAAAGCTCTTAGACTGGCACTTGTCCCCAGGAAGAAAGCTCTGGATCTCTGCCTTGCTCCTAGATAACCTGGCTTACTCACTCTTTGGATACCTCTATAAAACAGCCTGCATTATGAGATTGGATACATGATAATATTTGATGAGGAAGGGGAGATGCTCAAACTACAAGTGGCTTTTGGGAATGTCAGCCTGACAACAAAAGAATAATCGATTTTATATAATTTCTATTTAATCCAGGACTGAAAGAGGTTGACCAAAAAAATTTAATATTATTTTCTAGGATGAAATGAATTTGTATTTGATGATGAAACACAGATTCTTCATTCCAGTAATATACTGTCATGACCAGCTATGACTTTCATTGTCAAACGATTCAAAATGCCAAACAGGAAAAAAAATAAAAATCTGTTAATACTCAATTAAATATGTCATTTCTCATTTGGGACAGAAACATAACCTTGGACACTGAAGAATTTTTACTGTCCATTTTTCTCCAATACTTCAGAGTACTAAAATTAAAGACCTTTGTCTGAATATAATAGAAAAGCTACTTTTGCCAAAACAACATAAAATGCAAAGATGATGAAAACTGCTTTCAACTATGGTAAGAAAGGCAAGTGAATCCAGTAAAGAGTCCACAGACACTACACTGCTGTTGGCTGACAAACCTCTAATGATTTCATGTTGAATGGAATGACTGAGGTTACCTTCTACTGTTGTTTCGCTGCTTTGCTGGTGTCTTGGGGAGCTGAATTGGCTCTTTCAGAGCTCCTTTCAGATGGATAATCCTTTCTTGAATGACTTCCCGGATGTTTTTGATCCATTCTTGTTTTGTTTCAATACTGGACGCCTGAAGTTCCACAAGGCAGAAACACAGACACTCTATCACATTCCCAGCGTATCACCTTCTATGTAGAAGAATTGTGGTTGGCTGATAAAAATGCATGATTAACTGCTTCTCCTCTCTGATGTATTGTTCTAGCTGCTGGATACCTGGTAATCCCAACTGAGGGTGTTTTACCAGAGCTACTTGGCAAGCAACAGCAAAGCAGCTAAGCTCTGGATAAATATAGTTAATGCTAGCAATACAGCATGCTCTGTGGAGAGGAAATAGGTTATCAGTGCACAGCGGGATTTCCTCAGACTAAATAACTACCAAAAAAAAACTTCATTTGAAAATCACTTGACAGAAATGGCTGGCAGCTCTGGAGGGCTGAGGAAAATGTTGACTGTCAACAAACCCAGTGGCATAGGACTAAGGGAATTACACCTCCCAGAAAACACCCCGAGATGTGTCCTGTGTTAGTGTGTAGCTGCTCAGTCAAGATTGCAAGAGATGCAATTTCAGCAAGGCTTGACTCAGACTGTGGCCTTGGATCTGAATTGCTCCTGACGCAGGCATGACCCCACTGACAGATATGGAAGCCATGTGAGTATGAGGATGGAAGAAACTGACCTTCCATTTAGGGCTCTCGAGGCCTCAACTAGCAGCTCTAAAGGCAAAGGAAACAAAAAAGACTTACTTTCAGCACTGTTTTATTGTCTGAGGATGGTGTTCGTCCAGACCACAAAGCGAATTTACAGGGATCTCCTTCCACATGTTCAGTCACTCCCAGTTCTGAGGTCTAGTGTGGAGGAAAGACGGTAAGAGATTTCATATAAATGAAGCCTCATGAGTCCAGAAAACTTTACATTTGTAGGGAGAATCAGGGGAGGCAGGGATGGATACGGGAATGAGATCTTGTCTCTGCTTTGCTACACACAGATAAAAGACAGAAAACCATCAGGGTATGACAAGAAAGAGTGAATAGTTCAAGTGATCCTCCATGCAATTCCCACCCACCCATCACATCTCACTCTCCTAAACCTCCCCAGACTCACTGTGAGTTTGGCTTCCCACAGGGCCCAGAGCCAGCCCCTCCAGGTGGCATGAGCATCCCCAACCCAAGACAGGGAAGTACAAGCCATCCCCCAAACTCTACTTCTACCTACAAGAAATGCAACACCCAGAATCTTTCTTTGCAGCCACACCTACCAGTAGCTTGTTCTTGTAAACATATTTTGTGTGTCCTGAAGAATCTTTGATTTCTTTGCTAAACACCAAAGAGATTTCAAAGAGAAACAAATGCCTCTCACGGCCTTTCCGAATTAAAGACTTGGGATCCCACACTTGGAAGGAATCCTGAAGGATCAGCTCTCCCTGGACATCCAGGTTCTCATCAAACCCTAAATAGAGCACACAAAACACATTGGCTAGTACTTGTTCTTGGGGGCAGTAATGCCCAGAAGCAACAGAGATAGGAGGATTTGGAATAAAAGAGTCTTTCTGTTTTTTATGTATATTCTGAAAGGACATTAATGGGCATTTACTGCGCTGGTGAAAATACATTTTTTTTTTGTCTACTGCCAAATCATAATTATTTCACCAGAGCCAAATATGTCATATGTGCTAAATGAGACTTCTGCTAAGAATAGTAGTAATTACTTAAAGATAAATATTATAAAGCTTTCGGTGGTGGTTACTGTACACAGAACTGCAATGCAAGGAATCTTATGCATGTCACCACAACTTCAGAGGAATCTAAGATGCTGTGGCTAGAAGTACCCTGTCATAACACGATGCCCTCAAGCATGCTAACCCAACCTCCAAGGGCCCGTCTGAGCCCACAGCAGTGTGCTGGGGGAGCTACATGTATAAGAGCAAATCAGTAGGTTGTCTGAAACATGCTTTCCAGGAGTAGTTCCTGATCTTCCAAGCCGCATGTCAAAAACCTTCATATCTGAGGATTGCAGGATGCCCTCCACATAACCTGGAGGCCTGATGGAAAAGGGAGTCCTGGGGACAGTTCTCAGGTGTGGGCTGGGTACAAGGTGCCCTTCCCGCTGCTATCTCAGCAGCCCATGGGTCACACTTCTCTCCAGAGAAAACATTTTCTATAAATTTGAAATACTTTTTTTTTGTGATACTTTTTGTCCTTTGGGCTGACTATACTAATATTTTGAACCACAAACTGTTTTGACTCAGAAAACCAGAACTTTTTCTTCTGAAATGTTGAGACTTTTAGATGTTAGAAATGTTTTCATCCAATAATCATTACAGCTGTGAGCAGCTCAACCGATACTGTTTCAGAAGGTATTTTTGTTTCAGTAAGTAGGAAACTCTTCAGCAAATATATATATTGTATATGTCTACATATACATGCAGATGTATATATCCATATATAAATACATGTATACGTAACGTATACATATACTACATATGTAAATATTTTATACACAAATATAAACAAAATTCCAAAGCTTCCTAGCCAGTCTCCAAGACTTTTGGTGAAATTTCAGAAGGAGCTAGGAATTTCCTGAAAGTGATGGCCAGCCAACAGTACTGCTATAGCCAACCTATGTTAACCTTCTAAACAAGTTGTAAGAAGGCTCAATTCACGCCCAAATCCTTTCCCCATCCACCCATCCACCTGTACCTTCCAGCATGCTGACATGCATTGCATCGTTGGCCTTCTTGGGGACACTGAGCATCACTTCCAGACCATCTTTGAGCTCCCCTTTGCCTTCCTCACAGCAGGTTAGCAGTTCCTAAGAAGCAATGCAGAACACCTGTAAGCAAACTCCGATCATGCTGTCTCTATCTCATGTTGTGCTTCTTGGTATGTAGAGTGCAAAGTTGGAACAGTGTCACTAACAGTGACAGGAAAAAGCTGAACTGCATCAAAACTCACTGTGGATGCTCACAAATAGGGGGTATCATATGGGAAGGACTATAAATCAAGACAAGTCAAGGCGCTATTGAACGAGACTGCACTCAGAGGGTTTCTGAGGTTTTATGCCCATGTTCCAGCTACACTAGTCGGGAAGCAGGACCCCAGCCTGCTCCAGCAGCATGTCTGTGGCACAATGCAGGCAGGGCTGGCAGGGCGCTGTGCCCAGGTCAGGCAGGTCCCTTCTAGAAAGAGTCACCTGAGAAGGAACCCAAAGGGTGACGACTGAAGGGCTGTTTTAGCCATCCCAGTAGCTCTGGTTTGCGCAGTGCAGGCTTGTTGTCCCACAGCACTCACAAGACCACGGCAAGCCTGTTGTTTCAGTAAACTGGTACGAAGCACAGATTTGTTGAAACACTCATTGTACCCAGTAAGTACCTTGGTAGTACGGTGCACCACTCCATTTGTACATACACAGGAAGCATGCATCTAAAGAGATGCAAGTATCATCTATGGTCCTAGCTTGTCAAGGTCAGAATCTGTCTCTTCCATTATCCCAAAGATATTTTTCTTTGCTTTTCTAGTTTAGAACTGAACAGCAGCTGGTTAAGTTAGATCTAAAATTCAGCTATTGACAAGATTTTGCAAAAAACTATAACCAATTTATAAGAAACCAATCAAAAGTTTTTGTTGTTGTTGTTTTATTTTTAAATGGGAAATGTTAGTGCTTCATTTTTAAGTCTTTGTTTTGTATATGAAGGTTTTTGCTGTTTTTCAAACACAAGTGTCCATTCCCAAACAGAATCTAACAGGAGTCTCGGTGAAGAATCCTTTCCCAAAGTTCATGACTGCTGTCATTGAAGCCTTTAATCAAATATTACATGTCACAAACTTAGCAAGAAGAAAAGGAAAGTAAAACCATTCTGTCATCCCTTCAATTTCCCTTTCCCAGTTCTTGCTTTTCAGGATTAAATCCACTTGTACACCCACAACCAGCTGAAGCAAGCCATCACTTGTTTGCTGTTTGTTTTTTTTTTTCTCTCTGTGAGTATTTTCCTTTAAAATATGCAACCTGATTTCACACTTTGTTGTCATGCTCAGGCCTGGGTAGTAGGAGCAGCAGCTCAGTAGTAGCTGCTTACAGATCACGGACAACTTGATGAAGCAGCTCCTTTTAGAATAAAAGCTAACTCTTTACAACTGTGAACTGCTCTGCGTGAGCTGATTTGGGCAGCTCACTAAGGTACCTTCAGTAGGAGTTGGTATTTTGTGATCCTCTGCACAGGCTTGATTAAATAAGAAGAGATAGAATTTGCCAGACCATGCCTTTGCTGAATTTCCTAGAAGAGATAAAAACAGCAGTCAGTCATGGAAAACTGTTAACCCCCTGCCAGACAGATCCACCCATAACAAACGTCAGCTCTGTATCTCTGCATTTCTTTGTTTAGCATTTTAACTCTCTTCAAGCTCACATACAAATATCAGTGTGGTTTCAGAGAGGCTGGCAATAAACTGCAGTGTCCCCCTAAGGCCACTCAGACTGCAGGAGCAGTGTGCAAGTTGAGCTAAGGCTACGCTGAGTAAACTACACAGGCTTTGATTTAAATATGACTTATCTGTCATGTCAACTGGTTTCTCTTAGCTACGAAGGCTGAAAGCAGAGTTTTAACGTTCAATTAAAATGGAGTGACATTAAATTAAATTGCACAAGTAGGGTGCAATTTAGCTGTCTAAACATAAGCAGCTAGTACCATCTGAGAGGCCTGAGGTAGCTGAAATATCCACATGGGAGCAACGCAGCTGACAGTGCTGACAGACCTATGCTGTTCTGAGGCGGCAGCTGGGGGCCGGGAGAGAGGCCCTTATGATACCTCTTATAGCACTGAGTGCTTCTGAATGGCAGCCAAATGTCTGTGCCGATCACCGTGACGTGCTCATGAACTTCTGGAGTCATCGCAGGTAGATATTGGGTGAGGTCTACAAAGGACTCCAGTGGGAGCTCCTGAGAATCCCTCAAGACCCTACCGCACATATTTAGTCGTCTAAAAGATTTTGAATATTTGATCCCTGCTGCCCTTCAGGGACAGGTTCTGTGCTGAAGTAGGACAGGCTGGGATTCCTCTGCCTCCGCCAGGCTCTGGGCATGCCTGCCCCCCTCCTGGCCAGGATATACTCCGGTACAAGGGGAAGAGATAGGAAGGGGGAATTGGATTTATCTGAGGCTGGAGGGTAACTTTTAGGCTATACAGTGAAGAAGTTGCACAAGATAAAGGGGGAAGAACTGCCAAGAACAGAGATTTTCTTTCTGTATACAGTCTGATTTTCTGCTGAATACTACTTTTTATTTATTTATTTTAGCTCTAGTGTTTATGCTGAGATGCAAAAATAGCCATTTTTTCACAAAAGGTGCCAACAGAAGGTGTTGGTTTTTGTACTAGGCGTTTTTTTTCTTTTTCTTTCTGAAATAAATGCCTGTGCCATGAACAGGACCCAAAAGGAAAGAAGCTCTGTGTGGGGTTTAGGGGAGTTTGCATGAAGCTGAGTCACAGCTGGCTCCCTGTTTGGTGGAGTCTGCAGAGCACATGGCTGGGCTTCAATTAGTAACTGCGTGTGCCAGCATGGCTTTGGCCACACCTGTGAACTTCCTGCAGCTGGCTAAGGACACTAATTTTTGTAGGATCTAAGTGATTAATTCAGCACTACTCCTTCCTTCCAGCCCTCTGATCAGCAGGACGTGCTCCCAGCAAGATGTGTCCCCCTTGGGCACCCCCTTCTCTGCCAGGATGCTCCCTGGTCAGACTGGGCAGAGGCAGAGGAGGTTGGTGGAGTAACAGATGTCCCTGCTGCGTGGGAGCCTGCAGCTGTAAAGCAATAGCACTGCTACATGCAATCAGATAAATACACTGCTGGAGAGGGACGTTCTCCCTGCAGCTCTTCCCTTTGGTCTCTGAAGTCTTGGAATAAGACAGCAGCCTGCTTGACTGTGACTGTCAGGCACAGAGATACCTGAACTAGATTTGAAGCAGCCTAGTCACAGAGCTCCGTGCTCTCATCTTTGCTCTGGTTCTTGTTTGAAGCAAGCTTAGTTCATGTTATAGCACACAATGGCTCACCATTAGACACAGCTTAAGTTACTACTTGGGTTGAAAAGTGTCCCAAGGGCTTGGGGGAACTGAAGGTGTGTGAGGCACTGTGCTAGCAGTTGTCTTGCACCAAGCTGAGCTACAAACAGGATAAACATGTAGTCTTACATGCAATGACAGCAGCCCAGGCAAACATCAAAAATATCCTCTACGCAGAGCAGCACAGGACCTTACAGAGGCCCTGGTATAAGAAACATGGAGAACCAGTACACACCATTCAACAAGCTCAAGCGCCACCTCCTGGAAAATCCATTTCGGTTCAATTCTACTTCCACCATTAGTTAACAAGGCAAAAAAACAAACAAACAACAACAAAAAAGTGTTCGTTACATTTCTTCTGGCTCACATGACTCCCTTCAGTGTTGAGTTAACTGATCAGTGGCACAGACAAAACCCAGAGGAACTGATTCACATCATGTGCCAACCACATCATAGGCTGGATACCGCTGAGTCTTAATGATTTGTAAAAGGGTTTCTCTTTGGAAAAGAGACACTAAGGTTTTAATTAATTAATTAATTAATTTATTTATTTTTAGGGGGAGGGATTGCTTTTGGTTTGTGTTTCCTCAGAAAGACAATTACTTAAAGCTATAAGCTAGCAGACAGGCATGGAAAAATGCATGAGGTTCCAAAAATCAGAGGAAGTGCTTAGTGTAAAAGTACCGAGAAACTTCAACGATTTTTTTCTCAGTCCACAAAACCATGATGGGAGCCTGCAAATGTTTATAAACAGGTGTACTGCTTGTAAGGGAAACGGTCTAATTGCAGGCAATGGAGTTCCTTACTAGTACGACGAGGCAAATGTTTAGTACGGTGGCTTAGATTTGCAGAACAGGATCTTGTTTTGGACTTAAGGATTTCAGGTCATAAAATATAATGGGATTTGCTTTTCATTTTACCGCTAAACCCGGAAGCAGAGAGTATATCTAAACCAGATCTTCAGAAAGGATTGTGTCTGAAAAATGCACAAAGGTTCCCATGAGAGTGCCTGTCTCCATTAAAAATGACTTGCCACACTGATGAAGATCACACATCACACTACAGCCTATCAGTTTCCACAGCATGTGGTATCTGCAGTGGAATGGAAAACTCAAATGTTAAGGTACAAAAAGGAATCTGTTGCTCAGATGTAAAGAGGAGGTGTTTCGGATGCAGTATGCGTGCTGAAGGAAAAAGGCAGTGGCTGCTTACATCAAAGAAAGTCCCTGCGTGTTCCAGGATGAGCTGGCTGGAGTCAGGCTTGTTTTTGCAGTAGGTGACATACATCTGAAATTTATCTGCCTGTGAAAACAAACATCAAGGGAAAAGCAAGATAAGCTATTTCTCTGCTCTCACAGTCCCTCATTAAGGCTCACCAGGACAAATACAAGTGACAAACCCCCACCTCTCGAAGCAATGTGAGAAATATGAATTAAGAATGGAAGACTTAGAGGCAGTTCACACCTTACCTGAGCAGTTCTGAGGGGTATGAGGTGTACCATGTAACAGCTATGGGAGGCTTTCTTTAACAAATGCGACAGAGGGAAGGCCTAAAACTTTAATCCAGCTGAAAAACAATTTCTAAGAGCTCTGATGAGGTTACACAGATTGCATCCAAATCCCAGTCATGAAGTGTTGGCTCTATCACCTACTTGCAGATAAAGCCAGCATGGGAACTCCGGGCAAGACACTCACCTAGCTGAAAGTGGCTTGAGCCAACACTTTTGTCTTAAGACTGGCTCAGATTTGTGATGTCTGGCTCAAACTTGCCTTTCCTACCTTGGTTCAGACTTTAATGGCTCAAACTTTATGTTGTGCTAAGAGTGTTTTGCATTTCATTTCCTAATTTATTTAAGAGGAAATTAGAAGCATCTGTGCAGTCCTGCCTTAGAGCAGTTTCATATTACTCAACACTTGTCTCAGGGAGAGGGAGCCAGGCAGAGGAAGATGGCCTCCTTTGATTACTATTGCTTTTTTGATACCATGAATCTAAATAACAGGACCTTGCAATTGGGCAGGCAGTTTTGCATGTACATCTATAAGCACAGCTCTGGACAAGTACTGTTGCTGAGGTGATGTGGTACTATCTTAAAAGCACCATGAATATTTTGCACAGAATGATACGTAAATGCGTTCATCTTTCATAAATATGTAACCTCTTCCTTGTAAACTAAATTTCTGAATCCATTTCATCACTATTTGTGCCATGTTTTCAAATTAAAAGCCTATTCAAAATCATCCAAACATGCTCATTTTTTTGGTAAGTGAAAAGGTTCTGTAATGACTTCAAAAATACCAATTCACAGTTTTAAAATATCAATAAAACCAGCAGAGAAAACATGAAGAAGGCTGAATTGCCTGGTAAATATTTTGAAAAGATAACAGTTTTCATACAGATAAATTACCATAGCCAATTCCTGGAGCCTCCTATGCTCATGAAGACTCTTAGCATCAAGATTTCAAAGTCCTGCTGGAAATTTTCCTGGCAGTGGGTAATGGAATGAGAGAGTACAGTGGCTCAGCAATTTGACACTCATTTCTGAAGCAAAATATTGATAAAAGAAGATGTTCATGCCTTTGTAAAGGCCTCATGCATGACTAAAATTCTCTAAGGAGGGTAGATTATGATTTTAAATGTTTCATCCTTGCAGGGTTCTTTGCAAAGGAATGAATGTCACCCTTAAATATGGATTTGGTTTGACAAATTCCTTTTGAACAGGTTCTTGAACCAGCAGAGGTAAGTACTGTGTTGGCCAGTGCAGGACAAGGAGTGGGACTCTGGAAGGCTTTCATACCACTGAAGAGAAAGAGTTAAGGAAGGGAGCTTCCACCCTGAGAGGGTGAAGGTGGAAACAGTCCTCATTACAGATTTACCCTTGATTTCACTTTTCACCAGGGATGTAACCCCTGCACCAATTCTCAGCTTGTTTCTGTCTGTACTGGAGGAATTAATTTGAATAAATAAAAAGAAGAAGGCTCATTACCCAGGTGACGAAGCAATGGCCCACATCCTCAGGCAGTTGTTCATATTTCTCGAGTTCTTTCAGAAAAATGCTAAAAAAAAGAAGACACCGATGTAATTAGTTACAGTCAAATACCCAGGGGAAGCAGAATGACCAATGAATTGATCAGTGTTAATGACCAATAGTTGTATCTTGACTGTGAAGCTAATCAAGTGTGCTGCCAGTGAAGAAAGTGTGTCCTTGCAAAGGCACGCTTTGCTATTTGAGTAGAAACACGCCCCACTCAACTACAATGAAAAAGGTAAGGGTCCAGTGTGTTCAGGAAGACAAAGTGATATTCAAGAACCAGACCAAATCTTCAAAAAGATCTTGTGAAGTGGTTCAAAAACAGGAGCCCAAATGTTCCAGCTTCCCATTGTGAAACTCAGCACTCTGAGCAAAGGACAATTTAAACAAACTTGACACTTTGTGGGTAGTAGTAAATTCCCCACATACAGATTTCATAATCAACTCGCTCCCATCACCTTGTACTGTGAGTGACATCTCTGATTTCAGACAGAGCCTTATACAATGCCTAGGTGGAAAGAGCAACATGAAACAGAAGTTGCAGAAGGAGAAGCAACTGTGTGTGCTGTTTCTCTTGCCCTGAATCACGTCGGAGGATGCATTAACATCACTGCCCAAAGGAGAAGATCGGAGGATGCAGGTATGGAGGGGACCATTTATTTTAGTGTTAGAAGCTGTGGTGGGAAAAGGATGATGCACATGCAGCAAGCTGGTAAAGGACAGGTCAGAGAAAGGAGAAACAGCAGCAATAGGGAGCTGTGGGGCATGACTGAGGCCTGAAGGGGGTGGCAGCTGAGAGTGAGGGAAAGTCAAAAAGAGTAATCAGATGTCATCAGTCAGAGTCACTAAAAGGAAAACAACATCACAGAGAGGAGAGGGGAAGTGGGAAGGCAACTGGGTGATCCCAGCATAGTTAAAAGAGGAAGAATATTTATTGGTATGACTGCACAATTCTTGTGGGCTGTAAGTCAATTCATCTGTTAATTAAAGGCCTTTTTAATCTAATATGTAGTTTGACTCTACTATTTTGTAATGCTTTGAAGCTGCTTGCACAGAAGTAGGCAAACAGTAGCCTCTCCTGGACCATATTCATGTGCATACGATGGCACATTTACCTGTCTGAAGCACTGAAAGTCTCCCAGAACTTCAACAGAGAACAGTCTTCTGAGCTGTTTTTCAAACTGCCTTGCTTTTGATGTACAACTTGAAGACAGACTTTGAAATTCAGGCTGAACTTGTGGGATTCAGCATCCCTAAGTGTTGTAACTCCCATTGCATTCATATTATATCAGGGAAACAATGCCCTCTAAGCACATCTGATACAGTCTCATCTTGATAAAAGGAAGCACTGTTACTTACAGATTAAACACAGTGAGTCTCTAAGTGGCAAGAAAGCTACTTCTTAATCCAGCTCATGTCAGCCATTCCTTTTTTCTCCCCTTGTGTTTTCCAAGAGATTGTATTTTTGACAGACAAGCTTCCAGACCTGATCTATTTTCTATTTCATATTTTCCACTTAAAATATTCACTTTACTTATCAGCCCTCACCCCAGCATGATTTAGAGAGTCACAGCTGTGGTACCATGCTGTTACCAAATTTTGCCATGATCAATCCTTTGAATGTGGTAGTACCTGACTTTTTTACCCACAGATACCAAAGTCCTACCATTGATAACCTTGATATCCATCTGATTAATATAAACACTATCAATTCACACAAAAGCATCACATTTACTGAAACCTATCAGCCTCTCTCTAGGCAACAAGTAACCTCAGAGCACAGAGTTCCTCAGTTAAGTCACTCACAAGCATCAGAAACAAGAAAAGTTAGTTCCAAAGTTTCTACTCCTTTAATTTTGCTGAACATTACTACGAATTCACATCCACCTGTCTGAGACATGCAGCTATAATGGAGCCAAAGGCTGCAGTTCTCACATTTTGATAGGGATACAAGTTGTGATGCTATATATATGAAACATAATATGCATCCATCAAGAAGACCTCATTTCCTAAACTGTAAAGCTGAAGGAGTATGCCTGCTACCTCAGTGCCCCATTCTTCCTCAAATGGAAGATATGCAAAGCACAAATACAGTGCTTTGAGATGGAAAACATGTGTAAGACTACAAAGTATTGGTATAATAGGACTTCAACATTGTTAATCAGCTGTAGGCACAGTTTTAACAAAAATGCAATTCTTTTTTTTGTAAAAGAAAAACAAAAAACGAACAAAACAAGAAATCAAACATTATTTTATAAATCTAGATCAATTACTTTACACTCTGGTGTACATTCTACTGTAGGTGTTCAGAGCGGACACCACATAGATGTGTAGGTATATGTATACTTTTGGTTTCCTTAGTCAGCAAACATCAACAAAAATGTTAGGAAAACCTACTTGTTATGAAAGTCATATATCTCCTGAATATTGCCAAAGATGATGTGTTCTTTATTAAGAATCCCAGCGGGTATTTCTTCCACTCCACTTGTCATTTCCCAAAGGTAAGTCTGGAAGACAGCAAAAACTCTTAGCTTTGAGAGAATAAATGCAGTGAAAAAGAATAGATCTCCTTGCTTTCTTGCCAAAGGCACGGGCTGACAAGGGAACTACACACTTTGTGATTAAACAAACAGGGTAAAAAAACCAGATGTTCCAGTGTCAAAAAAGCTCTCCAGAGAAATTCAAAGTGCTGACACTGAGAAGTTGTCTGAGGAGAAGGCAAAAACATGGCAATAGCACCTGTCTTTGCTGTCCAACTGATGGTGTCCAAGAACTTCAGGCAGAAACAGTTGAAAGATAAGCTGCATTTGCCACTTCAGTAGCATTAGACACATAAAAATCCATTTCAAACTGCAGGAATGTGAAATCTGTCAGATTTCACTGAAAAACACTCTGCTTTTTGCCTTGAATATCACAGTCTCCTTCAGAACCACCCTGCTGCAGAGCTAGGTAAGCTATTTGACAGTGCAAATCCAGCTATTTGTCTAGCTTGAGGTGATCTCTAGCTTGAGAAGATCCAAAGAAAGAGAATTGAATTCTTAAGGAAACGCTCCATGACTGAAAAAAAGAATGGAATCCAACAAAGTTCAGGTCAACTCATGAACATACTGCTATTTACTGAGTCCCAAGACATTGCTCTTACTCTCTTACTATCTATTTTGATATTAAAGGCACACTGAGGTGTCCCCAGAGGTGCAGACGTTTACAGATATATGTGAGGAGCACAGGGCACTGTTCTGCCACTGGCAGACAGGCTCCCTCCACTCTCACCAGGCTCCCACCACCAGACAAGGCTCTGCTGTCAGTCGACAATGGCGGGTAACCTCACACCACCACCACAAAGGACAGCGTGTCCTTCCTAAAAACACCGGAGACTCCCCAGGCTGTAACTTACCTCTAAACATTCATGTAAATCCCTGACATAAGCTTTTTCTGTCTGAAGCAGCTCAGCCATAATGAATCTGGAAAAAAAAAAAAAAAAAGGTATTTTGTGTGCTTTGGACATTATAGGCAATGTAATGAAGAGAAAACACAACATTTTTCTATTGTCTTCATGAATCAACGTACTTCCACTCTGAACCTCCAGCTGCCTCATTTTGCACATTTCAGTTTCATATATGAAATATCACGTGATATTCTAGTATCTTGTAGCATTATTTTTTAAATATCTTTTCTGCATAAAATTCTGTTAAGTTGTATTTCTGCAGTGCTGAGGCATGATTTACTATCTACATACCAAGCTATAGCAGTCAACCAATTGTCAGCTATTTTTTTCCATAAGAAAAGACTTGAGATTCCCTGACAACATTTGCAACTTCACTAACATGCAATTAAAAGTCAACCTGAAACTTGAATTTCAGTGGGAATACTAATGGATTTGGGAGACACCGCTAGTTTGAAGAAGGTACAACAGCTTGGTATCTGACTGGAGACAATGCAAACTGCTGGGAAGCCCACCAACCACATTTGTAGTGCCTCAAGCTCAAAAATCAAATGCTCGATGCTTTGAAAATGTGCCATAGGAGGACCAAGTGTAACCACTGTCCCCTAAAGGAGAAATGGTTTCTTATTAAGGTTGTCCAGAGTAATGACTATTTCAGAGGGATGAGAAGGATCATACATACAAATGCTTTCCAGAATATTCTCACACAAAATTTAAGGCAAAGTACTGTAAAAGTGAAGCATTTCTAGATTCAAGTGCAAGAAGCACTCTCACAATATTTCCACTTGTATGAAATATTTCTATCCCTCTCAGTTATACACCCACTGAAATTTGAACCTAAACCTCAAGTGACTGAAACCCAGATAACTCCCCTGGATGTCAGTGGAGTTCAAAGAATACCTAGACTTACAAGGATGCTTTTCTTTTCTTTTTTTTTTGAGAAAGAAATCATGACAATGAGTATCTTCATGACATCAGGGTCTACTCAAAGTGCTCAACTAACTCTTTTCCCTTTCTAAAAGTAACTTGTGATTAAAAACAAAAGAAATTCAAATTGTATGTTCTGATATTCTCTTGCCTACACACCACAACTTTAGCTCTACACCTGTAAACATATCTCAATAGCTCCACTGCTAGGAGTTTTAGGGATGTCAGTCCATTCTGGTCATGTAAATATCACAGAATCACTTGTAGATATTGTATCATGACTCATTGTGAGAGTTTTGGGACATACTCTTTCTTTCTGGCTGATTTTCTTTTTTCTTCATTGACTTCATGATTTGCATCTCGCAGCTTTACCTCCCGGTCTGAAAGACTTGCTGGAATAATATCTAGCTCTAGGTCCTTGTTATCCTAGAAAAAGTAACAGTACAGATTTTAAGTTCATGTAAGACTACTGTTGTGTAAATTGCAGCATGTCCATGAGAATAAAAGGATAAGAAGGGACAAAATGAAGATAAAGATACTAGTGTAAGAAAGAAGGAAATTCAAAGAGATTTAGAAAAACTACAGTGAGAGGGAAGAAGATGAGAAGGTGAGAAAGAAATCTTAAAAACCAAACCAAAAAAAAACCACACCACTACCCACCCACCCAACCAAACCCACTATGAACTTTATTACAGTCTCTGCTGTTACTTCTATCTACCTAGGAATACACATTGATGACAAACATCTAAATATTACCGTACTCCTTTCACATCTCAATTAATTGCCTAGTATCAGACCTCACAAACAGTCTGAAAAAGAGGGGCACTACCCAACAAGAGCCCAGAGACAATTCCAACTTCCAAAGGCCTTCTGCTGTGAAAATGCCTTTCCAGAAAGTGGTTAGTAACTCTGTGTAAACTAGAGACCCTACAAGGAACAGGACATTTAAGTTATCTTGAGGATGTGAGGAAATTTTTTCATCTTTCTTTGACACTTTATTTTAAAGGATGGTTGACCAAAAGGTTTTTAAGTGTTTCTGTTTCTGACACGCCCCTGATAACGTGGCTTGGGAATACCAGGAGGTTCTAATTTTTGTTGCTTTTGTATTGCTCAATTTCACCTAAAAGAGCTCAGAGATGAGGCTGGTGATCATTTTTTTCATTTAGTTAAAGGATGAGAGAATAGAAACATCCAATCAAAGCCTGGGTTTGATTCAAAATAATGGTGTAGCAGTAATATTTATGACTTATGATAAAATTAATACAGACTTTTGTTCAAATAATATGTTTCTCCCTCCTTCACAGTAGCTGTATAGTCTCCTGGAGAATACTGCAAACATTTGTTTAGAAAATCATTCTGATCTTCATCTGATTCCTCCTCATATCACTGATATGACACAAAAACAACAACAACAAAAAAACGAAAACAAACAAACAAAACAAACCACAACACTTTTTCTCTTCAGAAAGAACAGTTCTGGTATTGACTAGTTTTAAGTGGTTATAATAGACATGTGATAACCTGCAGCATTCATTCTGTAGCCTAGACTTCCCTCTGTGACTTTCAGCTTTGGTATAAAACCTCGGCAGGACACGGACTTACAGTACCTCTGTATTGATTCCAAGGGCTTTTTCCAGAGAGTAGCGGTATTTTCCCATTCTGAGAGAGAAGTCACGGTAGCGTTTGTCAACAGTGGTGACCCACTTCCTGATTTCAGTGGCGTGCATATGTCCTTTTTCTACAAAGCTGTCAGCCAGCTGGATGAGGAGCTTCACTTTCTCCTTTGTTTGCTGCCCAAAACATGGTGCTCAGTTATGTTACACTATTATTTCTTTTGATTTTAATTTACACTGCATTCAGAAACAGCTCACAATCTTATATAGATCATTTAACTTCATCTTATGCAGAATAAAATGCTTTAAACTTTTCCCCAGTAAAACATGAAAGAAATGATATTTTTATAATGAAATTTATGAAGCTGCAGGAGATACAAAAAGTCAAGTACTTGAAACCACACACACAAACGCATAAGAAAAACATGTTGGAAGTTAGAGACATCTCCTTCCCATAACCAAAAACTTATTTTTGTGAGCCTTGGAGTAGAAGACGAGATTTCAGAATCATACCTCATAAAACACACCTAGTTACTCTGAATCTGTATGTAGGTGGTTCTGCAGACCTGTGTAGACAGGTCATCAATACATCACGGACCGATCCAGGAAGTGAATTTGAATTGCTACTTTCTGCTTCAGAAACAAACAGAATTTAAATCCAAATTCCTTGTCCATTATAAAATCCCCAGTCAGTATTGTAGCTCCAGTTGGAGCGTTACAAAGTAAAAGATGCCTGAACTCCAAAACATACAATAAGCCCTCAAACCTTCTAGAGGTCTTATCTATTCCTTTAGGGCTCAGATTGCCCCTCAGTCAACACGGTTTTCCACACTGAGGAACTTTGTGCAAATCTGGCACAAAGGGGCTAGTCATAAATTTTAGCTTAGATTCCAAATCTGTCCCAGCAATTGAAGGTGCCTGAACCCTATGTTTAAGCCAACTCGAGTGCAAAACGCTTCTGAAAAAGAGTTATCAACTGTATGGATTGAACTCCAGCTGTAATGCACATGTTAATCCTCAAAAGCAAAGGAGAATCAGTTGTACCCCTAGAGATGCTGGTGAGTTGCTTTTCAGAGAAAGGGAGAACCTCCCCTCTGCCAGAAGTGGTTCATGCTGTCAAGTACTTGACATTATCAGCAATCTGGCCAAAAAAGGACAAGCACTTGTCAAACCACTGTTTTCTTCAATTTAGTTTTATATTTGAAACCTGATAGAAATTTTACCAGAAAAATAAACTAACAGCAGAATCAGAGGCCATCTTAATACACTGAGTACTTAAGCAAGGCTAGGTATGGAGGAGTAAAAATCTGACTTTCTGTCATATTTAAAGGGTTTTTCATTCCCAAAAGCTACTGGTGTTTTTGCTGTCCAAACATTTGGTTTGGCCAGAAAGGAATTGGGATCAGGAAAGCTTTCAATTAGAGCTTAATTTGAGAATAACATCATCTGGGAGTGACTTGCATTTACCAGATTGCACATGGCCCTGGAAATATTCTAGGTCAGCAGCAGGATAGTGATTTAGTAGAGCCCCAGGGAGCAGGACTGGATGTGTCAGTGTGAGGAATGACCAGTAACAGTCAGAAAGCAACAAGGTATAAAACTTAACTCTAGGCTAAATCATGAATAGAAATAGTTTGGAAACTTTGGGATGAATTGGGATTATTCTGGTTACAAATTAAATTATAAATTGGAACAACTACAGGCATGCTGATGGTTAGAGGACTATAGTTCTGTTAAAGGAATGTTGTATGGGTCCTGTCTGATTAATTTAGCTCCCATCCACTCTTCTTATCTCCTATTTTCACAAATGTGCAAACTCAGTAAGAAGGAAGGGGACATGAAGAACACAAAGCCTGTGAATCAAACCCATGCAAGCATGGACAACCCAATAAGGAATTTAAGGATTACAGAAGATCAATTTCAGGACACACTGAAATGAAGCTACATCATACCAAAGCCATGGTCATACTGCAGTCTGACTTTGCAATTTAGATCCTTACCAATGACTGTTAATACCCCTGTGGATTCATGGTCTGTGAATTACCTATGGTTTGAATTAATTTGTCTGAAGCAGATCCAATCACTATTCCCCTGTAAACCTGACCAGACTTCTCAGAATTGCCCCATATAAATTAATAGATTCTTGGTAGCGCAGCTTTGTATTAAAAAATGCTCAGCCCAGAGTTTACAAACCCATTTATTTAAAGTATTTCGTTGGGATCAGTGGAACATTTCTAGTAAGATAAATTACTGCCTGTGATCAGTCCAGCTGCAATGAATCAAACAAACTGTGGTTGTAATCGCAGAATCGCAGAATAGCTGAGGTTGGAAGGGACCTCTGGAGGCCATCTGGTCCAGCCCCCCTGCTCAAGCAGAGCCACCTAGAGCAACTTGCCTGGGACCATTTCTGAGTGGCTTTTGAAGATCTCCAAGGAGGAGACTCCACAACCTCTCTGGGCAGCCTGTGCCAGTGCTCTGTCACCTGCATGGCACAAAGTGCTCCCTGATGTTCAGAGGGAACCTCCTGTTTTCCAGTTTGTGCCCACTGCCTATTCTCCTGTCCCTGGGCACCACTGGAAAGAGCCTGGCTCTGTCTTTATCGCATTCTCCCTTCAGGAGACACTGCTGAGATCTGCCCCCCAAGCCTCTTCTTCTCCAGGCTAAGAAGAAGAAGAAAGGGGAATCCAAGATGATCATGGGTATATTCAGAAGCTGCAGAACAATTAGGATCTCTGTGTCATTCTTGTATGATTTTCTGAGGATGGAATTTAGGTATATCTCGTTAGGTTGCTGTGTTGTGTATGCAAATGAACTTTCTCTTCATTCCTATCAGAGCAAAAATGCTCCATAATCAGTACAAGCCAAGGGGGAGAAAAACACATTTTTGTGCTTATGTCTTGCTAAAAATGAAAGGTCACAATTCTCAAAGGACATTTATCTTTTGGGCTAGGAACGTCAGGAGGAAGATGCAAAATCAAGAGAATGTGATTACAGAGATTTAAGACATTTAAAGAACCATAAATAATCAGACTAAGGTAGATGCCATAATTAGACTAATGTCATCTTTTACCTTTGCAGGTACTCTGAATTCCCCATATTCCTTCAGGAGTTCCTGAGTTTCCTCGGCCGATTCCCCTGTGGAGTTGTGAGTAGAGAGGTAATATTCGCCTGTTTCTTGGATCCAGTCTAAGGCCTGTGAATGTCGGAAACAACCAAAGGAAAAACAAAACAAATAGTCTTTGTATTTCAAGAACTAATCCACTAACAAAAAAATCTGCCAAATAAAGGATATCAGGGCAACTGTGACATAATACTGTGTGTATTAATACACTTTCTAGGAACACATAAAAAGAACACAATAATTAAAGCAGATGGGAAAGGATACAAAAGGTGCTGTCTGTTTCCTAGGAGAAAAAGGAGTGTAGGGAATTCAACCAACATACAGCAAAATCTGGACAGAGCGAAATCAGTTTTCTCATTCAATAAAAGCTCAATAAAACAAGTTTGCTCTTATATTTATTTTCTAACTGAAGAACAAATCCTGAAATGAATATGACCTGGCAAAAATACTGTGTTTTGTTGTTGGACTTGGGAATTATTTTAAATTGTTTTTAAAATGTATATTTGCCATGTATTCAAAAGTTACAGTTTTTAAATATAACTTAGGATTGCGATAGGAACCCCACATAGACACATGATGTGGATACAAGGGTTATTTACACACTGCCAAGACAGAAAGACAAACAGGGGTTGTTACACTACCTGCTTGGCACTACGCTCGAAGACAACATATTGTTGGCACTGGTCTAATCGTCGCTTTTTTAGGGTCCAGAAGTGAAGGACCCGGTTCTCCCTCTGCAGCAACTCGCTCAGAATGGCTGTAGGGCAAAGGAACTGCAGGATTAGTGGTTATAGGAATACATAAAGAAATAAGCCATTAAAATCTGAATTTAATCACTCTGACCGGACCCAAGGACAGCCCCTGAGCTTGTGCTTCCTAAAAAAAATACTGATTCAATGGGACTGCTTTAAATAATAACAAAAACAACAACAGTAATAAGATGCAGTTGCAGAGTTATCTGGTAAAGGAGGAGGTGCTAGAACGGAGTTGGGAATTTACCCCAGCAAATACATTGGGGTGCCTGATTTCTAGTCCTTTTGTTCTCTTCTGTTGCTTATTTTAGGGGTCTGGTGCTAGTTGACGCAGAAGAATTGCCTTTTATTGCCTTGTTCTGGCCACAGGCTACCCAGCACTTGGCACCAAAGAATGCTGTCTTGAGCAGAACTCATCATGATTAGATGTAATCAGACCTAAGCCTCCAGTCTGACATATTGGTAAGGTTTTTGTACAGCTGTGCTTCCTGGGGACCTGCAATAACTGCCAGGTTAGGACTTTGGGTTAGGGCCTGGTATTGATCCTCTAAATTCTTTTTCTGTGTGAAGGGGATGTGGCAGACACTGAGGCTCAGGAACAGACCTGAAGGAGACTGGCCTCTCTTTGGGGTCTGGCATATACATGTTCTTTGAAACCTGCGGGTGCTCAGCCAGAGTGTATCAACTTGACGAAAGGGTCTGATTTAACCGATTTAACCCCCCCTCCCAAAAAAAAAAAAAATCACACCCACAGAAATTGAAAGATATTTACACTCTATCACTGACACAGACCTCAGTTAAAGCTCTGTTTTCTAATGAAACCATGCTAAGTCTCTTGTGGCTGTCAGCCCTGCAGCTTGTGTCAGGCACTCCTGGGTATGGCACCACAGCCCCTTCCCATAGCATCAAATGTGGCATCCACTAGAGGGGGCTTAGGCACACGCAGTCTGAGCAACAGCCACACTATTTTGTATTAAAACATTAAGTCCAGTTTGTCAATCCCTTACAGTGAGTTATGATCATTTACTTCACCCAGTAAAATAATCTCTCTTACCTCAAGCCCTTTCTGAGCCTTGATTCATCCACAGATTATGTATCCACTCCACTGGCAGAAAGCAGATTTGGATACATCCCTTCGCATTTACAAGTCGGACACTTATTATGGTCAAAAAATTTGTAATTCTTAAGTTAATTGTAAAATGTAGCCCAGTCCCTGCTGGAGACAGCAGGAATTATGTCCGAATGACAAAATTAACTGGAAACTTGTCATGGGTGTTCCAGATCAGGTCTCTGAACAACTAGTTTATGCCAAATAAAACTAATTTTGTTCTATATTAACAACTTTGCTTTAGACATTTGACTTACAAAAAGACTAACATATGAGCTGATTTATAAATGTGTGAGTAATTTCAAACAAACTCAGTGAGGAAAACTCACAAGCTTATATCAGGTGCATATTTAGGGACTCACTGAATCAAGGTTTAAGCAATTTCCCCAAGATTTTCAACTGTAGGAAACAAATGTCCACAACACAAAAAATATTTGACGCGGTAGCAAGGAAAGTGGAGGACCAAAGTCAGATTAACACAGCAGAACTGGTATCAACAGAAAGGAATAAAAATAATGTTTTCAGATGCACCATTTTCACCTTCTGTATATAACCAAGGTTCTAATCCCTTTCACAGACATAACGGCTGTACTGCTATGGCTGTTTCTTTCTGCAGTTTGCAAGCCAGCCAATAATAATCAAAAATGATTTAGCTCTGTAGATTCACTTTGATTATTGTTATCAGTACCTTGCAGCATTGCTAGCCACAGGTTGACAAATGATTAATTAAGCAGAGAAGTGGAAACATTTCAAACATCTTAGATGTATCATAAGATTGCAAACTGCTCTTCTGACCAAAGGAAAACAACCGCAGGCAGATATTTTTGCTAGTGATTGCTTGATGTGGCAGGGTGATTCCAGGGACAAAAATACTGCAGATCCAACCTAGGACCAAACAAGCTTGGACTCTTTTACTTCCAGTGCTCAGAAGAAGTAGGATGCATCTAGATCTTGTGTTTGATATGTACTTACTTGTTTATTCATTTTTAGATATTAAGACAAAACAACGTATGATCATCTCAGCTGACTACCTGTGTAGTGGGCAATGGCACAGTGTCACTCCCATGGACTCCCCTGACCAGGGAAGCCGGAGAGAGCCCAAGTTTCAAAGCCCTTTCCTTTATTCCCCACTATCACTTGCAATAGCAGAGCTTTGCATAAGAGCTTAGCAGAAGAGGGATCACCTTCTGAGAGGCCTCACTACCACCGCTAGCGGTGTCAGGCATATACGTCATTTTAGTGAAAGCAGATACCAAAACTTAAGGTACCTTCTCAGCAAGCACAAACTTCAGGATGACAACAACTCAGAACTTAGCAAGGGAGGAGGAAGGATGCAAGGAAAACCCACGATGCTGTCATTGCATTGGTGCACCAACCTTTCACTTGCTGCTCAGGCCCCCCTGGTATGGCTTGCTACTCCAGGCATGCTAACATTGTTCCTGTGGATGTACTTGAGGAACACCTCGGCGTTTCTTCGTGCCAGAGTGCAGGCCTAAGAAAAACAGCCCCCGCCAAGAAGAGTTAGTAAAGATAAACAAAGAAAGCAAAAAGGACTCAAGGGAACTGTCTGCTTATTTTGCAAGAAGTTCTCTTTCATATGGAAACACAGGGGCTTCAGTTAAGAGTCAACAAACCCAGCTAATAAACTAACAGCCTCATGAATGTATTAAAATACATGAGTCATTTTGAATTCAGTGCCTGATTTTACATCTTAAGGCAAATTAATGACAATAATCAAGCAACTGGTTGCAAAGAGCTTGTACCTCACATACATTTTCAATCTAACCAATCCTAACCCTCTCTCAAGAAGAGTACTCGTTGCTTCCAAAAGCATGCAATCTACAGGCATTGGTTCTTAAGCCATGCCTCTCAGACTAGTTTCATGTTGTACACCAGTGTTAATGGAAGTGGGAGGCTGGCTGTCAGCTGACTTGTCAGCCTGTCAGCTCTGCAATTCTTAGCAAGCAACAACTGGAAGGCAGCAGGAAATCTCAGTCTCCATCCCAGTGCTGTGCTACAGAGACACAACGGCTTCAGTTGTTAGCAGTTTTTCAGGTATTGGCTTGGAGGACAGAGTCTGAAATTCTGTACAGTTTGTATAAGCCAGCACCAAAATACCATATAACACTTGTCATTTATAATGCTCCTTGTATGCAATTTTGAAAATAAATACTTTGAACCACCATAACAACTAGCATTCTCCACGTGCAATGTAAACATCACCTAATTAGTCCTGATGACATCTCCTGGAGATACACATTGATGATAATGCTTATCACTCCTATTATATCAGTGTGAAATTAGCCTAGGGCTTATACAGAGAGCCAGTATCTGAACTGGAATTACACCTCAGAGCCTTCTCTCAAACTTACCAACAGTGCCCTAAATTGACTACCTAATGGGGAGTTTTTTTTCTGATTTATTACAGAACTAAAATGAGACCTTGAGAAAAGCCTCCTTCTGCTCCAGATGTTTGCTGATCAGCGGGATGACGTGGTCTATCTCAGTTGCTGGTCCAAGTTTATCTCGACCTCCACACCAGTCTTCATCCCGTCTGTATTCTTGCTCCAGGCTCTCTAATACACTGCACACCTGAAGCATGCCCAGAGCAAAACAACTTAGTTATCCACAATCATAATGAGGAGGAACATATTCAGAAAACGTCTAAAAACCAAAACCATTTCAAACCCAAATATTTTAGACTGTAGGCCATGGCTTGGAGGATAACCAGGTATGAAACAGGCCCTGGACAGAATGATCTATTAGTTATTCTTGCCCACAGGGATCTCTACTGTTTGGGATGCAATTCATCTGGTTTAAGGGTGATAAATCCTTCTCTTCCAACGCATAGCAGGGGGGAAGCTCAAAAGGTATAACCAAGGCAGGGGTCAGTCTGGCCCCTGTGGATCATTCAGGAAACAATCCCTATTCCAGAAGGGTGCTTTAGATGTGTTTAAATCCCACTGAAGTCAAGGGAATTAGCACATACTTAAAGAAAAACACATGCTTAAATACTTTCCTGAAACAAGTTCTGAAGCTGGAACTAATTCTCTTCAGCTGCATGTTAGCTGCTCCCTACACAGCTTTTGTAAAGACTTATGGATACCAACAGACATTAAATCAGTGTTGCAACGTAGATGGATGCAGGTGTTCCACTGTACAGGGCTTACAGAAGGATCTTCTATCTTGGTTGAATGAAGGGAATAAGGCAAATAAATCAGCACAGTCTGAAAATTGTGTGTGCAGCAGCCTTGGACAAGGTTGAGTCTTTTGCATTGCAGATCCTGAGAATGACTCTCAGTGCCCTGTGCAGACACTGAAAAAACTGCCTAAATTTTCCTGACCATTGGGGGCTTTCCTCTTCTTTCCTAGAGGACTGTTCCTACACACTCCACTACTGAGATTACTGAAGATCCAGTCAGTTATTGCTGGGATTCTGACTAACCATGCTCACCCGTTTCTTGCTCACTCCTGCAATCTTTATATGAACAAAGATATAATTCAGAGGACCCCACGTGCTTAAGAGCATAGTTTAGAAGAGACTCCAGAACCACTCAATCCTCCCCCCACTATTACAGGTCATTTTCATAAAACTCCATTTCCGAACACATCAAAATCCATTTTAAGACTGGTGAACTGTTGTTAACTGGTTGACCTACCTGCTGCCAGGCATTTGACAATCTGAAATCAGTTCCTTGCTTGGAAGCAAACCAGCCCTCACCCTCAACCACTTGCTGGAGAGCAAATGTCCCACGTGTTATTTAGGCACAGAAAAGCATTTTTATTTTATTTGTTGGTTCTTGAGAACTTTGGTACTCTACTGGGGTTTGGTGACTTAAAAACAATGAAAGTAGATGGACTGCCTTGGGTCCACATCTTTGCAGAAAGACGGTTTCTGCACATTCAGGTATCACCTCTCTGTTAAGAGGATGAGAGAAATTATCAGGAAGCAGGCTGTCGATGAAGTCAGAGAGAAACTGGACAATTTGAAAGCCAGGGCTCCACCAGCTATACCACGAACATAGTGAATTGGGGAAGACAGGCGTGAAGAAGTTTGTCTGGTTGTGACAGTCTCTCTGGCCACCTTTTTAGCTGTTTTTTGTAGACACTCAGAGAACTCAGGATCCAGTAAATTACTCAATCCACTGTCATGCAGCCAGGGACCAGACTGCTAAGGGCTGTAGATCAGTCCTGCAGCCTGAGAGAATGACAGACTGCTTGCAGCAGCAAGTTCATGAGCATTAAAGACTGAGCGATGTTTGCTCCAAACATTTGCTGCAGACACCACTCATGAATGAACTGGTGGGCACTGCAGTACGCTTGTCTATCACTTGGAGAAAGGAAGAGAGACTGAATTGATAAATGACTGCCTATGCATATTTTGGCCAGCACATTTGACTGTCTAAAGCACTAATGAATCCCTTAATGGCTTCCATTTCTCACAGTCCACCAGCAGTAATTCTTTCCAATCCTGAGTGCATCAGGGACTGTAAATCTGTAAACCCTTCACAGGGAAGGACATTAATTATAAGGAATTAATTTATTTTAAACAATCTTATAAATGCATTACACAATGACAACAAAAAGTGGCCCAAGGATCATCTACAGCCTCGATGTTTAGGAAAAATTATCTTGGTCCATAATGACATATTTAGCTGTGCTAAAAAACTTTCCAAGCCTGTTCTCTAATAGAGGAACTAACTGTGTGGTGATAACAATAGAAATTTTAATGGAAATCATTGCTGCTTTTCACAAAACCACAGGTTCCTACAGCTAACACAAGCTGCCTGGCTGCAGTAAATTATATCACACGAGGCCATTCGAGTATCCATACCATGACACTAACTCTCACCACCAGCTACAGTGAAGTTGCACCTGTTTATGCAAGAGATGAATGATCCTATTGTACCTGCAGCCAACTGGATGTGGTTTACAGTTCATGGATTCCTGGAATGAGGTACAGTTGTGTCAACGTATAATGGTTACTGCCATAATTACCTGTGCTGCAGATGGATTTCAGAGAAATCGCTTTGTATCTTGGCATCTTTTTTGGCATGGTGGTGTTTTACTACTATTGAAAACACTGGCTAGTGCTGCTCACAAAATAATAAGTAATTAATGGCAAGCAGTTCTCAAAGAAATGCAGATTTATATTCCTCAAAATGAACTCCGGTATAAAGAGGACTTGAAAATAAGATCATAGGATTTCAGAATTTTTTCCCTTTGGGAAGGAGACAATTAAAAAAATATCAAAAATTATATTGTTTCCACACAGTTTCAATAAAACTTTAAGATGAAAGTTACTGCATAATTCAAACTGCCTGTTTGAAACATGGTTTTGGCCAGTTCAACCTGCTATTGCACTGGATAAATCATCCTTTTGGTTAATGTTGTTAATGCTGTACAACCCCTTGCTGGTAAAAGACCCTCTGCACTTTGGATCAGAGTAGAAAACCCACATGTACCACCACTGTCATGGGGTGGAGTGCAATCACATTGGTGTTTGTTAGCTGGGGGGGCACCTGAGAACACACATGGGTCCTATTCAGGTGACAGAAAGTTTGCACTTTGTGTGTCAATGGAGACATGCAAATGTATCAAAAGGCAAAAGGCAGCTTTTCGAGGCAAGCAGGGTTGCCCAAAGTGCCACACTTCCTATTTCTGGGACTGCTCAAGGAAAAGGGAGCAGATATTTGGAACAGTTCAACATCCTAAAGGAGTAGAGAGATTGCACCAGTGATCTTACTGAGACCGTCGCACTACACACTGGGAACTAAATGCAAGACTGTAGGCAATTGCCATGAAATGGACATGGCACTGTTCAGCTCACCTGCTCAGAGGTTTTATAGAAGGCCACCGAAGCATTGACCAGTTTGAGCCTGTCCTCCATCTTCAGCATCAGCTGTTGCCAGTGCAGGGCCACCTTTTCAGCACATTCTCTGATGGCATCGGCATCATAATGCCCAGCCTGCAGCAGCACTTCGGCTTTCTGCTGGACCTGCAGGGCACTCTGGTGTGTCTTCTGTAAGGAAGTGGCATGAAACAGGGACTGTGTATGAGGGGAGGAAAGAGAGGTTGTACAGATGCGCCAGATTTATGGTAGAAAGGTGGAGCGAGGCGTGAGCATGGAGATGTGAGAGAGTGAAACATTTTTAGAGTTATCTCCAGTTAACAGTTACTTTCCGCAGAGCATTTTAGTTTCAGTTATTCACACACATTTACAACGTTATTAAAGCTTGGGACAAGCAAGTACTGGCCACAATGGGCTAGCTCCACTGGACAGCTACTGCCCCATGGGGAACAACCTGAGGCAAGGGAGAGAGTCCTGGTGGATCCCTTGTGGCCACCCCAGTGCAGGCAGCTACCATGCCAAACTCCCACCCTGCCTGTACTCAGTGCTGACTGCATCCCACACAGTCCACAGGCACAAAAGCAAACACCAAAGAGTTGGCAAACTACAGGCCTAATCACCCCGATTTGACTCTTGCCAGAGAGTTTGCTGGCATCAGCAGCTTTCCTCACGTATGCAATTGTCCTGTCTGCAGGATACAAAGCGTCAAGCCAGGAAACATGAGGCTGCCTTAGAGGGAACACTGCTGCACCACATAAATTAAAGATATTAGGAATGGCTTTCATCAACAAATGTCGAAAATACTATTTGGACCATGAGGACAAAAAAAACCTTCCCCATTATGATGATGTTTCTTTAGCCATAATATATATTTAACAGCATGAACTATGCCACAGATATCAGTTCAAATAAGATAGGTTTCAGACAGTACACTCACATTGGACCTATATTGTGCTACCTTTAAGGGCAGAACTCGGAGGGGAGTCAAGCTATTTTCCACACGTTTCCCCAGCTGGCTCAGTTGCAGGCAGGACTGATATATCTGCCCCATTCCCCAGCCTGCATCACTGCCTCTCAGTTAACCAAACGGTGGTTACACCTTCCTTTGTAGGTTACTGAGGGGAAAATAGCCCCTGGCCCTTCCCAGCTCCCAAGTAATTGTGTTCAGGTTTAGCCCAATATTTGATTTTAATCTTCTGAACAGAAGCCCTAAAATCTCCCGAAGACTCCTCTGTTCTGCATCCCATTTGTAACTGCTGCTGACAAATTCTCATGTGATACATTTATGATCTAATCCTTGAACCTGGAAAGAAGCTTGAAATCATCTGGTAATACATTGATGAATAATGCAATGTAGAGAAAGCTATTAGCAAAAAAAAAAATAAAATAAAAAAGGATTAATACTTGGCAGAAACATTTAGGAAGATGTTCAAGAGCAACTGGTTAAATTTAATATCCAGCTGCTTTACTGATGTTAGAGTCATAATAATTGTTTTAAATAGACTTTAAAGGACTTTAACTGAAAATCAATTCCACATCTAGCGTGCCTTTAGAGGACTGTCTGCCCTGCGTGCTTTGCTGATCTCTTCCCCATATTGAGGTTTAAACACTTTAAATATTTAATCTAGTGTTTTCTCCCTTTGAAAACTTATTTTCCCCGTACTGTGGTGTAACCCTCTTCTCCCTCTGTGATTTGCATTTACCACCAAATACAAGCACTCGCTCAATGGCAGCAAGCTGTGATAACACAGCTGGTGGGTGTCTTGTCCCCCACCGCCGCCTGGTGATGGCTGCCAAGATGTGGTCAGCACGGCTCAGTACCAGCCAGCTCATACAGAATTGATAGAAAACTTCTTTCTGTTCCCTTAGGAGCTACAGCAGCTGCTCCTTCCTTACTGTGAGCGGAGCTAGATCAAAACAGGTCATTTACTAAGATTTAAACTCTATACTTACTAGCCACACTATAATGTATACTGACTGCTTTGAAGTTTACCAGAAGACATAAAGACAGTTTTTTTCCCCCTAAGCTGGGCATCTTTTAAAATCTCCATTATGGGAATATTATTCTCATAAAGTGTTTTTTTTTTCCTCTTTTTTTTCTTTTTCCCCAAACATATATAAACCACAGAAAGTGATTTGCCAACCTGTTCTTTGCTTTGTAAAAAGGTAACAATTAACACAGAAAACTGGGGAAGCATATACACCTTGATAAGCAGGAACAGGAGAAAGCAACATACCTCCTTACACATAATTGGAGCGAGCATACCCTGTGAGCGTAGGATGTGTTCATAATAGCAAGGGTACATAAAGAACTGAGCCAAACCATGAGTTCTGAAGTCCTCTACTCAGGGGAGTTTATAACTTTCCACTTCTTATCCAAAGCACAGCAGCTCAGAGGATGTGCTATTACTCCTGCCATGTCCTGACACCATGAGGGAGGCAAATGCGTTGACTCACTATTGGTTTTCAAGGGCCACGTCAAAGATGTGCTCCTCACAGGCAAGCAGGGGCACGAGCTCAGTTCAGCAGGCAATTCAGCAAACCCCTCTTGCTTAAACCAAAGGTGTTTGAGAATGTGGGTTTGAATTAATATCTCCTCTGCCACCAACAGAGCCGCTGAATCAAAGATTACAAGTGAGGGCATTATCCAGAATCAAAGATATTCATAAATGAATGCTCTGAAATGATCTGACTTCATGAACCTCTACCATTTTCAGATCACTTTGTGAATTTTAATCTTATTGTTTTTTACTAAAGAAATTATCAGGAGATGTGCGAATGTCATTTTCATGAATGGAAATGCTGATATTTGACAGCAGAAGAATTAGCTGCAGATGATAAATAATTTATCTCACTATTAACCTCCAGCTGCTTTATGAGTTTAATGGTAGATTGACTTCCTAAAATTTTTACTCCTTCCCCTCCTTCAAGCAAGCAACGACTGATGCCCAAGAGATAACCTTTGCATGCTCTTCAGCTGGGATGAAGAAACAAAGTTAATTTATTTGTATTACCTCTATGGCCAGCTGAAATTGTTCGTGCTCTCGCTGGAGCTGCTCAGCTTCAGAGAGGGAGCTTGCATTGACAAGGCTTGCATTCAGCATTGATTCACCATTCCGGATCCAGCCAAGCACCTGCAAAGAAAGTATGTGCTTAAAGGATGCTTCCATACAAAGGTTTCTGTAGTCAGCTATCAAACAATGGCTCAGCCTAACTAACAGAAAGGTACTTTGCCCAGTGTGGTCTCAGGCTGAATCAGTGAGCAGAAAGAAATCCTAGGACAAGGACTCAATGACAGAAATTGTCAGAGGGAAAGATCTTACTGCAGAAGCTACTGATTAAGGAATCAAATCCCAAAATATTTACGTGGATATTCAGATGGCAAAGAGCTTTCATTTCGAAGATCTGATCACAAAAATGAATATTCTCCTGTGCAAATACCCCAGGGCAAAACCACAAAGTATAATAAGGGATATTTGAAATTAAACATAAAGATCTCTCTCTTTTTCAAATTTCCACCTTGAATTATGGACCTTGCTGGGTCATGCTGCAGCTTCCTTCGTGCTTGTGTTTCTTTCATGCAAAAGTCAGAGCTTGGGGGTAAGGAGAAGACGCAGTTGATTTCATCTGGCACGTAGTTAAGATGCAGTTGGAGTTTCTGGGTGCATGCAGAGCTAGGAAGAAACTCCACGTCTTGCATTTTATATTTAGTCAAGAGGCTGTACTTCAGGGATGTTCAGATTATTTGTAGACATGCAACGAATGCTGTTATGACTACAGAATCAAATGCTAAATGTAGGTAATTAATCTATCAAGCTCTTATTTATTTATTTAAACAGTGACACTTTCTACTATTTTAAGACATGTTTTTTGAAAATTAACAACCCACATGCATGTGCAAGTTCTCTGCTGTGTTGGCTCAAAGCCTATCTTCTACCTGTGTGGGTGTCAAATTATTCCAATAAAGCCAGCAAGTTGCTGAATTCAATTCACAGATGCACAGGAAATCCTGACTGCCCAGGCACTGCCCTAAATTTAGCTTGTGATTTACAAAGCTCCCAAATTGACTTTGCTGCAATATTCTACACAGTAATTTCCCTTTTGTGTCATCATTTTCACCAAGTGATCCATTAAATCGTCTGAAAGAAACAGGGATTTTCTGTTGTTTTGTTTTTTATCCCTGCATCAGGTATCACCCTACTTGTAGCCATTCAGTTCCCTGTGGGGTATAAAAATGAATTTTCCCTAGGACAAAGAAAGAGGAAACATTTACACATGTATCTGACCCTAATTTGTACGAAATTACATCTGCTCAGTACAACAGTGTGGAAGATTTCATTTGTCACCTTTCTGTCTTTCATCAGCAGGTATTATTGATCCTGTGGGAAATGCAACAAAGATTTAAAGGAAAAGAAATCGGGTTATCATATGGCAATCTTTTTGGCTGGCATTTTGTATAATCCATCAGAGAAGAAAGCTACATTATTACCCACTACATGGTACCAAAAGCTGAAGTTAACCAAAAGATGGCTGAGTCTGGAAAAGGATTGAGGAGAGTGTATCATAAAGCAACGCATCACTTCACATTTGATATATTGAGATATATCCTGGCTTGGACCGTTTAGAGTGTAAAAAACACTGAGTCTGTATGCTAAAAATGCAACAACTGAATTGTTTTTTTTTTTTTCCCCCCAAGCAATACAATCAGGGCATGACAGGGTCCTCTGGGCAACAGCTTTCATTTGATCTGAAATTTTCAAAACTTGTCATAGAGATTTTGGTACAGATTTTATATAAACATCTAAGTTTCCAAAAAGTCAAAAAACAAAACAAAACAAACACAAACCCCACACTGGAAGCCTCAGTCTTAAAAAAGGAACTAAACTAGCAAAAAGCTAATAGACAACAAGTTTGAGTAAGGAGGAAGAGGGACTATGCAACTGAAAGCAGCAAGGTTTCCTCCAGTGTTAATGGATGTGCAGATTCCTCTTTACAACTGTCTCGTTAACCCAGTAATTTGCAGAATGAAGTACTCTGGGTCAGGCTCTTTGGTTCTCCATCCTGACAGTCTCTCAGAGCTCTTCTTGACCAAGGCTGCTGCCACCCCCTGTTGTGTCCCCCACTTCCTTCCCCCAGAAAGTGGGTTCAGACACTCACTGGGGGACCACGCGCTCCCTCTTCCAGGCCCAGTGAGCACCCAAACCCCAGGAGATTTTGCTAGAAAGAACTTAAATGACCCCGTTCTACCTCCAAAAGTCCAACACTTAAATGTCAGGACCTCGTCTGGGATTGTATCAGCTGTTTCCAAAACAATGTTTTTCTGTTATTTGTTTCCTCTTTTTGTGTGCGTGTGGTTCACATAGAAAGAAAACATTTTGTGGCATATCTAAAGCTTCCTTAAGTCTAAGTGCAAAATCTGATCACCTGCAGAGCTTTTCATTGTGCCTCTGGTTTGGAAGTAGACTGTGAAATGACTGAGAGAGAGCATTTACACATTTGTATCTGGTTAACAAGAACTTATATGGTGCTTCATACCTTTTCATTAAAATACATATAGAAGCTGCTAATACAGCACCAAGACACTTCTCTGGTCGTTGCATGTATTAATAGATTCACTACTATCTGGGAACACACAGACAATACAATTATTTAAGGATGGTTTTAAACAGACACATCCTACAAATCACAGATTTTACCAACTTTGTAGAAGCAGTGATTAAATAATCCTGGAGTTAAATAAATCTCCAAAGACTCTTAAAAAAAGCCTAACCATTTTCTTTACAATGGAGAAGCAGAAATGCATTAACAGTGACTTACATAAAAGCCACGTCTTCCTGGAGGACAACTTCAAGGCATGGGTTCTCTAACACGGCAACCACCACAGTTCTGAAACAATTCCCACTTGCGTCTCTAATTTGCTTAAAACAGACTGCTTCTGGATAAGGCTCCTCCTTAATTAAATAATAGTTCCAAATTCTTATAAGATTCATACCCTGAAACTCTGACATCTTCACTGAGCACAGCATCAGAACTTACAGGAAAAAAAAAAAAAATGTGAGGCACCTCATGTGCAACCTTCCTTAAGAAACAAGAGCTCTGCGTCCTGTAGTGAGTCTGTCTGCTGGTTTACTTTAGTCAGAACTCTTCTCTTGATGTTCCTAAAAAAGACTTTAAGGCCTTGATAATGATACAAGTCAAATTAGGTTGGAACAGACTTTTAAGTTTAAAAGGCAAAATAATGTAAGAGAACCTTTTACATCTCTGGTCCCTCTGAAGATTCGTTGAGAGGCTTTTACCACGAAATACACCACCACCAGCAGGGACACCTTCTGGTAAATTTCAGCCATGTTCAAAACTGTACTCCAGTTTCCAGGAACTTTGTGACATATTTGCATGGGGAAAAAAACAACAACAACAAGAAACCCAACCCCACAACAAAAAAAGAAGTGCATTCAATGCCCCTCAAATGACTGGTTTCCATCATCCTTTGGGCATATCCACCTGGAAGCAAATCTAATGCCAAAATAGCAAAAGTGGATGAATAATGGGCATGTGAAAAAAAAATAAATATCCAAAATTCACTTAGAAACAACCTGGTAAGTAAGTATAGTGGGACACTGTGACAATATCTGGGGCTATATTACAGGAAGTTCAACACTTATCAAAAAAGAAATAAAACCCACAGACAAGAAGCAAGGGGTTTTGGAAGCCAAATATCTGCAAGCACAGCATTAGAGGGTTTGTTTTTTAAATTGATCTCCACAAATCTATTCTACTATTACTTTTATGTAAGCAATCCAAGCTCTGTAGTTTCTGTTGGAAATGTGTGGGGAAAGTGAGGGGAAATCAGTCTTGGGAAGGGTATTTTTAAATAACAAAGAGTTTGTGAATCACTGATCTATACTATTTCCACTCTAAAGCAGTTCACAGAACATCTCACTTTGAATTGTTCTGCTTTAATGGCCTCAAACTTTGATTCATTGTCTTGGCATTCGAACCCTTGGTGCATATGATTTAAAGCAGAAACCCCTCCTAAATGAGACTTAAATAGATAGAGACAGTTAAAAGACCTTGTATTTCCATGAGCCATTACATCAAAATGCAAACACATGTACATGTAGCAGTCTTGACCAATTTTACTATGTCAGCAGAAGTTAACCACCGCTACAGTAGGTGTCTTGTGGCAACCAAATCTCAACTGATTTGCAAGAGTGAGTGCAATTTGGTAATGAGATCATCCATCGTCTCAGATGCATTAAAATGAAAGTGAAGGAAGTTTGGACCAGACTGGAGATGAACTACAAGCCAAAATCAATATATTTCCCAATTTCACTAAATGGTTGGGAATATGACTCATCTACAGGAAAGCAAACAGATAGGGCACAGATATATTTTAACTTGGCTCTTTTCAAGACAAACTGTAGCTGTGGTAATTTATAGGTTAATAAGCAAAGGAGTCCTTACCATTCAACTGAACAAATAAAATGATTCTTCACTATTGGTTTGGTGAAAGGTCACAGTAATAAAGACTCAGATAGTCCCAAGCTATGTTAAGAAAATACTAATTCAAGGCAGCTGTATGTTCTCTAACAGTAAGTATTAGATAGTTCAGTCCTAAAACCACTTCCTTTGGTTAGATTTTGATTTGTAGAATAGTAAAGCCCAGCAGATACTTGACAGTGAGGCAAGTAACATAAAGTACCTGCAGAGAGTGCTGCACTGCCACTGCATGGCTCCAGGAACAGCTGCCGGGCTGGCTGACCGGCGCAGCATCCTGGGTCAATAGGGGTACGGGGATTTGGTCAGGTAGCAATAACCTGTATTTTTAGTATTTTTTATTTTATTATTTAGTATTTATTATTTTAGTATTTAGCTATTAAGTAGTGTATAACAAACTTTCGGAACCTATGGGAAAAAGGATTTTCTGCACATTAACATGGTGACTATGAATATCACAGGGTCTCTTCTTAAGAAGAAAGCCAAAGTACGCTGTAGAGCTCTGGAGCTTTATGAGGAGGGTCCCTTGAATTTATCACAAACACGAATCAACTACATTTTCAAAATCAAAATTCAGGAGAGTTCCATGCTAGTTTCAATTACGGTTGCAAAATATTTAAATCAAAGTGGGCTTTGAAAGCACATGAAAACACAGAAATGTGAGGCATCCAAATGAAATATTAGGGAGGGAAACAAGGGAGGCAGAACATGATTGCCTAAGCTAGAATGAATTCTGGAGGAAAAGCAATATAACAATACCAAGATGGTTAAGCAAATCCTAGGATAGAGACCACAGATTGAAGTTTTTATCTGACCCAGAAGATTTTAAAGGTTCCTGCAGGTCAACAGATGTGTAGCAATAACTGAAAAAGTGAAACTACTGTAATGCCATGCTTAGACATCACTGCTCAATTATCCTTTGCTTTGGACCAATTCTCTGTAATAACTTCAGTCTGGATCCCAAATGAAATCATTGTACTCCCAGAACACAGGCTTTAAGGCACACTCCAGTTGAGAAGATAGGGCGTCCGTTCTGCATGGAGTTCCCATAACTATTCATGAAGCCTCACATATGCGCAGTATAAGGAACAAAGCCCTTCATTATTTGTAAAAGGTCATGATGCAATCTGTCAGCAAATTAAGTACTGCTAACGAAAAAGGGATTAAGATGGTCCACCTAAAGGTGTGTGACTTGGCAGATAATGGTTTAGCATGTGCTGTAATGGTTGAAAACCCATTTAAGACCCTGCAGCATGGTTAAAAACTCTCACCTGCTTGACCTCAGCCTGTAGGTGCCGAAGCTGTAGGCACTGCTCTAACCTCTTGTGAGTTTGGTCAGCATTAAGCTCCAGCTCATGCTGTTTCTCGTGAAGGAATTCCAGCAGCTCTTGAACTTGTGTTGCAAGATCAATATCCTTTTCACAGATCAGCTCAATGCCTACAACAGAACAACATGCAGAGAGATCATTGCACTTATCTGCAATTATAGTTGCACAAACATTTTTTGCCACCTAACACATTGATTTGTAACTCGTTTAGCAACTCCTTCTCACTGAACACTCTCACCATCAGTATTTGGCTTGTCCAGTTACTTATTCTGCACCACTACGTCTCTTCTACAAAGCAGTGTTTCTCTCGTGATCATTGCTCATCTCACCCATCAGCATTTGACTAGCAGAACATGATTTAACCACAGCTTTGCTCAAAAACTTGCATGAACATCAAATTAAAAAAAAAAAGGCAGAAAAAAATCTCCCTTCATTACAGTAAATCATTAACTTATACTTTACAAATGCATGTTGAAAAGAACTTAGAAGAGGAAAAAAGAAGTGGAAGAAAATAGAAAAGTGAAATAAAGTAAATTCTAGTCACCAGATTTACAATAGTGCCATGAGTACTTGGAACTCCACAGGGCAAACAACTTTTCCATCTGAGCACTTTAGGGGATCATTAACAACAATTTAGTTTAAACCAACCTGTAGTTCATTCAGAATTATTCCACAGAGTGACTTTCATCCATTCCTCACATACCAGCTAAAAAAGGTGGCCTAGTACCACATTTTCTGTTCCTTGCATCTTGCATGAAAAGGATAAACACCTGAATGACCTGGCCTGATCTCACAGCTGACCCTGATTTGATCAGAGGTTGAAAGAGAGACCTCCTGAGGACCCTTCCCACCTCCTGAATTTTCTTGTGACCCTATGGGCCTTGCAAGTGGTGGTTTTATGAAATACAAACGCAGAGCGTCACATCTTCCTTCTTTATTACACTGGTATGATAGCATTGGTGAGTATGTTACAAGTGTAATTGGGAAAGTTTGGCCTGGAAGGGTTATGATGTCATCCTACGTTACTATAATCCCTTATAAACTAATAAAGACCCGACTCTTCCCTTATTGAGGTCTACTGGAATTTTGCCACTGGCCTCAGTACAGGGAGGATCAGGAACCTAATAGGAAAATAATTGAATTGCTGTAATGCTGAGAAAACACTACACTTTTCTCCAAAGCCATTTGATTCCATGGAATATTAGGACATTAAAAATGAAATGTGTTAATTAGAAGCTTCTGTAGAATGGCTGGACATAATTTTTTAAATCCATTTAGAAAGATTTATTTTCTTTCCCCTTTATCCTCCTCGGAAACTCGTGACTTTCATTCTCTCTCACAGTGGTATCCACAGAGGACAGTACACAAAATAAATATGACCTTATGATTGACTCTATCCTCTTTCTCCTGGTTTCTGGTTTTATCAGAAAAAAAGCATGTGGGAATGCAAGGGATTGGCTTATTCCCTTTCCTGGACAAAACAAAACGGTTTCTTCATTACCAAATAAAGCAGAATGGCCCCTGGCTTCTCATTTAAGACCAGGAAATTTAATATATGCTTCTATTCTTAGGAGTGAAGTTCCTTTCAAATGCCAGACATGAGGCATCGTTGTTACAATTAGCCTGCATATGGCTCTGTATCCTTAGGACATGATGGGCTTTTTGTACGCTTGACTTCACCATACCTATAAGATATTAAATGCACAGTTTTCCTTCATGCACACTCAGCTGGTATGGTTTTGATTGTGCTAACTCATCAGCAGCAACCAGTGAACTGACTGGGATGCTATCCAAGGGCAGCCAGCACTCCCCATGATGAATGATCTGCCCTTTCTTGCTTGTCATATGTCACACAGATTTATTCTGCCACGCCAGTGCACGCAGCGAGAGCACTTATTCTTCTCAAAGATTGGTTTGCAAATTGGAAAGCTTTGCTTTCAGATTAATTTCATACATAAAATCTTTACATTGTGTTTTGATAGACAGAAAAGCACAGCTGATTTTCTGATAAAACTGAACTCAGTTGCCATTTTTTTCTTCATGTCTCAACCATTGCAGCAGATATCAAGTGAAGGATAATGAATTTAAAATGTTTTTTTTAAACGATATTTACAAAAAAGAGTACCCACATTGGCCAGCATCCTACGAGATATACATGAGTTACGGCTGAGCTATTTGCAGTGTGGTGTACTATTCAGTGTAAGGAAGGGGTATCGTTTTTGACCTATACAAAGCTCTTCTGAAGCTCCTCTAAACCCGCTTCTTAGACCAAACTGTTACAAGCCTGTAACAGGACAGCGCAGCGTCCTCTTTTTATCATATCTATTTTCTACCCCAGAAATGACATCATAGCCAAAAAGAAACAGATTTGCATTTCCCTTTTAAGCAATGCAATGCTGGGAAAAGACATGAATTATGTTAGTTTGACACCCGGGACACAAAAGGGCTTTGAATTTTCCACATAACAGGCAGGGATTGTGTAAATTACCCTGACATCAGTTTTTCAGTGTATTTCAGGCTTGGCTTAGAGAAATTGCTTCTAACACATAAAAAGCTATCTCTGTAAACCTTGAGTGACACCTGACCATGGTGCTCGTGGTGACAATGATATTAGCAATGCAAATGGACTTTAATAACAAAATAAACATGTGCAGTCGATTAATCAGCTATCAGAGTGTAGCTGCTTTTAGTACCTAGAAGCAGAATGACTGAGGGACACATGATAATGAACGACATGAATGTGTCCTCACTGCCGCTTGGGTTGAGGTGTTAAACCACCCATGAACTGTGATCCTAAACTCTCAAAAATCTCCAAGCTGCCTCTGCTGGAAACACCAGGCCCTTTTAATTTATCAAGATAGACACCCAAAAATCAGCATCAATTTTTGAGAGTTTTTGCATGGATTTTTGCACACAGATCCCCTTTAATCAGGGGATCCTTTGATATCAGTATAGAGCTGCAATCAAACTGGAAAAAACAGAAGATAGGCTCATTGAAATAAAAAGTGATGGGTCATTAAGAAGTCCAGTCTTCTTGAGAATACTGTTACAACATTCTCTAATGCAAACCTCTTTCCTGAAGGACACTGGTATTAGTCAGACAGGAAGACAGTTTGAAAGTACTGCTAAATTTCAGAAAACACAACTTGACTTCCAGATCTTACATATTCCCTAACGAAAACAAACATTTCTTTGAGTTTCAAAAGAGTTTTTTAACATTCAAAGAGTTATAATTCTTGTTGTAAAAAACAGGCTAATCCAAAGCAGGCTCATCCACATGTGCTGGACTAGTGGAAGGAAACATGGGACATAACCCTGTGCTGTATGGTGTTTTGGAAGTAGTGGACTTGCACAGATGTGGCACATACATGGATGCCCTGAATATCTGCATGGATTCTGACATGGTCCATTACAGGACAACTGGATTACTGTACCCACACCACAGCGTTCATAAAGAATTCCAGGTACTCCACAGCCTGAGAATCACTGCTCCAAATATGCATGAGACGTGCAAAACTCATGGGCAAATGTCTAAAACCTTTATGTACCTGCCCAAGATTTCCAAGTTGAAAAGGCATCATGCTTGGAAAAACCTGGATGTAATTTTATCTGACAGACTTACTAGCCTAAGGACCTCCAAGACAAACTCCAGAATGATCAAAATTGAATCTGGTTCCTGTGTGACACGTTAAAATGAATAAAACTGAAAGAGAACTATATGGAAGGGAAGAAACCTCAGGCAATTAAGAGTGCCTGATTAGGTGGAATGTCCCTGAAAAATCACTTTATTTTTTTTTTGTTTGTTTGTTTTAACTTCTATGGCTATAGCTGAATTTTGATTGTAGCAGTGGTGACACTGTACAATGGGAAGCAGCAATGGCAGTTGATCTCCCAGAACCCCTACAAGTTCACAGCTCTGACAGTAAGAACAATCATCCCTTAACTTATGCACTGAGTGACTGTGATATAGGATTCAGCAAGAAGGAGTAAAATTAAATGAATTTTTTATGGACTAGAGCTTTCCTTTATTAAAATAAGAAACAGTAGGGTCCCAGGAGCAATCTCTCTCCCTTATTTTGCCATTCTCCCATCATTTAGCATTCTGTGCAAGACAGACATGACCGTTACCTTTGATTAACTACAGTTACTCTGCATCCCCATGAGAGTTCCATTTCCTTGCCTTTGGGAGCAATGGATTTTTATCAGGTAAGCTTTATAGAAAAGAGATCTTAGATAATCTTACAAAAGCATTTTAAAAGTCACTTCATTTAGCTGTTGATCTTTTGTCCACAATCAAAAAAAAAAAAAAAAAGCAGTCCCTGAGACTCCTGACTCTTCTCTGTTGTGGATCATATTCTGTACCTCCCACAGATTCCTACTCGTATTAAGATACTTCCAAGATGTACCAAAAAAAAAAAAAAAAAAAAAAAAAGCATACTAACTGATGTATTAGGACTAATTTGCTACCCCAGAAATCAAGGGTGCTGAAGCACAGGGCCAGACACAGTGTGGGCAGATCTCCTACAAGCTCACACACATGGTTCACACAATGCACCGGCTTGTCTAGTTCACAACATACTCTTGTAGCAATCTTTAAGCCTCTGTTGAGTGCAGCCTGCCAAATCAGGCTGAATACTGCCAGATTTTTTTTTTTTTTTAAAGGTGGGTGCCTAAGGGTAAAATGTTTGCCAAAGAATAAAACCATAAAAATCTTTTTTTTTATTTTGAAAGTGCATATGGGGAAGGAAAGAACAGGAATCGCTCTTGCTTTGCACTCTTTCCAGACATTCAAGAAGGTTAAAACACTTTGCAAGTAACATTCACTTCTGGGCTTTATGCAGTGATTAATTTGAATTACAACACTCTTTTTCCAAATGCAGAATGCAAGGATACAAAAATCCTGATTCATAGGATGTCTTGGAAACGGAATCTTACTGCTGAGAAGCAGAGTAGAAGTACCAGACAGACTCCCAATCAACATGAATCAAGTCTGTCATTTCAGAGCACATGCCAAAGGTTTTTTGCATCCAAGTAGTTATCTTTAACTTTCAAGTGCACATCGAAAAGGAAAATTCCAGTATCGTTTATCATATTGCCTTGTTACACACAAAATAATTCCAATTGGAGCTGGCTGGAAACAAGAATTCAATTCCATGATACATTTCAAGGCTCTCATATTTGGATTCTTTTCCAGAGGGCTTCTGGATAACTATCTCCTCTCTCCCCCCACCTCTCTCTCTCCCTCGGGCATGTCTGCACCCAGAAACATAGCACAGGGAAGGGGTACTCAAGCCTGAGGAGAACCGAGCCAGCACATCTGGTCAGCTTGCCTCTGGACAAAATCTAGTTGCAGAAAGGTTTACAAGCTTAGGAGTCTAGAGCAGCTAGAATTTATCCAGACCTGAGGTCAGACTGGCCAGCTCAAATATTCATAACTCATGACCCCCTGCAGTGCTTGTTCTGGAGCTGGTGCAAGGACAAGTGTCCTTACCCGTGCAATGTGTCTTGCCCTCTCCTCTCCCTCCACGTTGGAACTGACAACAAACTCCATCCTGCAGTTGTAAAAGTTTCCGAATGGAACTTGAAAGTCAGCTTTACTTTCACACTGAGTTTTGGTTTCAAAGAAACGGCAATTTCTGACATAAAATCCTGAATCCAAAAATTCCCCAAACTTATGGAACACTTTTGGGTGTGGAGAGACAGCTATAGGCCAGAGTGGCTCATGTTAAAAGTTGATGTATTTTGTATGTAGTGGGGTACTTTCGTTTGATATGCAGGATATTTTTTCTTGGTTTCTTTTGTTTCTTCTCATACAAAACAGAGAACAAATTTTTCTGCTGACCTGAAGCCTGGACCTCCATGATGTACTGGTGTAAATCTTGCCCTTGTTGGATGACTTCAAAGGTCATGTTGTTCATGGCCAATTTCCGCTCAGTGTGACGCTGCAAACGTTGCTCAGCCAGAGTGAGGTCTTCAGTATTGAAATCATTCATTTGTCTCAGCAGATCTTCATTCCAGGCATCTAACTCTGCTGTAACCTTAATGGGCAGAAGATAGACACCATAAACACTCAAGAGCAATGAAAAATCTTACTTTCAAACTGTGTACGGATCACTGAAAGACTTCACATTTTGACTGTGATCCAGAAACCCCCCAAACCACAGCCTCAATACACTCTAGATTCTACCCATTTAATGGTCACAATTAACATTTTACTTAGGTAAGGATCCATGAAAAGACGATCAGTCCAACAAGAAATCCGACAACTTCTTTTTCCCTTCCACATTCCACTGTAAGAGAAGACTCACTGTATTCACATGGGTGGTGGAGATGGTGCTTATGAATAAATCAAAATTTAATTAAGAAATAATACTGACAGAATTGCAAAAAAATATTTGACACCTGTGATTACATAATCCCAAAACTGCCTGAACGTTTCTAAAAACTTTTTGTAGCACCCTATATATTACATACTACAGATGGGAATATTTTTTATTATTATTGTTTATTCTTTTTCTTCATACAATTTAAATTATAAGATGCTTCCATTAAGCTCTAAAACAGGGATAAATAATACATTTGCAGAATATACTATAATATAATATTATGCTATTATGAATTATATATTATAAATTATATATTGATATAATGCATTGTGAACAGTATCTACCTGTTGTTCACAGAAAATGCATCGTGACACCTAATATTTTATTATGAAATTGGTGAGTTAACCCCCACAGCACTGACTGCAGTTGTTTCAGTCTGTGCTTTCAGGGACTTTGCCTTTTTAAGGGTCTTTCTGCTAGCTGGAGTGGGAACAGGCCTCGTATAAACTTCCTTCTATGAATCTCAAAGATTTCATACTGGGGAATTAATATAAATAATAACCCCAGGGCAGTGGTCACAGCCTGATGGAGTTCAAGAAGCATTTGGACAACGCTTTCAGACATTGGGTCTGATTTTTGGGTGGTCCTGTGCAGACCCAGGAGTCGGACTTGATGATCCTTGTCAGTCCCTTCCAACTCGGGATATTCTATGAACACATTTTTACAGATGGTGAAAGCACAGCACAGACACATCACACTCGAGGGCTGGGTGAAACACCAGTAGCATCACAGGCAGGACCCAGTTCTTGCCACAGACCAGTGTTACCTGCCAATAACTAATGGGAACAGGCAAAATCTTCTGTTGCTTTCTCTGCTTCCTAATTTAAACATGCAGACTGATGATTCTAGCAGTCTATTTACTATATCTTCTGTGTTTTACATTTTAGCTCACAAGTAGCCAACCAATATCAAAGTCCTGCTCTGGTTTTGCCTGTACAATTAATGCAAGCTCTACCCCCACTCAGACAGCACAGCCTCCCTTCAAAGTCGACTCTGCTACTAAAAGAGGGAACATGCTAGTGACAATGAATGAGGGAAGTGGGACAAGGGGAATGGGAATTAAATCACACACATAGGCTAGTACTGTGCAGCATATAATTGTTTAAAGTATTTCAAAACTACTAAATATATGCCTGAATTCACATTCATTGGTCAGCTCCTCATAGCTAGAGCCAGGAGAGCTAAAAATAGGTATCTAAATTCACACTTGAGCATGTTATCATGTAGTGAGAGGTTCTCTGTTTCTCACTAAAAGCACTCTTCAGTGCCTGTGTGCAGTGAGATGCTTAGCTTCTCAAGTAGCCAAGATTCAAAATTTCCCACTTGGTTTTCCTTTCCAGAAAGCATAACATTAAATCCAACACAGGCACTGGAAGGGAACCCAAAAGGACCGGCTTTCAGCCCCTCTCACATTAGCATGGATGGGAGATTCGCATCAGATGGGAGATTCGCATCAGATGGGAAAACATAAGCACAATTTCTAGGCTCTTGTTTGAGAGAAGCAAAAAAGCAGATTTACTCAACCGAGAACCTGGGATCTCAGCTGCAGGGTGGAAGCCAGTGTGTGAACATTCTGAGGAGCTTCTATTTTTCTTCAGCTTTTTCCTTCACCCATTTCACTCAATTACCTTTAAATAACAACTATCTCTACAGTCTCTTTGGCCCCATTCCTGATTCCAGCAGCCTCTGATTCATTTATATTTTATAGCTGGGGTCCCTGGACCGTGGAGGCTTCTTGGCAGAAACAGCTATGGAGGAATGGTTGGAGTAGGTGTTGGAGAAGGGTTTTACTAGATACATTGACTTTAGAGAAAGATCCTTGGCTAACAGCAATCAGAACTGAGGTAGCCTTGACCTTGTTTCAAAGTAAAAAATGGAATGAATTTAGAGTAAGCACAGGTTCCTACAGTCATGACAATAACATTTACAGTTCAATGCAAAGTCCCTTCTGCTTGCAGGATTTAGTAGCGATATAAACAAACCAAAGGATTTTTTATTTTATTTTAATGAGGTATTAAAAATATTGTCTGTTCAAATTCATTGCATTGAGTGTAAGGCTGCTAAAACAATCACTTGAAATTTTGCAGGGGCTTGCAAAGTACTTCCCAATTCCCTGTAAGCATTCCCATGTATATGCACTCAGGAAGATGTCTAAAAGCATTTGTAAGTGACAGCAATACAAAAGATTAAAACAGTCAAGGAACGTGTTACAATAGTTTGCTCTTACAGCCATGCTACAATATGGGGATTCTGATCAAACCCATCTCTTTCCATGTGCTTATGTCTCTGGACATCATCTCCAGGACAGGAAAATACAAATCTTTCTGAGGGTTGGACTGCCAGGGAAGTTGAGGATGGACTTATGAACGAATCAACAGATAGTCCCACATCTTCAAGTAGGCTGGGAGCCAGCACTACTACACGGGTGCCTGGCTAAGCCTCTCCGCTGTGATGCCGTTTCTCTCAGCAACTTTTTCACTTGCAGGAGAAGGGACACTGAGCAGCACTGATTTTATCATTAATTCCACAACAATTTCCACTCATGCACAGGAAAATGGCTGTTCCTGACTGCACTGGCTTTTGTCCCTGAGCATCCAAGACAGGTGAACAGCAGAGAGGCATCACAGGCACTCGGGAGAGGGATTGCCTCCTGGGCAACCTGTGCTCCTGATACTCATGTCAGCAGCCAGCTTTCACCAGGCTCCTAGCACAGAAAGGAGCTGCACGTGGATATCTCCATGCCCTGCTATCCACTGCAAGGCTCTGAGGGGTTCATGCTCCATTATCCACATTCCCCCAGTTCAAATCACTGGTTGCAGGCGGAGGAAAGGACAGCACAAGCAGCCAGGACACGAGCTGGTAAGCTCGTCAGGCTGCAAGGCCAGACCGGGGGCTCCATGTTGTGCTGTCAGGGCCACAAGCTGGAGCTCTGCCTGTGCCTGAGAGGCTCTGGACAGTCAGTCAGGTCCAGCAAGGCTCCTGAGTTCAGCCACAGGCAGCGGGGAAGAGGAAGGAAGGAAGGAGGGGAGCTGTCTCCGAGTGGGAGCTGGGGAAGCAGTGCTAATTATCCCATGTGCTGGGTTAGGGGAGGAGAGGAAGGAGTCAGACAGAGCGAGAGGTGGAACATCACCAAGCTCCTCCGGCGACGTGTGTGCACAGGAAGGTTGGGTACGTTGCTCTGAGTAACTGAGACAAGCAGATGGCTAGAAGGGAATCTAAAGCACACGGAGGCAAAGAAGCAATAACAGAGCTGTGATAACAACCCAGGTTTCCTGAGTCCCAATCTGGTGCCCTATCCCAGAGACCGTGCTGCTTGGCATATCTCATTAAGACACTTCCTTTCCTGTCTGTACAGCCAATGCCTCAAAATCCCAGCAGTTTCTGTATTTCAAACTGGACCGTTTGGAAATGGTCCCAGAGTCTGAGTGCCTAGCTAGATTGACTTGGGTATAGGGAAAATTTATTTTTCTTTAGGAAGAGGCTGTATTTAGGCAGCTTTGTTAACTACAGATGTATATTTTTCAAGTCTAAAAAACGGACCTTGGATGCTTTCACAGAATAGGTCAGACATCTTGGGACTACACAAGATGAAACTATACTATCTCTTGAACTGTGGTAAGAGCCAATTACACTGAGCCTATGTCAGGAACTGTCTCATAAATGAGGCTCGCTTGGCCATGAACTTGTTTAATTCCCTTTTGACCCAGAAGAATGGCTGATTAGAGTTTGTTCTGTTCATCTATTGGATTTTTGGTGGGAAGAACTGATGGCACTTCTTATGTTTATTCATTTTGCTTCACAGTGTTTGTGATTCTAAACAGACCTTAGCATCCTTCACATGCCCTGAAAGAAGAAGAGCGCTGCCACGAGAGAAGCCCTGAGCTCTGCTCTGTTCTGCTGTGGCATGAGAGAGAAATTGTACCAAAGCAGGAGGGTCATGAGAGCAGCAACAGCGGCAGTGCACAGGCCTAGCAAAAGTGGCAGGCATCCCAAAGCACTCACACTGCTCAAAGGAAAGCTAGATGCATACCTCACTGTCAGCTGCTCTTGAGCTGACTCTGGAAGGAGCCACACTCCTTCCTTGCAGGTCGTATAAGGTTGGTGGCCAAGAAACAGGTCCGAAGCAATACAGGGAGGTCAAATGACCCCAGAGTGCAAATGAGAGAGAAAGACACAACAGACCTGTATATTGACAACGAGCATGGAAAGCATGATCCTTTTTTCTTCATCCGAAATAGATTGTCCTGCTGTCATGATAACGGAAGGAGAAATGATGCAGGTAGAGAACCCAAGCTAGCGTTAAATGAACTACCTGAGATACCCACATCAGAGCAGCAGGGACAGCCCAGGAGTTCACTTCAGCATGTGAGCAAATACCGGGTTTGTGCTGAACTCCACTATCACAAGACCATAACAGATATACAGACTACATCAGCCAGGTCTGTGTTTTGTGCAGACACAGCAACCACAGTCTAGACCACATATATTTTAGGCAGGCATCCTCCTAAAGCAGCAACTTCATATACCCAAATTCCTATTGCTGCAAAACTGCTGCTTTTGCTGCTTCCTGGATTTACCATGCTGCAACGCCAGCAGATAACATGACTGTGGGGAGAGAGACATGTTCATCTTCAACTCTGGAGAGAGAGGAGAGGCACAGAGAGGTAGTAGGCTGGTCAAAAGTAATAGCAGTAATAACAACAGAAACAGTCCTGCCATCTCACTCCTGTGTTGCAGTTGCTTGTGGATTAGGCCAAAGAGCCTATCCAAGCTAAAACAGCTGCTGTGCAGGCAATTGTATATCTGCAATGATTTCATACCTAAATCCTATCTATTTTTTGATACTACTGCTGAAATTTTCTATAAAATGGTGCTGCTGAGCCTTGAATGCTGCTTGCTTGGCCCAAATTCAGTGTTTGACACCTAAAGTCTTCTTGTTTAATGCCAGCCAGAAACAAAAAATGTTTGCCAATTGAAGGAGGTGGAGAGGGATATGAAGAATCAAGCAAGAGAAAATAAATGTTATATGGTGAATGAATCATATAGAAGCTGATATTTTGAAGTATGGGCTGGGGAATGGGCATATGAGGAGGAGGAAAAAGAAAGTTCTACCCTGGGAGCAGCCACTATCAACAAAAAGAGAGTGGGCTTGTGAGAGGGATCTGAAAAAGAGTAAAGACGATTGGGAAGAACAAGCAAATGTAGGAGGTAGGTTGCAAGAGAAACGATGGTGGAAGTAGGAGGAGGAGCAAAGGTGAGGAGTGTTGGTAGAGCACAGGGATGAGGCAGGATGGGAAGAATAGTCACACAGGCACAGGGCAGAGCTCAGAATCAAGGAAAGGGAATATCTACCTCTCTTCAAGAATATGAAGAGAGAGGGGGTGGATGAGATGGGAGATCAGATGTGATCTAGGGAGGTATAAAAAAAGATCATCTGACTCCTGGATGCTAAGGGAATGTCTGTGAGTGAAGAAAGAAAGGGGTTATAACAGAGTAGGGGAAAACAGATCTCCAGGGCACATACTTTTATTATTTATTTATTTTTAACCAGACATGCCGGGACTGCAGCACTCAGCTCTGCTTTGGAATTCAGAGGAAACTGGAAGAGCAGAAGACTGGACATGACTGTATAATTGGATCTATGAGCAGGCTAAAACTGCAGGTGTATGGTAGGAGATGTAGGTAGGAAAGGGTGAATGAAACTGTCACTTCTACAAACCAACGCATGCAGAAAGTTTGCTGTTCCTCCTTCTCAGGTCTTGCTTTGGACTGACGCTGTGCAGTGTGACAATGCTGTCACCAATTCCTTTTGACACGTGGCAGAGAAACAACACTGGCTTAGTAGGGACCTGAGCTACTGAAATGTGAAAAGGCTGTCACAGTGATGATTCCGCTCCAGTGCCTTTGGCTCCTGAGTCCCAAAAATATCAAGAGAAACAATGGAATTGAGCTCTAAAGACAAGGTACCCAAGAGAGCCTTATGCCTTGCTTTCCTTAAAATGAAGTGATGTGCAGTTTGAAACCTATGCATATGAAAAAGCAAAAGAACAAAAAACATCTAAGTGTGAGGCATTATAAGATTCCAGCAACTCTTATTTCTAATAGAGAAGCTCACATCTGAGTGTCAGCTACAAGTCAGTGAGGGGCTGTAAAGTATCTTGTACCTCCAAGCAGGCAGCTATTTCACTTGAAAGATCCTGCTAATGTTATAAACCTGAAACGGGAAACTCAAGTGAGTTGTAAATAACAGTGAATCAAACTACTGTCTGCAAGCTGGCTTCTGCTCCCTTCTACAGGAATGGGTGGGAAGAGCCAAAAGAACCAGCAAATGAAACCAAGGCTGAAAAATTTAATTAACAGGTGAAATGGAGCCAATGAGATGCAGTGGTGGAAAATTAGATAACCAGCACATGAAGATTTTAGCAATTGTGGTACTTTTTGAAAGATAACAGTATACAAGATCCAATTTATATTGTACAGCAGGAACCCCCATAACCCCTTCCAGGACTATGTCTTTGCCTAGAAAGCGCACTGCTCTAAGACTACAGTGGACTGGCTTTTCCTAGCACCGCACAGATCCACGTGCATTGCAGGAAACAACAACACACACAAGGGAAGGATATGGGCAGTTCTGGGAAGTGGAGGGAGAAATTTCCTTGGAGGTAACCAACAACTGTGGCCAGACAGATATGAGGTGAGATCATTCCTATTCTCAGACAGAGTTTTATAGGGGTCTACAGGTGAATTTGATCATCTCTGTACAAAAGATATAAAGAAAACATATGCAGAAAGATGTGGTCTATGCTCTGGGTGGTATTCATTGTGGTAGGGGTTGCAACTCAGTGCATTTTACCATTCATTTCTTATGCAATTACCCAACATTTTACTAAATATTAACATCCATTCAAATAATGGTTAATAAGCCTTTAAGTGACTATTTTTGAAGCACAAGTCAAAGAATACTTGACAGATTTTAGTGAAGCTATATCTCTGGGATACTACTATGTTTCATATATATAATGTGCTCAGTGTGGTGGCAGCGCTGCCGCTGATGCCTGCCAGCTATTTTCTCTGGGGTCTTATACCCTACTTCCTCATAGTGGATCAACTACCCCATTTGCATTGCATGAAATCTCCCGAGTTACTTGGTTGGCTGCATGAACTCAGTCATAGCATGCATCACACAGAAAGCCCAACCATATAATCCTAATGATCCCGTCTTGTCTTGGAATGTGCAATGACTTGGTAAAGGAATAAAACATATCAGGCATCAAAGTTAGACACGTTTCCTAAATAAAGAATAGGTTGTCACTTTATGGTTTTAAAACCTAAGGCAGAAAAACCTCCCACTGGGATAGCTAGGCTCTCTCATATTTCTGTTATGCTGGTTTCCAGGTGTCGTCATCGTTTGGATTTCATACTTTACCCCAAGAACCTACAGTGTAAATATCAGTCAATATAATGAGATTAAGGCAAAAAAATAAAAGGCAGCACATGCTATGTGCCTCTGGGTTCACATCCAAATTCATATCTGCCAAACCTGCCTTGACTCAAATACAACACAAAAGCTGCCTAGGCAACTCACAAGTCCTTAGAAGTCCTAAATGAAGACAGCTGCTCTGCCCTACCAACAAAAAAGGCAGGTGGCTTCTCTTTACATAAAATACTCTTCCTGAAGACAAAATGAGACAATAGTTGGCAGATTTCACTGAAGCACAGAGAAGGTTAATGATGCCTAAGTAGATGGAAGTGAGTGTTGCTCATGAAGTACCATTAATTCTGAAGTTTGTCTGGACTCCAAACCTCTGTCAGGAAGAAAAGATCATAGAAAAGTTCAAAAACGACAACAGCTATGAAGTGGATGGGTACAGTGCAAGTCCAGAAAGAAGTACCAGAGGAAAGGGTTACGTGGTCCATGGCATGGACTTCAATATCTGGGAAGAACAGTAAAAGCAGGAAAGTTTCCAAAGAACAAATGGCAGTCAGACACTTTCTAAATAAAAAAAAATGAAGGTCAAACAGTCCACAGCCATGTGTGAGCTTGAAAAATTCCCTAATACTTTCAGTTTGCATTATCAATTAGAAAGGAGAGAGAGAGAGAGAGAGGTTAGTAGGGAAAGGCAATGAAAGAAAACATGTTTGGTACCAAAACTGGATGGAAAGAGACTACACAGGATGCAACTATTCTCTGAGATTGAGTTCTAATGTGAAACCCTCCCTAAAGCTTTTGGGAGGAGATGGGCTCCCACAGTTGCAACTCTGGCTTTCATTAAAGAGAGGCAAGTTTTTCCTCTGAGCAGAGTTCCCAGGAAAGGATCCTCATCACGGGGGCTTCCCAGGAACTCAAGAACCTGACAACTAAGGCTGAGAACACAGACCGGGAAGAAAAGTGGAAAACACAATGCTTAACAAGTCAGAAGCAACAAAGAGAACAAAAGCATTCAGATATGGGAGATGGAGACAAAAAAAAAAAAAAAAAAAAAAAAAAAAGAAAGAGATGGCTGGAATAGAAACACCAGGCCACTGTTTTGCTATCAGACCAAGATCTGCTGGCTAATTTTTGGAAATCCAGTGAAACTTCCATTTGGAAACCCATGTCAATCAAGTGCTTTTGTTGTGAAAGCACAGGGACCTCACAACCCATGTACCAAATTTCTTTGCACAGAGCAGCTTCAGGGTTCCCAAGGAAACTGCTGCCAGTGCAACCTGGTCCCCTTGGAGCAAACCTGCCCCAGCAGCACTGCTGTTGCACACTGCCAGCCAGCTCTTCTTGCTCGCTTCCTTCTCTGGGGAGGCAATGTGCACAATGTTCTTAGACAAGGAGGCTGGAAGATCCTGTATCAAATTCTAACTTCCTCAGCTGCTCTTCTTAAAACAGGATGCTGATGACTGAGATTTCCAGCATGCTGAGAAGAGCTTCCGCTACAACAGCACTGTGCCTTGGGCCCACTTTTGTAGATGATTTGCAGGAAGGAGAGAGATTTAACATGGATGCAGCAAGTAGAGGAGTTTTGTTAGGGGTATGTTCAACATGGCACCGCTCTTTGGACAGATGGAAGGGGGCTTATCTAGACTAGAGAAGGAGAAATTCATTTGAGAGTCATACTGGTACACATTGTTTCCCTGTTCTTAATCTACACTGGATCTGGGCTATTATGGAAAATTAAAACCTAAATACATTACCAGCCATAGCCCAAGCTACTCATCTTTAGTAAAAAAAAGATATTTAACTTCTCAATTTAAATTTCATCATCTTTTTCCCTTACAAGCTTAGAATAGCTAACCATCAGAAATACTACATGCTTTTTAATTATGGGGATGAAAACATCTTTTTGCTTCTTAAAAATGGTGTGAGATAATTGTGTTAATGTTGATAAGTTTCCTACTGACTTGGAATCTTTATTATATGGCTGAGGCAACTGACTGCAATCTAGTTTCTAAAGATCATTATTGTGTCACTTTGAGCTAATTCAGCTGTTGTTTGAAATGCACAGCATAAATTTGTCATTTAATATATTATTTCAAATTACTTTTTATTAATCAGACTGTTTTTCTTGTTTGAGCACTAAATGTACTTATAAAATTTAAGATACTGACATGGATATGATAACTTTTACTCTGTGTTCAGTTATAAATTAAATGTAGTAATTATTTTAAAATAAAAATATTTTCCCCTGAAATAGAGAGCTTTCTAAATAAAAATCATCTGCCCATAAACTCCCTATGAAATGCATTCTCATATTTCCTTGTAATATTAATCCTGCAGAGGGAATTCAGATGTTCTGATGATAAAAAAGTAGCAAATCTACACTGACAACTAAGTGATGATTTTCTTTAAAGTCCTTTCTAGCTAATCTGATTTGAGAAGACTGAAGCACATTTCCAATTTTAAATATCTTAACATTTAGACTGTCTGTGATACATTATCTCTGAATACACTGAAGTAGGATTCATGCTGAAACAAAACAGAGGGATCCACACAGCATTCCCATCTCTGGCATGACATACGGAGTGGGCTAGGACAAGCCACATCATTTGATGCCTCAGTTGTCCCATCAATAAAGCAATCTATACTGGTAAAGGTCTTTGTGATCTTTGGTTGAGAGACAAAGTAAAAAGGAAAAGAATTTGAAAACAGAGATTTGGTTTTTAAACCACCTGGAATTTGCAGTGAAATACAGACAGAATGAGATCTTAATGAATGACTCACATAGGTTCAAAATATACTGCCAACAGATATATTTGGGTGTCCAGAAGCACATACTATTATTCATGTTTTGCTTCATTTTTGAAAACACAGGTGCCATTTATAGGTAGGTACACATATATGTATTCACCTATAATTCCTATCTTTAGAGTCCAAGTCTTAATTATTCAGCATTCACCACACCATTGTATCAAAATATCTTCCATTTAAGTGCAGCAGATACTACAGTTATTGCAGGCTCCTGAGCTGGGAATGTAGCAGTCTTAGGGCAGCACTGCTCACACAGCAATGCCACCCAATCTGAAGTGCACACATTTATACATATACACACATACTCACAGGGAATACTGCCTCCCAGTATCAGGAAGCCTGTATGTAACTGGTGAGTAAAACAATGTTAATTAATCTAATTTACATTAATAACAAGCACTGTAGAACAGCTTTCAGTACAACACCTAACTTACCAGTCACAACAAGAAAGCTCAGATACTCCTCACTGATTTCTATCTCTCGCATCCAATTAAAAAACATATACAAACCCCTGTTCCTAGCCTTCCATTCCACTGTAATTCATCATGCCATGTTTTAAAGTACACACAAACTGTAACCCAGCATACTAAAGCTCCTATTAATTATCAGTACCCACCTTGAGATTGCTGATAGATTTGCAAATGATATCTTCAGGAATATCTCATCATGAAACACTTAAAGTGCTGCATGACCTGACCAAGGACCGGTGGGATATAGTAGGAGGAACATGTCCCAGGAAGGACATGTGTGCTGACACATGGCTTTCATGGATTTTGTGTGCAAGTTAATTTACATGTTGTTCTTTTTGTACCACGTCCTATCAGAATTACAGCAAGCGGTTAATGAGATTGGCTAGTCTCTTTAAAGTTACTCTGTCCAAGAATACCTCAATTATTAATGCTTTGATGAGTTTTCCTTCCAGTGCTTTTGATTTCAAAATAGCAGTAAAAATAGCAAACTGAAAGACCTTTTTACACAGGCACATAAAAACTACTTAAAAGCTTCTTCTATTCCCCCCTCCCCCCAGTAAATAAAAAAAATAAAAATCCACTGTTATGCTCAAAGCCCAGCTTTTAATTATCCTCTCCGTTCACAGATTTTTTTTTTTTCTCAGAGGTTTAAAGGCGATCATGTACCTATTTGCATGCATCTATGTTTGTATTGGAAGAGGCAAGCCTCACTGCCAAGTGATAGAGAACTTGCAAACCCTGACTAGTGCCAATAAAGCCCTATAACAGGGACACCTTACACAGCTTCTCCCCAGAGCAGGCAGATTCTCAGCATACAGCCAGCTGAGCAAACATGAAGCTATTTCACTGCATTTAAGCAGTACATCCTAAAGCATATTTTTACCTTCAAGATGCCAAATTTAAAATCTGGTATTATTACTCTTTCCCACTGGACGGCTGAGTGCAGTCAAGCAGCTGGGGGTGTTTCCTAACACAGCACCTTTGCACACACCCCTTTCCCCCTGCTCTACCTTCCTCAGGTCATGCAGCCAGCTCTTACCTCAATGGTGTACTGTTCAAAAATCCGGAGCTGAAGAAAAATATCTAGCTTAATCTTCCTCTCATGGAAGAGCTCTTCCATCTGTACCTGGGCCTCGTCGAGCTGCTGAAGTACAGATTCGATGTGGCTGATGGAGCTATTGTGTGGAGTCTTATTGTTGGAAACAGCTGAGTCCCTGTGGCAAGGCAGAGAGCATGGTTAAAGCTGAGCTTCAAGGCAGGCAAAAGAGCAAGAACTACACGTTTGCGATTCTGCGTGCCGCTGAGAAGCAAGCCCAAGCACAAAGGGCTGAGGGAAGGTGTGTGCAGCACTGATCGCTGCTACTTGCTGAAATCCTGCGGCTCCTGAGCTCGGCACCAAGTTTGAACAAGGGGATCATCCTTTCTTGTGCCGTGACACTGTGACCCTACAAGCTTGTGAGGGGTTAGAGGGGCAGAGAGGGGAGAGAATGGTACATCAATCTCAATAGCTCTCTTAAGGATTCTGGCTAGCAATCCTGGCCAGTCCTGCAGAGTGACCTGCTCCAGCCTCTGCTCACACTGCCCAGGGGCGCTAAGCTCAGAGCTGCTATTTAGCCACCTTATTATTTAGCCACCTGGGCCTTTACAAGTTAATTTTGTGCATTTGCTCTAGTATAGATTAATTGAATCAGTAATGCCAGCATTTTTGACTAGGCACAGGGATGCTTTGATTTCCTCTGCATTTCTTAGTAACGCAACAGTCTCAGAACACAGTGCAAAACCTCAACTGAAGGAAAACACGTTTCAAATACTGTAAGATGGTGTCATCCACTCGTCCTTTCACCAGAGTAAATGAAATGAGACGTTCCTGTGAGGGGTCAGGTACTGCTCCATCTGTGCTCCCCATATACAGGGAACAGAAGGGAACAAACCCTTTAACTGGTCTGGGTACCGAGGGGAAGTTTGCTGTACCTGAAATAGGTCTTAGCATGGACATAGGACAGTCCTGACAGTTTCTTTTCTATTTGTGCTCTCCCGTATATTAATGAGCTCACCTACAGTCTGTTATGTCTTCAGTAAATTTAAGTGGATGTTTTATAGATAAAGGGCCTTTGCAGACACAATGAGCTGAAACTTACTCTTGAATGTACCACAAAAGGTCCCTGACATTAACAAGAACCAGAAAGTAAAGTCTGAAGCCATAATTAAATGCTTGGCTTTGGTACTTCATCAAAAACAAGATTTAGATGCAGTGATTTTCTCTGTCCAACCTGCTTAAAGTCATGTGTTAGCAGCTGCATTTTTTGAGTACTTAAACCAAGCCAACTGAAAGCCCTATCAGATATCCTGCACAGTGTAACCGGGTGATGTGGGTAAGCCAGCAGGTCTTACCATCAGGATTTCCTATCATCCTCTAGTTCTGCTTTGGAGAAGGTGGTGGTGGTGGCGGGACAATCACAAATCCAATGGCATACACTGAACTATTGGTTTATCAACTCCTACGTGTGCAGGGAACTGGCTGACAAAATCAGAGGACAAGGACAATGTCAGGTAACACTGCCAGGTCACCACATTGTCCCACAGGGACCAAACGCAGCTGGGAGCCCTTCTTCTGGCCAGCTAACCTGGGCTGCCAAGTAAATGTGTCCATGGAGTCTTCCCACTGAGGAACAGTGCTAGTGTTCCCAATTTTTAGGTTTCTATTTCCTTCTTCTGGGTTGAATTTTCCTTCCATAAACATCTAGCAAAGTACAGGTAGTTTTCTGTGGAATTTGTCTGAAATGTTTGTGCTTTGCTCTTTGCACATTATCATCGTGTAGGGTCAGATCAAAACAACATACAGTCAACTTAAATGTTAATTGAACACTGTCAGCAAGTGTAATTGAGGCAAAAAGTACAACCTTTTACAGATGTCTAAAATTGAAACTAGGCACTGACACGGTCTTTTTAGGCAAGTTTAAAACACATCTTTGAGGTTCTAAGGCAACAAAAACCATGTTACTCTGATTTCATTACGTCTTGAAGGAAAAAAACACACATTTTCCCGAACATATGAAGACTAAGAATACAGTTAAAAATACAGAATACTATTAACTGCTTAGTAATTTGCTCTTTGGATGTGTTTCTCTGCTTTTCCCTCAAATACTTTCTGTTTGATACAATGAAGAGATGATTCTGTTCAACGATCATCTGAATCCAGATGAATGTTGGAATGAAATGATCCACCATTATTCTGAAGCACATGCTACCAACTTCCTTTGCCAATAAGAAAATATTACACCAACATTACTCTCTTCATCTGGTAGTTTCTGCCCCATTCTGTCAGTCTTGCGCTTTCACCTTCTTGGTGACTACAGGGTCTCTCTTTGCCACCACATTAGCTGTACAAAGGAAGGATGAATGAAGATACAACAAGGTGAGATTTTGAAACTACAGCTTAATGTGAGGCCACATTCAATCAAGTTTCTGCTTCCTTCAATCAGCACCTGTCTTCTATAAAAGGACAAGAAATAAGTCTTCATTCAAATGCAGGATTATTACTATTCATATATTATCTAAATGACTCAATGAATTATTCAAGAGTGGTAGATCTCGCATGGGATCTAAAGGCACATTTGGTTTTAGAAATTCCTTTTCATTAAATGTTTCACTCTTCAAATCAAGCCACACTTGCATTTCTGTGGCTGATGCAATCTAAACATTTAGCTGTAGTAATGTTATTTTTTCATAGTCTCCTCAGATAAGGCCTTCAGATCCCTATATAGTCTGTTTTGAGAAAGATCTCCATCTTCACTGCCTTATTTTTGGCCATAACATTCCTGCTCTTTCACATCTCACTGGAGCAAGTCGTTGTTTTGACTTCCACAGATGTGCAGAAATATTGCCCTCAGCAGTGCCCCTGGAAACACAGTTCAAAAGATCTCCTTTGTGTTGACTGTAGAGAACAATGCTCACCTCAGGACAATACTGATAACAAAGACTGAAAAAAATGGTTTCAGTTCTAGCCATGATATGTACGATGTTTCAAGCCAGGCCTGTTATATTCCTGATGGACATGGTCTCCTGATTCAAAGAGTCACTGAAGGCCCTGATGATTTTCTGTGAAGAGCGCTCCCAGACATGGTATTTCACTGGTTTGGGCAGCTGAGGTTTTCCTTTGCTAGCTGAAGGAGACACAGCGTGCTATCACACAAATGGTCTTCTCTAAAAAAAACAATATCTGTACTCTCAGAGATAAGGACAAGAAACGGAAACTTTTTCAAGGCCTCATTAGTTTTATTCATTTTAACATATGCTATGACATGCTTGATAAGAGCAGTGTATTTCTTTCTCTTCAGCGTTGTAGCATTTGCAGTCTTCAGCTATTCTTCACAGCAGGTACTAGGTGACCCACACTGTGAAATGCAATACTATGTTAAGGAAAGATTGCAGCAATTCCAATTTTTCCTCCATTCCTTTATCTCTGTATTCTTTACTTTGGGCAGCAGCCACAAAAGATGTTCAAGTGGGGACATACACACAGGTGGTTTCATGGTTTTCTTATGCAGTTCTTCTTCGCTTTTTGAAAGAGTCCAGGATCACATTACAGGCTTTGCAGTTAACCAGGGTGCTCAAAACCGATACTGGAATCAGAGATCATTGTGACAGTTCAACTCTGCAAATCATTGTGCGTGCTCAGGGTTGCTTTATTTCAGACAACAGTTGTGTGCTTCTCTCTGTGTTTGACCTTAACTTCACCAGAAGTAGGGGATTACTTCGCACAAAGATGCTCACCCTGTACCACCTTGCTCACTGCCCAGAACACAAGTCAGACCCCAAAAACATGATTTCTTGGTTTAATACAACTGTCTCAAAACCTGTCTTGACATTTCACAAATGTCTAGGTGTGACACCAGTTCTAAAAAAAAGTCTCAAACCTTAGGCCACCATTACTTTTGAAAGACTGAAACTAAGAATTGACAAAGTTTACATTAAAAAAAGCAGAACTCCCACATTTCCAGTTCACCTCTTTGCCTGCATGACCTTGTAGCCACTACGGGAAGCTTTCTCCAATAACTGCTATTCGTACTGATGCTCTGCTGACTTCTCTGCTCCAAATATTGCCCTGGCCTCTGTACAACTCCACATTCTGCCTTCCTGCTGACTCAGGTGCAGGCAAAAACCTTTAGGCCAATCCCACAGCCTGCACCAGGACTACTTCTATACAGCCACTTTCTGCTTTCCTATTACACAGCATGCAGTCCACCTGATGGCATTATACAGGGCCCCTTCCAGGGTCTTCTCTCTCCATGGGTGTTCATGATGTTATACCAATAGGTGGGATAGCGAGAAAAAAATGTTTTAGTACAAAATTTCACCACCTTTCTCATGGTCTCATAGATATCCCTTAAACTTAGCAAAATGTTTCTTTGCACAAAGGGAAACTGCCACACAGACTTTTGGCTGACCTGGCATGGGCAGCCATGTGTATGTTCTTATCTATAGCCCCCTCCATCTGGCAGCACACTAACCAAGCAAAGCACGTTTCCTTCCTACTTATCAGCAAAGATGCATAGTTGGATGGAGCCTAGCTCTTTCTTCTTCTGATCCCTTCTTTCCAACTCTGGTTGCAGGAATCAATACCACTTGATTTCCATGTTCTCCATGATGCAGGTAAGCCTCATACACCAAGAAGAGGCATTTATACAGTCTGTCTCTCCTTGTGGCTGCCTATGACTGAATGACAACCAAAACCTAGAAAAGACTTTCAAATCTATCTTTTTCCACCTCCCCCCCAAGCCAGTGGAGAAGACTCCACATCCAGGGTGATAAGAGAAAGTATAGAGGAAAGCTCAGTGTGTGCCTGTAGTAGAAGACCTAGCAATTCCTGAAGGGTTCTACCAGGGTGCTTCATTAGTACTTTGCAATAGGCACCTTTGGCTCTTCCTATGCAAGAACTGAAGGCATCAGACTCAAAAAGCTCAGGTTGGGGAGGACAACATAAGACCTGTAACACTTGGATATTACATATGTAGAAAGAATATTCACACTATATACAGGTGGATGAGGGTAATCTGTAACAATATACAAAAAAAATAAAGAAATGTCTCAAGAACAAGGGACTTAATGGTCTTGGTTTTGAGCTCAGTAACATCACTAGAAGGCAGGAAAAATCCACTGCTGTCAACGACATTAAAGGTATAGAAAATTGTTGTAAGTAAAAACAAGTGAGAGAGCTCTCAGAACTAAAACTCTGGGGTAAGCTTACTGTGTGCTCTGCAGATATTAGTTCTATTACACTTACAGACTGGGAAAGAAAAAAAAATCCAAACACCCAACTTCTCTGAGCTAGTCACTTTGTGTATTTCAAATCAGATAAAATGAGCTTTAATTCATAACGCAAATAGAGCTGGCAGCACAGGTCCCTTCTTGACAGTATGAGTAAACCCCACATGGACAAAGATAAATAGAAGGGTGCTGCATGCAAAATAAAAGAGCAAAGATTGTTAGACATGTATGTTTTACTATGAGGAATAGAATTCTCTTACACCAGGAGTAACCACATAAATCACAAGGCCTCAGCTCACAACCATTTAACAATCTTCTATAAATACCAACTAAAAATATTCACCTGAAACGCATTTGTTTCAATTCACTTCACTGTGCCTATAAATAATCTCCCTGTCAAACAGCAACCCATGCTGATCCACAGACTACTCTAATCAGTTCACATAAATCACTCTTTGCAATTTCAATATATTACTCAAAGAAACTAAAGAATAATAAATAAGCAAGGAATGAATAAACTCTCCCCATTAATCCTAAACTTACACTTCCCCATTTATGCACACCCAAACCACAGCAAAGACCAGATTTCTCAACACCTGTCCTCCAGGTGAATGCTTACCTGAGCTGTTGGATTAGATCTTCCCCTTCTTTAATAACATTGAGGGTAGCATCCAAGGTGGCTGTTTGCTGCTGCTGAAACTGCTTGATGAGCTCCTGAACCGCATCCACGGAGTCAGCACAGACATCCTCTAAGAGCTCCTTCTGCAGATCTTCCATCCATGTCCACAGCTGGGAAGGAGGGGAGGGAAATATAAATCAGAGAGGGATTGAGATTTAACCCTTTTGCTCTCTAATTCCAGATCAGAAAGCATTAACCAGAGATGCATATTTCACATGAGAACTGACCTGAAGTTTTTAAAGACAAAAAGGTACATTGGTTATTCAATTCTGGTTGGTGCAATCCCATTTTAAGCAACAAAGTAAAATAAATATAGTATCAGATATTTTTTTTCCCAAACTAATATGTGTTTCAGTCTAATATATGACAACAACTAGCCTAATGATATTCTTCCTATTAATTCTTTAACACTACTAATAAATTACAATGTCCTATAGCTGTGACAACCTAGCCCTTTCAGGAGCTGTGTGCCATCAGCTCCTATTAATTTCACATGCAGCTGAAGCCTGTTGCAGGACTGAGACCTAAAATATTTGTTATGTGTGTATAGTACTGACTGAAGTCTAGCTGTACTTGCTCAGCTATGCCTTCCCAGGCAGAAGGTTTTGTGTTCTGCTTTTTCTCTCTCTCTTTTTTTTTTTTTTTTCTCCCCCAAATGTACCTCAGCCTCTGCTTTTTGACTTTTGGAAATCCCAGAAATAGGAAACAGCAATCTCACCAATCTATCTCACACAGATCCATTCATTCTAAACAGTCTTGACTAACAATCTCAAAACAACAACAACAAAAATCATTTGAGTAAGTGCTCAGATGAGAATTTCCAGCCAGCTGTTCATCAGATATCTGGACAGTGGCAGCAAGCCCCAGCCTCTGGTGGCTGTAAAGCCTCAGAGCGAACAGAGGTTTCCCCTTTAAGCTTTCTCTGAAAAGTGAGTGTAAAATTGCACCAACCGAGCAGGCAATCTGCCAGCAAATCCTAATGACTCCGCCAGAGAGACTATTTTCTGTGCCATGCCTGCCCCATTAACCCACATTCTGCTGGTCTATTGCTGGTCTATTCCGCGAGGTAGCAGGACGCACCACGCTGCACCACTGCCCTGGGGAATGTCAAAGGATGCCATGCTGCCAGCTCAGGGAGCTGCAAAGCAATTTGTCTGGGAGCTGGAGGTACACGTGAAGCAGATGACAGACGCTGTGTGGGGGTGGCAAGAGAGCTGGTAAAAACGTCTCTGTTCAGAACGAGACGCACTGGATCCCCATCCTACGGGATTTCTTCTGAGATTGTGAATTCTGCCTGTCCTTGCACAGCGAGAGGAGGAGAGAGATGCTCTAAGTGCCAGCTGATCGGGCTTTTCACAATTAGGGGCCAAACCTAAGGCTGCCACCCCAACCTAAAACAAAACAAACCAGAACCTGTCCCAGCACTTCTGGTGATATCAGAGGACAGAAAGCCCAGCTCCCTGTGCCCTATCCCCACCTCTGCTTCTGACTCCTTGCTTGATAGGCTACAAGCCACTCACACATTTTAAAATATCTGCTTATTTGAAGGCTTTTCATTAAGCTTTTCAGACTCAGTTTTGAATATTTACGGTGAACCCTTCTGTTTATTCATAAGTAGCATAATCATAATTCCTACTCTACTACTGGCCTAAAATGGAATGTCTCTGCTCAGTTTATTTATATATTTTCACTTTCTCAGAGGAAAGACATGATATAAAAAGGCAAATATTAATACAAGAAAAATATAATTAAGTAGTCAGCCTCATGAAATAGAAGAAAGAATGAGAGCATATTTAAAGAACCAAGCAGAGAGCTTTTCCATTTGTGGCCTGAGTTCCGGGTACTGAACTCTGAGAAGCCACCGTAAAGGAAAACGTATTTGTGCCTTTATCTATGAGTCGCATTCAGAATCATCCTGGTTTTGAGCTGATCCCTGCTCCCGCTGAAACAGCAGGGACAGGTGGACTATAACAGGCAAGGACCATTTTGGGGGAAATTTTATTTTCTCTGATTATCAGATCTTCAAGTCATAGAGCACTTTGTAAATATAGAAGAGAAAAATGGCCATGCATATAAATCATTTTTCTGTTTTGAATTAGGAAAGCCAGTATATTTTTAATTTCTTGCTGCTTTTTGTCATATTTCATTTTTTTTTCACTTAAGATAGAAAAAAAAAGCTTGGGAAATTTCCTTTACAAAAATGAAAGTGAAATAAAGAACTTGCTTTATTGGTAGCAATCTTCCATTTTCCTGAAATTATCATGTTAGAAAGGGCAGGGAAGAAAACTTCCACCCCCCCCACTGGGACTTCAGAGGAAACCCAGCTTTTTCAAAGTGTCTCCAGAACCAATCTGTCAGCAGCAGCCAAAAGGATTTGGACCTTTAAGATCCTACGTCACTTTTTGAGTATGCTTCTACCTCAAAGCAGTTTTGAAATACTTAATAAACTGCACTGTACTCACCTGGAACAGAAACACTTGTGAATTTCAGAGAGCACTCAGATATATGAACTCACATTAACTTCGGATGTCCCCATAAATGACCTCTGATTGTAAGGATTTGCATAATAAAAGCTATCAGAATCTAGGTCATCCTTGACTCAGAGGCCTCTAATCCTTTAGACTCCACCAATCCCTGGGAAATCCTAATACAAAGAATCAGTCAGTATTAATAAGATTAGGAAGATCTTTCAGGAACAATTTACAATAGGAAGCTGATTCAAAAACCTCCTATGTTATGTGCTACAACTGACGGCACCTGAAATAAATTACCACCAAGTCCCATTTGTGAATGCCACAGAAATGAGAAGATGAATTCCACGTCACCGCAGCACCGAAGTCAGATGAGCTGTTAATCATGAAACAGAAATCACATCCTGGCTTCTTCATGTTTGTCACAACTCAGAAAATCAGCCCCTATTAAGGCTTGATGTTTAATTCTAATGCAACTATTCAACTACTTTTAAAAATCCTCACTATTAAAATGCCAAATCATCAGACACTTTGTGCATTTCCTAATTCAAGCTGTGACACTCTCTTAAACAGCTAGCTAGCTCAGACTGAATGCACACTTTCAAATTTTTGTTGAAATTTGATATAGTACACAGGCCAGCTTTTATGTCATATTTGCAGAATCCAACTCTTTTCTCTTTTATTCTTTGCATGAGCAGCATTTGTGAGCACCTGTCCCATTCCCATACACGTTCCAAACTACTGCTAGTCTCTCACTGATCTTGTAAAGGAGGTGTGTGGGGGTAGATGCTGACATTTCAAATACTAACACAGTATTTACACATCCAGCTGCAGTGACTTTTACTCTTTACCAGTGACACACGTCTAGAATACATTATCTCTACATTGTATTGCTTAACACATTCCAATCCAAAGATATAAAAGCCTGCAAAATAATGAAGAAAAACACAAAAATATATGTTTTTTTCCAAATTGATCTGTGCTTTGGTACAGTTAATTGGATGTGGAAAGACTGATGCATTAGTGGTAAAACCTGAATTAATTCTATCAGAAAGAGCCAACCACAAATCCTACTCAAGCAAACTAAGTCTACAAACTTTGTAAGTGTTGACTGCACTAAAGTCTAAGGCAAATATCTAGCCCTAAAACGATCATGCTGCTCCATAGAGGCTCCAGAATTGAGACTTTATTTACCAAAGTAACCATGGCTTTAAACAAGAAAAGCAGTTCTCTTCTTATTACTAGGCCAGTGGAAAGGAAGAATGAAAGCCACCTCTTCTGGGGGAGCATCTGGCACCTCTCAAATGCACTGTAAAAACTTCTTTGTCTTTCTTGGCTATAAAACACAGGCAGTTTCTCTCCATCCAGGAGACAATACAGCTCTCTACTCCCAGCTACTTTATCTGATGCAATACCCTTCATTTTACTCAAGTACTTAATGAGACCACTTACTGGAGGTTTGAAGGACATCTGTGCCTGTCACCTAGAAATTAATGCTTCTGACTTAGAACAAGGGAACACTTAAAAAAACCACACTGAAACCTAGAGAGATTGCTGAGGAAATCTTGCCTTTATGTTTGGAATAACTATTAAACACCCAGTGTCTGTACACTGCGATGTGCAAATGCCACAGATGAGTTTTAACCCCTGCCTCCAAAACACTTTAAAAACTTTGAGTAATGAGACCAGTGAAAAGCAAAGAAGCAGTCAGTTCAATCCATGAGAACAACCATTGTACATTTTTTCATTCAAAACAAGGGTGTTAATGGAAACAAGCAACTTTCCAGGGTATATGGTCTACTCCTTTGCAGTGTCAGCGACGTGCCATGTGTTACCGTGAATGCCAGAAAAGCATGTTCATGCCAACTCAATAAAGTGGATGTCCATCACAGAAACCAAGGCTAAAGCAGAACTGAGAAGAATTCAGTGAAATATGGGGGTCCTCTTTTCCCACCTGACTTGCACTGCACACAGAAGCGTGCAGAGAACCAAGAGCATGCTGAGAAAAATAAAACAGGTTTGTTCCGAAGAGAGATGTCCATCAATGCTATTTCCCCCTCCTTCTAAGCCAGGCTTATACAAACCCATTCTGAGCAGTAAAACATCTAGCTATTTTACCATACGCAGAAGGAGGTCCCATAAACCCTAGGAGGGGAGATAGGTTTGGGAAACAGATTCTGTTTCAGGTATTGGTTCAGGTTAATTTATGGCAGGACTTCAGCATGTGCATATGTTCATGTACCTGTTGTGAATCTGTTTTCACTGTGTGGCCTTTATAAATTTTTTTTTTCTGCCTTGATTTCTCTCCAACAACATGGTAAAGATAATAAAACTTCTCAGCGTAATTAATTTCCAATAGTCAATGTTTGTTCGCACTTAGAATGCATCCAGGGCTGTTTAAATTGAAGGAAGTGATGGTTATAAATTAAGAGCATACTTCAACAACACTTTCTAAAGTCACAAAGGCATGTTCAAGGCCTGATGGAAACGTCAATGGAAACACATCAAACAATGTATGTAATGATGAGCTGTAATGTGACCGCATGCCACCAGTGAAGTGTCACATGATGACAGCATACCTAATAAAATGTGACAAGATAGGATATGACCAGACACTACACATGATGAAATGCCACAATATGCGACTTCCATGGTAAGATGCAGCTGGTGAGACACCCTGCTGCAAGATGTAATGTCAGATATTACCAAACTGGTTGAGAAGAAATGGTGAGTGGAAAAAAAGGGAACGTTCTGTAATAAAAAAATAAAAACCTGATCTCTTCCTAACCTCTTTCTTGCTTTTTCCCTTTTCCTTGCCAATTTCTTGACATTCATCCTTGGTTAGGTTGCATCTGGTGCTTCTGTATGCTAACATGTTTTAATTAGTAACCTTGCCTATGGCAAAAGGATTTGCAATGCCTAAACATCTGATGCTTTTTCCAAGTCCTGCATGGACCAGACTGATATAGCACAAAATAATCCCCTCTCAAGGAAAACGTGATTTGGGTAGCTACACTTACATCAGGGAGTGTGAGATCCCCAGCCCAAGGTCGTGTAAATGTAATTCAGGGCCTATTTTCTCTAGGAGAAGAGTTGGCTTATTACTGAAGAATCAGTTGTACACGTTCTATGCTTCTGCTACCATCATGAATTGCAAAAACATGTTCACCTTCTAGTATAATTTTAATATGTTACTTGTAATTACAAATCTGGATGTAATTAGCTGCAGTAATTGTACTAAGCAAATCAAATTTTGCACATCATCATACTGATACATGCTTGGAGAAGTTCTTCCTACATCAAAAGATTTACTCAGATTTACACCAGTGTAATACAGTACAATTTGGTGCAGGAGGAGCTTTCCATAGCTGCAAACTATGCTCTACAAATTCAGCAGTACACTTAAATAAATCCAGGTACCATTAAGTTTTCCACTAAATTGTCCCCTGACTCTAAACATTTCATTACTTCTCAAATGGGAGTTGCACTACCTCTTCCCTCTGTGGTTTTTCAAGCGATTTGCTGTATGACTTGCAGTCTTACCCTGATCTGCTGCTTTGAGACCTTTGTGCAATGTTGAGCTCCACAAAGGAATCTAGGAAGCTCAGAAATAAATCACTTCTGACAATTCTGAATCATTCTGAGACTTGCTGAGGATTAAACAAACTTGCGACCTTTCTCTAACCAAACAGTCCTACGGAATCCATCAACCGGAACCACTACACTGACATTAACCATTTTAAACTAGTTTTATAGGCTCTCTTGCACATGTACACTTAAGAGGCAACAGAACATGTCTTTTGAGTGATGAGTGAATTACAGAAGTGCCCCTGTAAGGCTTTGATGAAGAGTACTCCCTACACAAATTGTCACAGGCACTGGCTGCACACTCTGTTGCCTTTGTATACAACAGCAAGAGCTGCAAGCCCACACACTGCAAACAGGAGAAGCCCATCTTCCTCATTATAAGCCCTTCCTTCCTTATTATAAGACTAATAATAGGGTATTTTAAGAGAGCTGGCACCCCTTGTTTAAAGGTGCTTATAAAACACCCTTCTGGTTGCAGCATGAACCGCTGGCTGGTACTTGGAGAGCACGGTGTGCAGGCTGGAGCCCCATCTCCATAACACACAAAAAACATGCAAGGACTCTCTAAAGCTGGTAATATTTGATTCATAGGAAGCAATCAGTCAAAATACCAGCGATTGGCCTGAAAAATGTGGCTGTCAATGTACAAATTGAACGGAAGTCTGTAGGAATCCTTTGGTAAGGACATGGGAGAAAGATGGAAAGAACTTATCTTCCATGCATCTGCCTGAGCTCTGCTGCAGGTTGGACATTTAATTTTTATTAACTTGATTCTGTCTCACAACTTTTTTTTTTTTTTTGTAAGGAAGATCACAGATGGCAGAATTTTATTCACCAGAGGTCTGGCCACGCTTCAAGCTCATCTGCTTGAGACCTGGATGTGCTACCAGGAGATCACAACTCTCTCCACTCCCAGCTTCTTAATCCTTCATGAAAAAATCTTACTTCTAGATAGCAAATGGACAGGGAAGAGGGGCACACTGCACCACCCCAGCTGTCCTCATTCCTCAGCTTCAGAGCTTTGCTAGCATTACAGAAAAGATTTAAACCTGCAAAGAAATCACCAACAAAGCAATGACTGGTGAATGCTTGCTTTTGGGTCAAAGCCACAGGCTGTGCTCTGGAGATGGGAGAGGGATTTGCTCCTATTTTTTTTTTTGCTTCATGGTAATTGATTAGTGGTAACTCAGAGTCAACTTTCACACAGCTCACACAAAAATAATGCTTGTTTTACTAGCAGAGCCCTCTCTATAGCCCCAATTATCAGAATCATAATAGTAAGCTAGCAGGTAAAGGAACACGTGTCTTCTCCAAGGCATCTGCCTTCCAGGCGAAGGACAGCATACACATACATAGATGTCACCAACACACGCAGAGCTCTGTTCCCTTCATCCACATCTCCTGCTGTCTGCCAGCAAATCCACCTCTGATGGGAATATCAGAACATTTAAAAACCTAGCACTTTTTTTTTTTTTTAAATCAGCATTTACTTAATCCCTCGTAAAAGCATTTGCTTCTTCCCCTCCCCTTATCTTGTGAGTTTTCTTTTTACAGTATTCCCTCTGATCAAACTACACTGATTCAGCCCCCAAGAAGAACCACACTCTCACTTGTAAGAGGCGTAAATTCAAAGTTTGATGTTTCACAGCCATGCAGTGAAAGGAGCAGGTATTTTCACAGTCCGCTTTTGTTTGCTGCTTTAGAAATCTCAGCTGGGAATTTTAGCCCATTGAAGGAACAAAATTTTAATCTTTTCAACCAGACACGTGGTCTTCATTCTCACCCTGAAAAATGTTGGAATATGAGATGCCCAGTCAGAGCACATTTTAAACATAGGGAGATAATTTGGGTCACTTTAGTGTTTTATGTTTCCACTGTTTTTAAATCTGGCCATAATATGAGAAAAGCAACAAAAGCACTGACCAGGATGGCAGTTCAGGAAAGAAGTGCTTTTGTGGGAACCATGTGCCCAGAATGAGACCTTTTCAGAGCTTCTAGAAGTTGCCAGAAAGTGGAATTGCTAAACTGATTATCCCCTTCATCATAAATCTGTATAATCTGATGGGTGGTTGCTCTGAAATGTCAATATTAACCGTTAAAGTCAAACAACCAATTATTAAGTTCAGTAACATTAACTGTGAATCCTGGGTCAATTTACAACGAACGACAGGATTATACGATATATCCCTGAACCACTGCCATGTTTGCTCCATGATTAACCTTGATTCATTCTGTCAACTCTTCTGACTTGAGTCAATAGCAGCAACCCCTAGCCAGTGAGCTTTCTGCTCCCTGCTTCCCAGAAACTCTGCCTCAACACGAGAGCCAAGCCCTGTCAAAATTAGCGACCTACACGAAAATAATTTCCTAATCATGATATTCAACCGAAGCAGAGAGAATTTAATTTCACAGCCCTTGGTTATCAAGCAAAATTAAGTTAGTGGTGCCTGCAGTAAAACACTTCCTAACTGACAGGGTAAACCCACTTTCATTACTCACTTGAGTAGCCCCACTGATGTCTGTGGGGTGACCAAGGTGACCTGCCGAACACAAATAATGTAAGTCTTTCTAGGAAGCTGCCTGACACTTAATGGTCTAAGACTTTGTTCTCAGTTTCACATGGCCTTATCAGACAAGTTGTTCCGAGTGAAACTTTCCATACCAGGTATCTGCCTAAGGCTGAACTTGATGAATTTTGAGGTAAAAGGTCCAGAACGATAGGAAGGGGTAAAAGGAGTTATTCTGCCTGTGTTAGAAAAGGAGTCTTATTTCTGCTTGCATGAGATGCTCCAGACACTCCATGCTTTTAAGCAAGGGTTTGAAATTTTGCAGGGATACCCTTCATGTAAAGAACATATATTATGTCATCCCTGTGAAAATCTGCCCAAATTTGGTCACTCAGAAGACCTCTGTCAAATTCCAGTTTGCACATGTTCAGTAAGAACCTGCTAAGAGTTTGGCAGTTCATTTTTTTTTTTCAACATTAAATACTTCCTGAGCTTGCTCATCATCCCTTCTGTGGGCCAGGTAGGCCTGGCAGGCTCCTTGTGGCACTGCAAGTGCTGAGCACCTCCTCGTACTGCTCTGACCCACCGAGAGCCAACAAAGCCTGGACCTGCCTCTCCTACTCTTCCTGGTTTTCACTGCTCTCTTGCAGGGCTTGGGGCAACACAAAGGTGGAAACCTGAAACCCACTGAAAAATGGGAAATTTAGAGGTGGTAAGTCATGCTTTTCATACCCCGAAGAGCTATGAGGCATTTGCAGAACTGTTTTGGAGCTCAGGTTAAGACCCATATGCTGTAAATGGATCCAAATACAGAGAAGTTCCTCCTTGTTTTTTAAGTTAGTGACTTCATGATCAGCCAACACAAGTAATGCAACAAACCTTGACTTCAGCTACATACAGAATACACGTATACTTCCTCTTAAACACCTACACAAATCCTAAAATCTAAAATCCTGCAGATGGAGACAAGACTTTATTTGCATGCAGGTATCACACACATGGAAGCGTAGCCTAACCTCAACACTTACTTGACCAAAGTAATTTCTGGACCCTTCTATAATGTTGTTTAAACCTGTGACACTGAAGCTGAATCAGAAACTGCTGGTAGGAGTACGTTCTGCTTCTCTAAGCAAGAGAAAACAAAACTGTGAGTGCTAAACAGAAAATCTGTACGGGAAGTGAGGACGTCTACAATATATTAAGTCAGTATTTAATTATGCAAAAAGATTTTAAAAGTTTGTAATGATACAGGAATGTTGATAGTGCCCTTTTTTGTTTACATTTTTATACTTGGAATGATAAAGTCCACTTCAGAACCATAAATATAAAACTGTGAAACCAATGTGAAATGTTAAGATTCAGACAAGTGATTATTTGCACTGAGGTTTTTCAGTCTGCAGGGTGAGATCTTATCACATCTGCGAAATCTTCTCCAGGAGGCTCAAAAGCTATTCTCATTTAAATGAAATGGCAGCCAAGAATCTTGTATTATTATTTGATCCTAGAAGCTGAGAGCTCACAAAAGAACATCAACTATCATGAGATTTGTGATAGAATTGCAAGATCTGGCAATTCTGCCACTAATTGATTTAGATCTGAAATAAGATCCTGAATTCAATCACACTTAATCCTGAGAGAAATGATTCAGGTACAAGTCTGTTGGATGCATTTCTCCCACTGACAATAATTTATAACTTTATCCTGCCATACAGATAATTGGATTTGATTCCCAAGGTAGCAGGTTTCTGCTCACACCATCAGGAATGCCTTGGCCGAAACGAGTAGGAAAATATTGATTAAACACTGAGAGCATCATGAATACTGTAGGACAGTGAGACACAACATCTCTTTTATAGGAAAGGCAATAGGACAACTACCTCACTCATGAGTTACGACACTAACAGTCACTTAGGGGACTGCTCTAAATTTGTGCTTCTAAAATGTTTTTCCCATTTCAGAAAGTCATAATTTCAGCCTATTGCATGTATTCTTACAGTAAGGCTGCTTAAAAAAAATCTGAATTATTGTTACGTTTAATTGTTAATCTTTCATATTCCCTCAGCTGTATAGGTCAATGTTTAGTATAAAGAATCCTCTCATGATTATTTGACATGAAGTGAGCAGTGATTCAAGTCTGCTGTGGTATTAAGAAAAAATTGCTCCTAGCTTTCATTGCTCATGGGATATCTAGATTTAAATTTAATTCAGTACTATGTACTGTCCTGAAGAAATTCTAGCAAGGAAGATTTTAAAGAGAAACATTTATTTGACAAGATGGCTTTTTAAAAATGGGAGCTGTTGAAAGTTTCTCAGATGCTGGAAATCTTAGTAGTCACACATGGAGATGAAGAGGTGAGCAGAGTACAGGTGAAGCAGCGAGAAGTTCACTGTCAGTGCACTCAGCCATGTCTGGGAATTACTGCATCAGAAACACAATTCATCTGCTCTAGGAAGATTGTCAAAAACAATGTGTTTGCTGCAGGAAGATATTTAGGATATTTCCATAAAAACCTAAAAACCATGTCAGTAAGACTGATTCTTTCTACTTAACTCTCCCTTTCACCAGCTCTGTCTCACAGTAGATTAATATATCAAGAAATAATGAGAATTTGGGAAAGTTAGATGAAAAATATATCTAGGCCATAGTTTCCTGCATTATTGCCAAGAAAACACTAAGCCAACTGTTTATTCATTTCCAAGGACACACGAGAAATACTCATTAATAGTTTAAGAAATGGTTTCTTTAAGAATTACAAAGGCTGAAATGAATAATGACAGTTAGTATTAAGTAATTAATAACGTCTTCTAGAATAATGCAAAACATGTCAGGTGTTAAACACCTTAACATGCCAGCCAAACGGCTTTCTCCTTGCCCCAAGACACTCCCAGGTGAAGTGTTTAAATGGGCATAGTACAGCACAGTACCAAGCACAGCGCTGCAGGTAGGAGGGCAAGGTTAATCAGGGAGGCATGTGTTGGCACTGTAGCTGGAATGCCTCCTGGTAAAACAGCAGCAATGGATCTCAGATGTTCCTGTATTTCACTGCTGTAGCAAAAGGATTTTTGCCTTGCAATCTGCTAGAATTTAAATCTGACTCCACACTCTTTCTTTAGCTCAACTAAAACTGCCATTGACTCAAACAGAATTTTGCTTGATAAACCCTACTTTTAAAATTGGAATAGAATGTTATCTTTGTTGGACTGAAATGCCAGCTAATACGGTGGATTTATTTTTAAGTAGTTTCAGAAAACTAGCATGGATGGTGCAGATCTGGCCTGGACAAGCGGCTAGAGCAAGAACCTGCATCGGGTCCAGCCCAACCCTGTAGGCTGAGAGTTCTCACCATGGCTGGGTACCTCTCCTCGTCAGAGTCTGGGGAGAAATCAGCTGAGCTCAGATATGAAACAGAGAAAGGACATAATATTATCAGAGGCAAGGTGGAAAAGGAAGGATGTTTGTATTTCTTCATTTTTGACGAATTCCACTATCTGTTTTTCATGTTGAAGAACAACAATACATTGGTTAACATACCATTTTAAAATATGCATGCAGAAACGCATCACTGAAGGAGGCAGGTAGTGACACACAAAGAATTTCAGGGAACCTGCCGAAAGACCTGAGAGTTCAGCTTCCCCAGGAGTGGAGATAACACAGGGGTGAAGATGTAAAAACTTACTTTTCTTGTAGAGCTACTGTGCATCCTCCAGATACTGGGGGGACGGTGCTGCAGGAGACTGCCATAACTTTTGCAGTCTCTTTGCACCCAATCTAATAGCTATCATTTGCCCTGATGAATGTAGGTCTCTGGATCCATCCTGACTTCGCTATATTCCACTTTTATGCCACAGCTCCCTCATCTGTCCCTCTGGAGTATGAGAGAGCTTAGGCACCCAGAAGAGTCTGTTCACTCTGGATCTCCCTAAAACTGACCGCAAGTACTTGTGGGGCATCACAGCATCCATCTGTCCCACGGGTAAATGACAATAAGGCTGAGATTTAGGATTCACTCTCAATACCTAGTAAACAGCACTGATGCTGTTACAAAAGATTCTTTTTTTTAATAGTTTCAAAAAAGATTGGCATTTTAGTACATCTGCATTTTTATACCCCCAAAACGTGGCTCATTGAAACCAGGTGAGTGCAGCTGGCTAGCTCCCTTCTTGTTGAAGAAGGTTAGAGGTGAGCATTCTGCACTGCAACCCAAAACCATTCACACAGGGAGGCTTTAGTTCCCAAACCCGAATTAGGCCACTCAGTACCAGGAATCATCAGAAGAAATTTAGATGATAGAAAACATTATACTGATAGCTTCTTGGCATTACTAGTCACCATCTGCATAGGTGAAGCGAGGTTAATCACAGTAAGAAACTGTTATGAAATAATTTGAGTGAGGAAATAACCAATTAAGTTTCCCCTATGGCAAACCAAAATAGCTGCAAGCGTTTGAGATACACTGGAAACAATAGCACTATTCACAAGCTTAAAGTAACTATTTTTTTTTGATGTATTTCTGAAGCAGGACATAAAATGAAAACCCTCATGTATCAATAGCTATAAAAGACATGCTGAATCTCCAACTATCTTCCAGGCACACATATATATGAATGCGTGCATACATCCTCTATTTAAGGAGGCTCCCCAGCATATTAAAATGTGCTATGTACTACTTGTTTGTAACATGTAAATCAACAAGCACAAGGTAAAGCTTCAGTTTCTAATGGCATCTTTCCGATTAAAGGTGCTGTTGCAAACAGATGCTACAGAGCATGAAAACAACCATTCTGACTAATTCCATCTCTCTCAGCAGAAAGCCTATCTTTAAAAGTCACTCATCACTGAATGGTCTTTGGTCTGCAGAAAAATGTGAAGTATGCTTTAATTACATCCCCAGTGGCCTCCCATTTGATGGCCTGTCCACTGTATCTCTGTCGAGACAGCCTTATCTCTGGATATTTTTCAATTATGCTAAACTGCATTTATTCAGGTCCTCACTGATTCACTGTATCAGTATGTGGCTGTTTGCTCTTTACCCATAATTTTGAAAAGTGAAGTCTGCCTCATTAAAAAATGTAAGATTTCCAGTAACACTTAATGTTTACATTAATTAACATTACATTCAAACAGAATTCCTCTGATGATATGTATCATCCTGCAAGCATGTTTATATCTAATGTGTTAATATCAACTGATGTTCTTACAAGAAAATTCTTGCTTTACAACATACATTCTAGTTGTGAATTAAGCAACAGTTGATCTGTTTGTTATGTCGTTCCTTTATTTTACTGTGCTATTTTGCTCATGTGTTTCATTCACATTTTGTTTCCTTTTTACAACAGCTGTTCTTATGTATCAAGTGAACTAGATTTCAGTCTGGCACAATGATGATGCCTTTTCAATGTTATCTGGGTTTTCAGTTTGTACCCAGAGTCAGCCTCTTGCAGCTCTGTGCAGTACACAGAAAAAAAACCCTCATGCACATCTTACCTCTTTGGTGTGGGTATGGAAGGAGACTGACATGTCCAAGAGAAGTTTCCTCTGTTCCACCCTCCGGACAAAGTCCTGAATCCGTACTTCCAGATGCCGGGCTGCTTTATAGATCTCTTCAGGGTCACATTCCCCAGTCTGAGCCAGCTGCTCTGCAGCCTCTAAAAGCTTGTCTGCATTGGTGTACGTATTCTACCAGCAAACAAAGCAAGAAACAGAGTATGAGTAATACAACTGTGGCAAGTAAACCCCTGAAACAGGCTGTTTATACTTTCAAAAGCATGAAAGCAAGTGATTACTAGTGTTTTAAACAATAGTAATAATTCCTACAGGCGCTGCCATCTGTGGAAAGAGAATGTATAAAGCCACACAGACTAAGCCTTGAGTAGGCATGAAACAATTTCTTATTTGAAACACACCACCCCAGCCCAGTCCTGCCAGGCACAGGAACAGGACTGTGCACTTGTTTATTTCCAAGTCCCCTGGAATTTCTCAAAGATAATGTAATGAAGCAAGGGGTCTCACCACCTCAGAAGCCAACAGTGCTTCATGTGACACTGGGCTACAAGCTCACTGCAAAGGCCTCCCAATGGCTATTGCATTACAGCATGAAACCAAGTCATCCAGAGATGCCTCAGCCCCAGGAAACATTTCCCTTTCAATGGCTTTTGTGAGATAAATTGAAAGACGGTGTCTTGAAGTTCCTTCTATATTTTTTCCTCTTGTCTGCTGTTCTGCACTGTATTTCTAAGTGGAGTAGGTCCACCTGATTAGCTGGCAGCTGCCAGTATGCAACGCTTAGATTGGTTTGGAGGGGTAGCACTTCCAGACTGCCCGAGCCATGTACCTGCCATCCATTACAAAAGGATTGGAACACTTCACTGCCCTGAATGGATTTACCCCATAGCCATGGCCTTTGTGATATGAGACCCCTTACCCTGACCTCACAGAAGGAACTGAAGAATGCAGAAGCTCCATGAAGTACTCAAAACACGCTAGGCTGAAGGAAGAGAGGTGAATCCTACTCCACCAAACTTAACTCAGCTTTCAAAGTACCCGCTCATGCTTTCCGTCCCTCTTTCACATTTGCAGAAAACACCACTGAACCAATACACCTGAGATTCTCATAAATAGCAGCAGAAAGGTAATGGGATTGCAGGCCATCTTCTCCATAGCCAGGAGTTAAAGATAGTCAGCCCTTGCTGTCACAGAAAAGCTTTCTTATCTCAAGTTGAGGGCTATAGCTCTGTGGTGTTAAACACTTAATACAGAGAGACAAAAATATCATCTCGAGGTAAGGAGTTTCCAGTACTGGGTGGGATCTTCAGAAATGCTCAGCCTTGGCCTACGACTGCTCCCACTGGGAATTTTAACTTCCCCATCAATAGAAGCAGAACTGTAGCACTTTCATTTTCAAAATCCTACTGAGAATCCTCCTCAATTTAAAAATGCATTAACTTGAAACATGTACTTAAAAGACATTTCAAAACTGTGGACACACGTACTTCAGAGCATTAAAGGAACACTGTCAAACATATAAGCCATAAATCAAGTCCTGTTGTTCTTACTGGGATAATACCTTGCTACAATCAATAGCTGTTACTAAAGAAAATATTGAACACGAAGATGGAACACTGGCTTCCAAGTGTTTAATGGGGAAAAATATTTCCAGTTATAAAAAGCAGAAAGAAAACAGGTCATTCACTGTTCATTTTCCCAGTTTCTGAGGGCTGACTATAAATACACGGTATTTGCATTTCTCCTTTTGGACTGTGAAGAACACATTCTAGACAGTTTTGTTACCAACAGTAAATTTTTATTCCCTCACTTTCAGGTCACTGCTGTAATGGCTAGGTTGTTAACAGTGGCAAAACTTTATGTTTTAATAACCATTTTTTGGAAACCTCTTTAGCTGAGAATTTGTAAAAAATTTTCCATTTAATATGATCTGAATTAGGGTCCAGTTTCACTTAACAGCATCCTTTCTGAATAATCCTCTTCCAACAGTATTTGGAGCACATGCCAAAGCTAGCACTGTTTTTCAAAGTCTACTCTACTCTTGGCTTTTTTCACACATTACCACTACAACAGCAGAAACACCAGTACAGCTCCCTAGGGATAAGACTGTCCCTTGCTTTTGTGTAATATTTAGTACTCTTTTAAACACATTCACACTCTGCTTATAGAACAATTTTGAGAGACAAACACCTTGTTGAAACACAGTATGAATACAACTCTCATACTTTTATCCTAGCACCTATATATTTGCATCCAACTCAGCTGAAAACCATTGTGAGTTTACTGATCCCAGGATGTGAGTCGGAACGAGGTGAGTTCACTGATGTGATGATCAGTTACAAGTAGTGGCCTGGATGGCGAAAAGGGTGTGGGCAGAGCCCTAGGCTTTGAGGAAGAAAAAGAATGAAGATTGGCCTCAAAAGAGGCTCTGGCCATGGTGTACAGACACTAAAGGATGCAGTGGTCCTGCAGTAGCCCCTTTGGATTACACAACATTCTCCAAAGGCAAAGTGAATTTTCTACAAGGAAGCTGGCTGGGTGTGGATGGAGACGTATATTGTGTCTGCCCAGGGCTCTGCCAGGCACTGTCAACATATGACACAAGTTTGCATCTGCAAGGTATTCATACCTAAATTTAGCCAAGACTGCTATAGCTGTGAACACTTACTGTGGACAACAAGCCTGAACACAGCACATTTTGAGCTTAGTGAAATCTTTGTCCCCCTGCTTTTTATCTGTTCCTACTGAGCTCCCAGCTAATTATCTGGGTTTTAAAAACAGGTGCAGTTTATGGTAGGAAAAACACTAATGTCTTCATCCCTGCCATTCCAGAAGGAAGGCTTGGTGCTGAGAGATTTCCAGCTCAGTGATGCAGATTCAAGAGGTATAGATACACTTCAGATAAGCAACCACAGCTGGGAGTTAACCGCACTTGCCTTGAACTCCAGAGCTTGATGTATTTGTGAAAGGATTGTCATCTACTGTCAGATGAAATACAAATACAGCATATGCCAAATAAGCTAGAGGTTAGCTTTTTAGTGAGAGCCTGCTCTATTTTTGTTTGTTCTGCTCATTTGTTTCAAGTGCAAATAAATCATATCGAGTTGTTATGCATATCGAATATTTTCATGTACACTTATTTCTCTACAAGTGCCGTATTAAAGCTATCTTCAACCTGAGAGCTTCAACCTGGTTGGTACCATAATGCTCCACTGCTTGCCTGCTTCACATTTTCACATTTCCATCCCGAGCTCCCTCTCTTGCTAGCAAGCTCTTCAGAGCACAGGTCCTTTTTTCATCTGTTTGAGGGACTTTGTACATTTTTTTGGTGTGACATAACAAGTACTAGATCAGGGCGCGGGGAATCCAAGAAAGAATTAAGTCTCATGATGAAGAAAAGCATATAATAAATAGGTCTTCCTTTACAATTACTTTCTTGACCTCCTGCCACAAGAGTGCTTCAGATTCCCAGCCCTTCCAAGACCTGGAAGGATGTACCCGGAGCACCAGATCTAGGTACATCTCCACAGTGGCACCAAGATACAAAACCTTGGAAGATACTATGATCTAATGCAACCACTGGAAAAAAAAATGCTGCTAGAAGGATATTCATAGCCATCCCCTTTTCTGCAAGCCCCAACCCCACAGAATATTTTCTATGGCATCCTGAGGAAGAAGACACCAAAAATGTGTCCCCTCCAGAGGGGAGAACCTATGCAGAATCTCTTTTCTGCACAAGGATTTGTGGAAACTAGTTCCTGTTAAACAATAATAGCACGAATTACACAGAAAAAAAATCTTGGAGCTGTAACATGATATACTCTCTGAAAGTTTAGTGGTGCGTGGTACTTTTCCCTGAAGTTGCTTTAACCCCTGAGAAAACTCAAAATCCTTGAATTTCTGTCTCAGTGATCTACTAACTGGCATTATGTACTTCTGAACCATTTCAAGAGCAAAAACAATTTCTATCTCAAATCTCTTAGTATCTTTCTATACTAATCTTTCCATGATCAGCTACTCAACTTGTGAAATCTGCAATTACACAAAAAAATAGTAAATGCATGCTTCAGGCTTCAGAATAGAAACAGCTGTAGTATATGATTTTGGAATTCGTTTTTTCATCTGTCTTCTGTTTGTTGCAAATAAAAAAAGAAACACTATTATGGAAAAGAAACAGACTAGCAAAACCCATACAATAATCCCTACCACAATTCAGAATGAGAGGTGCTTGCAGTCTGAACACATGGCAATATTTGCTAATAAGATTCTCATAATTTTGGTTCTTAATTTTTAAGAGTTTGACATTCTGTAGCAAAGTAAAAAAAAAAAAAAAAAAAAGACTACTTATGAGAAAAGCTGATGTGAAATTTCCCTGTTATACTTACTATACTTTCCTTTTTACTTCATACCAACAAATGCCAAAATGCCATGATCAATTTCTGTCTCTGAGCAGATCTCATCTGAGATTCAACCACATCTCCAGGTTAACGTGTGAAGCTGTAGCAGCATCAGGAGTGTATTATCCAAACACAGCTCCTTCAGCTAACTGCCTAAGAGATTTCCTTAAAGTTGAAACCAACATTACTGTATCCATAATCCTTGCATCATAGATGTATTTTGTCAACCATTCTCTCCAAATCTATTTAACTCAGAGTAGGAATTGCACTGATTCTCGACATCGGAGAGTACTGGCTGCATGCAGCCAGCGCTGGCCTCACCTGCTACGGAGAGAGAAAATTGCATTACAATGCTTAGTACCAACAATTCTGCTTTGAAAGACTTTGGCATATTTTTTCTAAAAACAAACAAGTAACAACAACAAAAGAAAAAAAAAAACAACACCTGAATAATGCATCAGTTCTTGTCCCAATGTAAAAGTTAGAGGCATCAGAACAGAAATATTTTGCCTTTCTTGTTTACGATATCTATTGCAACCTAAAGTCTAATAGTTTAGTCACTTAGAGACAAATTATTTTGAAAACATTTGAAAGACATCAAATTAGTGCAGCATTTTGCTTTCGACCCAAGTGCATTTTCACAAAATGATTCCATGTAAAGTTTTCCCTCCAGTTCTAGCAATTAGACCTGTAACGAGTTTATTGCTGCATGTTTCTATGCAGATTACATTGAAAATGGCTGTGTCTAATAGTCGTCCAGGGAAGAATTTATGGCTCAAAGTTGGGCTTGTCCCCCCCTCCAAATAATCTCCCCTTTCACGGTATTTTACAGCTGTTTATTATATCTGATAAATTTTCATGGTACCTGTCTCCAAGATCTCCAGGGTGACGTGAACTATGCTGATCAGCCAGAGACATTTAGTTGCATGCGTCAGAAGCATGAGGCAGGAGAATGGGGCAGGTGATCAGATACATCATTGTGTCAAACCCAAACTACATACCTCAGACACCTCACTTCGTAAGAACATGTTTAGATACGCTGAAGGGGAATGAGGCGGCACTGGTCTGCCTTATTCCATATTAATCAAGTTCTGGGGCTGTGGAAGGCAGTTCCAGGCAAAGGTTCCTCATATTCTTTCAGAGTTTTGTCACCTGGGTTTTACCACATAAATAATACAGAAAAGATGCCACCTCCAGACGCCAGTAAATACTGACAAGAGAGAGAACTTAGATGACTAGCTTACACCTGATCTTCTTGACTAAAGACAAGTGATGGGAATCCCATTTTATGCTTGCAAGCTGAAGTTTAGCAAAATTATTAGTTTTTCTCTGATGTGATATCTTCTCCGTGAGTTGTAACTTGCCTCTTCAACACCAAAGATGAAATTCCAGTATTACTACTCCTGCAGTGAGGATGGGATGTTGAGACAAACACCAAAGCCTGATCCATCTCTCACTGAAAACAGCAAAAAGGATCCTACTAACTTCAGTAAGAACTGGGTCAGCTTCCGAGTCATTAACTCAAGATGGAGAAGGAGACAAAAAATGGTGAAGTGCTGCAAGCAGAGCTCCAGAGGCCATGTACCTCTGTTCAGTGCATATAGGAGAGCGGAAAGCCCTCCTCCTCGCAGAAACTACAGCATGATTCACGTTCACAAAATGATTATGGAGCTGATTCTGCATTTCTTCTCAATCCTTATAACCTATTGTTAGCCTTAATTACCAAGTTCAGTTACTGCTATCAGATACTTTGCTCAAGCCACTTTGTTAAAAGTAGCTCCGCTTTTTTTTGTTTAGGTTAAATGATGTCACAGACAGGCTTTTGTTGGAGCATTATATCTTTAGTAATTTGATATTCTAAAGGTAAAATGAGTGACCACGATGAAGGATTCCTTTGATAAATAAATCTGGGGTTTAGAGAAGCATCCATCTTTGTCAAAATTCCTCCTCCCTTAAGGGCAAAGGCTAAGTGTACATGATGATCTAATATAAAATGTGATTTTATTCAGTTTCAATTTCACATAATCAAATCAAGACCTATGTTCTTACTTGTGTTCTATTGCTCTAATTCAAAACAGACTTACCAGGAACTACAGCTACAGAACTTAAAGGCAGAAAGTCTCTCTGAGGTCATGTAGCCACTTGCTCTATCGATACAGGATCACTCCCTACTGTACACTAGAATGGATACTGTAGACCTTTCTTAAAAACGTCCAGATGAATGAAGTTTCCATTATAATCTTTAGCAGACTGATCTTTCCTTAAATCTGACAATTCATCTAAGGCTTTTCTTGTCATAATTCTGCACCAGTTCTCTTTACTCAGCCCTTCCTGAAGTCTGAGCTCTCCAAATCCTAGAGCCTGTTATAATTTCTTTCGATGAACACTTAAGACCATGCCTGCCTTTAAATGAGTGAATAATAATCACATCTGTTTAAGTAGTTTACCAAACGAGTGTCTCAGGTAAGCTTATGAGTGCAACCATGTACATGTTTGTGTCCAAGTATCAACCTCTTGATAATTTCAGTAAAATTACTACTGTTCTCAGGACTGCATCCTATTTGCCAATGTATTTGAGGAACCAGAGTGCCTAGAAAGTCATTTCAGCATGCAAGCACTGCATAGAAAACCTCTTCCAGCTCCTTGAAAAGTTATTTTTGCAGCTCATAGATGCATGGGGTTGCAATGTCCTGCCTCTCATGTCCTATTGAGGGACTGTGGCTAATTCATACTGTTTTAAATGATTTTTATTTCAGACATTTTCTGGCTGAGCGCCCGTATTTACTGATCTATTGTTACTGTCCTCACCAGAATTTGAAACTTAGCTCAGTTCAGGAACATCCACAAGCTTCAGGAATGAAAATTTTGCTCCCATTTCAGATGGTCAGCAGGTCATGTATAATACCACACTGATGTTAATTACTACTTTAATCCTCCAGTAGTATTACAATTTCAGTGGATTATTTAAGTGGATTTTTCAGTATGAATGAGAAAGAAACTGTTCCCAAGAACTGACAAGGTAGATATCACACAGCATCCTCACTAACCATCATCAAGAACCACATATTTTTCCATGTATTGTTTGTTATTTTTTTATTTATGCTTTTCCCTCAGGGTTCACATACAAAGTGAGATGAATTTGTTATTTGAATTCAAAAGAATGACACTGACACATTACATCAAGTGCCCAAACCCAGATAAATGGTTTAAAAGTTACCCTAGTCCTTTAAACAAATAAGTCAGATTAGAATTAACAGCTGGAAATATATCAGCTAAAAGAATTCTTTGTCCTACTTCATACTGAGGGCTTGCTTTAGATTAAAACAATGTCACTTATGTTATATTTTAATCACATCAACTATTCATCTTAATCAGGAGTGCAGTCACAGTATAGAAAAATACTCTATTACCACAATCACACTAATTAACATTGCTGTGATCACAACTATTAGTCAATGAAATGCAACTGATACACATAGTGAACTAATGTTTAAATACCATCTAATATCACACATCATATCCAATATTAATAAGTATGCAAAGACGTAGATATGCCCAAATACCACATACACACAAATCACAAACTATTAACCCAGTACTTCTTAGGTCAGCTTAACCATCACTGAATTTTACCGTCACAACTGAAAAATACTATCCATGCAAGGCCTTTAAACGGAATGCTTCCAAAGCTATTTTCTTCTCCAATACCCAAATGCTCAAAAGCATTTTTGGCTGAGATCTAGACTTTTCAAACCTCTGCTGGGATTTTTTTAAATATTGCAAGATTCATTTTAATTTCTGCTCCAAGGGGGAAGATGGGATTTCATTCTTTCTTTAGCTGGAAAGGCTACGCTCAGGAAAGGTTTCACCCGCAGCCTGCCAAACCTCCTCTTTCCTCTTCATTTTATTTTAATGAGTTTATATGTGTAAGTTCCTCTATTAAATAAACATCTAAGCACATCTAATATGAGACATGTAAATAAACCTACTCTTTCCAGAGAAGCAATCTGCACACTTCATGTGGTAAGGAGTGTGTATCATTGCAGGATTACACAGGAGTCTGATACACATCTTTAAAGAAGTTGCAGTTTGAAGCACGAGGAATACATACTACTTTACACTTTGTGAGATGTGATTCAAGAAGTTCTGATTTGCAAGACTGCACACACAGGAGCTGGAAGAACACCCCTTTGGCTCAAGAATGGAATTTTAATCCCACAAAGCCAGCTTTTGGTATCTTTCCTGAGCCCTAGAGAGGTTGCCAGCTGAGAAAGCAGTGTTGCCCCAGGAAGGCTCATACACTGGGTCTAATGCACAAACAGCTGTGTTTATAAACCAAAGAAATTTCTGAGGAAACAATTTTCAGAGACTGTATTGAAAAAACTTAACAGTTTTAACTGAGGAGGTCTCATAGCCCTTCAAAGCCAGCAGTTATACGTCACTTCAGCATCCTACAGCACCTTAAACAGAAAGATTGCCTACTTACTATGTAGGCTCATTTTGTGCTTATAGGGGAGGGAATATGAAATGCAATAGAGAGCCAGGTAAAGATCAAGTAATACCCTTAGGAATACTTTTCTCTTTTTCTGTCAACCTATTGCTGTTCTAGGAAAAGCATATTTAAACAGCACATTAAAATGAGATGATGAAATACTCCCGTTGCTGTTTCAATATTTTATGGACTGAGGTACGTACAAGAATTGTGGAAGATATCTGAAATGCACAATTATTGGCCAAGTTTTATCCTAGCCTGAAAAAGCTTGATACCTTCTCTTTGAGAACATCTTTGCACAGTAACAGACACATGGAAGTATGGAACCACGGAAGCGAAAGCAAGGACAGCAGAACAATGTTCTGGGGTCAGATGTGAAACCAAACTGGCCTTACAGCCAAAAATTAACATCTGATATTGGTTAGCTTTATGCAGAATGGTGAGGGTACCAGGAAATATTATCACTGCAAAATGACTTGTTAATCAAGTGATTAGCGGACTGTATGAATGAGAGCTGCTGAAGTGACTGCATAACTGAGCCTTTGAAGCAAGCTCAACAGAGGTGAGGAAAGCATTTTGTTTTGCAGAAATGACAAGGGAGCACAATAAGGCAAACTGTCAGGAGCAAACCAGAGCGTTCTGAAAGCTTCTCATATGATAAATATTATCAACAAGCCCATACAGTCCATAGCAAAGCCCCCCAACTTCTGTATGATAGGAAGGAAAAGGGAAGGAGAGTGGAGGAAGACAGCTGTGTGGCAGCTCAGAGGTGAGCAGCAATCTGGGAGGACACGGTATTGTTTTCTGTCCCAAAGGCTCAGCTTGTGTCTTTTCTGAGCCCTGCAGAAACGAGTGCAATCATGACAGTTTTATCAAGTCCTGCCTGCCTTCTCAATTGAAATAACTTCAGGCATTCTGGGTTTAATATCATACTCACAATTTGGAGGTTTCAAAGAAACAGTGATGACAGTATTAAAAGGCTTTAGACTGTCAGCAGCACTGGGAAAAGTCAGTACCAAAACCAACTGGCAGTGCTACTGCCATGAAAACAGAGGCGGAAATAAAGCTATGACATGAATTCTGCAAACTGCCTGGCTTTGTTTCTCGTGTCTTGGTTTTTATGAAACCTGTTTCAAATAAGACAGCAAAGCATTTCTTTCCCCACAGCCACAGCCACTGTCTCAGCTGTGCCTCTCTTTCCATCATTGTAGAGATAGGTTATACATCTTTCCTGCAGCACATCTTGAGCGAGGTGGGACTGTTTATAGAACGAGATAATGTTTAACACAGGAAAATTCAGCAGAACTTTTTCTTGAATTCTCCAAAGCTTCCAGCTTACAAAATCCTATATAGACAAATACGGAGACCAGGCAGGCTTAACTGCAACACAGTATTTTATATACGCCAGGTAACAATTGTATTTTTTAGGCATGCAACGTAAGCTTCTGCAAAAAGGCAGGTCTAACAAGAATTCATCACAGGACCTCAAGATTCGCAGCCAACTCTATTTTTCCATAAGTTAAAGGCCACCTCTGACAAGCAAATGGATATTTGTGAACAACACAGACGGAAAAAACGTGCCGAAAGATGTGCCACCGCCTTTCAGCAGGGTCAATGCACTGCTGCTGCCTCCGGAGGGATGAAGAGATTTAATGAAATTTTTGCTGCTGCTCCCTTGTAACACAGATTGCCTCCCTGACATGCTACACTGCATCAGCTCCCATGCACACACCCAGGTGGGAGTGGTGTGGGAGATTTTCTCAGCGAGGGCACCGCGTCTCCTGGTGCAGCTGAGCTGCTGCGACATGTTAGCGCTGTCTACATTCCCCCTAGACCCAGAGGGAAGCAGGGGGTCCTTTGTTACTCTCCTGGGTCCCTTCTCTTCGCCCAGGCAAATCTGACTTGTAGCAAAGATGCACTTAAAAATTGGCATTTCCATCCATAGGAAACCTCACACTTGGGTACGCTGCCTGCCGGAGACAAAACACGATGAGAAGAAAATGTCAACACCTCTGTTTTGCTGACAATTTGGGCATTTCAATTTGGCAGCAGGGGAAGGTTTCCCAACACACCCTTTGAGCAGGACTGGTAACACACCACCTGCCCATCTCTCAGATAACCTCAGTCCCCATCCCCCTGCTCTCTGGCCCTCAGATGATTTGATGGCAAGTTTCTCTAGTCTCTATCCACAAGAATAAGGCAGCCTCCCCAGCTTCAATTACAACCTGAAGTAACTTTTGACTTCACCTCCTTGTTCCAGCTCAGTGTCCTTAGGAGCAGGTCAGTGAGATCCAAAGGGATTCAGAATCTCTTCACTGTCAGCATTAATTCAGCTCTCCATCACGGTTTACACATAGGAATTTGTTTCAAATGAGTAGAAACCATTCTCTGAATCTTATTAGATTTATAAACTCATTTTTCACCGCTGTTATTTCAGTGACGTGAAATGTCCGTACAGCTTACCCATCAAATTAGTTCTTCAGAGGTGCTGTGAAAGCAAAAATGGACTAAGAGCTTTGTCTTCCCTACAACTTATAAGGATTAAGATCTTCTCTAACAGCTAGTGAGATGTACTGCGTATTGGTAATGTGGAAAAAAGAAAAGGAGTTTTCACTATCCTGGAAGAAATAAAGTTTTTATTTTTTTTTAAACACCCAACATTCATATACTTTAGAAAAGTTTCAGACAGGGACCAACATTTTTCATGTTGGTCAGAAAGCATTCATATGGGGTACGTTTTAACAATGTGTTCTACTGTATGAAATTCAATTCAGGTTACCTATAATCACAACAAAGATTTAGAAATATAATATTTTTAATTTCTGATTCTTATTAGAAGGCCACACATGATTTGAGCTAAACATATTCTAATAATGACTTACAATGAGAGATCTGGTACAGAACTGTGCTATAAAAATGTATTGATTTTTGGCATGTAGTAGATCCCCAAGAACACTGCAGCCATATGAGATACTGCCTCTATAGTCAACCTCTGCCAATTTATTTTACTTTTTTTTATAATAAAAAATTGTCCAAATCCTGAGCTTTCTAGTGTATTCTTTACTTAATGCTGCCAAACCATCCCTTCTCCCCGTCCAACCCCCCTTCCTCTAAAAATCCCAACCAGGCCCCAAAATGGTAAGACAGGACATGATATTAGACAAAATCAAAGATCAGAGAAATTCTTCTCGAGCTGTCTTTGATCTCTCTTTGCCTGCTCTCCTGGAGCCCCAGCTTCGTGCCAGACACTAAGGAGCAAGATTTGGGCTCCTGCTCCCAGAGGCATACCCAGCGGGGCCAAGCAGCAATTCACACTCCCTTTGCCATTCCCATCCCCGCATAATCTCCTTATTTTTGTGTCTCTGTCCTAGCTCACAAATCCGATTCTGCTCTGTGCTGTGCCATCTTTCTTCCTTGTCCCACATTCACATACCGCTATAAAAAAAACCTAATTTTACAATGGTTAAACGACCCAGTGACCCAATTACCAGTCCCAGAGGGGAGCGCACACTCTGGTGAGTTGGCTGATATTCCAGCAGCTGACGTGGCTGCAGCCCTGGCTGTGCTGTGGGGCTGCCTCCTCTCCCACTCGGCTTTCGGGGCACAACGGTGCAGCGGGAAGCGAGACCACCCCTCAGTGTAAACCCTGCAGGGACAAAACCTCGAATCCTTTTGGAAAGGGCCTGGTGCTGGGAGGGACGGCTTGCCACCCCATGACAGGAGGCAGCAATGGCGTGAATGCATTCCTGGCTGGGCGGTATTTCTTTGAGCCACTTGTGTGGTGGGAGCAAACACCTACCCCTGATTTTAAAAAGGATTCAGTTACGTCTATTTGGAGCCTAAAATATACCCCAGAGCCAACAGAAAGTGACGCTGAAATCATATAAGACTTCTCTCCCCTCCAATAGCATCTATTTCCAAGTCAAACCAGGGAGCACTGCAAATCCTTCCTGCACCCCACTTTGATGTGTGGGCATTGCCAAATCCAAATTCTGGTTGTCAATACAGATCCTGGCCACAGGCAAGACAACCAGGAGCCAGGTGCCAAAAACTAGCACACGCAGCCACCTCCATGCCCTACCATCCTTCATTTCACCCCGCATCCAGCACATTCACCTCAGCTCTCGAGTTGACACATTTAACACAAAGGCTGCGCTGCTAATTCTCTGATGGGAATGAGTCACGACCACCCTTTTATGCTGTGCAGTTTTGCAGCGAGGACTAATATCACACCGGGGGAGGCAGAAGCAGGCTCCGTTCTCCCTTCGCTGCCTAGCTCCGCATCTCACTAATGTCACGAGGAGTTACCTACGCTGCGTGGAAAAAACAAGCCTTATGCATCGAAAAAGCACTCTACTAACGAGGGTTGCTTGCTAATAGGGCACGCACACTGTCATTGTTTTGCAGCACATGCTGGCTTCTATTGTATTATCTGCATGCTAATATAGGCAACCATGCCAGACAAACACGTGCACATGCTCACTGACAGGTCAGAAACACCTCCTGTCTCCCTTCCTGGTTTTTCACAAATTCTGCAATTTCTTCCTCCCAAACAAGCTTCATTTCAAATGCAGTGACATGACAAGTCCAATTCAGCTTGCTTTTCTCGTGTCAGTCTTAAGAGTTTCCCTCCCTCCCTCCCTCCGCAAAGGCTGAGGCAGGAGAGGAACCTGTGTTTTTGCATGTGGTTGTGCTCTGAAGCAGACACTAAACAAAGATGCCTAAATGCTTCAAACCATATGCCATTTCCATAGTGACACAAACCAGCGCTTTCTTGAGGCTTGGTTATACAAAGCCAGACCTCACAGACAGCAGCTATGGAGGGCAATATTAATGGCTCTATTACACGCACTGAATCAACAAGTTATTTATACACACATTAGGATTTTGCCCCTGTTCACACGCATGTTATTCTAAAAGACCTCTATAAATCCACTGATATCCCCCTATTCCTACACAGGAGAAGCTGAGATCTGAACCCTATTGCAGGGCAACAAATTAAAAAAATAGGTTTATATGCAATAAAATTTTGGTAGAATACTGACATAAAACATTTGTAATGGTCACATAATGCAAGTGTTGTTCTCAGACAACCCAAATGCCTGACGTGAGAAATAAGAGGACAACCCTCATCTGGACCTGCGATAGGAAAAGAAAAGAGAAACCAGACTGCAGAGCAGCTTTCCCACAGGATAGATCAGCCATTGAACGGGATTCTCCACTCTTTAGCACATGTTCATTATGAACAGTTTCTCTGAAACTGGAAATGTGACATTGTTCTAAATCTTGTGCAGCAGAGTGATCCATCAGACCTGGTTAGTCTATTCCCAGAATATTTGCACAATGATAATAAATACCTAAAACCTGCCCTCGAAAACTATTTTGCTTCATTACTGAATATAAACCCCTTTGATATTGGCTTAACCTAAGTAAAATTACCAAATACTTGCAAAGCAGTATATTTGTGATTAGCCACATCTGCCGTGTTAATGCTGTGCCGTTCTCCCAAAGGCACCACTGGCTGGCCTGGAGGCAGCAGCAAGTAAAATCTCAGATGGATTCATAGTGTCACCTTCTTCCCCTTGAATTTCCCCTTCTATCAATAGCTACAAGAAATTGAACTGAAGAGTACTAGTCCACCATCATTACAAATGAGATTCGGACATTGCTGCAATTAATCTTCCTGAGTCAATAGGCACGGCTTGATAACCCGATAAGAAGAACACACAGGAGAATGATCAGAGGGGATCCAAAGCCTTCGGATGACAATAGTTTTCACCAGCATACACAGTGCTGTCAAAACAGCAGTGGCTCATTAGTGGTTCCAATACTAAATAGCTTTTATTTTAGCTGTATGCTCATTCAGTTGAGACATCAGCACAACGTTGAACATATCTCTAGTATGCATGTTATATAATACATCAGTGTTAAATTTTTCCAATGTTATCTTAAAAAAATATAGGGGCCTGAAAAAAAACAAATTCCAGAATTTTTCTTCTGTAGGAAATTTTCTCTTTCTTTTCTGATTCTGAATGAAATGAGTTCAAAAACTAAGATATCCCCACACAATAGAAATTCAAATTTCTAGAGCTTCTAGAATTGAAAATAGATATTTCTTAAATAGCCTCATTGTTCCGCCAGTCTGTCAAGGGAACAGTATTTTGCATTTATAGGCAAACTAAAGGAACACATTTTAAAGAACCAAAAATAAACCTACCCAAATAAACCAGCTATAGGAAGCTAGCTCCTGGCAACTGTCAAAAATGTATTGTGTTACCAATCCTTGAGATTTTACAGGGAACATTTGGATTCTGAATCAAGCTGCAGGCAGCTTAAGGAAAAGATCCATCTGTCATGTGATTTTGGAAGAAATAGGAAAGAAAATCACCTCTAGCTTGACGAGCAATATACTGAAATGTAACTCGGAGATATGGCATAATAAGCACAGCTCTTCAGGCAATTGCCAGGAAGATTTCTCTGCTGTTACAGAGCCTCTCTAAAAACAGTTCCCCGTTACTACTAGCTTGCAAAGTACCGGTGGCTACCAATTCAATTACACTGCTATCCCAACTCTCAGAAGATTAGCCAAGAAGCTCTTTCAGCAACCCCTGCTAATGAGGTCTCCATGGGCATGTCTAGACCACTCAACGGAGCATGGTACTGACACATCCACAGCCTACTCTGAAGGGTATCACACTTCCTCGGGGAGAACATGAGTTACATGGCCTTCTTCTGGCTCACATCTGGCAGCAGAGTCCCCATGCTTGCACAGAAGTGCATCCAGCACAGCTATACGGCTCTGTCCCTCCCAGCCTTTCTGTGCAGAACGGCTCCAGCATCTCTGCACTTGCTGCTCAGGTATGTCCTGAGTCACCCAGGGGCTGCTAGACTTCACACAGAGTTACGCTATTGCTTCCATGATAAACTACCTGGCTCTTTAACTATGTTCTTAGAAGTTTTTAGATCCAGAAGTCCCAAGATAACCTTCCTATACAACCTATATATAGGCACCAGTTCATTTTTCTCTGCTGTCTATGACTGCCAGATGCTGTCTGCTGCCAGCCAGAAGAAACCAAGAGTTCTGGAGCCCAGAGCTCTGCACCACAGCACACATGCCTGTGTAATCTGCTGCCAGTGGGCATTTTTCCTCTTTGTGTAGAAATGAATACATTCGCATAAATGCAGTGAACAGGAAACTGCATTACAACTTCAGAACTCCCTCATGACCATGCAAAGGATGATGAAGAAGATATAAATGGAGCTTTCTTTCTCTTGCCTGTCTCATTATTTTATTTTATTTTTTATAAAAGCATTTGGCATTATTGAAACCACAGTTATACTGCTAACTTTGAGCATAGTTTTTACCAGGTTTAATTGCCTGCTTTCTCCCTGTTTTGGACTAATATTTCATCCTACATTGTATTTTAGTCACCCAACACAAAGGGAGAAATCCAGTATGCCTGGTGAGCTATTCCGTTCAACAACCAGGTAGGTCACAAAATTAAAAAAACTAATAATAATAAAAAAATCACCCTGGGACAATGCTCCATAAGTGCTCGTTATCAACCTGGGCTCCTAATTTATGCCTAGCTGTTTTACATCAGCACTGAACTTCATGCCAAACTTTAGAACAATGACATCCAGCAGAGCTGGAATCTGTATAGGAAAGCGCTAGGTTTTTATCCTGAAGGCCAAACAAGTAGCTGTTTGCAATTCAGTTTGGCCTGACTATTCCATTACCTCACTTAATTTTAAAGCAGTTCAAGTAAAACTACATGGGACTGCAAGATCACAGAATACCATTTTTTTACCCACAGTGGATATTCTTACTGAATCCACTGGATATTTCACAGGACAAACACTATAATCGTATTATTCAATATGTTTACACTTAAAGATCTTTTTATCTCCAAGAGCCATTTGAAAACTCTGAACTGACAGCATCTTGGGAATAGAACTATGGAGGAAGGGGAGACTCAAGACAGGACCACCAGAGTACAAATTGCATCTCAGATGAAGAACATCACCTAATTTTTGGTTTCCAATAGAGGATATAGGCCATTGGCTTTTTAGGTCTCCTTTGAAACCCTTTTCTTGCAGGAAATACCTTTATCTCCCTCAGAAAAATAGAAGAAAGGGATGATTCTTAAATGAACCATACACATTTACATAAGTTAGCTTTGATGGCTCAAAACCTGTGTTCAGGTGTTTAATCATCTCCCACAAGTTCTTTTGGAGGGAAGCGAGCATAGACACCCAAGAACTGGAACACTAAATAGCTTCCCAAATAGCATACTGCAAAGCTCAGCACTTTTGCTTGCATTTTTGCTCACGTTTTACCTAGTTCTCCACTTCCATAATAATTCAAGAATAGCCCACTGCATCTTGGCAAAATGGAGCCTGTAGAACTTTCAGGTACTAAATGCAAAACTCAGCTGTAGCTGTGAGTACAGTGCAGTTCAGGAGGCTTGTAAGCATCTCCACAGACCTGAGAGCAGCTTATCCTCCAAATGCAGATGACAAGCACCACCTTGCATGAGAGCACAGACCGCCCAGCTCTGCATTTACAGAATCCAGGCGGGTTGTTTGTCTGGGTGACCCCAAACAACGCAGGGTTTGGCAGGAGAGGGAGAACACCAAGGGGACAGCGTGCGAGCCAGCTTCCACTTCTGCTTCATTTCACTTTAGTACAACGTTTGGTTAGTTTGAATTAGAAACACCGGCTGTTTACCATTAGTTGAGCTGATGGCTTTTAAAATGCACAGCGAGTGCCATCTGCAGGCTGAAGTTCATACTGGTGGGCCTCCTCCTGCTAAAAATGCAGATAAACCTGCCTGATAGAAAAGCAGAGAAACGGAAAAGACTACAGAACGTTTGTTGCAGATCTTTGGAATCACAAACCACTCAGTCCTGCGGCAGCAGAGTTCCGCATACCCAGAGGTGTTTCCTCACCATCTTTCCAAATTCTCTGCCAGAACAAACGCAGCGATGCTCTTTGTGAGCAGAGGAGGATGACAAAGCCACCTTATCCTCCGATTGCCAGGAATACCAGAAGAGAGAATGATCTGTGGCCCCTCTCTCATAGAAGGGTTTCCAACATGTAGAGCTCAACTCAATAGTGCTCAAGTGCTGGGAGACTTGGGGAGCGCAACCCAGATAACACCATTTTCCCACTGTTTTTCAGATAAAAGCACTGAATAAGGAAAAGCTAGAGAGTCTAAAATGAAATTATCTCTGGATTTACAATCCTAATTGGCTGAACGAGGGTTATTTCATTCACACAAAGTAATCTGAGAGAAGCTGTCATTGCAGGAACAGCTACATCTACAAAGTGGCGTTTATTTGTTGATGGTTACCTTGATACCTACCTTGCCATTAATGCCCAACTGCTCAGTTTCTCTGTACAGGAGGCACAGTGCCTAAAGCTGGCATTATCAGGGTGCAGCCAGAGACCAGCATCAGCACTGGCAGAGAAACAGTCACAGGTATACTCAAGATAAAAACCTCCCTCCCAGGAGCTCTGGCTTTCTCATCCAAATTCAAACATTTCCCATCTGTGTGTCCCGTGTAGAATAAATACGGTGAGAAAAATTGCTAGAGCATTGTCTAAACAGCAGTTATGAGAGAAAGGGACCCCAGATTGTATTTCCTATTGCCCACAATGCACTGCTTGAAAATCACTGACATTTTCCAAGCGCAGCTGTATGCAGGAAGGTGATCTATTTGGGCCATGCCTGATTGGATCATTACATCCAGATTTATAAATCTGTGAGGTTTCTAATCAGACACAGAGGGAATACATTCCACCTCTCAATCTAGTGCCTTGGCAGGTCAGTCAATCAGAGCACTTCTCAGCACAGCAATCCCAGATACAATTCTCTTCTTTACATGCAGCTAGGCAGCATTCAAAAACATGAACTTTTTGTCCACTGTTGCAAATACCACAAAAACTCATGAAAATTGCTTTTAGTTTGACCTTTGCAAATGCCTTCCTCAAACAGTAGGAGATAAGAACAAATATATCAGAGCCAAAAGAAAGTAGATGTTGAAGAATAAATTTATACTGTATGGCAGACTACGTGTTATTTTCAGAGAACTGCCAGAAGCAAGAAGACTTGTACTGTCAGTCTCACCAGGTATGTATTACAGTTAAATATATATATATATATATATATATATATATATATAAAAAATCATTAGCAGACAATAACTGACATCCTGATGAGGGGAGTGGGCATACTCTTCAGTCTTTTGTTTCAGGATGCATGTGTGCTTTGTTACGTGGCTGTATCAGGAATAAGCGATACCAGTTATCCACCTTAGCCATGGCAAAGTTATTTACTATCATGAGAAAAAAAATAAAATTAAACAAGTTAAAATGAATTAATTATAGACCAACTCTAAAGAGTTAAGCATCAGGAGGAAGGGAATCAGAAAGAGTAAAAACTGGTCATAATCAGAGTGGGGAGGAGATTTATTCCTCAACACAAAATCGACCTCATGGAAAGCTTCTGCAGGAAAACTCCAGGTGTGATAAATTTATGGCCCTCCCTCTTACCCTTGCTATTACTCTTTTGAAAGCAAAGAATATTATATTCTCAAGTCCTTGACCTGGGATAAAGCCTGAGATTCCTTTCACTTCCCCCAGCACATGTCCCCATGTCCATTTGCCAGCCTCACATTCCAGTGTGACGCTGCAGACAGGCTTCATAAATTAGCAGTGATGTTCTGGTGGTGTGAATGCACCAGAGGAAGGGCCCAGGAACTATTCCAATCAAAGACAGGGGGAAAGTAGCTGGGTTTGACTTCTGTCAATTATTTCTAATTAGGAAGAACCATAAAGTTCATAGTCGGAGCACAGGACTGCTCACAATTGTCCAGGTGGAGGAACAAGACACACCATTAGTGCTAAGTGAATGAAAGCAAGGTGATCACAGGAGAAGTGAAGGAATCATATTCAGAGGAACCTACAAGGGATTCTATACCCATATGATTTATATTTTTCTCTCCCCTTTCCATCCTTCCCCCAAACACCCACCTTCATTTGAACCCATGGCCTCACATCCAGTGAACTAGATTCACAAGCCCTTTACTCCACTCTGAATTTGGCCGTGTGAAGTGAATAGAGATGTATCTGAAGTTATCCAGCCTGAGATATTTAATGAAGAGGACTAATATGAGGGGTAAGAAACTCTTAGGTGAAGTAATTTCATTCTGACTTACCCTAGTACCTACACATGGACACCTCCCTAAATTACATCGTCCAGTGGAGTAAGCCTTATCTGAGCTGTTGTTTCCAATGTGCAGACAGTTCAGAGAATCACAGAATATCCCGAGCTGGAAGGGACCCACAAGGATCATCGAGTCCAACTCCTGGCTCAATAGAGTACCGCACAAAAATCAGAATTCAGAGAACTGCAACGCACCAGCAACATGTTGCTCCGCCTCGTCCCCTTCTCACTGCAACGGGAGGAGACAAAATGGCGGCCGCTGCCGGCCCGCCAATGGCCTGAGCATTCGAGTCCTTCTTGAGTTGTCAAGGCATACAGAATGTGGAGTTCCAGTCCAGACCTTGAGGGTTAAGATTCAGCCACAATTTTAGCACATCTAGGAGACCCGCTATTCAACTAGATATTAGACAGGGTTCCTATCCATTTTTATTTTGGTAAATTGACGTTTCCCTTCTGTCGTCTGGCTATTACCTCTGTTTCTTGCTACGTGTGTAGAACCCACTTTTAATTGCTCTGCAACAGGTGAATTAAAACCGTTTGGTGCATTTTCAAAGTACGCTTATTGAAAATACTCTGCAGCTCCTGTGCTGCAAGACTCAGTTGCACAGCTTGCTCCCATCTCTGTTGTCAAGACAATGTTATTCTTCTGTCTTTCCTCACCTGTTCTTAATTTGTTTCCTACATGTCCAGTGAGGTAGTACTCAAGGAGGAGGAAAAAAAGGAAAAAAACAAAAACAAAAACCAAAACTGATCCAGTAATGTGAGATATAACTGGAACTGTGAAGCTAACATATCATACGGGAAGGAGATTCAGAGAATATTAATGCCACAAAAGACACTAGATCACCTAGTTTCAGCTCCTGTGTATTACTAGACCTTCATTCTCATTCAGTTACCATTAGTATTGCATCCAATAATGGCTATCTGACTTAAACACATCTTTGGGAAGGCACCTTATGTTGATTTCAGGATGAAACCCCCCACTAACTCCTGCTTTTGGATGGGCCCTGTAAGACTGTGGTTTGTAGCCTCCAGCCTAGGGCCTATTTTAATCCATTTGCAAAAGTTAACTCTAGAATTTCAAATCTATTGTCAGAAGTTTTAAATCCACAGGAGGTCTTACAAAATTTTAGAGATCCATCAGTCTAGAACTGCTGCTTTCAGACCGTGTGATTTGTCAGTGGTATGCAAAGATACCTCATCACAGCTGAAAGGTAACACTGAAATTCACTATCAAGCCAAGGAATATGAGTTTAGAGTGATAGCTGAATGTCTAATTAAAAGAAGGATGTTGGCAAACTGAATGGATTCAAGGAAATAGTTAACAAAAGAGCATTTAATAAGAACATGTTAGCAGATTTAAATATGCTTAACGTGGATACGAGGCACTTAGGAGAAGACAAGATAACATTCAACAGATATTGCAGGGCTGTTATTTCATCTCCTTCCTTGGCATTTACCTCCTTAAGTGAGATAAGCAAGACTAAAGGGATATAAACAACAGTTTATATATATATACATATCTATATACTGAATATCAGGGAGAGAAAAAATAATAATAATCCTGCCAGTAGCTGCTGTCAGGCAGTGAAATAATTTCCCATGGAGCACAGTGAAAGAGTTATGTCCCTGTTGCTGGAAACATCTAAAACTAAACTAGGCCAACACATGGGAAAGTTATCATAGAAAAATGAAACCAAAGTCTAAAACATTGTTGTCTTATGCCACAGTGAAATATTTGAGCAATAACCTGCCTGCATTCATCAGGAAGGCAAAGCATTTCATCTATGTAAAGCAGAATGTATCAATCAGGATTTTATCTAAAATACCCAATGCAGGAGTACCTTCACAGGAGACCAATTTCCGACAGATGATACTTCAATCTAAAACAAAAAGTGTAACATGATCTGGCAGGCAGAACTGAGACTGGATAATTTCTGGCCATATTTTTATTTTTTATTAAAAGAATAAAAATAAAAAATTGGTCCCTGGAAGAACTCATCAAGTTTCCTCCTTCATTTGAATTCCGTAAGTGAAGGCTAGATGTATGTTTAAACATCTGCTATGACCATGCTTCAAGGAAAAGTTATGGGCTTTCAGGCAGGAATTTTGGCTTCATACCAAAATTCCTCATCATGCCTTGCTTGTGCTGTGCTATGAGGAAGATCCTGTAACAACAATAATAGCTATCCTCTCATTCTGAAACAAATAAACAAAAATCTTTCTAGGCAACAGGCTGTACTTGCACAGACCAACCCACTGCAGTGATTTTCTAATTGTAACTGCTGCTGCTACCACACGTAGCATACAAACTGTGCAAGGATCCTGGTCAGCTCCCAGTGTTTGAAGAGAGCAGTGTGAATTTACCAGGCCCCCAAAATTCCAGTAGATTTTTTCTTAATGTATGAGAGGAGTAACAAAAATCTAGCCAGAAAGCAGAAGTCTTTGATTCAGACTCTTACCTGTGCTACCTCTTCAAAATCATCGTGTCTTTTCTGCAGTGCACGTGCTCTATGTAGAGACTTCCCAACTCCTGTGTGTTTACTCAGAAAGGCTTCCCCATGATTTTCAATCCAGTCCAGTACCTGTCAAAAAAGAAGAGCATCCAATTACCTCTCCTGTCTCAGCAGCACAGAGCAATTGTTGGGGTGAGGATAAAACAGCTGCAGAGGTATAGCTTTATGTTTGCAGTAGCTAAACACATGGAGATCTGTCAAGATCTGTTCCGATAAGATAGAAGATAAATGTTTATAGATGTTACTGGTAAATTAGGATTATTGGATTTTTACTATTCAATTTGTTTTAAAGTGTAGCTTAGTTATTTGAGCCTGACAGATATTAAGTATTTACTTTCCCATAAATGGGTTTTGGGGAATGGGAGTCAGAAATCTGGAATCTTTTGCAGTAAGCATCCTCCCCTTAAAGCTCCCTGTGTAAACTGAAAAACAATGATAGCAGATTTCACATAAACAGCAGATTCCAATAGGAAGCGTCTTAAATGAGTCCAAAAGCATGATGGAGGGATCAATTCAAATTGATTTTGAAATGGGGAGAAAACATCAGAGTAAGTAGAATGAAAAGGTTAAGAATCCTTCACTGCAGGCCACAGAACATTGACTGAATGCACCTTTCAAGTCTTATCAGGTTTCCAGTTCCAAATGTAACTGAAACCTATGGAAAAGTAAAGTGGCAAATCTGATATACTGAGAGCTAAAGAAGATTTTCTTTTAAAAATAGATCAACTGTATGACTGCCATCCATTTGGAGCTCCTTCACACAATAACACTGGCACAATTCTGCTATTAAGCCACCAAAATTTAGATTAAATCTATTCAGGGTCTGCTACAAGCTGCAATACCTCAAAAATGGTGTTTGACGCTGTCATCTTGGGAAATTTCAGGACGTGATCTCCACCCTTCCTCAATACACAGACACTAAGAGAATGACAGTAACAGATCGGTACTGGTTGCAACCACAGGTCCCAGCGATGGTGGCCAGGGGCTGCAGGAGCCGCATAGGAGCTGCACCAGCTTGGCCTGAGAGGGGCTCTGCTACTGGGCGCAGAACTGGACAGGAGAGAGCAGCTGTGCGAGGAGCCGTGTGTTGTGTATGGGGCTGATAAAGGAGCAGATATTATTGACAAAGCCTAGAAACCTAAGAGTGGAAAAATTGAAGACGTGATTTTTTTCTGTTTTAGGCAAGCAGAGCTATTTGATGGCTTGGTTGTAGAGAATATAAACTACCTGGGCTTTCAGCCTGTACTTTAGATCCCAAGCATATTTTAATAAATAATTAAATAGATAGATAAATAAATAAAAAGTTCCAAGTACAAACAAAACTTTATGTGCATAATTGTTTTTCACTCCCATTTCTTTGCTGGTAAAAGCATTCTTTTAATCAGTATTTTGTGCTTACGAGGTATTTTTCATTCACAGAATACAAAGCAGTTCACAAAGTGGGGTATCAAAACACCTCAGGTCCTGCTAGAACAACACAGATTTGGCACAAGCATCACTGTGGGGATGAGGAAGCAGAACCAGGTGTGTTGGCAGCCCAGTCACCGCTTCCTGCTTCCCTTTATCTGATCAATTCAGCTCCTGGTTGCTCTCAATATAGAGTCCCAAATACATCCCTTCAAACTTTGGCAGCCAGATGCTGGCTGGTCTGCTAAGACTACAATATATTCTTGACCAGGAATGTGTATGTTATTTGTAATAACATTAATTATTGAAGTGGCCTTCTAGCATTTGTGTCATTAACAGTCTGCAAATAATTCTGTTAACATCCTCTTTCCTCTTGTCATGAGTTTTCAACTTATCTATTAAAAATGGAAGCAGAGAAAAACTAAATTTTGGAAAAAAAAATCTAATGAGGGCTAATTTTTAAATATGATTTTAAAAATTGCAAATAGCTATAATTTAAACAATGCTACATATGAAGTATGTATGCTTTCCATCCATTAACATTTGACAGCCATGCACTGTAATTCTACCGTAAATTATTCTAAAGACTTTTTCATGTTTATAGCATAAAAGTAGTGCTCACATAACAGTTAAATTTTCAACCCAATCAATGTTAGGTTGGGTTGCTTTAGTCACTGTTCGACGACTGTTGACTGAGATCGCTGCTTTTATTTTATAAAGGGATGTTTCAGTACATGCTGCAATTCAAAACAAGTAATACAACATGTGATGCTTACTTTAAACAAAGATGACAACAGAAACAATGAATCTAGACGAGAGTACTGGTCCAAATATGGATGCTTTCTCTCAACAAAAACAAACAAAAGTGCTAGCGCAATTCACAGGGAATCAACCTTTTTTCCAGGTCTCACTCAGGAGCTGGCAGCTCCTGCTGCAAAGTTTTGTGTTGCATTTGGGCAGTTATTCTGTGGTGCTGATGCAGAAGGTGATTCACCAAATCCTTCCTGTAACATGAAAGCTTCCCACTGAAGTCTTCTATTCAAATATTGATTAGGTTTGCAAATCCTTTAGTTTATGAGATTAGGTATAATATACCCCCCTGAGGTGATAAAATCGTACAGCCACTTAACAAATCAGCACTAGGTGGGAAGACAAGATAAAAATCTATACACCATCCCCTAATGACACTGAGTGTAACACCCTGTTTGACTACCTCTTTCCTATGCCATTTCTCTGCTGCCACATTCCAGATTTCCCAGCCCCTACCTGCTCTTTCAAGAGTTCTGATTCTAATTGCTCCATAAATTCTAATTCTGCCACAATTCCCACAAGAAAAACTAAATCATGACTTTAAAGAATAACTTGCTTAACAATATTTTCTGTGGCTCTGAAACCCACAATAGCATATTTGACCGCTCCAGGCATCAGTGTATTTGTTTTCGCAGCCATTGTCAGATACGTGAATGCTATCATTTTATTTTGCTTAGAATGAAAAAAAAAAAAAAAGAAAGAAAAAAGAGAAAGAGATTAAGAGACTAAATGAATTGCTGAGATGTCCCAGGAAGTTGGCATAAGACAGAATCTTAGTTCAAGGCTCTGCTAATCTGTCAGCCCTAACCGTTAAAACAATCCTCAACATTAAAGCATTTGCCCTCTAATAAGCTCACAATAATTGGCAAGCAGGGAGAAATATCACATCTTTGCTTCCATTCTACGAGGCATGGAAAGTTTGCACTAAACGAGGAGCTGAGATATGGAATAACAGAGCAAAGCTACAACAAGAACATAAATCAGGTACAAGAATAAGACAGGTACAGCAGCACTTACTTCCAGAGAAAACAATGAGAAATGTTGAGCAATTATCTACAGCAAACACAGGAACAGCTCCGAAAGGTCATAAACCTGAAATCACCAGCACTTGTAAACATTTACCTGTCAGTGGGTTTGGAGACTTTCTCCCTTATGCTGAAGAAAGGAAACGTTTTTAGAGGTAGCATAACTGTGTAATAATTCAAGACAAACATTAACATTTTAATTGAAAGCATGGACTTTTTAACTTACTCTACTGCTGAAAATTTATATCCTGAGATACAGTTAGCCATTGAATTTATGGTGGCTTAGTTCAAATAATTTAATTACACCTTAAAAATATAAACAGCTTGAAGATGCTGTTAAAAAGGCAGTTAAGAGTGTTTTCCAAATTACATCTTCAAATTTCATAATTATCCTTTATTGCCAAGCTATTCTTTTCTTAAATCAGCTAGAAAAAGGCTGTCGGTCACGAATCGGCTGGCAATACAATACCGCACTCCAGACAGGTCCATCATCTGGGGTGTTTCTTGAAACAAAAAATGCTCTGCAGCTCCAGTATATGTCAACACTCTTTCCATTACGCATTTACTACTGCACTACTACTACTTTGAAAGCTGCCTGGAGCAGGGGCCAGGACCTCCCTCCTGCTTTGCAGCTCCTAGCAGAGTAAAGCCTGATCCTGCATGACTGCAGTGTACATTCAAGCTAACCACTGTGGGGATGCTTCCCATGTCGGAGAGTGTTTTCCAATCCAGGCCACTGTCCATCAGATAATAATATTATGTTAATGAAAACATGCTGAGTTCCAAGCCTAAGGCATCTCCAAGCATGCCACCAGAATCACCTGGGAAATTTATAACTCACAGACATATTAGAGGACTGGAGAACACTATGGTACTTTACCTCCTGCCATGGCAGATGCCCATCCCAGACCTTACTGACCCCATTGCTCTTGGTGAGTGGATTGGGGTAGCTTTGTTTCTGCTGTTACTCCACCCAATCCAAAAGATGCCAACAGGGAATAATAGAGTCACTCTGTTTACTCTTATGTGCCTTGGTAGCTTCCAAAGGACTCCAGAAAGAGTGCATGTAAGGCTGGGAGATGAGATAGAGACCCCCTTTCTTTTCTGGATGGAGATTCATAACTGTGCTTAATTCCCAGATAGTAAAAGTTTATACAGCATTAGGCTCAAAAGCATGAATTGTTTGCTAAGAGCCTGTTTAACAGAAGGAGAACACAAACCCAATGTTCAAGAAGCACATCTGACGTCAGCAACATTTATTGGTGGGAATGCTGCTGGATACACACGCGTGTTAAAAACAAGATGCTAATCTCTCTCTCTTTCTGTATGTCACCTAATTTAAGATAAAAAGTGGTAGGAGAATTATTTTCTTTCTATCATGATGTGAATGTCCTGTCTCTCTTCCCTTTTGTCCTCAGGGGCACAATTACACACCCGACAATATAAGCAGCAAACCCAGATCACCAAGAAAATTAAATAAAATTCCAGCACAATTACAGCAGGCTTACTGTGCTAGCTATTATAGTCATTATATGGCTGGATAATCACAAGATTCAAAATGCTACCTGGAGGAAGAATAGCTGTAACTGTCCCTTTATGAATGATCTGTGTAACTTCAGAAAGAACAAGAGTGGCAATTCATACTGGTTTTATCTGAGCACAGCATCAGGAAGCCTGTGTTCAGAAGAGAAACTCTTCCAGAGGCCTCTCCATAGTCCATTTTGCTGATGCAAAACTCTTGCCTATGGGACATCCTAGGGCATACCTAGACTGACAAAATAAATAACGCACAGGTGAGGTTGTGGAAAAATGTACTGGACGCTCCATTTGCAGGGAATGGTGATAGTTTCTACAAGACAAAGTAGGAAGACAGAGTAGCATGACAAGAAAGAAGTGGAAGAATGATTTTAAAGGAAGAAGGTTGAAGAAGCAATCAGGCAATAATTAAGCAAAGTTCTAGGATAATTGTTCTTCCTCTAGGCTAATTTGTATGATGGGAATATGGTGAGATGATTGCATTAGTGAAGTTAAGGTCAATTCTTTTAATAGCTTAAAAAGCTAATTTGATTTTTAAATAAATAATTAAAAAAAAAAAAAGTTGGGCACTATTTTTAAAGGGCAGACTGTTCAATGCAGCTCTTTGAAAATGCAAACTGTCCATAGGTATCTTTCCTAATTCATAAGAGTGAAAACTAAGAAGCACCTCATAACTTTATTTGACTTTAAATTAAAAACTCCTTGGAATCCAGTCTCTTTTCGCAGGTGATGGGTGGTGGGACTCAAGGTTTCAGGTTGCACCAGGGGAGGTTTAGATTAGATATTAGGAAAAATTTTTTCACAGAGTGTGATCAAGCATTGGAACAGGTGGCCCAGGGAAGCAACTGAGTCTCCATCCCTGGAAGCATTTAAGAGACATGTGGACGTGGCACTAAGGGACATGATTTAGTGATGGGATGCAGTAGGTCAAGTTTACGGTTGGACTTGATGATCTTGGATGTCTTTTCCAATGTAGATGATTCTGTGATTCATTCTTAGCAAACCCTCATTCTCTGATTCTATTTTACACTGATACAAACTGTGAAAGGAGTAATGGATCTGTTACTTTCAGGAACCATTTCTGTTGGTGAAGTTAGTTGAAAAACTGCGTTTTTGTATTCTTTTAAATTGTATTTCTTTTAGTAGCAATGAATGAAGGTGAAATGAGAAAGACTTGGAGAAGAACACAGAGGCTTGCTCAAAAAAAAAAAAAAACAAAAAAAAAACACAAAAAACAGGCGGGGTGGAATTAGATGATCTTTAAGGTCCCTTCCAACCCAAACCATTCTGTGATTCTGCGAAATATACTAATGAAAGAACCCCGCCCTGCTCCTATACAGGAAGAAGTTGAGGAGCATAAGCTGCTGATTAAACACACATGAATAAGCCATAGCGTGCTGTGGTAGCAGTGATGGGGCATCCTGACTTCTGCATTTGACCCAGGCCTGTTCTGAACGGTTTTATTGCTCCTGAACAAGATGACCTGTTGAAGAAGTGTCTTGGCCGAGGGAATGATTACTCTTTGTTACTCTATGTCCCCCTGTTGTTGCCATAGTGAGTCAAACTGGGTTACTCTGAAAACTGAAAATAAATTATACTGTTTTCCATTTTAAGGAGTTAAGAGTCAGATCTCGATCTCAGCTAAAATGGTACCAATCTAGCATAACTTTAAGGGGTTAGATTAACTCTTTAGTAACTTTAGCAGGGTTGTAATACATTCCAGAGCAATTCCAGTGAAGTACACTCAATTTATCCTGCTTTAAATGAGGCCCCATTTCAAATAGGTGCATAAGCATTGCCTAACTTTAAACACATGGATGAAGCCTCCAAAATCTACTAGGCTCATGCCTTAAACGTGCCAGTGAGAAATAGCCAAACCGTATCGAGTTGCTACTATGTACACTTTATTGCTTGCTGTTGAGATACTTCGGGATAATTAGAGTTCTGGTGGGATACCAGGAATTTATATGGCACTTCACAACTTGTGTTTTTATAGTATTTTCACCATTTCCACTCAGGAATCAAAACTCATCTTTACTTATTCTGTAGGTGCTATGATGAACGGGAACTCAAAGGCCTTGTTTGTCTGAAATCCCCATTTCAAAACCCTGCCTTTGCCAACCATGCGTTTTGTAACCAGGAAGCGTAGTTAAAGGGTTCATGTTTCAAATTGCGCTTTCATAGAGACTTTACATCCAAAGATTATTGTAAACGTTTTGTTCTACTGCACAGCAACAAAATCTGATCTTTTCTGTCAAAGCCCTTCAAAATCATACAAGCCTAGTTAGCAACACTTACTGGCTGAGCTGGAATTTGCTGATAAGACAAAGAATGTTGTGGCAGAAGATAACTCATTTTCTTACAGTAGAAGAACTAGAAACTGCACAGCATATGTGGATTTATGAGCAATACAATTCAAAGTATATGTGTTCTCAGGATACCCACAAACCACTCCTTCCTTGGGAGGTAAAAGGAAAAGGCCTCCAAGTGATAAAACATGCACATTTACCAGGGGGAGCACTGCATCTCTGTGAAGGCAGTAGACACTGTGTGACTGTCAACTTCTATCCACTGCAATTATATCTGCTCCTGGATAACGTCGTTCTGTGCAGGCTGACATGGGCAGCCCAACCCCTGGCCTGCTACCAGGCCCTCCAGGAGAATTTTGTGTCAGCACCAGCAAAGAAAGAACAAACACCAAGAATCATAAGAAAATTAAAAAAAAAAAAAAGTTCCCCCAAACCCACAACGACTCAAGGAGACTTAATATATCCTAATCCTCTTTAATGACTAAAATGCACACCAAGTCTGATTTCAATTAAAACATAGTTTCTTTGTTGCATTCCAAATCATAGCTGAAAATAGATTTCTTTTCTCTCCTATCCCTGGCCCTGTCACAGCAGGGTAATGTCAAGTAAAGGTCTAGCTGAGAAAATACACCAAAATACAAAGGAACTTATCCTCTGGCTTTTCCTGCCATTATTAATGGTTTATAATAAAACCCTAAACAAAAGTCAGCCATTGCACTTGTGGTTTTTCCATCCCAACTAAAACAGAGCTCCTTTTTTTTTCCACCTCTTTCATTATAATTTTACATTAGTGATACACTATTTCTAAAAACATTTTTTTTAAGAAGAGAAATAAAGTTAGATCGTACCTCATTTTTAAAAGTGGAATCATCATCATTTTGGCTCCCATGCCATTATTTTTAAATTCAGAAATATCTAAATCTGACACTAAAACTTAGATCTTGCTCCCACCAAAATCCTCAGCAAAACTTCAACTGACTTCAGTAAACATTGATAAAGACCCCATGTTTGTAAAAGATAGGCAGGGGCTAATTACTCATCCAGCAGAATCCAAGCCTCCAAACACACACTTCAACACCACATTCTATGTCCCATTTAGCAACTTCTGAACAAATTTAGTTCCTCTGACAGCACGTTACAAGCTGCATATAGGCTAATGTGGATAAGTGCACTCCTAACGTACAGATATAGCTCTGCTAATGGAGTTTTGTCGTGGTGGAAGGGAACGGTGCCTTACTCTGCTCACTCTGGCTAATCATGCCAAATCATTTGAGAGCTCTAAGAAATAAGCAAAAAGCAGCAAGGATTTCATATCAAAAGTAGACTGGAATTTAAGCAATTTGGTTCAATGCCCAGCACTGCAGTTCAGCAAATGACTCAACTTCCCTGCCTCCATTCTCATTTGTAAAATGACATTAACCACACTTATAGTCAAAACAAGTGAGGCTGACAGAGAAAGTGTTTGGAGTGAAAGCTGCCTTTATTTTAAGTTTTTGCAGCCTCTAGCAATACGTGGCTCTAAATCTGTTTGGGATTCTAGAAATTTTCCAATACTTGAACATACTAAAATATCACAAATAGCAAACTAAATCATGGCTGCTGTACACAAGTGAGCAGACAATCAATTTAAAAGCAGGGCTTTAAAATCAGCTGAAAATTGCTCCAAATTCACTGCAGTATAAATACCTAATTGCTGAGCATATATCTAGAAAACCTGAAACACCATAGCTTGATCTATTTATATGTCCATAACTAATTCATCTTCAGAAAATAATGTGGCCAGCCAACCAGCTTCATCTTTATTTAATTCATCATAGATGGTCATACATGTTACTTCTTTCAAATTGGTTTGAGACCTAATTGGTGCATTCCGCTATCACACAAATGAAGCAATCTGAGGACTGGGGGTTCTGTTTTTTTGTTGTTGATCTTTTTTTTTATTATTATTTTTTTGTAGAAAAGGTGTAATTGAGTCATCAGAGCTACACTGATTAACATACTCTTAGGACTGGATCTTAGGACAACAAATACAAAATTTGATACTTCCTCAATCTTTTGTCAACAAAGGTCACTCTCAAAATGTTACAGCAGACAACCTTCCCTTAAGTCACTCAGAAGTTTGTCATCTCCATTTTGCCTTTCCTTTTCACCACAACTCCATCTGGTAAATATGCATTGAGCCATGCCTGCATCTCTTTCAAAAGCCAGAGAACTAATGCAGCTGCTATTAAGTATGATTTTTTAATCACTCCCTGCTTTTCTCCTCTAATTGTAGTTATTCCAAATACCACCACATAATTAAAGAGGTCTTTTCAAAAAGAAAAGCCATGCAGTCCCTTTTACCCTTGGAAGGAAAAGCAACCTTACAGACCTATCAGTATTCTTCTGCTGCACAGAGCAACTAAATTAACAAGGAGAATTAAATGCAGAGCCAATTACAACATTTAAAAAACTTCTTCTATTCCCTTGTCTACATTCAACCAGAAAAACAAGTCCCCATGAAATCAGATTGTAGGTGTTTTTATGAGTTTCCTGGACACTATGTGAAAGGTTCACCTCTGCACAATTTCTCATTTTAACAACAAAAATCTAACCTCGGTGGTTAAAAAAATAAAATACTGTTTTGCCAAAAGCAGGACATCCATGTTCTGCTCTTTATAGTAGCGACAGCCTTGCACAGCACAGCTGATACTAATGAATGTACTTGAGTAAATTATACAACTACTGAAAGGTAGGACCACAAATGTAAAAGAGACAAATAGGTACCAGAATGTCCTCAATAAGCAAAAATACACTCAGAGACTCCAGACTCCTCACTGCTTCCAGTACCCATAGCTACCCTATGTTTACAAGCCCATCTAGAAACAGGACTGTAAGAGTTCGGCCAGACAAGCCTGTACCTGCAGCATGATCCCCTGTTCATCAACAGCTTCTGCACTGGTAATCGCTCCAGAAAAACTCTCCCTGGCTGTCTTCTTCTTTGCAGCTTCTAATGCACAAGTGTGCGAAAAGAATTAATTGTGAAAAGGTTCAAAAGGTAACAGTATGACTAAGTGAAGACATCCTAAATATCTCCCGCAGTGCTGTGGCCTGAGCACCAACAAGACTGTTATCTTTTCTAGCAGTCTCATTCCTTGCTGCTTCAGGCCTTAGCTTGCAATGATGTTGTTCTTCCATTTCCATTCCTACATCACTCCAAGAGCCTTCAGATGAGTGTAGAACTGTACAACGGTCACAAATACTCATGCCTGCTCCAGGTATGCTGCCCTCCCATGGAGGAACAGGGCTGCTTACTTCAGGAGGGGAAGCAGCTCCAACTTAACTCCTTATTTTTTCACAGGCTTACATGGCAAAAATAACTTTGTCACTACTTTCTACAGATTGCCATTTTGTACTTGTATGGTTCTTCACCCAAGCCTTTCACATCTATAACCACATTCCGATGGTTTAAAATTGACAAGTATTTGGAGAAGTGAGAATGTTATGTGTTCTGGCACCATCCACCTTCACTTCACGTAAAGGAGAGAGCTGATCCCAGCCCTAGTAATTAGGGAGATGCAGCATTTAGTCATGTGTCTCCTGGGAACGGCACATTTAATTCAAGGCTCTGGCAGAGTTGGTTGGGTGTAGGCTGGGCATTTTGAGAGCAGTACTTGCCCATTTCCTCTGGGCAGTGACGGAGGTCACGCAGCCCCAACTTGCTCCTTCACTAAATGTGGTCATCTAGGCTGCACGCTCCCCAGAAGGGAGTGTGAATACACATGCTTCTCTTACCCTGAGAAAGGACTTCCTTCAACTTAATGCTGCTTTCCTTTGGTAAGGCTCCCATTCATCAAATGCATCCCACTCATCTTTCATATTCTTGATTAAATGTTTTACTTGATAAAATTTGCAAACTGCCTCTCTAAAAACATTCCAAGTAAAATAACAATAGACAGACAAATGAAGAACTAATGTTTCTTCCTTTATGCCTGGCTTGTTTCTAATGTTCCCAGAATATTGTTTTTAAGGAAATCAAAAAAGAAAAAAAAATCATCAGGTTAAAAAAAAACCTCTGTTGTATTCTTTAAATGCTAACTTCTTTTAGAGCAAGTTTTCAAAGCTGCGTGTGGGTGGAGAAGCTATAAATAACGACATTTGTGCATGTTCCTTCTGTGCAAGACACAGAAAATGTGCTCTGCATCAGCACAGAAAGATGCTGCTGTGCTCTGCATGAGGCTTCTCAAGGCTGGTGGGTAGATTTTTTCTTTTGCAATTACGCTGCTGGTGTTGCTGTTTGTGAGCCTTTCCTCCAACACTCAGGAAACATACCTGGCGCTTAGCTGTAGCACGATGAATTAGCAATACAACTAATTGATGTCAGTCTCCTATCAAGGGTAATATGCAGAAATACAGAACTATTTTCTTACCTAGAGCAGCTAGAAGATTTTGGTTGTTGCTGTCTGTAGCACTGGTTTGAACAGATTTCACTCCTCTTACGGCTTTTCTTAGTGGCTACTTCACTTTCCCCAGGTCCCCATTTCTTGTCCCACATTTGTCCTCCCAGACCAATTTTGCAGGGCACAACCACCAGGTCAGCCAAGGTTGGCCCCAGCTACACTCTTAGGTCTGGCTCCCTCAGGCTGTTCGCTTAGACACAGTCGGAGTTTTCTGAAAGAACACCCTGGGCCCCTCTCAGCTCAAGAGGATGGGAAGAACAATGTGCCAGGCAGAATGGTCACTGAAGCAAAGGCAACCTGAAAAGCTACTAATTTTTTACACAAGCAATCTCCCATCTTCCACTGCTGTTGTTTCCACCACTTCAGCATGCGCTTTGGAGCTCTCTCAAGAAGAGAAACTCCTGAACACCATGTCTGGCCCAAACCCAGGGTCTTCCTCACGTGCACTGAAGTAGGATTAGAACATCCCAGAAGCAAAGGACTGAGCTCAGTTACTGCTGCAAGTGCAGATTCCTGAAGCCTAAACAAGAACCAGCAACACAGACAGAGAAATCACAGGTCTCACGATGATCACAAACCCTAATGGCATAGACACAGCACCAGAAGCTCAAGTCCTCCTGCACATCATCCCCCAGAGCCAGAGAGCCAGCTGATCCACAGAGGAGAGAGCTCTGAAGAAACACTTAACAGTGCTCAGACTATGCTACGACCAAACATACTAGGGGCTTTTTCAATTCCTCAATAAATTCTTCAGCATCTTCCCCCTCCCCAGTAACTCTGTATTTGACCTCTCTGGCATCAGAACAGAACAGAACATCAGCACTTTCAGTCCTGATAGTAAATAGAGACACCTGCAGGGCCCAGCTGATTTGGATTTTTGATAGGCAGTTATGATTTAGACCTCCAAGGTGTTGACAGAAGTTATTATTAACTGCTAACATCACAGCTAATTGCCCAGTGCTGATTTTCATGTATGTGAGGGAAAGCATCTGATCCTGAAGAGATTATTAAATTTTATTTATATTTTTTTTCAGAGTAGCCCTCTATGGCTTGTGAAGTAGATTCCTTGCATATATTCACTTATTTTTTTCTCAGTGGGACTGTCCAAAATGTAAAATGTCGCTGAAGAAATACAGCACGTACACAGGAGGGACCAAAGGAATGTCATGAACTCTTTAGAAAAGTACATTAACCTCAAGTATGTAAATAGAGCAGTTGATTTTAACTCTGCCAGTGACAGATGTGCCTAAAGGCTTCAAGAGAGGAAACAAAACAAAACTATTGGAGGACATATTTACTACATGTTTTTCAGCTCCAGCTGTAACCAGAGCATAGCTGTTAGCATAGGCAGAAGTGGAATAGTGTAATGGTAAGCAGGGTTAGGCACCTACCTTGGGTAACAATTCCTCATCTACTCCATAGGAAAGGAACAACCTACGTGACTGGCTCCTAATTTTGGTGCTCTGGGTCACTGTTTGGACCTGCTACTAACCTGGACTGCACTGCTAATTTAGACATGGATTAAGATGGTAACGTCGACAGCTTGATAGTATCAACCCACCTGAACTATTACTAAATAAGATGTTTAAAGCCAATTAGCAAATAGAAAGGACTGATAAAGCAAAGATGAGCTTTACAACAGAGCAGTCTTTAATGCAAGCACTATGCTCCAGGCCTAATGTTGACAATCCTCACTGTGCTGAGTTGTCTGCTTCGCCACGGAGAAAACTGCTGATTGACCAGAATATTAAATAAAGCGCTGCTTAGGTTACTATTGGGAGTAGACGATTTAATCATCTTCATTTAACAAGGCTTATAATCCCAGCACAGACAAGTTTAGTAAGAGAACAAACTCCAACTGGGATAAATGGGTCTTGGTACATAGTGTCATCTCAGTAACGGAAAAACTATGCAAGATGGTACAGCACTGCAGCAACCTCAAACACCCCTGCCAGGGTCAGAGCCCCTTGGGGCTGGGTATTGTGCCAGCACATAGGAGAATACCTTTCCTCTGTGGGGCTCTGACCTGATTTGAAACTTGAGGCAAAATATGAGTACAAACAAGAAACGCTCTGAATACCAGGAGTGGCTATTCTCCATCCTGGCAGTTCCCAACTATCAGAGACTTTTCTAAGATCACTTGTTTGTCTTTTAAGCAATTAACCTAACTCCTCAAATGTTTTCTCTCCCAGTTTGAGATATTCTGTGTGTCAGGCTGTGTCCAGAGTAGAAAGGATGGCAGCACAAGGCTGCCTTTGGGGGTTGGCCTCCCAGCAGGGCTTTTCTACCACAGGGTCCCGCTCAGGGACTCACACTGGCACCACAGCATCCCTTCTGCTCACTCCGCCTGTCGGTCAGTCACTGCTCAGGCCAACCAGCTGCATGTGACACATGGTCTCCCCGAACAGAGAAGTCACAGCTTGGTGCTGCAAATAAGCAGGGAAAGGGCTGAGTTGCTGAGATGTGTGAGAGTTTGGCATGTGGCATACAGGCTCCATGCTGAGCCAAACACTCAGTGTGAAAGACACAACAGAACTGAAAATAAAAAGCTCAGGACAGTTGCATTGCTGTGTAACCTACCCATAACCATATGGCTGATTTCTTCTAAAGGTCACAGCAGAAACGGATCTTACGAGGGTTTTGAAGGGCGAAGGGCCAACGACCTTACAGACTGATCAAAGGAGGCTGCAGATAATGGCAATGAGGAGCTGTTTGTGGGGAGGCAAACAAATGGATGCTGAGCCCTAAGTCCCCTGGCAGACTGGTTGAGATGATGCAAAAATAAACTAAGATTTATGTGCAAGCAGGATAAGACTTATGAAAAGCTCTTTCAGCAAGGAACAACCTTGAACTGTTCAGGAGAGAAAAGACACCTGAAGGACTCCAGATGTGAGAGTCACGGGCAGAGCAAGGCACAAAAGTGGTTGGGAACTTCCCATGACCAACTTTTTTAATGAAAAATTCACCTTCCTCACAAATGAAGTTTTCTGTGAGAAAACTCCTTTCTTTTTTTTTTTTTTTTTTTTTTTTTTTTTGGGGGGGGGGAGTTTTGTAGCTCCCAGAATATGGCATCCCCTCACCCTGAATGTATTGCTCTTCTGGTTTCCTGACACCACATAACACTTTGAAAAACCTGGGGAGGCAAGCAAGCACGAGCAACCCCCCAATTACATTCTGATTTTTTTAGAGTTACCTTTTGCTACAGAGGGGGAAAAAAAAAAAAAGGAAAAAAGTTATTTTTGTTTTGTGGGTGATTTTTTTTTCCTAACTTTTCATGCTGGTTTGGGAAGGAAACTATCTCAAGGTCAAAATGTTTCGTGTGGCTGAAGCCAAAAATAAAAGTAATTTTCTCCATCCCTCAATGTACGTCCCCCATCCAAAAAACTCCAAAAGGCAGGAAGAAGAAACAAGTAAAGAACTGTCAGACCAACAGGAAGAGAAATATAAAAGATCAGGGGACAGGCCTGAAATATGTTTGTTTTACACGGTTTTTATGTTTGAAGGACATTTTTGTTAAAAAGGGAATCATAGCATAAAAGAAAGTTTATAGATGTAATAGTATACAAGAGTTCAGACCAACCAGCTCTAAATGTGCCTGGGGGTCACCCCAGCCTAGGCAATGGCTTCCAGAACTGCAATCCAAAGATTACAACTTTAAAAAACAAACAAGAGATTTTGTTGTAAGAGCTCCCTGTGAGGAATATGAAACAAAAGTAGTTGCTTAAAAGTCTCCTGTGAGCTAAAGCATTGTGTTCAGCCTTAGACGGTGCACAAGCTGTCTTCCAAGGACAGAAATACCAGAACCTTTCAGTCAAGTTGGTCGGGTAGGGATGCTACTGAAGGTACAGCCAACAGGAGCACAGAACACAGTTATATGGAGCAGAGCTAGAAAAAGCAGTTTGTGACAGGGGATGAGGTAGAGCTGCTAGAAGTAGTAAGAGGTAGCAGGAATGACCAGCCTCGAGAGGAGCAGCTAGCAGAAACAGGTCATGGTGCCAGATCAGCTCAACCTAAATTGGGCCTCGCTACACAGTAAGACATAATAATCTCAAATTGTGAGTGCAGGTCATTGCCAGAGGCAGAAAGTAACCAGCTGGCTGAGCAGCTGCCCCATGCAGGAAAACACTGTGAAATCGTTACAGCTATACTTCAGCAACTAGCTATCATTATCCTCTTTGTTTGGCTAGTTGTTTTCTAACTTTAATGAAAATACCTTTTGTTGGCCATCAGTCAAAAGCAATATGAAAGAGGATTGATCACTGAGTGACTGGCAGAATCATGAAAAGGCTGGGAGATCATGTGAGGAGGTAATTGGGAGGAAAGATCACGGGAAACAAATGGAGTAGGAAAGAAAGACTATTTTAGACTCCTAAACCAATGCCCAAAATAGCATATTTATTTCTTAGCATAACAGACCCATATTTCATTTTTACATAGTCCAAATAAATCCCATAAGACATTCTCTTAAGGGGTAAAACTGGAATAGCAATGACTTTGAAGGTTTAGAGCAAGGATTTGTGAATCAGACATCCTGACACGATGAGTTCTAGCTATGAAGGTTTCAGTGACCTTTGGCAAGTCGCTTAACATCAACCTTTCAGAAGACCCATAATCCTGAGATGAAAGAAACCACAACAAGCAAGAAGTACTACTGTTATTGTTACTTCTTAAAGTTGCAGGGGGAAAATCCTTCTAGCATTCCAGCTTATGTTTATTCAGAGACCTTATTTTTCTCTGTACTCTTAGTGACAATTACTCATTATAGAAATTGCTTTCAAAAAGTATATATATTTCTGGAGAAAACTATTTTTCTTCGTTCACTGCAGCCCTACTATTTTTGTAGGCCTAATCAGTAACAGACGAGCCTGATTCTTTCTCCCCCTTTGCCATGACAATGGGAGCCAACTATGCCTTTCAAAAACAATAAACTAAACATCGTATTTTCAGGGATGCTGACATGCAAACAATCCTGGTATAGAACTAAACAACGAGGATATGCTATATAAGGCGGATGATTCTGCTTGAGCTTAACAACAGCAAATTTTAGCACTTCGCCTAGGACTGACTTCTCAAGTTTGCTGCAAAGCAAACTCTGGGTCAGACAGGCACTGAATGGCCTGGCATGGTGGCTAGAAGTGCTCAGTACCACACAGGATTGGTCTCCTACATCCTAATTCATCTCACCCAACACCAGGTAATATCAAACTGAAGGACCTCCCTGGAGAGCCTACTTTCTCATTATTTCCCCTGACAGAAAGAGTATCCAGGGTACAATTCAGATCTTGGATAGACTGAGTCATTCTGTGAAGATGCCAGTGTCTCTCCACTGACTATAAAAGGAGACTATGCATTAGGTTCCTGACTTGGATGATTCAGTTACAGTCTTAAAGACAGGGAGGATAAATCCAGACCACGGAGAGCTGCCTCTACCTCCTGAGAGCTAACTGTATTGTTATATCATCTTTTCCATTTCTTCATACAACAAGTTGCATCCTCTTCATTCACTATGAGGTAGATTCAAAGCCTGGGGGAGTCAGCAGGATTTCCAAGAGGTTTCGGAAGGCCTTCTTAGAGATTCCTAAACTTAGTAAGAATCCAAACTTTTCCAGTTCAGAAAGCAGCAAAACAGACCATTTGTAAGGACCGTGTCTTAAAGGACAGACAGTATCCTAAACAAGAAAAACAGTTTTGGGGGCACAAAGGATTATTTTTTTCTGTTCCTCTTCTCACTTAAGTAGGTTCAGAGATCAAGCTGGCTGGTTCAGATTTCTTCAGATCCTATTTCCCAAGACAGCTGTGGAGCTCATTAAAGTGTTCTCGCACTGCTCTTACATCAATACTAAGTAAACTTCAGTTAGTAACTGAAGCTGGCCCCTGAAGTTTGATATCCCTAGCGCTTCTGCTCTGTGTGGAAATTAAAAAGTGATCATTATTATTTTTTAATCAGTGACTCCTCAAAAGCACAAAGAACAATTGTCTGCTTGGCTTAATAACTATATAGAGTAAGAAATATAAAAGGTTGATTCCAGATAATTTCAAGTTACACTTTAAAACAAATTTTGCAGAGGATACAGTACTGTTAATCAACAAGCCTTAAGGAATTTCCTGAAAAAATATCATTAAATGAAAATGTAATGACTTAAACCCATATTTCTTTGTGAAAACTTTTGGCACAAAAAGTATAGGATAATACTGATATATATTTAAAAAGTGTTGTCAGAAGTTCAGAACAGAGCTCGCTCTCTCATGTGAGTTTGAAGTATTTAAAGCAATTAACTTCTTGGGCTGGTATCCTAAGACATCTCTGAGGTGTTCTTACACGAGACACTGATCACTGGTTAGAGGGTACAAGTATGACTACCAGAACAGAAACACAAAGCCTTGTGTTATTTAAATGGCCATGCCATTATTAATTCATTTCATAGATCTGCAGGATACTAATCAGCACCATTTCACTTTCAAATCAGTGACAGTGTTGGTTACTTGTCAGCCCTCCTCGGAAGATATGTGGGGCCACAAACCTCTTCATTGCCTGGACTTACGCTCACGCTGCCTGAAAAGGTGCCAGTTGCTTTGGCAGGAACAAAAGAATGGAATGAAAATTGCTCTAAAGAAGCAGTTGCCAAGATGTTTTATTGCATGGTCTGTGACAAAAAGGGGATGGAAACAAACAAGAATCGTTTTTACTACAGACTTACTGTTGTTTACGGCATAAATAATACACCAGACAAGCACCAAGAAAGAGGCAGTTGAGGATGCGATGTGGGTTTGTAAGCATGTGCACATCTTATTAAGTTAGCCCTTTAGAGATATGTAGGTAAATTTTACTGTGATCTACCAAATTCTGTGGTGAGATATTTATATTAGATAATAAACTAGGTGTGGACACTTTAGCCTCAACAATTATCTGGAAGGGCAAGGTTCGTAAAAGCAGAGTTATTTATCTATCTCTCGGTGTTGGATGACAAAAGATCATTTTCAATTCTGTCACTTCCCACTGGGACAAGGTTGCCAGGTAGTTTTACCAGTATTGACTCCTGAGTTCCTTTTTTCATTAATTTTTTGGTACGGTACAACCAGAGTTCAACCTCTACTCACCATCAGGTACCACTGCAACCTTATGGGTGGTAAGATCACATACGCCTTGTAAGCTCAGAGAAAGTACAGCAGTAATACTTCGACAATTCAAACATTTGAGTGACGAACTAAGTGCGTGACATTAGTTGATAAATTTACCAAAGGGGCTGTGAAAATTCTCTAGGATGCTTCTAATGTTTTAATTATTTATCTGTCAGTGGTAGTAATTTACAAGCTAAATCTGCTCAGATGGTGCAGAGAGCAGTGATGTGTTTTTGCAGGATGCTGTGGCTGAAGTCATATGGCAGTAAATATAATCTTGACTTGATTCTAATGTTCTTTTTACTTTGCTCTTGTTTACAAATAAATCTCTTGTTTTACAAGGCTCAGTGAAGGTACTTACTGTAAACAAAGCATAAAAGGAGATATGTAGTCTGATTTCTTCCGTCTTTGAAGCAAACTGTGACAAGATAGAAAACTACAGAATTTTGGAGAAGTCATTGCCTTGAAGTGATCAAAACATCTGATTGCATGCATATGTGGGGGATGTACAGACCTAATCCTCTAAAATCTTCTGTGAAAGCTAAATGAATCATGAACTGCCACAAACATCCCAGCATTCTTCTGTAAATGGACTATGTAGATCACACGCATCACATGAAGTATTCACTGTTTTTGGACAGTGTATGGAGGCAGATAGATGTTGGCAGGACATTTTTCTCCATACAAGTGGAGCAGGGCAGGAACAGGGAATGATCTGTTTTCTCGGCCAGTAAAAGCCAGACATGTTACAAGTTAAAGTGCTTGGATATGAAGAGAGACAGCCTTTCCTCTGCAATACTTTGCAGTCTCCCACAACAATGGCAGCTGGTAAATGTAATGATATCAGTGTGGCCACATGGCCTTTTTATCCATCACCAGAGGCAGATAACCACACAGGGAAACCAAAGCTATGCTCATTAACGTCTCTGGGCATGAAGCCAACACGACACAGATCCACAAATTTAGAGAAACCCAGATGAACCTGGTGCTGGTCTAGCTTGACCTTTTTTAAAAGCAAGAGGGATTTGACACATCACCATAACTGGTATGGCAACAGTCCTAGCTTTCCTAGTAAACTGGTACCCACTTGCTAATAAGGGTTTATTAGTGATGGACATCCTGTGGCTTACTGCGAGTCTTCACCTGGCATGAGATGCATGTTCCATTTTTCCATGCAGAGACATCCCAGGTAACTCAAGACATTGTACAAAGCCAGGAAACACCACCAGTGCAGACAGGACCTCTACATCCACCTATTTTCCAGCTCCTCCTTTACAGGCAACCATCACAACCAAAGTGAAGCAAGAAGGAAGCAGCACCAGCAATGAGAGAAGCACATGAATCTGTAGAGAATAAGGTTGGCTGTATCAGGCAGGGTGTTGGTGTCTGTGCATACACAGATGGGTGGAAAGACCAAGAACTTCCACGAGAAGGAATGATGCCTGCAGAATAAGAGCAGCAGTTTGACTATTCCACCATCAAAGTGCTTTAAAATACCAACTTCAAGGCATGCACAGACCATTTCAATAATGCATCTGATAGGTCTCCATTTTCCTTCTACTTTAATAGGTATGCTTTGGGCTTTACAGCTTCATTTGAATGAGTTTATGAAGTGAGAGAATTCAGACAAAATTCTTGCCTATATTAAACCAAGGGGACAGGGGAAGGCAATGGAGTGAAGAACAATGCTATAAACTTACTACAGTTATTTCTAAGGCTGTTCAATAACATCTGCTTATGGTACAACACTTGTTGTGCCTTGCTGTTTTACACTGTTGGTGTTCAAGAGTGCAAAGGGAACGTATTAAAGTGGAGAGACACATGCCAAGGCAGACAGGGTAAATCAAGATGTAACAGGGCAAAGCAGGCAAAATTGGAGACAACATTAGAACAATTTCAATTTTCAACAGAAATTGAAATGGTGTAAATTTACTGGTAAGTAGTCTGGAAAAGCAGAAGACCCAGAGCAGAGAGGGACAAAAAGAAAAAGCTACCATAAATGGGCTAAAGCATCTGCAGCCATTACAGAATAACAGTATGAATGTCAAAGGGATTTTTTTCCTCGCATGTAAGACAGAATCTCAGCACCTCCTCCCACAGCTGTGTTAAGGGATCAAACAGCACAGCTCTTCCCTATCTGAAATGATAGAGAACTTCTGAAAAACAAGAGAAGCAATGAAGTATTTTACACAGTTGGCAATCCAACATTTTTTATAATGATCCTAAATACTTCTGGTATTAAAAGAGTTCCTTGTCAGTTTATGCCTGTGTAGAGCCTTATAACAGCCCACAAATTGTCTTATCTGCTATTTTTATTGTGTGAATGGTGCTCCATTTCCTGTGAAGGCTGCAAAAGCAGTTTCACTCCATTTATTTTCTTTCCTTCTCTAAAATGCTGTATTTTCATAACTCATAGTTCTTAGTACACCATTATTTACCTTTGTTCACATGTGCAAACTGATATCATTGTATTAACATATAAATTTAACAGCAAATAATCTTGGAAAATGTCTGATGGTGTGAGGTAGCGATTACTTTAATGACATTTTATAGCATAACATTTCTTATACTTGTAACTTGGCAATCCACAGTGTTCAAACTATTTTTTTCTATGGCACAACTATTTTGGTTACAACATTACTGTACAGATGCATTCTTTCTCAGAATAGGAATCGCTTTTGTTTCTTTTAATTTGTCATTTTCAATGTTTTCAGGTTTTGTCCAGTTCAAACTGAAACCAAATCACAATCAAAAGGATTTCCTTGTCGGTGGGAGATTATCTCAGAACATTGCCCTGACCTGCTAGCAATGCATGCAGTGTGTACTCTGGCCTTGCAAATGGTGTAGAAGATATCAAGAATGAAGTGAACGAGCCCCTTCTAATGCAGAATAACCCTTAAATCCAGTCCAAAGGACACACGTGGACTACATAAATCTTTCATCCAGCTACCCAGTTTTGCAAGACTTATGGAAAGTTGACATTGCATGACTAAGTATTTGAACCTTCTGTCAAGTCTAATTAGAGTAGTTAAGTGAAAAAATAATTGATCTCTCAGGATCCAAAAGGATCTGTTCTTGGAGATCTGTCTTTACTAAAAACTATTAATGCAGTTAAGCATAGAGCAAGAGCATGCAAAATAATCTTGGAATCTGTACTAGAAACATGAAACATAACAAAACCAGTCCCTGTTCACATCTGCTTTTAAGACAAGATTGATGCAGAACAGCTGACATGAAGAGAAAGGTAGAGATGAACAAGTTGAGTGAGTGTAAGGTCTGACAGATCATCTTCCACCTGAATTTTCACTGCATTGGCCAACCCTGGAGAGGGTGAGCCATGGGATATGTGCGGTGATAACCTTAAATTTAGAGCTGGGTGGAAAGGGAAGAGGAGCTCTTCCTTTGAGAAACTGCACTGTATCGTTGCCGGTCTAGAAGACAGACAGCAAATTCTAACAAACTCAGGACTCTCCTGTCAGGATTTGTTCTCCCACACACCTTTTTCTTTTTTGATTTGAACCAGGAAGAAGCTAGTTAAAAGTTATTAAATACTGATAAGGCAGATGTTACTTTGGCTAACAGACAACTTACTAGTAGACAGCTTCACCTGCCAGCTGATAGCTATTTAAAAAAGCAAGCATAATAGGAACTGCACGACAGATACATAGGAGGTGATTACTTTCAAAACAAAACCAAATCAACAACAACAACAAAAAAACACAAACCAAAAAGCATACTCAGATATCTTCCTCCTCCTCATGGAATCTACACTTCATATTTCTGTTTAGCTGCTAATTTCATTTATGAGTTACAAAGCATTCGTTTTGAATAGTACAGATGTTAGTGAACAGAATGATTCATCTCTTCCTCTATACTTTCTAAGTAGGACAAAGGGATGTAAGTGTGTGCTGGGACAGAAACGTCTGTCATTAAACTGTTGTTTCCCAGATAATAACTACCCATTAAGAGAAAAATTTGGAAAGAGTGTTGCCAACAGAACTCACACAGAGTGATGCTTTCTAAATCGATTGGAATCCAGCGACTCTTACTGCTGCTTTTTTTTTTTTTCCTTTCACCAGAAGTCAGATTACACACAAAAGACCTGTACTTTTTTAAAACCAGTGACACAGTCTCGTTGCCTTGAATTAAGTGGGAAGTAAAAGTTTGAATGTGTTTCTTGAATGAACCTCATAAGCACTGCTGCTGATTTCAAAAGATAGAAAAGAAAGCTTTGGGGTGGAGGTATTGAACAAAAGCGTCAATCACCCTAGGGGATGAAGAATACATAAGCTAATATGGATTACTATTGACATTATATACCACAGTTGGAAAAAAATGTAAAAATACCATAATTTACTATACCCCATTTTTTAAGATTTTAACCCCCAAATTGTATTAAGATAATACATCAAAGTTGAGAAAATTTGCAGAGCATTCTAGCTGAATTCCAAGTATGTGCTCTATTTAATATATGGCTTATGAATTTCATTACCATGCAGTACGTTTGCTGGTACATAATGAAAGTGAAGTTGCTTAAATTAAGCATCTGTTACATTAAATCTCAGTTTTAATTATATATATGGCATGAATACTTGTGTGGTTTCATGGGAAAAAATAAGCAGGTATAAATTCTAGCAAACTTCTCAAGTTTGCCAAAGAAATGGTCACATGTATTTGTGAAGGATATCTACAGCCACAGTTCTATCTATCTGTGCTGGTGCACTTTAACTATGGCACTAACAGGACCACAAACATACACATGTTGCATACAAGTGGCCTGTCCCCCTTCCTTGCTGGTTCATGTCTATTTTGCCTGTGATAGCTTTGTCGCTCCATCTCCACCTCATGTTTCACTGGGAGGAAGGCACTGACATAAAGAACCCCAGGGACATTAGAATGCTCCATAAACACGATTAGAGCGCTCAGCCTCTTCATTTAAAGAAAGTACCATATTGCCACCAACATCTGTTTCAGGCTGTACAGGGGCCCGTAAACAAACCACACCCTGAGGAATGAGCAGAGTCCTGTAACATCTGTTGATTGTGTTTGCATATTTAGCAGCTACGAAAATGGCATCTCATTCTTACTGTCAGTTACACTGTTGTGGCGGTACTCAAAAGGATTCCTTTTTGACAGAAATGTTATTTCCCTGGAGCCTGAATTCTCAGAGGCGAGCCTGTACTGTAAGAACTGTGTTTTTGTGAACTGGGCTATGTACATTGGGGTGTGCAGTTCATTTGAGCCAGCAAACTCATAGCACAGGTACCTGCCCTCCACAAATGGCAATAATGCAAAGATCATCTAAGCACCGCCACTAAAAGGTCTGTATCTGTATTGCCTCCACACAGGAGGCTGAAATATACCATGGTTCAACTGCTTTTTACACTTGAAATCCTTCTTTTTCTAGTAAACGCTGTTTTCTCAAGAACAGCAGAGTACCTACAGCTAATTGCTCACTTGTGACAAATTAACCACTGAAAAGAGTGTCGCATTCCCATGGGGAATGGATTGATCAGTAATCAGTGGACTGACTGATGACTTCAATGTGAAACTGAGAGGTACTGAAAGGTGCATTAGTATTTCAGCATGGTTCTAGCACAGGCAGAGCTGTGCATGAAATCTTGGTTGTGGCAATATCCTGCAGATAAGGCACCAAACAATCTTTATGTCTGCAAATAAAAGACCATTCTTTACCTCCTTTTAGTAATGGCATTACCTGTTGAACATCCTGCTGGAAAACACAGAGTTGCAGCCTTTGATGTAGCCGGACCTTTCGGTGTTGCCAGATGCTCTCTAGGCGCCGCTGGTGATGCAGGACTTCATGTACCACATCCAACACCTGGTGAACAGCCTTGGAGTAGTTTGCAGTAGCAGTAAGGGATTCAGAGTTCCCAGGGCTCAAGGGACGCTGTAGGACATCCAACAAGGCTTTCCCATCCTGGCTCACCTGAGTGAAGAAACACATCTACTTCACTGCGCTGGTACTGAAACATCCAAGAGCTGACAAAGAACAGTCTAGCTGATTCTTTTTTCCCCTGTGTCTTTTCCTTTAGTCAAAAAGGAAGAAAGACCTCATAACGTCTCTTTTTGACTTGTACTTGCACATGCAGCACCTGCCTTCACTTCCTGGTGGGCCTGCTGTGCCACTCAGCAGGAGCACAGATACTGTGCTGCTGAGGCTGCATGGAACTAGAGATCCCAAGGCTGTGTTATGTTCTGACACTCGGGCATCGAACACTCTTGACGTGCACTAGCTGATGACAGGTGGCATTTGCAATAGCAGGCCTATTTTTTGTGAGGAGGCGGCATTTTAAGAAAACCACAGATGGCAGAGTCAGTCATATTCTGTACGGTATGGGAGAGTCCTTTCTTCGTAGGATTACTAAGTATGAATATACATTCAGAAGTGTGACATTCTGATTCTGTACTTCATTCAGCGACAGTGAAAAATAAATTAGTATATGATAGCAATTCTTCTCTTCCTCAGGATAGCTCAGAGGCATCTATAGCCTCCATTTTCAATGGCCTACAAAGTTTGTTGGCAAATGGAAAGCCTTCTGCATGTATGTAACCTTTTTTGTGCATACTAAAGCACATTTTCAGATGCAAAGGCATTGGGGAATTAAAAAATAGAAAGCCAGCTATTTTTTTCTGGAATGTTTCTGGAGCATTTTCATATTGCAGGGGCAAAATGAAAAGTGGAACCAAAAAAAAATCCTAACAAACATTCTTAATAAGTGCATGCACACATTAATTCTCTAAAAATGTTTTTGAAATATTTTTCAGCTGCAGAGTACAACGTTAGAATATTTTGTTCAACAGAAACACTAAATAAGGACATTATTGGAATCTGTTATTTTCCCAGTCCACTTTCCTCCTTTCCCTCTGAAACAAACTACAATGACATGACAAGATTTTCTGAAAAGTGTTTTCATTTCTATGTAGTCATAATCACCAACCTTGCTAGAGAATGGTTTAAAGAACATTTTCCATCCAGGTTGAATTTTGAGCATTATCAGTCAAAGTTAAAACATTTCTCAAGGATTTTCAAGTCTCACTTATCTCTGTATTATAAATTGCTTGTTCAAATATAGCAAATACCCATTAATCCCAAACTGAGTCTTTTGGCAAGCCATGCCACATCGCAGTCTGTTACAGCAGCATGTCTGGTGCAATTGCAGAGAAATGAAGAGAGCCTTTGTGATTTATACTGGAAAAACTGGGAGTCAGATCTCATCATACTAGGTAGCTACTAGGTGGGCTTAGGCAGATCCTTGGGGATTTTTTTAAATATTCAGGGTAACTTGGAATTAGATCAGGAAGTAAATGGAGAGTCCGTAGGGAGAGGCTTTCTGTACTCAAATTCAGTTGCTGCTGAGGACCAGCTGGAACAATTTGCACATGCTGAAGCCTGCTGGGGCCACAGAGGGAAGAGTCGCACTCACCAGCAGCAGTGCACAGTGGAGATGCTGGGGATTTTAGCAGGGCACACCGAGGCACAGGTGTTACCTTAGCAACTTTATGGAGGTGGCAATAGCTGCTAGGCAGGAAGAAGCAGCATCCATACAGGGAAGAAGACAAGGCATATGACATGCTATTGTATCTGGGAGAAGATAATCAGCTACAATCTAATCACTGGGAACAGGAAACCACGGCCATGCACACAATTGGGAGCAGCTTCTTAGACCTGGAACTCACTCTTTTCACTGGCTAAATTCACCATGTGAATTCACTACTGTCCTGGTACTGGCTTTTGGGTTTACAGTTGGTCCACATCTGTCCCTGGCTGGCGTTACAGCAACTTTTGTGTATGCACCTGCTTCATCTGAAGCTGAGACAGGATATTCTCCCAGACTCACAGGATGAGAAGGAGGAGGAAGAGAGACAAGTGCATTTCTGCATTCTCTGACTCCTTTCTTCTTCTATAGGATTTAGGCTTTTATCTATTCCATGAGGTATTTGTTCCTGTTGTCTGTCTAAAAAGCCTCAGAGATTACAAGTTATGATTCTTCCCTGATGGGCATAGCCTTCCAGTCATTCTCTGCACAGCTAGAGATAAATGCCAGACACCAGGTGCTTGAGTTGTCCTGCTAATAATCATTAACACAAATTAGAGGCTATTAGAAATGTTCTCCTGCTCTCCAACTTACAGGCTTGTCCTGTCATGCTGGATGAAATGTACAATAAATACATGGCAAGCAGCACGGTGACAAACAGATAACCAGTGGTGTTCAGTATTTGCAAAGATACATACATATTCCAGGACTTCATGTCTTCTACAGCTCTGCAGTTCTTTGGTTTAAAAAGTTTGTTTCCTGGAAGTATTTTTGTTGTGAATATTACTGCATTCCCAATCAACGGGCACAAAAGATTTGTGCTCTTAGAGTTCAGCAATGCACAATTTTCAGAAATGAACAGCTTCACAAATGGAGGAGCTACCTGCTGTGTTCTTACAGTCATTTCCATGTTCTTAGAATTGCAAAAAATAAAATCTCTTTTCATGTGAATCTTCTGAATTTTTCAGGGACTGTGCAAGGTCACAAGTATCAACAACTCAGTTTAGTTGCATCACTTACATTTTTAAAAAGTGCTGCAAAAGTCTTAACATTAATAGATCTACACCCAGCATAACTTGCAGCCCCTGTGATGTCTAAGTGCCAGTGCTGTTTGTCAAAGCAAATTTGACCATTTATTTCTTATTTTGAAAAGTACAGAATTGCCTGGACTCTCTGGAAAGGTTTAACTCATCATGTGAGATGTACATACTCCTGTCATTTGGTGATATTCCTGCATTTTGACTTCATGATGGGAAAAGGAATAGGGTGTGCTGTATGTAAATGCTTCTGTAAGACATTGTGTGTCCTTGAGTTAACCCTAAAAGCTAGATTTTATTGTGCTAATGCAATAATCTCCATGGAAGTTGTATGCATAACTAGTGAATAAGCTATAATCTGTAAACATCCTATATATTGGGTCAGCAATACCTCCAAAGCCTTGCCACTGACTAGACTAACGGTGCCATCTGTGAGACAGCTACAATTTGCATTAGGAAAAAAAAATGGGTCTTTAGAGCAAATATATCATGCCTCTGGGAACAGACTGTAAAATTCAGTTAATACAGTTAATCAAGTCATACTGAACAAGAGTCTTACCATCAACATAGCTCAAACCTGACTGAAGAGAACCTTTTTGGTGTTACCAGCAGGGTAGAAGAGGATTGCATATCAGACCCATGGTCTCTGCCTTCACAATTTTTGAGCTTCACTCATGGTCAATAAAGGAAAGAAGCAAACAATTACAGCTATAACCATGGTAAGATAGAAAAGTTTTTTTTTTCCCTAAAATTCCTTGGGCATTTCTTCTTGGGTTCCTGCAGAGTATGTGAAACACTTCATTTTTCTCTGTAATAGAACAGAAGAGGCCCCTATATCCAGATTTAGATGTTTACTCCGTGCAACGTGCGTTCCATTTCAAATATCTTACAATTACAGAAGTAAAAACATTTTCAATGACTCCGCAGGAAAAGAAACGAAAGAGAAAGCTACCATTTTCATCCCATCATAGAGAGCTCTGAGGGAAGACATTAAATTCTACAGACAAGAGGCATTGTCTGCATTGGAGATACGGGCATGTGGATAGGAGGCAGGACTCTTAAGTCTAATCTAGGCTTTTCAGCTCACCATGTAGCTGTAGTCAAAGGAATTAACACTTCAGAAATAACAGACTGTAACCTCTCTGACAGTTCTACAGACTGTTTAAAAATGTGCTTATTAGTGAAATAATACAGAAGTGTTTTAAACAGCTGTGTCTGTGACAATCTGTAGCTTTCTGAGGAAGCATCAGTAAAAGTAATATGCATTTTAAATGTTGCTTTTGTGTTTTAAATCAATTTTATTTTCATAAAAACTAAGACTGGGGGTCCTAAACAAAATGCCAGTTTCAAACACTACTTTTTATTTAACCCCAAATTGACTTACTTTTTAAAAGTATTTTTAAGTGCTATCAGAAAACCTTAGTTTCTGACTAGACACATGTATAAAACTCATGGTTGTAACTGGAGGTCAACTGGGCTGTTCTGTATTTGCTCACACAAGCTACTGTTCCTGAGAAGCCTGTCTGAGTACTGAATTAGGAACTGCTCCTTCATGATTATAACCCAGAATTGCTCTAATGATTAACACTCAAATTCTTCCAGTTACTCAGAAAATAGGAGATTACTATTTAACATCACTTACGTTCATGGTATCTGAACAACTTCACCATGTACGTGTACCGCCAACCCCCGAATAGCAAATAATTTTCTCCTGCATTTTATTCTATATATTCTTCCAAGAACATGATGAACAGAGCAAGAGCTGGACATCTAAATACATCTAAATCTCTTTCTTTCACAGCATTTTTTATAATGAGGACCTGGCATCTCTGTGACTTCATATTTTGAAGCAAGAAGCCTTTGTCATTCTCAGTTTCCATTTGCATACCTGTGTCATGACTCATTCACAGTAGAAATGCAACAGGAATAAAGCTACTGCCATCTTAAATGGGTTTCCACTTCAGCAAAGGCAGTGAAACTGTTCACAGAATCGTCTAGGTTGGAAGAGACCTCCAAGATCACCGAGTCCAACCTCTGACCTAACACTAACAAGTCCTCCACTAAACCATATCACTAAGTTCAACATCTAAACATCTTTTAAAGACCTCCAGGGATGGTGACTCAACCACTTCCCTGGGCAGCCCATTCCAATGCCTAACAACCCTTTCGGTAAAGAAGTTCTTCCTAATATCCAACCTAAACCTCCCCTGGTGCAACTTTATCCCATTCCCCCTCGTCCTGTCACCAGACACGTGGGAGAATAGACCAACCCCTACCTCGTTACAGCCTCCTTTAAGGTACCTATAGAGAGCAATAAGGTTGCCCCTGAGCCTCCTCTTCTCCAGGCTGAACAATCCCAGCTCCCTCAGCCGCTTCTTGTAAGACTTGTTCTCCAGACCCCTCACCAGCTTCGTTGCCCTTCTCTGGACTCTCTCAAGCACCTCCATGTCCTTCTTGTAGCGAGGGGCTACTTCTTCTTCCTGGGGGTGCCAGGTACACTGTTCTTCCTTGGGGTGCCAACAGTAGTTCCAGATTCCATTTCCGTTTGGGTTTGTCCCCTGCGCCCTTGGGACAAGATTACTGTGACTCCCCAGAATCCTACAGCCTGGGAGGAGGTAGATTTGACTCCTTCTTCGAAAGAGTTGCAACAACGGAATACAAACCTATCTTATTTGGAAAAGCCAACCTCCCAATCAAGTGTCTTATCACTTAGATACTCACATTACCCTCTGGGAAACACATACCTCGGTGTATGCCTGTGTTACTTGCTCATACAGGGTCTGATGGTGATGGATGGCCAGTTCCAGGTCTTGCATCTCAGAGGGGAGCCCTCCTTCACTGCACATTTTACACCAGGCATCCACACCTGAAAGGAACTGAAACAATTCCAGAAACAATGAGCAACAGCGACAGAACATCTCATCACTGTCAACTTTAGAAAACTTTGCAGAGTGCCACAGATGACTGTAGCTTGGGCCAAGGAGAACATCACAGTTATAAGGGGTCCGTATGGGCACCCTGGAACAGCACATTCCTATCACCCCTTCAAGTGCCTGAAGAACACCTATATCCAAAGGTAACATATTCTGTTTCTTCTTGATTAAAAACTAACTTCTTTAACCAGGTTAAGGAAACATCCATTCTAAGAGACTTTGCATACCAAGCAGGGAGGCTGCAACGTTTTGAAAAAAAACATCAGCGTGAGGCACAGGAGTACACAGTTACACATCCAGCTGTATTTGCCATCATCTCAGCTGCCAACTTCCCTTGGTCACTTACCTGTACTTAACGCTGCTAATTTGGGCAATACAAAACTCCCACTAAAATCAATGCTGACATGCATTGCAGTGATAGACAGACAGTTTGTATTCAAGTAGCTCCCACCTCAGCACCAGCTCAGTGGGATGGCTAATAGGATACCAAGGCTTTAACCTCTGGGTCACACGTTTGATTCTGGCCCAGGTCAGCAGCGATCAGATACCATTACCATCCGATGGCTGTCAGGCAGCCAATGCAAAATGAGCTGCTGGTCTCAGTCCAGTTCCTGATGGGCAGACATCCACAAAAAGGGAGAAAAAAAAGTCATTGCCATTGCAATAGATATGGGTTAGCACCTTGGTTGGAAGCCTTAACAGAGAGCCAGAAATGGAACAGGCTTGGGGAGCAGAGGGATGGAAAATTTTTTTTCCACTCTTAAAGGCCTCCTGAGCAGTGCTGATGCACTTTGGCAGAACACATTGGGGAAGCTCTCCCGGAGGCTGCCTGTTCTGTAAAAGAGTGGAATTTAGTCTGTAAGGTTCCCATCCTCCTTTTCTTTTAAACAGAGCCTACTTCAACAACACAGCACCTAACATGCTCATATTTTGTCCATACTGACTGCCTAATGCCCCCTCATTACTAATTAATATTTTCTCTTCCTCCATCTTGCTGTTAAGCCAGCCTGCCATACTTCAGGGCTATTTATAAAAATAAAAAAGAACAGCTAATTATACAACAGATGCAGTGCCCTGTAGGGTGAATGTATAATGCTGCAAAACCACCCCCAGGACCACAGCTTTATCCACTCCTGAAGCGTTCACCTGTGGCTTGTTAGTAAAGCACTAACTCACAGCACGAAGGGCTGTGAGATTCAAAGTAAAGAATTTCAATTCAACTCTGGTTCTGGCACCAGCATCCTTTTTTTATTAGCAGTGTAAAGCTATTCACCACACTGCTGTGTAATCAAGGCTATAAAGTGTTTGCATTGTAAATACTTTTCAGTGTACAAAGATTCAATAACAAAGATAAATTCCTAAACATTCATATCTACAAGGTACAAATCTACCAGTGAAAACCGTGCTTTCTAGAAGACTGGAATCAAGGATTGCAGGTTCTCTTGTGTTGATTCGACTACTGATTTGTTGAATCTCTTAAGATGAAATTCCCAAACACTCCTGCATGAAGCTGAAGTCATCATCTTTTTTGCTAAGCTAGTGGGATTCACATAATTTCCTATGCAATTTTAAGAGTATGGAGCCGAGACCAAAACTTTCTAGAGCTGTTACATAAACCTCTTGGTGAACAGAGGGAACAAAAAATCTTTACACCTTATAGACCAGTGTTCCTGCTTCTGAAATCACACAGTTATGGCTCTTATCTAAATGGCCAAATTCTACCAATTTTTGTACAAGCACTTATAGACCCATTTCTCATATACTGCTATGTCTCCAGAATGTGATTTGCAGCACAGGTGGAAGACACCTCAAGAAGATGAATGTAAGTGCATTCACACCTGGTTGTCTCACATCTTTCTTCTGTATATCAATTGTATATAGAGAACATCACATCAGCGATTACATCAGCAATTTCACTAGTACCACCACCAGCAGGAGCAGTTGATAACCTCTCTTTTAAGGATTTTGAAGAAATATAGCTTGTCAGTGTTTTACTCTGATACCCTGAAGTGGTGGTCTATGTGGAGATTCATGCAGAGAGTAAGTTTTTTTTTTTTTTTAAACAATTTTTGCAAAGTATTAGTTCACAACATTGGAATTTGGGTATTTTGAAAAAAGCAGCTATGTTAATTTTTATTACTTTTCACTTACTGTGGCGGACCTGATCAACTTTATTCTATGTAACCCTTCATGCTAGAAGCACATTCATATAACAGTCACTGTTTGAGTCAAAAAAGAAGTTTAAAATTGTAAATTGCTAACTGTAAGGTCAGAAAAGGAGCTGTTACTGTCTAGTGGATACTCAATATCATTTAAATTAATTGCTTAAGTTTCTAGTTAGCCCTTAGACTGGAATAGCTCCTACTGGGAACATAAAAGCTGCCTAAATATGATTTGAAATGACAGACTCCAATAATTCTACATGTTTTTCAAGACTTGAGGAAAGATTAAGAAAAATCTCTCCTAAAATTAAAAGTTTCCCTAAGGTATCTTTGTGCCTCTGATGTAATCCAAAAGTAATGACCTACACTTACTCCTAGCTCACAACCTATTCACCTAAGTCGCAAATTCTGTATTAGGTCAGGTACTAATGGCTTCTTAGGCAACTTCTTTCAAGTTCTCCGTGGTGACTCCTATTCTGGATCACAAGGCTGCTCCAAAACATAGCTCTGTCATTTTGTAGTCCATATTCCTTCACCTTTTTGCATAGTCCTTGCTTGCTGCTAGACCTCCACCTGGGAACTGTAGCATAACCAGGGTGGTTCTCCCAGGCCCAGAAAAATTAAAAAACAGACTCTAGTCTGCCTTTGTCATCCTGAGATGGATCCATAAGGTCTGTGGGGAAAGATGGGAAGGCAGCAAATGAATTGTTTTTTCAGTGGCCTAAAATATCTATTGATGCCCTGATTTTTTTAATTTTATTTTTATGAGGTTAACTGTATGCTTCCTGATGTTGTTTCTGGAATTTCCTTTGCCTACCTAATGCAGAAATTATCTTGTTTTTATCCCTGCATCTCACAGATGTCAACTGGCTTTTCCTTTCCTCCCTTTCCTCAAATTCTTCCTCCCTTTTTTTTCTTCTCCTTTTCATTTGCTTTCCTCAAACAGAGAACTCCAGGATGTGCTGAGAGGGATCCAGATAGAGATGAGAACAGTCGTATTCCTGGCTGGGGAGTAAGGCAATATGAAATGAATAGTCAGGGGTCAGTTTTCAGAGAATCAGCATGGATATCTAGTGTATGCACCCAACACCAACTACTTTAAATAGTAATTCTGTTGGTGTACTTCTGAGGGTAGACTCTGGCCCAGAATTAATTGGCTTGGATCTCTCAGATGATTGAAGACATTAATTTGTTCATTCTGACAAAATCTGAGATGTGAGCATCTTATTAATACTTCAGCACACTTTCAGAGATTGCAACCAAGAAAGGGGAGGACACGTAGTATGTCTGCTTCTGCCATCTGGCACTCAGTGGGCCAGAGTCTCCTCTGGTGTAACTCAGCACAGCTCTCTCAAAATCAGTGAGATAAGACACATTCTCTTGCAACTTTGAATAGCCTCAGATATACCCAAAGATACAGAAGCAGATTCTCTTTTGCTCTAGAATATCTTTCCATGCTAACATGAGAAGAGGAAAAAAAGAAAGATTTGTACCAGGCAGAATTAAGGGACATTTGGGAAACACCTCCATTGAGTATCCCAAGTTGTGCCTTTACCTGGACACAGTAGGTATTTGGAGTTTAGTTTACTAGTTTTGATCAAACACACATGCTGAAGAAAGCTTGGCTGGAGGCTGAGTTGGCAACATTTGTCTTTTCTTTCCTTCCTTTCTTTTTTTTCCCCCTTTTCTTTGGCATTTTCTTGATGATGATTTGGTACGTATAAATTATGTTTAAAAAATAAGGAAGACACACGTGTGCACAAAAACGCATACAGAGAAGGAAAAGAAAGAGACAAAACAAAAAACAAGCTTTGATCCAGGAACTCATTCAGCCAAGTTCAATTCAACATGCCACATGTATCTGCTGTGAGAGCCAGGCAAGCAACGCGATCCTGAGGCACATGACGACAGATGTGAGGTTCAGTTCCCAGCAGGGCTGACTCAGCCTTTCATTCTTCCAAACCAGACAAATTGTATTCTGTACAGTGTGCTGTGTGGGGTCTTTAGGAAAAGACCTTGAAAAACAAGTTGTTTCCTGCTCAGCTTGCATATTATAAGATATCACAGAGCTTTTCATAAATCTCTGTCCCAAGCCAACAACTTCCTTGCAGGCTGTGGTGTGCCAAAGGCTGAAAGATTATGATCTTACTAAGACTTGCTTCCTATTGGCATCATGGAGAACTTCAATCAGTAGGAGGGACAGAATAAAGAGATGGTAGTGGCTTATCGCACTGGAAATGGAAAGACAATCTGCGTATCAGACTGGTATGGGGAGGCAGGGACATGCTGTGGGAAAAATGGTTGGATCTGCATCAGTATTACCACTAACAAAAGAACAGAGGGAGCAAAAACAAGATTTGATCTAGAGCAGAGGAAGTAGTGGGTTTATCTACATCTTTGTTTCAGGAGATATAAACCTTATTTACTGTAAAATGAGGAAGCTCTGATCTGAGTTTAAAAAGTAAAACAATAACAAAAAAAACAAACCACCACCACAACCCTGGGTGATGCCATATAATAAAGGACTACATTTGGAATGAAGGCTTGGTAGATCACAGATTTGGTCTGAGTTAGAGAACAAATCCCAAACACCTCACTTTTTATACTATACAGAGGTCAAACGACTAAATTACTAGTGTACAAGTCACTGCTTTATTCTACCACAGTTACTGAAGCAGGACCAACACTTCAGCCTTGGCTAATGGACACACTGACTCCCACATTCCCCTTCTTCCAGCAGTCTGAGCCTACAGGCTTGAGATCAGCACTTACATCCCACTGAATTGTTGCTTATTGCAAGTGAGGAGCGACTGCTGTTCAGAATTAGCAAACTCTCCTGTCTGCCTAATAATGAGAGGCTGTCTTCTGTCAGGCAGAAGAAAATTCAGTTCCTTTTATAGAGGTGCCAAGGGAGGACTGAGTTTTTCAGCCCCATCCATTCAATTGTAAAATAAAAAAGAACCAAAGCTGAAAGTGACATTAGTGGAGCTTTTTTTCAAGTTAAGGCTGAAGCAAAATATCCACTTTGACAGTGTTCAAAGGGTAGAGTGACAAAAAAATTCACCTTTAGCTGACAGACTGCTTAGTACAGCTTTATGTTTTATTGCTTTTTGTGCTACAAAATACCTTGGCAACTACTCATAAATTGCAAACAAGACCGACACTTCAGAAAAATAGGGGATTGCTTGTGAACAAGCAAAACAACCCCCAAAACACACACACACTAAACCAAAGCAAACAAAAAAGAACTAATTCATTAATAAACCTTGTATCATTCTCATTAAGACTATAGACTGGATATAAATTTTTTTGATTTTTTCTCTATGAACATACAATGACAGGCAATTATCAGTATTAAGTCTACAACTACACTTTACAGTGCCCATTGTACTGAGATGAATGTACTTGTACTGGTCATCTTGTTAGTGTATCAGTCTCAAAGCCAATGAGCATGCTTACATGAGTAAGTGCCCAGTAGGGTGAGTAATTGCTCTGTGCTATGGTCTGCTGACAGTAGGAAACAGAAAATAAAGAAAAATCCATGATAATTCTCTGCTCAGAAACAATAAAGAAAATCTTCACTGTTTTAGCTAAACATTTCCATACATACATTCTGACTTACAAGGCACAGTTTCTGGCTTATCAGTAATAATTTCTTCTTCAGCCACTTGAAGTATGGGTTATTATATAAATATCAACCACAGCCACTTAGTAGCTTTAACATAAACTACTTGGAAAAAACAAGTGCACAACAGCACTGAAGAGAGCCTCAAAGAACCGTTTGTCAATGGAAAATGAATGTAATCAACATATAACCAAAGTTGAACCATCACTATTAAGTGAATCTAGTTTAGGTGTAAAAAAGCAGGTTTATTCACTGACGCATTTTAAGTCTGTTTTTAGCCATGAAATTATGGAACAATTGTGGTAGTTGTTAAAGATGCAAACCAGAGTTTAGGGACAGAAAATTCTCTGGGACGCTCCTAGCTGTCTCTTATTGAGGCCTACCAAAATTTGGGGCAATGGAGAATGCTGCAGGAGTAGATGGTGGACTAAATTTTGTAAGTTTCATTAACAGTAATATGCCTTGGCTCCTTGAAATTGTCTGCTGGTATAGGTCTATGTTATACCTGCGAATATTTCTGTGCACATACTATATATACATATGAATGTAGATACATACTGTTTTCTTGACCATAATAATCCCAACTTTATCCACAGCACTGATGAAATATTAGACAACAGAAACAAGGCAGCACGTTACTGCACCAGAGTACTTCAGTTATCACCAGATCTCAACACCAAGGCCTAAACATATTTTCTTATCCACTCAGAAAACACGTGCCAATTCTGAGCGGGGGGGGGGGGGGGGGGGCGGGAACATTGCTGTTTGTGTTTGAGACACTGGTCCACCAGGAACAAGAATTTTAACCTCACTGTATATAAGCCAAAAGCCATCAGGTAATAATTGCAGCATCACTGTTATCAAAGTGGCAGTGGACCACTTTGCCAGTCACAAAAGCAGCTCACCTGTTCAGCTTTCTGGTGGAAGACAGCAGACATGGCTAAGATAGTACTGCGCTCATCCAGGGCTGCAGCAAAACTCTTCCACTCTTGATCCAGCTGGGTAGAAATTTGTTTAATTTGCTGGGATGCATAATGGCCTGCCTCAGAAAGCCTGGATGCAACAGACATGATCCGATTGATATTGACATAGGCGTTCTGAAAATTAAAAAGCACACATAAATAACGAGCAGGAAGAACCGTGACCACCCTCTGCCTTCATTACGTATTCCAAACACCATTAGCTGGAGAAAAGCCGAGCAGTTCGGTGAGAGCAATCAACCACCCGTTTAAATATGCATGAATAGCAGGCATACTACCTTCCACTCTAAAAATACATCCCCCAGGAATCTTTTTGCACATCTATGCCATTATCTACCACTGTTATCTCTCCCCGCTTCTTCTTCAGTTTATTTTTTTCTGTGTTTATTTAGGTAAAACCATTTGTCATACATTAGCTATTTACTCACCTGTTGGGGTTTACTCATTGCTTCTACCTTATTCTTGATATTTCTGTTGAATTACTTAATCTTTCTGGGTGTTAAGTCCACATATTTACAAATGAAATGTTTGCTTTCTATCCTTTGAGACCTCTCTGACAATCCTTTATAGACATGCAGTGTCAACAGATGTAAAAATGTTACAGAATTTAAAAGAGCTCATAAGGATATTCTATAGAAAAATAAGTTTCCATAGAAATAACTATTACATTATGTTCTTTAGTTAAAATGGTATCTTTTCTGTAGGTTATTTTAAGCTGTTCTCCAGCAGAGATACCATTTAACTACATTGTGAATTTAGAAGGATTCATAAAGCCTACTAAAAGGCTATTTTCTATTCCTTCACAAGACTTCTCCATGATGGTTCTTACTAAGCCTCAAAGCAGTGGAAGGATAGGTCTTTCTCAAACTGGACTGTGGACAGCAATAACTACACTACAATACCCCAAGCACTGGAACATAAGTCTAAAAATAAACGGCCACCATGACAATGTCATACACAGATGCACTATCAAGAGAAAAATGACAGCTGTCGTACAGATTTCTGGATTGTCGCTTGATGTAAACACTTCTCCTTTCTCTGCTTTCACTGGAAGAAAGGAACGCCCCAGGATTTGAGATGTTTTGCTAGTACCGACTCACTGCTTTTCGTCTCGCTGAGCTACTTCAAAAGGGCTTTAGGAATTTCAGAGTGGAATCTGCAAGACCCCTACACACAAGGGCAGACAGAGCCCTGATGATTTTTACAGCACTACTCATGGGCAAATAATAAATTGGAGGTTGAAATGTTTTCTGGAGCAGGATCTCATCATAGTGGGTAGGAGCACCATGTGGAAAGGTATCTGCCAACCCAAATATAAAACACAACAGAGCAAGGCTGAGGCAGGCACAGCTCCAAACTAAGTTGTGAAGCAGGGCAATGTATGTCTGGAAAGCCTGTAGGATAACTACAAAGTATATATACTAACCACACCTGTAGGTGCTAAAGTAATGAGGGATGTGACCTCAGTCCTCACAACCAGACTGCTCTCCTAGTAAAACCATGACTGGGAAAGCTGTGACATGAATTACACAGACAAAGCAGTACCCAGCCTCCAATTTTAGTTTTTCCCTTACCTCATAGCCTTTCTTAAAAATTTCATTTAAATAAAAGTTGTCAGATTAATTTCAAAGAAACAAAACTTTTTTTTTCTGTATGGTTAGTAGAAAACTGATCAATTTCTTTTTTTTCCTGGAGTTTAACATATTTTAAAAAAAGTTATGATTTGACTGTGGCTGGTGATCTAAAAACACCTCTAAACATAATTTAGAATAATAAATATTTAAAGCTTTTCTCCCAGAAAGCCTTCACGACTAAGCCTCAGCCAAGATGACTTCTTAACATTTCAGGTCAGCAATTCTGGTGGAAAGCAGTATAGTATCGCTACAGTTGCTACAAACTGGACAAGGTGCACCAACTGAAGAAATGGACCTTTGCTGTGTTTGAAGAAAAAACAATGTTGCTGAAGAATTTTTGATTTCATGTCAAAATAGGTTTCCTTTGTTGTTGTTGTTTTTCCCTACAGAATTATCTCAGCCACTTGCAATACAGTGGACATGATTCCATAGGAGGAAAACAGCTGAAGTCCTTGGATCCCTGTAGCTACAGTATATAGACATACTAACTAGTAGAAGGATAAAGGTACAATTAGTTGAAATATAGCAAATAGAGTCCTAGTTCTTAGAGTCAGGTGGTTTTTTTTGTTGTTGTTTGTTTTTTTTTTTTAAAGTTAGGGAGATTTATATATTATGTCCTTTTTTTTTTTTTTTTTTTTTTTTTTTTACATGTTTATACAAAGATGAGGATTTTTATAGAGGAAATTTCACTTTTCTAGATGAAGCTTTCTCATGGAGAAGTACTAAGCTGTCCCATAGCCAGCCCACTAACTCCACAGCTCCTCCAGCAAGGAGCAGTTTGAGAGTCACCTGCTCACCCTATGTTCTTACTGCACCAAGTGGAACTGGTTCAGGAAACAGTGGCTCCACAGCTTCCCCTGGTGCTTCCTGAGCAATAAATGGATTCAAGAGCAGACTGTCACACATGGTGTGCTCTTCTGTACAGCTCCTAGTGGTAGTGTAATGCAGATATCTTCTACTCTGCAACACTGGTATCCTTTCCTTCTCCTTTATCTGTCACACCTCAGGGAGACAGTGACACTGAAGTGGGGCTTGGACACACAATACTCATCCAAGGTCTCACAGATACCCAAGACACAGGGAAGACTTAAAAACTGAAATTTGGAATAGCACATCCTATCAGATGTTACAGTTATGGGATCAGGATTGTGAGGGAGATTTGGATTGCTGTTGTGGGTTGAGACAGAACGCAATACAGCTTCAAAGCACTCTAGAATTCAGTTTTAGGAGGAAATATTTAATTGACCACAATCCACAAAAAAAAAGACATTTCCATCGTGAAGTAGAATAAAGTTGTAAACTGGCTGCTTTCATCTTTATCTGCCAATGTGTAATGTTCCGAGTAAAATGGAACAAAAGTCTGTGCTGCCAACTGTCAACATTTCACAGAGTTAAACCTTCCTTTCCCTCTGGTTTGTTCATCTCTAAAAACTGAATGAATCGAGAGCTTCTGTATTATTACTACACTGATCTTTTTATCCTAACAGGATGTAAATTAAATTGAGCAACTAATGTCTGTGACTTTATTTTTCCTTTAGGAAACTAGCAGGTTTATAGAGAATTTCACCTTAAATATAACCTAAGTCTTCACCTTCCCCCTGCCCCTCCTTTCTCTTTTTCTTCAAAACAGAGATGTGCCCCCAAAGAGCACTGCAAGGGATCGCTGATTTATGGCTACACAGGAATACAATAGGTCAAACAATGAGAAAACATATTAATGTCTAGAAGTAAGGACAAAAACACTTCAGTTGACATTGTTGTAGTGATACTAGGGTACAGCCAAGTTTTGACTAACGTATTTCCTTTATCATTGATAAAGCTTTATTCTACATGTAGGGACTGCTTTTGGAAAGTCTGCAAATACAACAGGAGGGAATTTTTCATCCACTTATTTTTTACTCCTAAAGAACACTTGGTGGACAAACAAAACAAAAGAAAATAATTCTCTGTATATTGCATCAGCATCATGATACGCAAGTTTCTTTGATGGTTTAGGGAGGCTACCTGCAATGCCTTTCAAATTCAGAATACCTTTTTTTGTGTGTGTGTGACCACCATCTCTTAGTCCATTCCTGTAACCTAAACGAGGCCTTACTTTTTACACCTAATGTCTATAACATAACCGTTCCTTCCAGTGCATGTGTTCATTGCTAAAGTCCCTAACACTTGTTAGGATAACAGCCATCAGCAGTAAGCACTGACAGTAGTAGTGGTTCAGCTGTGGAATGATCTCCCACAGGGAAATACAACACTAATTCAGACCTGATCATCTAACGATCATGCTGGGAGACCTTCCCTCTTAATTAAACCCTCCAACTCTATCTGGAACATTACTTTCTTCTGTTACACATATATTGAGAATACCTTACACTCTTGAAAGAAAAATGAGCAGTGAGAAGCATTAAGTCTGCAAGAAACTTGGCTGTGTTCATCTCATTTCCTAGAGAACTAGCTGAGATATTGTGGTGGCAGTGGATGTGGGCTTCAAGAGAAGCGTTTTGCAGATTAACTGAAGGTGAAGTTTGATTGCTGAAGACTTCGTTTAAAAAAGGCAAAAAAAAGGCAAGAAAAGCTTTCACTGTGTTACTGTAAGTTTAGAAACTATCTGCAAAATGAACCTAACACATAAACCCAAAACAGAATGTTTCAGTGACAAAATAATCTCATGAGATATCTTTAAGACCTTTACGTTTCTATAACAAGGCCAATTACATCTAGAGCGTTGCAGAATAATATTGGATGGCATTTTAGCTCAGCCTACGTACAGAAAAATACTGTTCATTTAAGACAAATGTTGGGAATTTTCAAAATACATTATTAGCCTTTACAGGAAAGTTGTAACATGTATGAAATATATCGCGACTTCCTTAGGACAATATGCATCTCCATCTAGTGTCAGACAACTGCCTCCCTGACAGCAGGATGGGCAGCAGTGAGCTCTGCCATATTTACATATGCTCCATGGGAAGTGATAACTCACTCTTTCAGGAGGTTAACAGATCCAGGCACAGAACAGTTCTGGCAAAGGAAATACAAATAACTTCAGTCCAGAACAAGTGATACGCATACCATATATCCAAGTGCAGAGCTATGATCAATATGCTTTGCGTCATATTGAAACACCAGGGTTTTCCTCTACCAAACTGACTAGAGGAATGAGATTACTCACAAAATGGTGGAGCTGAATATTCATCTTAGTGAAAAGTAGCATTGCTTCAGTATAAATATTAAACAGCTGTGATAAAGACCAACAATTTATTTTGAAACTGAAATAAAAACAAGCACTGTCTTGAATCACAGAAAAAATACCTACTGTGCTTATTTGAAAGAAAACTACCATGCTACAGTTTATTACCTCAAATATGACTTTTTCACATTTCATATATCATATTGTTCATTTAAAAAGAATTATTATTGTTAAAAAAGTAACATTGTTGATTCAAGAAGGAGCTTTGTTCACAGAATACCTAGGAAGAGCATGCAACAAAAGGAACGACCTAATAAACACCCAGAGAGCGCATCTTCTAGAGGAACTGAGAAAAAATGTTGTAAATGTTGTTAGTTACGCCAGGCCTACGGTGCACTGAGCATAATGTAAGGAAAACAAAAGACCTTAAAAGATCCAGGATCTGACCCAACTTCTGCTGAAATCTGTATGGTTTCTCCCTGTAAAACATACAGCCACCCTTACCTACATCTTCTCTCAATACTGATTTTAATGTAATGAAGAAAAAAAGCAAAAAAAAAGGCAAAAAACCCCAAACCAAACAACCCAAAACCTCACGCCCAATAAGAGTGCTTCAAGATCACATTTTTCATTAGTCAGATTCATGATAGCTGAACTGTTCTCAGTCTAACAGTTGCTGTGACTAACATACTGCTTAAAAATGATCTAGTTAAATTATCCAGCAAATTTCTATTAAAAATAAAATTATATAGCAAACATCCAGAGAAAAAGCGAATCGTATGATCTAGTTCACCCTAGAGACTCAGAAACAAACAAACAAAAAAAATGCAGTACCATTTACCTGGGTTTGTAATGTTGTTATTCTTGAACCAATCTCTACATCTTGAGCCTGAAGAGTGGTAGCTAAATATTTTGGTTTTGTTATTAGCATGAGAAAGCTTGAAGGCTCATCAGATATGAACGTGTGTGTTTATTAAAACTCAAAATCTTCAGTTTTCAGACCAAGGTGGATAAATCTACTCTACCTGGGATGGCAAACAGGTCTGAAGGACCCCTCCCTCTCATTTTTGAGAAAGGAACAGGAAAGAACTCCTGTCATCTTCTCTTAGCAGCCAAGGGTATGACAGGAAGAGATTGAAAAATACTGAATTATAATTCCTAATGAGTACTTAAGTATAAGTCACCAGAGCTATATTTCTCTCACACACCTTCTGCGTCATGTTACTTAAATATTTGTAAACTTAAGGATTAGTATTATCAGTGGGAACTTAACAACAGAAGCTTCCCAATGTGCAGAAGTAATTCACGTACATGAAAACTGCAGAAGCAGAGCCTTTGGCAACAGATGCTGCAAGGCAAAGAACAGTGTACCTAGCACAACAACCTAGACCTCTTACTGCAACATCAATATTATCAAATAATAGGCACACATGCACTAGCCATTTTCAGACAGTCTTCGGCAGAAATCAAACAGTAGCTTGAATAAGTACGCTAAGATACTACTATAAAAACAAGACAGCTGTGTAAAGGCAGTTGTGTGGTAGCAATCACACGACTACTTATTTCTACTTATGTTCAGAAAAACCTAACAAAATACACAGACCAGATTGCTGTGTAGGCTTGGGACACACAACGGCCTACCACCACACTCAGAATCACCCACCTTCCTCCGTATTTGCTTTGTTCAAATAAGTCTATCTGTCCCAAGTCTGTTGCTGACTATCACTGGCTCTTGCCTTAAAGAAGTGCAGAGGCTTCATCCTTACTACCTATTGTCTTCCCACGTGCTCACATAGAGCTCCCGTGCGTGCCAAGAGACAACTACCATCTATCACAGGAGCTGGGCTATGGCCAGGAAAGTGTTGCTTTAATTTCAATGTCCTTTTGCTCTTCCTGCATGCTTTGCCTCAGTCAGAATGACTAGTATGCAGCCCAACACCCTCATGCAGCAAGCTGATGCCTCCTGCATGCTAACACCCTCATCTTCACGATGCCAACTTTTGGGGACAGCAGGAGTCACTTCCTGTTTTTCTAACAAAGAATTTACTCCATCTGAAAACCAGCATCACTGCTGACAGCAGCATTATACTGACATGGGAACAGCAGCGCCAGGTTAGTGCAAGGAGCCTGCAGCTTAAGGTTATTACCCCTTTTCCACTAATTTCCAAGTGTCCTTTCAGCTTGATACAGTCACCCTCATGCCAGCTATTCCAAAAAGAGGATGATTGGCCCTCTGCAAGACAGCAGCCCTGTTTAATTCCACAAGAAAACATCACCATGCTGGAAAACTCATCTTGATTGCCAGCCTGTGCAACCCAGGAACTGAAAACCCCCCTGAAAAGGCCATTGTGCAGACACAACTGGAATACAGGCCTTTCAGCAAGGGGTTCTGCCACATGCTCATATGTTTCAGCCCAGTTAATTAGTGCAGAACAGAGTGCCATTTCTCACTGTACTTAGAGGCTGAAAGCTAAAGGTGCCCAGTATGGACACCCTTCCACACAGATCGTGTGCACGTAAGAGATGAAGACGACAAATCTTCTTTGCAGTATCACTCATGCTGACCATATGGGCCTCCATATGACTATACATGTGTGGTTTCCACCAGAGACAACAAAAAGGGAGGCACATCATCTGCCCCAAAACAGAAAAGGTTTCTCTCCTGGGCAGCTCTATCAGACAAGAGCTTGGCAGCAGTGAGATGGCACAGCTAGAAGCCATGGCCACCCTCAGAAGGGACCCCACGATTTTTGCAAATGTCTCACTTCCTTGCATTCTTCATCCCAAAAGTTCACTTGGAGACAGATGGAAGAATAATGGAGGAAATTAGGTTTTCTTCCATTATACAGCACCCTTGCGATCACCCGTTAATTTTCAATTAACAATCATCTCTTTCCAAGTTCAGTTCCCGGATATTTTTAGAAAAGTAATGCCAGGCAGTACCACAAAAGTGGTAAAGGGAGGTCTTCCAACTTGACTCTTCTGAAAATGCTTTGTGAAGGACTATGACTGAATTTACATCTATCATAATCCAAATGACTTAACGCATTAACCTCCAGGACACATTTATTCGTTAGGATTCTGTGAACAGCACTGCTACCCGGAGGCTGCTCTACCCTGCATTTTGCTAGTTGGCTTTGTGATTGCAAGCTTAGCAATCAGTTGCCTAGAGCCTATTTTTCAGTGCTCATTTCAATTATAATCACAATAAATACATAACAGACATTATAAACATTTCTCATCCTCTGCTTTTATGCCTTGCCCTAGTGAGGCACAGTGCTTTAGTGAGGAATAGCTAGACAGGTGGAAATGGTGGGTGGAATTTAATTACCTGAGCTGAAATTTGGCCCGAGTAACAGGGTTAACGCAATCTTATAAAAGTGGTGGGCAGTCTTTAACATTTCAGACAGCACCTTGCCCTCTGGCAGCACAGTGTGGTGTGGCTCTCTAGTGACTTAAATATCAACCACCACCTTTGAAGTCTCAGCCCCAATGCAAATGTAGTCTGACCATGCAGTGTGTACGGGTACACCTGCAGGCATTGGCTGACTTGGGCAAGCTTTTGTGTAGCTGACAGCCTTCAGAGAGAGCTCATCTCTGTGTTGTGTGATTACAGCAGGGGGTATGCATCCATTTCTCTAACCCACAGCAACAATCAAAACATCAATACATGCAGTCCTCACTTCTGTGCTGAAAGCAGGGCAGTTTCCAGAAAAAATATCTTATGCAAGGAAAGAATAAGAAAAAAAGGCAAAGCACTTAAAAATGGATAATGACACTTCTTCCTTTTTTTAAAAAAGGAAAGTAAAATAACCCTAAGGTGAGGTGAGTTGCATTAAAAAGGACTAACCAATTAACTATTGAAAAAGCCAAAATCCCACCATGGCCACAACTGACAGCTTGATTAGTGTCTCTTTTTCAAAGTTTTGAAAAGTACCTTAGCAGGGTATAGGGGAAGAAGCGTGAATTATTAAAGGACTACACAGAGCTCATTAATTCCCAAAGAAATGTCAAAAACGTGAAAAATATTGTATTCAATCTCCAAAATGTAAACAAACTCCACAGGACTGTACTGATCTTAAGTCAAGGAAATAATCATGTCAGTATCTGGACAGACAGAGCATCACTTTTCTTCCCAGAAAGTGGGCTGCTGCCACAGCTCAGCCTGACCTTCCTTGCTTCACCTCTCGTTGGTCCTCAGCACTCCCTGATCTGGACGCGGCCTCAAGTGCCTTCTCCTTCCTTGCTCACACTCCCAGAGCCACTGTTCACAGCGTGCCCCCAACTCACCATTGAATTCATGGCAAAGTGATTGTGCTGCGTCTGTAGGTCAAGGGCATGTTGGTAGCTCACGCCGATCTCCGTGTGGCTCTGCAGGAACAATTCTTTGTTGTGGCTGATCCAATCGAACATCTAGAAGGAGGAAAAAAAGCGTTAGACAGGAATGAAAAAAATTGAGACAGCACAAAATATAAATGTCTTGGAACTGTAGAATTTTATGTGACCACCACCCCACACCCACCTATGTTGCCTTACAAATAAATGTTCCTTATCAAAATAAGCTGCTCAAGCAATGGCAGCATTTAAGTTATCACCACATGAACAGAGTGATAGGTTAAGAAACAATTCATAAAGCATGTTCCTCAGTAAACCGATGCTACAGTCTTTTCCTACATGTAATAGTAACTTCATATATAGAAAGATGGCAGCAGAGGGACCTAAATCAGGGGTTGCTTCATTTACCAAAGATCTAACAGTTCATAAAGTACCCTTAATCCAGAAACAGACCAAAAATTCCATGATTATTGATGGGATTTTCTCGTCCCCTTTCTTTACAGTCTATACATAAAGTTTCCAAATGTTGTATCCAAATACCCAGTTGACTTCCTACACCTATTTCCTAGATCTTTCCAATTCCAATGCCAAAACCAAGTCTATCTTCCACTTATTATTTTTGGGATGAAAAAAAAAAATATTTTATTAATATCTATAAAGAGTACACATTCCAACTTCTCCCACTTCCAAATTTATTTCCAAGTAAAATGTATAGTTCAGTACTTCAGGCACAGATAGAAATATGTTGAATAAAGCTGATTAAACTCATTCCTTATTTTGTAGCATGTTAATGTGACACTCCAATCCACAGCACGTTCATTCATTATAACTGTCACAGGACAGATAGGAGATAGTACGTTTACAATTTGGCTTGTTCTGTGTTGTGTTGGAGACTAAATGCTTTCAAAGTGGGAACCTTTCATTCCTTATGCCTGTCTGCAGCTGTGCAGGCATTACAATCTTGGATTTCTTTATTCCTGCAAACATTTTCATTAGAGAACCCCTTCAACCCTCGTTCCCTCATGTTGTCTCCAGCGAGCCAAGGACCTCTCTGTTAATAAGAGCTCTATAGCAACAACAACAAAAAATAAACTCACCAATTCATTATAAGGAAAAGAAAAACTAATTTTAGAGGCAGCAGAGGTCAGGCAGGTCAATATAGTCCTAGGTGTTAAAGCAAGCATTTTAGGGTGAAAAGTGGAAAGTAAGGCAGCTTCTAAGCAGCCACCTTATGGTCAAGGGATCAGTCCAGATCTTTGTTACACCACTGATGAGTCCTCCAGCCAGCAGACATTTTGTTCTGTAGCACTGAATAACAATTTTCAGACTGTGACACTTGAAAAGCACCATGTTTTGCTTGAGTTTCTCAGCATCCATTATCTGTTCCCTGTAGAGATGGTGCTCCCAAGAGCAAAGAAAAGGCCCTGTTTGGGTAACTTTAAATTCCTGAGATAAACCCAGCATTTTGTGCTGAGTGCTCAATTCAGCACAGGGATGAATTGCTGTGCAGGGGATTTGCAGCAAAAATATTGTGTATCCCTTTCATTAGAAGGAAAATAAACACTGCAAGTGCTCCAGTGCCACCAGACACACGACACTGAGCCAGTCCCAAAAACCTGTCACTTACACCTGATTTCTTAATCTTTTATTTATAAGAATACACTTGCAACTACAGAGTCTCCACTATTTCATATTGATGAATAGTCTTAAAGGGTAAATTTGATTCAAGTTACAATGATGCAGGTTCAAAGTAATATCCTCAAGTTGGCTGCTTTCCAATTTGTACCAATGGAGCCGATCCAATTCAGGCCTACCACCATTTTTTTCAGACAGTGCAAATAAGATTTAATGCAAGGATGAGATCAGGGCTTTCAAATACTACTGCCAATTAAACAGAATAAGAAAGCTTTAGGTGGCTCTTCAGGTTATAGGAATCCAATGAGAGAACTTACTTTCTCCCCAATTTTTTAAGATTTAACAAGAAAAATAAGCACAAAATCACTTTCCACATTTGTGGACTTAAAAAAAAAAATGCCATAAAACAAGAAAGATTCCATAGCAGTGAAGTTTATGTCCCTACAACAAGATTTTATATCTCTGCTTAGAAATGAACACAGACTACTTATAAGTAGATAAACGGTCAACATGAACATTTTTTAGTGTTTTAAACAATCTAAAGACATTCAAGAAGAAAACTGGCAGCAATCCACTGAAAACAAACAGTAAGTCTAAGTTTATGGTCAGCAAGGCCAAATGAGGATCTTTATAAGACAAGTAATTTAAACTACTAATCTATTATTCTGTGGATAGAGAGCATTTCCTTCATCTAATCTATACACACATCATCGAACGAGAATGTAGGTTAAGTTAAATCATGCTTCTGCCTTCTAAAACACAATAATAGACTATCAAGGAAAAAAATGAAATTTAAAAGATGAATCATCTTTTTGTTTAGTCAACTGAAATACACAAAGCAGTTGAAAGGATGACCTTCAGGAATTTTGAGTGACACATGATGAGGTCTGTATCACCTTTCAAAACAGTATGCTTTTTCAATTTCTATTCATGGACAGCAGCAGATGTTGGAAGAGACTCTTCACTTCAAATTAGACTTTGAATCTTTCTATTATATTCTTCATAAAAAAGGTAACATTGGTTTCAGCTAGCCTATGCCTGTAGCAAATTATCCCCCACCAATATTGTCTGGAGTCTCTCCCGTTAGCTGCTGCAAGCTTCTCCGACTTGAAAACTCAGAGAAGAAAGAGTTTTGAGTTTCATGTTGTTTGAAGCAGGAAGAAAATGAAGCGAGATGCCCAGGAAGGAGTACAGAGAAGAAGAGATGCAGATTCACTGTGATCTGAAGTATGGTTAATGACACACTTTGCTCAGTAAAAGCATTCATTGCACTTCTGTCTTAATGACTAATAAGCAGTATATACAATCACTTCTGCCTTACTCAACAGCCAGAGCTTTGCAAGACCGTAGGCACATCTACCTTACTCAACGCATCACTAAAGGCAACGTACCCAAACGAGTTCCAGGTGAACTGGTACCTCTGCATGGCCTAGTCCAGTGCTGTGTGGAAATACTAGTCTGATGCCCCAAACCAGAACAGCCTGGGCACAGTAGTGGTTTGATTTGTCTATACTGCTTTTGTTTCCAGGGCTTGTTCATTCAGAGATTTCAAGCATTTCTGCTTCATGCTCATTGAATTACAGTCACTTTCCAAATACCATGAGAAGGGATCAGGTTTTCTTTATCACACATCTCTGGCAACATGGGAAAAATTGTGCTTTCACCCTCCTAATCAAGGATGCACAGGAATGATAAGTATCACCATCCTACATACCACAAGATTTGCTTAACAATCAGGGATTTACATAAATGAATAAATAAAGTCTTGGTTGCTTGTGAGATCCAATGGGTTGTGTTTTCTCTTCAACCACAAAGTCCATAAACAGACTTAAAATGATTTTCTCATAATATGACTGGAAGTTGAGGCTCTGTGAATATACCAGATGTTGGGTGATCCATGGTGATGCTATGAGAGATGGCAACATGTGGCCAGCGGGTTCAATACGAAGGCCTGTCCGCCTTGTCTGCCCTGCCTGCCCACACTACTAGCAGTCTTTCCTGAAAGCTTTCTAGTTAAACTTGTTTTCCACGTGAGAAACACTGATGCTTCCTGTGTTCCTGAAGTTAGCGTGTTGCTTTCTTTGCTTAATTAAATCACACTATTAAGGATGTGAGCATGGCAATGACCCTATAATTGCTGTTTTACTCCATCCTGCAAAGACTGCTCTAGTATCAAGGGCCTAACTTGGGCTCCTGGAAAAATGTTCAACATCCTTTGATAAGTTAGTTTCCCTGTCAAAGAAATGAGTTTTTAATGCAGTAAACAGCAGAATCCAGAAAATGTGCCCTGTGAGATCAGCTTAGACTAGACGGTGTCTCAGCTGAGAATTTCCATGTCATTATAACATTGCTAGACAGCACTGTATCAATGGATCTCATCCCATTCATTAAAAAGAGCCCTTACAAACCTAGCCCCGTGATCACCGTAAAATTAATGGATCTTGAATTATTCCTTTGACTTGCTTCTTAGTTGGAGTGATGCTGACTGCCTGTGAGCTAATTCTCTTAAATCTGCTAATCATTCCTGCAGTCATGAATTCACACTAAACAGGAGCACAGAATAACTGAGATCAGACACTATCACTTAAAACATGCAAACCAGCTGTCCTCAATGTCTCCCTGACTGGCACTTTGCTGCACTGCTGTGGCTAATCTGGAGACCAATGGCTGGAGTTTTCCAGTTACTGAGTAACTGACAGGAGGGGTTAAGCACACTTAAAACAGAAGATAAACTTTCAGTGTGATTATCTTTTGTAGTCCCTGTCTCTAACATGTAAAGGAAAGAAAACACACACATTGAAGAATGTTAATTATAGAAAAAAAAACCAACACCTACTTTTAATTAAGAGAATTAATCCCTTACGAGAGGATCAGAAGAGCCAAAAACAGTCCAAAGGGTCTCCTCAGAAAGCTTTGCTAAAACATCTACCTCAACACTCGTTAATGATTATACATGCACCTGTAATTATTACACATGTGATCTCAAGGCCACTTCACTTGAGAGTTAGGATATCAGATTATATCTCCAACATCAGTTGTGCTGGCAACAATGAGTTCTTAACCTCATGTTTTGTCATCAAAGTTGATAAGTTACTAGAAAATCCAGGTTAAGTGTTAGACCAAACAGCAGGTCTCCAGCTGGTCATGAATAAGTCCAATGGAGGGAGAAGGGGACCCCACACTTTCCTTGGATTTGTAACATCTGGCAGGCTAGTGAGAACAGTGTGAGAACAGCTGTTTGGGAACAGAGAAGAAACACACGGATGTGGAACAGCATGCCTGCAGATTGCGTGCTGCCCTGCCCTAGCTCTGATAAAATGGGATTTGTAATATTTCAAATAGCAACCTCTGCTCTCTGGCTTTTGTCAGATCTCACTGAGCATTGGTGCTGGATTCTGGAAGAGTCGGGCAGAGCACCACAGGATGATGCTCCCATCACGTGGCCAGCAGCACACCCTGTACCAAACGGTACTGGTGGGAGGATTACAGCCCTCATGGTCAAATCTTTTGGCAGCAAGTGAACGAAATGTAGTTCATTAATGAAGTTGGTCATACATGTTAAAAAAAAACCAAACATACACAACCAAATCCACCTAACACTATAACACAACTGGAATTAATTGTGACCCTGCTTGTAGCAAGTCATCTCGTCTGTAGTTCTGAGCCATAAATATCAAATTCACACAGGTAAGTAAAGGCAGAATGATAACTACTATAACCACACCATCTTGAAGAACAATATAGGATACACATCAAGAATACCTTCAGGTATTCTCGGGGATATTCAGTATGAACTTTTCATAGTCTCCCAGGTCTAAATCAGGCTCATGGGTAATTTATACACATTTGCTCTTCTGTCAACATTGTCCTTCAAGTTAAAACATGTCCTCCTCCCAGGTGCTAAACCTTTTCCAGTGTGAACAAGCCCAGGTCTTTTAGTCCTTCCTTCTAAGACACAGCCTCTCTCTGTACATGTTCTGGTTGATGGTCATCTTACCATCCAAGGTAATGTCCTAACAGGACTCTGAGGAATATCATTTTTTTTTCTCCCTGGAAATGCTCTAGCTGATGCCATCTAGACTCATCTGTGCTTCTGGCCTCATAGAAAAGGAGAAAAAGGAGAGCAACAGCTACTGAATCAACATCCGTACCTACTGCATTACCTGGCTTTTTTTTTCTTGGTCACCTCCAGCATAAATATTGACAAATAACAGTAGCGGTTACCAGATTTGCTCTCACAAACACAGCTCAAATTATGTTCCAAATAAGAAAAGCAAATTTAAGAGCACTGAGAAAAAGCATAGAAGGCGGAATTTTTTTAAATAAACTCCAGTCAGTCTCACATATAACATACCAGGCATAAACATATTCTCACAGTATGCCTCCATATGCTGCTAACAAAGAGAAAAAACATTGTTAATCTAAAAAGAAGAAAAAAAAAAAAAAGCCTGTAGTTGAGTAGAGGACAGATGACTAATTATATGCCAGATGAAAACCAAATAATATGCCCTACTGTAACAGTGTTTGTTGTACTTCTTCCAGTTTGTGGGCCCCATAAAGTTTTTCAAGGTGTTTCAGCAAATCAAAATCTTTGAATAATAAATCAGCTTTAACGAATACCAACTACTAAGAAACCATGGTCCATAGGTGGGAAACCATTAGAAATAAGCCTGTGTTGCTTATTAAAGAAACATCCATATAAGAATCCATGCGTATTTTGGAATTTCAAAACTACCCAGCCAGCATTAAGTTGACTAATCTACAACAGAAAGCGGAAAGTTCCACTCCAAGGCCATTTAAGGCTAAGCAAGTTCATTTTCATATGCCTCCACAATACAAACAAAATAATAACACACGTAGAGCAGTAACTGCCAGAGCCTCTCTCCTGAGGTTCACAAAAAGTTTCCAACTAAAAGGTCTATGCCTATCACATTAAGTGAATTAAAGCATTCAGAGCAATTCAGTTAAAAATAAATCAAGCCATATTCCTTGCATCTCCTGCAATTGAACTTCACCAGTATTTGGATAAGAAGAAGGCGAAACAACATTTTTGTGCCACATACACAACCTATACTGACACAGGAGGACTCAGTCTTGGAAAGCATTGTATCAGCTACCTTTATAAAAAGCAATTAACCAAATAATAACAATATTAAAAAATCTCTAGTGCCTCCAAACAAGAAACATAGCTACAGTTTAATCAGAACAGGCTATACATAGGTCTCCTATAGATCTAGAAAGAGCCAGAAAGCATGCAACACCTCCACAAAGGAGGTATATGAGAAGAGCCAAAAATCTTCCACTGCAAAAGAGCCAGCAGCCTAACAAACAAGCCTATTTACCTAGAATACAGGAAACCTCCCTGCTCCAGCCTAAGGGCTAAATTCAGCCAAACAGCGAGTCAATGGTGGGTGTCCAGGCCAGTCACTCCCTACGGGATGAGGAGCTGGGAGCCATGACCCAGCAGCAGGCAGGGGACTCCTCAGCCAGAGGCCACCCTACAGCCCCCAAGACCTAAGAGCCAGGTTGAATCAAGAAGTTCATCACAGGGAAGGTCCATAGGGGCAAAACAGCTCCCAGGTCATACCAGAAAGCCAGGCCATACATCTATGTGGTGTTCAGCAGAGCCTATGGCCAGGCTGGGCAGGGTTGGGGCAGGGCTGTAGGCCAATATCCTACAGCTGAGCAGAGCCAAAGCTATGGGCCCATGAATAGGTGTTGGGGAGGACCCAGATGAGGCTGGTTAGGGTCATTAACACCAGTTAGTGCCCACAGGGCCTGACATGAGGCAGGTCACATAGAGGGCTACTAGGAGAATGGCTGTTCTCTGGTGGGACTGTCCTGGCCCAGAATAATTTTTGGACCCAAGGAGAAATTCTGATGAAAATTTTGATGACAACTGCTTCAACACATGAGAATTCCCAACTGAAATCCCCATCTCCACTCTGTAACATACATCTTTAATTAAATCAAAATACTTACAGGTTTAAAATAGACTCAGTGTACATTTAAGTGCTTTGCTAAACCAGGGCCTAAACACAAATTTGTGCTTGTTTCTGTGTTTGTCTCTTGTTCACAGTGATGATGTCTCTTGTTCACAGACAGTGATGGACAAGCTGATACTTCAGCCAGATCTTTCCCTTTCACATGTCTTCGGCATGGTCCTCAGCCAGGGCAAATTGGTGTTGTGCCAATGAAGCCAATTTACACCAGCTGAAGATTCAGACCTACAGCTGTATTTGTGTAACCTCAACACTGCATGAACACAGTTTTTCCATTATAAATATCTGTGTATATGATTCATAGAGTAAAGTAAGTTTAAGCTATAGCACGTTAAATTATTCCAGACGATGGGCCCAACTGTCAACCCACTAGAAAATTAGCTAGATGTGTGACGTGACAAATAGCTTTGTATTAATGTCAGAGCACCCCTTCTAACATACTCACGCTGAATTTTCCTACTAAATACCAGAGTAAGAGATATGTGTTTTTTTCCTGACAGATATGAAGGCACAGTCATGCACAGAGTAAAGCATGAGATTCCTGTAATGCTGAATAAGAAGCAATAATTTTATTGTTGAAGGTGGGAGAAAATTACAGATACTGAATACATAAATATGACTAATGATATCTGGGCGTATTTTATGCATCCCTGTGTTTGCTTCACTTTTTTTGAAATATTGTGCCTTTCCACCACACTTGGAGACACCAAACACTCAGGCATTCTTGGAAAGAATTTTCTGTTCCTTAGAATGGAAACTGCCTTTCCCATGCATCTGCAGAAAACTGTGTGCTACCTAAGTGCAAATCAATGCATTGGCTGCACAGCAATTGTAATACTAAAAGAAACAAATAAACAGCACTCGCAACAACAACAACAAAAAACACACACACAAAAACAAACAAACAAACAAACAAACAAACAAAAAAACAGTATAAATTATGAAGAGATCAGAGTGGTTCTCCCAGATGAGGAAATCTTCCTCTCAATGTTCAGAATCTCGGAGATATATAGTAAACTTCATTCACTTCAAAATGCTGTATGAGTTTGGTGACTTTAAAGGCTCTGGTTCCATTCCCAGCATGTGTGACATTCCTGCAACTCCAAATAGCTGCCACTACAAACGAAACAGCCAGACAGATGTTTACTGTTTTGTATCAGAAGCGTGGCATTTCCCCTACCAAAATTACCCGTGTCTGAAGCCCAGAGATACAGCTGTAGGGTAATCACAGGTTTTAACTCCCGACAAGCCATGAAACGTCAGGGCTGGAGCCAGCATCTCTCTGCAGAAGGACAGCCGAAGGCACCAGCTTCCTGCTGGAATTTGGGGTGTTTCCAGCAGGCCCCACTGCAGCAGGTGGGCTGAACCCTGGGTATTTCCATATCCCATAAACCACACAGCTCCATGTTTCCCCTCTACACCAGCAAACCTGGCAAGCTGCGAGGGTGGATGTGTTCCCCACTTCAGGACACAAGCTCAGGTGGCACTAGGCCTTTCTGCCGCTGCTCCAGCTCCCCAGTTTTCAGAGGACTGCCGTAGGGCCTACCTCAGTGAAGAGTTTTGCTGCTGAGAAGATTAAAATCCAGCTCACTCCAAATCACAAGGATTGTGAAAGCTGACTTGGTGAGGAGCAGGGTTTTCTAACAATGGTGCTTGCCTATGCTGCTGTACAACAGGCACCAACGAGGGCCTGCACAGTGGGGCAGCAGGAGGAGGCCATGAGCCACCCCAGCGGGGAAAACCACCACGTGCCAGCACCCAGCCATGACACCAAAATGCCCGTCAGCCAGAGGGGTGTGCAGATACAGCATTTGGGGAAGAAAATGGCAGCAGCTGAGGACTGAAGACATTCTCAGGGGTGGGGTGGGGCGGGGGGGCTCCATGGCACAGACACCGCTGAGGGACCAGAGGTGACCCATGCTGGGACAGGGACGCTAAGGAACACAGCATTAGGAAAATGTTAAGAATCGGAGAGTAGCTGTAATATTGGCAGAAAGAAACTTGTGCAAACATTATCCCTGACTTCCTCCACTGCCTGTCTCCTTGCCAGAAGTATTTTGATGGACTGACTATAAACCAGGACAAAAATAGGGGAAATTGAGACTCTTTCATTGTGTCCTACTTTTGCCTCTCATCACCATTACCAAGATCAGACATGTGTGTTGATTACAATAAACTAAGCAAAATTTCTCAACTTGAGATTGGTTTGCTTGCAACACCTTTTCAGTGCCTGTGTTAGAAGTAAGGCATCAAAGATTTTGGCAATACATGAAGGCTCAAGAAAACATTTCTGATTTTTTTTTCATAATGCATATGATATGCAAGAAGAAAAGCCAGAGCATCTTGGTCTGAAGTGACACTGATACTGCTGGAAACCAACCACTGACTGTGCTCTTGGCTTCACCTCTTCAGCCACCACCAGTTCCTGAGGAGGCAACCTCTTGACTGCATACCCACCATCATGTGTTCCCTATAAATAGGTATGAAGTCTAATTTAAGATATACTTTTAAGAACCTAAACTCTGCCAAGTGTGGGCCATTTAAAGCATTTCATCCAGGCCAGGAAGATGTTCATTTAGGAATAATCACACAGATACCTCTGAAAGATGCTGCAGAATAGGTCTGTTAACCTCATGCACAATGTAATTGCATTATTTCCTGACAGCTAGGCTTTTAGCACCTAACCTTCCTGAGGACCAAAGCAACAACAACAACAAAAAAAAAAAAAAAAAAAAAAAAAAAAAGCTGCTTTCTTCTCTTTTTCTATATGTGTAGGCTTCCTTGCCCTTTAGAGCATTTGGGTCTCCTTGCCTTCATTAGTTAAAGCAGAACTTCTTGGTTATAATATCCTATATTTGTGCCTAAAAAATGAGTTTTAAGTCTGTATTCAGATGCCAAAACACTTTCTCTTGCCATACTGATCAGGGGAGCATTCCTGTGCCTCCCAGTGGTGCCAAGTTGGAGAAGAAGAAACAGCTTCAAAATGCTCTATATCAAAATTGGCAACAGAAATAAAGAGGAAATTTGTGCAAATGCAAAAATATTCTATCAGAACATACTGCCTTCAATTATTTTTGGATCCATTTTAATGTTCATGGAGGAAGCAAGAGGAATAGTAACTGCATATCCAATGTCGGCAGCAGGAAACTACAAATAGTACAGCACACCATGTTCCAGTTCCAATAACGGTGGGCTTCAGAGCTGTTTCCTTACAGTTAGGCGCGGACGGACTGCGAGGTGATCGCTGCCAGAGTTAGGAAACAAAGCAGGAACTACGCCATCACTCAGCTAATGTTCTGCCCTCTTACTCTGAAAGGTCACAGCCGTGTTGGATGATCCAGTGCAAGCTGGATAGTAAGTGCTGTAGAGTGCTATAACTATGTTATAGGGCACACTTAGCATGAAGGAAATGCGCAGGTCTTCTTCATCCCTAGCTGTTGCAGTGGAGCAAGGAGTTGTTACTGTTTTTACACACCCATCAAAAAGATCGGGTTCATTTCTAAGTGCTGTGGAGGCAACATATTTAGCTGCCTGAAAAAAACAACAAAAGAATATACAGATTTGGCAGCACAGGGCAGGATGAAATGATACAGAAAGATTGAAAGCACTGAGATATCTATTTTACACATCAGATCAGGACTCCTACTTCAGGACAGACTTCCCGTGTGACAGGAGGAAAGGCAATTAACCCCTGTGGTTTTTAATTCCCCATTTTTTGCTTTGAACCTTGCATTCTTTGTACTTTTCGTTTTGCTGCTCCAATGCTGATCCAGCTCAACAGCAATCAGTCTCTGGCAGATGATTGCTCCTCTTGATGGACAACTGTCCATATCTAAAAAATCAGCACTGCAAATGGAATTCAGAAAATTCTTATGTGCCTTGCTTATGGAGTCTGAACTCAGGTCCAGTTGTGGAAATGTTATGGAAGGAAGTTTGTACCCTCTGATCTGTCAGACCAGCTACAGACTCACTGCAACAGAAACAGAAATGTCAACGGTGGGCTCCAAAAGGAGTCCTGTCACTTCCTCCAAAGAGAAACAAATGATGGTTGTAACATGGTAGGTGACATTCACCACTAGAAAAAAATCCACTGGGAAGATTTTTGATGCGTATTTATCCAATTACCTCTACTGCTCTGCTCAGCAGGCAAGGCAATCCCACACTTCCTCAAACCAGATGGCAAGAATGGGTTTGTAGCGGCTTTCAGTTGTAGGAGCTACACAAAGCAATTGGCACGTACTTGTGGATTTGTCCTGTTGTTATTAGCTTTGTCCCTAAACTTTCTACTGGTGGATGGAAGGGCAGAAAAGCAAATGTTCATAGTGCAATTGGTACACAGAGGAAGACCCCCTGTGGCCTTGCCTGATAAAAAAGAAAATAGCAGGATAGAAGCTTGACACTAAAAAATCCAGAAGCTCCTTTGGTACACCACTAATAAAGAAGACATTTTGATTTTGCAATCTAATTAGCAGAAATGAGCTCTGTTTGTGCTTTGAGGGAAGTTAAAATCTTCTACAATGACCTCTTGATCTTGCAAAATCTGTTCTTTCCTACAGATACCAAGAACAGGATCTTATTAAGTGTGACCAGCAGTGGTCAAAGTAATGAACAGTTCCCACAGAGCCCCCCATGATTACTTCCAGCTCCAACAACTCTTCACTTTAGATTGTCGACAACAAATTGAGGATGGCATTAGCAACCTGCTAGAATCCTACTTCATATTAAACAGAGCAGACGCCAGCTAGCTGCATCTTTAATTCAGAGCTATAGCCTGCAACGAGTGGAAGTCCCAGCATGCAGGTTTCTAACTGCAAGATATAGGCTACAGAGGATTCATCTTTCTATTAAAGATATTTGCAAATAATTTGTCTTTATAGATGCTGAAGTGTTTTTAACCCCCAGCTCCCCAACAATTCCTTCATGTCCATGACTTGGAGAGGGGCATTGCAGATTATACACAGTTTAGCTGCATTCTCAGAGCCCACTAAAATTGAAGGTGTTGATCCCACTCTGAAATCTCTTCAGCACATAACGTCTATGCTCACAGCATCACAAGAGGCTGTCAATGCACATTCTGTGCGCAACCATCCCTTGTTATTTTTCTGTTTCTAGGCAAACTGTGTTTCTTTAAAAAATAAATAAATAAATAAGAAGTTTGAGATCATGCAAGCCTAGAAATTTGGGGTATCCGTGAGCCTAAGCCCTTTTCTGCTGCCACCGAGCTTCAGAAAAAAAAAATCAGAAAAGATGGATTCAGAATATAATACTGTTTATTCAGCTGCATCAGACCATCTAATAGTGGCTTATCCAAAACAGAAAGCACTGACTTGCCTCAAGACAGAGCAGAAGCAGTACTGAGTAGCAGGAATTCTATTATCTTAAAATGGAAAAAAAAAAAAAAAAAAAAAAGAACACGATATAGGACACATTTGAATAAACACACTGAAAATTAATGAAAAACTGCTGTCACAATAGAGTTATTGTTGCATGCTTTCAATTCTCACCTGTTTTATTAAAGCCTCCTTTATTCTAAGATGCATGATGTAATTAAATAAAAGTGATTAGAGCTGGCATAGGTTCATTTAGGGAAACACAAAGATTTTTAAGAATGGATACACAGGTTCTCTCTTTGATATGAATTTGCTGTGTTGGTCCTTTGTCCTTGATGCTATTAGAAATGTTTTACACAAAACATCTTAAGTGAAGCTGAATATTCTCGGTCCTATACTAAAGCAACCTAAATCATGTGTGGATATGTACCTGTATTCAGAAGGAACGTTTCCATGCCGTTACATCTGCAAGGGCATTTTTTCAATTGCAAAGCTGCATTTCTTTGCTGGAAACAGCCAATTCCCCAGCCCAATTCAGTCTATTACTGTGCTAGGTGCTGCATAAACGTGCACTTAACTGTTGTTTGTGCACCCAGCTCAGTCTCAAGTTGAACCTCCTTTACATGTCATCTATATAATTATCCTTCCAATGTTTTAAGATCTGATATTTTTAGATGGTGTCTGCCAGTTCAACAATTTAGGAACATAACTGCACCCGTTTTCTGTGTTCTGCCTTGTATTAGCAATTCTGCATCAGAGCAAACTCTTTATGTTGAACATGGGGCTCATCCCCTCTGTTGTCATCCTAGTTTCAGGGTGGGCTTAAATACAAAGGATGGCATAAGGATAACAGGAGTGACGGTAAGTCCTCGATGATCTTCTATTTACATGGCAGCTTATTTGGACTGATAGCTGACTTCCCTTCCCCACACTGGCATCCCAAACCTGATTTTATGAATGGGGAAGAACAGCCATCTAGTGAGAATCTCTATACCAAAAAAGGCACCATATGCCAGGGGAAACTTCAAATTAGAAAAGAAAGAATTTTTCACTAGCAGTATGAGAGAGTAGACACCAGACACGGAAACATGATTTCGGAAGAGAACAGACACTGTGCTCTGTGCAAGAGTCCATATATATGAGAAAAGGCAGAGAAAGAGAAAGTAAAGCAAGTTAAAATACCTTGACTAGATGTTGCAATTAAGCAATCTTTGTTCACAAAGATATCTCTATTCCTTTTCAGATGCATAAATAGATCTCTGCATTTTTTGTGTAGCTAAAAATAAAACCAATTGTGTCAGGAACATTTTCAAAGCCTGTTTTTCTTACATTAGGACTAATACAAACCCTGGCAAATCAAGGTGCCCATAGCATTAAAAGTGTGCACTTACATAACTGGAATATCGCGTAGGGCACCAGCACTGACAGCTGGAAGCAAGGTTCCATGTCTATAAGTGGGTGGCAAAGCTGCTAACCCAGCCATCAGTAAGGCTGGCACCAGAGACAGTAGCTAGAAATGGTGGCTTCAAGAGATGCTGGAGTCGTACAGAAGTGCACAGCTCCTGCACACAGAGCTCTAACAACACAGGCTTGCTGAATACCTGCCAGTGGGAGCTCTTACAGAGACCATGAGAGTCTTCCACTAATTCCAATGGAAGCTAAGACTACCTCTGCTTTACAGGACCAGGCACTGCTTTCTTAAGGAGACATCAACATGTTAACAGATCAAGGGATGCAGCTAAAACCAGCCTGAAACTGAGTGGCTTCACCTGATGAAGAGAGAAGTAGCTGCTTTGGAATGAGGGCTAAGTACCAACAACAAATCGAAACCTTGGGATCTCTGAGAACTCTATTTCTGGGGTTATGGGCAGGGGATTTCATTTGTGCTAAGTCAAATTCTTGGTCACTCTTCTTACAAAGCTCTCTGCAAACACATGCATCTTCACAAGCACAGACCCCAGTGTTGTGCCTCTCCCAGTCGGTATCTGTACCTCAGGGCCACTACCCTTTCTCTGCACAGGCCTTTGGGATGGGCTAAGAATGAAAGTAACATGCTCAAATGAGCCTCATGTAGATCCTCAGTCAAATGTCTCTGCAGAAGACACTAAGCTTATTGACTCCTCTTATTGAGGAAGTCTTATGGAGCTTACCTCAGGTCTAACAACACCCCCTGTGTTCAAAATCTCCAGGAAAGCTCCTTACTATGATGCTCACTTACTGTGCTGTTGTGATATCCATGGTGTAAGTACTTAGGTGGAAAATCCAGGGCACGCTGAGTTCTGTACGCCAATGGGGTACTCATGGAGCTTCAATGAAATCTAAATCCTACGCAAAAATCCATGTCTAATCCATGCTTATTATGCCAGCATGATTATTACTGTTAACAGTTAAATACGCTCATTCAATAACAAATCCTTTCCCAGTGAAACAGCACAGGGGGCATATATATGTCTCCTTGGTGCAAGACACTAAGGACACGGTCTTGTTATTATCCCAGTTCTGGTTCTTTCCCCTCTTAACATGCCTCCTCCCCAGTCCTAATTAACCACGTCCCAGAACTCACTGACTTTGCATTCATTTCACACGACAGCTCCGTCAGCTTGAGTGCTTCCCTCACCACTTTCCCATTCTTGCTCCCTGGGACACATCCCCTTTCCACTAATTTCTAAGCCAACATTTCCCACAAAATTGTGGAGGCAATTGCATATATAGCATGTAGAACAGACCAAAGAAAGCAAGTGCTTCCAGAAGTGAAATAAGAGAGGTGAAATGTTCTTTCACTGAGTAGATTTTATCTCAGTCAGAGGAGTCTGTCCCAGGTGCTGTGCCTTTTGGTGTTACACAAATCCTTAAGGGTTAGTAATGACATAGTATAAATAAGAAAATTCTATCATCTACTTATATGTATCAATTCCAGAGTGTTTTGACACTGCTGAAAGAAGGAAATGTAGAGATGAAGGGAAATGAGGAAGGAGGTGAAGATATTGCTGATCTTTTTAATCTTTCTAATGCTGCTCTTCCAGAAAGTCAGCTAAGATCCATTTCTTAGAAATGCTTCTCCAAACAGCATCACTTGACTAAAGGAGCAGTTACAATTCCCCTGCTTAATGGACTGTAATAAAATAAACTGGCTCCTATTAGCAAGAAGGATCATATCATCAGATTTGTAATGCATTTTATTACAGAAGATACAGCATCAGAATTTTAAAGTGCAGTATAAGGGGAAGTAATGTATGAAATGGTTAATGTGGATATGTATCACACAGTCACAAATACACTGATAGTCTCCCTTCACTCAAACAGCAGTATTTCAATAGTTCTTTCTTCCTACCACCTTCTTTCCTAAACCAAAGGGTAAATTTCTACATTTTTCATTCTGTTTTTTCAATCAAACTTATCCTGCATCTTTTTAGACAACAAATAGCTTGCACAGCATTCCTTCTTTCTGAGGAATATAAACCCTTGGCACATGTGATACTCCAATAATAGTATGAGCATGGCTCAAATACTCAGATTATACACTTACTGGATAATCTTCTCTTGCTTTGACTTCATTGTGAAGCTAGAGGTTCTTTGTATTCTTCTAGACTAACTCTGCATGGTGTTAAATTAGATTCCAAACCAGGAACTCCTATATTTCATCTGGCACTTCAGAATAATTGTAAACGGTAGACGGTGTGTCTGTGATTTTCCTCTTTCAGAAACCAAATGCCCCATTATTTATTTGACTAAATGGAGTCTGAGTCTAATAGAGCCTATCTGGTAAAACAGCTCTCATTAGTTCCCTTATTTAAGGAGCCCAGGCAGAGGAAAAGGCCTGAAGCAGCACAGCATGTGAGGAGAGGGATGCAGCATCTGCTCCTTGGTGCTGTGCTCTCACTCTTTGTCCCTCATGGCAGTGGGACACAGGGGAATTAGTGCCACTACTCTTCCACCTTATTCCCCTCTTGACCCTTTTGTTTAGTCCTCTCCCTCTCTAAAAGTGTCTTTTACCATAAGAACTTCACATTTTATCACATTCTGATCACTCTTACACTTACTGAAATCTTCCCATCATCCCAGACCAGTCCCATTGTCCGGGAAATGGGAGCGACAGCCATGGTGGGATAGGAGCCGCAGGGAGCCCTCTGCTCCTCTGCAGCCACCCGCAGAGCAGCAGCACCACAGCAGCCCCTGGCAGCCAGCACAGCTTCCCAGAGCTGCTCCGCAGGGAAAATCACAGGCCGAGCTGTCCTTTCCAAAGGGAAGCTTTAGTATGGATGAGCAGAAGGTTTTGACTGCAAGCCCGCTGCTTTGCTGCCCCCTGAAGACTTGATGTGGCCAGTGGTTTGCCACTAGACTTTCCACAAAGCTGGCCCTATCCAAACAAAATATTTCTTCCACCACAAGCTTCCAGTGAAATTCACTCATTGCATTTTCCACCAACCGTTGCCATTTTTTTGGAGTTTGTGTTGTGGACTCTGTGGAAAGGCAGAAAGCAGAAAGAGAGAGGGCGACCAAACAACCATGCAAAGCCTCCTCTGGCTCTCGGTAGAGGCTGACCCCAGTGATTTTACAGCAGCCTGCTCTGTCTTTGCTCTGTTGTTACAGGTTTGTAATAGAGACCCTAGGTTCAGTCCAGCTGATGACTATATCATCTGTTTTAATGTGGACAACACTGATTACATCATGATAACTGTTTTTCATTCACATACATGCAGGGGTAGTAAAATTGATATGGAACAAACCCAAAATGATGGGGAAATTCCTACAAAAGTCAATTTGGGTGCCAGTTATAAATGATTTCCAGAAGGGCTGGAAAATGCAGAGTGTAAGGATATTTTTTTGTCTTTTTTTTGGGTATTTATTCAAGTGCTAAACATGTGGACTCTTGCCTGAATTCTTTGCCCTGTCCAGATTTCAACCAACCAATTAACATTTCTCAGATAGTTCTAATAGTTGGATCTATGTTCATTGTGGGGTGTTTTTTGTGTTTGTTTTAAACAATATTCAGTTTGGACTGGACCACATTTTTTTCATGTAACTGATCACTAAAATATTTTCCTTGTTACCGAGTTAAAAACACAGCGAAGGCTCAGCTCTCGTTTCAACTTGTGTACATCTATATGTACGTACGTATATTAGCTGGTGAGGAATTAATTTGTCGAGCAGTGAGAGCTGGGGCTACACTTGCAGCTGAAATGTGTTATTTATCAGCAGATCATTACAGTCGGCACTGCACAGCATGTGAACTTCCTCGCAGCGCCCTGCCAAAGCTCCCCGCACGGCTGCCCTGCCTGCCGACTTGAGCTTCGGGGAGCTTCCAGCCTCCATCTGGTGATCCCATCTCACTGCGCTGTGCCGATGGCAGAGCCCATTTTTTCTGCTCCCTCTGCCCCAGCACAGGAAAATAAAACACCAAAGGTCTGACTTGGAGACAAAGTTTCTCCACAGGCAACTGGGCTCTCACCCACTGGTTTGTGACTGCCGCCCTCTCCTTTTATTTGCCAGTGCTATGAGATGCTTAGCAGAGAAGCATGCAGACCTTCTTTAAGTTGTGATACCTGCAGTTTGAATAATTCATGTGTCCGGCCAGTGACTGTCATTTATAAATGTTCCAATAGAGGAGCTCTATAGGGAAAAAAGTGAACTGATTTGCTTTGAACAAATGTAGTATTTTAATACCAAGTGGTTCAAAAATAAACCTACCTGAAAATAGTGTGTTTTTCCATTTTGTGTCCCACTTTTTTTCTATCTTATCTTTAAGAATTTTTCAGGCAATGAGGACAGCTGAAATTTTTAAAATCAGAGGTGTCCAGAAAATGGAAAGTCCTTGTCCATTTTCACCTTTTGGAATTGTTTTCCTAAAATACCACCCAATGACAATACAGATATTTTTCAAGGCCCTAACATCTTACTCATATTCAGAATTTTGTGTTGGAGTTTGAGCTTTTATTGGGTATTAAAGTTGTCATTTGATTAACACTAAATGACATATCCAGGTGATAGGGTAAGAGCTGTGCCTCTCCCCAGGAGATGAAGACCATGGCTCTGCTACCATATCTAATAGTAGAGGGTAGAGTTCAAGTGAACAAATGGAGGTACCCGGAAACTTTAAAATTCAAAACACAGACACACTGTGCTGGATATATATACAGTGGAGACAGCTCTCAGTCTGGGTTTTGCTCTGAACTTTTTATGAGACAAGTACATTCCAGTCTCAGATGATCAGACTACTTCAAAGAGATCTGCAAAAGGAGAATAAGCACATCAATATTTTACATCAGTCTACCTATGTGAAATGTGAAGTGAAAGGCTTTGCAACCTTCACTGGAAGAATTTTAGGGAGAATTTCACAAACCGAAAAGATTAAAAACACTGACTTGTGAGAATAATGCAACAAAATCTTTTATATTCCTTGGGAAAATGCAGCAGTCATCAAAGGAAGGCAAGGAGAGCTACTCAGAAAAGCCAAAGCAAGACTGTGTGTTTAGTTTATGTTTATTGATTATGAGAGGTAGATGAATAAGAGATACCTAGAAGATCAAAACACCTGTTTTGTCAGTCAGGAATTGCTCGAGACAGCCAGCGTGAAAAAGGCAGGATTCATGTTCTAACTGCTTCTGTCTTCACCTCAAAGTTTCGTGTACCTGCTGACTTGCCTAAACCTTGCACTTAACCTCACAATAACACATGCAAAGAGCCCAGCTGTCACAGTGCTCAGGCTTGTATCACACCATCCGTTTGTGCTTGTTCAGGAGAAAGAAATGAAAAAGTATTTCAGAAACTTCCTTCAACACTACAGAAAAGTGCTGGGCAACAAAAACTTCACAGACACTGACTTGATCTGAGAGCTTTCAGCTGATAAGGTTAATAACACAGCAAGTAATCATTAGTAAAAATAAGAACTTATGTTAGCAAGCACTTGTCATCTGAAAAATCCCAAAGAAATGGAAAATCCAAGCTGACTGAAATGCAGCCACCACTGGGAAGGACAGCAGTAAGTGCTCTGCTTATAGCATGGCATACACAAGGAAAAGGGAGAGGAAGAAAATACTGTAGCATTTTGAAGAAAAACTCTGCTCTTATGCATTCTTCAGTGATTCTGCAGTGATTCTCATTTTAGAGAGACTCATCTGAATTCAAGGTTTTCCCAATAGGAGGATTGATTATACAATGATGGCACCTTTTCTGTCCTAGCATCCCTTAGAGATATTTAGTACATGCACCGAAAACCAATGTCCTGTGCCTTTCTCTGCAGTACTGAAGACTGTATTTGCTTCAGCAAGGTGCTTCTCCCTGACATTTAAAAATAAAATTAAGTTTCAATTAAAATAAATATAAATTGATTTAAAAGATCATACTCAATGGGATGCCCCTTCAGTTGATGTCTGCATTTCTTTTGCTAACCCTCCTGGGTCCAGGCAGACATTGTAGTGAAACAACCGGCTCATACATTAAGGGGAGAAGATCTGGAGACTGGGACTTTTGATGGATATACAGACTAGATAAACAAAAGTCTAAGAGCTCAATACTTTCCCCTGAGAATACCCTACTTCTGTGGCCTAGAATTTCAAAGGTGCAGCAAGGACTTCTTACAAAAACACCTAATGATCTGCCAAGCACATCTGTATTAAGAAAGTGAGGCTGCCAAGACTCCAGCATGACATGGTTTTCTAAAACAAATTCACCAAAATTGGTACCTGCAGATGATTCCAGTGACAAACAGTAGACAAATAGTAGTAGTGAGAAGCCTACTTTATTGTGGATTGCTGAAGTTTGAAGGGTTGTTGTGTCTGAAACCTGGTTAGGGAACTCTGTTTTTTAGCCAGTGTTTTCAACAAACATGACAAACTGCTATGATTTGCTTATATGGGACTTCTCTATCTAGTACAGGTTCCCAAATAAGTATCGTCTGGAGAGGGAGGTGGTGGGGATGTAACTCTGCAGCAGTACTACACACTACAGCTTCCTAAAGCCATGTTACTCACCAGTGCTTCTGCTGCTCCACATTCTTTTGTGTACTGTGTTTCATTTTGAGACACCCTATGTCCTTTTCAGGCTGATACGCCACATTACAAATGTCTAAGAACTATGAAGTCGCCATGCAATCTCTATGGAATAATTTAATGTTAAACATTTCTCAAATAAGGTCTTACGCTGGTGAACAGGAATCTTGGCCGCTGACTCGGCGTCAGGTATGAACTCAAATGCCATCCTTATGTGTTATTTAATGTAAAACAGCCACAGAGAGTTTTGCTTGCTGTCGTCATTTCAGAATGCTTTCTCTAGGTCTGTTTATATGTTTAACCTAAACACATTCTCAGATCTCATGCTGTGGGAACTAAGCGGCCATGTCCTTGGTACGCAGTTCCATTACTAAAGATTTTACCAGTTGCAAAACCTGTTGTGATTTCCTAGGACAGGGAAAATGAAAATGTTTGGGATAACAATTAGGATGATTTAAACTACAAATTTCCCACAGCCTCACAAGAAGTGCAAACAATAATCATAGTGGATCAAACTCTAAAATCATTCTTCTTTAGGTGCTGCGACATGTAGATAAATATATTCATAAGCTCAGTAAAAGAGACTTGAAAAAAGGCCCAATTCGTGTGCTGACATCAACCAAATGTACCCATTGTGACACAAAAAAAAGCAGATTAACTTTCATCAGAAGTGACACAGGCAGGTTATTCTTGGATGTCATTATGTCTGCTACATCCAACAATTAGTTCAGTCCATTTGGTTTACCAGTCACATAAAGTACATCATCTGGCAACATGAGATTTACACCTGTGATCAATACCTCATGTGTCTGATTACAGAAGAAAATGATCACATTTTTTTCTATAATTAGCCCTTGTGATAGTCTGGATAAAAGTAAGAAGAGAACAGATTTTCCCTTACCTTCTCAGCATCTTGCTCAAAAAGCCGAAGTTGAAAGCACTGGTCCAGTTTCAGCTTGCGGACATGCCACATCTGATGCAAGTGTTGTCGGGTAGAATGCAGCTTGTCTAAAAGGCTGGTGATCTTTGGCACAAGACTTTGAAAGTCTGCACTTCCGGGAATGCAGTTCCTACCAGAAAAACCATCACTACATCTTATGCATTGTAATAACCTCTGACCCTCACGATCCAGTTCTTCCACAGGAGCTTTAATCACTTTTTTCTTAAGCTGTGTGTGCTCATCAATCAGCCTCCTTGAGCCCTCCACATCAACTGGGAACTCCTTCCTAGCCAACATTTCCTGGAGGTCCTCCAGTCTTGATAATAGATGAATGGCACTGTTGAAAAATTCTTCTAAGGAGACACGCAACTCTATCCATTCATCGTGGTTGTAATCCAAGGATCCTTCAAACTCATCTGTCAGTTGAGAAGGATCTACGAGTTTTGCCAGGCCTTCAACAGATACCATACTTGTCTAAGGAAGAGCAAATGACAGCATTATAATTTGTGACTAAGAAGAAATAACAGCACAATCCATAAATAGCATGAAATGATTATTTTCCTCATCAATACATAATTGCAACAACATTGTAAAAGATGCTGAGGATGATGTTTAACTTTGAAGAATTAATTGGATTGAAAAGCTTTCTATTAATAGCACTGACTCTATTTATTTATTTAAATACATGGTATTTACTGGAATAACGCCTGTCTTTTTAAACCAGACTCTCCTTCATGAGAATGCTTCTGCCATAGATTACTTTAATCCAGTTGGACACTGAAGATTTCTTCCTACATCTGTTAGATATCTGGACATGATTATTCATTAAACATGTATATGGTATTACAGGGATTCTGTGATTTACATTACATTCAAGCTAGCGGCTATACAGCAGCAAAAGTTTTAGGCACTTGAACTTAAGCAGGTGTTGTGACCTGCTAAAACATACAATGTGCACTTTCTTTTTTCTTCCAGATTACTCCAGTTGGCTTTTGCCACAGGCAGAGCTCTTTCATATTAGTAATTTCAAATGCAATTAAACCAAAATCAATGTAAAAGCGGAATGTCGCTGGAGTATTAACAATTAGAATTTATTGCTAATAGAAAGAACTGATCATGAATCATACACAATGAGAAATTATTTTAATTAATTTAGACTCAGTAATCAGTGATAGAGAAATGCACTGGGTGCCTAGAAAGCAGATTACAGTTTAAGGACCCAACAACTGACGGCTTTTCCCATTTTTTTTTAGACAAAGTATTTTTTTCTGAAACATAAGCATAGGGTTTCAAATGTTATATTAGATTTTTGGTACTGTCATGTTAACACTCAAGTTGGTAACCCTTCAAGGCTTGCAATGTTCACCAATGGCTGCATGTCTATCCCCTAAAAATCGTGCCTCTAAAGAATGTTAGAGTTTCTGCTCTTCAGAAGTGGAGACACCCAATAATCACAGCAATCTCACAAAAGTCATCTATAAAGAAAAGTACTTAAGTTCTGTCCATTATCCTGAACTATGTCCAAAATAGCAGGCTGCCCACTGGTTTTAAGTTAATAGTAGGCCTTTCTTCCAATTCTTATCCAGCTAAAGACATCAGGCATTCTGAAATGTAAAAAATGGGGATTCTATTGAACATATGCTCAGCAGAAAGATTATTTTAAAGCTCTTTTGCAATGTTCCTTGGTCTGGGGCAGGGGGAAGAGCCGACAAACAATGGGAAGGTAAGCATGCAGCTTCAGAGGGATTTCAAATTTCTAAATCTCTGAACACTAACCCTTTCAAGATAATTAAATTTAGAATTTGGCTGTCAAGAAAAGACTTCCCTTAATACCTGGGCGTTCCCCCTGCAGTACTTCTCACTAAGGCAACACTGCTCTTATCATACTGAGAATTTGACATGAGACTGTATCAGAAAGGCTTTTCATTAGATTCTGTAGCAAATGTCTTCATTCAGATTTGTTTCTCTAAGGAGTTCTTCAGACTCTCATGAAAACAACCTTAGTTTGGCAGGTATGTGGTAAGACAAAGTAACTGTATATCGGGCTTCACCCATCTTTCTTTTAAAAATCACTGTAAAAAGCACTGCCCACTGTTTAAACTCTTTTGGCAGGAGAAAGAAAATAATCTTGAAAGCACCTCTGAGTTAATACTGTAAGCTGCCTGGTCTATTCCTTAAAATGACAGAAAGTTTTGGAGTCTGCATACGTCAATCAAACTTTTTTTTTCTCCTTTTTTCTGGGTATGATGAACTGTGGGGCATGCTTCACTCTCCAGACTGTAACAGAATCTTTCTGCCAGCAGCTCACAACACAAAATCCAGAGCATTAGCCTCCACCAAGGGCCATGCTCTGCCCTGGCACGTGCATAATGCTTCCTTTAAGCCCAGAAGCAGAGTTTGGCCTTAAAACTGACACTGGTAACTTAAGTTTGTGCATGGGGTAATTCAACAGAGATTTTCATTGCCTTCCACTGCAGTGTGTTCCTGCTGAGTATCTAGTGTTTGATCCGAGCTGTGGGAAATCACCAGGGTGGTTCAGTGCAAAGAGGGTGCATGTGTGCTGCCTTGCATAAATTGAATAAATGTGACTTATATTGGCCTGGGATGCTTATTAAATAATCACAGCTCTTATGTAAAGCATGAGCTGCCCCAGAGTCAGAGGCTACCGATAAGCAAGAGCAACCACAAAAACCCTTTAAAACAGAAGCTCCTGGACTGTGGAGTCTGTATTGCAGTGGATCTACTGTACTGTGGGCCATGGCTTAAAGTATCTCTTTAAAATCATAAAACTGTCCAAGAGATCTGACTTTCTCTTCCTCTGGTCCCCAAAAGTTGTGCACCATTACAGGCATCCATGTGAACAGCCCAACAGACAGACCAAGGCTCAAAGGCACACACACAAAATTAAAAATATCCTTACTGTGTGCCAGCATGTACAGCAAACGAGTCCAGAGTTTTTAAAAGAATACAGGCTTGGAGCTGTAACTATGAAGAATAGCTTGACCACAGTTTACTCTTCATCATCACACCAACCCCACACAATACAAAATATAAGTCAAGCCTTCAGAAAGAATTAAATCATTTTAAAAACAAAAAAATGATCTAAAAATATGCATTTGAACTCTGTTAATTTACCTCTAGGTTTTGGTTATTTAAGCACTGAAGGACTGAAATTCAGTGTTGGGTATACATGCATAAGTTGTCTTTCTTTGGGCTGCTGTGACACTGCCCCTTGGTGTCCCCATATATGTGAAACAGAAGCCTCCCCACACCCAGCAGCTCTTCTGTTATGAGTCTCTGCATGAGCTCCCTCCTGTTCCACGTTCCTTTGTAGCCCCTGCACCGCCCCTCTCCTTCCCATTGCCCTGATCTCTCTCAATTCCCACAGGTAGCATTGCCACTCTCATTGCACTGAAATGGCAGGCACTTCTGCCAGGAGCAGCGATTTCAGTAAGCATGAGCAATCTCTGGAGGTGACACAAACCTATGCCAAAGGCAGCCTTGCTTTCAAAGGCTCATAGAGGATAGCAAGTGGAAGTCATTTTCATGTCTGAGTCCTCACAAGAAGCCAACGAAGATAAAGTCCATTTAAACTTAGCAAAATTTGAGTTGAATCATTTTCACTGAGTTTTCATGAATTGGGGGTAAAATCAACAAATGTTTGAATTGTGGTAATACTGTAAAAGCCTGTTAATGCTTCATGATAATCTAGTTGCCCAGTGTAGTTAAACAGTGCTCTTAGGAAGAGGCTGAAAATACCACATTGCCTTCAGTAGATCTCAAGTATGTACTTAAATATACTCTTCCATTGCAGTCAAGATTAAGAACTATATCCAAATTCTGTTCTGAGTTACAGAGCTTCAAATTCAGAGTCTCTCTCTGAAATTAATACACTGGTAAGACAGTCAACTATAGAATTGTTTCTCAGTGAATTAAAAAAAACCAAACAACATGACTTACCCGTGGCTGGGCATTTTTGATATATGAGCACTTCACACACCTGAGCTTTGCTTCTCTTTGAGTGAGAAGCTGAAATTCCCAGAAAGCTAAGAAGCACTAAGAGAACATAGCAGATTTGTCTTCACTGATGACGAAGTCAGTAAAATTCCCTTTAATTATGCAGTGTTGTATATTGGTTACCTCTCAGAGAACCTGCCTGAGGCACCTTATCATTAACATGAATTGTTATTGTTAGCCCTGAATTGTAAATTGCAATTAAATTAAAGTGGTGACAATATATAGATGAATTTAATCTAAATGTCTTTTATTAAAAGAGCCATTATCTGAAGTTGGATAGAGGTCAACTAACAAACCCATACATTAGCAGCTAGAGAACTTTGTCTTTAGCATTTTGACTGTTTGATGGTTGTTTTTTGTTTGTTTGTTTGTTCTAAAAGAAACAAAGGAATGTTGAATGCTACCACCAAAAATAAAACCCACAGAAAAACTCTCACCAATGTGAACCACACGTGTACCTCTGAGGTGAAATGTATGTCCCATTCCACAGTTGTGCTCAGAAGGCCACCTGATGCCAGGCATAAACCCCTCTGGGAAGCAGTCCCAAATGTCATATTTTTCTTTCCAGGTTTGAGTTTTTTTTTTCCCCTGAAGAACATTCCTTATCAGGGATGATGCTTTGCCATACATCCCTCATATGGCTCTCACCTCAAAGATGAACTTGGAACTGCCGAAGTTCGTTTTCTGCTTCTGCCAGAAATTATCAGGTTTTATAATCAGGGCAACGTGAATCTCGGCAGGAAAGGCTTCTTGAAGGGTCTTCAGGAGAGGTTTGATCAAATCCCATTTTGATCCCCGCATATCGATAATAACAGTGAATCCTCGTTTACAGACATCTTCACTGTAGGAATAAAAGCATGTCAAGATAATTAATATTGTGTACAGTCACACTGAGACTTAACTTTTGCTGATAGCATTCAGTGCTGGAGAGCAAAGCAAGGAATGATATACTGAAAATGAAAGGCAAAGGAGTAAAGCATAAAGGCTATATGAATTTTAAGAGTTTTGCAATAATCTAATTTACGTGAAGTCAGGTATATACATTACAGTTTAATCTCTTATTTCCCAAATATGTACAATTCAAATTTTCACTGAAAACATACACACTTACCATCAAAGCCAGAATCAAATGTGTCTATATAGTAGCTGTAAATGTACACAACAGATTCTGCTTCCAACCTATTGAATTCAGTCCACAACCAAAGCCAATAAGCAGGTTCCTGTGCCTTAACATTGCTGGCCATCTGTAAATTTGGGTATCTTCATCTTTAAAGGCCTCTTTAAGGACTTTTAAAAAAATGTAATTTCCATAAAAGTGCCTAGCAATCATTCCATGAAAGGAAGGTCTGCGTGATTTCGCATGTGCACTGTTAAAATTGCATCTTTTCTGTCCTGATTGATCTTCCAAATGTTGCAGGTCTTTTAAAGTCTGCAGTCATACCTTTCCTCCAGCCTGCACTCCTCCCTTCTCAAATGTTAAAGATGGTTATCTGGCCTGCACCTAAGTGATGCATGTGGACCAAGAGCACCACAGCATTAGCTTGCAAACGTGCCTTCCCTTTTTACTTACAGGAGAGGAGAAAGGGTGAAAGGACAAGGACATGGACATGTTGATTCAACTCAAATCTGGGTAGCTTTCAGAACAGCTTTTCCAGGGTCATAGTACTGCTTCTTAGGAAAAGGGATATGGTTCCAAAGCGTCATCCTCCATCTGCACTGTCCAAACCATGGATTAGAATTGGGAAGTGCCTGCTCCTCTGACTGCTACGCACGGCATTAAACTTGGAGAGCTTTGGCGTCTCTTGTGGGCCTCAAGCACTTGCATAAAATGTGAATTCCCCACCCGCAGTAATATTATTGGCGTGGTAATTACTAAAATTCATTGCCAAGGCACTAAAAATGGCAGAATGGCCTAATTGCCAATGTAATATATTTTTTAAAGGTGGAACAGAGGTCACAGCCAGAAGGAGAAGCTGTTAGAAGAAAGGGAGTGTAGAAAAAAGAAAGGAAGATATTAACTGAAAGAACAGTGGCATAAGAAGAGAAACGTGGCAGAACATGAACATAATTTGTGCAACAGTGAGGTACAGAACAAGAAATCCTCTTTAATATATGAATATAGCACCTGTGGCCTTTCTGCAAACTGGCCATCATTATAAATAGGATCAATGATGTAGACATAAAGGCATGTGGAAGATACTTCAAAATAGCAAGTGTTGATATTGTTAGAATGAGTTAAAAATATGCTTGACAGATATTATTAAGCATGGTTATGACGCGGAAACTGTAAGACCGTTTAGCCTCCACATGAACACTCTCAGTACATACACAGAGGATGATTTTCACTATATTCTACCTCCCTGCATCCTTAAAGCACTCTCTGCTGGTAAGATCCAAGTCCCACATATCTCACTGAAAACAACTCTGTAAAGCTCTCTAAATCGAAGATGGGCTATTTTTCGTAGGAGGCTCATTGGATTAACATATCTAACTTAAAAATGAAAGTCCTTGGTGACCTTACCAAGATCTAAAAAAGTCTGTGCGCAGACAGACTGCTCCATGGCAAAGGGTACATTGCCATGTTAAGGGAGGTTCCTAACTTGAACGGTCTCCACTTAGTGCCAGGAAGAAGCAGTCAAAGCCAATGAGCTTGGTCCTCTGCCTTAATGTTATTGGCACACTCAGAGCATGCTGCTTACAACAGTCTGTGCAAAGAAAAACTAGGCAGACCAGGCACTTCCTAGCACCATCAGGAATATAGATCTTTTTATTCTCCTTTTACCTAGTGCTGAAAGGTCAGACATCTGATCCTTCTATAACTAACGCCAAAAAGAAAAAAGGCTGTCAAAGAAGCTTTGTTGGTGTTGCTCCTGCCTCTTGCCCTTTGGAACTAGAGCTGAGACAAAGAATCAAATCAGAAAGGGCTGAATAGGGGGTTTGTGTTGTTTTTTCTTGCAAAGCTTTATGGGGTCTTCTGTAACTTCTGCCAAGTCACCAATCCCTGTTATACTGAACTGATTTTTTGAAGGACTGATTTTTCTTCAGACACTCAGCACAGAGATCCAGTAGCCAGACAAAGAAGAGGGAGATAAGAAAATTATTTCTTTAGATTGTAAGCTCTTCAGGGCAGAAACCATCTACTATGCTGTGTTTGTGTAAGGAGCTTGCCTTGGTGGATGTCTCCAGGTACCTACACAGTCTTCAGCTGTCTAGAATCAGTTCAAAAAAATTACTTTTCAGGAAACTATATATGCAAATCTAAATAATTTTATAAAATATTTAAAAACAGTCTGTAAAAACACAACTGAATGCGTATGTGAAAGTATAAAATGCTTACATAAATGTGGGGAAACCCCATAGGCAATGCAGTTTAAAAAATAATTGAAAAGCCTCAAATTTAAGTTGCAATATCCAAATACAGCCATTGATAAGGTCCTAAAAGAAGTGGCCTGATTTGTAGACATAATGAAGCACACAAAAATTCTGGCGACTCAGAGCAATCTGTGAACATTTGTCATCCTTGACAGTCAGTCATTTTTCATAAGTTACCTCAATATGTAGAGGAAATGACCCTAGGTTCCTTTTGAATAGTCTAGCCATGCTTATTAAATTTATTGTTTAAAAGCAACAGCTCAAACCCTCCCCAGTTTAGCAATTGATCGGGAAAAGCATCAGTAGCAATCAAGCTGCCTTCACACTGTCCGAGCAAGACATGCCTTATCCCTGACTCTCAGGAGGCTACAGCAATCTATTATGCACAAGTAATCATTTTAGGATGGCAATTAATGTTGATTGTAGTGCTTAATTTTTTTCCGGTATTGATATTTGACCAGAAACTGGAGAAAATGCTCAGATCAAGGTATTTGGACAATCCATCAGCCTTTTGGCTGTGCTCATCTGGACTAGATTTGCAATGGTGAGCACAAAATATTTGATAGTTAATATGTCATTTCAGTTGCTACACTGCTTTTAAGCAAAGACAGAGACCAGCTTAGAAGTTTAGTAAAAACATCCTAGAATATTTGTGAAAACAATACTTACGATCTGTTTGTTTAAAGAATAAAATAGAAACTCAAAAGCAGATATGCTAATTTTGTCAAAATAACCCCCCATATTTTGGTTTCTAGGGTACTTTCACAAGGTTATTTTCTCAAATTTCCTCTTTAATTCAGGCACATTCTAAATTATATTATCTTTGGCAAGAGCTGGCTTACTGGGTACAAAGCAAGTTTAAGCACTTCATGCTTTCTGATTAATCTTTGAAATACCTATCATTGATTATATATATTTTTCATCCTTACAATTTGGCCAAAGCTTCTGGCATTTAGAAGCTTCAACACTTGATTAGCTGAAATAACATAATATCTCCACGCCCGTTTTGCAGTCACGAGTTAATGACAAAGCAGCACATTTAGCACGCCTGTTGGATCACCAAAAGCACAGATCTGACATATATGGCATCTCATTCAAAATATGATTTGTTAACAGTGAGAGAAAGATCTCCTTCAAGGAAGGTCAATGTAACCTTGTCAGGAGACGCTCTCAGCATAACAAGTAGCTCTACAAGCATCAATTTGTAAGCACAAAATCTGCAGGAACTTAATTATTTTTGAGATCGCCATTCCTTTGACAAATGTGGCTGTAATCAGCCAATTGATTCACAAGCTGGGGGTGGAAAAGGGAGAGGAAGAGGAGAAAAATGAGTATGTGAAAGCCTCGAAGCACAGACCATTATCCCAAAGGCCTCATTTCATACCGAGACCAAACTAACTCTCCTGCCTAGTTTCCATATGAAAATGTGCCAAGGATCACTTCAGTAACTTAAGTGTTAACATTTCTTATTTACTGTAACTCTATTCATCTTGTCTGTGGTTTGTTAACGCAGCTTGAAAATGAAGCTAGATGGGGAGGTTTATAATCAGTGTCACTTACTGGCTTTAATAGTTTGGTTCTTCATTACCAGGTTGAGCCCGAAGATCATCTTGTCAACAGAAACAGCTATCTGTAGTGATAATACACTTTCCAATACGTTTGGAGGACAAGATAAAATCCTTTCTAATAAACCTGTTTATCAAGAACTCTTGAACCAGCATTATTTATTAAAATACTTGACATTTAAAACTTCTCAGCAAATTGTACCTTGCTCATTATTTCAATTACCAGGTGTGTTTCTGAACTCACACCGTCAAGAGCTGTCACCTACATCCCCCAGTGACCACGGCTGCTTGGCGTGGGGCAGTCTGTCTTCTCAGAGATCTCAGGACACCTCTGCCTGCTGATGCTCACATCTCCCTTATATGCTGGTGTACCAGTGACCAGTGGGGGAAGGTAAGTGATGCGTATCCCGAGAATACCATTACTCTGGAAAAACAATTCATGGAATTCTCCCACCAGAGAATTTCAGCTACCTAAAAGACCATAGACAGACAGGCTTCAGCCTAAATTTTCCCTCTTATGTTTTCTTACTTCATTTCACAATGCTTTCTTTTTTTTTTTTTTTTGTAATTAGAGGAGAAGCAGTCATCCAACCTCCATTTCCAATTAATCCTTTGTTCCTTATTGTGACCTAAATTTGTTTCTTCTCTTGCAGCACTGAAAAGGAAATATTCATTCTCACTTTCCTTTTTTAGAAAGAGAAAGAAAGAAACCCAAGCTAGTTTCACGCTGGCTGGAGCTGGACATAAAGCAGCAATGTAGAGAAATTTCAATGACATCTTGTAAAAAGACTTGGAGCCAGTGAGGTCTGGTCAGAGACAAACCTCCTGTCTCTGCTTTCCAGCCACTGCTCTTAGGGGACAGAGGTGTGATTGCAAATGGCACAAGAATGCAGATGCGTGGGCTGCACAATGTCCACATTCAACCCCCGGTTTTGGCCACATGTCAACAGGAGGGAACAGAAAGGCTGGAAAAAAAAATAAAAAAAATATTTTGGCAGAAGCTAACTTGTGCCAGAATGGGTGCTCCTGCAATTCTCAAGCAAGTAACTCATTTTGGTATTCAATTTTTCCTTCTAAGAGGATATCTCTGGAGTCAAAGTGATTCTGCTGTAAAATTATATAAGCTCGGAAAGACTTAGACACCAGCTTGATCTAAGAAAACCTTTTCCCAACACGTAAGCATGACCGCGTGAGATCCTGAGTGTCACTATGAGAGGTGCTGATCACAGCTGGTATCTCAGGAGAATCTGCCAGGATCCAGCAGGGTTGTACTGTGTTGTCTTCTACCCAGGTAAAAATCCTGATCTATACCATTACAGCCCAGATCAGATCTCTGCAGGCATTCATCCTCTTATTTAATTGAGCAAATAAACACTATTTGAGAAGCTTTCTGTCTTTATTTAAATAGCAAAGATATAAAACACAGCTGTGTCCAAGAATGCATGATTGCAGCTGTTAAAGCCAAAGCCGGAGGATGAATATTATAGTTTTTTACATTCCTATTAAGTTTCTGCTGGTAAATGATGCCTTCATACAAACTCATTTACCCTCTTCCCCTTTTGTTGCTGCATGTCTACTATATTTGGATCAATATCTGGCAGGTCTTCCTTGAAACAGCTGCTGAGATAAATATGAAATTAATCAAGGCTTTGTTTTTGTTGAAGCTGGGCTACATTTAAAGATTTGTTACTACAACAAAGAAATATTTGAACAGTAAGTACCATTCAACTCTCTCTTGAGCATTTAAACTCTTGTATTTGGGATGATTTAGCAGAAACAAAACGAAAATGATTTACTAAATGAAAATGATATGTTATTGACATTTGCTGGAAAAAATAAATATTAGAGTTGTATTGAAATATAAACACACCATTCTTGAAAAAGTTTGGCTGAGCAGATGCTATTCGAGAATATGTCTGGAGATTCAAATTTACTGGATTCTAGGTGAGAAGTAAATAAGTGATTGTGCTTAGCACAGCCAAACTAGTGAGATTTATTGAAAACAAAACAAAACCAAAAAAAAACACGTTATGCCTGTATTTTAAGTACTCTTCATAGTTCACACAAGGAGACCATGAAGTCCATTTCATGTGCAGTCACTATAACATTTAGTCTACAGTCAACACTGCCAGATATTAATCTAAGGAAAAGGATACTTCATCTGGGCAATGACTACTCAGGGCTCTTAGACCTAAGATCCTGATTTATCAGTTCAAGACATCAGCAACTTAAGAACTGAGTGAGTGGAGAGTGGCAAACAGCTCCAGGAATTCCAGTCATCGTAGTAAAACACTGTTACCCCACAGTGGAAAGTCTCCAGATTGCAAATACACACATTCCATTGAAACACGTTGTGGGAGGCAGAGTTACCCACAGTGGAAAGACCTTTTATAGCACAAATAAGCCTGCAAGCATGTTTGGCTCATGCATTTTTATTTTTTTTAAGGAATGATTAATGTAGGTTTAAGCAATAGACAGCAGCACCTGGTGAAATCCAATATATGTCCAGAGACAGACACCATGCCAAATTCCGTCCTTATGTAAGCAGGTATAAGTACTCTGGGAATAACACACTTGATCCAGGGCTCAGTTGGGCTCACAGATGAGGATAAGAAAAAACGAAAAACAAAAAACACTCTTCAAAGATGCTAAAATTACTGTTTCTAAGTAGTATTGACATTTCTTGCAGTACACACTCATCAGTTATCACACACTGCTTCTGGCAGCACAGGAGAGCAATGTACATCCCTGTATAGAAGAGCTGCAATTGAAAAAAGGAACTAGGGAGAGCTGAGAAAATACACTGGTCCAAAAAAAGATGTTTCATGAAGGGTGCACATTCTCATGAAAGTGTATACTGAAATAAAAAAATGAAAAAAATGTTTTATAAGAGCAAAATATTTTGTTTGGGCCTCTTCAGGTGAAATACCTTTATTTTTAATTTTGTTCTATACCTTTCAAACAGACATCAAATAAAAAAAACAAACACAAACTTTGAATTTTACCAAAACAAAATATCTTGATCAACAAAATATTTTAGAGGTATTTTTTGGTAAGGAATTTCTGAAGTTTTTGGATTTTTTCTCATTTAAAATCCTAACTTCAAAAGAGCAGATTCCCCCACTAATAAGTAACCTAGCGTCTGCCCATCTGCAGTGCATAGTTCGGCATGGAAGTTGCCTAGCAGAATTGATGTAACTCTTGTTTGAGAGTTACTGGATTTTGGCTTGAATCCACAAATTCATTTTGTTTAAGGGTACATGCTGAATTCAGGTGCCTCCCCTAGGAGGTTGAGTGCTACAGCCCAGAAACAGTCTGCAGTCCCTGCAATGATTCTGTTTTGCTAGGACACTTAGTGAGAATTTGAGTTCTTTTGGGAAATATATGGTTTAAAAGTTGATGTCCTCATTTTCCCCAGGTTGGAAAATGGGGAGTTTCCATGACTAATAAATCTAGTGGTACATTTGTTTGAGCTCCACCCATATAGAAACAAAGCAAGTCTTTGTAGTCACAATGATTTATCCCCAAATAGTTCACTTATCAGATAGATACTTCCTGCTGTGCCAGACTGGGTGAAGATTGGGTGCCTGGGGTATTAGATGCAGAAGGGCTTGCTCTGAAGCTGCAGGATCAAACTATGTGTTAAGACACACTTGTAAAATCAAATCTTGTGTATTTCTTTATATAGCAGACTTCACTCATTCTTTCAAATAACTACCATGATGACATTTAGAGGAGAAAAAGTCCATTTTACTGAGTCCTCAAGAGACAGTGGATACTGATGTGTTATTTACAATCCGCTTTCAAACCATTTAGCTCTGATTTTTTCTGAATCTGTCTCCTAGCAAGGCCAGACTCTCTCACTCCTCTTAGCAAGGGAGGCTAAGCCTTGACATTAAAGCTACTTGACGTGAGGTGTCACTTATTATTTGCATGGTGACATAAATGTGTGGTAGACCAAAATGATGCAAACTGAACACAAATGAGTCAATAGCTCAGTATTTCAAAAAGAGTGGAGGAATGAGAAGGCTGGATCCAAAAAGCTTCTGGAAAGTGCAGAAGAACCGAACAGCTGAATAATGGAGCCAAAAATTGGCATTGTGGCTCTGATAGCTTTGCAAAACTCAGCTGAATCTCTGAGCTAACATTCTGCCTGTCTTGCCAAGAGCACATGAGGTATTTCTTTCATTTCTCCAGCCTCATATGCTCTCAACTGTAGGACGTTGAGCTCCTCAGATGCCTGTGTGTTGTCCCCCCAACTTTACAGTCCATCATGATAAAGCACTTTCTCACCCTGATGGGAACTCACGGATTGGCATCACAGCAACACAGTTTTAAGGTTACTCCATGCAGTCCTCCAAGAAAATGCTCCTTATTACCCCAAATTTCCTCCACAACTGCTAATCATTTCTGTTCTCCACCAGTACCTCTTCCCATCAGTCACCACTAATTGGAAAAACACAGAATAACTGTTTTGTCGACTAAAGCAGGTTCAGATAAATGTTCTGACAAGTAATTGCTTGATTTCAGCTGCCTCTTTTCCACTATTAGCTATATCACTTCTCTATCAAAAGCACGATAAAACATCACAAGCAAATCCATCTACAAGTGCCACATGTGAATGTGCAGCAACCTGTTCATATCAAGAAATACATATCCCATGTAGTGCCTTCCCTGCTGCCAGACCTGAGAATTGTATTGACAAATTAATGCCTGCCAGGGTAGGAATGACAGGAGTCTGGTAGTCAAAAAACTCATGCAATTTATTGTAGATATCAGCCAGACCATGGTAATAAAAATCACAGAGTAGATTCATGGAGCACTGCACCTACAGACATTTGTCCTAATACTGAGTGGCTCATATGATCTGGAAGAGACACATCAAAGACATGCTACCGGCCACATTTCCTCCACCAGACTAATGGGTTTCCTACCTGTGAGTTAAACTAATGTAATATAACACGCTGGGTAGAAAAGAGCATAATGCGGAAGGCTTCTGTAGAAAGAAATACTACCACCGTCACAAACTCTGGGCAACAATTGGCAAGAAACAACAGAAAACATTTCACAGCGGCACCACAAACCTGTAGCTAATGCTCACGCTGGACAAGCCGCCCACTTCAAGAAAAGCCTACCTAGTACAGCTCCCTGACACTAAGAAAACACAGATAACTGCAAGTAGCTTCCTTTCAATTATCGTTTTACAATTTATTCATTTTTAAACCTGACTGAAGCACCGCAGTCCAGGACAGGTGACTAGGAGTCAGGGGATCCTAGCTTTGGGTTAATTGGCCCCTGCTTGTGTTTCTGTGCTATAGCTCAACTCTACCCCATTTTTTTTGGCTGTAAAATGGGTGTAATGGTATTTTTCTTTATTGAGGCTAATGAATTATTCCAATGAATGCATTATATTTACCATATTTTCAGGCACAGGTGTGATAAATAATTGTGTGTGAATTATAAATTGCAGATAGTGATGTCTGCTTCATGGTTAATTCACAGAAGCTTAAGATAGAGCACTTAATAATCTAAGCATGTGCTTATTTATCCATGCTGGGCTATATTCTCTGTTACACGTGTGCTGATTTTATATAGGGAGCATTTATTGCTCTATACATATGCTTATCTAATTGCACTGAATACACATGCTTTATTAAACTCATAAATGAGCACGTTTATGGGTCTATGTGAAATTAGAGCCCTTCATATTTTATTTATAAAGTGGGACAATAGAACTGCATTGGCATAGAACATCCATTTAATTCAGAGGATTTAGGGTCGTCCCACAGATTTTGCTATTTTTGACAGAATCAAAGCTTTTGGATTTTTTTAATTAGATTTCCAGCCCATCTGCTTGCAAAGATAGCCTTGACAATATAAACTAATGCACATTTGTCTTGCTGAGTCTGCAGCCAGCGGAAAGAAACAATGAGCAAAGAAGAATGGTGAACTTGTACTCTCCATCTTATTGGGGTGTTAAGTAAAAAGCCAGTTCTGACTGCCTAATATCAGGATTCTTAACTATTTCCTTGCTGTTAATTTTGCCACCTAACCTAAAAAAAAAAAAAAAAAAAAAAAAAAAAAAAAAAAAAAAAAAGCTTGTCAAAGCCCTGATTTATTCACTTCACCTTTTACCCATTTTGATGTCTGTGCTGGAAAATCAGGCTGTCAATTAGGACCAGGCAAGTGTCTGGCCAAATATAGAATATTACAATTATAATCAAGTATTTTGCATCTTTTTTAACATGTGGAGTAAAAGCATTGATCACAGCATAATCAGACAACTAGTATTAGAAGCCTAAAGTGGAAAAGATTGCAAACCCACAATTATTTTGGATTTGTTATAGAACCCACAGGAGCACTAGCCTAATATATGGTCTAAAAAGCTTTATGATATAAAACTAAGGAAAACAGATTAAAAGATGTCTGTTGCTATGGCATGCTTTAAAAACAGCATAAAAAACAAAGCTCAAATAGACTCAGACTTTTTCCTACCACTTGAAAATAGTAAGAATACTGCATTGGTGACTTTAAAAAGTGACACTACCAATTCAGAGCACTTCAATAGAATTTTTAAGATCACCCACAAAGCTAATGACTCTAAAAAGAACGGACTATTCCTGCATTTTCTGTAATATTAAAATTGTGATTCTTAATAACTGTTGCACAACACTTCTTGATGTCATCTGTCTTAAAATCACTGACAACGTGTGCTTACATCAGTCAAGCAAGCTTACACAGGCTATAGATATCAGAAAACGAAGAGCTAAGATTGACTCTGAGTTTATGACAGTGGGTGCTGTCTGAATTATCATGTTGTGGGGACACTATATGGATGTAGCCATATCCTGATACTGTGTTTTTAAAGGACAGCAATGTTCAATGACTGTGCTTCTTTAATCCTATGGACTGTCTGATAAAAATATCTTCCATCTGGCTCCTGCTTGTATCCTTGTTCCTCACAATATAAAAAGCTTGATTAAGCAATTAAGACAGTGCGTGAAGCACATGTTTACACTTGCTGGGTACAGATGGACTTACACACACACTTGACTGCTTTGCTGGAGGAGCATCACAATCCTTAAATAAGAACTAGGAAAGGACATGTGAAGTAGAAGCCTGTAGGCCAGGCAGGCCTTTTCCTGCTTTGGTTGACCTCTTCAATCAATTTCCAAGTTTATTTTAGTGAAATAATGTGTTAGCCTAACAAAGTAGTGATATCCACCAGTCATTTGTGATTAACAGTAAATACGGTGAATGCATGTTTCCACCTTGATGACTTCCTTCTTATGTCCCTGATGATTTACATCACACATAAATGCCTGTGTTTTGTAATTAGATGTTCTCTGAAGTAAGAGTTACACAAGTCTTATGCATGGTGAATGGCTGCATAGACAGATCTGCTATAGTCTATTATTTTGAGAAACATTTCTGGACTGAGTCTGTTTGCAGAACAGATGTGCATTTCTGTTACATTCGGACTCTGTTGAAGTCATCTGTAGCCAGAAGAACCAACAGATGAAATCCTACCATTTTCACAGAAGGCATCTATCAAAGGCTGGAAGAATTAATGGCTTGATAAATCAACCCAGATCCACTGTTAAAATGACCCGATATATGAATTTGTTTTCAACTACAAAATCTGCCAAAAATGTCCTATTACTTCATCTGGTGATAATGAACCTTAGCTCTTCATTCTACCCCATCTAACTAACACAGTTTATCAATGGCTGTGATATAACTCGGCCAACATTTCAATCTATTTGATGCGAAACAGAAGGTGCCCCATACATTACTTTTAGCATTGGAAGGACAAACGGCAGTCATAACCTGCTGTATCATCTTTCATTCTGAAGGGTCTTGAAGAGTTTTGCTATGAGTAATTAGGTGTTATGCTTTAGAATATTTCACTCAACAACGAAAGCAGAGGAAACTGCCTTTTTATATTGGATTTAGACAAAGAACAAAACACACCCCAGAAGATCTTTGACAATTTTCTTTGAAAAGGAACTTAATTCTTGGCCAAGAACAAGAGAAACAGAAGAAAAGCAAGGACTATTGTGCCAAAAAATGTTCACAGGTGCAGGAATTAGACATTTAACAGAATCCCTAATTACACATCTGATTTTTGGCATCTTTTCAAAGCAGCATGAACACAGTTAAAGTTCTTTTGTGCATTTGTGTCCTTCTACAAAAAAGACAAAAAACGTGTTTTCATTTGTAAATACAACTATAAGTCAATTACCTTTAAGTGGGCAAAGCAAGCACAATATTAGCAAGATGGACTTCGGCTTCTGGAAACACTGACTTGTCACCAATTTTAAAAGTTCAAAAATGAAGATCAAGGCAACTTTGTACTGGTACTGTATCTGATGCATTTATACGATTTATACAACTCCACTTTCTCTACCTTACTTAAGTATCTCTGCTTAAATTTTGCTGGTGCCAGTGGGAATGTAGAAAATATTTATTTTAACATGAGAACAATTAGCATCTTCTTCACTAACAAAATATTTCTAAACCTGGTGTCAAAGTTTGAGCAGGTAGATCCTCAAGTAGCCTCTTTCTCAAAGGTATTGAGTTGATCTTACCTAATGAAAACGTGTGCCTTATTCTTATAATTGGTAGTATCCAACAAGTCTTTGGAAAAATTGCTACCAATGCTAATGTACCACAGATGCAATTTAACAGTCCATAAAACTACACAGAGGAAGTTTCCTACAGAATTCATTCCTAAATGAAAATCCCAGGAAAAGTTTTTATCTGATCCTATTTTCTTGTCACCTACCATATTACAGCATCTGACACTGCAAAATCGCTGGGGAGGCTGTTCTGGAACTTAAGGGGAAACTGAGTTTTCCAGTAAGCCTGGTAAGTGTGACATGATGTAGCGGGTGGGTTCTGCCCCGAGAAGATGGCAACCCTACAGAAAAAGCACATACTGCCTGTGTATTTTATTCCTAGTCTGAAAGTTCATTAACAAAGTAGAGCTTCCAGACACTCTTCCTATGGGTAAGATTGTCTGCTACTTTCCTATGTAGCTGCTTTTTAATTAGATGTTAGAATTGCGGCTCCTTCCCACAAATCTCCAATGGGAAGCAAAATTTAAACTAATCTGTGATCCTAGAGATGTTTGCTTCTCCAGATGCAGTTTCTGAACTGAATTACAAATGCTGTAAAAATGGGAGAACAGAGAAATAAGTGGACATAACCACAAAACTGGATGTGATTAATCACTGTTAGAAGAGGTCAATTCCATCTTGACAATGGAGTTAAAAAGAGGTCTTCAAGAAAAAGTACATATTGCCTATTTGATAGACTTATACTGACAGATGATTAGCAGGCAGCATTTCCAGCCATTCTTCCTATTCTTAAGATCCGTTGGTTTATCAGGTACTTGTTTTTCATTTAGATTTTGTTTTGGAATTACAGTTCTTTCTCATTCCCTGTACTTGCTGAATGGAAAAATGGTACATTTATAATGAAGACCTCTTACCATGTGTGTTTTCTAAGGTCAGGAGATGACACAGTATATGGACAATTTCTTACACAGTGCTCCCAAGGCAGTAATGGGAATTGCAACTTTAAAGAGCCTGCTTCCCAGAAATAAGAGGTCTATTCAGTGTGTACTATTAAATGAACCTGTATTTTTGCCTCATGCAGCATAACTTTGATAAAAATGCTTAGGGTTTTTTATCTTCAAAACGTAAAAATATCAGCTAATTTAATTTCCTAAAAGTTTGTGAGGTGCCTACTGCATGGACTGGTAAATTCAAGTTTTGTGGTTAAGCTAAGGGAGAAGATAACTCAGTGTTGAAGCCAGAACTAAAATTCAGGAAACTCTGCATATTTTCCCTGGTGTTCCAGGATGGCACATACCTTAGTGCAAATGTGACCTAAATAGGTGGCCTAAATTAAACCTGAGGCTCCCGTTTGATTGCCATCTACAAAGAGCACAAAAGACGTAAGCAGAGCTACTAATAAACACCATTCTTAGTTGGTGGTCTAAGCAGAGCTGCTAAAGTGGAAATACAATTTTAGTCTCAAGTTAGGACTGACACACAGTAGAAAAACAATGGAAGGGAAAATTGACGTTGCTACATTAGCAGAGGACTTTGGTCTCTAGGGCTGTCAAATGCTGAATCACAGAAGATTGAGATAGAAGAGACCTATTTAATCATCCTAGGTGGGGATGTAGTTGGTACTTTGCCAAGAAAGAATACTAATCAATACCATAAGCCTACTTTTCTTGAAGCTAATCTTTCACTGGCATTAAATTCACATGCAAATAAAGAATAGTAGGGAATCAGTTTAGATTTATATCTCATGTTAATATAGTTTAATGAATATTTGAAAATATGGAATACAAAAGTCTCCATCTACTATTACTGATGGTAAGATACTGGGTACCTTTTCCACGTGACATACAAAGCGTAAGTGCATAGTAGATGAAACATGTACAGTGAGCCCACTTGGAGTTCTCTAAGGAAAAAATCTTTTGTTCCTAGTAGAAAGTGATGTTTTCCTGCTGAGCTGCTTAATCATGAAATGGTTTGGATTGGAAGAGACCTTTAAAGGTCAACTCATTCCAACCCCCTCCTGTGGGCTGGGATGTCTTCCACAAGATTTGGTTCCTCCATCCAATCTGACCTTGAACGCTTAATTAATATCATGCAACAGCACTTCAGAACGTAGCATTCATAGTTGAGCTGAAACAAAGTATTTCAAAACTGTTTTGCTCGTCATCCCTCAGGACCACAAAAGCCATTACCTTGTTTAGCAGAATGGTAACCTGGGCAGGTAATTCGAAAGCACCAACTGGAGTTCCAAAGTATCAGAGCCCCATGTATTATCCCAGACTGGGGTTGCTGATGGATCTTGCTTGAGTATGAATTGCTCATCTGGTCACAGACATGCATTACGATGTCACTGTAGGAATTTGTGCTGATCGGTTGAATTTAATGCATTGAAATAAGTGGCATTGCTCCAGGATTAGTTTGGTCCAATGTGTATTTTGAAATGCCATAAAGTTTCTACTAAGGATCCCACCCATCTTCATACTTAATGCTATGCTGACATATTTTTTATTTTTACTTCTCAAATGGACATGTTTAATAACAGCTTGGGTCTTCAACCCTGACTTAGGGTGGGGGGCAGGGGAGTGCAGAAAGGTTGAATTTTAGCAGCCAAATATTTTAATGTTAATGTTTAATGTTAATGTTAATGTTTAATGTTTAATATTTTAATCTTTCAAACTGAATTTCAAAGTAATATTTATCCAATCCTCAATGACAACATCAATAGCAGAAGCATCTGGCCAGCCAGATGCTCAAATAAATAAATTAAAAATCAAGCTTAACTCAACGTTTTATTGAATGACTAAGTGGTAGTATCACTGCATAGATATTAGAGATTGTCAGTTCTCCTTCTATTCCCATGGGAAACAGGGTGATAGATGAGAGCTGCATCACGTCAACATCACATACACACTTGAGTAGTGCACAGAAAATATGTATAAAAACAGCCTAAATCTGGCTCGTGATGAACTGCTGCTGCTGTTGCAGAGAGATGCACTTATTCTACAAAGCCAATGCTTCGCTTCGATCTCTATTCAATGACTTTAACCAGAAGGATCATTCAGCAAAGACATCTCTTGGAAATATTACACAGAGCCTACAGAAGGATTCAATTTTCTCTTGCTTGCATTGCAGCAGGGGTACGCGGGTACAGGGAAGAGCAAGGAAGTGGAAGAGGCTTCTCTGAATGCAGCTGCAGAACAAAGGAAAGCTGTTCTGGAGGTTTGACTTTTTGGCAAAAAGTACTACAAAGGAACCTGCTAAAATATTACATCACTGGAAAATTCTCCAAAGACTAAGGATTTTCTTTAAAGTTAAACATAAAATAAAGCTCTGTGTACACAGGCAGGGAAACCAGTGCTCCCTTCTTCATAATAGAAAAGTGCACCATGGCAAATATTGCAGACCAGAAAATATCTGCCGAGCCAAAAGCAGATTTGAATTACACTTTTCCACCTTTTTTGGGGTGCAGAGGGCAGCATTTTCTAGAATTATTTTTTCTTATTTATGGTTTTCTTCTGAATTAAGGTATTTCCCTTTCTCTCTCTCTCTCTCTCTTATTTTTTTTTTTTTTAAATCAAAGTAGCCTGGCAGCCTCACACCACATAGTTACAATTACATTTTGCTGCACACGGCATTACAGGATCCATAGGGAACTCTATAGCAGTGCCAGGATCCACAAGGAAAACATTAAAGGAGCACCTTGTGGAAAATGAGAAGAAACCATTGATGAGATTTACAACTGCCTACCAAACTCTTGGATACCAATTCCCTTTGGAAACAGCAGAGAATTGAGCATCCCAACCTCTGAGACAAAGTCCCAACCCATACTTTCCATGCTGTAAGAGCATCGGCCTGCTCAATACCACATGTTGCCATGAATTGGTCGTTGTTCTATTTTAGTATGATCCAATTTTCTAAGACCATAAACTAGCACGCACTTTCGGGAGCACTGGAACTGCCGAATCCTCAGTGGTGGTTTGTGCATTGAGTCTCTAATGTCTAATAATGCATTTGCCTCTTCTGGAGCTCTTGTGCTCCAAGATATCCCCTCTACCTTCAGTTTCTAGGAACAGGTGAGGTCCCAATTAGTGCCCACCTTTCCCTCTCTGTGGACACTAATTAGGTCTCCTCTCCTTGACAGAGCTGTCTAATTTCATTAGACCTGTAGGAGTTTAATATTCTTGAGAGTCTTCTCTGACAGATTTGGTTTAAACAGTGACTGACAGACAGCATGTTTGCATAAGCTTTGTATCATTTGGAGACAAGGCTAAAAATACATTCCTGAAAGCACATCTCCAGTCCTCCTCAAGCTGTGCATTGGGGAATCCAGGCTTTGCAGCAGCATCCCCAACACCTCTATCCATCCCACGAGGTGAAGGACCAGGCAGTCTTGACTATCTGACTCTGCTTCTCCATCTCCCAGTATTTGCTCCATACTGGGATGCAGTAAAGGTCTCATTCCTTCGCCATGGGACTTTACAAGATCTTTCCATTGACACTAAAACACCTTTGACAATATTCCCATTACAAAGCAAACTGCAAAGCACTGCGGCAGTTTTCCTGCTCCTAGAGACATCCGTGAGGAGGGTGGCATAAAACGCTTCCAAACTATAATAATTCCTGAGAGTGAAAAGGAAGTAGCACATACTGAAGTTACTGATGAGGAACACAAGCACCCATACAGGAATGAGACAAAACCATTTTACAGTCTCTGTAAAAGCTGTAGGAAAGAGATCACCAACAAGAAAAGTTAGGATTGGCTGAACTGCTGCATATTCTGCTGATGGCTGCTGACAGCTTCACCAGGGAACCGCAGGGAAGCAAACCAGTGCTGACTCTGCTGCCAGCATGTCGTTCCCACAAAAGGTCTCTGTCTGCTAATTTTAACTCCTCTGAATTACTGCTCACATTAGCGCAAAGCTGCCTTCTTCTTGGAAGTCTCCAGGTCGCTGCTGCCCGCACCTCTCTGAGTACTGCAGAACCCCAGGTTTGGTGGCTAAAAAGCCCACGAGGAGCAGGCACCAGCCTTAAATCAGTGCTAGCATGGGAAAGACCAGAGAGAGCAGCACAGCAAAGCGCGCTGCAGAGACTCCCAAACCACTTCTCTGCCACTGAAGAAGAGGATGGAGAAAATGATACATTGCATAGAATTAACGTCAGGTTGTAGTGCCCACTGGCTTCCTCAGCAGTGAATGGGCATGGGTTATATCCTAGCTTACAAGGGGGTTTCTCACTTGTCTCCATCAGCTCAGCTCCTTCTTCCAGGCAGCTAATGCTGGTATAATCAACATGCAAAAGCCATTTAGCAAGGAGGAACAATGCTGATCTAATCCCCAGGTCGAGGGCTTGGACAGAGCCCAGAAAGCAGAGCGAGGCAGCACAGCTCTACGTGAGGCAGCTCAGGGGATGGGATCGAGCCCAGCCCTCGAATGTGGCTCCTGCATCCCAGGGCTGGGATCGTACCTGGGGCCACCCCTTGGTGGAGACAGGGCAGTGCCTGCCATAGAGCAGTGAAAGGCTTTGTCTACACCTGATTTGGGTTCAGGAAATTCAAAGGAAATGCACTTCTTCAAATCTGCTCTCACTTGTCCTTTCCGAATGGGGGTTGTTTTGCTGTTTACCCCAGACTTGGAGAAACTCAAGCAGAATAGTTCCCAGCCCTGAAAGCCCTGTTAGAAATGCAGTCACTACCGCCAGTGTCACCATGAAAAGGCAGCTGTGGTTTTCCCAGTACCTTGGCAAAGCTCAGCCCCCTGTGCCATCAACCCCTTATGACGCCTTGAGGAGGCTCAGCAGATGCTGCTGCGTGGGGTCACCATCCTTACAGGAGATCTCTGTTTCTACATCAGCTCCCCTGTGGACATGCCTTTGGCAGGAAGTGCTGCCACAGGTATCTCTACCCCTGCTCAAGGCTGCATTGATGATTTTCAGGAGCCCTCCAGACCCTTCTTTCTCAGTGAGGAACAACCATTTTCTGAGGAAGAGTGAAGCCAGGTGTGCTGATGTTGTGGAGTTATGGCTTGGCAGCAGTAGCCTGTGGGCTTCCTATTTCTTGCCCAGTGGACATGGGAAGACTGGGGCTGTGTGGAAGGACTCCACTCACTGCCACCCTTCCGGTGGCTTTGAACTCCCAGCTTGAACACGCTGCCTACGGTGAGGAGAAGCAGGGGCAGGGCAGGGCTCTGAGCAGAAAGGGCCAGACCGGTAACACCAAAAGGCAATGGACCTGAACGGGTAGAGACACTTGCTCTGCTGCTGGGGAGAGCACAAAGTAAACCAATGACCTTTAATTTCATCAGATTTTTTCCCCTTTGAGCCTTATCCACTGACTCTGCTGAAGAAGGCATGAATGAGCTCCCACTGGGCTAGAAAAGCAGCGGAGCACCAAGGAAAGGAACTTCTCTTCCAGACCTATGCACTTTCTTTGTATATTAAACTTGGCTGGCAGGGCTACCTCTGCAATCTGAAATCTTCAAATCAGGAACCCACTGGAGAACCTTTATGTTGGAGACATTAGATGAACCAGAAAGAACCCAACATGCATTTGAAATTCTCAGCATGAGTTTGCATGGTTGGCAGTAAGAGAAAACTGGACACACACACACACACCTAACTGTAAAAAAGAACAATTGCCTTGGAAATAATTCAGGCACAATAAATGAAGGATTCCTTGATATTAACTGTTTTCAATTGCAGATTTAGAGCCTAAAATTAAGCAGATGTCACGTGCTGAACAGAATGTTTAAAACACAATTGCAAATTGAAAACGTAGTTTTTCTGCTTGTAGCAATCAGTACTTTCAATTATTTATTGAAATACAATTTATATCAAACAAAATGGAGCAAGCTACTATTTAAAAAATACAGAAATATTGGAGAAGTTAGTGTGAAAATCCAGTAATAGCTTTCCAGATCTTCCAAAAATAGTGCAAATATTTTTGGATAAAATCTTGACAACTTACAAAGGGATTTGCAAAGTATTTTCCATGTCCTTTAAGGAATTAATTTCAAATAAAGGATTCAGTCTTGAAATAGCAATGACCTTTTTTTTTTTTTAAAAAAAGTCTCTGAACTTGTGTTTTGACACAAGACAATCAAATCTCTATGGGTTTGTCTCAATATTAACATTATATTACTCTCATTTGCCTCTATTTCACAAAATATTTCCATCAGAAAGATAAGGGATGCTTCTGCTAGATGAAACAGAATGTATTGGATGATCTCTGGTACGAGTGATAAGCAGAGCTCAGCTTGCCCTGCCTTTCATCAGTCTTTAGAAGAAAAAAGCTGTGTGAGCTGTGCAATTCACAGTACATTACCTACAAAGCTCTGTATTGCGCTGTGTTGTTCACCACAAAACCAGCCTGAAAACACTTGCACAGTTATCCAGCTGGAAGACAGAGCAGGTCTCAGCAGCAAACAGAGCTAGAACTAGCCTGAGAGTGCTCCTGGCTTCCGCGAAGGGCAGAAGAATAGAGGACATTTGCTTTAGATCCAGAGCTTTGCAAGATTAATCCTTACACTATCCAGAAAACAGCAGCAGGCAATGAAATCAGGAAGTTATTTGGAACCTGATATGGAAAGCCCCCATTTACTTTAGGTTTGGGCTGGTTTTCAAAAAAAATCCGGGGATTACAAATAAACAAACATAGGAAATGAAAATTTTGTATCTATTTGGAAAAAAAACACAGTTTTATATAAAACACTGTCAGAAGAGATATTGAGAAGCTATCACTTTCATCCCTCTGCTGCAAAACAGGAGCACCACCAATAGATGGGTCATTCCTCATAAACCTTCCAACAGGGTCTCCAAAGCTGCAGATGCCACAGCAGCCTGCTGCGTGCTTCATTTATTTTATATGTGTTTTTAACCTCTTTCTTTTTGCCCTGTTTGCCACGTACATCTGGACCATTGTTTCCTCTAGCTCAGTTTTACATACTGGATTGTCATCATATGTCTTTATTTTCCCTCTTGTTAAACTAAGCTACCCCAACACCTTCAATCTTTTCTCGTAACTCCTACTCCACAGTCTTTGACTGCTGTTGTTGCTCTCTGCATTTCTAGAAGCTTTTGGTCACAGGGGAGCAGGCCATCCTGGAGCTGTAACGACTTACTGCAGAATTTGACATCATTTATAGACACCATCCAGCTATCTATAAAATCTATAAAACGTCACAGCCCAGTTCTCAGCAGGTCATTAACACAGCTGGCAGGAGACCAGAAATTCTCTTTTGGAGAGCTGATTTCCAACAAAAGGTGAATGTGCAACTTGAATGTGTAACCTGGTCCTTATGTGGTCTGTAAGTAGACAGATACAAAGCAGGGATGTAGTCAGAAGCCCTTTGAAAGGCCACAAGATGAGACCCCCAGCCATTTCCACATAGGCTCCCTTGTCACTAACAGACGGTGATAAGTAGCAGCATCGTGTACCAATGCCACGTACAATAGAGGCTGGATGTGAACTGGCTATCAAGTGGTGAAAGGAAAGGCTCTTAAATCTACTGGCATTCACGTCAGTTATATACTCCTAATGAACTTCTTTCTCCAAAACACTTTTTTTTTTTAAATCAAATTATGTCTGAAGCAAATATTAAACCTCCATTAGCCTCATTAGCTTCAGTTCACTTGTTAATGTGGTATTTTGATGCAAGTGGATGGAGGAATAATTATCTCACACGTGGCACCAGATATTTAGTTACTAAAATTATTATGAAGTCCCTGGTGTTATTTTTAAAATACACGGATATTTTTGTAGATCTACAACAGCCTCCAGCAAAAACCATCCTCAGAAGCTTCTTTAGTGCTGGGATTGTGTCACAGAAATTAGAGCTCCAGGGTTTAATACCTATCAATCAACAAAACGAGTTTCACACTACTCATGGCCAGAGGAGCTAATATACACAGTACCACAGGTCATGAGAGAAGAGCTTAAAATAAATGCAAGAGAGGTGAGTATTGCTACATTTTGCCAACCCCTGTGCTGTTCTTTTAATTTTAAAAAGCCCCAATCATTGAACTAATTTTTAGAGGCACTTGTGTTGTTTTACTGATCCTAGCACCTTTAATCCAGCTCAGGCAGCTCTGACAAGCTGTTCAAACACACCAGGCTGTCCCTTGGAAACACTTTGCTACTGTTATGAGTCCTGGATGTCCCCCAGAACTAGGAAATACTTGAGCAGGTTTTTAAACAGAGGACAAATAGAAGTAGATATCTTTAAAAATACAGGCCTCCGAGGCATCTCGGGTTTCCCCCTCTGCAGAGAGCACACAGGACTGCTTATCTTGGCTCCAAAACAGACTGATGTGTTCATCCAGAAGATTCACTATAGCTGACAGAGAACATTTCCTTCATCATATTGCTTCGCCATGTGGGGAGATAACTCAAGCTAATAATATTCTGTCTCCTTGTTATCTTCTTATAGCCTATGCATAACTTAATTCTTAATTCCAAAGGGCTCACAGCAGAGATTGGCCTGGTGCTAGTTTCATATACACACATATAAATCAAAACTCACTCTACTGGAATAAATTGCTCTACGCTAGTGTTAAAAAATAAAATCCTCAGTGAGGTCAGAAAATTCCCCCTTATTAGGGGGCAACTAGCTCAGCTCCACTGATCATAAACACAATGCTATCCCAGATTCAGTCACGCCCTCCAAATTTCTAAACACTGCATCCCATTTAAATTTGCATGTAAATGGGAGCTGTCCTGATTCACAAGAAATAAAGCCTCGCCTATCCAGAAAGCATTAGTGCAGATGTGAAACAAGCAGAAAATGGCAGAGCAGTAGGGACCTGGCATCCGTGGCAATTATCTTTACTTCTAATGAAGAGCATCTTAGTTTCTTGCTAATTAGACAGGAGCACTTTAGAGAAAAGGACCTCTCGGTATGCCTATAAGAGTCAGCGTACAGCACCAAACCAGGACCGCATTCGTTTGCAACGCCAGACAACTGCTTGCCTCCTCCTCCTAGTTCCCCAGACTGTAGGATCAGGACCTGAAGTTCCTAGATCTGAAGTCTCACCCCCACACAGCAGTCCTCAGCTGTGTAAGAAACCCCACTGACTTCGGGCACCCGCCTGGCTGTCACTGCTAGCTGTATGAAAGCACTCACTATTCTGCTCTAACTCAAGCAGACATTGCTGCTTTCAGAAAACCCACATTATTATTCTGTTTCTGAAGAAGGAATTACAGAAAGCTGAATCAGAAACTTTGAAAACTGCTAGTCAGGCCCTGGTTTCACTTACCCTAAACTATCATCATATTTCATCACCAACCTTATACCTGCTCCCAGCAATGTGCCACCTCTGCCCCTCCATTAAGATACAAAACCAGGGTTAAGTGACAGATAGTATCAATGTAGATAGCGATCTGTCTCACTCAGAAACCACTGCAGTAGGAATAAAGAAAGAATTATTATACTGGTGTCAATAAGATAAATTACAGCTTTTTTTTTTTCCCCACCAAGAAATTCTAGTTTTCCAACCAACAGAGAATCTCTCTCCCTTTCAGCACTCTGAGCATCAGACTAGTTTCTCCTGACATCGTGCCCAGAGTCTCGGCTAATGAAACTGTTTATTTTGTAGATGGCTGATGCAGTTATTCATTACAGCAGTCATCTTGGAATAGATAGAAACTGGAGCCAGTGATATGAATTCAAATTCAGTGCTGTTCCTCACATTTATTTGTTTCCAAAAAGTAAATAAGTTTGAAAGCTCTGCTGGTTGACCTAGTTAAAACAAACTAAATGTTTAGGGAAAGATGAGTTTTCAGTGTTTTCTCACACTGCATAGCTTACACAGTCCCACGTGCCAAACCCTCAAAGTCTGTGATCACTTTTTCCTCCCACCACAGTGAGTTCACAACCGCAGCACCAGAAAAAACAGGACTGGGAAGAACCTAAAAAAGTCACCTGCTGGTTTATCTCTTCTCCCTAACATTTATACCCATGCTAGAGATTTTCATATAGAGCTATGGAGGTTTTTAAGAAGAGATGAGATGATTTATTCTAGTGTTTACCATTCCTATTTATAAATCTTTTCCTCTTGTCCAGCTTAAACTGTTCTGTTAACTTTCTCCTGTTCTCTAGGCTGAGCAGCCTCTGCCCTTTTAATCCTCCGTGACAGGCTGCTTTTGCTAGACCTCCGATCACTTTCTGCTCCCCATCTCTCAGTGTCTGATATCCCAAACAGGAGGCAGTACTCTGGTTAACAGCTCCAAAATACCAATCTGCAAGTATCCTGGGGAAACCAGTGAAAGGCCTTCATGAACAAGTAGTCAGTCCTTTACTGATTGTCATGATGGGAGGCTGTACTGCAGAGGAACAAATAATATCTGGCATAACTAGAGACATGTCCATCAAAGGTGTCAAACATCACGGCAGAACAAGGCTCTGCAGTGGGGGGTCACGAGGGAGAATGCTTTTTTCCATGTTTCTGGGTTTTGTATTAGCTCCTGTAGCATGCACCTCTGTTCCCCAACTTCAGCAGAGAAAAATCATTGCTGGACTGATTCACAGCGAGGCAACCAAAAGCAGCATCAAAGACTGAGCCAATCTTTTCAGTTGTGTGAGAGTGGGGAACACAATGGGTGGATCTTGATATTACTGCCATGCAAGAAGAGGAATTAATAGAAAAGTTTGACATACTAGAAGGTCATTTTAACTGTGCAATTGCTTGCAACCCCTGTCTCTGAGGGAAAAGAGGCAATGTCATATCTTTGTACTTGCAACCATGCAAAGGATGATAAAATGTAAAGGAGCAGTTTCATTACTGGAGCAGCTGGAGGGGAATTGCCAAGCCGTGGGACACAGACTCCCAGGGAGTGACCTACTGCTCTTCCAGCTCCACAGCATGTCCATAATCTCCCTCACAAAACAGTTGAAAATAGAGTTGGCTAGAGGAAAAGAGAGGGGGGAAAAAAAAAGAGTGAAAGGAAAAGCAAACCAATTCAACTTATTAGTAAAAGCTTGATGAGCAAAAGTCTACTGCAGCAAAAAATGCATCACCTGAGGCCATGTGAAGTCCTATCAATATGAAGTGAACACTGGCACATCTGGTACATGTGGTTTCTTTTGCCCTTAATTCTCTGCAATCTCCCAAAACAGCCCTCACTTTCTTTCTGTACTGAAAGCAGGAACTTTGATTTCTGTACATCACACATTTAAGGAACTGAGTGCACTTGTGAGACACTTACCTCCTTATATCCAGATACAACCAGCCCTCCATTTTCAGATGTTAGCTTTTCACTCTTTACAATAATATAAGCATTATTGAATGGGTTATATCCCACATTTTAAAAAATAAGGAATTCCTGGGGGTGGCACAGGGTGCATCACTGAAACCCTGAGCAGCCCTTCTCAGCCCCTCACTCACCCTGGGGTACCCACACCTCAATACCCAGTGTGGTGGTTATTGGGTAAGGATAGTGGACAGGCCTGAAAACAGGAACAGGAAGCTGGATGACGGTGTGCATAGCTTTGTACTCTCCGAGGCATTAAACATTGGCCTAGAAATACCTACCTGGGCACTGAGCCTGACAAACCGCCTCCTGAAACTTGCTAAGATAAATACGCACTGGCAATAGACTCATCTTCCAGCATCCCTGGGAAAGGGATGGGGACCTGCATGTTGAAGGAGGAGCATGGGGACTAATGCCTGGAAAGACGCTTTCTAACAGAGCTGGCTTGCATGCAGAGCCATTTAAAGTGCCTTACTTTGCAAACTGCCCCTTTTGTCCACCCACTTTCCTTCCTGAGCCTGGAGAAAGCTCAGGGAAGTGCCAGTGCCTCCAACTACTCCCCTCCTTTTCCACACCTCTAGGAGAGCTGCACAGAAACATCAGAAATGAGAGCAGCTCCTTGTTGCTGTTACGAGCTGGGTTTGCAAGCCTGAAGTCCAGGTTTGCGAGCACTGCCTCTGCTCTTGGGGACTTCTGTATTGCTGCTTGTACAATAAAAACCATCAGAACATATGCAGGAGGAGGAAGGGAACACTTTTGTTTCTCTGTCCCAAGAACTGAAGGTACTAAAGGTTAATACTTGGAAATCAGCAACTGCCAAGAACAAGTACCCCACCCATCCATCCACATTGAGCTTTGAAGTGTTTTCTTTCTAGCTTTACCTTGGCACACTGGCCAAATAAGTCACAAGTTTCCGAAGGTCTTCCTGCCTTATTCTGTCATGATTGCTGCGGGCTGGGAAGGTCAAGACAGGACCACCTCGTTTATCACGGCCACCTGCGGAAAATAGAGGATTGTTAGAAAATCAGGCAGGAAGCACATGTCAAAAAAACTATGTGCACTGAATTGATAAACATAAATTAAGGCACATTCAAGAGCCTGCGCACTTTGTAGCTTTCAGGCTTGCTTAATTGAGGAAGACATGTTTGCATTTGTTAGAGCGCCAAAGGAAAAAAAAAAAAACAAAACAAAACACCAACCACAAGGAAATTTGCTACTAGCTTTTCTTCTGGCTTTCACCTAATCCCATCAAATCCAGTGCGACTGGTCAACAGCAAGAAAGTGAAAATATTTCTGTTACCCAATGAGCTGCATCCCTCATTGCCAGGCAGTTTATAAAGTCCCGCCAGCTGGATGCAGCGTACCCCCACCACATTTATGCAGTCAGACATACTAATCTGGCAATTCATTAGAAACTGAAGTTCTGATTAAAAGTTTGTGCCTGTGTTTTCTATTTAGAGAGTGTTGTCAGCAATTGGAGTTGCCTTTTTTTTTTTCCCCCTGTAGTTTTCCTGTCTTAAAACCCACTCCTTTTAAACTGCTGGTGTCTGGCACCTAATGCTTTACAGCAACTCTCAAAAAAGCCACAAAGGAGTGGTTCTACCCTGAATTATACAATCACAAATATAGGGGTGAATACAACCTATTCTACTGCACCTCATTTGTTTCTCTGCTGTGACTAAAGTTTAATAAGCTTGTAACAGAAATCTATTTCCTTGTGCAATGTTTAGTTCTTCCTTCATGTATTATCACAGGGGTTTTTCAGGAACTGTGTGTTGTCAGATATATGTTGGCATTGTTATCTAGGAAAAAATTCATATCAAAACTACAGTTCAAAAAGCTAGCACAGAACTGCACCTTGCCTATAAGCTGTAAAAAAAGCAGATCAATTTTCACTTTTTAATGGAAAGTATAATCCCTTTAAGAGAAATATCACTTCTGACAAAGGGAAATCACGTGCTTCCGCTGAATTAAGTTACCTGGCCAAAAAGAAGGAAAGCTATGCAAGGACACGTGCACCTCCAGCACTCACACACACTGCGTTCTCTGTTACAGGATGCAGGACACCTGCACTCCATGTGGCCGTGACTTCTGCAGGGGTCCCAACCACCACAGTTTGGTAGGAAGAGCCCTGGGAGGCTCTGCTGTAAGAGTAGGACTGGCATGAGAGCTTGGAAAAACAGGATCCTAGCTCACCACAGGACAAAGAATTGCTCTGAAGAGAATTTAGATCAGGACTCAAGGAGGTGTCTCATATAGCAGGAGTTCCTGCAGGTGCATATCAATCCGGTGACGTATGTGAACATAACTCTGAGGCACAGCTTTTCCACCTGACCCTGACTACAAGACAGAGGTTTCTTGTAGATGCAGCTCCCAGCTGACAACACAGGCCCTGTTCATTTTACTCTGAAAGTGCCCATTCAGTTGATGCCACGATAGGTACAAGCTCACTTTCTAGCACAAAGTGTCTCTCCACATGATCCAAGTCATGCAGAAGCAGCTAAAAATAGCAATGTTGTTTTGTATGTATATATATTCTATTTCTTTTACAAAATTCCAAGATCTAAGAGTTTTCTACAGCCCTGCGGGCTGTACAGCTCAAAGCCTGTCACATTATAGATAAACTTCATCTACACAGATATAGATGTCAGTGTAACCCAGTGTTACATTCTGTCTGCTTTGAAGTTCCTGTAGCTTTCAGTGGATGCTTTACACCTGAAGGGCAACACCTTCCAATTTTTCAGGTCATATTCAAAGGTACAAACAGAGAGGCAAAGATGAGGTGACCTCTTCATTTTGAGCCCTCACGCAGCCAGGGGAACACGCAGAGTACAAAAACTGCCCTGCCTCAACTCCACCTAAAGCTGTGTGCCTGATGTTTGCCCTTGGCTGACGCTGGGCAGTGTGCTGCCCAGCACTGCAGGAAATCCTCTGGGTGATTTCTCAAAGGCACCTTGCTACTTCCAGTTAAACTGCTTACATGGGTCTCTCTGCAGCAGCCTTCAAACGGCAGAGCCTCTGCTGCAATGAGCACACCACAAACGCCAGGAGGATCCAAGGGAATTTGGTCTCACCTTGGCTGATCCATCCCTCTGCCACATGGCACGAGAATGGGAGTGTAATGTAAAAAGGAATCAATTTACAAGGAAACAAGCTCATTTTTATTTTCAGGCCTACATTTAAGCATAAAAAAAAATTCTCATTTCAAGCACGTTCTCCCATTGTTGGGATTATTTCACACACCGTAACAAAGCCAAAACCATTATATCATGCATGATGTGTCCAACAGGAAAGCGAGCCAGCCTATAGAATGGCAAACAAATATTGAAACTAAAGCTGGTGGGAAAGATATATTTTTTTTTTTGACACAGGAAGCTTTTCAAGGTTTTGAAACATTTCCCATCATATCAAGATGTAACCAAGGCTTTCAAAAGTTTCCAGATATTCACTAAAGCAGAGACATGAACTTGAATTACATCCCAGAAGAACACACTACCTACTACTTAGTCAGGCTCCCCCTCCTCCTCCTCCTCCAGTCCCAACTATTTTAATATTTCTACAAAGTGAAAAAAAAGTGCTAAGAGATGAGATCAAGAGACATCCAAGCACACAGTTAGTCCTCTCCCAGGATATGAAACGCCCAGAAAGGGCCATGATCTTCCCACAGCCCAGCAGCCCTGACCACTCCAATGCTGCCTGTTCACCTCAGCTTGGTCATGACCAGAAATTGTGTTTGGGTTCAGGGACCCCTTTCCCAGCTACATTTCCACCAAAGTGAGCTCTGAAAAAAACAAACAAACAAAAAAAACCACAATAACAACAACTAAATTTTGGGAGACTGAGAAAGTTCAAGGGGAAAATTCTTGACCGTTTTGCTGATGGTAATGGAAGGACCGTCAGCTGCAGAAAGGGAAACAGACATCAGAACATTTCTGTCCTGTCTTTGCTCCAGGACAGAACTTCTCCTACATCAGTTCATCTGAACTGTCCTCAGGAGAGCAGGATAAATAAGGCTTGCACACAGTCAGAAGTTACCAGGACAGACCAGAGAAAATGGGTTAATTCTCTTTGGAGGAGGAAGGTTATGAGATGACCTAGATGGAGTTTTCTGGAGGATGGAAGGATAAATAAGTGCCTGGAATGATTCCTGCTACTCCTATAGCACAGCAAAACAAGAAATATGAGTTTTAGAAACAAATGTGATAAAAATCACTGCTCTATGCTTTGAGTAATAGGGTGAAAATATTATTACAAGTTTTTATTATTACAAGTTTTATTCTTATTATTACTATTACAAGTATTATTATTATTTTATTATTACAAGTTTACAAGTTTTAATACATATTAAAATCCTTCACTTGTTTCCAATAGTTTATGAGCAATCCCTAATTTTTATGAATGCCTGCATTATTTACAATTTTAGGAAGAGCCTGCATGATGAAATGTCAGGTTTCTTCCAGAACCAACCACAGTGTGTTTAATTCACCATAGGTCCTGCAGAGCCCAGTAACTGTGGTTACTCTCTTAAATACTAATAAAATGTACCTTTTCTATTGTGCTTCATAACTGCAAATGTCAGCTTTACCAGACAGACTAAACAGAATGGTCACACCATCTAAATTTGACACCTGCCATGCCTATGTTAGGACCCTCATCTCCTCTAACAGAACATCCAAACAAGGAGTAAGAACCACTAAAAGAAGAAATTCTTTTTGCATTTGCTCTGCAGGAAGACTAATGTCTCATGTATATCTCTCCTCTTCTCTACCATTATATATTTATTTTTTTTAAACTGAGGGAAATAGTGAAGTATGGTGAGGGGAGGAAATCCGCCCCAGATCTCACAGCACGTCACTTGAAGAACAAGGAGTAGAAATGAGGTTTCCTGATCCCTAGTTCACTGTATTAGGGCTTTATAGTACTTAGACTAAAAGTCAGCAACTAGAAACCTTACAGAAGCTCTATCCTTGCTTGCAAGGAACCCACCCACAGAGGCTAATCTTGCCTCAAGTCAGCCCTGATTTGCACACTGATTTTACATGCACAGCTTCATCAGAGAACTACCCAGCATATTGTTTTAAAAGAAAACAAAAAAATGGAGGGGAGCAAAGAGGCTCAATCGCTCTAATCAATATGTCCCATCTTCTGCCTCCCACTGGGCTCACAGACATGGGATGCAATAATCAAACATATCATTATGTTTGCTAATTACAGTTATTAAATGCTAAAACAAACAGCTGATAATTTCTAATTGGTTTTCAAGGTGGGCTTTCATGGGGTTTGTTCTGATTTAGAGAGGCAAACAGATGGTCTAGTTATTAGTGCTCTGGAATAAAGGAGTCAGAAAAACACATGTTCCTCAGGGCACAAAGTACACTGAAAACAAATATTTAGCCATATATGTCTTGTCTCCCTCCTACAAAATCCTTTGTTGACTGTCTTGCCTGTCAGTAGCATGCTTGCCCATTCTTCCCATCTCCCTTTCTTCTACCCGTATAGAAACCACCGCTATGTTCAGCACCTGGTCCCAAAAGGTAGGATCACATCATTTTTCCTCCACAAATAATACAATAATACAGGAGATACTGCAGCAATAGCATGAGGCATGATGACGGGCACCACTTCTACATAGTAAAAGAAAACGCAAAAAAAAAAAATTAAAGAAACCTCAAAAAACCTGCAAACAGGGGCAATGGAAGCAGGCAACAGACAACTTGGGCAAGTCTCAGTGACCTACGGATGGGCACTTTTCTGGTCAGGCTTTCGACTGAGACAAAAGGGACTCCAGCCACAAGATGCTTTCTCTAGCAGCTGCCTGAACTAAGATTTTAATCACCTCAGTGGTCTGGGGTGGCTCCAACTGCCTACAGGTAAGGGAAGATGCTGGCCAGCCCAGAGTTATTAATGTGTACCGTGGGTATGGGTTCCCTATTTCAAGTCCTGAGAAAAAACTATCCCTGATAATACCCAGAAGGGTGAAATTCCAACTCTGTGGAATCCTGTTTAGGAAAGGAACTAAGGCATTTCCTTTAATGCAGACTTTTTGTATACAACAGATAATGACTAAGGAGAGCTCTGTTTTCAAGCCACGTCACTCCAGTCCTATCTACTGTTTTACCACGACACTTTCCTGCTTGCATTCATCTATATTTAAGGATATTCCAGCCCTTTTCTTCCTTCTGCATGCTTTTTATAAGCAGGAATTCGCAAGGATTAACCAGAGAAACAGACAAATGCCCACACACATAAAGGCTCCTGAGTACCTTGTCTATGGTCCTGCAACATGCATCAGCAGTGGAGACAGAAGTAGTATGCAGCACCTCTGGCCTCTATTCCGGTGTCTGCTGCAGCTCAAACGGATGTGCTGCTCCATCTGACCCCTGCAGACCATAAGCTGATCAATCTTGATGCTGCAGACTGTGCTGGGACCATAAGTAACTTTCCAGAGAAGCTGAAATACTCCTCAAAAGATATTTCAGTCCAAAATATGGTGAAAAAATGAATGATAATGAAGAGAACTCAGAGACAGAATGAGCTCAGCTGATGTCAGGCGCCTCTACAAAATGAGGAACAATATGCTCTGGATTTCTAAATCTAATTGACAGACTTCCTAGGAAAGAAAAGTATCAAGGAATTGATATCCAGAGTCTTAAAATAATATTTCTTCTCCTTTCTCTGCCATAACTGAGCTCTGTGAGAGTCTGCTTGCTACCAGACCTCCTGTAAACAGACCTCCATACTAAACCTTTTCCAGCTTCAGGAGGCAAAAATTTCTTGCAAAGGTTCTATATAGGATTGTCTGTATGAACACACACAAATTCAGTTAATTCCAAAGCAGGTGATTTCAGTGCAACAGTTAAGGAAATTTAACCTCCCACAACAAATCCCCCCTGCAAATTAACACAGCTGCAATGCAGTCGGCAGAGAACGATCCTCCAGTGTGTTCCTCTTTGCAGCATCCCATAAACAAATGTCAAGTGCCTGAACCAAACCCTTATGGCATTAAGGTTAATGACCCCAAAAACAAGGCTGTGTGTTCCCACCAGGATATCCCTTGGCAGAACAGATCAGACAAGTGGCTGTAGATGGGATGCTCAGCACAGCTGCTGGATGAGCCCATTTCCCACCTGATGGATTTGTTCTATAACCACCCAGAGCATGGGTGCATGGATTTGAAGAGACAACTTGTTGCGGTCTGTAATACACCTTTTCTGATTTATTACAAGTGTTTTGGGATAATTCTTTGATTATGACTGCTTTCTTGACAACAAGCCACTGAGAAAATTGTCTCATTTCCCACTGAGAAAATTACTGTCCCAGCAAAGTAAAATTAAGAACTGGTGAAACTCGTTACAATAAAGGAAGAGCTTCTTTGTGTGGAAGGCAGAACTTGCAGATTCCAGAGGAACTCATTTGTTTCCCCTGGAAGATACAGATCTGCTTTGAAGTATCAAGGCAGCACCAAAGCGTCCTCTTCAACACTGCCCCTCACTCACACATATGCAAACCTTGCTTCCTTTCACCCTTCTGTCTCAGATGTATGGGAATAGCTGCTTCTATCAAAAAATAAATAAAAATAAAAAGATGCAGAAACAAACAAAATAAACCCCAAATTTTCTAAAACAAAATACTCTGCTGTAAACCCTCTTGAACCTGATGGAGAGGGGAAGGGAATAAAACAGCCCACAGCCATGCCGGTCACACTGCTGATGGCAGTGCCAATATGCACTCCAGACTCTTGTCTCTGAGCATCATATTAGAAGCTATACAGAGTAAAGGAAAAAAAAAAAAAAAGAGAGAAGCTGCATTCACCCTGACCACACACTGTTTGTCTTCCTAATTTGAGGTGAGCACATCAGAAATAGAAAATTTCTGATGTCACTTCAGCAAAGTGAAACATGTAATGAACGGATTCAACACAAGCGGCTGCTCAGGCTTGCCGTGTCCCAGCAGGGAAATCCTTGACAGCTACAGCCAAATAGAGGCTCCTGCAAATTTATGGAAGTTCAGGGGAAAGTTCAAGCTATCGGACTTACACAATTGCTATTAGGAAGTTTTTTTCTCCTTTGGCTCTGAGAAGAAATTTGGCCTAGAGCTGGAAAACACCATCAGATAAAAATGTTTCTAAAATTGCACATTCCAGCAAAGTATTTCCATTTCAACAAGCCTATATTTTCCTACAAAAAGATGTATTGAAAAACCCACAACCATTTGCTAATACAGAGATGTCCAGTTGTGAATTTCTGAGCTTCTTGTATGTTAAAATAGATTCCTTAGGAAAAACAAACAAAGAAGCGAAACAAACGTAAGCCTACGATGCAAAGTGCTTTCACAGAAATAAGGAAGTTTTCAGAGGTGATGTGTTTTGCCAGTGGGATGCAAGTGCACACCCTACTGCAAAATGACCAGAACATTTGGTTGTTATCATATTAATTATCTCAGATGTTATAGTTGCCTTCCTGGTTCCTTATACTGATTTATAAGCTCCCAGGTTGCATTTCTGTACAAGGACAACTCTTACCTGCCTGTGTAAATGAAGCAGAGACCTTTGCTGAGATACATATGGAGCTCCCTGTGTCTTTAAGGACTAGAAAACCCTGTAAGCTGGAACAGGATGGGATGTATACAGAACGTCTTGCTTCACAGGCTCAGTTCCTTCCTCTTATTGTTATTTTGAAAGTCTCTATCATTAATTTGAAAGCTAAACCCGTGTGACTGGATGCAGAGACCCACTGACCCGTGGGCTCCGAAGGCTTTTCCCGGAGGCGGTCAGGAGCTCTGCGTGCTTGGATGGCACCCACAGTTTCATTTACATCCCACAAGTTCTTCTGAGTCCTTTCAGACAAAAATGTTTACTGGGTTCGTTTTTTTACCTAGTTTTGTAAGGCACTTGAACCTTTTTGTCTGCACAAGGCATCATAGGTAGCATCCCCACTCTCACACCTGCTAATTAAGGAAGCACACAAAGGGGAAGTCTCATTGCTGGAGGGAGATGGTGGTGGATCTTGGCAAGCTGCTGGTGTCCAAGACCCAGGACGGTAAGTGATGGCAGTCACTAGGCACTCTCCACAGAAATTCTTTAATTTAGTCCATGGCTACGGTTAAAACATATGGAAAGAAATACAGCAACTGATTCAGCACCCTAACAATGCTTTAGCTGTGTATCATCACTACCTGTAAGTGAAACTGGATATCCCAGAGAATGTTTTGATTTCTGCTCTGACCTTAGAGTCCTGATGAGGATATCTAAACAAACACTATAGGTAAAGGTTCTTCTGTATCCTCACAAATGATCTAGCAATCTTACAAGGCAAAAGAAACAAAACGAGACCAAACAAAACAGAAAAACGGGGTCAGACCTCATCAAAAGACCTGGAAACTTTGCAGTCTAAACTTCCTCTTTTTCTTCTTCAAAGAAGAATGTGCATCAATGCAGCAGTAAATTCTAGATGAAAGGATGATGGACTAAAACCACTATGAAAATTCAATAGTTAAGCAATGTTATATTTTTCTGATAGCATATTTCTTCTTTTTGGAATTTCCGTAGATTTCAAACTACATCAGGGAATGGTATAAACAAGAAGACACTTCTCTCTAACAAAATGTAGAAGAATTGTTGATGTTTCACTTGAAATTTCCATTATAGAGGAAGAGAATAGAAACTTTTGAAATTGGAATCAAAACTTTTTGTGCAAATACAAAATGTTTACATCATTGAAAAATTAAATATTTTGGTTAGTTCTATTCCCTATCCAATACAAATTCCAGTGTCCACAAATCTGTGTTGGAGACCTCCTGAAATCTGGACCTGAACTCTTCCAGCACCTGGGGGGCCTTGGGAATCTCATTTCAACCCGTTCTTTGAAGAGTGAAACACATCCGTCGCACAGAAAGCAAAACATGCTCCTGCACACGTGGTCCCACATATCTCTGGTGTGTAGTGACCTGGGGTGACTTCAGACCCATAGATTTTGGGAAGGTCAGTCTCTTCCCCCTAACAGTTCATACCCTGGAGCAATTTTTTTTTTCCCAGATTCCAGTCTCAGAAGCCAAACAACCTGTAAGCCTTCCTCTTGGATTCGTCTTGCCAGCCTAAATTTAGTGAGACCTAATTGCAAAGTTTCATCTGGTCTATTTACACTGAGCTTCTTCCTCTGAAAGACCTTTTGGGAAATCTCTGTGTTTTCCCTTCAGGCTCTCAGTCAGGCTCAGAGGTCACTGTGCCCCTGTAAATCACCAAATTATGATACCATTCTACCTTTTGCTGTTGACTCCTCCTTGCTCAAACAGCCTCTCAGCAACCTGGCCACCTCCTCCTTGGTGCTCCTGCCTCGGCAGAGGAGCAGAAGGCACCTGGATAGCAGGCGGGAGCCTACTTGCTGTGGGTCTTAAGAGTCCCATAGGGAACGGGAAGTGTTAGGAGGGATCCTGCAAAACTCTTCTGGGTGGGGTGTGGGGAAAGGGCAAATGGTTTCAGCAACACCCACTATACTAGTCAGCTAAAAAGGTTTTCATAGCCATGTGTGTGAAAAGCTCCATGTGCAGGAAGGCAACATGGCAACATGCTCCACTCCCTCTCCCAAGAGCCTCATCCACTTCCTTCTGTACTGCCCTGATCAATAGAAAATCTCCTATGACTATAATCAAGCAGCTGAACGACGTCTGAAGTTAAACCACCCTTCCAAAGCAGCATCTGCATTTCCCAGGAAAGGCTATAGCCACAGCTTCCAAAATATCACTTTCACTGCCTCTCACAAAAAAAAAAAAACCGAAATAATCTACAACCTGTTTTATTTCCTTTCCTCTGTGCTCATCTCCTCCTCAGAATATAAAAATCAGCCTTTGGCTTGAAGCTCGCTCCCTAATGGTTCCCAAAGCCTTTCCATTGCTGGAAACAACACTGTGAACCACCCAGGCAAAGCCAAGATTTTATCAGGGTTTAGGCAACAAGCAGGCGGCCAAAGCCTCCCTCCCAGCTCCGGCTGAATCTGCCTCAGCGAGGTCAGCGATGGGAGCAATCAGGCTGCGATGGCCGGGATGCTGCCACTGCTCAGGCTATCTCCTTGCTTATGAGAGATGGCATGGGGTTTTCAGGTGCTGTTTAGATACACACATATATGAACTTTGCTTGGGGGGTTCAGTCCAGCTTATAAACAAGGTCACTGAAAGAAATCAAGAAGCAGTTGCAGGAATAAAACCACAGGAAGCGCCAGGCACAAAGCCCCAGGCGGCATTCAGGCTGTGTGAATCTGTGCCCAGCTAGCTACAGCTGTGTTGCAACTCTGAAATTAAGTGCACTTCTGAAAGCCTAAGCGTGCCTCTGAGATTACACGGCGGTGTGGGCAGGCAGCAGCCGGTGTCCAGCCCGTTCTCCACACTGCTCTGTGTGGTCGAGGTGTGGAGCATCCACAGCACTGAAACACAGAACGGCACAGCCCCTGCCGCAAGGAGCTTGTTTGTTCTTGCAGCCGTCCTGTCAAGGCATGGTTGAAAAGACAAGGTGGTGTAGCTGGAGCAGATGAGAAAAGGAGAAAGTGTGTAACTGAGATGTTCAACAGATTTTTTTTTTGTGTGCTGATAAATTCTGCTGGTGTAAGGACAAGATGAACCCACTTGACATCCTTACTGTACTGTTACCGTTAAAATTAACTGTAGTATAAACTCTGACAAGACTCAATAAAACTCTCCTTTTCCTCGAGGAAGCCTGATTGCAAATGCAATGTGCTCACAGACTCAGTGTTAACTACAGCTCGAACTCAAATACATATATATATCCTCACAAAGTTCAGCAATTTGATTTTTCTTTTTTTTGGCAAACACTTTCTCTTCTGTGCTGAAAGCACACTCTAGGAAGTTACTCCATTTTAATTAAAAAGAACCTAGCCTTCAGTTGAAGCTGTCAAATCCTTTTCTTCATCTGCTTTATTACAACAACCCTGGGAAAGCTGGAGCAGTTCTTAAACTCTGGGCTGGAGGGTGATGCTGGGGCTATTGTAATAAGGCACCAGAGCCTCAGCACATTTTATCTACAAAGGCTCAGACACTTGTTCCCATAGCCATTGCATTTGGAGACCATGGAAAGGAGGTGGAAATCCTGGGACTGCTATCTAGTGAGCTGGGTCAGGAACAGGAACATTTTGAGCAGAGATGAGTCTGAAGAGTGGTGAGTCTACAAGGAACAAGCCATCCCCTGCCCACAGCAGATCATGGTGAGAAACCCCTGGGGGTGTGCTGGCACCTCTCATTTGTTCAACCCCACCAGGGCAAGCTTGGCCCGGGACAGCATCAACAGGAGCTGATGATTTGGTGTGAGACCCTCTGGCTGCGAGCTGAACCCAGGCATGGTTAGGAAAGGGGCTATATAAACAGTCCAGACAAGTTGTTGTTATTAAATATTCCATGCATTACCAAATGATCCCATGGTCATTTCCATGTGAAGCAACAGCAGGAGCCAAGAACTAAATTCCAGTACAGTCCCTGCATAAATTCCTCCTTTTTGCTTCCCCAGAGCACCCAGTTCAGCTTCATATCACCAACAAGTCTGCAAGTACACTGCCTTTTTATGACTATGTTCCCCTCTTCAGAGCAGTGAAAGACAATAAGGACATAAAATACTTCGTGACATTCAGGATGAGACACCAGTGTGAGGCAAATAGTGGTGCAAGGGAGAATTGCTGGGAGAGCATTGGGTGGGTCATACGGTGCATTTGGTGTCACACAAAATTCCCAAGTCCTGGATTTTTCACATCATCGGTAAAAAAGTTGAGGGTTTATAGAGCCACAAAGCGTCTGCCCAAGCCCTTGCTGGTTCCTGTGCCATTTCACTGATGCTAAGTGGGAGGACAGCCCGCACCAGCTGCTAGACCAGGGGAAGGCTTCTCCTCCTATCCAGGCGTCCCCCAGCCTGGCTCAGCAGCCAGCAGAGAGCAGAGGAGGAAGGACACAGGCACCCCATGGCCTCGCTGCTGCTCTCCTGCCCTCTGCGCTCAGCAGTACTGAGGAGATCACGGAAACAAAGAGCAAAGACTGCAGGTGAGGGGCAGAGTGGGCTGGCTGCTTGATACTGGCCTTCTTGTTGCATCAGGCAAGGTCACCAAAAGCAGCTCGAATGGCTTGCACTCATCAGAAACACTGGCAGTGGAAGTACCCTCTTTTTGTACTGCTGATTTTCGTAACTTCATGCAATATTATGATCACTTCAGACGTTCTCTCCCCACCCATCCCCTTGCCTGACAAGTTGTAATTCACCCCAGAAACAATATAACCTAAGCCATTCTCAAAGTGTTTTCCATATTGTCTAGCCCTCATTCACCCCCAGGCCCTTGAGATTCATCCCCTGAACGAAGGCTGTAAATCGCTGCATGGGATGGCAGGAGATCTTTGAGCACTGGAGTTATGAAAATGTAGCATCAGTGGCACTTTTAAGTGCAGATTGATTGGGATTGCAAACCAAATACCAGTGATTTACAGGACCAAGTGCTTCCTACAGACAGGACTGAGTTATATTCACTGACCTGAACCCAAGGCAGCGTTGCTGACCTGAACCATCCTGGATCCTGACACAGCCCGGGTCTGGGCTGGAGCTGACATTCCTTCCCACTTGCACTGCCCATTTACCTGTTTCTCAGAATAGGAAGAAAATCACCACGGGCCAGTTTCCAACTTGCTGAGTATTACTGGGTGGCCCTGTTCCACATACAGCCCTTTTCTTGGCAGAAGAGCCAATGTAAGTACCACCAAGTCCAAATATGAAACCGGTCCCTTGTACCTGCACAGCACTGTAAGGACCAGCGGGTGACAGGCAGCGCTCGTGCTGGGCTAGAGGGACCAGGAGGGGTGTGCTCACCTGACACGAAGGCCACTTTCTCCTTTAGTATAGGAAGGACATCAGCAGCTTTTAAGCCATCATTTCGGAATGAACCTGCAAAACAGATACAGACAGGAAAGCCACATTAGAAGAGACCATGTCCTTGCTCCAGACTTCACCAACAATCCATGTTTCTCAAAATCAGACTGGAGGAAATCTATAAATTACATAACGGCACCAAGAGCTAGGCCCTTATGGCTGATAAATGAATATCGTTAGCATCAACAGAGACATGCTTGTGAAAAGGAAATACATAGAATCAACTCATCCCACTTCATCCTTCAGAAGTTCTGAAAGGTTAATAAATTGGAGGGAGATATAAAAAGGAGCAGAAACTAGTGTAACTGCAATTTGAACAGTCACTGGAGGACAGTCCTGAGAGATCCCTAAAGAGCCCTTTGTGTCAGAAAAGCACTGAGGAATTTAGTTCTGGTTGCCGAATTCTTTCTGTGTTCAAGTAAGCAGGGCTTCATGCACTCTGAATTAAAGACATGAGTCTTTGCTATTAACTTGTCCTTTTTACGAGAATAACCCCACAGATCCCGGGCTTTGGCTAGCTCTCACATCAAAAGCAGGAACCGTTCAGCCAAAGGTAATATTTTGAATTTAAGCAGATTTGTATATATGCATCTCATCCAACCATGAAGCAAACCAGAACAGCCAATATGCTAGACATATCATGATGGCTCGAAGACAATGAAGCAGAGTACTGGGCCAAATTCCCCCTAGCTGCAAGATCAGCAAGTGTCAATGCAAGCTGAGTTTTGGCCAATACGTGTTAAATTCATCGGGGAAACAGCAAAGTCAATTCTTAGGCACTTAACTATGCAGTAGACATTACATAACTGAAGTCATAGTGAACACATTACAAAAAAAATAAAATAAAAAAAAATCGGTGGCTATGTGAAATATATAATAAAGACTTCTCAGCAAGAAGTGTTTGTAGACTGCTACACCGAGGGCTCAAGGACAACTTGAAACACTCTCCTACCTCTGTGCGTCTCCCAGAGGCAATGCACCTCAAGCCCAGGGGAAAGATATATGACTTTTAAAGACGGGTCACCTCCTGAGCTGCAGCAGGGCAGGCTGCAGGCACGGGGCCTGCTGCTAACAGCCCCGATGTCCTGGCCGTGTGCAGGAGAGGCAAGAAAGGACATGAACGGGGACAGTGCTGTCAACAGGTGTTTTCACCTTTCTCAGTATTCTCCAGGACAGATCAGTCACACTCCAAAATGATGAAGGAACTGGAAAGCCGTGGCCCTGTCCTCCAGCCAGGAAATCCACAAAAGCTCCCCAAAACTGCAAAACTTCCCTTGGGATGAGGGATGAAACTCCTAAAGGCAGAGCAGTGCCTAAAGCAAGGTCCCAGCTCTAGGTGATGTGCATTCTCACCTGAGCAACAGCTCATGACCTGCAGACCAGGCTGTGGCTGCTGCCCACAGAGCTCACTGCAGCTTATGCTGAATGCCACACACCAGCAGCTCCATCTCAGAGCACGCTGGCAGGTTTTTCAGCAAGGGCTGGGGGAAGGGATGCCTGAACAGGAAAACCAATGGCTGTAATAAGGGCTCCAAAAGCAATGGCAAATCTGTCTCCAGGAGGGCCCCAAGCAGCAATGATGCATTCCCCAGTTCATGAGTTATTATAAGCATACTCCTAATAATGCTCATTTTCATCCTAACCCCCAGCTGTTTCTAATACATTCGTTTTGTTTATTTGCGTGCTGGATCCGAAGCCATGTCTGCATAGCACCATCTCATTTTGCCGCAGAGCCCCGGTTACACAACCATGTAGGCAGTGCCTTCCTAGCCGATGATGAATGCCATGCTTTGTACCCTGCCCCACACACCCCCCAACCCTTGTGAGACTGGAGCCCCTCTGCAGCAGACGAACTGAGAAGGACAGATGGATGAGGGAAGGGCACGCTGAAATCTGAGCATTTGGGCACTCTTTTGCTGGTTCACCATCGTTATAAGCCTGGGTCTACACAACAGTGCCCCTCTTGCTCTTCTACCTGCAAGTCTCACCATGCTCTGCAAAGAAGTGTCAGCATTGCAAATGCCTCCTTATCAAAAGAGAAACAGAGGTGCAGAGAGCATGGTGCCACGTCCCAGTCACCCTGCAGCACCTCACTCCTTTGCCACACCTTGGCTTAGTGTGCTATCCACATGGTGGGAATGCTCTGGTTATCCACAAACCTCTGTTACTCCAGGCACACAAGAAGAAAACATACCATGCCTGCAGGAGCAGCATACAGAATAATGTATTCTTGGAAACTTGGAAACACTGAAAAATTTAAGAACTGGATGCTCAGCATGGCTGAGTCACTTTTCAGGGCAGATCAATGCTGCAAATGCACAGCCCGTCTCCTAGCAGGGATTCCCTGCACAGCAGAAGCAGCTCACAGTTTTAGGTGAGATGCTGTAATGAGAAGCCAGCTGGGTGAGATGGGAAACTTAAAGCACATTTCCACATTAAAGGCAGCAAACTTGAAACTGATAAGAGGAAATTTGTTTTGGTTTGGGTTTGGTTTGGTTTGTTTTTTTTTTCCCCACACTAAGGCCCCGTTTGGCCTGGGGAACTTGCTGCTATAGGACGTGGAGGTCAGCAGCACAAGGGGCTTTCCCAAAGGCCTAGAGATCTGCAAGCTGCAAATATCTCCAGGGAACTGTAAAGATTAATAAAATAAACAAGAGTTTTGGAAAGAATATAAGCCTACAGACTTTGGAGTGAAAGCCAGACTCTAGCTATTGGAATGAAATATAAATTATGTCTGGAGGGAGCCCTGCAGGCTTTAGGATTTCTTTCTCTAAGAAGAGGTCAGTGGCCTCTGTTGGCGACGCTGTCTTGGGCTAGATGGACCAACCCGTGGTCTGCTCCAGAGTGGCTTTTCCTAGAAAAACTCTAGCTCCAATCTGAAAAAAGCAGCGTGCTCTTGGCTTCAAATAAAGATCAGCTGCTGGAAATATGGAAATACTTTCTATACTGAAAAAAGTATGCGTAGGCAAGAAGAAGGCCTCCTGTCAGAGCACTGCATGGGGCTTAATCACTTGGCTCCTGATGTCTTCAGCGGGAGTAGTTCATCCCAAGTCCCATGCAACGTTTCATGAAAGTCAGCCCACATTCTCATAGTTCTCAGAACAGATTTGACTATTTAAAAACTTTGGCATGAAGTTTCTTTAACCAAACAAAACTGAACTCCTTCAGCTGAACCCATCCCTTGAGGAACTCCACTGGAGTCCAGGAGGCAACAGTAGGATTAATCTGGTCCATATTGTTCATTTCTTCTTGCCTGAGTAAAGGCCTCTTCCATATTTCTTACATTTTTCCCCCCTCAGGTTTTCAGAGCACTTATCTCCTAAGTTTATCACAGCCTATTTACCTCCCCCCTCCCAAAGCCTCAGTGGATTTTATTTGTATTTACAGTACAGTAGCATCCTGCCTTTCTACAATGTGCAAACAGAAGGGATGTCTGATGTGAGCAGAGAGAGGCAGAACAAAGGAGACATTATTATTCCCATTGTAGCCTTTTCAAACTGAGACAGAGAAAATTGACTTGTCCAGTGTCAGACAGAAAGTTTGTGCAGAGCCGAGCCCTCATTTCCCCAGTGCTTCCCCAATGCTTTTCTCACACAACCATCCCTTTGTTTTCTGAAGAATATCATCCTCCTTTCTCTCGTCTTAATACTTTTTGCTTCCTCCTCCTGCCTTTCTCTCTCTGCTATTCTTTCTTTCTGCTTTTCTCCCTCAAATATTTATTTTTCTTGTCTGGGCTAAGCTCCCTTTAACCCCTTCCTTCCCTTCTTGCATGCTATTGTCCATCTCCACAGGGCTTCCTGGCTGGATTTCTCCGAGCTCCACAGGGCACACAGAGTGGCTTAGCCGAGGGCTGCCGGGGGCTTTGCTGCTGGGATTTCCCTGGCAGGGGCTCATTGGTTCACAGTCAGAAAGGCCACAGCATGGCACGAGCATTTTGTTGAATAGAAGCAACATGTGCTCTGGACTTGTATTTTAGCACCATCTGGCAGAGATAAATGGGCCCGGACACTCTGCATCTGCTGGTCGCTCCTCTGCGGATGACAGACTGATCCCTGACGCAAAGAAAGGGCGTTTTGGTGCCCCGAGCTCCCCAGGGGCCTGCGAGGCTCTCCTGCTAGCCTTCCCTGCTGCAGGCCACAGTTATAAACTGAGCTATAAACGTCACCAACAAAGGTTATTATTCTCCTTATTAATTGATAGACAGTGATACTGACCTCACAGGAAGCATGTATAGTGCTGGGCCTGCAGGTCAGAGTGTGGCAGGGCTGGGGTGAGTGAGGCAGGTTGGGCTGCCAGCCACCGTAGGCAGGGGGTGAGGATGGTGCTCCCTGAGCTGGGGAGGCCAGCAAGCGCTGATGGGGACATTGCGGGTATTTTCCGAGGAAAGCACAGTTGGCGTTGGCTGTGTTCCTCACCCCATGCAGAGCAAGGACTGGAGCCGGCTTTCAGCTCTGCAATGGAAATGCAAATAATCCCTGGGACCTTCATAGACATGATGGCTCTCCCGCTATACAACTGGAGACCCACGCAACATCGAAGCTTATGCTGAAATAAGTCTATTTATTTCTGCATGTGTGAGTGTATATAAACACAGGATTATAGACAAACATGCATGGAAAGTGCCTAACAGCTACCTGACAGAGGATCCAACCATAAATCTGCTTTGAATTTGATCTCCAGCACTCCTGTTAGCCTTGTGTATTGTAAATGTCTTTATGCCATCACATGTAGTGCACAGACAGACACACAGACCTACGCCTTAGCCTTGCTTTCCAGGTGATCTCCCCAAAAGTTTCAAGAGCCATGGAAACCAAACAGACGGGCTGCACAGAAGACTCACACCGCTGCACCACATGCCAAAGATGTTATCCCAGCTGAGACAAAAGTTATATTCACTACATTGTTGCATTTATTCTAAAATGAAAAGATGAATGCTGTTTTTATACGTAATGCTTAGCCTCAGTCCAAGACCAACATTATTTTCTCCACACTTCCTTATATTGTCCTCCCATCTATTAATTATACACCACCACTACTCGCTGAAACATCCTTCTGGTCGCAGCTCTTGGGCAGTGATGCTAAGAGCTTCCTTCCTCTGCTGCCAAGTTTTGCCAGTGCTTGTCAGAGGTCCAGCAGCTTTTCTATCCCCTCTACATGGGGCAGTCGGTCCCTCTGATTTCCCACTGCTCGAATGCTCCCAAAGGGACAGCCTCTGCGAGCACAGCCCCCTTCCCTCCCTTGCCTGCAACGTTGGGAAAGGCAGGGCTGGGGTTCAGGGAGCTCACTAATTGCTGAGATTGTTATTCCTTCCACGAGGTACTTGGCAGCACCGAGCCTCCCAGCACAGCCTTTGAATGTCCACACATTTGAACAGTAGCCTCAGCTTGAAAGCACGCCAAAGAACAGGCAAGGCTTCAACAAAGGTACAGCCCCTTGCAGCAAACATGCAAACTCATTAGCCTCTGTGCACATGTGGTCTCTAATAAGCTGAATTTAGCATCTGAAACCTAAAACACTGCACCCTGTGCATCCCACCTAAGCCAACAGTCAGGCTTTGCCTTCTCATACACGACACAAAACTAGTCAAAGCATCAGAAGGATACCAAATTAACACACAATCTGTGGCAAAGGCTGAGCTTCATCTCCATCCAGGGGGGATTTTATTCATTTCATTTGAAGCAAACAATAACAGGGATGCTAAGAGAATGCAATGACTGTGAGCCAATCTTTTATGCATTTCCTTTTTATTTTCATCAGGACTTGGAACCAGGCTGAGATCTTTCAGTTCCTACCCTTAGAAAAATAATTAGACATTATAGGTAGCCCCGTGGATAGCACATCTGACTGTTAGTCAAAAGACTTGGCTCTGTTTGTGGTTCTGCTCCTGAACTGCTTTGTGATCCTGAGCAGGCTGTTTTAACTGTGCTAGATTTTGGTTTTCCTGGCTGTGGAAGGGGGATAATGACTGCCCACATTAGTAAAGTACAGTCAGGTCCACAGACCTCAAAAGTACCTTAAAAATGTGAATTAATTTTGTCTCAAAAAAACCTTTCTGAGACAGGGAACTGCTGCAGTCTGCTTTTATAAATAGGCAAAATGCGGCAGTGACAGTAGGAAATACTTGCCCCAGTGAACACAACTTTCTAGGCAGGAAAGGGAGATGTTAAGAGAAATGGAAAAGATTATGTCACAAAATCCTGTGTTTTATTTCTTAAGCGTGCAAGGGACAGATCTGCTACCCAAGAGGGAAATAATCACATTTAGCACCTTGAGCTTTAAGTCATTGAGTATCTTCCTGTAGATTGCAGTATGCTTCAGTAACCACCCACATGCAACAGCCTTTTACAGCGTTAATAAAGAGCTATGGGCCATTTGTAATCTGGAGTAGCATTTTAAGCATGGCCATGGTTTCTACCCAGGCTAGTGTGCGTGAAAATTTTCTTTACATTTCACTTTCCTCTCGATTACAATTGGATTCCTTATGGAAACATTCCTCAGAATTTTATAATCCTATAAAAAGTTTAAATCTGCTGATGGATTCCTGCAGGAAGGATGCAAGTCCTCTGTGAAATTTGAGAGGCTGGGTACACAGGGGCTCATCTTCTATTAAACACTGGTAGGTAGAATAATTTCCTTTAGCCAGCACTTGTTTAGTCTACTGGCTTTTTCCAAAAAGCAGCAGCAGGGCATCAGCCAGCACCTGTAACCTGTATCTGTCCCTCCAAAAGCCCTGCTCAGGTCCTGGAGGTCCCCAGCCGCTCGGAATTTATCTGGGATAAAAAATAAAATAAAATATCTAATTATATACAACATTCAGGAGGCACTTTGCTGAAACGCCAGCCATACAAAGGGACCATATGCCAGTGCTTCAAGTGTGCTTTGCAAACATCTGCCTCTCAGGGGGATTTCATGCCAGACAGTAAGAAAGCAACTTTAATTAGAGGCCAGTAGAGAACCTTGTCCCAAGGCCTGTGACTTCCCTAAAAACTAAAAAACAAACAAACAAACAACAACAACAGCAAAAAACCAACACAAACAACAAACAAACAAACTAACCAAATACATTTGCCCATGTGTTTAAAAACAATCTGTACATTTTCTCTCTGAATGCAGGGCACTCTGCATTTTTTCTGGCAGGGTTTGGTGTACCCTGTCCTAATGCATGCACAGGCTGACAAAGTTCCCATTGCCTTCAGTAGGATCCCTGCCCTGGAGAGACAGTTGTGTCTTGTGCAAGTGTCAGGGGGGATTTTAAAATGGTCATAATGTGATTGTGGCTCATCCAGCATTCACAAACTAACACCTCACTATTAATTAGGATTTCTTTTCCCTCTGTCTCACCTCACTTCACTTCAAATCCCATCTGATCAGACACATGTCTTCCTTTGCTCATTCCCTTTGGTATTTCTTTCTTTCTTTCTGCTAGAGCTTAGGATTTCAGTGTGCAACAATACGGTCATTCCGCAAAGCTGATTTAAAAAAAAAAAAAAAAAAAAAAAAGAAGAAACAAAATACAGCAGAGACCTGCAACTCAAAGGGGAATTTTCCCTAGGGATAAATCAAGATGCTGTCTCTGGTTGTGCATCTCCAGGTGTGCTGGCACAGAGGGGACAGATGAACCTGCCAGCCAACGGCCGATGCAGCAGATTCCATGGTGGCACAGGGGATGCTCATGGGCTCTGCTCTCCTGCTAGACTGCTCCAAAAGCAGCAACCTGGGGAGCAGGGGCTCCCCTGGCACCCCGCACTTTTGTCCACATTTCAGTTTCCCAGGACCTGCTGCTCCTCAAGCCAACCTCAAAATGATGACAGTGCATATCCCACTCGCAGGCTGCTTGACTCTAACAAAGCACTGAAGTACAGGGTGGCCACGGCAGCTCCTCCGAGGGACCCACGAGGTATAACAGCCATCAGCTTTACTTCCCCAGCCACATCCGAAACCTAAACAAAACCAGGGCAAACGCTTTACATACACCAGCAGGAAGGAGAGGGCATGGCACTCCCAGAGCTAAATAATTCATCTGCCTCTCTTAGGTACACTGACATGTTTGACACACATTAAACATTAATGGAAATCTTTTTACGGATGGCTGAGTCACGCTGTCGGCGCACCGTCTTCTGCCTCTCCACCTGCCCCTTTCTCCCTCATCCAGCCTCGACGGTGGAGCGCAGCCACTTGTAACGCTGCCCTCAGATGGGACCAGGAGCCCCCAGATGCTGGGGGGCAGAGGGGGCTCAGCATCCCCTGGGAATGTAGGGATGAGAGCAGAGCCCACCAAGCCCCAGCCCCACTGCTGCTAAATTCACCAGCCCGCTGTTGTGTTAATTGCCAAACACAAGGGGCTGGGAATCATTTTGCAAAGCAAATTACCTCCCTGATTTCTAAAAGCTTCCTAGCCATTTTTTTTTAACTTCCTATTTTTTCTTTCTCTCTCAATATATAAACACCAATTATATTACTGCCTGCCTCTGTTTAATCTAATGTTAGCCTACTTCTTTTTTCAGTCGTTTCACTCTAATGCCAGTTTGGTCACTTCTGCCCAAATCTCCTTGGCATGCTACCATAAATGTTTATAGCCCTAAAACTTACTGCTGTAAGGAGCTTGAAATTTTTGTGGTAAAAATCTGCAATGTTATTGTAATGTTGAATCAGAAAGGATCACCAGCAGGTTGAAAACGCAGCTTTCTTTTGGTTTTATTCCAGCTAAAGACACACATAAAGAGATGACTGGGATTAAAGCCTCACTAACTGCCTGGATGTCTTCTTGGACAAGCACTCCTCTTAAATTTACTGCAGTGGTACTCAACAGAAGGTAGAGGTACACAAAGCCATCAGGCAGCCTTCAAAGACAGAGGATATGCGTTTAATCTCATCTCACATATCCTATTAGACTGTGAGACTGGATGACAAGAGTTAGCAAAGACATGTTCTTCATCCCAAACATGCTTTTTTTTATTGAAAGGGCTAAAATATTTCTAACACAGTTATCACCTAGACTCGATAAATTGGCTACTTTTCACTAAGGTGGAGCTCAGAGTGGCACAAATAACTGGCTACAGGTTAATGAGATCTGACTGATCTCCAGAGGGTGCAAGCTGCTGCTCTACAGATGCCCGACGGCTGGAGTCAAATGACCATCCCACTAACATCCCTAAAACACAGGGAAATAATTTAAGGCCTCTCTTTCCAGCCCACTGCCAGGTTGTAAAAGAAAAAGCCACGGGCCTGACAATGTCTCTTTTTTTTTTTTTTTTTTTTTTTTTTTTTTTCCAACAGAGCTGACCAAAGAGCTATATTTCAGGAACGATTTTTTAACTTCACAGAATGCAATATAAAATCTTTTTCCCACATACATCTTCTCTTCTTATAGAGGGATTTTATTGGTTGGTGTCTCCCCCTGTTCCAGTTTCACCGACAAGCATGCTCTGCAAAGACTAGCAATTCCAGGCAGGAGGAAACTGCCCCATGCAAAGAACTGGTAATAATCCACAAAGTTCATCTGAGAGGTCTCCTAAAGGTAGTGAAATTATGCGTCAATTACAGACTTGATCTATTGCAGCTTGAGGTTTCCTTTTAGGATCTTGAGTACAGTACTGAGCAGCAGACCCCAATCCAAACTCAGCTAAGCCAACAAAAAGACATTGATTACCTTCAGTAAGTTGAAGATGAGAGGGAAGGAGAGTTCCTCCTTTCACCCACATCTCCTACTGCAGGTGAGATTTCACTTCTTTGGCTGCAGCAATTTCATAACCCATTTAAAATCCATTTTTCTATTTTTCCCCATCCAGTAATCCAACCTGCATGCACATCTCATGCTCAGTGTCCCTGCTCTCCAGCACAAACATGTACCCACCAGCACCTTCCCTTACTTTCATACTAGGTTTGCTGATAAAAGGACAGACCTAGTCAACGTTTCCAGCCTATAAGTAAACCCAGGCTTCCCATGACCTTTTCCTGCAAAATCCAGCTCTACAGTTGGAATGATTTATCCATTATATTGGTTGTTCAATAACTCTTAGGCTCTACCATGCTAATACAGCTTTGAACACATGACAAGACACAGTCAGAAGTCAATAAAACATTAGGAACGATCACAAAACAAAAAAGGCAAATTAACTGCACAAAGGAAAAGAAAGAAACATAATTATATTTTTCTACCTGCTTCCAAAGCAAAAGAAGAATAAAAAATGGGCTGGAGAGAACAGATTCATCATGCTTTGGCTTCATTATTATAATAATTAATTTATATTAGCAGGTGTACATTAAGAAGATGTGTTTCCACCCCTCTGCCACCACCAGCTGGTACAGCATGTGTGTGTCAGTCATGGGAAACAGTAGTTGTGCTGATGGCCCTCTCCATCCATCTTACATCTGCATCCTGTCCTGACTGCAGCTGTCTTTTGGGGTCAAGTCAGCAGTAGGGCTGCACCAACACATCATGGAGAACAATTTCTGCCCAAAAGTACCTAAAATGGCCACAACCAACTACAGTTTGAGACAACCAAACATGTAATGATATCTCCTTTTTTCATAGCAGCTGACTGATGGCAGACAGCAGGTGTCACGGACAGGGATTTTAGGCAAGACATTCATAATAACCTTTTCAAAACCTGATATTTACAAACCTGTGCTGGAAAAGGAGCTAAATATGGCTTTTCAACCAGAGCTCTTGTTCCTTGAATATGCTGAGAAAATGCTCAATTTTGCTCCACAAATCAGTTTTATATCTCGTCCAGTGGATCCCTCTGCAGTATTTGGACCAGTCCTCACCAGCAGGGTGTTTGGGGATATTGCCTGGGACTGAGAGGGCTAGAAAAATATCCTCTTGGCAATGTCTGCTTAAATTTGGTGATCTGATGAAAATTCAGCCTGTGCAAACACATCTACTCTCTTTGCCACTTTCCTGGGAAGCCCTATCAAATGTGACAATAATCATTTATAGCAAGAAGTATAGTAACTGCAGAAAGTCAAGATACATGAGACTGACTACTAATAAAAGCTGCAGGATAAAGCATTAACAACATGCTTGTGAATAAAAAATACATACTGAAATATTATGGAAAGAAATTAACCATGCAGGAGAAAAGGTACAAAATTCAGTTTTCCACGTGGTGTACTGGCTTTAGTGATATAGACAAACAACCTTCTCACAGCCATGAAATGCATCTTTGGAAATGTTTTGTGAACTCATACACAAAGAACAAAACAAAGAGATAAATACACTCTTCTTCCCCTTCACTGAAGAGCCACAGTACTGAGCACACTGCCTGCTGTAAGACTACTGACAATTAAGGATGTGTCACCCTGAGCAGTATCTCTGTCTGCACGTAGCTAACCCAACCATTACTATCATCCTCAGCCACCACCACACAACCATGCACAGAAACCCTACATTATGGGAATAAATATCCATTGAAGCCAAAATGGCAAGTCAGCTGAGCACGTAAATTGCCCAGATTCTACCCGAGGACAAGAATAATTATCTTTCTAAATCCACTTTAAAACCCTCACTAAAGAATACTTTATGAAGAGGTCAAGCCCTGATGGGAGCTAATACCCTCAAATGAACCTTTGTTATTGCCCAAATACAAAGAGCCGTTTTAACACGTCACGTCAGAAGAATGCCTTCTCCAGGAACAAGGCTGCCTCCATTTGTATAGATCGTCACTTAAGTGTTCGGTAAGTCATATGACTTTGTGGCTTTGAAAGATTGCACTTTGATGTCCAACAGACAGATGTCAGCATAAAAAAAATGGGAAAAAAAAGTCCAAGCTCTGCACAGCCGACATTAATTGACAAAACAGCAGTGAGCTCGTGTGCAGAGACCAAATAAGTAACAGCAACCAAGCTACCTCCTCTCTGCTTTGCTTCCAAAATATTTTTAGCAATCGTGTAGCTACAGAAGTGCCAGTAAAACGAGGTGCCCTAACGCACAGCAACCTGCTCAGCAACAGGGGCGTGCAACCACTTGCATTACGCTAGCTCAGGAGCACCGTACCCAGCACTTGGAGCTGTAACGTCAGCTAGTCCCTCCGTGTCAATTGCTTGAGGAACAGTGTGTTGGAGCTCACACTGCCACTGTCACTGCTGCTCCACGGATAAACAGAAGGCTTCTGTCATCAGTGTTTTCAATCCAGCACTTTTCACGAGCACTGCTGTTCAATTATAATGATTGTTTTGTTAAGTGTGGTTCTACTCTGAAAACTGACTCCATGAAAATAGGATCATGGAGTTCATGTTTATTGCAGCTCAATGATTTCCAGATCAAATGCAGTCAGTTTACAAGTAAAAAGATGTTTGGTTTGTTTTTCCAACTACCAGGTCTACAAGCCCATGCTGGGATCTAGAAATTAAGTTGTCATCTTTTTGGCTTGTACAATTGCAAAAGGAACAGAGAAGAATTCTGCTCGCCCACTCCTGGAGCTGCTGCATATCTCCAGCTTCAACAGAGATTACAAGGAATAAAAATGAAGACAATATTTTCAAACCCACTTATCTCATTCTGCACCTTAGGGCCTCAGCAAGGTAATCTGATTTTAAAAGCTACTTCGAGGGCAACTTGAAGTGACAAGACTTAAGTACCACTTAAAATCTTCCTGCATATTTAGGTAGCTATACTATGTACCTAACTTTAGGCACCCATTTTTCAAAACTGTTCCCCTTAATTTAGTCAGCAAATTAATCAGATCTGCATATGATTACACAGAGATAGCAGATCATTTCAGTAGGAAGGTGCTATTTTTATATAGACACTTGTCAGAGCAGAATTGCATGTTAAACTAAAATTTATGAGTCCGCAAGCCGAGTCTCCATTAACTATTTGACAGCTGCAAATTATTACATTAGAGGCATAGCCAACTTGCGTACACAGATACACGTGTGCATGTGACTTAACCATTCCTCAGCTGTCTGTCTGTCTGTCTGCAAAACCTCAGCACTGCAGGGGTTACCAACTTTCTGTCACGGCAGCTCCCACAGGTCATAACCAGGTGTCTGAGCCCCACTGTTATGCACATGAAAGAAGCAAGGTATTCGAGGGGCAGAGGAACTCTTAAAACCTGCTTTGCGATGGATTAGGTTCTTACACCATTCTTACAGCGCTCTTTGTCAGGTCCCCTGGGATTCCCCTACAGAAAAACCTCCACTTCTCAGCCATGTCTTTGCTTCTCCACATTTCCTCCCCCCATACACCCAGCTCTTTCCTTCTGGACTTCTGTGCCCACTGCTGCTGGTTGCCACTGGTCAAACACCCCCAGTAGGATGGTTGCCTCAAGCCTTGCAGAGGATTTGAAGGAGCTTAACTAATAGCTGTATATAGAACCTGGATTTATTGAGAGTAAACTGAGGCAGTGTTTGCCCCCACTAAGGATCTGCCATGAGAGGTTCCCACAGCACAGCATCAGCGCTGCCCACCCCGGCTGGATGTGGGCTTCGCCTCCTGCCTTGCACCTTTGGGAGTTAATGGGAACATCTGACGGCAACCCAAGAGATACTGCAGAAGAGTTTGCAGGAAGAGTAAGCTGAAAATAAAGGCTGGGAACACAGCCAGCATTTACAGATGTACTGATTTAACGAGTTTGAGAGAACTTTCCAAAACATTATCCGGTTTTACCCACCCGGCCTCTCACGCTGGTGTCACAAGCTGGAGATGCCTCCTTGCAGGGGCAGTCCTGCCAGGCCATCCTGGCAGGATTACTCTGGCTCTCCCCCTTCTCCTTCCCCCTCCAACAAGGACAAGCAAGGGTGTTTAATTAAATCCCAATGTTATCATTTCTAGCTAAGTGTAAAATCGTTGATTTGGAAAGCACGGTGCCTGGCTTTCATCATTAAAGAGCGCTGTGATCAATGGAACATCAGGCCAATTATGGCTGTTATGGTGCCCAGAGATGTGTTTCTGTTCTCTGGCTCTCTTTATGTATTCAGGTGCAAAACGAAGGAAATACAGCAGCAAACGCTAAGTGCACTGCTGAGGACACATTCGCTCCCAAGGAGCTCCTTCCAGGGCCCCTTCCATCACAGAGCTGCTTAGTGCCGTGCAATCGCCCTCCCTTTCCCACTCCAGCCCCAGTCAAGGTCTCATCCACAATGATAAAATCTGCCTGGAGATTTTAGAAAGCTATATTCGTGCAAGACAGGGTTGTTGCTCCACGAAACAAACCACCGCTGACTTGTCTTTACAAACAGTCACGGGAACTCTGAAATGAGTACAGCTAGGAGGTACGGGGGTACTTGTGGCTCATCCCGTCCTCCGGATGATATTTTCCCAGCACGCAGTCACAGCTCGTGCTATTTGACTCATCCTCATCTGAGAATGCAAATAGTTCCCAACTGGTAATGCAGCGTTTCTGCTTGCAGGCTTAGAGCTCAGTTTCTCTCGCGATGCTTCAAGCTGAGCTGGGTCCAGGAGAGCCAGCAGACGTTCGATGCTGGGGAGAAGGGTCTAGGTACATCCTTCATGTGCTTTGCAGAGAGGGAGCCCACAGGACAAAACTGGACCTCAGCAGCAGACCCTGATATGGGGGTTGAAGGAGGTGAGTGCGGCTGCCCATGGATCAGTTTTGTCTGGTGTTTAAGCAGAATAAACTTTTGCCCTGCCAAAGCTAATCCTTGTGCCTTGCTGCAGGAAGGGCATTGTTCCGAGCCCCAATCTCGTAGCAATGAGACAGGTATCGAATAACCCTAATTTTCTTCCAGATTGTGCTCACTATGGGCAATGCTGTGTTGTAAAAGCCAAACTGTGCTGCTGCCCAAGGAGTGATGGTAGGCAAGGGAATGCTTTGGGCTGGAGGAAAAATGGAGCTCTCCCAAATACTACTGGTGTTAGACTTTGGATTAAACCCTGTCTTTAGTCATGCCAGTGCAGAGCTGCTCCTCTCTGCACGGCTTTCAGAGAACTGTAGATTTATCCCTGTTAAATCATGCTTCAGGTCCACTCTTCTGTGTCACTTTCCTCACAGTTTCTCTCTGAATTATTTTAATTTCTTATTAGAATAAATCAATCTGCCTTGCCAGTTAGAGCACAAGACATTGCAGATAGTTACTGACTCAGAACTGAACGCTTACTACTGGATTCCCAAGAAAAATAACATTACATTGGACTTAGAGAAAATTCAGATATCTGAAAGCAAAAGTAGCATTTTGTGGGAAGCTATAATTATTCCAGACAACCAACAGAAATCCAAAAAAACTGAGAGATGAGTTAAATGTAAAAGCAAACCAAGATGGCCAAGGTACGGAAATCAGTGCTGAGGCACAGCAAGTTGCAGGCTGCCTTCAGGGATACCAGGAAATTGGTGGACAGCTATGGCTGGTGTGCAGTACTATTGATGGCTGCAGATTAAATTGATATTGAAAGCCCATTTCATTTTTTATCTTTCTCTTATTAAATTATTTTAGGATGAGAAAAAGGAGACGACAAATCTGTCTGCTAAGAGCAACATGGAGGTATACCATATTAAAGTGGCAATAAAGACATCATGGACAATCCCTTGGCTCAGAGCCTCAAGATGTATATCTTACACAAACCTTGCTCATAAATTAATTTAGCCCAGGATACAGTCACTGCCTCATAAGCACAGGATGTTCCTAACCTTTCAATTACCTGTTCTTTTGCAAAAATAAAAGATGGTAGAGATCCCCAGACATTGGGGCAGGTCCCAACCCCTTTTTGTGGCTCATATGAGACAGCTCTCCAGAAATTAACACTGATCCTGTGCTTGCACCTTATCCCTTGGAAGGAAACAGCCTTGTCTTTCTTGGCGTACCCTCTCTGGGTGCCTGTGAATAAAGTAACCCATGTCACAGCAAAGCTAATAAAAACTGCGGGTGGCCCAACATGTGAAACGTTCTCCCAGCTCTGTGCAGCTCTGCTCACTGGGTCTTGCTGTGCCAGCTCTGGTCTCCAGGAAGCTCTGACATTTTCCTTGACGGTCCCAAGATAAGGAAGGATAACGGTTACTTGGGTTAGCCTGAAACATTTGCTTTTAATGCTGGCCACAGATGTACCCTGTGATCAAACACGGATCATCTGCTCTTCCTGCATCTCGGTTCACCCATATGCTGGGGACAGCAGCATTTCCTTACCTCCCCAGAGCAGCCTCAGAGCTTGGAAGCAGCATCTTGTTTTTTTGCTGGCCAAGAAAATTTCTTACCATCAGTGCTAAGTGGGTGTTTTCTCTGTACGGTTTGCTCAAAGGGAAATAAAAAGGCAGAAAGAAAAGATGTAAAGCTGTTCTTAAAAGAAGACATGTTCATCTTTAGAAAACTGAGAAAATATTCAAGTGCCACTCATTTAGCACTTCTGGCAAATCAAGCCTTGAGCAATTAGCTTGCTGACTGCTTGAACATTGCTGGGTGTCATCTAACTTAACATCAGGCCAACTGACGGGACATCTCCAGCACATCCTGGCTACAGAGAGCTATTCTCAGCTGCCCTGCTGTCCTGGTTTGACTCAGTGAGGATCTTCAGGTGCACCGACCAACCACTGCCAATTCTTAAATGAGAAACAAGAACGGAGAATATTGGGTTCAAAAAGAAAACCAGCTTGTCTGGTCATCCCTGAGCTTTCACCACACACATCCTTGAGCAGGAACATTCATTTCCCAGAGCAGCCACTCACGGAGAATGACGTGTTTTGTCCCAAAGTGTGTGGGTGAAGGAAGAGCAGCATGGGAAAGCCATGTACGAGGTCACGCATCAGCTTATCACAGGCTCAGGATAAGCCCCTCATCCCTTGCAGAGACCCCTGTGCCATGCACCGCACTGCTTCCCCTGACAAAAAACAGGACTGAATCAGTCATTTGCTTATCCTCCGTGCTGCAGATGTTTACAGGCATTCTTACCAACACTTTAACGAGGTGCTTGTCTCAGGAGTCTGTTTACACATTCTTCAACTTCTGAGCTTTCAAACACTCCATTAAATCTGAAATTCCCACCACAAGCAGTGAGCATGCGTCAGAAGGTGAGGAGTGAGCCCATGCATAGTCTGGGTGGCACAAGGAGCACACATTCAAACACAGAGTGGGTGTTAGCCCAATCTCTTCCCCCTCAAGCCTTTCCCTACATCAGACAATAACTGCACCAAATTTCCGAGCAGTAATAGCTCTGAAAGTTGGCAGACTTGAAAATAAACATGAAACCACATACTTAATCACCTGGGTACTGGAGCATATAATTTCTCTACCTACAAGCCTGAAAGCTGCCAACGCAGTTGCAAAAAGGAGCTGCAGTGTGGGGCAGCAAGCACAGGTCTTTTGTAAAAATTTTTTTTGCCCGAGAAGCAAGAACACTTGGTTACCAAAACTGTCACCTTCAGCTTTTAAGACACGTGCCCCAACTCTTCCTGTGATTTTCAGTGAAATGAGGTTGAAGATACTGTCCTCATAGGAAAACCTGCACATCGAGATATGGAGTAATCAGTTGCTGGTCTCTGCTCAGATGAGATGCAGAGGTGAAGCAGAACTGACACCAAATTACCCCGCACATTTAAGGTGCTTGTCCCCTATGGCTGTGTGTGAGGTGTTAAGCAGGGCATGGCGAGGAAGTTGGCAACCAGCAGTGTTTGATGTGTAGCTAAAAAACAAAGACTGCTTTGGGAAAGAAAGACTCCCACTGCTGACAGTCTTTCACAGTCAAAGAGCCATGTCTAGACAAAATCCAATATTCCTAAAGAGGAGACACATTACTTGGGCTGTAGCTTCCAGCTCTGGAAATATTGGGTTTGTTGGAGTCTGTGATTTTAAATTAGGTCAGCTAACCAATAACGTGTCCAAGGAAATTCATGCTGAAAATGGGAAAAAAATGGCAATGGGCAGCAGAGATATGTTACATGAAGATATTAATGACTGGATGATGTTTGTCCTTCATCCTACTTTCCTGTGAGAGAAACCAGGTCTCACGCAGGACTTGTGCTAGCTGTTTGTCAAATCTGTTCCTCCAGACAGGACAACTGGCCAAGATTTCAGATGTATCTGCACCACAACATGTCCTGGACACACACTCTTCTGGCACGGACAGCTGAATTTCAAGGCCTTTTTTTATGCCAAGACTTGGATTTTATTGTGAGGGGACTTGTGCTGAAAGCAAGTCAGTAAGTCATAAAGAGACATGCTCATCTCTGAGCTCTCCAGGCTGGAGACATATCTGTCTATAGGAGATTTCTGTTAGAGAACTTGAGTCATCTGGGCAACAATGTTTATCAATTATTCAGGCTGCATACTTTTTTATTCAAGCCACAGATACACATTATTGCTTGAAAATAGGGTAATCCAGCTATCCCATGTTCTGCCTTTAACCCACCTGGAATTTATAGGAATTTAATGGAATATATAGGACTTTCCTAAAGGAACAAAATTGCATGAGAGCTCAGAACTCACAGGCCTTTCCACCCAAAAACGTGATGGGGTGAAAGCAGACAGTTAATCAATGAAACTGAGGACAATAAATCAAAAAAGAGAAGTCAGAAAGGAAGACTCACGGGCAATTTAATGAAAATATTATCATCCTAAATTGCATGCTTAAAAGTCAAGAGAAGAAAATTTTAATGTGGCACAAGTAAAAAGAATTATATTTGAATACACTCTTTTTTTTCTTTTTTCTTTCTTTTTTTTTTTTTTTAAATCCTGTCTTCTAAATAGTCAACAATCTGTTGCAGATAAAACCATAGGATGGTAATTGGAAACGAGTCTAGTCCCATGACAGGAAATAAACTCTTATCAATGGGTTTTGCAGATCTCAGTCAAACAGTTGGGAAATCAGTAGTCCTGGAAATTCATACACCTAATATTTTGATCCTAAAAAAGTATATAGCAAATACATTCCCATGTAATGAGTCCACACAGATTTATTCTGTTTGTATGTTTGTTTGTTTTGCCATAAAGATAACCCTGGATAAGAAATCTGGCACTTCCTGGTTTGGACTTTGTCAGGATTCCTGGTAACAGCATTGAGGAGAAAACCCACGTAATTCGCTTGGCAAACCAAGACAGACTCCAGCTTCCAAGAGAGCGACAAGAGATTTTCTAGCATCACCCAAGCTGGGCTAAAGACAATAACAGAACATTATATAACATGATAGAAAGCCATTTTCACCACAGTCCATTAGTGCAGCTGAATCACTCAATTCCGCAAACTGCGCTGATCATTCAACATTAATTGGGGCAAATTATGTTATAATTTATGACCTTTTTTCCTTCATAATTACTTAGAGAAGGAAATGGTGAGGAACTAGTAATTAGGATGATGGGAAAAAGCTTCAGAATAACTTCTGAACAGGAGCGTCCTGTCTTTTTCTTCCCCTTCCTCTTGGCTTAAGAACAGACTAGTAAATTACCTGGCATTTACTTGGGTCATCGTTTACAGCCACGCCCCAGTCTCAAATGGAAAATTCACAACATTCTTTCTCTAGATGCATGGGGAGGACCTTTGTCCTTTCCTGTATTAGAGACACAAGGCCTGTGCCACTCTTTTTCTAGAAGGATGATTTGAAACCTTAATGAAATCCAGATATCTTTTCAAACAAGACCGATAACTACTGCTTATCTTATACGCACAGAAGAGAAAATGTTACTTAGGCTCAAAGGCAAATTACAGTGAAAAAGAAAACCTCTAGCAATGTAACTTCATAACCAATTATTCCTTTCACAGCCTTTTATTCCCTGCATATCGTCAGCCTTCCTTAGTTAAATGCCCTGCACTATTTGAAAGCCTATAAGAAAGTGCTGGTTGAAATGGACACTGTAAATTCGTGCAAATGAGGAAGACATATATCCAAGCCATAATTCTTTACTTCGGGCTAACTTGCTCAAGTTATATACTGCTTTTTTGGATACAAAACAGGCCTGACTGATCCATTTTTCCATGGTGATCAGAAGACATGGTGTGGGGTTGATAAAAATATACTGATATTTTGGCAGTAAAAACTCTTCAAACCTTTCCAGACAAGATAATATTCAAATCCAGAATCTGGAATAAAAGCAGCATGCAATTTCTAGCTCAAGCTGAAAATTCAGGATCACATTGTACCCATTTTACTCCTGTCACACATTGTTTTCTTAAGCAGAAGGTGTTCGTTGAAGGGAAAACAATAAAGGAGTTGACGTGAATAAAAGGGCTTTGGTTCCTACTCTACCTTCCTGTTTACCAAGAAACAAATCTCATCTGAATTTCTGTACAGTACACAAAGATAACTAGCATCTAAATAAGATACTGCAAGCAAACATATTGTTACAAGGCCAAGTCAGTACATGCAATCCATGCAAGTAATGCCCTCTGAAAAAGATGGGAAACCTTGACATGGAGTGATTACAGACTCAGGACCAGGTGGTAGTGTGGCATGCATAAATCAGAGATAAATTTAGCTCTCCATTGATATTTTTGAAGATAATGCATTTTTAAACAAAAATGAAGCAGTCTAGAGACTATCAAAAGGCTCAAATTATGTCTGTTTTCTCGGAGGAGAACACAAAGCCACATTGGTGCAAAGAGGAGAGATGCCTCTCCACTTCTCTGGGCACAGTGAGGAGGCAGAAAAGGGTTCTGGGGACAGCTCACACGAGGATGTCTCCACTGCAAACAGCAGAGAAGCGCACAAATAATTAGGCAGCTGCAGGGGCACTTGAGAAGCTACAGCAGTAAAAAGCTGAGTAGAGCCACTGACGAGCTTCTAGATAAGCAAAATGCCCCAGTCTGCCTTGTCACTGGTGCCCAGGTAAGTCTCATGTGAGGCAACCTCTTGGCCACAATGCCACTGGCAACTTAGATGTACGTAAAAGAACAACTCCACTATCTGGAAATGACTGGATATACTCAGGTTGGTGAAAAAGCAGAGCCTGACCAGAAACAGCTCAAAATGGTCCATAATACTGCCACATAACTTCAGGATGGAAATGCTCCTTGCTCTGTCCCCTTAGTTCTTCTTCACTGGTATTAGCCATGCAGGCTTAGAAAAGGACCTGTTGTCCCTTTTCCTTAAAAAAAAAAAAAAAAAAAAAAGCATAGGTGTTTTTCTCAGTGCTGCAAGTAGGCCCTGTTTCCATTAAAATCAATCTTTCAGCGGGCTTTGGAAGTTCAAACAAGCACTTGGCTGTAAATCTGACAGTTTTATCCAGACAGTGATGTTAGCTGTTTCTGTCTGCAGGAAATGCTGCAGTTTGACCTAACAGTTCTTCTAAACAGGAGCTTTACTACATCTCCTGTGTCAGTCTCTAAAGTGATGGGTGGAAAAAATGTTCATTGTTATTAAAAAGGAAAGTCAGTTCCCAAAATAAGATATATCACGCTCCATCGTTTCCCTGCCAAACATTGCCGTGCACTTAACGACTCCACTAGGAAAAGAGATTAAAGAGAACAGTATAGATCGGATTATCGAATGACAAACTCTTTCAACCTTTAATTCAGAAAGCGCAGCACTCTGGCATCCCACCCCACATCTTAGCAACTGGAATATCAGATACAACCAGGGCTCACTGTATCTAGCATTAGTGAGAAACATGCTGTAGAGTGTGATGGGAGTTTTCTTTTACTGTCGAGCAAACTGAAGGGGAGTTTTTCTGTTAGTCCCAAAAAGAAAGCAGTGCAGCTGAGCAGAACACAGGACAGTTTTGTCCTTTTCACTTGCCCTGCTGAATGGACTGTCAGCAGTTCGGTCTGTGTATCACGAATGCTAAAGTACTGGTTCACACTGGAGTCCTCAATAGACCTGCTGTTGTACCAGGCAGCCTCGCAATTCCCACCACTGCAGGAGAAGCACAGCATTGCCAAAAAAAAAAAAAAAAGAAAACAACAAACAAACAAACAAAAAAAACCAAGCCTCAATCAGCCCCCGTAGCCTTACATTTAATGATGTTTCTGCTCTCCATTTCTGCCTCCTCTTTCTGAACTGTTGAATATACATCTGGGACCTGCTCAGCCACATCAGTGCTGCCCACTTTATCCCAGTACTGTACTGGGAAACAGGAATCACTTTAAGTGCATCTTCAACAAAATTTCTTCAGTGGCTTCTCATTCTGTACCCCCTCACTGACTTTCCAAATCTCTGAATAAGTTGTTCACACAGGATTGCTTCCTCACCATTAGAAGCCATAAATCAAAACAGAAGCACTGCAAGATCTCACATTCTTGGAATCATTTTTTTTTTTTAAATGAAAAAGATTATACACAAGAAATACCAGGGAGTAACAAGTGCTCTTTTAACAAAGGTTGATACAAACTGAGTTTAACCAAAATTTGTGCCAAAAAAAAAAAGAACATTTTTTCCCTATTACTTTAAAAACAGAAGAGTTCCCCCAACCTTGGCTCATTTCCTGCCTGCAGCCCTTGGGTTTGCAGATCTGTGCCTGTACCACATGCCGCCTGCCTGTCAGGCTCCTTCCCTGTGTGCTCCATCCCAGTCTCTGCCATCCTAGGGCTCCAGGCCAGCAGTTTGAGGCAGGCTTGCAGCTGGCCAGCACATCGCCCTGGGTCCAGGCATCTCCTGTCTGCTTTGCTATTTGTCTCCACAGAGCAGCACAGAGGAATGATGCCATGGACAGGGAAATCACCATTACAAGGCTGGCTGTGTGGGCCTCACGGTCAGGTTCGATATGGTAGGGCAATATTACCATGGGGTAGGAAAGCACTGAACGAGGCAGCAGAGAGGAGCTGCTCAGCAAGAGAGACGTGTGCTGTCACCTAAGCTGTTTTTCCTGCTCTTCTGGACCAAATTCCCTTCTGCCACTCAATGCTCTCATGAGATCTTCATGCCAACAGGTCCACAGTAACATCATGGCCTGTGGAGCTGCAGATTAGAGAATCCCCTATCAGCTTTACTCAAGAAATAGGAGAGCTGGCCAGTACACTGTTATCTGTTAATGGCTCCACCATCCTGGATCGTCTCTACGATCTTCCTATGCAGAAATCCTGTCTGTAATTGAAGGACAAACACTCACACTTCATCACTGCACCTCACAAACCTTTTCATCTGTTTTTGGACCCTACCTACCCAAAACCTGCAGCAGTATGTTCAAAGAAGTGACATGAACATGCAGAGGGTTGTTTAATTACTGCCAGACCTCAGAAGCTGTTTGATAAGAGCGTATGCCCTCATTCCACCCTCAAAAAAAAACATCTGAAAGCTAACAGCAATGGTCTGAGCCTTGCAGATGACCTAAGTGAAAACAAACACATGTCTGATAGCACCCAACAATTACAGCAATTTAGTGAGGCCACCACAGCCAGCCAATGCCAGAAGTAGAGGCTCAAAGCCATGCTGAAATAGCTTTTTCATCATGGTTCTCATCCTGGAACTGAAAATATGCATTTTGCAGAGTCAGATCAGCAGCAAGTTATCTTGGATTTCTGCATCCCATATCTCTGAGAAGAAAATGGCAAAAAGCTGTGAGTAACCAGAAATTTGTAAGTCACATTAGATTGATGATGGCTGTTTTTCTGGGTTGCTATACAGATGCTAGAATTAATTACTACTGATTTTCCTTTCATTAAGAAAAGAATTTTTATAGCTAGCTTTCACCAGCTGCAAATAACTGAGACAACATTTAAAGGGCTGAGCTGATTTGTAAGGACTTTCACCACTTCAGACCATTGGTTTCTGTAACCATTTCTACAAATCTGCAGAATTTATGGCTGAAGTGTGTTTGTATAATGCGATCCCAGAAACAGGATCCTAAATAATTCAAAGATAAACAAGGACTCACACATATGCTAGACTGCGAGGTCTTTTTTTTTTTTTTTTTTTTTTTATAGGAGCTTCTGAGCATAACAGTGCAATCAGAGTCAAGTTATGATCTGGCTATCTATTCCCAAGAACTAACACAGTTGTAGTAACCATTAAGGCCTATAGTCCCTGTTAGAGGATTTGAGCACAGCTGAATGCTTTAGTAATGATTTATATGCCATTAACAAAGATTATACACATGCACACAAACTTCAAAAGGCCAACAGTTATGTTAACAAATGGTTTTAGCTAATCTGTGAAAACTGGGCAATTAGTGCAACTTCTCCTGTTAAGAGCTGGTGTCCTTGGATAACAGCTCACGACAGATCACTGAAAACAATTAGGGTTGTTAACATGCAAGGCACTAATGACATGTACAGTGTGAAGTCATGTGGTGCTCCTGCATGATGTGGGAATTTTAAACTAGAAAATACATATGCTCGTGCGTGTCATAAACCTGCTCATTAGGGACTACCAGAGATGTCATCGTAGAATCCCAATTCCTTTGAATACAAATGTAAAAGGAGTCATACTTTCTCTTCTGGTGATGCACAATACAGCAGTTCACTGGAGTTGTCCATTTAAAACAAGAGAAAGAGAGTGAGACAGAAAAGAAAATAAACGACAAACCCTTGTACCCCAGGACCTCTGCTGTCTGGATAGGTCCTCCAGCAAGGTGCTTGTAGTGCCTGTTGGTGCTCTGCTCAGTCCTCCTATTCTGCAGCTCAGTGCAACAACGCAATAGCAAGAATGGGCACACGCCAAAGATGGATTTAAAATTCAGGTCTCCCGTACAACTCTTCTCTGCTTGCTTTGTCTTTTAGAAAGTAGGGGAGTTCCTTCTGTGTTGCCAATAGGTGGGATCCAGTTCCCACAGCTCTTTTCAGCCCTCTGCCAGGTTTACATGTGGTGGAAGGAGTGGCATTTCTCCTCTAGCTTTGCAAATTCTATTCAAAAGGGAAATTTTAACAAGAACATTTGTATTCTAATTTTGAAAGACAAATTCAGTAATGTCAAATTTTCTGTAAAACTGGACTTCCAAGTGTTGACCAACTGTCATCTTGATACTTTAGTGGGCATCAAAAATAGCAAATCTGAAACAGCTGAAATACCTGGAAAAATTAAATAGGAACTCCTGATTTAGGAAAAATATAAACTGATGGAGTAACCTGCATTAGATGCAGAATTAAAATGCACATGGGAAATAAACTGGAATACCTCGCTCAATTTTTGTTCTTCGCAGGTCATCAAACTAAAATGAGAAAAGCAAACTTACAGTGTATTGCTAACCTGGGTTATGGAATAGAAAGTGGTCTAGGTGCTCCCATAGCAGTTTAGGAAAATGTGTATTTTGAAAAGGACTGATTGTTTTGGCAAATTCAGAATGAATATGGTAAAGGACAGACCACACACATGCTTTCTGGACAGTCAATGACTGGACACAAGTCTTTCTTCTGACTTCACGGTATAAACCTGATGGTTATCAGTACGTACCTACTTGCAAATAAAGGTCATGATTCAGTAATGCTTCTCTGCTCAGAGAGGTTATTTAAGCCTGTGCATAAACAATACAGAAGGCAATGGAATATAAGAATATGATCATGGCCTTTCCTCAGGAAAAGTCCCTTGTCATATATTGATACAGAAAATCCCAATGCAGAGGAGTGCAGAGGAGATTTTCAAAGAGTGTAAAATACTAAACTGCAGCTTGAGCAAGAAACACAAAGAGTTTGTTGTCAAGGCCTGAAAAATACATTTTCTCCATTTTCTAGGGGTGACTGGGTGGCTTTGGCTGGTACCTGTCCATCATGAAGCCAGCACACACTTCTACACTTTTTGCAGTCCACCTTTGAAATAACCTCCAAAATTACCAGTAGCCAACAGCAGAAGTTTTAAAACTGACAAGAATTTTTTTCCTCCATTTTACTTTTTGATATTATTTATCTTATATTACTTATATCATATTATTTTGATATTATTTACGATTTGCTAACAGGCCCTGAGACACCTCCACTGACCTGCACAGTCTGGCTTTGTCAGAAGCTTTATTGTATAATCACAAAATCTCCTTACTAGAAATTTTAGATAACTCAGACAACTTTTTGTTCAAATTTACTAACTTATGACATAATATTGGTTTATGAAAAACCTGCCAGTTTATCAGCTGCTCTCTCCAGATCCAAAGCAGAGGGAGCATCAGTCATTCACCATGTACACCACGCCAGAGTAGGCCACCACCACCCAAAGGAGTCCATGTACCCACAGACAGTACGTATGTCCGCTTGGGAATCCTTGTCTTCAGCACTACTAACTGTGCTGTGTATAATCTCTGGTCAAGATAACCATCTTCACTTACAGTGTGAGCAACAAACAAAGAGCAGAGGAGCAAGAATTTCCTCTTTTTCCAGTAAGCAGTCCCACCTCTTGTACCTCCTTACTTTTGGCTTTGCCTGCCCAATATTTTGGGCATCAACCAGCATGCTTGAGAAGGCACGGGCGCTTGCCCATTCCCACTCACATGCATCCCAATAACATTTCTAGTGCTACAAACCACCTTAATCTTCCTGTTAATGACAGTCAACAGAGAGACATCCCCCACAAAAGCTTCCAGCTGCCCCATCAACAAAAATGATGTTTTCAGGAGACATTTCCACCCAGTTCTTCAGACAGAAGGATGGATCAGATCTAACCAAGCTGTCTCAGCCCAGGGGAGGGAGCGGGCAGGAGGTGAATGTGAAGGCATACGGGGAAAACACATGCACGACCAGTATTTGACTGCAGGGACCTACAATCTGGCAGTAGGAGACATCCAGCTTTTTTTTTTTAACCTTTTGTTCATTGTTTTAGTAATTTTATCTCTTGATGACAGATGAGGCGGATATTGCTAGGAAACTAAATGATTTCTTTGACTCAGTGTTCTGTGGGGAGGATGAGGGAAACATGCCAGAAATGGAGAGAAATTTCCCGGGGGCAGAAAATGAAAAATTAATGAAATGCTAAGCAACACCAGAGTATGTCAAGTGAAAGGAAAAAAAAAAAAAGGGGGATAAGAACAATTAAAATCAGACAGTGTTTTAAAGGGCTCGGGATGATCAGCAAGGCAGGAGTGATAACCTGAAGAACCTGTGTGGTGAAATCCCTTTAACTCCCTAGGGGGAGCATAAGAGAGATTGGGAGAGTTCAGGCTCAGGACAGAGACCAGGGAAGATCGGCTCTCTAAGCCTGGCCTTAACACCAGCAAAAGTTACTTGAGTAACTTGAATAAAGAGTGACAGAGATTTACAGGAGGAATGTCAGGGTGGACAGCCCTATTTTCTCTTCCTGCAGGGTGGTGATGCCAAAGACAGAGCCAGGATGAATAAGCCAATCTCATTGACTTGTTTTTCAGCAGGCAAGTGCGATCTCTACAGCATGACAGCAAATGGAGAAGGCAGTATGGACGCTTATCAGGAAAGGCAAAAAATAACAAATGTGAGGTAATGTTCCTTATCGTACACATGGCTTTGCTGACGTCTGCCCATGACATCTGGCTATCGAAAGGCTGAGCATCAGCACTGAGCCCAAATTTGCTGCTCCCATCTTCCGGCCACTCAGCTGCCCACGAGGTGTTTAGTGGAGTAGGTGACAGCCCCAGATCCCAGTCTCCACCTAATCACAGCTTGGGGATGCCAAACCAACACTGCATACTGATCCTGCAGCAGCCGTTGGATGCCTCAGGTTCACGATGTGAGTTCTAGTTTGGAAACAGCTCGCTCTCGGCAGGGGACAGCAGGAGAAAGACATGGATTTAGGTCTAAACTCGAGCAGGCACTGAGGCATATGGCTGTGCCTCTCTGGGACAAGGCTGTTTTCCTAGATTAGTGAGTGATGCTTCAGCTTGCTAATAATAACACAGGGGAAGACTAGATGCAGAGACATGAAGAAACAAGAAAATAGGTCACTCTCTTCTGAGAATAGGAGAGAGAGTGGATAATGCTGGAAAACAAATAGCTGAAGGACTAAAGCCAGACACCTTGATGGGGTAGGATGTTAACCAAGAAAGTGTCACTGGTGCAAAAGGAAAAAAAAAAAAAAAAAGAAAAAGAAAAAGAAAAAAAAAGGCAACAATGGAGAACAGACAGCATGTAGTCTACAAAACGTACAAAAAGGTTTTCTGTGGGCCATATCCCAGAGACCGATATTTTTCAGGGCACAGTGGTAGCCTCTGGTCTCCCCTTTGAAAGGGGCTAATCTGCTAATGCAGTGCTTGCCAGCAGGTCCCATGCTGAGCCCAGCGTGTCTGTTGGTACCAGCTAGGTTGTGCTCCCCTACCAGAGCAGCCAGATTTTGTTTTAGAGAGACAGGATGAGGGGAACTGTCAGATGGAGAGCGTGGTGCCAAGACTTCCTTGATGGAAGGCGATAGACAGGTCTCACACTTCTATACCAACTGTCTCAAAGCCTGATTTTTCAATCACTTTTAATAATTTCTTCTGGATCCAAAATAAATGTGGACAGATGACATGATACCCAGACAAAACTTGACTCTCCCAGTGGGAAAAGGAATATTCCTGAGGTTAGTAGGAACTCAACTCTTAAAGCCAAAGAAAGTAACTTTTTTCTATATGCAGCCGTTACATTTCCTTTCTGTGCATCTCCTCCTTCCTGTAAAAGAAAAACACTCATGACTAAGTGAGATCCAATGTATATATTTATGTATATATATATGAAGTGTGATGCTGGAAGAATCCTGCTGCCAGAAACCCTGGATGCTTTGGGACCGGAGCCATCCTGAAATCAACTGGAGCCCTTTGTTCATGACTCGGTGAGCATCTTCCCAACCTTCACGGAGATGTACCACTGAGCTTCTCCTGCTGCTGTTGGAGGGCTTGTGGATGTTACGTCGGAGTGGCACAACGTGAGAAATGGTCACGTTCCTCCTGCCAAATCGATCAGCAGACTTTTATCTTGACTGAGCGCTTCACCAGTTCGATAACGCCATACATGCCGTAACTGGCTGCCCACCTACAGCACAGTGGTAAAGTTTTGCTCACCAAGATCCAACCAGACAAAAAGCCTTTGCTTTTTGCCAGCTGGTGCCTTTCTAAGGAAGCCAGTGGTAGGCAGCAAATTTTGACTTCAGGTACATCTGCTCAGGCTTGCAAAGCCCTCAGTTTGGGAGGAGATTTGTGCAGGTGTAGCCAGCACTTTTACTGCATTTATCACAATGCCAGGTTTTAAACTGCTGGTACAATGGTACAATGGTGAGCAATGAAATCACAGCCTGGATTTGCTCTTGGATCCACAACTGTTTATCTGAATTTTTGGCAGCCATCTCCATGAGCTAAGATTTTCATTGAGCTCTTTGTTGGGTACCGGCTGGATCCTCAGCAGCTGGAGTCAGCAGCTGTAATTTCACATAGCTTCAGTGAGACCCAGGTTCTGATTTATCCCAGCTGAGGATCTGGCCCATGGTATGAAGCAGATCACATTGTATGGAAAGCAGCTTCACCAGAGAGCAAGGCTGCGGAGCCACCGATTCTGCCATCTGGCTCAGCAGCATGAGGGGCTGATGCTTTAAAGAGAGGCGAGGAAGGAAAGTCCCCAGCAAGCTGCTACCTGGCTGTGCAGTGCTGCACCACATTTGGCTAGGGAGATAAAGCCCTGCATGTGATCCTTTTGTACTCTGAAGCACCATTCTGCCCACTGGATAATGCTATGTGCTTTTCTACATTACAGCATCCAGTGCATACAAACCAGTGGCATCACCAAGACTCTGTAATATATTCACTGGCACAAGTGAGACCTAAATAAAACTCAGCACTTTGCAGATTAGAATCCCCTTTACAGAAAAAGGAGAAAAAACAGCCTTTTTACTCTTCTGTAAAATCCAGCACAAGGTGATGATCGGAGAAGGCTGTGAGCTGCTTGCGAAGTACCTTTACAATGAACCTGCACGACACGCAAGGATGAACCTCGAGGTATTTTGTGCAAGAGTAGCTTAGGCAGACATCATGACACCTCTCATATATTTTCACAGACCAGGCCCTCAGCTACTCCCTTTGTCTCATTCTCTTGTTGTTCCAAGGCGCAGCATTCAGACAACTTGTTGGGAGTCCACTATCCCCGTTTATGTCAGGGGATGTGCTGCAGCAGGGCAGAGGGCATTTGCAGGATGCTCAGAGCCAGATCCTGTCCCAGGGGACAGCAGCTGTGGAGCTGAAATGGCCATGTGGGGAGAGGAAGGGTTGTGCAGGGCATGGCTGCCAGGCTCTCAGGAGAGCAACATCTCCAAAATCTGTGGATGATCCTGGGCCTTGGTGTAAGAGAGAATGAGGAGCTCCTGCTATGCAGGGCTCACTGGCACTGTGAGGAGGGCACGCATCCCACAGATATTTGCCCCCAGGCCCCTTTTCCCCACTTGCAGGTTGGGTCTCACCTCACCCTGTGATGCATCCCAGCCTCTGTGCCGTCCTGATTTCCCTCACAGAGCAATGCTAGAAAAAAGCCTCTGAAAAACCTCAGCAAGAGGCTGGCTCAGCAGCAGGCCCCAAGCAAGCCCCGACCCTTGCTGCGTGGCTCGTGGGCCTGCCGGTCCCATCACACGATTACAGGGAAAGCTGAAAGCATTTAGGTTTGATAAGCAGCTGTGTGTGTGGCATGCGCTCACTGCAATAATATTTCAGCTTGTCAGAGCATCTCCTCGTGACAAGATCTTGATATTATGAGGTTAAGAAAATCTGGACGTGAAGCTGAGGCACAACATAAAAGCCATGCTATCTGTCAAAGTCATCAACAACCTCGTCGGTGGGATTTAGCAGTAAAACTCCCAGCCCAGAGCCTGTCAGCTCCATCTCGTGCAGCCGATAACGCATTTAGCAGCAAAATCTTTCACATGAGACAAAAAAAATTATGTGACCACAGAAGTGAACTTTGGATTTTAGCTTCTCCTTTTTTAATTGGTGATGGACATGTAATAAAGAAGAAAAAAAAAAAGCTGTGAAAAAATGAAAAAGAGATTAACCTCTCTAAGTTTTTCTGAGTTAGACTAGGAGCTTTTGCTGCCGGGGGACTGCACACACCTGATCTGCAGGACTTGCAGGATTGCATGCCTGAAATATTTCCTAACATAACAAGTAGGCTGGGGATTTTCTGCAGAGTAATAGCTGACCGTGACAGCCATTGATCAGAAAGCACTGTAGTATGGAGCGACCTTCTCACAGGTCGTGTATAAAAGTGTTTACAGTGCTCCCACTATCACTACAAAGGTATGGTTATAAATAAAAGGTGCTTCTGTTTAGTCTCCATGCATCCTTTGAGAAAATGGCAGCAGAGAATAAAAGCAAAAATCTTAAATAACCAAGGAACACATTGATTCAAACTGGGGAATGCAAAATATGCAAAACTAGTGTAGAACTCCGTCCTGAGCAGCCACGTTTGCTGCTGTGCTGCAGCACAGGACAGGGAGAAAACAAATCCTGTCCTGAGCTGAGTTTGCTCTAAAGGGGGCTCACAGGGACAGCACAGTGCCAGTGGTGCCCAGCCTGCGTCGTGACCTCCACGCTTAACAGAGGGCATACAGCCACCTGCAGCTGCAGATTCGAGCCTGGAATCCCCCTCCCCTCCTCTGAAGTCCTTATAAACTCTTTGTCATTCCCTGAAAATATGAAGCCATATCAGGCATCATTTCACAGAGATGCACCCCAGTTTGTACAGGAGCCAGCATCCTCCATCACCGCCTCAAGCGCAGCTCCTGGTGCTGTACGCACGAGCAGCGCTGCTCCCAGTGCTTCTGGCCTTGCTGAGGACCCCGTTGGCACAAACAAAGGAGTATTTGACCTTTCTATATGAAGGAGCTAGCTTAAAGATTAGCCCTCTAAACCTGCCTCAGTCGGACTGGGTTAAAAGGGGGAGCCTTCACTCTCTGCAGTAAATCTGTAATTCAGAGCTGTGTGGCAGCACAGTGGAAGAACTGAGCAGCAGGGATAAGGAGGGCAGCTGACACCTAACAGATGTCAGCTTTTATCTTTTTTTTTTTTTTTTTTTTTATTCTCTCTTCCAAGTCTCGACAGTGGCTCTCACGTGCTCCCACCCGGGTACACGGCCGCTTGACGGGGTGGTGGAAAAGAGCAGTGCTGCAGCTCATCTGGATCACCTCGTGGGATGCAGACCTCCAGGGGAAAGCCCATGTCCCTGCCAGTGGTGATGGCAGGTTGGAGACAGGACACCAACGGGAGAGCCAGGCTGCTGCACCATTTAAAACAAACTTAAAACAAACTTCAGTGAAACCAGTGGCAAAACACAGAAATGTTCAGTGGCAGAGGAGGAGAGCTTGCCCTGATGTCACGACACTGGCAGCAGAGCACCTCCTGCACCAGCTGCCCAAAGCAGCAGTCTGTTGGTGAGGACAGGGGAAAAGCAACGAGCCTCCCTCACCGCTCAGTCTTTGAGCAGTTTGAAACGCTGTCCTTAAATTCTTTGTTCTTCAACATTTGCAGGTTACCTCTTTGATAAACTAGTTTGCAGCTAAACTTTTAAGGACGAGCAAGGCACCTGCAGGTTCCTCGGTCGGGCACCCCAGATCCCCACCAGCACCCCCTGCCCAGCGCACTGAGAGCTCAAACCTTGCACCCTACAGTCAAACAGCAGCAAAAAGATGTAAGATGTTTAAGGTAAGTGGGTCAACTATACAAGGCTGCGTCTGGTGTTTCCAGAAGCATGTTATTTATATAGCACCACAGGGGACTTAGGAGATTCAAAGACAAATAAATCATGACAGATTCCCTTCCCCAGGGGCTCTGTAATGTTCAACTCAAACCCTCCAGAACGTTAAATGCCTCCTGTGAGGTGCTAAGTGCTATCAACTCCCATTGACTTTAATGGACATAAGGATGCTCAACACCTCAAAAGACAGCACTTTCAAACTACTTTGATCTCCAGCAGTGCGACCACTTACCCAGTTTTAACATAACGAAGGTGCAAACAATAAATATACCACGGATCAACTTGGTCCCCAAGGGACAGATGGAGGACTGGACTTAGATTTTCATCTCGAGGTTCTACAGTACAGAGATTGTCTTGGAGGAGATGGGCATCTCAGAGGGGATGAACAAAAAAGTGGCCTTATATAAGCATGCAACAGGAAGTGAAAGCTTCACAACCAAAGGTGACCTTCATCAAACTCTGGGGCATGGCACCCTGCTGCCCTAAGCTGGCTTTTTCTTTTTGTTGTTTGTTTGTTTTTAGCATTTTCACTACTGTTGCTTAATGAATGTTAGCTGTGTTCTTAGTGATAGTAAACCATCTAGAGAACAGAGACCCTCTTTCAAACAGGCAAGTGATCCAGGGGTGATGCAGGGGTGTCCTGGATCTTCAGACTGTAAATCAGATTCAGTTGCTGTTGCCAAACCCAATTTTTAATTAAATTTTCTCTCTTTTTAAAGGTTCTCCCCTTCTTGCCCCTAAGTCTTCCTGCAGTGGGTTTGGCTTTCCCTTGTCTTATCTTTTTTTTTTTTTTTTTATTTAATCTTTAAATCTCCAGGTAATTTAAGCTGCTTCTCCCATGTAATCCTTGCTCAGAGCATTGCTACAGTTCCATAAAAATTTCAACAGACAGAGAGACAGGCCAAGCCTTACAGTGAAGCTGATCTTGCAGGGGTTGTAACGCTTAAACACAAGTAGCTCATGTAATATTTATTTGGTTTACTCACCTTTGATGGCTAATAGTGAAGGTTATTTGTGTTTTGTGTTTTTTGTTTGTTTGTTTTTACTTTAACTGAAATTACCTATATTTCCATAAAGACAGGAAGAGATTTTGATGCTCTTCTACCAAATGGTACAGAACCAACCGTTCAAATCACTAAGCAGAAAAACAGGATCACTGTAGTGCATGTAGAAAATACTATTCACCTTCTCAGCACTTTTCATTTGAATATCTCAAAATGTTTTGAAGATATAATGGGGGGTGAAGAGCCAGTGTTCATTAAAATCAAAGAAGTTAAACTAAAATTTCCAAGCGATTTGTGTCCCTGCCTCATTCTTAGCAGCAGAGAGATAGAGTAGCACTCCCACCAGGCTTAACGCCAACAGGAGATGAAGAGAAGAACCTCACCAGGAGTGAGACACGCAGGTGGAGGAGCAAATGAGGCCACCATGGGCTCTGCACCTGCTGAGCAGGACCCACCTTCCCGTGCTCCTGGCTGCACATCGCCCCCAGCACGCCCCACGCCTGCCTGCCGCACGCAGTGCTCTGCTCTGCTCCTCTCTGTCAGCAGCTCGAGGTGTGAAACGCACTGGGACTTTCACGCCCAAGTAGCTCTAAAAAGGGACAGGACAACTCTAATATATGTCAGCAGTTTCAAAGATAAATCCCAAAGTGCAACTACTTCTAGTTCCAGAGACAGTAATATAAATATAGGTAGTGTCCTAAAAATAAATCTCTTCCCAGATGGATAGAGACACGAAGAGTCAGAAGAGAGATGTAAGCTTATTTACAGACCAGTGTGAAACAGCAGAAGGCTTTCCAGCCGCGTCATCCTCCGCTTCCCAAAGGACTCCTTAGCCATGTTATTGTTTTCACTGGGATTTCATTCCAATGGGGGAAAGCAATCCATCAAAGACATGCACTTATTCCACTCTAAAATGCTGCTTGGCTTTATGAGGTAATAATAAACATATTCATATTAAATTTTATTCCTGTGAAAGACAAATAACAGCAGCACATATAAGAACAATTGCTCTGACTTAAGCTCCACATTTTCTCAATTCGCTGACAAAACCAGACTTCCTTTCCACCTTGCATTTCATACAAGGCTAAATTTCAAATGAGGACTGCCTTTTGCAGGTGTATTTTTGCTTCCCCCATAATTAAGGCACTCCTATTTTTGTGCCGACTGTTGAGAAGAAAGTGCTGGGCTGAATACTTACACTTCTTACTGTTTCTTTGTGGTTGCAAATCAAAGATATAGAAAATATTCTGATTTGTACCTTAAATTCATTTAGATGGTCAAAAACCACAAGAAAGTCTGAGGGCTTCAAAAGCTGTACCCCAGCATGTGCTGCATTAACCACCACCTCTTCCATGGAATAATTTCAAATTGCTTTGTCTACTCAGCATAGACCAAATTCGAGTTTGTTTGTGGCTCGTAAAAGCAAGCTCCTACTCACCAGCACAGCTCAGAGAAAGCAGTGAGAAACTCATGAAGAAAATCAGAGCAACAACAACAACAAACTCAAAGCACGTAACCTGCTTTATAACTTCAGTGTATAGGTAACTTACAAAAGTCAAGGGAGTAGTGAAGGACAGGCAGAGAAAGCTGAGCAAGTGTTTATAGCTATATGTGTATATATACGCACGTGTTCAGTGTATATATATATACTCAAATTTATGTACACCCCCCCTATATTTACATACACGTGTATGGGCTTGCATGGTACAAACATGTCAGATTACCGGTCTGCATAAAGGAAGTGCAACACTGCTGGGAGTTAACAGAGACAATTTGTGGAGATGCTGTTGCATGGAAGGGGCTTGAGGAAGGAGTTCCTCCAGGAACCAGTCCTGGTTCAGCTGATGCCACCCATATCTGTGAGACATCTGGCTATTTTCAGGTCATGGACTTGCTGTGTGCTGTTCTGGCTCCCTGGGTGGTGCATGCTGCATGTCCAGCAGCGGGTCATGCTGCACCAACAGCATGGCTCTTTCCTTCTGACTGCTGGTTCGGCTGCTGTGAGTGACCGAGCTGGCAGTGCCCTTTCCACTATAACTCCTGATAACTACAAAGTCCCTAATGCACTTTCACTTGACATCACTGGTTTGCAGAGAATGGAAATATCATCCCAATTTTACAATAGATTTGCTCCTCCTATGTACTCAAATACACGACCTTACTCTAGACCTGTTCCTCAGCATGCAACAAGCAACTGAGCAGCAAGCAGCTTTCAGTCACCTAAATGCCTTTGTACACCTGCAGAGTGGCTCCAGCACCGTTTAGCACCACCCGATCTGGGCAAAATGGCCACTGGTCTTCAGAGAACCGAGATCATAATGTTTCTATCTAATAGCACTTGATTTCTTTTTGTTACATAGAGTAATAATATTCCATAATACAGGCAGTTGTCCACATGCTGTGCCCCTCTAAATAACCCAGTTTAAATTTCTATGAACAGGCATAAAAAACCCATCTCTCCCTCCACAGAATTCTTCCTTTGTCCCTAATATGCTTTCTAGCAATTTTTATTTGGAAATAAAAATGCTTGTGAAGCATCATCTCATTTAATTAGGCCCTGAGGAAGGCAGATATGGCTCAAGCACTGGCAGATAGTCATATGTCTTCCAAATAAAAACGGCTTGCAGATATAGGAAAGCTGTTTAAGTGGCTTTGGCAAGACACACGAGGTAATGTTTACACTTCGTTGTACACAGATCTGTTCTTAGATGTATTTGGGATTTTTTTCGAGCCTACGAGTTCTGCTATTGATTTTGATACTCAGTGGCCCCCTCGGCTATTGAGTAGCTTTGAAAAACACCCTAAAATGGTACACAGCAAAAAATAAGACTGTGGGAGATGGGAGTACAGCGAGAATTAGAGCTGTGTTCCCAGCTTATTGACTCATTTTGTCCAGCACCCTTCTGGATGATGCCATTTGGGTTTGTGCTGATGGGATGAAATTCCTTACTGAGCAGAGTTTGCCCAAGCCCTTGCTCAGCACTTACTGGGAGTCTCCAAACCAGAGACTGGTTTGCAGAGACCTCATGCAGCTGCTTAAAAACCTATGTATTTATCAGCAATGAGCAGCAGAGATTTTCCTCAAGCACACAAGGACATGCTCAGGCACACACACAAGCAAATACATGGTCCTGTTTGCTGGAGAGGATTGCCTGAAAGCAGTGGTGTGGGCTCACCAGCATCTGAATATCCCTGTCAGCATCTGCAATCATTTGTCAGGTGATCCATTTTCAGGTGGAAAAAGAAGGAAATGCTTGCAGGGCATCCATCTGCAGAGAGCAAGGTGGAGTCCCTTCTCAGCTTAATCCAATGCAGAGAGTTGAAAGAGATCAAATATTAGTTCATCCTGATCACAGATCTCTGCACCCAGGAAGAAAATGCTGATGAACAAGCGATTTCTTATTTTCCAATCTTGCTGGTTGAATATGGTAACAGGAGATGCTTTCAAGCCTCCAGCTAGCAGCTATGCTCATTTCTGAAACTATATAGTTCTGCTATGGATTATCCAGCCAAGATTTTCTGAAAAAGAAACAAATCAGAAAATATATAAAGACAAAAATGTCATTAAAACCTCTTTTGGAGTATCCATCAAGTCATGTTTACTGTCATCAAAAGGTTGTAATTCTCTAAAAGCATTACAAACTGAAGCATTTTGTGCTGTGATGTATGAGAAGCAAGAAGGATGTTGCAAACACGCCAGAGACCGGAGAACAGTACTCCACCTCGGGCCATCCAGGGTGGGAGGACAATAAATCCTCCTTCAATCCCATTCACAAGTCTTTGCACATCAGACTAAAGCTGACTGATGAGATTGCTGGGAGCAATATCTTATAAATCTCAGCTGCTGTCCAGCTTTTCAACACCCTCAGCAGGAGAGTCTGCATGTCCACCTGGGCATCAGCCAGGGACTCTCACCATCCTAAACGATCGTTTAAATTTTGGTGGCTGAACCACAGGACAGGAAAAGGCATAAGCCTCATGAATTAAATGGTGTAACTCTGAATGGTCATTTCATTTCCAAGACATCCCTACAAGAATCAAAGAACAGGACCTCAAGACATCATCTGGTCTATGCCACCCCCACAAGTAGGTCTTCAAATAAACCTAACAATAACTGTTTTCACTTAAAAATCCACATGAAAAGAGCTCAAGTTTTAGAATGGAGTTGTCAAAAATTAGCTGTCCCATCCTTTGTCTTTTCTCTTCCAGACGAAAGAATTCCCTCAAATTCCACACAGAAAAGTCACATAAACATCACACGTATAAGTGCTGAAGTCAGCATTTGAGAACTACTCTGTATCTGGCAAAACAATGAGAAATAACTGTGAAAAACCATCTCCAACCACAGTGTATGAAAACTATAATAAACAGGTTCATCGTGTCTGTTTACTGAGAGAAGCAGCTTTCAGTGAGGTTTACGGCTGTCCTTCCACCTCAAACTTGCCTTGCTACTGACTCTTGACTTCCACGAGTTTGTATCTTGGTTTGGCTTGTTCTGCTCAGGAATGGAATTTGAAAGAAAAACTAAGATGACATTTAGGATCCTGATTTATACCAACATTCAAGACTCCTTGTATTGAATTAAATGCCCTTAGTTTTCCTTGACTTCTGTATTGAATACAGGCATTCAGAATGTCACAGGAAATGCTTTTTATAAGGTATTATTATTGCCTTGAAATCATAACTGTTCAAAAGCCCCGAGTAGAACAAGGCATGGATGCAGTTTGTCATAAATGATATACCAAAGAGATAGAAGAAGACAGTATCTTGGCCCCATTAAAGGCCCACTAAACCCAAATCTGGTTGTATAACACATAGCATGATGTCCAGCCACCTCCCCTGTAGTGGCAGAAGAAAGGAGAGCATGCAGAAGAGAAGCAGGACAAAGTATAGGAGTGTACCTGACTCTACCCTGTGACAAAGAGAGGAAGAATGAGTCTCTGGGATGTATGCCACGCCTGGATTGGTGCAGCTGCATGAATCCTCTTGGAAGGACAGACTGGAAATAGAGTCTAACCAAAATAAACACAATTTCCAGAACCTCTGACATCTGACCCCAAGGCATGGGAGGAAAATCCCTGCATTTACATTAAGTATGAAAATGCAAAAATACAGGTCTATTCTGCTATAATGCATGGAAGCACAATATATCTGGCTATCCAAGCATCAATTAAAATCAGACACTTCTGAGCAGGTCAACCACGTCGAAAACACGCCTGGTTTGTTTGTGCTCCTCAGAAAAGAACACCCTGTCCACCCTTAGCAAGACTCATTTTTTTATTTAAAGCAATATAATCTTAAAAAACTTGCTCTAGCCTTTGATCTCTAGTCCTCAGTATAAAAGCCATTTGGAGTACTGCTCAGACTTAATTAGCTTACTCCTTTTTTATATGTGACCTCAGTCATGGTCTAATTAATCCATTTATAGTTAAAAATCTATCAGCCAAATCCCATACTTCATTCTTAAGACAACTTCAGAAATGGATCCACTCCTCCTCCTAATTTGTTGCACTACTGGCAACACCCACCCCTCCTTTGGACAGTCCTCCCTTTCCCATCGAAGGGAAAAAAAAACACCTCGAGGGAGTAACTGAGCTCAGACCACCCGGAAAAAGGGCTCCATGGTACACAAAATAAAAAGGAAAATATGAACCTTATTTTGGAAGAAAAGGAGAACTATGAAAAGCTGAACCCCACCTCCAGTACTGCACGGAGCCACTGCTGCAGGAATGCAGAGAGCTGTCAAGAGATTTAATTAGGGTACAAAATCCAGCGATTTAAGAATTCTCTCTCCTTAGAACATTCTTAGGGATTTGCTCAGAATTAGAGGGTGGTTTAAACATTAAAGGGTTTTTTTTTTCCTCCCTTTAATGAGATCAGCTGCACAGTGGAAAATGAGACTTTATTTATCTAAATATCACATGAAGAATTGAATAATTTAATAACCTCTCTCAACTAAATCCAACCTAATATATTTACGTTTGTTTTTTTCTTATGCATATAAAATCCTTATTTTGTACTTGAATTCCAATGTATAAACAATCCTTAGCTTTACAAACCTTAAAGATAAGTAATTAGAATTCTGCGTTTAAAATTGACTGTTATTCTTGCTAACAATAAAAAACTCTTTCAGTTTATACTTATATTTACTTCTGAAATCTTATGAAGGTTATTCACTTAGACTAGATCTCTTAGTGAGCATTTCTAGACATTAAAAGTTTGGAGATGTTTCCCCCCTCTTAAAAACAAAACAAAACAACAACTTTCATGTAAAATGTTATGTACCATTCTAAAATTCTTGTCCATTTTAGGTCAAAAATAGCACTGGGAATGTTATCCAAAACCACCCAATTAATCATTAGGTGTCTAGGAGCACCTGAGTTATATTCAGTTGTATAGAAAACTTAAAGATTTCAGCTTTTGGAAAGACAATTAACAGATATTGAATAGCTTAAAATATAAACACATCCTCATTTTTGATATACTTTATCTGTCACAAGGGTTGGATTCTGCCACCCTTGAAACTCTCATTGTCTCAATGGAATGATCCAGTTAGCTTAGTTTAATTTGGTTCAATAAAGGCAGTGTAATCAGTTCACCTAGGATTAAGAAAAGGACTGAGTGTGGAAATAAAAAAAAATATTAAAAAAAAAAAAGATATTTCCCCCTTCTGATACATGAAGAAGAAACATTTGTGGAAAGCTGGGATCTAATCATTCAGAAGGACAGATTGACCAAAAATCACAGAATCACTGAACAGCTTGGGTTGGAGGGGATCTTAAAGATCATCTAGTTCCAGCCCCCCTGCCAAAATAATCAGTCTAGTTTATTGCCTAAAAGTAATATTCAGAATATTTCTAAATATCGACATGATTGGATTAATTTAAAAATAATAATAATAACAATCTCTTGCATCCAGCACAAGTAAAGTAGCTTTACTTAACTAATACCAAAACAATTTTACACTGCAGGTTTTCTGCATTTTAACTGAATTTCAATTTGCATCTGTACCAAGCCTGCTATAAACCATGAATGAAAAGTAGGTCTGTACGTAAGTAAATAAATAAACAAATAAAGTTCTTCACTATTTTCTAAGTGGTAAAAAGTGAAAAGTTTAAAATATGAAAAATAGATTTGAAGGTATGTAATTACTTTCATTTGCGTATCCTATTGATGGCAAAAAATGCCAGATTTGGTGTAATTTATATACTTTGGGTAATCATCATGTCCTAATGTTTACTAAATAATACCAAACCAATCCTCATTTCTAATGAGATCAAAAAGTAAAAATTACAAACAAAGACACTTCTCATGTTAATTATACAGACTAGATGTGCTCATCGGTCTGACAGCGTTAGGGATGCATCTGCCCACTTTGGTACATCTCCCCTCCCTGCGTAATTCTGTGGCCACGCCTGATCTTAACAAATGGAAAACCTTAATTAGTGCACAGCTGCCAGCCTGAACTCTGCTCACCAGTCCGTCTTTCTTAGCAGGAAAGCACATGCTCATAGTCATATTTATTAAAGCCCTTTAATGGTGCCGGCTTATTTGTGCGCTTCCACTTCAGTCCGTCGTTGCCTCGCAAGAGCGTGGCATGAAATAAATCAGTTCCCCATTTGCAATATCTGCTTCCCTGACTGCAATATATGGCTATGTGTTGTGGCAAAATGCAAGCTAGGTTTCCACCTCAAGTAGCTTTCCCCTTTCAGCTCCAAATAGCACAGAGTGGAAGAGTGCTGGTCGCTGTGGTCTCTCACCACTTCCTTCCAAGTCAGAGGTGCTCCTTGATCAAATAAAGCAGGAGGAAAGAAAACGAGCTAGTGAAATCTTGTAGGTTGTGAAGATGCACTGCACAGATAGCAGTAAAACCCTAAAGCACTCTGTGGGTCTGGGAATACATTCAATTGCGGGTTTCAATCACTGTTTTTTCCAGCCACCACCGACACTTTGGAGCATTCTCAACTCCTTGGTTCCACCAAGCCGTCGCTTTGCACAGAGCAGTGGCGGGCACAAGCGCTCCCTTTGCAGTAGGGTGCTGGAAGACATCTTGGAGACAGCTGTAGAGGGCAATGTTCAATGATTTTCCCTCCTTGGATGCAAATGTCTCACCACAGAATCAAAGGAACAAACACAGAAATGGGGCGATCTAGAGGGCAGCTCTTATTTGAAGAAGACATCTAAAACCATGGGATACATCTAGTTTCTCTTAATTAACAACAAAGGGATCCCCAGTTAGCCCAGATGTAGGTGTAAATGCTGTAAACTTCTGAAGTGGGACCCATTGATCCCACCCATGGCACTTTCAGAGAGCTGAGCTGCTTGGTTTCTTTGAGTTTCCTCCCCCTGGAGTTTTACCATTAGCAGCTAACCACCATGTTTATGCCCAGTAGCACAACACACGCTGATTTATAGACTGAACACTCCAGAAAACAGCACAGGTCTCTAACTACGGCACAAAGGAAGATTTTCAACAGTCTAGGCAAAATCGAATGGTGTAGCAACCATCTGAAACCATTTGAGAGGTTTGAAATCTTTCAGCTGGCCAATGTAAGCCACTAAACTTTGAGTGTCAAACACGGTCAATATCTAAGTGCTCCGTGCATTGCTTGACAGCGTGGTCACCAGCCCAGCAATGAGCTTTCCAGAGACCTGAGATTTACAGGTCTGGGCTCCAAACCCAGGTGCTTGGTGTGCCTGGGATCGATCAATGTCAGACTGCACATGGGGTGAGGGTCTGGGCACAGACGGGGGGACACGCCAGCCCTCCTGGGGCAGCCTCTGCTTGTGCCAGCTGGGAACCTGAGGAGTTAGTACTTCCCAAGGTCAAGGCAATCCCTAAAAACACACAGAGTAGGAGAAGGGAAGGAGCACAATCCTATTTATACAAAGAGCATACTGCAGAACCAGAGAGATGAAAAGCTGGAAATTAATTTGTCTCAAACCAGCATAATCAATAGGTTCACGTAAAGAACCTACCTTCCTTTCCAAAAGAAAGGGAAAGAAAAAGGAAAATTCTAATATGTTTTCTTCAAAAAGAAAATACTTGGGTGTAAGAGTACAAGGAGTGAGAACGTGGGCATCTGTAGCAATCAGCACAGTACTGGCTTACAGGTATTTAAAAGATGGATGTTCTTGGGATACAATTAAGGAGTTGACACTTTCCCAGCACTAGCACAGCACAGTCTCAGGATGAACTGAAAACAAGACCATGTTATCAGTAGCTCACCACCGATGCCAGGTTCTCCTAGTCTGCTTTTCATTTTCATTTTCATCAAGCCTACTTCATTACCCTGGTCTTGATGCAAATTAAAATAAAGCCATCAGTCTGTAGACAGACACACACAATTTTTGTTAGAAAGGCGATGAACTCAGTTCCTGTTCCTGCAAACAATTATGCAAGTAAGCAGTCTAATTTTCTACAGATGGCTTAATGAGGCTGCATGTGTGTAAAAAGTTACCCACAGGCAGATTTGCAGTAGAAAGGCCATGGTTATCTCTTAGCTGCAGGGTCTTCCAGAGACCCAAGCAATTACCATTGTTGAGAGCAACAAAAGCAACGCTGCAAATTCCTCGTTGGATCAAATATTTCATAACTGCGCTTTAGTAGTTACACCTGGTGATAATATGCTTACTGCTGGGGCAGGACTCAGGAGGACAGCTTCCAGCACTGCATGGTGGTGGACTGTGTCCAGGCGAGGGTGGTGTCGGTGCGATGGGGACAACAGGCACATCTGTGTCATGGGAGCAGGAGCAGTGCTCATGGGGGTATGGATACCAGCAGGATCCCAGTAAGGTCCCCAAATGCATGACACATGCAGAAATGTGCCAGGAGACAGTCAGGGCAGTATCCTGACAACCACTGCAGTCTGCCTGTGACTGTAATGGGATGTTTCCAGAGGCAGCTCCAGCATTACCATTCCTGCCCTTCCTCACTGGCTGCTCTCAGCATACATCTTTAGGCTTTTTGAAGGCTGAGCTGTAGCTCTTCATTCTTTATGACAGGCCAGCTGTGATACTTTCCAACTCTCCTATATAATTTTTAAACAAAATTCTGACTGCAGCTTGCATGGAAATGTGTTCTCTCACTGTCAATAAATGTCCTGCCTTGCCACACTTTAACATGAAGTCGCATCTCCCAAGGCATGAGGAACAGGGACCTTTACCAATGACTGCCTTGCATATGTTATTTGCTTCCACCACTGTGGGAGCAGGATGACAGAGTTGTTACAAACTGAAGACAAGACAGCCCCAGGTAGCCTTGGGTGAGGCTGAGAGAATGGAAACTGTTCCCTTGCAGCCTGCAAGGAGCATGGACCCTGCAGGTACCCAGGAGCAGAGCACATGGCCCAGAGAGCTTCAAAGAGATTTGGAAAGGAAACAGCTGGTGTTTCCAGCTCCCCTGAGTGACTGTGAAAAGCTGCGTGAAGCACGTAAAAGGAAAGGAAGCATTTGTTTTTTAAAAAAACAAACAAACAAAAAAGTAGTTAACATCTCAGGAGATGTGATAACATACAGGAAAGAGGGGAGAAGTAGTTCTTAGAAAACATATTACTTAATTTAGGTACCTAATATTCCTAGGGCTCTCACATTAGACCAGGAGTCAGGAGGGCTGCCTGCTTTGATCAGGCACTGACCAAAGACCCCATAACGGATCACGGAATGGAGCAGTGACTGTGAGCTTGCACATACCTGTACAGCAAAGGGTAACAAAACCTACCCCAAACCTGGGGGAACCCCCTGTAGGAGACACTAGAGGTGTGAGGAATGCTGTCACATCTGTATCTGCAGCACAATTGCATTGTAAATACCTTCAGAAATTGGAACTGGAAGGGACTAATTGGATAAGCCCTGAATTAACTAAAATAGCAAGAGAAAACACATACCTAAACTGAAAAGATGTTCTGTTATGTGGAACAAATAGATCTTCTGGCTCTGGACCCAGCACTGTTGTGAAAATAATTATCAGTGAGTGAAGCAGAATCTAGGGTCCCTTACGGACACCAGAAAGATCCTCTCAGGGACCATTACCAGCCCAGGGTTAGACCTCGTTAACCCTAGCTAAGACAAGGGGGATTATAAACTGCAAACCAGATCTGAATTTGGCTTCCCATCCACCACGTGTTTACACAGCAGATTACACAGAGCCCGTTTCTGCTTCCAGATACCCTCAGTGACCACTCCGTGCTGCCGTGGGAAAATCCTAATAAAACAACCTCGCTCTTCTGTATAGGTGCTGCACTTTTGGATCCCAGGCAGGCTGGTCAAAGCCCAGGTGTGGCTTGGGATCTGTAGATCTTTGCTAAACAGTTTCTAAGCAGGACTGCACAGACCACGGACCATTCCCCATGAGCAATGTACACATAGCCACCCTGCTTTGGAGGCTGAACCAAGGGCATCATCACAGACAAGGGCTGCCCACCCCAGATGCCCTCACTGCTAGAGCCCCATCACCCCTCTGGACCAGCTGGGACGAGGCAGAGGTGCAGAGGAGACAGGGAGAAGGAGATCAGGAGAACTTACAGGTACAAACCAGATCTGTGCTTATGCATCTCACCAGCTCTATTGCTAGGGAGCTCCAGCTCACTGTATTTCTTTGCTTTTTGTTTGGAAAACAAAGCAAACAGCGGAGCACATATGTACGCACCGACCCAGGCAGTGCACCACGATCGAGCCGGGCGAGCGAGGACTGCTTGACCTGAAGGATTTAATTAGCGCCCCAAACTGTCTGAAGGGTTTCAAGTTTTATTCCTACTAACTTGCAAATTTACTGCTTTTATTCAAAAGGAAAATTCATGATCTCAAATGTCAAGAAGTTGTGTTCAATTTCCTCCTGGCATTTTGACCTTCACAACATGAGGGAAGTAACCCTTGAAGAGCCAGGGAAGCGAGGCAGCAGAGAATCCGTATATTAAAGGGTTTCTGTACATCAGTTAGGACAAATCCCCATGCTGGGGACCTCTCATTCACCTGAGATCTGGGAAATACCTCCTCACCTCTGTGGACGAGTGTAGAACAAATACTGTCATTTTTCCAAAGAATTTACAAAAAACAGTGAACCTTCTAACACGTTCAGTTTAGATTCCAATATGGAAACTCAAACACATTTTTAATTTAAATTATATTTTTAATTCACTGCATAAAAACAGAAACCTGGTCCTCAGCTTTTCTTTTTCTTTAGTGATTCAGCATCTCAAGCAGCCGAGCTAGGTTTTAACATGAGTCAGTAGGGAGCATTCTGAGATTGCAGGGTGAATTTTGGACAGTTAGTGATTTCCAGCTAAAATTTCCAGAAGCAAATCAATCACTGAGTTTCATTTTGGGCATCGATGAAAATGTCACCTATCAAGCTGGAAGAGATTTTGTATTCATTAAAGACTACTTCAATTCCTGACAAGAAAGGAGGAGATGGGAGGATTTCACCACGTGGGGATTTCACTATACTATTTTTAGAAATAGAGCTAATAACAAAAATATAGAAAAAGTGAAAAACTCATCTGTCATGTCAATTGTAAGTATACCTTAAAAATGAGGAGGAAAATTCATTGCAATTTCATCTAAAAGTCCACTGGCTCAGCAGCAACTAGGAGAGCACTCACTCCATGGTGGTCTGGTGCAAACCCAGACTGTGAATGTCACTGTCCACATGCAGTACTGGCTTCAAATACTACAACCTCCATCCATCCGCAGGCTGTCAAAGGGACAGGTGCCCACATGCTAAAAGCCATTGTCACAACCAGCATCTTTGCTGGCAGTCCCAGCAGCGAGAGGGAGGAAGCAAATGTGCACAGAAATGGAGTGTCTCCCGCTCCATTTGCTCACAACAGGCTCAATTGGGGCAACTGCTGTGTCTCAAAATAGTGGCAACGCTGGAAAATGTGCCCATGTGCCTCGAGGAGGAACGTGAAACTGCAGGCGTTAGATGCCAACAACTTCCAGCAAGTCACTTCCACACCATTTGGGGACTTCCCCAGAGAACGCACGGGTTTCTTTATCCAGTGTTGTGCAAAGAGGGTTTTTTTTTCATCTGTCAGCATCACCTTTTCATGCTCAGCCAGCACGAGCTATTCAGATGTCCTTGCTGGTGCCGACACACAGGACGTGCTATGTGGCCATAGGACCTTAATGCTGAGGAAAGCCATTTCTCTCTTGCCTATAGCAGCATTGCTGCTGATGCTGCAGTACAGAGAAAGGGAGGTGAAAAGCCTCCTACAGAAGATCTGCAGAATTGATTTGTGTTGTTTTTCAGCCATTGCAAGAGATCAATGAGGCATAAGAGTGAAAGAAAGATAGCCATCACTGGCATGAAGGTTTACAAGCATCCTCCCACTGCTTCAACCAGTTGCACATTTCATGGCATTACAAAGTTTAAATGCCATCAAATAGATCTGTCTGGCAATAAATTCAGCCAAAGGCAATCTCTTAAAAAGTCATCATTATGTAAGGGTATGCTTGCTCATTATAATGAAGGATGGAAAATACAGCATGCGTCACATAGTGTAATTCAGAATTGATTTCCTATCGCGGCACATTTTACAGAGACTATTCTGCACAGTGGCTTTGCCATGATCTAAACCAGGACAGTTTTCCACTTTTCTTCCCTTTCATCCTCTCCTTTTTGCCCAGTTTCAGGAGACTATTTCAAGGCAACGCCTTCATCTCACCGCACATCAAAAGCAAATCGACCGAGGAGTGCAGCTCCTAGCCTGGCAGCTCTCCATCACATTTTAAACTCTTCTTTGAACCAAAAAAGCACATCACTCATTTTATTTTGCTTCTCGTCAAAGAGGAGCTGGTTGCTAACAGCAAAAAGAGCCATTTGTGAAACATGCCAGCTCCTGGTCTGATTCTGCCAGGAGCTCTGTCATCTCTGTTCCCACCGACGCTCTGCTTCCTACAGGAATTGGGACCGTGCAGGATTGGCCCCTCATAGAGACTCAGATGGTGCTGAGTTATGTATCTAGTCTGAAGCATGCATATAAATGCCCTGTCACAGTGCCCTCTTGTTTTTCAGTTGAGCTTTCTGTTTATTTAGTTTTTACCTCTTCAGCCACTCAGATCTGTCATCTTTATGCGCAGATGCCTCTAAGTGGGTTTTTTATAGCCCCAAACTGCTTTACTGCCAGCACTGCCTGAAAACTCAACAGAGGTGCCAAGGACTATGGATGAAAACTGCAATTTCTACCTTTGATCTCCTGTTGGATGGTGCCCTTGACATCACTGGTACATACCTGTATCCCTTCACAGGCTTGTCAAGTTGGTGTTACATGCACATACAGCTATGTTCACACCTACAGGAGGTTAGTTTCAGCCAGTGTTAGAAAGGGAAAAAACAGAAGACTGCAGTCCCTGGGGAAATAAAATGCAATTTGCTGCCTACACAGAGCCACTGCAATAAGGTGACCTGCTATAATACCATGCTATGACCTGCAGCATAAAGCAAATGGCTGATGGGACAGAGGAGCCTTGGGTGGCTCAGAGCCCTCTCTGCTCACTCCAAATCCTGACATCCTGGGGCCGGAAAGGCCCCGAGTATAATTCAGTGTCAATCTCTCCAACATCACAGCCCTTTCTCTAGCCTGCCCTGTGGGCTACAGTTACACTGCAGTGTGTCAAGTACACAGTCAAGCTCTCCTTACTAAATCCGTGCCCATTACATGCTCTTGCCTGCTACCCAACACACTTCATGACCTTCTGTGCAACCCAGGCGAGGCAGCGGGGTTCCCCAGCAGGGAAACAGCTGCCCCAGAGGGGCTCCGTTTGCCCCTCTGCTTGCACCAGGAGTGGAGCTGCCAGGGCTGGAGAAAGGAGCTCAGGCAGGCACTTACGTGTGCTCCACATGCTATAAAGAAGCTGCAATTCCCCATCTTCAGAACTTCCAGAAGTCATTATAAGATTAATAAGTAAATGCCTGGGGTCCAGTAAAAATTGGACTTTCTACTTTTTCTACTTTTAGAAATCATAATAGAACTATTATTATTTCTGCTCTGCAAGATGGAAAGCTCAAAAACTCAGCATTTGGACCAGAGCAGGGCAGGAAAACAAAGCAGCCTGACAGCGATACAAAGCCCATCGGCCTTCAGCTCTTGAAATCCTGCCCTATGCTTGAGCTACAGCACCATACTTGGTTCCTTTTGTCTTCCCAAAATAGCAACTAGCAGGGCTGGGGGAGAATCAATTCCCAAGGAAATCTCATGCAAATTGGAGCCACACAAAAGAGGATCTTAAACCAGAATGGACAACGGCCAGCGCCACTCTTGGACCTGCACAACGTTTCAAAAAAGACTGATATTAATTAAAAATGTGTCTCTATTTATTTATGTTTCTTTTCACCATGCTTTGTTATTTTGATCACTGAAATACTGACACTCACAACCCATTCAACGGTTTTATTTGTAATTAATACATGCGCATAATCATTATTAAATTACATAAAAATAATAACGGACTTTTACCACCACTATAAAACAACAAATTAGGTTTTGTCTGTAGTTTCAATGTGTCCGATAATGATATTTAAACATATTTGAAATTAAGCAGCACAGATGTTAATCAGATAGTAGGTCTGCTGTACCTTTGCATGAGTAATGCTGCATGAAATAATTAAAATTTCACATTTATGTAACACTTTCCATCTCCAAGGGATCCAGAACCTATTCATAAGTACAGCCTAACAGACATATTTTGTAATATTTTGCCTTCATCTGACAGCCTCCTTCCATAGATTTCAAATCACTTCCCAAACACTAATCAAGCCTTCGCCACCCTACGAAGCTGCCGCGGGCGCACAGCCCCCAGGCCGGGTGAATTGCAGCACATCGGGGTTCAGGGTGACTGGCACAGACCACCCCAATTCAGCAAAGATTTCTGTTTAATAAAACAGTTAATCATATGGTTAGGTGCTCTTTCGCAGATGTACACACAGCCTCAAGCACCTTGTTGAACGTGAGCATGCGATGAGCTGGGACCCAGGTAAAACAGTGCGGAGCGGAGGAGAGCGTAGTCTCTACTGCTCTCCCATCTATTTGCCATAATTACTTCAGGTTAGGCGTGAAATAACCTAATAAGTTATTTTATTCACATTTCACATGTGGCAATATTAACTAAATACCCTCAGACTGAGTGCCATTTTTTCTGTTTCACAAATCACCACGTCTTTAACATGCCATGTAACTCAGCTTTCTCTCTCTGTATGCTTTCCAGACAAATCCTCCAGGTGACATTTTCTAGAAGAGAGTACATGTCAAATCAAGGATAGCTCTCCCAGATTTTCTGTGCCCAAGAGGCACTCAGCACAACAGGGAGGCACCGCAGGGTGAGGCAATGGGAGAAGCTCTCTAATGGGCACAAGGAGTCCTCCCAGCCCTGCTTCCACTGCTCCCAGCTAAGCCAGCTGGGCACAGGGTATGCGAGCACAGCTTTGGCAGCTTGCTGTGGCAACCTTCCTCTTAGGCGTAAGGAAGAACTGATGAAATGCAATTCACTTGAATGTATGAAAACCTGCGTCCGTGATAATGATTTTGTTTAGAACAACGTGATGTTGTGCTCATGGAAAAACATGTATATACACAAAAAGAGTTTCACATAAGCTGCTCATTACAACACCAAAATGTTTCCAAGCTCTCTTCGGCAGTCTGGAAATCATACTGATTTGAAGATAACATAGTAGCTATTGAATTTCTCTTTCTGGGTCATTAACATAACAACTGGACTTAATTCACCATCATGGTGCAAAGGACACAGGATTCTGCCTAGGGCTTTAGCTGGAATACACTTTTTTTTTTTTTCCCCCCTGTATTAGCACTAAAGGATTATTTTAAGAGGTCTAGGAGATTGTAGCAGACTGAAAAATGATTATCCTTGTCTTTTAAGAAAATGAGAGCAGGAACTTGGAAGAAATAACTGATAAAGTCCATAAACCTCCAACAAGCTCCAAGCAAAGAACCATAACACCCCCTTCATCTCGCTAAGGTCCATATGGACAGCAAGCCATGTTATGAAGTATAAGGATTGTTCCAGCCCAAGGTTTTTTTGTTTTTTATTTTCCCCCCTTTTTCTAAACAAAAGATGGAAGTTTGTGGTTGGTCCTTTACCCACAACCAGCCCTAACTGAATTCAGAAGAAGAGGAACAATGATATTCTGTATTTATGCCGCCTATTATTAAGTGCTAGTTTCCAGTTTTGTTTAAATGCCAGTTATCAGGATTCAATTTACCCCCTCCGATGGGATGTCTGGTATCATTCTGAGAGTAATAACTGCAATATATTATGCTAATTGAGCACTAATAAGCTGCACAGTGCTTTTGCTTCCAAACAGGAATGGAAATGTCATTTTTCAAATAGAATCCAGTAATCACCTGTCTATACCTGCACCATCTCCTTTCTGAATCCATGAATATGAGGAGGCAGCAGAGATTTGCTGGGGATTACAGCGAACACAAGGAAAACCCCAAAGGTCCAACTTCTATTAACACGCTTTTCCTTAGACCCCAACCCCCTTTTGGGAAACTAGGAAATGCCCCATGAAGAGTGCATTTCATCGAGATGTCCTCCCCTGTCAGCAGCCTCCGATGTAATGAACTTTAAGGCTGTTGTCCCACGTATCATCAATCTTAAAGATGAGGAGTCTCCAGCAGTGAATTTCTCTTCTGTTTAACTCTCAATAGGACTGTATTTCATGCAATTAACGTCAGATGCTGCTTGTGCATTTTGATCATTTCATTTATTTACAGCACAAGAAATGATCATGACCACAAATCCAAGGCATCTTTTGCACTCACTTAAATTGTGGCAGTAAGCCTGCAAGATTTTATTGGCTTGAGAAGACTCTCAGGGATGAAAGATGATTATACTAGTTACCCTAATTAATATTTTGTTATTAGTTATACTAGGGAAAAGGACCTTTACAGATGAACAAGAAAAATTCCCTCCTGCGTCTGAAAGAGAAGACTAAATGCAGTTACATACATTTGTAGTGGCATAGATTTTGAAGGGCTTTGGTGAGTTGTCTTTCTCAGCTGCCTGATGACTAACACCATTGTTTATGACTCTGATTAAAACTGTACCAGTCCCTGATGCAAATTTAACGCGTTCACTCCCAGTGACAGGCATACTGCCAGGTCACACCTAGCATTTGGCAATCAGGCCAGTGCCTCCTTCTTCCATCACTGACATAAATATTACAAAGGGCCTACCAGCAGGGAGATCTAGGAAGCCACACTGCTTACCCCACTCTTAAAAGACCTACGTCCATTCACCTGGAGATCAGAAATTTCAGCAGGTGAGTTTTTATACATCCAACACTCCTGCATGGGTTTTCCAGGACGGAAACCTACCAGGAGGTGTTCTGGATGTGCCAAGTTCACTGCTCATGCACAGCACAACTGCTCATGCACAGCACACAGCACCTAGAAGTGTCAGACCCATCACGTGTAGCCCCTCAGACTTACAGCTGCTGCCTTGGATGCTTCCTGGATGCATCAGGCTTCGTGGCCACAGATGAGCAAGTAGGGGAACCCTGTGTAAGATGGATAACTTTTAGGGCTACCTGACACCTGGAGTTCAGCAATAAAGGTACAAAGCACTTGAAATTCCCAGTCATAAAGAAAAGCACAGGTGGACCAACACTTCCGAAGTACGGTAGCTCTAGCCCTGTTTCAGCAACAGTTTTATCTTGCTTCCACGTAGAGTGGCAGGTAGGACAGTGATTAGCCCCCAGTCATCAAAGCACTCTCATTAACTTCACACTGAAGTTAATAACATGCTTAAAAGCTTTGCTGAACTAAGTCTGTAACGATCAGCCCAATCTAAATACAGAAACCGCACAGCTCATGCGAGGGGGAAGCTGGTGTTAACTGGGAAGAGAAGCATATATAAAATTTCCCCCAAATCCGCCCTTGCTTCAGTAAAGCTACGCACACGCAATGTTCTAGCAAAGCCAGGGTGTTTCCTGCTGAGCTGGGACTGTTTGGTAGCATCTCGTTTGCAGGAATTCCTTCTCCAGTGCATGAAGGTAACTGCTCATTCATGCTCAAAGGTGTACTGAGCAGTGGGCATGATGCATCTTCATTCACTGCTCATGCCCAGCTGTGAACACCTTTTATCTTGTAGCCAGATATCAAAGACACAAGCTGCCAGGAAAATAACCTGATTTATTACATACCACACTCATTTAGAAATCACCATTGATTTGAAAAACCACAGGGGGAAGTAATTAGATTTAGTAGGTAGCAAAGCTTCTAACTGATGATGTAAAGTCATTTTATTCAACACTCCTGATATAGAAAGTGGCAGAAAAATTAAATAAAAAAAACGGTCCCTATCACCAGGCACAAAAATAAATAAAATAAAATCAACATTTCACCAAATGCAAGAAATTAAATATGTGCTTGCTGGCATGTGCTATGAGGGTGTCACTCAGGAGAGCATTTCGATGCATGTGCTTGTATTTAGTGAGTTATATAAGGCTTAGGAGCAGGTTTAACGTCAAGCATGTGCATCTGTGTTTTGTTGCACAGGGGAGGTGTGGAAAGCTGAGGTCTCAGGAGCTGAAGCACCCTGGGGGCACAGGGCTCGGCAGTGAGGAAAGCCAAGTGTGCCTTGCCCCTGCAGAGCTGCTCAGCATTTTTCATGGCCAATCCCCCGTGTGTTTCATAGCAAATGCACGTTACTGCACTTTGGCCATTCTTGCAAAATACATTTTACTGCAGCCATGTGGTGGTTCTCCTGCTAGGAGGAAGAACAGCTGACACCTTCTTGTCTCATAACTCTTACCCTTTAAATCAAGTTAAATCAAGTGACTATTACACATAAATCCCCCTTCTTGTTCATGCCTGTGGCCAGGTTAACAGGTGTTTTTGACATCCAGGCTGAAAACATAAATGATGAGACAGACTTAAACTAGGACCTCTGGAGGCTTGTGTGAAGCTGTAGGCAGGAGAGAGGCTGCCCTTGTCCACACCTGTACTGCTCCCCAAGGTGGGCAACTGAGCTGCCCTCTGGGGTCACACGGAGAGAGGAGGAGGAGGATGCCTGAAGCCCAGAGGGTGATGAGCCACAAAGGACACCCCTGAACTCCCTCATTCCCATTCCTGACATCTGAGCTGTCTCCTTGGACTGTGATTAGAGAGTAAAAAAGGAAAAAAGAAAAAAAAAAGAAAAGAAAAAAAGTTACCTCAGTTTCAGCTTTGAAGTTAACTGAAAAACAATATATTTGTAAAAGGATAATGCACATAAGTAATAAGACTAAATGTCTGAGTGATTATTTCAGTCTTCTGTCTCATCAGCTTCTACTGCACAATCAAATTCCCAGCATAAAGTAAAAGCTTCACACCTCCTGTAACAGGTGATGCTTTTTGCTCAGGTGTACAGAACAGAAGAAGGGTGCATGGGGTAAGCTCAGTGCTTCCCTAGAAGGTCTGGCGGAGCTGGAAGAAGGGTTAAGGAATTTGGCTGAATTAGTTCCAGGCCGGTTGTACCTGGAGGCCCAGACTGAAATCAGGAGCCAGCATGCATGTTACTGTGCAAATGCACAGTAAAAGCCTGATGAACTTACAACTCAGGACACACACAGCTAGAGCAATGTCCAGCTGGAGGGGGGCATCTGCAGTGCTGCCACCCACCTGCCTTACAGCGGGAATAGGGACACAGGACTGCATCCACCTCCTGCCTCCAGTGGAAACATCGGAAACATCTCCCTCGTCCCTCTTGATTTTTTCACATCAGTTGTCTTTGCAAATGATTTTTGTTCTACCAAAAGCTGTTCGATGCAGACCCAGAGAGCTGGGCCACATATTTTGCCTTACCACCAGGAGGAGCGCCTTAAAGGGAGCAATTAGTCACAGAGTGCTGATGAAGTGGGGGGACTTTTCCGCTCATTAAGAGGCAGAGGGAGGGGGCCCACCGCTGTCCTTCCACACACAGAGCTGGGCAGCCCCTGAATGAGACCACGCTCCCTCATTACAGAGTGGGGCAACGAGCACGTCTGTCAGCCTTCTGTTACTATTTCCAAATGAACTCAATTAAGTTAATGAATTTTTCAGCGCAACAAAAATAGCAAGGAAGAGGCTGGAACACTAAATGAGAATAAAAATAAAGCATTGCTCCTCCTTCTCCAACCCAGATTTCAAGATTGTTTGCTTTCAAATTAAAATATTTTTCCAAACATTAGCTTAGTTGAGGAAAATCTCTAAGTGTTTTTCTCTGTGGCTGCTTCATTTGAACAGTCACACCCACTCTGCTCACTGCAACCAAGTATGATTAATGCCAAGCAACACACTTTCCTAAAAGAGGAATTGCTGTCACACTTCATAATTTCCATCAATTACGGACACTTCAAAAAACACAATGAGCCTGCATTTAATTGCTATAAAAGTTTAAAGGAAAACTACTTATGTGCTTTGGCTATAACAGGTTTTGGGCACATCATTTTCATTTGGGCTAAATCTTTCGGAGGAAATCTGACAGGTAATTTACATGCAAAGACACAATTTCATAATTTTTTTTTTTTGTCTCCTGATAGATTCTTCAAAATCAAACCGGGTACAAACTCATTAGCATGTGCCTGTATGCTCTGCCGACCATACAAATTTCTAGGAGGGGGAGAAAGCAGAAAAGTTTTCCACTTTTTTTTTTTTTTTTTGCAATCACCAGTAGATGAGAGTTTAAAAAGGAAAAATACAGCCATAAACAGTAGTAACGCAGATATATGATAAATCTCAAAAATAATTCCTTTCTATATTATTTCCATTTCACTGCTGCTTTATCCTTTTTGTTAATGATTTTATGATTGCATCCAGCAAAACCAAACAAACTAATTTTTTTTTCCTTTGAAGTAATGACAGTATGAGTGAAATTTAGCACATGAAAGACATGTTTGCTAGAATAATTTCAAATTTTTCTATTATCTTTTATTGGTGCATTAAAAAGAATTATAACAATGGGAAAGGATGCCTTCTGTCTGTAAACTGGTTTTAATTTTCTTTCTAGTGAAAACACAGACTTTTACATGAAGTTCAACCAAATACAAATGGAAGAAGTTTTAGCCAAGAAACACTGCATATTACGTGCACAGTGATAACAGAAAATCCCTTCCCAGATGATGACTGCATTGTGCCATGTCCTGCGTGAAACCCAGGCTAAAAAAGTTACTGAATGCTTCAAGGAGCATTGCAAGCTGGTCAAAAGTTGGATAAAGCTTCATCTCAATGCAGAAACCGAGCAACCTCAACTAGAGAGTAGTATACACTTCCACTTTCTAAGTGAGTTTTATGTAATTATTAGAAAAAAATCCTCATCTCTACTCTGTAGCACACATTCAAAGTCAACATCCTCACCATCACTGACACTAATTTCACCCTGTGCTCTGCTTCCTCTAGCATCAGACCACTTAGGAGCCTAATACTCTTCTTGTTGAAGCACAGTTAACTGGAATTATCTTCCATCTGGGTGCAGTATGGTCAGCTGCAGAAGGAGTGAAAAAGTTTATCTTTTTGTCCCAGCTCTCTAACAATGGTCATTGAATGAGTTCATAGAAAACTCCTACAGTGCAGTTAAACAACATTACTGCATTTAGAAAAAAAGGTGTAAAAAAACCCCTACCTATTAAAAGTGCCTTCTATTTGATGCTTAGAGACTCTGGACTGCCTCTGGAGACTCCAGTGAGTTTATACAGATCACCTACGTTGCTGATTTAGATACTCAGATCAAATTAGCAAAAGTGGGATGCGAATATTCCCCATTGGAGATTGAGTTTCAAAGGTGCTGCCTCACATCGCAGAAGTTTACCCAGGTGACACTGTCAAATAAATCAGGCAAAGCAGACAGTGTTTACATGGGCACATCTAAACTATGGTGTCTGGGAAATTTTCCCAGCTCCCAGTCTGGATGTATGTTCTGGCCACATCCCAAATTAATGTCAGGGCAAGTGCTAAGTCCCACTGTCTCCCCTCCTGGTCCTGGTTTTAACTGGAGGAAAACCTTTGTTACTCAGGAAATCCTGAGTTATGGTGTGCTCTGGCACATTGCATGACCAGGACTGTGGGGCACAGCCGACGTGCTTTGGCACCAACTACAGCTTTTGGGACTTCAGCCTCATAGGAAGTTGAAAAAACTCAGCACCCAGGAAGCTCATACAGGTTTCTGAAGACACAACCACTTCTGCTCTCTCATTTTGTAACTTTATCCTCTAGAATGCACACTATTGGTGTTGTTATTAATAATACCAGTCGTCCTTATTGAAGGATCAGACTTTTCAGGTCTGGCCAAGGCTGCAGCTCCTTCCCTCTGCACACACCAGCTCCCAGGCAGTAGGGACAAGTGACCCAGGCCAGCCCTGGTTCTCAAACCCTTTTGTTTCTGTGTCTGTGGGGGATGCCTCTGGTGCCAAAGTGCCTGACTCATGGAGGAAATGGTCCATAACAAGTCCCTAACACTGCCCATTAGAAGGTCAGCCATTTGTCTCACTGTTCAATACCTTCCTGGCAATTGATGCCCCCATCCATAGTGTGTCTGGTAATAAGCAAAGCATCCTGCTAGCAGCTCTTTCATGCTGCCTTCCTACAGCCCCTTACTCATTCACAAAAGCTTTCCTGTACATCAGCTTAATGGATAAAGCAATCGATACAAATAATATCAGACACTGTCCAACTTTCTTCCTTCACTAAGTAGGGCCTGAATCTTAGGGTTTTGTCTGAACTGTTCCCTGGGTCCAGAATAACTAAGGACAATATGGATATTATGCTCTGCCATAGTAATTCTGGCAATTGTGAATTTTGGGTAATTTCTTCAGTCCATTTTACTGCCAGGCAAAAGGAATCTTACTGGTGAAAACTGATGCGGTACTGCGGTGCTGCAGACCATCAGAGAACATGGGACAGCTTTTGAAACCAGTATTTGGTGTCAGTTCTCACTTGATACCAAATCAGTGAAGCGCAGATCAAGAATTCAGAGGTCCAGCAAAATTGCTTTTCAGATTCTGTTAAGAAAGAGAGGAAGTCAAACAGGTACTCGTGTTTGCTTTCTATCAAGGTTCTCATCAGGTTTTCATGCCACCAGTAAAAATAGAAAAGGAGCAGAACACCAGGCTTTTGTTGTTGGAGGTTCTGGGTTGTTTCAATCTACCTGTTGCAGAGAGGTGCAGTGTATTCCTAGTTATCCATGCTCTAGCCTGCTGTCTCCCATGCTGAATTTCACCATGAATACATTCCCCACAAGGGAAAAACAGTGAAAAATAGGATGAACAACAGAAACACATGGATATCAGGTTCCCGAATACCTGTAAGATCACCAGCACAAGGCTGTGTGAGCAGGGACTGCTATTTTTTTTTCCACATTGCTCTGTAAGCACCCAGGTTATCATCAAAATCTGGGACAAATGCTAATAAACCACTCTAAAGATTCTTACTCTGGAGCTTTCAGCCTGCTTCACCCTGCAATGCACACCAATGTTGCAATCACCAGGAGACACCAACCAGCTCAATTTTCTGTCTCCTGCAACCTCAGAACATTTTCAGGATCCTGCATTGTTTAGGAGCCAGGGGAACCAAGAGCTCTGCATCCCTCTCTTCCCAGCTATGTTGCTGTCCCCTGGATGCTATTTCACCCTTGCGTGTCTTGATTGGCCCTAAAAGCTTTTGTTTATCACTTCTGTTTAGGCTGGAATTATTTCAAGACAGAAACTGCTTCTGACAGAAGGGTGCTCTAGTCTCAAGCACAACCACAATACCAAAATAACCAAGAGATGCTTGCCAGTTATGATGGATGCTTCTCTGTATTTTAAAGCTTTTCCTCACTAGGACTTAGACACTGGTTACAAATTGCATGCTGAACAAATCTGAAAAACTTAGCAGCAAATCTTCTGTTGTGCGGGGAGATTTCCTTCTCAGCAAGGTGATCCCCAGCCCAAACCCACCAGTGCAGCAGGGCAACCGAGGTGGCAGAAGCTGTGTTTTGTGGGGAGGGCAAGAGTTATAATCTCCCTGATTTACGGGACACTAACTGCCTCGCAAGGCAGTAATGACTTCCCACCGAGGTCATCACAGACACTGTTTATCAGTCTGCTTTGAGCAAACCCCATTAATAAATAGGCGGCTGCGATGTTTATTAAGAAAACCACAAGGCACGTGACAGACCTGTAATATTACCGCCTCGGTTCCACTGCATGGCACACATAATAACGGGGACTCAATGAAGCAGGTATTCCCGAGAGAGGAATATTAACTACAGAAAATAGAGAGAGGGGTATACAGACAGATCGGCACAGCCTGCGTGCTCCGCGCTGCTTGGATTGCTTACCCCGTGAGCACACTTTATACTTATCTTTCCCTACTTTGATCTTTGAGCTCAGATTTTTACATGCTTATCCTCTCTTTGTCCATCTAGCACATAAGAAGGATTTATAGCACGTTACACAGGGTGAACCTGTGAAAAAGCAGTTACCATGGCAACCCGGTATTTCTTTTCTGTATAAACTTGAAGTACCGGAGCAGAGGAAGGCCAGAACACCACGCCAACATCGAAGTTGCTTTTTGTTCCCATTATGATGTTTTAAAATAATTAAAAGTATTTTACTACCTTCAATCAAATATATTAAATATGTCTTATAAAACCCTTTAAGAAAACACATCCCTCAGGGCCGGTCATTGCCAAGTACCTGAGAGGCGCACTGCAGAGGCCGCTTGCTACGCATCGAACTCACCCTTGCAGAAGAAGCATCTCAAGAGAGGCCCCAACCATGCACACCCGTGAAGAAGTGTGTGAAGGTGCAGTGGGTCACCGCACACCGCCACAGGAGCTCAGAATTACAGGTCGATATGGCAATATTAAGATACTTCACAGCCAGTTGCCTATGTATTCCTCCACTGGCTCCCAAGCTTTGACCCACAAAGCCAGGTCACAGCTGTATTTTCTAAATGTATAGAAACAGAGGGGCCTTTTCAGGAAAACAGCACTATGCCTTTGCCCTGCCGTTTATCAAAAAAATGCTTTATCTTCTCATACCTAGCCTCCACTGCCCCTCCAGGCTGCTGTGCAGTGTACTGTTCCCCAGCAAACTGCCCTTTAATTAAGGATGCCTTCCTGTTCGCGTTGACATCAGGCAGCTTCACTGCAGAAGATGTCAGCACACACCTTGGGGTCAGGTTGCTTGCTGCAAACCGTTGAGCCCCTTCGTGCCTCTGTAATTAGCCCTGGGCTCCACAGAGGGAAAAAGGGAGCTGAACCGGGAGGAAGAGAAACTGCCTGTTCTCTGCACGCAAAATATTGCTGCCCAGGGTGTGCAGGATCTTGGGCCCACACACTGCACAGAGCTCAACGGGTCCAACACAAATAAACAGCTGTGCACCAAGGTGGCCTAAACATCTGCTAGGACCATTTGTCCAGACCTTTTGATGTAGAGCATTTCTTGAAAGACAAAAAAAAAAAAAAAAAAAAAAAAAAAAGCCAGGAGGAAAAAGCATATTTCCAGGGAAAATCAGATAAACAGTAGACCTAAAAATAGTGACATAGCAACCTCGAGTCTCTCTCTCTTCCTCTTTTTTCTATGGACAACACTGGCATAAATGGTTTTCTCTAGAGGGTACATTACTCACCTCGGAGCAAAAATAATAATTTTGGCTGGGGAACTGAGCAGCTCAGTGGCCTTCAGCAACATGTCCCTCACACCTCCATTCCTCCATGAAGCATCAACAACACTGTGCCAACGCAGAAGGTGAGCAGAGCGCCTGGGACAGGCCCAGGCAGCCATCCTGGCTGTTTCATATCCCACTGTGGCTTTTCCTGTTTCCTCCTGCTGTGTATTTTCCACACAGCCAAAGCCCTTACTGCTGGCCATTGCTGCCCAGGTCCCACGTCCTTGGGACACCGGATCAGCTCATGAGCACACTGCACTTGTCCTGAACTCCCTTCCAACTGAAATCACTAAGTCTTTTTTATTATTAGCAAGGGCTGAATTTCCTGTGGTGCTGGTAGTGTGGAAACGCAAGCTCCGTTTCACAATATTAGAAACATATTTTCCAAGCAGAGTGGGGTGGAAAGAGAGGGAGAGAGGCAGTGGGATACACATGTGCCCCACTGAATACAGCTGAGCCTCAGAAAGTCAACGATAAATACAGGGGCACTACCAAATGACAGAAACACAAAACAAAACAAAAAGGTGTTTTTATTTTGTCTTGTTTGGTGCTGCTACATAAATTGTGTAGATATAGCAAATGCATGGTTTGCTATGTAAACTGTAAGGTGACTGTTTTTTCACCTGCTAAAGTGCTGCTGATGCGATGTGCTAGAGCATTTTGTGTACAGATGGGAACCAAAGCTTGCGTGCTTTCTTCTCCAGTTATACGATGGGTCCCAGCGAACATGCAGTAATGCAGTCTTATTAAGCGGAGGCCCACTGCTGATCTCACTAAGACTGGTATCAGAGCAGAGCCATTCCTTTTTATTGAGGAACTCCATTTTAATTTTATTTAGGGAGGCAGTATGATCTCATAGGCAAGGCATCAGGAGCTCTGGGTTGTGTTCTCCGCCATGCCATGCGATCACAGGCAAAACATGCAAGTGTTCTCCGTTTTTTTTTTTTTTTTTTTTAAATCATATGCCACATGCTGGAAATAATATTTATTAACTGCCACAGAGTGCTCTGAGATCAATGAATGATAAACCATATAGAAATGCTAAGTGTTACCAATGCAGTGAGTGATTTTTATATGATTAGAATGACATAAATCAAGACTAACCCCACTGTCACCATCATAATGCAAAATCAAGTCTCAAGGTAATCTGAATTGGTAGCAAAGTTCCTGGTAACAACACACAATCCCATGAATGCACAGTTTACTACTCAGCACACAAATGATGTAATGGTATAATAGGCTTTGACATGGAAAACAAAGTGCAATAGCACAAAAAAAGTGAGTTCATCATATTTTGTTCATATCGTGTCAATTTTCCTATCCTTTTATGACTGCATTCTCTTGCAGACATATTCTACCTCTTTCTGTTCTGGCTGGCTTTGTCTTGGCCTTATGGCCTCCTCCCTTCTTCCTCTTTCTAAATTCATGCTGTGCATGAAATTGTTGGTCTACAAGTTCACTCATTTACAGTAAGGTTTACTCTTTTTGGCCTGATGCTGTGCTCCATTGTAGGCCGCTGGTCCTAAAGCAGGGAGATTCAGCATGTGTTTCATAAAATATTTCAACCTTTAGTTCATGTTTTTATTCTTTTCCTTTTTTTTATTTTTATTTTTTTTATTCTTTTATTTTTCCTTTTAATAGAACTTCATCAACACCACAGGATTGGTACCTGCGTGATAAAAACAGCTGGTTCAACAACGTGCTACCCCCATCACTCTCAGCTTAGTACATACAAATGATAACCCTCTATTAGTTTTGTTCTTCATTAGGCTGAATCATATGAGAAAGCCAGAAACTGAATGAACACTGCTGGCTGTACCTTGACTCTAATATCATCTTCAGAGTGGCATCACTGTATCTATTATTTGTATCAAAACTCCTGACATTGTAATACATTTGTGCTCTGAGCACATGAAATATGAAAATGTGAAAGAGGACAAGTAGAAACATCTCTATTGACATTTACTAATCTTAGACACTCGAGCCAAGTCTATCAAACAAAATGCCTATTGCAATGCATAAACCTCATAACTCTAAGGACAATCAGTTTTAAAAACAAAAGAGAAGTCACCATTTAGAACCAATACAGTGCATAAGGCAGGAAAGAAGATAATGAGATGCATCTATGAGCCTCTACTGATTGACAGGTACCCAGTGTCTCCCTATGGGATGAGGAAGGTGAAGTGGAGAGAACACTGCATAAATGAGATTGCAGCAGTTCTGACTAGTTATGGTTTGTAAATACCTAAAGTCAAGCTAACTGTTGCAAACATGCTGGAAGTTGTTATTATTAGAATTACAAATACGATGGGGGACTCCAGATTCAGTTCTTTACTTCTGTCAAATGCAAGCACTTTTTGAAAGCCACAGTTTTCTGTTAAAACTATGTGGCAAGGTAGGTACTGCAACACCTGTAAATTAGCTCAGTTCTATTCTGTGTTTCCCTTTAAAAGCTGTAGAGCTTTGTGGGATCAAAGACGGCTACTTCCCATCTTTCTGGAGAGGGAAAGATAATTGAGAGCTACAGAACAGCCATGTCTTCCATCAGTAGTAACCTCAATCAGGTCAGTGGGATGTGGTCTCTGCAAGAGAACTGCCAGGTCCACAGCAGGATTCAGCACAAGCTCTACAAGCCAGAGCAGTGTGAAATGCATTAATAGAGTCAGCTTAGAGAAAAAACGCGTCTTTAACTCTTGGGTGTGTATCTCATTGACTGCCAGCCTAAACACAGGAGAGACTGAAATACCCTTTTAGTGAAAATAGGTCTAAAGTCTCCCTGGTTTTCTATTTTGAGGAGCAAGTTTATTCGCGCAGATGGAAGAAATGAGCTCCTAGAAGGCTTTGCTTATGTAGCCAGGTAGCACCAGGGACAACGAATATAAAATACTTTAAAATATTGCAAGTGAAGTTGCTCTGCTTGATTTTGAGAAAGAATCAAAAGTGTTTCCAGCTTGTCATTGCCAAGTCAAATTTGGCCTATAACAAAAAATCAAACTCTTAATAAAACCAGAAAGTGTAGGTATGTTCCCATAACTAAAAATGATTGAGCTGTTACAGCTCAGCAATTTAGTGCCCATCCACTGAGTTGCAATAACTATGTGTGCACTTTAAGCCCACTTCAATACTGAAATAAAATACATTTGCTGGAAATGTGCTTCAGGGGATATCTGCAGCTGCTTCACGGAGGTTTAAACCCACCTTGTTAGTGACTGGGGTAAGCCAAGAGCACGCTAACAGTAGATTAGCATGTTCTGCCTGATAAACCAGGATTTGTTAAGCTGCAGCTATTTGACCACTTCCAACCATGCAAATTCACCATTAGACCGTTTTCTGAAAGACTCAGTGCTCACAGTGACACCAGCTCAAATAATTAAAACTGCTGCTGGTTCAAAATGAAACAGTCAAGAATGACAGTCACAGATAGACCAAAAGCTTTTGAGACAAATGATTTTGAGCTTTTGATCCCTTTTTGGGATAGGTAGCATAATCAGACATTGAAGCTGGTAGAATTATAAGAATATATATAAGAATTATAAGACCACGTTGATCACAGTTCTTCAGGTTGCTTTTAAATGCATATATCTGAAAATTTGAAAACAAACGTGTTTCTGCATATATTTTCAGAAATGAATGGTCCACTTTGTGGGGGTTCTTAATGCTCCTGTATGCAAATCTCTATGTTAATCATTTCCAAATCACTCCCTGGAATACCATACATATGATAAATATTTAATTCCTTGCACTGACATTACAGGTTGAACTCTTTTCTTTTCCTATGACATTATTAAAGGCATGAATGGTAGGGAACAGACTGAAATAATTAATTGTATTTGATCATTCTCGGCCACAGCTACTGCAAGAATAAATTTGCCAAAGGAAAGGAAAATGTGACAATGCAAGAAGATGACAAAGAGCTTAAGGAACTTGTTCATTTGGCATTATGTGACAGTGACAACATATCACTCCTTCTGTCTGCACAGAGAAAGGGCTTTCAACAGGCCTCAGAAAACTTTTCTGTGGTCTCAAAGCATGGAAGTGGAGAAGCCTAGTGGAGAAGAGAGTTTTTTCAACACCTATAACTGTAAGGAAAATAAATACCCCATGAAATACATATAACTGGGTGTTTGAACCACAATCAAGACCTTTTCCAGTGAAAATCCAGCAACTAAATCAGGAGCATGTGAGAGAAGCCCACCCCACTGGCAGGGATGAGAGACCTGGGGCAGGTGGGTTTCTGTCCCTGTGAGCACCCGAGAGGTCTGACAGCAAAGTTCTGCTTTTTCTTCAGCACAGGGAGAAAGAGGGAAGTATTTGGAGAAACGTGCTCCCACAGGAGCTTTGCACAAAACCCTCCTCCCGGCAGTGCCATCAAGACCTGGGCCTGGCTGAAAAGCTCCAAGACATTTTCTGTCTAGACTTCTTGTACCCATGGTGTCCCAGCGTCCCACCACCCTCCTGCTGCTGCCACCTCCTGTGACCAGAGCAGCAAACTGCTGATCCCTCTTCCAGCGCTTTTCAACTCCGTGAGCCAGAGCTGTGCTCACAGTGATTTTTCCGTCACTGTTAATTTGCAGATTATCCAACTGCATTTGATCAAGACAGAGAGAAGAAACTAATAATATAGCACAGCACTTAGGAACACTAATTGAAAATTACTCTTAAATAATACATCAGCCCTCTCTTAATTATGGCATCTTTCACTCTTCCCAGAAAAGTGCAACATCTGCTAATGTATTTTTCTAATTATTAGTATGAAGTTGCAGGGAAAGGGTAGCCTAGTGGCTCCTTTCTATCTTGACCTGCTCAGCCCAAGTTTTCCTGAATGTCCATAAAGCATTTTTTTTCCCCTTTCTTAAAAATTCATTCTTAAGATATATTTCTTGAACCAAGGCTTCCACTGTGTGATCAGCTCAACCACTAACACCCTTTTCGGAAGGAAAGGATGCACCAGGAACCCAGCTTGCATGAATATGTGACTGAATCTTGTATTTCCCATTCATTTCCAAAGGTTTTCGAGACTGGAACACCTTCAAGTTTGCAAATTTCATCTTTCTACTTGCTTTAGGGTATGAAAATCCTTGCTGCCATTTTCTCCATTTAACGTGCCATTATTCTCAGTACTTGATTGAAAGATGCTGAAGGATAGCTCATCCACATGCAATCCCATCACCTGAGTTTTCAAAATGGACCTGTGACTCTGAGTTCTTTCATTTCCTCACGTCAAATACGAAGACGGTCATGACAAATTCTCAGCAGTGGCACTGAAAACCAGGCACATGGCAAATTTGATTCTGCACCCCAAGCAAATGGCCACCTTTGAAAAATGTTGTGGAAAATGATTTTCCTAGTGCTTTCCATGATGCCAGCAGTAGAGCTGGAACCTGAGCACAGCTCTTCTTGATTTAACCTCTTGGATGTTATCGCTTCTTGGGGGCATTGCACTCTGAGACCTCTAACTTGAATTTTTAAATAACTCGGGAAATTGTCAACTAGAACTGTTCATGCTATTCTGATGTCTAATGTTTCCATCAGGCTCCAAATAAGTAATGCGTAGTGCATAGACCTGACATGCAAATAAAATAGAAATGCAGCTTCCAGACCCATTGCTGCCTTTAAGCAACAAAGTCCCACTCCAGGGTCTTCAGGCAGCTGTAATTAGCTGGTCAGCTCTCTCACCTGTAGCCCCATGACAGTATCACAAAACTAATAATCTAAATGAGACACCCTTCTCACTCCTGTTAATCACCTCTCTTTATCTGACAGGCGCAGGCTTGAGATTATTGCTTGGAGCGACCAGTATTTCTTACCTGGGAGGAAATCAACAACTGATAATCAAAAGAAAAGACAAGAACAGGAAAAAACAACTTCAACCACAATGAAAATCAGCGTGCATCTGTAAAGAGATTTTTTTCAGCCTGTACTTCACAGGATATACATCCTCTGACTGACAGAAACAAAGGTGGGCTTCTAGGTTTTCAGGTGTTTCTAGGTGTAACCTAGAACTGAGCAAAGGATAATTTCAATTTGCACAGAATGTAAGGTTCTTTTCTTTTGAGTTCTTCATTGGACTGAAAGCCTTTTCAGTTTTACTGGAAAACTAGTAGTGTTAAAATGCCTATTTCAAGGTAGAAAAGGTGAGGGGGGTGATCTTGCTCCTCCTTTTCAGAAGCAAGGGTCTACAACGGTTCCCAAATTCTTCCTTTAGAAAACATCCTTGAGACCCATGTGTTACCACAAAATATTTCAGTTTCAATGCACAGCATGTTTGCTGAAAATGGACTCCAACACAATTTTTCTGACCAGCTCTAACAGAACTGCAGCCCCAGCAAAGCCACTCTTTCTTACTATCCCCATATTTTCCTGTCACTAGCAGAGGAAGCCTGTGTGTTTCCTCAGAGAATGCAAAATAGGAAACAGCCGTAATGGTGCAAACATCACAGATAATTAAACAGAAAATCTGGCAGATTTTCAGACACGCTGCTACCTGCCTGTGAATATAAAGCAGTTTTGCTTGACAGTCAGCTAAAGCACTGGGACCCCTGTCTGGCTTTAGGTTAGTCACCTGGAAGATTTTAAGCAAATATTTATTGTAGATCACTGCACAGCTCAGTTGGTCTCATTCAAAAGACATGACACCCACATCAGTTTTTGATGACTCAAATAAAAATCCCCCTGCTTCTCACAGCAGCACTGTGCATGATCCTACTTGGTTTTTCGTCTCAGCAGTGCCCAGCCCACTTCTGGGTATTTTCACTGGCAGCGCTGTAGATCCAGGTATTAACTAGCAGGCCATGAGCTGGTGCTGCTCAATTGCGTTCATAGCTGTTTTCACAGGATTTCCAGTTGTTCCAGACAACGATTTTAATACTGACAGACTCAGTGTGGGGTCTATTAACCCCACAGCATCCAGGCAGGTAAAAATGAACTACTTTCCTCTCTTCCCACCAGCCGTAACAGCTGAAGTGTTAAGAGCGTACTGAGGGCAATGCTCTTTTTAACAGCACTTGGCACAATTACATTTTATTAATTCAGGGATGTTATTTTACAGCTTCATTTGTTTCTGCCAATTTTATGTTTGGAAGGGTAGAGAAAGCATGAAGGAAGACCAAGTGAAGTGGAGCTCAGCAGATGGAAAACAAGTACCTCTTACTCTCTCCATCACCACTGAAGCCAAAAGTGTTCCACCTCGCAGGGGTCCTTTGCCAAAAAGAGGGAAAAAAGGAACATCTCAGCAGTTCCTGAAGCACTTGAACCATCAGTGACAAGCATGTTTCTTTGTACTGAGTCATAACTGGGAAGAACAGGGACCTCAGCAGCACCACGAATGAAGGGTAGTTGGTGCAGTGAACTGCATCTTCTGGAAACCCAGGTGCCAAACCAAACCAGCACTTTTCAGCCTCTCCTTTTTCCTAACGTTCTGGATATAATGGGGAAAGCTGCAGGAAAATACAACCCTAACATGCCAGGTTGCTTCCAAGAGTGTGAGCTAATTGTGTTTCTACTTTTCTGTGCATGGTTTTCTCCACTATCTGGCAGCAATTCACCTCTGCACCAAGGGATAGGACAAAACCAGCTCTCCTCCAGGTATTAAGCATGCAAAGCAAACACACAAGCAGGCCTTATGACTAAACCCTGGCATGGGCAGACAGTCCTGCAAATAAAGGATCATGCAAACTCATGAGAGTAAAAAGGTAGAGCTGTTTGTATGTGATGTGTCACAGGAAGCTACGGGTATGTCCATGCTCAAGAAGCAGGGAGAATCAGCAGCTCCAAGCACATGAAACACAAGAGACTTCAAAACACACTTCCCTTTGAAATGGTCCAAAGGAGGAAACGTGCTCCTGCTGATGTGGCACGGCTTTGATCCATAACTCCAGGGTCCTATTTTGTCTGAGCTGAAGTAGCCCTGTAACAATCAACATCACTACAGCATGTTGGACCTACAGGTCCCGGTGGAAAACCCCATATAGGAAATCCTCCCAGCACACGGCTGAAACACAATGACTGGAAACACAATAAGCAGTAACCACTCTGGGGCAACCCCCTTCCTAAGGTACAGAAAGGGGATGGCAAACTCAACAGCCCCCACCAGCCACCTCCCTAAAAACCGAGCAGCAGCAAGTGGAACATGGTGCAGGATCCTGCCCTGGGGAATTTTGTTTTTCAATCTGCTCTTCAGCTCACTGCACAAAGTGCTCTCATACCACAGTAATGAACGCAGGATAGAAATGCCTCCAGAGGTAGATTAGATTAGAGACAGTCAAACAAAAATGCCGCAGCTGAAGGGATAATGAGAGCTCCCCTCCGAAAAGGAAAGGGCAGGTCTCAGCACTCTCTCTGTCAAATCACTTCTAAAAATAAAACTCGGGAGCCAGATTCAGGCCTGATGGCATGACAAGCGTTAAATTATGGCACTGGGGGTCTGTCATGTCTAGTACAGCTACAGAATTGATCTGCTCAGAGGACAGGTATGCTCATAAGTATTTCTCTGGAGTCCTTCACCATGGGCAGTGCTCAGGTCCTGGCCAGGACGCCAGGTCAGCTCACACTCCTACACTCCATTTCAGAGATCAACTTTTACTTTTTCCTGCTGAAAGCCAACTTCTCTTTTCCGCTACAGTTTCCAGTAGCACAAGGCAGCACAGGCTCAGTAAGTTCCACTCAGAGCTCACTATCCCATGATATAAAAACCTACCCCTTCCTACACCACCACCGAGCAAGGCAGGACCCAAACTGTCCTTTCAGCTGGGGCTAGGGGAGTGCAAAAAAAACTTGTTTTATCTCCCTTCAAATGAATTGTAGCACATTTTTTCCTATCTATGTAAGAGCACAAGAAAATCAATGTTACAGCTAATACACCCTTTCATGGGACCGGAGTAATCAGTTGTAGATGTCTGCACTGCAAAATAATACTTGGCAAACTCTCAGTGCTTTAGGGTCAGCAGAGAGATGTCATTCCTTCCTACATAAAATCATTAACACTGACGCCATGGCTATGCTACTCATAATGCTGGGTAAATATCCCAGAAAGATTAATAATATTTTCATTGAACTCTCTATTTAAAAGAATATAGAAGCACCATTTCATCCCTAAGCTGATAATAGGGTCCACGTGTGAAAACAATAAAATAATAAAAGTGACATGAATAAGCTTTCAACAGAAAAAGCTCTACCCGAGGAAAAGTTTCTACATCAAAGCAGGCAGATAATCTGACAATATTTTCTTCTACAAGACTGTATAAAGTTACTTAATGATTTAAACAAGATACAGTATTATAATTTTTATTAGTCCCTAGGGAGCTACAACTAAGCTGCAGGGGAAAACTGCCTGCCTTATACTGGTAGGAAAATTAGAGGTAATTGTTATGGTTTCCGTTTTGCATGATCAGGACCAAAAATTTAAACAAATACTTGATTTTCAAAAATTATAACTGCAAACATTTGTGGGTTAGGTATGAAAGCAGCCAGGAGTTAAAGTGTGCAAGGATCAGAACAGTTTTCCAAATAAATGGGAGCAGGAGGCCACATCCTCTCTCATGCTCCTCACATTGCTCTTGTGTTCCTATGAGCAAGCAATACTCCCAGTATGAGGTGCTAAGAGGTCAGGACATCGGGTAGGGCATGATGCTTCACAGGAAGGATGGATCTGGTCTTGTGAAGTCAAGATGCACTTTCCTGATGAAAAGAGTTTCAAGCCGGCCACCTCGCCTAACAATAGCTAAGTGCAACTGAATTCCACTATTCCATGCAGCAGCAGAGAAAACTAATGGGATTTCACTGCCTGCTTAAAGAAGTGATGTATATTGCTGTTAAGGGATAAGTATCAGTAATAATATGTGCAATATGCAACTCGACTGCTAAAAAGTGAAAGGCATTCCTTGTATCTCTTGGCATCAGAGCTTCTCTGCAACCTCTGACACTTTGCCAACAGTGGAGAAGTGAGAGTAATATGAGTGTTGCCATTTTAATAACAGTCAAGTACACAGTAATTTAGTCACATGTGAAGAAATCAGTTACAAAACTAACCGTGAATCTGTTACCGTTTTGATAAAGTTCTCAGCAAGTTTTCTTCTTCCACTTTTTTCACTCTGCTAGCCCTCGCCATGGTCAATGTTGCATTCAGCAGGGTACCTGTACGCATGGCAGCTGAGGACAACCTGGCCTTGAAGTTTAGCCCTTCATCTATCTCCTGAGTTTTCCAGGTCCCCCAGACAACATAACTGAGGATCTCCAGGTAAAACATATGTAAAGAAGAGAGAGAGGGTAATAGTAACTGAACAAGACCAGAAGTTGGCCGATTAGGACTTTAACCGTATTTGCAACATGAATTAGTGTGTACTACATGCTCTCACGTAATCCCTTCAGAACTAGAAAGATCTTGGTGGTTTTCTAAGCATAGATGTTACAGCTTTCCCTTGCTTCTCTGTATAAACGTAATCCTGGTCATAATTACATGCATATGTTAGATATTATTTATAATTCAAAGAGAAGAGATTTCTTTTTTGTTTAGTCACTGCTGCTCTGTATGTTTGTGCTGCATAAAGCACAGATATACTTTGCCAATCAAAATCTAATATCTGAGATCCCTATGGTGAAATTGACTTTTTTTTTTTTAATCCTTCAAAAGCTTTTTCTTTTTCCAAAGTGCTCAAAATTCTTTCTTCTGCTTCTTTTTCTTTCCTGTCTAATCTCTTGATCCTCATGCTTATACTATGCTTATCACCAAAGTATCTGAGTAGCAAGGGAGTTGGGGCAACTCACTGAAAAGCCAAACGGCTCTACTTCAGGGCTCAGATGCACCCACCGGATCACACAGGGGCCCACCGCACAGTGCTCGCCTTCTCACACCACAAAGCAGGTTTCACCCTTTCCCCTGTAGCAGTAGGGTGACAGCACTGAATGGGAAGTGCAAGGAAGTTTCAGGAATTAGTTTGGAAGCAGCATAAAATGTTTATTTGTAAGTAGCACATCAAGAGAACAGGTCTGTATCCTCTTAATGTTTGGACCATCTGCCTCATTACTGCATGAGGGGCCAAGGATCAGAACACCTTCTCCACAAGAAACTGATCACATGCAATTGCTCTGGTCTCATGTTATAGATATTAATAGTAGTTAATAAATTGCTGTATTGCTGCAAAGACAGTGGATGACTTTGAGCTCTATGCATCTGAAGAGAGAGCTAAGGCACCAGCAATGGTGACATCCTCAGGCATCAGAGAGCTGGGAGGAAGAAGAGATAACTGCCTTTAGGTATATGAAACCAAAAAGGCATTTAGTGTGTACTGTGTAAACATGCATCAGATCCTCAAGCTGTGATACCTTCTCTAACAAATACCTCAGGGACAGCCCAGTCTTCTGAAATACTCATTTTGAAAGTCCCTGTGATCTAATAACAATACAGGTATGCAGTGGTTTACACCACTAAAGCTGTTAATGGTGCAACCAACCTGTAAGACCAGAACCAGACTGCTGAAGAGATACATGAGGAAAAAAACACCACCAAAACCAAACCAAACAAAACAAAACAACAGCAAACAATGAATTACAGCTATTTTTTTCCCCCTTTGTTTCTGAGCAACGTATTGACGCTGTCTCTACATTTAGTTTTACTCGCTCCCAAGTTCATAATTGAGGCCAAAAATACTGGAAGATTTATTTATTATATTTGTTCCTGAAGTAAACACAGTGAACAAGGTATGCCCATAGGTGGACTGCTGGGTAAATGACCAGCAGAGTGCATGTTTCTCTGGAAATCACCTCAGAAATCCAGCCACACTAGCCAAAATGACTTACTTGATCTTAATAAATATTGCATCCAAATTCAGAACAAGAAATAGAAAGTTTGTACATGAGATCTATGTTTCACTCTCTGATTCACACTATAAGCGGTTTGATTAAATATTTATTCTAATATCCACTTGGGTTAAGAATTACACCAATCTGTCTGTAGGTATCTATGCAGAAGCTCTTAGGAAATCTTACTAATTTACCAGAAATGCATTATCAACCTTCCAGTTCTAAAGCTGTATTTTTTTTTTCCTTCTTGCTAAAAAAACCTGCCAATACAATTTATTCATTGCCACCAATGGGCTATTGATCTTCACAACTCTTGCTCATGGGCTAAATCAAGAAAGGTTTCCATAGAGAGGGAAAGTGATCCTCTTCTCAGGCTTTTCAAATACCTTCTGAAGCAGGAGTTCAGTGAACATTAAAGGAGAACTTTTAGAAGGTTGCAGGTAAGCTGTGCTACTTCATGGTGTTCTTTGACACATTTCAAGGTTGAGATTTAATTATTCAACAAATGAAATTCATCCCTCTGATACTTCAGTTAACAACACATTCTTTCTGCTAGAGGGAATGATTATAATAGCTTGGCTTTTCTCATATTGAATCAGCCCCAAAGTACAAGTTATTTTCCTGGGAAGACAAAGAGATCAACAACATTTACATGAAAACAGGACTGAATATTTTAAAATGGCAGGTGATTTTGAGAGACATTTAAGAAATCTTGTTCTTAAAAATGTTTATGCCTGGGACTCTGCAAATATGCTCAAGTTATGCGTTCCACTATCATTAGTCATATCATAAAACAGAAGCCACAAGTCATGATTGAATGCCTTGATTATTGGGAGCTGACGGCTACGTGTAAGCAGAGCTGAGCTTGAGGAGCTCTGTTGTCAGCTCTGGCACTGCTTGTTTCTCTGGGTTATGTTGTTCCCATCTGTGTTTTTCTCCCTCTTTGTGAATGAAGAAGGTGTATCTACCTCAGTTAAGTGCTGTGAAGTTGAAAGACAAAAGTTGCTATATATATTCCCAATGCATGCTGTTTATTAATTAATGTAGTAAAAAGACAGGAGTGCATGTATTTTTGTTCAGTAACACAATGGAATGATGTGAAAAAGCTTCAAATTTTACTTCTGCTTATTTGATAGAGGAAATATTGTATTATTAGATACAAAAATGACAAACATGTCATGATTCTGTTTGTCTGTCTTTGCCAGAAGCCATCAGTAGACATGCATAGATGTTGAGAGTGTAACAAGAAAGTTATATGTAGTAAAAAATATTCATCAATCTCTCATCTGTTTTTACTACAATTTCTGTCACCAAGCTAGCTAAGAGCATCACCTAACAGATTTAAATTTCAGCTCAGAAACCAGATGCAAAATGAATGAGATTTGCCTTGCCTTTTTCCCCTTTATTTCTTAGCAGTGGGAAATGGATTCTAATTCTCCAGATCAGGTGTCGGTATCACCAAGTCAATCTACCTGGAGAGAGCACATCAGTACAGATGCTATAGGCCCTCCTCAGCGCTGGAAGAAACAAGATGGGTTTCCAGTCTCAGTCACATCACAGCCCTTCTGTGCAACCCTAAGCAAGGTATTTTACCTCAGCTACTTTTCATCTGTAAGACACGTATAATAAAGAAGTCTGAGTCAAAAAGTGCATTGAAACTCATCCTGAGAATTTTTTATGTCTAAAAGTACGAAGATCAGGAACTGGTGTCAATCAATTGCTTTATCAACCCCTTAATGTTGTTACTTGGGAATCGGCAGAAATAATCAAAGCAGCATAGGTACATATGTTCTGAAGCAAAAAGACACCATCACAAGCACAGGAATTTAGACCCTCCACTTCAGACAAGTTGCAGATACTTCCTATCGCTTCTTGAGAAATGGAGCTACAGACTGTGGTCACATTAGATCATTTACTTCAGAAAGATATTTAATCTTTATTGTAATATTCAAGGTAATTAAAAACTTCCCACATCCCCTGGTGAGCTACTGCAATTGCTATAATGATTGTAAAAGTGTTATCCATCTTTCCTGTTTCAACATATCTGACTTCAGTTCCAGATAAGGGATCTCAATATGCCTGTTCCTCCTAATTAAACAATCCTTTAACAGAGTATACCTTCCTCTAGGTGTTCACAGGTCATTTCTGAGCCATGTTTTCACTACACTGTGACTGTAGTCACAGTGTAAGACACTGTAGTGACTTAAAGGTCACTAAAACTGTGGTCTCAACAGTGGTGTTGTCTAGAAGCACTTGAAGCTCCTTCTTCCACATTCGTAGATGTGAGGCTATGATTATTTTTGTCTGTTAAGCCAGAGTATTGCCAGTGGAATGCATCCTGGCACAACTCCATTGCATTACTGATAGGGCACAAATGGCCCTAACCTGCTTGCCAGTACTTGATGGCTTTGGTGTCCTTGTCTAAACAAGCTTTTCTGCAAGCCAACCCAGGTGATATGGTTCTAACCCCCTGTTCCCAACCAGAAAGAGGTCATTATCAGAGAAGCCTAGGTGGCTCTCCAGCCTGTTTCAGGTCATCCATCAAGATCCACTCTTCAGAAGATGCCAATCTGGCTATGTAATGCAGACACCCTTTCTTCCCTACTTCTCTGGTTCAGTGTTTGATCAGGCGAAGAAGCTATGAAAGTAACAGAAGATTATTTTACAGAAAATACACTCCGATACCTCTCTTTCTTAATTCATTGTGTCAAATGAATCTTAAATTTGGCTGATCCTGAAAGCTGGCAAAACAATAATTATTCAGCTGTAATCTCAACAGCTCTGTATTGGTATTCACAATGTACCTTTTATTTACTCTGCACTGGTTAAAAGGAAGATTGAGTGGAGAATGGCATACAGAGAAAATACTGTCCCCAGATTGCTTCTCCTCAGGCAAGGTGTGGTGGTCAGACCCAAAAAGGACACCCCTCCTGTTGTCAGCTGTGAGCAGGACAGCCAGAATACTAAATGTATCCAGGTGAGCATTATCACCCCCAGTAGGTGCAATCAAACCAGCCACTTTCCTTTTAATTTCTCTCTGATCAACTATTCAAGTGCTGCCACATCAGCATTTCCCCCTCAACAAGGAATGGACACAACAATCTGCCCCAGAGAACTAGGACTGTGCAGGATTTACCTTTTTGCCTTGATTGCCTTTCTGAACTGTGAATCACACAAGAGCCTGTGCAGGGTACTAAGGTTTCTGCATTGCTATGGGAACACAGTACTCGGCAGCTACTAAAATATTCAGCCCACCTCCATACAACACCAGAATTCACAGGTGCCAGCCGAATACCTGAGCAAAGAAAGGTTTTCAAATGCCAGTCTGGTATTAGCATATAATAAGGAGAAAGGAAGGTTATTCTCTTCAAACAGCTCGAGAATACTCCAAACGTTGAAATTGCTCTGACGTCCTGCACTCAACAGCTCTGCCTCCCCCTCTCTAGAGAAGTTCATGAAAGGGCAAGACCCCGGTGGTAGGAAAAGACAAAAAGAAACACCTACCTCCAGAATAACACAAACAGCAGTCATCCAAATGTGGCTGAATGCTTGTGGTCAGTATCCAGCTAACTAAAGGCCAACATTTGGATCATTTCTGCCCTGAAATTACCCAGCCCCCCAGACCTCCAGGATAGGCACACAGACAACATCCAGATGGCTGTCTTCTACCTCAGGGCTGAGGTTAGATGGAATTCCTGTTCAAAGAGCTGGGTATTTTCTCTTTTCTTTTAGCCACAAACTAAAATATCAGAAGCAAAATAAGAGTCTATTTCCCATAAATCGCTGGCACAAATTTTATGTGATCTGGAACAATAAACAAAGACACTTGCATGGGATTTGGCTTTTGTTAGGCAAGGATATTAGTGGGATTCAATGAGTTTACTTCTGGTTTATTGGGCTATCCCATTTTAATAAGCCAGTTCTTATGCAAACATATTTGTCTGTCAAGTGGTAAAACAAGGCATGAAAACTAAGTTGCAACAGAGTTGAATTCAGCAGGAGGGGAATTAATTACTTCTCTTTGGACAAAGAAAAACAAAAGGAAAAAAAGTCTTCCAAGCATATTTCCAGGATCATCCTGAATCTTTCAAATTACCACTCAGCCAGAAAACACCGAAGGGGAAGGAAGATGATCGACTGGATGACAGTTAAAAACACCGTAAAGCTGCTCTCATTGAAACTTTTGTGCTTGGCTTTGCTGTGTTCCCAGCGGTGGTAAGAGCTGCAAGGACGTAGGGAGTGCAGGAGGACAGCCATAACCGTGGCCTTTGCCAAGGAACACCAACCATGCTCCCCAGAGACCAAGCTCCCAGGCCACGAGGGTCAGCCTGGTAGGAATGGGGAGGACCAGTTCATGATGACTGGCCACAGCCCAAGATTTGCTTCTCACTTAGGTAGTGACTGCCCACAGTTCCCATAGCCTCCCAATTTCTGTACAGACTGACTGAAACAAAAATCACATCTGTGCGCCATTTAGGTCATGCATTACACGCTTCTAGCGTTTGGTAGGTCACAAGACCCTCCATCTTCTCCTTTTGTCTATTATTAAAAGTATTTATAGGATGCTTGCAAGCCAGAGGAAACCAGTTATCCCAAGATGAGTCATCCAGCCCACCAGACACTGGCCATGATTTGAGAGGATCTATCTGGAAGTTCTTTAAAGAGCTTCATATTGTTCTCACAAACTGTGACCAAGTTTAAGCTTTCTGTTTCTTAGAAAACTCACAAAACAGTTCAAAAAATAGCTCCTAACCCATCTAACTTCACCTGATATACTCGGATAATATGGATTAGACAAGAACATGAAGTTCAACCTCTGTTAGTGGTAGAGTAATGGATTATCTCCTTCTGAGAAAGGAAATAGGGAAGACACCATTCACCTCTCCCTGGACTGCAACTAACCATAGGACACCACTCTTTCATCTGACAGAGGCAGCTCAGATGAATAGAAATGCACTCAAAAGCAGACAAAAGCACGGTATCAAGACTTGTTTTCTCCTCAGCTGCTAAAGAACTGTTCCAGAATCTCACTCTGTTACTGGTGAGAAAATATGGCCTAAATACATTGAGTATAATGACACACACCGGTGCTGGCACAACACCGTTTTATAGTTTATGTAGTTCTCTGTATCCCTCGGTAATTCTTTCTTGTGTATTTGTAGAAAAACAATTCTTATCTCCCCTCAGTCTTCAGTCTTCTGGGTAAATAAATAAGTCTCCTCTTTCAGTATCAATGAGATCCCCATACATATCTTTTCCAATTTTCTGATCATCCTAGCAGCCCTTCTTAGTACCTTTTCTGCACACAGATGTCTGGGCTTCTCTATGTGTTTCATTGTCTTACTTTGAGGTTGGAAGTACTGTCTTACTTCGTATTTGTAGTAGTCAGTTACTCATTACATCACAGTATTTCCTTAAGTTCTGGTAATGCAGTCATGAGTTTCAGCTCTTCTTTGGATTGCCTAATGCACCACTGGAAGACAGTCAGCTCTGGATATCGTGAGCATGGTACATTAATGTTGGATAGGACAGGACAGAAGGAAACAGAATTACTGGCCATGCCACTACAGACCACAGTAACATTAAAGACTGAAAGTTCAAACACGGAAAAAAAAAAAAAAAAAAAAAAAGAAAAAGAAAGAAAGAAAAAAAAAACAAAAAACAACATCAAAAAAACACAAATACAACAAAACACGCCACAATAATACAGGTCTTTTTAACGAACAGGCAGATAGCTTCAGTCTATGCCATGCACAAGTACATGAAATGATAGTGATTTATGTTTTTTAAACAAAGAGAATAAGTATTTCAATTAGGCTTGTGGGGGAGGGAATGTGTGGCTTTATATTCAAATCCTCATTTTAACCAGGGAAAATTACTGACTGCTGCACGAGGCAGCATTCAGCTGCTTTCCTTTCCTTGAGCAGGATGCCTGGCTTGCCTTGGGAATCCAGCCGCGGCAGGATGCCTTTCTGACATCTACCTCCTGACCAGCTGTAGGTGTAGCTACTGACATTAAGCAGCATGAGATCTTCTCAAGGAAGCAAAGCCCTACATGAAAAGGTTGCACTGCAAAAAGAAGAAAAGTCTTCAAAGGAAAAACTACCCAGCACGCTGCACCAGAAACCATGCTGAACTTTCACTTAAGATATGAGCATTCTTTAAAAACAGAGTGCTCATCTACTTTGTACAGTACATTTTTCTTCCTCAGCTGTATTTCTCTACAGTTTAAATTTTGATATGAACTTCTACAGAAAAAGAAATCCTAGCAATTATAATCCTAGCAATTATGTAGGCCCTTTGCTAGACAGCAGAAATGAATTGTTACCAGTGACAAAAGCACTCTGCCCTGAAAGAAAGAGGAGAATGAATTCCCATCATGCAAAGATGATGAACCTTTTCCAGGTAATGGAAATCTGAAAACAATGTCAGGCAGCATCCGTGGGAAAGAAAGAAAAAAGAAAGAAAGAAAGGAAGGAAGGAAGGAAGGAAGGAAGGAAGGAAGGAAGGAAGGAAGGAAGGAAGGAAGGAAGGAAGGAAGGAAGGAAAGCGGCAAGACGCAAAGGTCTCAAAGCCTAGATATGATTGCCTGGCAAATTAAACTAGGGAAAAATCTTTCACACAGAACTAATACTGTGCCAACACTGAAAAACTATAAACTACAAAGTCTGACATCAATCTCAGGCAGATTCTGAATGCAAAAGTTAGTACAAAATGTGATTGATAAAGATGAATGCGGTCAATACCTGAGCATGCTTCAGGTCTAAAACACCTTGTCAAGTAAACCGGACTTCATTATGTAAAGAGCTTGCAAATTTTGTTGTTGAAGTCTGGTTTTATTGTTATGCACTTCTCTTTTTATAAAGTGTTTGATTTAGAGTGGTATGACAGTGATTAAAAATTAGCATGATAGAATACCAATAAAGCATGCATTAAATGAATTCAGAAACGGCTAACTGACAGATCTGCAAAATATTTTTCAGTGGGGAATCACCCATGAGTGATGGGGTGTTTGCAGCAGCTTCTTTGGGAATTCTTATTATTTTTTCTCTGAAAATATTCATCAGTGTAGAGAAGGTAAAGGCAACATTGCTGCTAATATAATGTGTGACTGATACAGAATCTGGTGAAGTAGTAGGCAGTGATGAAGGCAGCCTTATACAGCAGCAACCCAACTTGCCAGGGAATCCATCTGGAAACAGAGGACTGTAAAAGGAGAACTGGAAGAACTGGTAGATTACTTCAGATTATAATCATTATTGCTAAAGTGAGGTTGAAATTTTGGAAGTGACGCAGAAAAAGGCCATCAAAAATTTTTTCAGGTTTAGAAAAAAATCTTACAACAAGACTTTGAAACCTTAGTTTACAGAATTTACTAGAAAGAAGACATCTGAGTGCTTTACAGAGTATATTTCCATCCATACATATATATTAAAAAAAAACAAACAAACAAACAAAAAACAAACAAACAAAAAAAACCAACTTCATATGCGAAAGACTAAAGAAAGAGCATGACTGGCCATGGTATTGACAATAGGAAGACCTATATCCGATATGAATTCCCCAGTTCTCGCTACCTTTATCAAATGGGATTTTGTTCCAGAATAAAAAGCTGCCTAGTGAACTGATCTGCTGAGGCTTAGACCTTTAAAGACCCTAGCTGAGTAAAATATATTCCTTAAAAAAGTTGTATCATCAATGTGAAAGTCACCAGGTGTGTCCTGACTCACAGTCTCAAACTTAGTCCACACAGCAGCAAAGCTCAGTGGTGTGATCCTCTGCGTGGTCACAGAAAGGACTTGCTGGGAACTTAGTGCATAAAGAATTCAGGTCCAAAGCCCTTATCTGGGCAGCACTGTCCTGGCCTGCGGATGGTGTAAGCTCAACAGGTTTAAACTATTCCATTTGAGAGACGGGGGGGGGGGGGAAAAAAAAGGGGGGGGGGGGAGAAGGAGAGAAGATTTGCAGACAAGGATACTTCTAGTGAAAGGCTGATGAAAGATGAAAAATGCTTTCAAATTAATACTTTCCACCTGGATAAAGTGTTTATGGTCTTTGGATTAGTAGAATTAGTATCTCCACATTCCAAATGGGACAGGTGGGTCACCGAGGAGGTAGGACACATTTTTTCTTATCCTTCTGTCAGGTGCCTTTATTACTTATTACAACTAAAATGGGTTGCAAGCACTAGAAATACATTTCTCAGCGTGGAAACTAGACCATGGCATCTCAGACAGACTATAGAGACAGTTTGTGGGTCTGTTCCATATTATCTTCAATTAATTTTGCGTGTAGCTTAATAGCATTTTTGTGCTGTTATTGCACAATAACAGAGGGCAACCCAGCTGCGTGCTCAGCATCATTCAAACAATGTCTCGGGTCTCACGAAGTCTGCAGCCCAAGCCCAAGACAGAAGACCAAGGATTCACCAAGACCTGTCCCAAGGAGGGCAGAGCCTCACCTGCAGCTGCTGGCCCCCAGCACACCTCCAGCTGCACGGCCCAGCACAACCACTGCCGGACAGCAAGGCTGTAAAATCCAGACCTCCTGGCTGCTCTCCTGAGCTTCTCGCACCCAGCCCCAAATGACACTTTGTATATATACATAGCTGAAAAATCTGCATGCATTTAAGCTGCTAAGTACTATATATGTTGTTACACCAAATATTCAGTGACCTCTTGCTGAATGCATTTTAATTGAAGTAATTATTCACTCAACTCCAGCTGTTAAAACTCCATCCTGATATGTCTGAAAGCAAATGGCTTTTCAGATTCATCACTCCAGAGGCTGGAAAATATCTAAAGATCAATATGCAGCTGGGAAGAGAGTCTTCCCAGTCCTGTATGATTTTCATCATTTCTCTTAACAATTTATCTTTTTTTTTTCTAATGTTCTTATTTAGTTCCTGTTAGGTTAGCAGCTCATGCTATGGATGAAAGGCATAGTCAGGGAGAGGGTTATGTTTTGCTAATTTCCAGTGTTTCCAAACTTTTCAACACTCTCTTGTTTTCATCGAAGTGTAAATTGTCTTTGAACTTCCAAAGTAATGTGTGTTTCTTGAGTTTCCATGTGAAGATTTCCTCTCATTAATTAGTCAATATGTTAGGAGCTTGGGTTTAACAAAGCAATTGGGAAAGCTTCCACTGATTCGACATGGAAAGATTTAGTTCTAACCTTAATACTGGCTTAGTTTTCATGCGTTCCCTAGAAATAATATGATGTTACAAAAGAGTGTTTTTTGCCCTTCCAGCTTCTGAAAGGGCCTTTTTTGAATGTTAGCTAAAGCTTCCTGTAGGGTAAAATATGTTTTAAGTACCGTAGTTCAGTAACATTGCCCTTCTCATTTTGCTGAGGAAGACAGTCTCTGGGAACAGCCCAGCTGAATGAGAATGTCATAGTCCTAGCACTGACGAGTGGGTCTGGATGACACAAAAGCTAAATGCCATTCCTCTAGATAAAACATAATGTTATTGCCATGAGTAGGATGAACAGCAAAACTTTTTCAAGATTATCCAAGAGGTTAAAAAAAATAAAATTGTTGAAACAAGTCAAGGTCAGAGTCAGGAAAAAAAATACAGATTTAATGCTTCCCAGTCTTATGCTCTAATTAAATACAATCAACACTAGAATTAACAATGTCCCATTTCTTATGGGTTTCTGTCTTGTGGAGGGGTTCCCTGGGGAGTAAGACATTTTGATCCAATGCTTTCTCTACAGCTCAGGCTTTCAGAACCATCCTTTACAATAGGGCTTCTCTGTGGTCTAATAATGATATAACTCGATTCATACTCAGCCTTTCCCCACAGGGTTCAAAAATTATTATCCACAGAACTGCCAGTATCTCTCAACCACCACAATGACATGAATCCTCAGAAACCAGGCTAAGAAACAAACTGGATTTGTTCAGTTGCATTCCAATACATTTTGCAAAACTTTTTCTAAATCTTCTCCTGCTCTATATAGAGATGTCACTGTTAGCACATCCCAGGTATTTCTAAACATGCCAAAGGTTTTTCTGAACTTATTATGCTCTTCTTTGTGAATAGCTAAGTGGGACTACATAAACAACTGAAAATTTAGGCTTTAATATGTTTCTGTATAGCAATTTATATCAGATCCATCACTAGGAATGATGGCATTAAAATTCTTGACAGTGTTTGGTAGTCTAGTAACAACAGAAGAATTAAAAGATCTGTTTAGTTATTCAGTCAGGACTCCTAGTGTTGTTTACAACACAAGGGGGCTTATGTATACATTAATTACATTCAATTTTAAAAATTTAAAACCATGGCATTGTATGAAAGATTTATAATGCAAATGACCAAGGCAAAAAGACCGTTAAAGAGAAAGCAGAAAATTAATTACAAAGGCTTACCCAGTTAATAATGGCTTTGCATATAATACTATCGTGGTTAGTTTCAAAAGTTAAAGCTGGAAAGTGACTGTAATTGTTAGGGAGGCCTCAGCTCTGCTGATTTTGTTAGACCTCTGGCAATTGCATTTTACAGGTTAATAAAAGAAGCAAATTACTCAGTTTCACATTATAAATAAAAATCTGTCATTTTTTAATGCATGCTGAACTCCTCTAGCAGAGCTTTTGTCATGAAGCAATCCCCTCTGCTAAGAGGACACCCTAAAATTGCTCTGCATGCAGAGTGTCCCTGTTAAATCCCCCTTGGTTGGGCAATCACTTGTTAGACTCTAGAATGGTCTGTTAAAGACAGCGACTCCCAAAAGGTCGCTACAGGTATCAGAAATGATTCTGAAGATTATTTCCCCTTTGGAGTCAAAGATTAGGAATGGCTCATGAAAGAAAATGGAGACTTGAAGTGAGCTTTAAGTGGGGTAGAATATATAAGTTTGTTAAAATAAATATAACTAGAGACACTTGGATGCTGCAGATTGGAGATGCTACAACAGAGGAGAGAGAGAAGATGGTTTACTTATCAATAGTGTAAGCAACAGTCAGAAAAGTCATCATCAAAATAAACCACTTTCTGCTTTGAGACCTCTCCAATACAACTTTTCTTCGTTCAGTAGACAAGGTCTCTTGCCAAAAGATACAGGGCTACAAATCCCCTAAGAGGGCATTTCCAGTAAACAAGACAGCTAAAATGCTACCCAAAACAGACACCCAATGCCAAGCATAGCCAGCCCAACCTTGTGCTGGGCCATGGCCTCCCCACTGCCTACCATCTCATGGCTTATCCTCAAGGCTCTCAAGAGGGTCCCCCACCAGTCCATTTACAGTTGGGTGCCCACTTACCAGCCTTGCTTTCATTTCATGTGCTTGAGGAAGTGCCCAGGTCCCACTTCTCCCAGCTCAGTCTGCATCCCTGCTTCGTCTTCTGCAGCTACTACCAAAAAAAATCAAGAGCTCTCCCCTCACCCAAACACTGGCACAGAGAATTGAGGTTTTGCATTTATTCTGACCTTTCTAAAAGGCTTGGTTCTTTTCCAAAATCAGAATATACATTTCATGTACATACATAAATTTTCTACAGGGCTGCTCCATCCACTTGAGTTAGGTTGTATTGCCTTGGACACATATTTTGTTTTTCCTTTTTTAGGTTGCAAATTCCCTGAGGAAGGGATCCTTTTGATATTTGCAACACATACGGCGTTGTGAGAATTACAAACAATAAACAAATACACAGCAATATCCATATACATCAGACAAACCAAACAGAAAAATAAAAGCAAGATGAAAATGTTACATCTAAGAAGCAACCAAGAAAGAGTAGAGCAGAGCACTGAATTTCTCATGTTCTATCCCCAGTGTATCTCCAAGCTTACTTTGGCAGAGAAGGGCCACTTTTTAGGGGTACTTTGCTGGCACTAGCAGGTTTTAAATGAATATAAAATGAGTGAAAAGTATTCCAGAATGAAATAGCATGTGGCACTGTACTGAGACATTAAATTTTAAGAGCCATGTTACCATTGGAATTAGACATTAATCTAAAGGTATCTCATCTCAGAGACAGTATGGTATTTCCACAAGGCAGGAATTAAAACATATATAAATCTATCCTAAACATGCAGTTCACCCCTTTGATTTCTAGAGTCCAGATTTCCCAAAACAAAGAAATTTTGCAAGATCTGTTTTGTGTGTACACCAGTGGAAGCAAGACATCTGTTAATGCCAAGAGGTTTAGTTAAGCACATTCAGAACAGATTTGCTGCAGAATGTTAGTGGTGCTGAACCTGAAAGCAATCTTTGGAGAAGGAATTTATTCTTGTGCTAACCCCAAGCAAGAGTCACCATCCAGCCAATTTAATATCAACAGCGGTAATTTCAACAAGATGATATTTAATCACAATCCAAAATGGCTTGGTCTGGAAGCAACACAGTATCAACGTTTGAAAGAATGCGTACCCGGCAGCATTCAAAGAGGGAGGAAAGATTCAAGGCCACAGTGGCTTTTTCTTGGGGTTGCATGCACAGCTTTTGCTTGAACTTTCTTAACTGAGATTGCAAAAGAGTATGGTGAAGAATGAACTCAAATATCACTCAGTTGGCAGCAAATTCCTTCTCCAGAGGACAGTAACAAAGGAAAAGCTCTCTGCTTTGGGGAGCATACAGATGCCATGCTACACCACAACCTGTGTGCACCAACAGACACTCGTGTACCCATCAGCACTTTGCAGTTTTTACAGTGGTGAACCCCTGAATACATCATGAATGGAGAACACAAGGCCCACAGATAAATCCTTTTTCTCCTGTTATCCTCCACTTGCTCCTCTATTCTCCAGTAAATTCCCTTTCCCCAAAGACAAATTCTCTTTGGCTTCTGCTCCCCTGAAAGTGTCCAAAACCAGAGCATATTTTCTTCTGTGCTTTAGAGGGCCTCTGCTGTGGCTCCTAAGCGGCCCCAGCTCAGGAAAGCCTGATTATAGCACCAGGGACAGATAAAGTTTTTCATGAGAGACCATCTGGCCTTGAAGGCTTTCTTGTGGCCTTTGAGAAGAGCACGACAGTTCAAAACAGTTCAAAACGTTCAATTTTTGACCCTCTTCAATTTTTGAAATCCCACTTCCATTAAAATCAAGTTAGTTGAATGAATTTCAATGGCAGAGGATTGCAATCATTAAGGAAAGTAGACATGCAAGCTGATGTCAAGAAACCTCTGTTTCTTGACAGCCACTTGCCAACAAAGAATGATGTTAAACTCTTCCACTGAATAGATAGATAATAATATCACAAATGTAATGCCCTGAAATAAAGTAGCAACACTGCTTTTGAAATTTGGTTTATAGCCACTCAATAAGCAGGGATGAAATAAATAAAAAAGACCCGGGGAGGGGGGGGAGTTAAAAGCACAGGAAGACACCCAGAAATATGCACTAAAGGGATTATTGGTTTGACCTGGTGTTGCAGGCCCCATACTCTTACAAACCCAAATACTCTCCTCACCATAACAATGAAGAAACTGTGTATTTCATATCTGGAATTTCCTTGTTCTTTCCCTCCCAGAGTTTATTGTACTTTGGGAAAGGATATTCTCAAGATGCCACAGACAAATGAAACACAAGAATTCCTGCTGATAGCTCCTTGGCTAATTGCCATGAACACATCCAGCATACCAGCAGGGTTTTCTCTCGGTACCAGCATCTATTTCTCCTCCAGGCATCAGTAAAATAAAATTTTGCTGCTGAAGGAGACACTTATATCACCTTTTTAACTGTTGCTTTGTACTACCTGTGGACAACTTGAATGGTTTAAAGTATTCCATTAAATTAAACACAAGTTGTTACGAAGGATCAGATGAACTTTAAGGTGTTAGGAGAGAAAATAATACCTAATCAATGCTTCTGCAGAGTATCTCTTGTTCCCTTATCATTTGTAAGAAAACTAATGAACTTGTACTGATAGATCACAGACTTACAGCCTCCAGGAGCACCTGGTTGTAACTTTAAGCATTCCCATCTGTCAGCACAGTCGCTTTGATTTAGCATTATCTAACCTGTGATTACACAAATTAAATATGCTAACTTCCCATTCAAACAACAAGCAAAGCTGTTATCAGACAACTCACTCTAAGCAAACCAATTTAGGGAAATGCATGGTGATGAACAAAGAAGTTACCCACTTGCTGGATGTTTTGAATAACTTTAGTCTCTTTTTTCCTTAAGCAACTACCCTTTATCAGTCTCTGCCACTTATGTCTGAAGCAAAAGGGTTACTGTACTGTAGCCAACACAGCTCCTAGCACTCCATTCATTAAGTCCTTCTTTTAAATTTTCCTTTTTCTTTCACTCTCACACACGTACACACACATCATTCAAGTTTACCATAACTGATCCCATGTCAAGAAAATATTCTTCATTTTATCACAGATTATAGTTGAAATGCACCAAGTAAGCTTGCTCTTCTGATAGCTTGAGTAAAACAAACAAACAAGATGATAAACTCATAGCTAAGCATTAATATGAACTGTCACAAAGGCATATTTTAACTTCTAACAGTTCTTGTCTTCATTTCTTTGCAGTTGCCAGTAAAAGAGGTATATTTGGACACTGAAGAATGAATAACTAAATAAATTTGATTGTAGGAGAATTTCAATACCATGAACTGTGGGTTGGAGGGAGCACATTTCAACACAATAGTGAATAGTTTAGATTAGTTGAGTCATGACTCATACACTCCCCAAACAGAAAATGATGAAATTGATAATTTACCAAAGCAAACCTAGATGGTTATTTACCTGCACACTAGCTATGGCTCATCAGGTTTACATTTGCTTCTGTGTCTAATTATCATGAATTTGTATCCAGCCTAAAGAAGTCACACGGTATTTCCGCAGTGCAATCAGACAGTCTGAGCACCAAAATTACTAAAGCTGGGACTGCTCAGGAGTCAGAGTTAGCTACATTTTTCTGAGAAACGAGCCTGCTGGGAACCCCAGCTTTTCCGACATGAACACCCTTGGAATAAGTACATCTTGGGAAGCACTCATCCTCTGATTAGCCCACGCAGAACTGAGCCCTGACTACATGTGCCCCAAGTTGTCTGGTGAAAAGGATGTATGCAAACTGACCTGAGCTTAGTTTAGTTTACCTTAAGCCAATATAGATAGTCTTAATTTTTTAATTACTTTTACAGAAGGTGCAAAATGCGAAGGAGTGGATCTAAAATAATGTCTGTATCTGGGCCATTGTACCCAAATGTCCTGTAAACTCAACTTTTACATGTTTTTTCGAGTTCTGGAAAGAAAATTGATGGATATATTGCCTGGTTTGGATGGAATTCTAAGATCACTTTTGACAGACACCTGGGAGGCCTCTGTGCAACATACGCAAGTAAAAGACTGGAAAGGAGCCCTGCCCTTAAAACTTTGTAGCTCTCCCACACATCTATAAATGGAATGGAAAGAACGAAGACAACAGTTGCAAATTTTGTCTCAGAAGTCCCATCAGGATTTGAATTATGGTCCCAGGAAGATGCATGCTTCTTACTTAAGTATTTTAAACTCTTCTTATCTTTGAAGAAGGTAAAAACAAATCATTTCTAAAACAGAACTTCTGGTAATCTTGTTGTGGGGTTTCATTTCTCCAGCATTGGCAGGCCCAAAATACCTTGACTTTCTTTGGATAGAGACAGAAGATGTCAATGAGCCAAACTGAAATCCTTTCCTACCTTTCCAGGTAAATGTTTCTAATTGAGCCTTCACTGCTGCTAGTGAGGAAGTCTTGGTTATTTATGTGAAATCCCTTTTCCAAAGAGCTATTCAACATAGCTTTGGCGAGATGGAGGCTGCAGTAGATGGAGGCTCCCGTTTCTGAGAGATTAAATTCTGTATTAAGATCATGATTATAATAAACTGTAGAATGTAAATATCAAGGGTTGAAGAACCAAAATATCTTCACCATGTTGGCAATGTTAAATCCATTTTGGTAAGAGCTTTCTGATTTTCTTGAAGATCCCTGGGCTGGGAGGTTGCACATACAGAAGCTCTGAGTGCCTTTTGAGAACCAATCATTGACAATGATCTGGAAATTGCAGAGAAACAAACTGGGATCTGGTGCGATGGAAAAGGTCTTGTGCAGTCAACATCGTGGTCATGTTGCCAGAGATCACTGGATTGGTCAGAACTTTACTGGACAGCAGAAAGAGTTTTTCATTGACATGGAAGACAGCAAGACAGACATAAGAAGGTTGTGTCTTAAAAGACAATTTTTATCTGGATCTCAGACCTAAAGTTTACATGCAGTTGTCAGTGCTCCCCATCCCAGATCAGATGTTTGTCCTGGAAACTAAGGAGGGAATGATTCGTCATTTGACAATGATACCCAAAGAGGATGTGAATGAATATATCCAGGCATGGTTTGTTTGGTAAATATAAGATCGTCAACCAGCTTTGAATATGCTGCTCAGGAGTCTGGCATGCTGAGCTACATGGATGCAAGGTGGTGTGGATCCCAGCCAACCTTGGCAGGATCTGGCTACTAAGACTGTGTGAACCTGTGAAGTGTTTCACAGGTTTCAGAGGGGCTAAAATTCTTCTTGAGAAGCCAGCTGGCCGGTGATACAGAGTCAGCACAGACTCTGTGAGCACAGTGTTTTACATGGTAGTACCAATTTTTCTTTGTTTTACCACATACCTTACTAAGAAAGGAGGAACTGGTCCTGAGAGATTTTGAAGGAACAGATGCACTTGTATACTGAGAGCAATGAAGAAAGAGGAAGCTTGGTGCAAACCCGTGCTTTACAGCATTGAAAGGAGGGATGAGGAGGACAGGACGAGGAGCAGTCACTGGATGCAAACACATTTATCTAGCAATTCCTTTTCTGATAGGCCCAAGTGGCTCAGCACTCCGAGCTCTGAGTTTTCCTTTGATAGGGCCAACCATGACCACAGCTCCCCTCCTCTCACAGAGGCAGAAAAGCACAGAAGGGGATCAGCTGCTAACAGCCCTGTGCTCTCCCCTGTGCAGACCCATTTTGGATACATGGAGATGTGCTCTGTCACATCAACATTTGCTCTTAGGTTCAAGATGAACTGCATTTATATTGATATAGGCACAGAGGTATGGCATTTTCACATGTCATTTGCCATTTATTCTCATGAACAGCAGCTTTGAAGCATTATCCACTTTGTGTTCTCCCACCCCACCTGTGCCTTCACTTCTTTTCCTTTTGCTCACCAAAATTTGCCTTCAGCTCTTTCATTGGACACTGTAGGTTTGGCCTGAGGACTGAGCAGCCAGCTTGTCCCAAGTTTTCTTTTCCCACAGGCAAACTAAAATGTTATTTAAAACTTTAGGTCACCAAAGACTGTGAAAGAGATATATAGATTTAGGACTAAACAGTAATAATAAAAAGAAGGTCACTGTTTATTTCTTTAAATAAAATACATGAAGTAAATTGGTGTGGTTTCTTTTTTTTTTTTTCTTTTGAAACTCCTAACCATCAAAAACAATGATCTCGTGCTTCTGGAAACAAAGAGAAGCACTGAGAAATTTCTTTTAAAAGGACAAAGACAGATATGCTGCAAAAGTATTGGAAGGAAAACCAATATAGGTGGAAGGTACTGGACAGCAGAACTTTAAATGACTTCAGTGGGAGTTACAAATGTCCTGACTTGCTCGGAGCCTGGCCATCACTGAATGCTGGAATGGGCAGCCTGCCCTGTCTGCATGCAGCACTTTGCCCTCACCCAGCGCGTTATATCCTGCACCCTCGTAAACACTAGTAACACCAAAATAAAAACTGTCGAAGTATGTGAATATGAGAAAAAGCTTTTCCTACTACAGATGAATGACATGGTTTGAATATGATAAAACTGATTTAGTTTTGCATCCTTATGAAAATTTGATTATATTTATTTGAAATCCAAAATAAAATAGAAAATTATTTCATCTCCCCTTGCTGTTTTTTTGTTTGTTTCAGTTTTTGTTGTTGTTGCTGTTGCATTATGCTTTTGTTTCCTTTGGTTTTGTTGCTGCTTGATATTCTTTTCCCCCTCAGTCAACTCTAAATAAAACCATACTGTTGCTTGGAAAAGCTGTAGCTTTTCCCTGCTGCAGATTTCACCTGCATATTCCTCCATGCTCTCAGGTCTGGGGACAGAGCAGAAGCCATGGTGACAAAGTATTGAAACAGAAGAGTTGAATTCAAGTGATGGAAAGGTCTGCAGAAAGCCTAGGTATCTCTCCTTAGTCTATTATATTATCATGCATGTCAGCATCAATTTAGTCAAGTCTGGAGTAGAAAGGTCCACTGCACTGGGTGGCTGTCTGAGGGCAATGCTCTGCTGTCCAAAGCTTCCAAGAGCATCTAAACCTGGAAAAGAAGCTGGGACTGTTGCTAGTGCCCACAACAGCTTCCCCAACCACTACCTCCTCTTTATGTTGGGGGGACAAAACAGAAAAAGCCTTGATTTGCACACCACAGACAAGAAAAATAAGGATTCCCTTTTTTCTTTGAGATACTTCTTCTGTGTTTCCTCTCTGAGCAAAGGGTAATGGGACTCTGATTAAGGGGAAAACACTTGGCAAAACTCCTTTTTGGCTCAAGGTGAGCGCACCCTAGGACCAAGGAGAATAATCCACAGGTATTGGATGCACTGCTCACAGTTGGGTATTTCAACAAAAATTTCAGCCTCAGACTTAAAAAGAAATAGGATAGACTTTACACTTGCAAAGCAAATAACCAAGAAGAATACACTGCCACAGGCATTTTCAGGGAGCTTTTGCGTCCATTGGTACTTACAGAACTTCACAATTAAAACTGGAATTGCAGTGCAGACAGGCGGCTTACCGTAAACTATTTCAGAGTCCAGTCCTACCTGCCTTTCACGTGCAATTTCTTCTGCTCCCCTGAGAGTTCAGAGCCAGGCTGCGTCAGACGCTGAGGACCAAACACCCTTGCTGATGTCCCCCCAAACCATCACTGACAACGCTGCTCTCAGCACAAAAAATAGCTCCATCCCTGCCCTCATGGCGAGCAGGCTCCCAGTTCAAACGTTCAAGCTCTGGTGGGCTGGCTGAGACAATGTTTATAGTTCAGTGGTACGGATGAGAACTTACACAACACTTTATGCTGTCAAAGCAAAATGTGATCGTTCCAAACTGTGCACTGACATTAGTAAAAATATCAATTAAGGCCAAAAATGCACTTTTACACTGAGCTGCTTGGATTAGATTGTAACCAGCTAAAGGATAAGAAACACTGCTTGTTTATCTTAATCACATTTAAAAATCCAGGCCTTTGTATTATTCTCCCCCACAACAGCCATTTCAAGTGACAGTAGAAATTCCCCAGTGGCTTCAAATGGATTTTTCTGCCAACATATTCACTTCTTCAGATTTACTTTTTTCTTTCTCCTGTTTTTATTACTTTTAGGTAAATATTACCAACTCATGGTTCCCACAAAAACAAAGAAATAAAGCAAAAAGAATAAAAAGCTCAATGCACAATGACAAGAAACAAGCAGGACAATTTGCAACGCAGTGCCAACTAAACACACATTTGTCTTCATTGGAGGTCAGTGGGGCAAGTTGGTGGGAACTATTTGTAATTACAGGTTGTTGAGATACCATTGTGGTAGTTGTGCAGCCTTATAATGATTCATTTTGCTCTAATTTAGCCTTGGAGATCACACAAGAAATGGAAAATGCTCAGAGCTCTGCATGTTCCCAGAATGTCTGTTTGAATGTGTTCAAATAAGTCCAAGATGAATTTGTTTCCAAACTTCAAAATTTTATCTCAATAAAATCTGTGAAATATTACTGCATGCAATTAAATTATGATCAGTGCATTGTGTTGGATGAATATCAAGAAGTCCCATTTGTGTCTCATCTGGAAGTACATATATTACGCATAAGAGAAAATGTTATAAAACTTCACTCCTCTATTACTTTACATTCTGGACTTAACAGACGATACAACAGAGATTGTAGTGCTACCGATTTTACCACGAGTGGCCCAAAACTTTCCTTGAAATGTGCTTATCAATGTAAACTTTTAAAGGACAGATCATAGAGATTTAAAGTCCAGAACACAACTATAAAAATGAAGCAAATGTATCCTGTTTGCAAACATAATTTGTAATTCATTGGTGAACCCAACCAACAATTTTTGAAAGCCTGGGGTTCACAATGTTACATAAGGCCTCCAGCTAACTGCATGTATTAAATAATCCCTATCATATGCCAGGAAGGAGGGTGAAACCTTGTAGAGCTAAACAACCTTGTGTCTGGTGATAGCGTTTTACAGATATGAAGATTCTAACCAGAGGTTCAGTTAAGTTTAAGATATGTTTACAATAATAAGCATAGAACACTTATGATCTCTTTAAAGTTTTCCATTTTTGGACATTTTATTCTGTTACTATTACTGGTTTTATCCTGCTACCAAGATACTATTCATGCTTATCAGGTTTATGATTAACCAAATTTACTGCCTGAAGCCCACTTGCAACACCTATCTGGGAAGAAGCTGCACCACTGCAGAGCCCAAAATGCAAAATTAAAGTTTAGATTTTGAATCCCCTCAGAGTTCAATTTTTCCTCTTGCTCTCTGCCACATATATTATATGTGTGTCAAAACATGCACCTCTACATTTCACAAATATCAAGTTGAGGATTTTTGTTCATGTTTCCTCTTACACACCAATGACCAAAAGAATTGTGCTACTTTCTCGTTTCTGAAAGATGATGTTTTTGGCCTGTTTAGGACTTTTGATGATAATGAGTAATGAAAGTAGGACAGGAGAATATCAGAAGAACTACACTTTAAGAATACGTGCAGCACTGACAGCAGAAACGTGGACTTCTCCATGCTTTCAGGCCATGTATTTCATCTAAAAATTACCTCCTAACATTGAAAAGACAACACTATCATGCTGCAATCAACTGCTTGCCCTAGGCAGAGCATTTTCTTACAGAAAAGAAAACGCAAACCATTTCCTCTCTGTGCCTCTGACTTCTCACACCAACCAACTCCCTGCAGTGGGCACCGGGAGGGTGATTTCAGGGTGGGACAGGGAAACACAAAGCATGATTTCTATGCCTTTTTAAAAACAGTTCTGTGGCCACAGCAACGGTCTCTATGTACATATAGACTGCAGAATAGTTGAGCTCTTGGCAGATGTAATCTGGTTGAGTGGCTGTGCGTGTGGCTGTTACCAGCAAGAACAGCTCTGTCATTGTAACTCTACCAAGATCTAATGTTATTTTTACCGCACACTGACTGTTTAATATTAGTAATTATGTGCATTTCTGAGGTTTCGTTTTTGTATGCAAAAAAAAAGAAAAACACAACAAAACAAAGCAAGCACTCAAGCATCCCACAGCTTTAAATCCCAGGACATGGACCATAAGGGCTTTTACAGCATCCTGGGTGAGGTCTGCTGTGTAACACTGAGGTGCTGTTTGAAAACAAAGGATGCTCTTCTGCAGGCCTAGTGAGACTGACAGGCTCAAGGATGCAAAACGGAAGGGGCACACACAAAGAAATAGTTTACATCCTCTAATTCCTTCTTACATTTTGTGCATACTCTGGCACTTCATGAATGCAGATGTTTCTTGGCTCTACAGCTTCATTTAATCAAGGAGAGGTTAGCTACTGAGCCTGTGATTTAACCTTTAATGAGCAAAATAAGGAAAGATTTACCATATATATCCATATTATCCATTCATTAGTTTGAATCTGTGCATCTGAACTCACTTACACCCAGGCCATGCTGGTAGAATTTCCTCCTTAAACCAAAGTTTCAACTTATAGGCTCTTGGCCTAAAATATATGCCAAAAACATCTTTGATTAAAGACGTAAATTAAAATAGAAGAAAAATTAATTCAAGAAAAATCTTCTACAGCTTAAAAGAGAAAACATCATCTAATTTTGTAATCAACAGCTTTAAAACAGGACTCCAGTGTCACAGGGAGGAGAAGAGAACCACACGAGAAACAACAAGCTTCTCTGCACCACAGTGCAGTCCTGGTGCCTCTCAAAAGCTTTTTCGTAGACGCTTGATTCTGTCTTGTAGCAACTGACTCTATTTGTCCTAAAAATCCAGCTGAAAATATGGTCTACATTACAGTATTGCAAAGAGAGTCTTTTAAAAGGCTTGTGATCGTTAAATTTAAAAGTCTGATGAGTAATGCTGTTCTGCCTAAAGTATATGTCATTCCCTTTGCCTCCTTCTTGCTTTCTTTTGAGACAGATATACTTAAAATAGTTTTTTAAAATATGGAGATTATTATCCAATCTAAGAGATTTAATTTAGCATTTATATGGGTTTTAAATGCATGCCAACACTTTCCTTCATTTCAGTGTTTTGGCAAGTGTTCACTATTCACAATTCCAAGGGCTGCAGACACATGTCTGATCATTTTAGGATATTTACAGTTGTAGCCAATAAAGACAGTGCTGACTTTAATTAAACTTTTTAATTGCTTTCTGAGACAACAAGAAGCCATGATTGCATTAAATAGTGACTGGCTCCTTTAAATAGTAGTGGGTGCGGACTGCCAGAAGCAGTGCTGTCCATCACTTCTTAATGGGTGGGTATAAATAAATGCTAAATCATCACTCCTGATAACATCAGTGACAGTTTGGTAATCCAGCTCAACTGTAAACATCTTTGTTTCCAGTGAGAAGCAGAATATGGACTGGACAAATAATAAAAAATAAAATAAAAAAATAAAAATAATTAAAAAAAAAAACCATTAACTAACTGTTCTGCCAACCCTCCCTTAGGAAACTGTTTTCCAGCACTACAGCTACAAGGAATAGCACTATATATTTATAGCCATTCTTCAGGCAGAGCAGGACATTTCTGGGCACTGGGAGCAGTGCACTCTCACTTCTACCACAGGCTCCAGTGTATCTCAGGTCTCCTGGGAGCAAAGGGCCTTTGCTGCCTGAAGGCTGTACTGTAGCACTCACATTTTCCAGACTTTCCCCAGTTGCCTTCCCTTTCGCTCACACTTAGGAGGCACCTCCCATGCTATCCATGCGGGTGTCCACTGCTTACATGGAAAACTCCAGTGTTCCTGCAGCCACCCTACAAGGCACTTGAGCAGCTGCAAGTGGAGTGGTGGCTCGGGGCTGCGTGAGTCACCCATCCCAAGGGACCACCAGCAAGCATCCTCCAAGCTCAGCTGGGAGCCGTGGGTGGGTGGGAGAAGCATCAGTGGCCTTGGTCCAGTTCCTCCGGGCACACACCCATATCATAAAAACACCAGTCCGTCCTGGGACAGTGGGTCCCTCATACGCGGCCCCGGGGGCTTTCCCATATAGGCCCAAACACTATGCTGCTGTGTGCAGGACGGCCCCGTGCATAAATAAATGACTTCAGCCCTCAGGGCTCTTGCAAGCAATAAACGGCCATTGAACAACATAAATCACTCAGCCAGCCTGTGGGTGATGGAGAGACTGCAGAGCAGGCAGCTGGCACGGTCTGTGCCTCCGTGCAACCTTCCGAGCGATGGAGAGGGCAGCACCCCATACCCAGCCTGGGTGTCCCTTGTGAGCACTGGTGACCACCCTGCAGCACCCCAGACAGACAGAAACACTGAGCAGGAACTTCCCTGCACAAGGCTAGCAAGGGTGACATCCAATTTTTTTTTATAGACCTCCTTCAAATCATCCGCAGTTTACATATTGAAACAAATTATGTCATTCTGCAAGATTCTGGGAAGATTTGGTTCCCTGTTAGTTAGTCCTGCTGTCTTGTGGAAGACAACAGCAACTTGGATCTATCATTAGTATTTTGTGACAATTAGACAAAACATTGCAAGGTCTCTTTGTACAAAACATTTTCAGGTTCATCAAACACAACTGTGTGGGCCATGTCAAGAAACGGCCTTTTTATGTGGTTCTTTATGGCATGGGAGCTGTTATCCTATCTATAAATGCTTACCAAAGCATCCCAGCGTAATTTGCCTCTGTGTTGAAATGTAAATACATTCAGTCTCATCTGTGGACAGGCAACGTATAAAGCAGGCAAGATATAAGCTCCTAACCATCAGCTAATAACAATGTTTAGTTATTGGGAGCTTTCTTTCTCCAAGATGCTTACATAGTTATAGCCAAGGCTGTTTTGTGAAATGACCTGCCAGACATTAATGCTGTCGGGGCACGTCAGGTGTGATTACACAGCTATTCCAGGCCAGGAAAGCCCTGCCTGAGGGCTGCAGGAATGGGCTCTTATGGTCAGTGGTGGCTGGCGATGACAGTCCCACCCACATTTCTAAATGATTAAAACCTCCCAACTCCTTCCACTGCTGAAAACCTCCTCCATTCCCCTAAAGCACCTTAAAGCTGTTTGGCCACATATCCCACAGTCTCATTTGTTATGCAACACTGAGTGCCTGCTCAAGCCCCTCCTGCATCTTGTTTCTTGTAAATCATGCAAAATCTCCCACTAAGCCTGTTGATTTGTTATAATCTACTTTGAGCGCTAATATGCAGAGATCTACAGGTTTTCAAACCACTTCTTCATTAATGGAAATAGTGAAAATCCCACTACACAGACAGAAACAGCTCACGATGCAACACGAGAAGACCCATGCTAGGAACAATGCTTCCTCAGGAACTGGAGGTTTCCCACAAAGTAAAAACAAAGTACAAATGATTATTATACCCTCTCACAGAGAAGCCCTTTGCTATCCAGTCCATTTACTCTAGTCAACATTTATCATCCCAGTCCCTTGAGTGTTAGTGCCACTGCAGAAGATTGTTATCTGCAGTTACATCTCCTTACTGATACTATACAGGGTTAATGCAGAAGAAGGACCTGTAAATACCCAATTAAAAAAAATAAAAAATTAAAAAAAAAAAAAAACAGCTTGAGCCACTTTTGTACAACAGAGAAATATTTTACACCTGTGCAATTGCACTAGTGTCTGAACATCATCTATACCAGGACCCATCCACGCTACATGCAGATCTGCAAAGCCCTGGCCAAAACCTATTCTGGGAGCTGAGTGTATTTGGAAGCTCAGATAAAGAGGCAGATCTACAAACAGGCTTCGTGCTGGGCTTCAGTTTTTAAGATGTTAGGTACGTGCCGACGAGCAGCCTCGCAAAGAGCACTGCAGTACTATGCTACCTCTTTCCCCTGCCGGGAACCACTGCAAAATTTTATTTTATTTTATTTTAAGAAAAAGAACCAGGTGAGAGAAGAAATCTTGCATGCAAAAATAAATAAATAAATAAGTCATCATAATCAATCTATAGAAGTGGCAAAAAAGGGACTGACAAAGGAAAAAGGTCCACTTAATGCTTGCAAGGATTAAACAAATATTCCCAAGCTCAAAACTTATTACATTCCATATGATTTTCCAATTTTTGCCAACTTCTGCCTGCAGTTAAATTCCCCGTGCAGTTAAATCCCCTTTAGCCTGAGTGATGGCAATGAATTTACACAAGTTTAACCAAGAACAGGATTTTTTCCCCACTGGCAACGTCTTTACTGAAAGGGCAGGACAGAGTGCTTGTCTTCTCAAAGCTGGGGAGACCCCTGGGGAGCAGCACCATGTACCCAGTGCTTGGTCTGCCTGCCTAACTCTGTTGATTTCAATGACTGCTTCGTGGGTGGAACATACCATACATTGGCCACAGGAATCCAGAGAAAAGACTGTGGAGACAAATGTCTCTCTGTCTTCAAATCAAATAAGATATACATTAGTATTGTATTGCTACATTCCTGAGCATTTAAATTAGTATCCGTCAAAAGCTGGTCAGTTGCACAAGGGCATGTAATAAAATAAAGGCTAAGCAATCAGTAATCTACCATGCAGACCTCAAACTTTGAAGTATTAAATTGAAAACTCCTTTCATTGTACCTCACCTACTGTTATCTTCAAACTCTCAGCACTGTAACACAAAGAGAAGCTGTGGAAGATTCTCTTAATCAATTTGTTCATCAGCTTTTTAAACCGTTTGCTGGTTTTGTATGCTGCTTTGACAATTACATGTATTTTACACTTCTAAGATATTGGCGTACACTTGCACTCAAATGCAAGTCCTAGGTAATTCAATGAGAATCCTTATGATACCTTCAACGGACTTTCAGAAAAACCTCAAAGACCCTCAATTTCAAGCTGTATTAGTTAGCTGTCTGTTTAATTACTGTATTTTCATGGAATAGAGCTAAGTACCTTTCTACACGTGCAACTTTTTCTGAAGAGTTCACTTAATTTTCTTTGCGTCTGAATGAACTTACAAATGAGGTATTTACATGTCTCAGATTAATATATGGCATTATGCAAATTGTACTTTTTTTGTGAATTCCCTGGGAGGAATATATGATCATGACCCAGTAGCACTGTGATCAGGCTGACTAGATAAGATTCAGAGCTCTCTGCTGGTCAGGCTTCCCTACAGAAATCATTGCTAAAGCTTGGAATCAATAAGCAGAGAGGGTGAGGCAGGCTGACTACGAGGATGGTTGAAAATTCCTTCTCTTAGAAGTGCTTAATATGACAGCTTGAAAAGCCATACAATATTTGCAGTGCATTCTGATACTCGTTGCCATAACGAAATTTCTTGAATAGTGTGGGACAGTTCCAGGACTGTTTTGCAATCACGTCCATCTACTACCTTTTCTGACTATCAGTGATGAGTGGCTGTTATTTCACTTATATTAAAAACATTTTACTCTCTGCCTAAAATATATTTTTCTTATTTACTTCCCTGAGGTTGCCTTGACTTAACCTTAGTAATGCCATGTAACTGTGTCAAAAATACAAACAACTTTGGCAGATCATAAAATGTCATCTAACTCCACCATAGAGAACTACTGGCAAAAAAAAAACAGATTAAAATCATCCACACAGACTTCTATTGCACTTCAAATTAATAGACATATTTTACCCAGTGAGTAAATTTTTCCATGCTTCCTAATTGATTTGGAAGCTATATCACATGGAAATTGAAACCCTATGTGATAAAGATGAACTTTTAAATACATCCTCATGTTTTCAGAGTTAATGCACAACAGCATTATGTCAGCACCAATGCCAAGCAAACAGATATATTTTACTATTATATCAAAAATATGAAAACGATGACAAGATGGCATTAATTCTTTCACCATTTCGTCTGAAATTACTACGTGATGCTTCTAAGGCATAATTGGGATTACTTAGTTTCATAGGCTACATCTCCTTCAAAAAAACAATTTGAAAGAAATACAGAGGAGTAATCTTACAAACCACGAAGTGCCCCATTTTTCTTGCCATTTCAAGGCAAGACCAAACACCAGTAAACTGATTTAATCCCATCACATGGGGACCAGAAAGATGTGCAATTGAAACAGAAGTACTACAGAAATTTGGTGCCATTGTTTCTTCTAGCTGAACATTTTGCTGAGGCTGCAAAAGTTTCCTCACTATTTCTGGTACTCCCATATACCAAGATCTAAATGTATATTTTCCATCTAAACTTATATTTTATCTTATATTTTGTATATAAGGAACCATGGACAACCCTTAGTTCTGAGAATAAAAATATTTCCTAAAGTAGAGCTCTCAGAAAAGTATAGTTGCTGTTCAGTGCGTACACAGCAGACAAATCACCTGCTCCAAATCACAGCTCCACCCGAGACAATAATTACTTCTACCATATAATATTCACCTTAAATGTCAGTGGCACTTAATGTTTAAAAGCTTGGATCACTGCCCTAGATAACACAGGTTGTCTTAGCAGTAATGAGGAGGAGCTGGAGAACATCAGCACATCTCCTGGGGAAACAACATGGCTTCTTGTACAAGGATGTTGGCCCAGAAGAAATGAGGCCAGGACAGTTATTTATTTTTTTCCCCCAAAAATAAAAAGACAGAATATTGTAGCTTGTATCATTTCATGGTTTAAGTACCGTAATTTGTATGCTATTGTTTGTAACTTGGAAACACCTACGTGCACTAATCAGATGCAGGGTCTATCGAGCTGAAATCGCATACAACTTCTGGACTGCAAAGCCTGAATGCTGAATATTCAACCAAAGGATAAAAGAAATATGAAGTAGAAGACAGAGAACTGAGGCTCACAGAGTTTAAGAGACTTGCCCACTGTCCAATGGGACATTTATAGCAAGGACAATAAATAAATGCAGGTTTTCTGTCACGTAGTATAAACACATTACCACTCTTCCTCCATAATCCTATGCTACTTCTTCAGCTGATAAATTAACCTAAAGTTCGCGCCAAGTTACAACAGCTGGAGAAATAGACTGGGCCCTAGCTACTACAGAAATTTGTGTCACAAATCTAACAAATAAGTGGTTTATTCTTCAATATGTCAACATCTTTCTTGTTTATTCCTTCTTCTTCCCGATCTTTTAAGTATCCTGAATTGTACACATGGGCTGCTTCAGTTCTTTAACATTATTTGCATTCAGTATTGCTTATTCAAACAGTACTTTTAGGGAACGTGCAATTTGGATAAGACTAGCATTCCAAATGTAGCATTTATCTTGATTATTTTAAGCTAACTGTACCCGCAGGCTTTAAAATACTAGTTTGGAAAGTGCTCTGGGCACAAGATAATATGAGATCGCTAATTAACTAGGAAGTTTTACAAGAAGATCTGATTTAGGCCTTGATTCAGCAAACAAATGACATTACGTATGAGTAACCCCGTGGAAAACATGTGAAGTCGTTACATAAATCACACAACATTAAGTGCACGCTGAAAGCACCTTGCTGAAATTGGGTCTAATTTAAAAGTCTCGTGTTCTCTTTAATGGCATGTACTTCAAGTGCCTGGTGTGTTGTGGTTTCCTCTTCTCCGTTAGGGTAAACGGTCTGAGTACAGGGCCAAGAGCCAGGAATTCCCGCTTCCTTAATCTCGTTTTGAAACCATCTGTGTTTTGGACGAGTCAACTGACATGACTGCATCCCAAAATTATCACTTGAAAAATGTGTAAAAAGTTTCTACTCAGCATCTTCCTCTACAAAACCATGGTTAGGAGAAATTATTGTTTAAAAAGTCAGGGTGATTCACTAGTGAAGTCTCCTAATATAGTTTTAACAGATTTTCTACTGTTCATAATTAACTTTCCAAAGTCATGCACACTGCTTTTACATCCCTTTGTTGCTTTTTTGGTTTTGTGGTTTCTTTTTTTTTTTTTTTTTTTTACAAAGTTAATAAAAGTTATTTAAAGATCTTAAGGACCTCTGACATCTAGAGGAACAATAATTGAGAAGATTCTTTCCTACTGCAAACATCCTGTAGAAGAGATTGATGAGACCCCATCACGTGAGGCAGCACCACAGGGATGGCTTGTGGCTGACGGCACTTTCAGGCACACCTTGGTGCACACCTTGCAGCAGCTCCATTGCATCCCTTCCATGTTCTGCTGTCGGACTCCAGCAATCCAGCACTTGGGCTTGCTTGCAAGCATTATCTCCTTACCTCACCTCCATCAAGTCACCACCATTTGTTAGCCTTACAAAATCAAGAAAATAGACATAAAAGGTACTGGGACCCTAAGGAGATCTAACTTGCAATTTCAGTGTAATGCTGTAGTTCTTCCTCAGTTTAGTAGTTCTGGACCTACAGGACACATGGCACAGCAGGACAGATCAAGAAAAGGAGAAAGGAGAACAGCTAAAGACCATGACATGCATTTCTCTCTTTTTACATATCCTGGCTCTCCCTTTGATGCAGTTCATCTGTAAGTAAGGTGGTTACTGAGAACTTTAACTGGAGGTAGCAGAGTCAGAAAAAAGGGAGGCAGCAAAAACAGATGAGGAAGAGAGCTTTCTGAAGAAGGATCTGATGTAAAGGCCGAGAACTTTGGGCGAAGTGAGTGCCAACATGGAAGAAACAAGTGTGGCTCCTAAACTGAGACATCTCCCTCTTAAGTTCTTTCCATGTCTCATATTCTACAGACTAGGGTATACATAAAGCATGTAACAAGTCCCCATTACTCCTAACAGTAGATACCATTCCTTACGTGACCCACTACAGTGGGTCTGAAAATTAGCATGTTAAGAAAATGGGAGAATATAATCACAGGCTTTGAGACAAACATTGCTTTCTTCTTAACCATGACAGACATTCTCAAACAGTATTTCTCATACAAATGGAGTTCAGATGTTGCAATTTTTTAATGCATTCTTCCCTGGAAAATAATTTCTGAACAATGTAAAGAATGATAACTGCCAGTACTTTCATTACCAGGAAATACATTCCCACCATTACAGATGGAGGAAAGATTTTTAATTAATTTCCTGGGAGAATATTTTTCAAAAGGGCTAAAAGGCTCACACAAATATAACCTGCATATTATAGTTTAATTTGGAGCTTTATGGGGACCTAACACTCACACGAGGGAAGGAGAGGGGAGCGGCGAGCTTCCCTCCCATCCCTGCCTTTGAGCCTGTCTTGAATTTATTTTGAATTCAGAAATCTGCCAGCTCACTGTCTCACCCTGAGCCACTGGGAGCTCTGGTGTGTGAGCTCCTCTATGTGAAGGCAGCCGGGTGAAAATATTTTGCCTGATCACCATATTTAGGGATCTGTTGTATTCCCCGAACAAGCTACAATTTCATTCATGACTGAAGAAAGCAGGTAGAGCCACGCAAATGTAAGCAGCTACATAATGGCTGCATCTGTTTTAATTTTTTCGTGGCTTGTCAAATAATGATTGTTATTAAAACAAAGTATATTTTGTCACAGATGCTCGCAACAAAGACTAATTGGCTATGCAATTACCAGGCTGCGGCTGAGCGGGCGCCAGTGCAGAAAGCACCGTGGCGGAGCTGGGTCTGCGCAGGCAATGGGGTCAGCACCCCACAGCCCGCTCGTGCTGGGGAAAGACCAGGGGCTATGATGGGCTCCTGGCTTAACCAAGCAAAAATAAATAAATAAATAAATAAAGAGTTGGAAAACCATCCTACATAACGAGGCCTTGGCACCACCAGGGAAAAAAATGCTTTGATTTGGCTCATTTCTGGTTTAGATCTTAAGCTTTAGGAGTGTGATAGAAGACACCCTCCAAGTTCAGAAAGTTTTGGTAACAAGTGTGATGGCAGAGGAGGCTTGCCTTGTGAATACACACAATCCACAGCCCCATAAAGTATCAAAAATCAGGAGCTGCCACAGCTCACTTTGTCTTGATCCTAAGGGGAAGGAAGGGCGAAGATGTGACCCTCCGAGCCACCCTTCAGTCCCAGAACAACCCTTCCCAGAGTTTGGGATGAAAGCATCTATTCAAACAAAGCTTTCTTTGCTTGTCCGGCCTTTAAGAAATGATACCAAGACCTGTTCTGTAAAAGGTTTCATCCAAGCAGGTTGCAAGCGGTCTACTTTACTGGAAGCCAATATTTTTTAGACAAACATTGAATGCTCTGAAAGTCTCTTATTACTTCAGTGAATCAGACACAAAACCAACATTTTTCAGAAACGTGTTTAAAAAGAAATTTTGCACATTTTTAATCCAGTGTGATGTGTCCGCCTTTAAAAGCAATTTTAATTATGTTTAGATTTTGAATTTATTTCTGCAGGATGCATACGATATTATTCTTCATTTAGACTGTGTCACTGAAAGCTTTTCATTACATGATAAAAATCCCCACAAGCCTGTCTGGCCTCAGGGTAGAAGTGACTGGGATGACATCTCTGTAGTTTTAGTTGGAGAATTAAATCTGTATGGGCTGCAGCTCTGGTCCCTTGGGGCAAGCACCCTGGGGAAGGGAAGGGAAGGGAAGGGAAGGGAAGGGAAGGGAAGGGAAGGGAAGGGAAGGGAAGGGAAGGGAAGGGAAGGGAAGGGAAGGGAAGGGAAGGGAAGGGAAGGGAAGGGAAGGGAAGGGAAGGGAAGGGAAGGGAAGGGAAGGGAAGGGAAGGGAAGGGAAGGGAAGGGAAGGGAAGGGAAGGGAAGGGAAGGGAAGGGAAGGGAAGGGAAGGGAAGGGAAGGGAAGGGAAGGGAAGGGAAGGGAAGGGAAGGGAAGGGAAGGGAAGGGAAGGGAAGGGAAGGGAAGGGAAGGGAAGGGAAGGGAAGGGAAGGGAAGGGAAGGGAAGGGAAGGGAAGGGAAGGGAAGGGACGGGAAGGGAAGGGAAGGGAAGGGAAGGGAAGGGAAGGGACTAATGACAGCCAAATTCAAATTTCTTAGAGGCATGGAAAAGCGCATAGTAAAACCCCATTGAGCCTAAAAAGGAAAGGAGGAGTAACCATCTGGTACACCTGAGAGAAGGGCATAAAGGAGTCAATAATTCATAGGCATATATAGCATCAGATAAATTGCCAAGCATTTTGCAACATAAGCTGCTTCAGGAAAAATGGGTGAGGCAATTACAGTAATACATCTAGACTCTGCCTGTGGGTGCACAATACTAACAAGGCTTACCTACTGGATCTGCTGGACTGTATTCTCTGCTTTAAGATATACATATTCAAGCATGCAAAAACAACTCCTTCTCTCTGCACTGATACTGCATTTGAGTGGGGTTATTCAGCATCCAAATTATACACTCAGAAAGATCACCTCCATTTTGATAATTGCCTTATGAATGCATAACATGGCAGCGTGGGGATTTGTATTCCCAGGAACGTCTGCTATCAGGCATCAATCGTTAGTCTGCCGAGGACGTGGCGCACCAGTTGATAAAGAAGAGCACACGACACGTTCGCAAGATTATCAGTGAGAATCTGATCTTCCCTGGTTTTCCTGAGCTCTTGCTCCACAGATCCTGACCCAGAGGTAAATTCTGGGCGTGCCCTTGTGATGTATGTGACACAAAGCTTGCCTTTCCCAGAGCAAAAGCAGGGAAGGTCAGGTCTCAGGACAATTTTTGCAGGTCTGGCAGAGAGCACAGCCCTGCACCATTTCACGTGGAGGATGCAGGGTGCAGCCCTCTCTGCCCTAACACCTCTGATCAATACAAAGGGATGCTTTAGAGACACCATTAGCCTCACGTAAAAAAAAAAAAAAAAAAAAAAAAAAGGAAAAGAAAAAAAATGCTATTATAAATTCCTCACTTAAGGCTTGCAAATTGCTTCTCTCCATAGGGTGCACAAGGAGCCAGGATTTGGCATCCTTAAAATGAGAGACCTCAATTACTCATCACTCCCTTAACCTCAGATACCCCAGTAATTGCTGTGACTCAGTCAGGCACTTCCAGTAAGTGCTCTGCACAGGGGCTGGTATCCTCTCTGCTCTCTTCCAAAATAGCAACCACTTGAGTGGGAGCGGTGCTGAAGTGCACACGGATGTCCCTGGGAGAGGTGGAGGTGGAGGGGCTGGGGGGGGAGCTGAGTGCCAGAGGCGAACGCGTTACACTGGGGAAGGGAAACATGAGAGGAGGAAGTCTTGGAGGAGTGTTCACCCTTCAGAGTCAGGATAACAATTATGGCTGGTCCGAGGAATGCAAGCGGTAAACTGGGCATGCAGGCACACTCACTATGGTGAAGGTAGGTGCAACTACTTCAGCACAGATTAGGAATGCATTTTTGAAGGCATGTCCCAGTTGGCCCTGCTTAATGCGCTTCGATTTGTGCTGCAGAGCGGGCTCGGGGCACCCAAAGCGCATCCTTTCGGATGATGCTCAAATGGCTGGTCCACCCCTACCACGAACGCGTGATCTGAGCATCCGTGGGGTCAGCCCAAAGTGCACCAGCCAAAACATGCAGCATGCAAACATCCTCCCCGCCACGCCAAGCAGCTCGCAGCGCAGATCCACCCCTCCTTGCACAGCACTGCTTGCTACCACACACATAGCAGCACATACCAGCTGGGGATTCCTCACCATTCCTCAGCGTCCTGCCTCCAAAAGCAGAAACAGCATTTTCCCTTCCACCAGACTCATTTTTCCGAGGCTGAAAGTCTGATCTTAACTATTCTCCAGCATTTAGTCAGCTGTGGATTGGAAAGTGCTGAGCAAAATGACTGGTCAGATGGATGGTTTTCTTCAGCTATAGGAAGAGGAAATTCAGATCTTATCTGGTATTCTAGGCGTGGAAAGCATTCTACTCTAAGAACTACAGACCCGGCCAGGAAATGCTTGTTGTCACCACATTGCACCCTGTGGCTACTAAACGTGCAGAAGTAGGAACAGTCAGGCACAGGTCTCCATCATCCCAAGACACCGCTCTGAGCTTTGGGAAAGTTCAGCACTCTTTCTTCTTCCTTTCTTTCGTTGCTGTTGGTGTTTGTTTGCTTTGCCATACAGATACAACAGACTTTTACAGTATTAGATTAACTGGAATTTCTCCCTCATTTTGCTACAAAACCAAGAATACCCCAAGAAGCTATGCAGTCATCACAGTTGTTCTTGCATTCGCAGGCTTACACAGCCTCTAGGGAATTTAGGTTACTGTGCATTTTGCTGCCTCTCTCACAGAAGGCTTTGTGATTTGAGATGTTTTTCTCATGGTCTTCTTGCCAGCTTAGGTAAGAGCTGTTCCTCCAAGTCACCTCAGCCTTGCTGCAACTGGGGCATTTTCACCGCAGAACCCAAACTTTTGGCATCTGTGAGCCCCAGCCTGTTCGGCACATCCCCCCTGACAGAAATGCGCCTTCGAGCCACACTCCTGCAAACCAGAAGTCTATACATGTGGGCCTGATTTGCAGCTTTTCTGCAACTCCACTTCTGAATCCAGTCCATTTGTTCAGGGGAACAGGCCAAGATTATTACCGCAGGTAACCACAGCTCAGAGCTGCAAATCAACACAGAAATGATAAGCCAGTAGAAGCAGTAACAGTCAAGAACCCAGATACAGATCCCATAAAACCAGCACTATGCCGAACTGTTTAGGCCAAAAATCCTTCAGCAGATGCCTTATGAGTAACTTTTTAGAAATCATAATTTGAAAACCATTGGACAGATCAGCAACCAAAAGATAACATCACTAAAAGCCCAAACCATGTGGGTTTTCTTTTTTTTTTTTTTTTTCTATAAACAAGCAGGACCATATTTCTGTTCTCATTTATAGCCGTAAAAGATCGCTGCTCTCAGCAAACATCCATCCAAGATTTACATTCACAAAACACAGAAAAATTTAGTTCATGATATTTCTGTGGCTGAAACTTTCTTCTTGGACACAAAGACGGAGCTTTGATACAGTTTCAGCTGTCTTAGGATAGCAAGGAAACACAAGAGTTTCCTGATGTCCCAGACTGCTGCCACAATAGGAAGGAGGGCTGAATCAGAGTTAGAAAGTAGAGAGGGCAGCTGGTTTGCAGATGAAGATAGAGATAAATCACCCTGCAGATGGGATGGAACGCAGCAGCCAGTAAATTTCCACTTTCTTGTGCTGTATCTCTTCGTTCCATTCTTGGTTACTCAAAAATCCCATCTGAAACCTAGCAGCAAGTAAATACTATAGGTTGGAGCAGGGGAGAATAAAGAGAGAATAAGGGAATTGTAACTTTCAGGAAATGAAGGCATCCCAATCACTTGCATCAGGATGACAAGAAATTCATTAAGTTGGCACTGGGCCACCTGGAACAAGCTGAATTTGCTGAATAACCAAAAGTTAATTCTTCAGGTTTGCCTTCTATTTTGCTCAATCAGCTGTTTGCAAGCACTAACTAACCAACACTAACTAAATAATAATAACAATAATAAAAAAGATATGGACATACTGGAGAAAGGCCAGAAGAGAAGAGTGCAAATATGCGGAGCTCCAGAGCATGAGCTCTTGAGAAAGACCGAGGGAACTACGGTTATCACGAGAGAGGACTATGAAAAGACATGTTAAGGGTATTCAACCAAATACCTTGAAGGACAGCTTCAAAACTGCAGATTCCTGCAGAATTTGAAGAATTCCTTCAAAACTGCAGAAGCTGAATATGCCACACGAGTGTCCCCTTCCTGGGAGACTGGCCTTTCCTATACCTCTTGTGGCATAAAATGTTAAGTGTCCCCCCGCGCAACATGCAGTTGGGAAACCTCAGACACTTGACAGCTTCACTGTTGTGACAAATCTGAACCACAGCTGAAGAATCTCAGGAGACTTTTAATTAATACACATTTCCTTTAAAATATCATTGTAATTCGTTTTGCAGTGGTAGCAGCAAATGGTTTAAACATGGAAAGGGTCATTTTAGGTAATTCTCTGAAGGGCAGCCTCTATTACCTACAAGCCTGAGAAATATCCATTACAGATATCCTGTAAACTTGGTAATGAGCCATATTTAATAGGTTGTTGGTGTTTGGTTTTTTTTGTTGGTTTGCACTGTGTTTTTTCTTATAAGTAAATTTGAAACAGATTCTCCAAGTAATGAAACAAAGTTGGCGAGCTAGAATTTCACCATGTGGCTGAGTGCCGGCATCACAAGTATGTGGGGGTGCTCAGGGCCCTGCGTCTGTCCCAGGCATTTGGCAAAAAGCCGCTATTTTGTTCCTGCTGCCACATGATGCTTTTATGTTCATAGGATTTAAACGTTTCCTGTTCCTGCCCATCCATTTATCATTTTCCGAATGAAAACCTGACACAAAGATTTTAACAAGCAAATAGTTACTTTAAGCACCTCAGCTTAGGCACCAACTAGCGAACACAGATACAAGAACCTGAATTATCGGTTGTCCATTCTAGCATGTGAATCTCAAGTTAAATGTGTCTAACTAAAGGTTAAATTTAACTACAGATGAATAAAAACATTGGGGATAATTCTGGACAGAATTCCAGGCTGTATCCCATTGCCTCTGCTATGGCATATCTATAATCTGCTTTTCCCCTAGGTATCCCTTGGGCACAGTAGAGACCTAACAGAATTATATTTAATTTTGTAGCTCTGATTGCCCTGTGCTTAATCAACCTATGCTCTTTTGGATTTCCCAGTTTGCAAAACTAATTATAATGAATCGGCCAGCCTGTAGATGCACTGCTGCCCTTCACTGTATTGAAAAGGACTGTCCAAATACACACCACAGGTCAGCTATATGCTAACAACCAAAGACAAATTCGAGTCAATGTTGGTAGCAAAGAGTTTGGGCTTTAAGAACTGGAGGACAATGCTGCATCCTTGCTGCCCCTTTGAGATTCGACCTACCTTCTAATGCATCCTTGGAACTGATCACCGTTTCTTTATTTTTGGTTTCGTTTTGTTTTTATTATCATTATCACCAGTCACAGATGATTTGCAGTATTTATGCACTTTATTGTTGCAGGAATATAATAGACACCCTCAAGTAGGTAAAAAAAATGCATGCCTCCCACCATCCCATCAGTAGGAAGCAACAGACTACAGCTAGTTTTAAAATAGCTGTGCACAGACTTTATAAACAGAACCTAACAGGCAAATCTGAAGGCAAAATCTGCGGTGAAAAATTACACCGCTACATGAATGAATACAGTAAAGCTCCAGAGTGAAAAAGACTTACAGTCAGCCTTGCAGCAACACTTAACATTTTTTTTCTACAGAGCCAGAATATCTTTCCCCAAGTATTTTTGTCTCCCTCATCTAGATTATAAATCCTGCAGAATATAACAGTTGCTGTCAACATAAAAGATCCCTTGACTGCTGATCTGCTTTTTTTGTCCCCTTGAAACAACCAATTAAATAGGGTGCACAGGAACCTACTTGCTTTTCCCCAGCGGTGACAAAAATAGCTTCTCTGAGCAAGCACATCGAGTAAACACAAGCTGCTTCAATAAAAGAGAAAGTTTGATTTCATAATTCTTCCTTATGCAAGGAAGCCTTTTAAAGAGAATATTAGGTTAGGCAGGACTGCAGACAAAGCAGGGGAAGTCCCCTGGCAGCCGCACAATAAATGGCAGCACTATTACCATTAGGTCATAACCCTCGTGTCGCTGAGCCTTTGTGTGCTTTGAGCCTGGTGCGCTCAGAGCTGCCGACAGCTGTTCCAGGGCAACACATGGCGAAAGAGAAATGCAGCAGCCAGCGAGGGGTTAAAAACATTGATTTAGGTTATTTTTGTTTTGTTTTCCTTCAAGCAGCACCCTTTGGAACTTGTTATTATCTTCCTACCATCTCCTCCAGACCTGCCCCAAAACACAGCAGGGCAATGGAGGTCTCTGAAACCAACGTAGGCATGCCAGGTGCTTTCCATCTAAAATAGCTGCCCCTTTCCTGCATTTCTTTTTAAATGGTCACTTGTTTCTAGCACTTGTGTGAGAAATCCATTGTCAAGACTTATTCAAAGACACTGTCAGCTCAGCATCCAGATTATCTGCTCCTGACTTCTTGGGATTCTGTTGAGATTTCAATTTTTTTTATTTTTTTTTTTAAGCATTTGTTATACCCCAGGACTTTGAATTCCTCCATTCAAAATAGCTAGCAAACCGGCACACTACTTCACACCCCAATAACAAGTTTATCTCAAACATCAGATGTGTCATAAACATTATCCTTACAATCTTCTTTTAAGCAACAAAAACAAACATTCTTTAGTCTCATGGCTTTTCTCAAGGCACTGACGATATATTATTTCCCAATATAAACTATTCTCAAAGTCCAAACATCACATGTAATAAAAGATGCAACTTTTAGGAGCATCTGTTGGCTTACTGCCAAAAAGCATAAAACCATCTTCCTATCAGGAGCTCGTATTTATTCCTGAGGAGCAGCACACACTAGATGGAGTTGATAAATAATTCAAAAGCAAAATACTCCTTTACTACAAATGGGAAAGTCCTCACTCAAAATGGAAAGAACAGGAAAGCCAGGAGAAAAGGGAGAAGTTGTGTTGGAAACTAATTCTTTGAGATGTTACAATGACATAGCATAGGGTAAAACAGCTTCCTTCATAGCACACCTCTGCGTCTTCATTGACCATGTGAAGCTTATGCCAAGGGGCTTGGTGAAGAGGAGCTATATAAAATGGAAAGTGAAGCTGCATGGATTTCTCTAATTGCTAAATCCAGGTCTGCACCCAGTTTCCCCGAGGTCAGGGATGTGATTTTGTACCAACACAGTTATAAATACACTGTGCCATTGTAAGGCCTGCTGCAGACATCACTGTGTGATCACCATGCCCCACATAGATAGACCAGGTCCTGGGGAAGAGCTGCTCCGTGCAAAGCACCTTTACCTGTGCAAACTGTGCTTATGTCAGAGAGTGAGGTACAGCTTCAACGATACTGCTCGTGTGACTAGTAACACAACTCACCAGGAGGCAAGACCTTAGGAAACTGCTGTGGGTGTCTGGCAAACCCAGGAGATGATGCGTGCCGCAGCATGAAAGAGCCTGTAATCGCCGTTCCTTGCTGAAACGCTACAGACTGAGGTCCCCGTGCACTGCAGAGCATAACATCAACAGCAAACACAGCCAGCAAAGAGATTTCTGGGGGCTTGAGACAAAGCAGAAGCTTTAAAAAAAAAATAGGGAAGCAAGCAAGCAAGCAAAAAAAAAACTCCTATCACCCTTGTGTTCAACAGACATACAAACTGTTTTGTTTCCTATTAAGATCTTGTCTTAGTCTGGTAAAATCAGACCTTCTGCTTTATAACCAGGCCTGGCACCAGCCTCCCTCCCTCTCCCATGCATGGGACAGGATGAGGTTCAAGACCTCAGAGCTCCTCAGTCATTCACAGCTTTCCAAATAAGCCTGCCATTAATTCCCCCTTTCTCTCCCTTGAGTCACACATAAAAGCTGCACACCCATTAGTAACTATTAACCAAGCCTAATCAAATACTCTAGCCGAGTTTGAATGTTGCTATTCAGTTTGGGATGTTTAAATGTAATTACAGGCAGCAAGACTTTTTGACATGACAAATATTTTTTAATAACATTACCAGAATTGTTAGTTCTGTTTTCACTGTGAAAGCAAACAGAGCAATTCCAGCTGGAAAGTTAACATTTACCCTTGCAGTAGGCTAAAAAGACAGACTCTGGCAGCCACGCAGCCAAGGAAACTGCTTCATCTAACCAAGGAGCAATGGTGCTTCCAGGGAGACTCTCCTACAGCCAACTTTGCTGCAGTTTAGAGCAGGGAATCATTGCAAAACTTCTTGTACTAATAGCTCGTGCCCTTCTTTCACTGGTTTATTTTTTCCTTGATTCCTTCTTAATATCTCTCTGCTCACACACTTCTTTTCGCTTGCACCAGGTTGATCCCTGATGAAAATTATTATTTCTTTAGAAAGGGAATCACCGAGGTACTCGGCGAGGGAAATTTCCAACAATAAGACGATAGCCCAATGCCGAGTGTGGAGAGGTCAGCAGGGGGAAGGTGCATGCTAAAACCTTTGCGATCAGAGCTGACAACAATAGATTTTTGTTCACTTATGCTCATTGTTTAAATTGTGTTCTACTGCAAGGAGTCTGGGCGCCTTTCAAATGTAAATATTTTACAAGAGAATACCATATGGGAGACACAGCTGTTTGTTTTTATTAGGAAAAAAAAAAAAAAGACTCCTTTCATTTTGCAAAGATTTTTTTTTAAAAAGCCCAACTCGTGGTTATATGCCAACACTTGAATTATCTTAATTCAAATTAATCCCTAAGTAGTTGCAGGAAGTGTTTGAAGTTGGGCTTTTGCAGTTGTTAAGCGCTTAAATAAGTTGTAAAGGAAATCGAATTGCAAGATGTTTATACATCAGTATTTTCCCATGCTTGATAAAAAAAAAAAAAAAAAAAAAACACACTGATTCCTTACTCATTACTACAGGTGACATTCAGAGTTCAATAAGGCATGCTTACATTTAAACAGGTACATAAGCGATATCAACTATCAAAATAACACTATCTGCCCTAAAATCAGAGGCCAGTAAAAGCTTTAAAGTAATTAATTCATTTGCCAAATTAAGCCTGTAATATTGTTTATGGATTACTCAAACAAAACCTTGCAGATTTTCTCGAATGTGTTGCTGCTTAAAACCATTTGCCAAATAATACCCTGACAGTGAGTTACTGCAGAAACAATGCTTCCACAGTGTCTTGAAAGCCCATTTCGCCCGGTACACAAAGAGCCATGAGCAGGAACAGGGCACCCACATCCACAAGACAAGCATGCACGTAGGTCCCAGAAATTCGCTTTTGGTTTTTGGGAGAAACCTCACTGTGTTAGTCCCATTAAGCAAGGAAGAACGTACATGCACGTGTCCCTCCTTTAGTTATTCCACTAATTATTTTCTTCTTATCCTCACACTTTACATAGCAACAAAAATATTTTTGTACATCACCAAGAAAGAGGCAGCACAGTGCACGCCATCAGTGCTGCAGTTCTCCGCCTGCTCAGCCCTAAGCCCAAACCAAAGAGGGGCTGATATGGCGTGAGGAACCTCGCTGAGGGGCTACCAGACCAGAAACACAAAGAGTGACTCTTCTCCAGGATACTATTCCAGCAAGCTGTGGTTTCAGAGTTTCTTTAGAAAGAGATTCAAATTGATTTTTTTATTATTTTTTTTTCTGGACTTGTCTTTCATTAATTTACATAATCCCTTTCTGAATCCATTTATAATTTCGATCCCTACAACCTCCTGTGACAATGAATTTCCTAGTTTAATTATATGCTGGGTAGGAAAACCATTTCCTTCGCTTTAATACTTCCCTGTTTTGCAAGACTCCCTCAGACTTGTAAAATGCACTGTGCACAACACAGCCAGCCAAGAGTAACACTAGGTCTAAAAGCACAGGAGCTGAAAAGCGTTGTGAGCTCCATCTCTAACTACCCCGTCACTCGACTGCTGCCAGGGGCTGGGCACTAAACTGATGCAGAGGGAGAAAGGGCAAGGAAGCATGCTTTAGTTAAAAATGACACCTGAGAAAGTATTAATCGAATGTATGAGCTAGAGCAGCCAGGTGAGCAGTTCTGAATATTAGAAACCAGCCACTGCATCACAATTGAACCCGCCAGCTTGCCAGCACCCAAAACCCTCTGCTTTGCAGTGCCTGCTCCACTACAGCTCTCCTCGCATGTGCTTCCGAGGGTGATGTAAACCCTCTGCTCTTCTTGTTCATCAGCTGAAGACTTCCTGCCCCTCCTCACGCTCCCACTTCTGCTTCTAATCCCATCCCAGAAGACAAAGGCCAGTGCTGTGGTGCAGGGTGAGGAAGGCTCCACTGCACTCCTCTCCTCTGTGGGGCAGGGGACAGCCCGCAGGGGCAGCTGCTCCCCTGGGCTGCCCAGATGGAGGAGCCCACATCATCGCTTCCAAAGGGACCACAAGCATTACTGCAAGTTTCAAGGTTTATCATTTAGGAGTTACTTACAAATGCAGCTGCTTGATCTATGCTTCAACTCTTGTCCCAGTGAAACATTTTTCCCCCACTGTGCAGAGTCTGGGCTTTCCTGGCCCAGGTTCTCCAGCATTTACTATGAGCCACCGTGCACACAGTAAAGACAGCATCCACTCCAAAGAGCTTAAAACATGGAATAAGAAGACAAATGAGGACTAACAGAATTTGGGTCAGTAGCCCCATTTCCCAAGCAGGGAGTAATACTGGGCAACCCAAGCTGCCGCAGGTGGATGGCCCCGGTATTATCTCTACAGGTTACAGCCACTTCACACTCCCTTCTGCACTAGACTGAAGGTAACTTACGGTACGGACTGGTTTTATATTAATTATATCCTTCAATATAGATGGCACTCCTCAGTCAAGACTGGAAACTCTTCTCCCAAATTAAAGGGGTTTTGGTGCGGTCCCTGAAGGACAGCACAAAATGCAGGGCTCGGACGGTTTGCCTAGTGTACGTCTGCATGAGGTAAATCTCACTGCTGCTTACATGTCCCTCCACAAGGTTTCTGGGACTGTGTTTTCTACCTGCTGTGAGCAAACCATTCTGCAGTACCAACACAGCATGCGCTTTTCCAAAGTAAAGCCCTTCTAGGGGGAAGGCTGAAACCCAAGGTCACTCATGCAGTATCTTTGCAGCTCCCCATGCTCCTCGCACCTTGCACAAAGCAAACAAAACACACTGCTCCCTAACACAGCACGCCTAAAAAGCACCTGCAGGCTTTTCCTGAACCAAGGGACAGTGGCTAAGCCTTTCTGTCACACCCTGGTAAGAGCTGGTCACACTGCAAATATTGATACCTCATTTTAATTTACACTAGCAAGAAGTAATCAACATATGCTACAGCCTGTTCAGTAACGATGCTGAAAGATGATGCCACATGAGGGCATTCCCTTTTTAGGTGGGTTTGTGCTTGAAATGCAGTGGTGGGATCCAGAACAGAGAGAGAAAAAGGTTTTCTAAAAAAAAAAAAAAAAAAAGTAAATTAGAAAAAGTAAGGGAACAGGATTTCTCTGGACAATTGGCAACAGAGGGGTTACTGATGTTTAAATGCATGCTCCAGGCAAGAGCTGACTTTCTGACACTGTGCCCCAAACCATGTTGTTCTTATAATAAAATCATTCAGGCATCAGTCGTGAGGTGGAAGATTACACTGAAATAGTACTCCCCACACAGTATCTTTTTCATTTGCATCATTTACTGCTGGGCATCCGAAAAGAAAGGATGGCTTATGTAAGGGCCTTACCCAGGTCTGGGAATGTTTTTCCTTTCTCGTTTGACACAAAATCCTTTTTCTATAAAGGGAAAGGCAATGTTTTTTCAAAGCTGGACTATACAAATTCAGACATTTCCTCTTGCTGGTCCAAGAGTGTTGTAAGAGCAGTTATCACTTTGGCCCCTTGCTCAGGCTGAGAAGCACAAATAGTCTTATTGATATTAATATCTGCATGTTTCAAGGCTGTTTTTGAAGGGGCAACCCCAACCACCCACCACTGGTTTGGGCATCACCGCACTGCTGCGATGGCATCAAAATTAGCGCTAGGCTTTGAAAGGCACCTGGCGGCACAGGAGCCTAACTGAGAGCTAACACAGATGACTTTCCACCTCAGAGCACAAGAGACACTCAGCATCTAATGAAACAGCCCTTCTTTACCACCGAACCAGCTGCAGCTGGGCATCAGCCTGCCTTTAGTTTCCTACATTTAGTTATTGTTTCCTTTTAAAGGTGTAACCCTGTATTCTAGCTCCATCTCATTGCATTCCTCCAGCAGTTAGAGATCATATTAAAAGTGTTTATTAGGATTGAAAATCATCAGTGAAGATTTGCTCAGGTTTCTTATCTGATTTTGCTCCTCACCCCTTCTTGTCAATACGAAACAGCAGTTTCGTGTGCAGGATTTAGAGGGTCAGCACAGCTCCTCTGTCCTTCAAGTTTTCTTCTTCCCCTCCAAAAGTTAGCTGGTAACCAAAATCTCCTAATCCTGCCCTGGTCTCACCATCAGTCTTAAAATGCTTCAGAACAAGGTACAGGCAGCAGGAGCATCACCTGCCAGCTTTTACAGCTTCATAATACAATCTCTCTTCCCCACAATTTGTATGTCCTGTGTAGTTAGAGGTGAAGATCCTCCTAGCAGCTGAGGGTTACATCTTAGCTCAGGAGTGAAGGCAGCCACTCACCTAACAGGACCCTGAACCTCCTGTAACAGCAGCAACACAACTGTGTGCGACACCATCTCTACCTCACTGCTGCCTGGGGTTGGTGGATGGGACCCCCTCCCTGCCGAATCCCGCTAGTCGTTACAGTACCTGGGAGAAACATTTGGCAGTTCAGATTTACATTAATAACAATGGCAAAATGAACCCAATAAGTTTCCAGTGTAAATGCTTCAAAGTCAGCAGAGAAACTGTTACCGTGAATCCAAATTTCACATATATACATCAGTATGCAACAAGCAGTCAAAGAAGGTAATCCAAAAAAACATGCATTTTGCATTAGCAATAAATTTGCTACAAAAGATTTTCAGTGAGTCATTAATAATAGCATATTCCCCACTCAGGACTCAAGTGCCATCAAATAAAAATAAGCTGCTGCTGCCAATTGGAAAACTAGCTCCATATGTGTCTGTAGGAGCAGTAACAGCACTAGTGTCCAGGTGTAGAGGTTGCAGTTTTGGCAAGGAAAGACCTCTCACTTCTGGAGGTGTCTAACCAACAGGAGCCCAGCCTGGTGCACTGTCCCCACTCTTGCCAGGCCCCATCAAGAGGATGTGTGCATCATCAGCAGCAGTTAATGTAACAAAGCACAGATTTCAAATGGCATTTTGACATGCGACCCATTAAGAGTTTACATAAAATTGTTACCAAAATACAAGTGAGGATACAGCACTCCCTCCATAACGTGAACCCACATAATCCACTTCACTTTCACTCCTTGACTTGTTAAGTATGGACACGAGAGCCACTGAAAACAGTGGAAAATAAAAGCCAAAATATTCCAATGAATCTCGACCCTGAATTCTTTTTCATTTCAGTAGGGACCTAGAAGCCTAAAGTAAAAGTTAGGAGCTTAAATACATTCTCAAACTTAGATGGCAGGCAGCAGGCACCTGTGCATGTACACAACCTGGGAAAGACTTTCTACTCTTCTCAACGTTTTAGTGTCACCAAATGATACATAAAATGATCAGAATTATAACTTCTCTTGCCGTCACTAGCTCAAATGGGATTGATCTGAAATGCCAGGAATGCAACAGCATTGAAACCATCAAGGAGAGGGGAAAGAAAGATGAAGTCAATGCTTCAAAATACAGTAAGAACATGGGGAGTATATTATGCTAACATATGACAGCATAATTCATACAAATGACAGAAAGAAGTGAGGCTGGAAAGAGCGGCTCCCCAGTGTACAATACTTTCTGGGTTAGTTCAAACTGCAGCTGAGCTAGCAAGGAGGGAAAGAGAGGCCCTGAGACCAGTCTCTCACTTGGTGTAGTACCAAGTCTTTCCCTACTGATATCCAAAGAGATCATAAAGACTTAGATCCTTTCTTCCAAATCCTCAATGACTTAAAACCAAAAACACTTAAATCACAGGTTTACAGATCTTCACTATCTATTTAATCACTGTAAGTTTCACTGAAATCCCAAACAAGATACCCACACAAGAAGGTGGAATCAATTTAGCTTCTTTCTCCAGACTCTTTGGTTTTCAGTTTCACGTGTTGCACTGGTATCAACCCTCTCCTGCCCAGGCATCAGCATGAATAAATGCTCTGTGATGCTCACTGCCTTCATGATGTAATACCACCTCTCCTTCCCATCCAACATCTCGAGGACGGGGCTGGAAACAGGGCAGGATGTGCAGCTGATCCTGGGAGCCCAGCAAGGGTTCAAGCCGCGTGCTGCTCCTGCCATGCGACCACACGGGTACACGTCACCTCCCAAAATATCTTCTTGATCAGAGCCCATTTGTAATGGTAATCACCAGGATGCAGTCTGGTTCAGCATTCATAAACCCATCATTACGCTGTGAATATGCTCTACTCATTTAGATCTAACAGGACTGGGAGCATGATTTGGGCATATTTAGATCTAACATGGGCAGGAGCATGATTTGGGTGCTGCAGCTATAATGATGCCGATTTATAATCTTTCCCTGATACTCCCAGTTGACCGTTAACATTTTGGGGGGAAAAAAAGAAATAAATCTTTAGTATGCAACACAAGATCTGCACAGAAATATTCTTTGCCTTTAGTAATATGCCCTTTGACAGTTTTGGTTTACTAGCAAAAGCTTCAGATTCAACATTTTGATTGATGCTTTGTCATGTTTTCATCCTCACAAGGTGTAAGAAGATATAATTCAGCCTTGGCAGCTACACGTAATCATTTAGCAAGTCACACCGCTAGCCAAGAACAAACAAGGAACATTATGCCAGTGAATCTAATCCATTATGAGAAGCAAGCAAGGATCTGTTATACTGAACAGTTTTTGCAATAAATTTGGAGCAATGGAAATAGGGACTTTGACTCCTGTGATAAAGAACAGAAACTTCCAAGAGATCATGACATCTTATGCACACAGCTCCACCAAAATAATACATCGCCTTGACTAGACATGCAAATTTGGAAAGCAACTCAAAAAGGCCATGCTGCAAGAGATGCCACAAACTGTTTAATTTACTCATTAAATGAACAAATACTGGATTTGTTCATTCCTAAAAGAGATGAAAGGGACCTCATCTTCCAACGAACCTCTTCATCCACAATTTAACAAACAAGACAAAACTCTGAGCATTGCAGCACTTGGTATAACGAACCCATCAGATAGCATTAAGTTAAAATAATGGCTCAGATATCAATAAGCCTCTTACAGGAATTTGGTCAAATCCAGGCTTATTTGGATTACATGGCAGTTTGGGAAATCCAGTGGTAGAGGATCGTTTTCCTTCCAATCAAGCTCAAAGAATCTGAATTTTTTTCTTCTCTTACAAGAAAAAAAAATACATTGGCCTTGTATAAAATTGCTCAACTGTACCAACTTGAAGCCAGCCCAGAATCTTAGCGACTGCATCTCTGTGCCAAGTCAAGTCTGAATAATGATCCCTGTCTGTAGCTCCCGAGGCCAAGAGCACTCAAGAGGCAACAGAAGCAGTTTATTTCAGAAAAGGGTACATCTCGCGTTGTTCAGTAATAGCCCACTTTGGCCCTGGTCCTATAGATCAGGAGTTAGAAAAGCACCGATAAGATTTGAAGAAAGCCTTATTTCAGCTCTCCCAGTGGACTGAGCCTCACTTCCCCTGCTCTGGGTCTAGTGGGGGAAGACATCACATGGCTGCACCTTCTGGAAACCAACCAAACCTACTGTGTGCCAAGACCTGAACACCTCTGAAACCAAACTTGGGGAGACGCGCTTTCAGCTGGTGTAAATCAGCAAAGCTCTGCTGACTGCAGTGGATCTGCACTTAGTTTGGGGAGCTGAGCATCTGGCTCAAACGCCTGGGTGCTCCAGTAGTGGGCACGCACATGTGTGAAGCAGACCCAAAGCCTTACATGAGCATAAGCAACAAACATCTCCATTTCCATTTCTGTCAATGGGGGTTACAGAGACTCGGTATGTCTGAAAGCAGGCATGTATTAACCATGTGTCCTTATATGGGCTTAAATGTCTGTCTATTTAGGATGCTGCATGGAAATATTGGCCTTTTCTACTCATAACTCTTAGCACCCGATAGCTCTTCAGATTGAAGGAAAAGATTTCTCTTACTTCATTCTTATGACAGTGTAGCATCACTGGCTTCAAAATGAATTATAACAGAGTAAAACAGAGTGTTAACAGGGAAAATTCAGGCCCTAAAAGTTACATTTGATAACTAAACTAAGTTAAAGTAAATAAATGAGCAGACTTGTCTGAGAATAACTCAACCAGCATTCTCTGTGCTTTTGCTGGTCTCTAAAGGAGAAGTTGTGGATGTTGTGACAAAACTCATCTTGAAGTTATTAATTTTCCAAACAATGACATACCCTGATGTTGATCTGAAAGTTGTAAATTAGGAGATGGAAAGAATTCCTGACTTTCAGATTCCATCACATTTTCATGGTCAAGAAGAAAGCTTTATTTTCCTCATCAGAGGACTGTTGCGTCTTTAGGAACAGCTTTCCTTTTGTTCATTGGTGCCGTCTTCCCGTGTGCTGTTGTTCAGCCCTGCACTGTGGCTCTGCATGACAGGTCTATATGGCTCAAATAGCTATTAAGAACCACTATGGCAAGATGCTGAGATTAAAAGTAAAACAACACTGCTGTAAACTTCACCTTGGGTTGGAAGTCAAGTTCAGGGTTTTGTTTTGTTTTGTTTTGTTTTTCTGGTTCATACATCATCAGGAATAATACAAATCCTTTCAGGTCTGGCACTATGCAAATCCATTACTCATGAATAATGTCTCCTGTGTCATCTGGCCAACCCTATTTCCTTCTTTGGGGTTGTACATGTGCCACTGGGAGCATTAGTGGAAGACAATGAGTTTGTAAATTCGAAGGCAATGATTTCTTACAGATAGCTTTGCAAGAAAAATACAGATAACAGAGGTTTTGATACACAAGTACAAGCTAGGAATTTTTTTTTTTTTTTGTCAGAGTTGTGGTGGGTCTGCAGAGCAAAGTAACAGGCTTCAGGACCTGACTTTCACAGTGTGTAGTGAGCAGCTCTCTGGAACAAGACTCGCTTTATATAAATTTCTTGACCAAGAACTGTATTTTAATCACTGGAGCTGTCATGGTTTGGAGAAAAGGAGACAGGAAAGCAAAGGCTAAACCCAGCACAAAGCAGGTGTTTTTAAATGCCCACATATTTTTGCCTGTGCACTGTGTCAGTCAGGGATGTGTTGAGGTCTTCACTCCAGCTGACAGAGCTGTGCTACTGCAAGGGTTTCATGTCAACGCAATTAAACCAGGAGAACTGTGCTGATGGGACTGTGGACACAGCATGTGTAAGGAAAAAGATAAAACTGCTTGTCAGATTTATTCTAGTCTTTTCCTGGGCAGCATGAGCGCAGCTGTGTTGGTAGAGGTGCATCTGCGCAAAGGCCTTTGGCCAGAAGAGCCGTGCTGGATACAGGAGCTCAGCAGTGACAATCATATGGCATAGAGGCTACAACTGGCCTGTGAAGTGACTGAAAACAGCATATCAAAAAACACACATCAATCCACACTGGTTTTCTGAGCCATGAACTGTCACCTCCAAGACCAGTTTGTCCTCGGGCTCCGGTAAGTGGGAGCCTCAAGTACACCTGAATGGCCCGGAGCTGCTCCCAAGGGAGTCGGTGCCAGAGCTCCCAGCAGTCTTGACAGAAACAGAATCTGGCACAAAATGCTGCAAGTCATTGCATGATCTTATTATGACAGTACTCTGAGCAAATCAATACTTGGGCTGAATTTCATTTTGTATATTAAATTGAGGATTCAATTCCTTTGTCTTGCAAGAAATCTCTGCCTCAAAAGACACTACAAGGAGGAGGAAAAGGAGACTACAAGGAGAAAACTCAAATGCACCTCATAATCAGTTGCACCTATTCTAGGACCACAACCACTAAAATACCTTAATCACATATTTGGCATTATTGTGGGGTATTAGTATAAAGTAGATTATTTAACTAACTTAATTGTGCATTTCTTATTATATATGAGTGATTTATTTTGAATGTCTCCGTAACTGCAAATTCCCTGTGTTCGCAGTGCTTAGATTTGGGGAAATTACCATGAAGCTGCCAATACAATACTCTCCACCCTCCCCCAGCCCCCAGGGGGAGGAGGACCTGTCTGGGATTGTATAAACTCAAATGATACTTTGGCTGTTTACATCCACAGACAATCTGGCCCAAAGTATGTTGCAAAGCTCAGGATGGGAGAAAGGAACAGCATGTTCCAGCCTAGAAAGCAGGCAAGAAGGACATCAGACCCCTCCTTAGTTGTACTTAGATTAAAACAGCTGATATTGGGAGTGTCCTAAACACTAAAATTCACTCTGCTGCTGCTGCTAGAAAATCATATGATGTGTCGGGGTGGAATGCTAATTTTAAATCATCATTTGAGGAAACATTTTTAGAAAGAGGTTGTGCCTAGAGGGTTGGGTACAGGGCTGCTGAAACCCATGAACTTGTGGGTAGAGGTGCCACCCCAGCACTGTGCCCCTTCACACTTTTGGGAAGGCAATTACCCGCTCTCATCCCTCATGTTCAAAAGGGCAATGGGATTTACTCAGCTTGGTAGTAAAGATGAATTAATTACTCACCTGTTTCTTCCCTCAGTTATATTGCAAGTCTAATTTCACTATCAGTCAAAGCTAAAAACAACATTTGTTTTATTGTTCAATCAATCAGACCTCAGGAAATCTAAACAGTTCCTCCACCATTAGAAGAACCATTGGTATAATGTTAAAAATAACCTGGACCATACTTAAAACTATCTGATTTAGAGCTAGCTCTGCCCATCTGCTTCCTTCCTGTTCCCCCCTCCAATAAAACTCGTTTCATTCATCTTTGTTTCTATGAGCTCCCCGTACATCATTGGTTATGCTCCTTGTTTTCTTGGTTCGATTTCTAAGATTACCTATCAGCTACATTTTCAGATGGTTCAGTGAACTTCATTGTTTTGACTTATTAGAAATTGATGAGGGTTAAAATAACTTCTGCTATTAAAAGCACAGCCAAGAGAGAAAAAAAAAATTACTTTGGAGGAAATCCATTTGGATGCACTCAGTCCTAGAAGCCCTAGACAGCTTGATCCAGGACCTGCTAAAAAGAAGCGTAATTTCTACTTATAGCAGGCTGAAGCAACTTTTCCCTTGAAAAAGGGAATCATCACTTTGATTGGATGCTATGGTTTCCACCCTGATCTCTCTAGTAGAGTCAAACTGTAGGAGAAGCATATTGTTCATTGAAAAGCTGCATAAAGAAATACTGCAAAACTGGGAGAAAAATACCAAAGGAAATAGAAATCACTTTAGCCAAATTCTTTCCTGCCCTGATTTACCTTTGTACAACCAGGTAGGACTGAAAAGTGTGGTCTTCAGCATGGGAACGACAAAATTGATAATATTTTCCTTTAAATATTAACTGTTAAAAACGTTCAGAAGCAAACCTGAAAGACGAAACAATTCCGCATGAAACAAAGAACAAATAACTAGCTGAAATCCAACACTAACATTACAAAACATTTATTTTAGTTTATACCATGTGCATATAAATAGAACACAGTGCAAGCAAACACCACTCTGAGGCAACGAGAAGGTTGCACAAAATAGCATTGAAAAATCAGGAAATGCCAGAATTAAGGTTGCCTGGGCAACCTTAATTTTACCCCCTGTGCATATGCATTTTACAACACAGCCTTTAAATACACCATAGCATTCCATTTCTCAAATAGTATCACATACAGAAGAAAGCTCCTAGCAGCAATACCACCTTGTCATGTTGTACACGTTGGTTACTTTTGCTACAGGGAAGAAGTGGACTGGTTTGCAATATTTCTTATTTCAATAGTGAATTAATTTCAGTAAAAGTTTAGGACAAAAGAGTCCCCCAACATAGACTTGGACATTAAGCTTTAGCTTTCAACCATTTTAAAACCTTGCAAAGCATAAAGTGATTTTCATCCTGGTTTAATGTCTGGCACCAATACATTTAAAATAAATCTACCTGTGTGGGCATTGTAGTCTTTGCTCACAGTGGTAGCTTCTTGTTCTGGTGTGTAAGAGATACCATGTTTGCCCTATAGTTAGAAAAAGCCTGGGATATTGCCCTGAAGAGACTAGATGAATTAGTTAAAGCAAACCCAGAGCTTGTAAGCTTTACTGAATTCTTTTCTCCCACGGGTGAGAACTGGTCCAGGAAATAAACCAGCCCCTGCAAAACAACAGAAAAGAAATCCTCTCTCCTGAAGGAGCTGTGGATGTGTAAAGCCATAGAACTGCAGACAAATGAAGTCAACGAGTACAGGAATGGGAGTAAAATACTTCACAGTAGCTTCATGAAGTTAAGGATCCCTTATTAATAACAAACCAGATGAAAACATACACTGCCTCCTCTCCAACACAGTATAATGAATAAAGAAACCCAAACAATCACCACCTTGAAAACATATAATACTGAATATAATGATGTATTTTGTTGCCAGAAGCCTTGCTTCCCTCCTGTTTTAACAAGGATCTTTGGCATTTTTGAAAAGCCAGTAAGGGAAACTTCAATTTGCGTTTATCTTATTGAAACTCCACCGCACAGCACAATGAACCAATGAATGCCAGAACTTTCCTGAGAACGCAAATGGTTACTCACAGGACCAGATGGCCTAAGTGGCTTCTATTCACCTCCATAACAGGCACCGTAATTCCCCATTAGGAAAGAGCCTGGCCCTTCTGCTGCCCTCAGACAGCAATGGACAAAGAGAGCTCCAGCTGCAATCAGTTTGAAAACTCCCCCAGGTCCATAGGAATAGCTCCAAAATTAGTCCATCACAAACCAGAGATGTGTGCTTCAGAGCACTGAACCTGGACAGAAGAGCCTTGGCTTCACCCCTCAGCCTCGCCGGCCACTCCAAGCTGGCTGTGTCCCGTCTGCAAACCCCTGCTCCCCTGCCAGCATTTCCCCGTCTCCCTGTTTGCTCTACAAGCAATTTGGGGCAGGCTTCAGCTGCAAGTACCCGTCGGTGCAGTGCACGGCATAATGAAGCCCTGATCTCAGCTGGGGTCTCCAGGTATACTTGGAGTACAATATACTTGGAGAAACAATGAGAAAACTAGCAATAATAAAAAATAGCAACTAAGACAAAGACCTTGATTTGTACAAAATAATCCGTGGCTTGGATAGTCACAACTTGTGACAGATTCTTTCCTACTCCCATTAAGTTGAATGGCAAAGCTCCCATTAGCCTCTATGGGATGAGGATCAGACAAGCCTGTGTACACCAAACCGTTTGAAAAGGCCAAAAATGTCTAGATGGAATGACATAGAGTATTTCAGTTCCTATGGAAACTTCAAAGTCTCATTAAGTGTGTGATACAGTCAGTCCTGAGCCACAAGCTACATCCATTTCCGAGCACAGAGGATCCTTGGGGACGCAGGCACCTCAGACGCACTGGATGCTTTATGAGAAACTTCAGTGACCCAGCCAATAATACTTACAACAAAAATAATATTTTCCATTCTCACATATTGCTAAGTTGTAAACTGTTCCTTAGATACCTGGACACGGAGTTTATGAGAAACATATGTAAAATCCTGACAAGCAAGCCTTGTTTATACCTTTACACAGAATAACTACTGAAAGGACCAATTTTCAGAAGACATCTATTGGGACCTGCCAAGTATGCAGCACGCCAAAGGTGTCTTCAAGCAATGCCTTTCAGACACCGTCTGCTTTCCCTGTGATGCATGCCAACCCCTGAAACTTCCCTTGCTTTTTTCCCAGGACAGATATCACCCTGATGGTTGCCATCAGGCATCACCAGTAACTCGATAAGAGCTTGCTGAGCTTACGCAGTAAAAGGAGGAAAAAAATCTCATGTTCCAAAGAATTCCTCATAACATCACATTGTCTGGTTTAAGTCATTAGTGGATGAACACCGCATCTTTGAAACGTTTCACTAGGATGTGATAAAGACCTCCCTCCTCAGCTTAGAAGATGCAAGACCTGATAAGCTGCTCTACATTTTCGAATGAGCCAGAGGACCGATCATGTCCTCCCTGCGGGATTCATAATATTTCTATTTTCACTCGTGTCCCCAAAATAAGGATAAGCCAACACAGTAAGGACTTTCTGTTCCTAAATTTGTAATTCCCAAACACTTGGTACAAACAAATCTGTTTTAACCAGCTGCAGGGCTGGTGGGTTTTTTGGTGGTGTTGTTTGGAGTTTTATCCTGTGTGTTTCAACACGACAGTGTACAGAAGGATCTCAGTTACTCTTACCACTTACAAAGCGAGGACAGGGACAAGTAATTGGTTGCTTGCTTTCAACTACTTTCTCCTTCTGTCCTTACTCTGTCATCTCATGACACCCTTTAGTTAGCTTGACTTTCGTACTTTCCAACAGAGCAATTGAAGCAGTGCATTCAAGATTGTTTTTGTACTCCTTGTAGCAACGCCTCAATGTAATTAAGCTGTTTAATCTGAATTCTAAGACAACGGAAAGCTGGTTTCCCTGTTTAGATACCCATACACCTTGAAAGTACACCAGAAAAATACTCCTTTCGGCTTTGCACTGTTATGCGGTTTTAATCCCCTGAGCAATAAATTTGGCTCTAATATATCACTCAGTACCTTGACTGATAAAAATGGATTTCACTGTAGATGAGTAGTGCTGTAACAGAATAAAATCTGGTGCTACAGAGCCTTGGTATACTCAGCAAATAATATGCATCTTCCAAAGTTCACCAAAATGTATCTCTTTATCTAAATTTAGACCGAAATGTAAAAGATTCATTTCCAGTCTTTATCTCTCTTTTACTTTCAGCTATAGCTTCCTAAAATTGCGCCACAGACAAAGGCAACCATTTAAGAAGTGCTATAAAAGTTTACATTCCGCGCAACCCAGTCACTCTAAAATTCTGATCAGAAGCAGTAGCATTAATTTATGCCATTTTAGAGGATCTAATACATCATCATTTAGTCCTCTACACTACCTGGTATTACCGTCTAGTGGGCTTGGCGTTCCTTGTGTTTCTAGAGAAGCTATTCCTCATTTTACAGGCTGTTATTTATTTACTAGTGCACAGGTAAAAAATATCCTGAGAAAACAACTGTGTTCTGCAAGAAGTGATAGATGTGCAAATTGGACATATCTCTTTTGTTGAATACAACTAATACTTTTAGCATGAAACCAGCAGCATAATGTCCCTACTGAATTTAGGATACAATTAGAAGAACTTCGTTGTCTTGGACCTTTTGTAAATACTCTTTGAAGATTTCAGAGGCCCCTCACAAGCTCAATCTGTCTAAATCAGCAGTTGCAAATCAGTAAGTGCAAATACTTAATGAGGGTGCTGAACAAACTGTTCTTTGAATATCTCCAAATTACAAAATTGAAGATGGGATCTGACATCAAACTGGGGATTAACTTTATCACACCCAGAAAAAGAGTGAAGTGGTTACCTCCCTCAGCATGTTTTTAGAACTACGCACCAGCACAAGTGTGAATGAGAAATCTCAGCCAACACTGTTGGCCCAAAGGAGAAATCTGAAACTGGAACTCAGAGAATTGCAGCCCCATTAAAAGATTTAGAAGAACCCTTAATCCACCAGCTCTTTAGACATCAGATGCCCTTCAATGGTTAAAGAACACCCTCCAAACCCACCACTGATAGAAAGGACAGATGTGCCCAGGATAAATTTGCCTATAAGACAACAAAGAAAAGAGAGGGAAATCTCAGTTGTCCCACTGATAACAACATCTTAAGCACCTGAGAGGACAGGATATTCTTTTCCCATCATTGAGGGATTGATGAAGACTAAGGCAATAAGTGGAATTTCAGAACTTCACTCATACATGCCAAATGCTCCAGTTTGGCAGGCTCATAGGGACATCCAACATGTTATTCCCTAAAAGCTCAGTTAGTATTTTGTAAGACCAGCACGTAGCTCTCTAGAGATCACTGCCTCTTATTTATGCGATGACTGCTTAGCACCACATGTTGCTGATGTCAGCACTTGGGAAACACAGACACCACCCAAAGAGCTTGAGTTTTATAAAAAAGATACAACCATGGAGAGTAGCTTATCATAGTACAGCCAGGCAGCCACACCAGCTCATGGAGCAATTCCCAAACAGAGGTGGTGAGATTTTAAAATTACTTTTATAAACTGTCATTCATTTAGACAACCACTGAGTACATCATTTGATGGACCAACCGTTGTCATCCACAATTTCTTCTGTGTCGCCTGAACTGTTCACCTTCACCCATTCCATCCCATCTATTTAGTGAGCGAAACGCTTGCTGGTGGAGATGATCACCTGCCGCCGAATGCCCAACACAGCCAGATCTGACAGGCCTCAAGTTATTTACCATAAATACATCAATCAACCTCTTCTTGCCATCAAACCATTAGGATAACTATTTCACCATAGGTCAGGGGCTCTTCTGGCTATTTTGAGCAAGTAAGCTCACTGAGGAGCCCAGGCAGTGCACTTATATTAATGGGGCAGCACGAAGGCTTAGTGCTGAAAGCCTGGTTTTCCTGATTGCCTGGCAGACACTTATAAGGGTAGCCATTATTTCCGTAGTGTTTCTGTTCTTTTCCTGGAAATCCAACCAAGTAGGCTCAGGCTGTTATGATCTGCACCAATATATCACATATGAGAAAGCATCTTGCTGTTGGAAATGTGCATGTAGGCTGCCAAAACAGGCAGATATATTCCCTTTAAATCTCACTTCCATCAATGCAGACAGCTTGTCTGACCATTGCTCTCCCAGAGCTTGTCTGAGGTTACTACGTGGGTGACAGAACAGTTATTTCACCTACGACAGCCTGCTTCCTTGGGGCAACAGGAGGAGGAAGCTTAAGTGGCCCAGGTCTGCCAGCTTCTTGCTGCTTTCTTGGATGTAATCCAACCTATTAACTGGCTAGAAATCCCTCTGAGGCTCCAGCTGGAGCTCCGTGGAAGATTTTCCCTGTCCCTCTTTACTACCTACTCAAGCAGTATCATACAAAATGCTCGAGCAAAACTTGGACCTTGTCAGAGCCAGGCCCTACTTTCTATTACAAGAGGCTGCAGTGGGAGAAAGGAGGTCCTGGAGTTAAACCTCAGAAAACTGGAGCCATTTCTGTTCCCCCAGCACCATCAGATCCTAGCATTTCATCCACCTCTCCATGCCTCAGTGCCATCTGTAAAACAGGGATGCTAATAATCCCCCACATCTCGCAGCTGTTCTAGGAATTGACTCACCAGGGTTTAGCAGTGTTTTGGTTCTGGTGATGGGAGCTAACAGGACATACATAATGTCAACTCTTTTCTTTGTCAGATTATTAATTACTGCACATATTCTCCAGGTCTCTGCAACTCCGGGTGTTTTAATGGCTGAAATAAATAAGAGTAAATAACCTTTCCCTGCCTATAAATCATCCATCTGTCACATTCTTGCATATGACAAAACTTCTAATCAATATATAATTTTCACCCTCTTTTAATGAGCGTTGCTGTGTTACAGGCTACCTACTGCTGATCGTGGCTGTCTCCTGTTGGACTGGGATTAAACAGTGCTGTAATGCGAGATGATGCCAGCCCAAACTCTTCATCCTTCAGTTGTACCGGATAAGCCTGCAGATGCTGAGTGCATGTGTATATTACATATTTCACTCAGCTTCTTGAACAAGAGACAGCAACAGTTTTATAACCACAACAGATCTTGAAAATTAAAGCAGTCATGGTAGATTTTGCAGAATTTTTTCATGGAATAACCAATGAAGTTTTCATACATTTTGTTTTAGACTAAACGGAGTTCTCTCTCACTGTCTGGGCTGTATCTCCTTCTGTTGGGATTTAAGGAGCACATTAAACAAATACCTAGATGGGAAACATCCAAGGAATAGTTAACAGCTGAGAGAATGGGATTTGGGATGGTCCTCCTCCTCCAGGGTCAGGAATAACCGGAGCTGGGAAGAGAAAGGCTGTTGCCTAATGCAGGATTTCAGTGTTTAAAAACCTGGTTTTCTTCCAAAAGAAAAAATGGGGCCCTAGTAACTTGGCAGCCTACTCCTCAGCCACAGATCCCATGATGCCAGGATCCTCAGCCCCAAGGCAGTCTGCACGCCTGGCTGCCCCAGCACCACGTACCCTGCCGGGGGGGGATCACCAGCCCCACAGTGGCTCGCACAGCTGGCTGGCTCCGCAGCGGGGACCCTGGAAAGGGTCCAGCTTCTGTCACAATTTCAGCACAATCAGAGCATGTCAGCGAAATATACAGCTCCTTTCAAAGCAGGAAATCCAGAGAAATAAATTTATCTTATCAGCTTTAATGTAAATCTGACAGCCCAGTATGGTGTGGGGTAAAGTGAGATTTCCAGTGAACTTGAGCAAGATCAGGTTTGAGACCACATTTGGGTTCTTTGCAACTTCTGCAAGAAAAACCTTTGCAGTCCAGCTTGGGTCATACTGTGCTTCATAGAAATAGTGACTGGAGATTGAAGAAATTGGAAATACTAAAATTGCAATTAAAAAATAAATAAATAAAATTGTAGCAAGGCCTTTGTTAACATGTAATGAAATAACTATTAGGAGTTTGCTATTCCTAATTGCATCACCTTGTAGGAATACAACTTAAAGCTCAAATTCTAACTTTGATACATCAGCCACCCAACCCAGGAAGGTGTAGCAGAGAGAAACCACCACAAAGCATGAACAAACGTCTTCCATCATGGCACTTGGAAGGACAGGTAGCACTGCAAATACCGTGAGGGGGACACATGGGCAGCCCCTCGTTTCTCACACAGAGAATGGCCTCTTGTAACACTCAGTTCAGTATTTTGGTGTTGGATTAGTTTAAAAAGCACTGTGTATGAGGAGCTTCAACAGTATGAGGGCAGAATTACAGATGGTAGCAGACCTTCTGCTTGTATAAACTGCCATAGCTCTATCAAGTTAATTTCTTGGGGAACAGCACAGATTGAAATAGATGAAGCTAGAGGAAAGAGCAGATCTAGGCTCACCTGAACACAAAACACCAGATAAAACCTCCAACATGTCAGCTGCCCTCCTACAAGCCCCCAGGATGTTCATATTGCATCCTCAAAATGCAGATCTGGAGGGCAGCTCAGTGCTGGCAGAGGCTGGTGCTGGACCTGAAGGGAGCTGAACCCCAACCAGGATGCTCTAAACCTTTGATTTCCTGGAAAAAGCTACAGGGCCTATGGGCCATGGCTCACGGTACCCAGTACTCAATTACCTGAGTACTCAGTTACCTGAGTTCACATGCACTGGGACAGTGCAGAGAAAATGGACGCTGAGCTTTGAGCCTTAGGTTTCATCCCAGGTCGTATCCTGACTCACTGCACCACCGAGGATGAGGTCCTTCTTCCCCAGGAGGCAGTGCTCCCTCAGTCACAGGCAATGGAAAGTCAGGGGGAAATAAAATAATCAAGATCATGAGCTTTAGTGCCTCCATCACAGGATGCAAAAGACACTTCTTTCACCAGGCTACCCATGAGGATGCCACATTAAATCCCCCACAACACAGACAGATAAACAAAGCCCAGATGGCACTGGGGAGAGACGGAGAAAAACCTCGCTGTATGCACACACTTTATAATTTGGGGAAAACTTTCAGATACCAGGGTGCAGAGCTTTGATACATCAGACAGATGTGCATTTGAACAAGTCTCCAAAATTGCTGGTACACTACCGCTTTTAATCTCTGCTAGAATAGCAATGAAAAAAAGTATCAGGTGACTACAGGAAAGGGAATTTTTGGTGGTTGGAACAGACCTGGCTGGCTCAATAAATCACTGCTGTTTCTATTCCTTTCTGCTGCAGAATGATCTAACCTAACTAAAAGCAATGGCAAAACTCCCATTGACTTCACTGGAAGGAGGATTACTGAAAACTGCGGCACTGGAGGTGTCAGGAACCCTGATTCTAACCAACATTTTAATAACCTACCAAGGCCCTGCTTCATGCTTCTTTAAAGGCTGTTAACCCTTTACAACACTGACATTTTAACCAGTTACAAATTATATCTTGAAGAACAAACTGGGACAGAAAAGGGTCTAGGACACACCATTTAGACAAACAGAGCTCTGGCAAGTATTATCTGTGCTCCTAATTACACTGTTTAGAGAAAACATTTTCCCTTCTTAAAGCTTCTCTGCACTAGGCTCTAGGCTGAATGTCTGAAATGTTGAGTGAACTGCTCTATCACAGCACCTGATCACCAAGCTAGGCAATAACAGCAACCATGGATGGCAAAAGTCACAGAAAATTGACCTTTTGTTGCTACCACAACCTTATTTGGTGTGGAAGCTCAAACATGCCATTATTAATGAATCAGACCAGAAGTATTTCTGTCTCTCGACTTGTTCAGAACAGACAAAGCTACTGCACCATTTATGCTGCTCGAACACTGAGCACAATGCCACAGGCTGCTGCTCACAAGTCCTGGAAGTCCTGCCCATGGTGGACTTAGGCATGCTCCAGCTGCCCACCAGTGCAAGCAATCCATCACCTCATTCACCCTAAAGCCACAGCCAGCATCTTGTCTACCCATGCTAAATATCTAACTCACATTCTTGAACAAGTGACTGCATTTGCAGAAGCCAGAGAGAGCTGCATTATCACTCTTTTCCAAAATGTAGTCTTGATTCATATACGGGTCCAAAGCACACTTATAACTCTAATATTAGCAACTGTGATCCGAGTCTTTTAGCTTAAGCATCCAGAAGTCTTCTGGTAACAAAGCCCTTTTTCACCATGATGGAGTAGAAGTTTTCATCTGTTGCTTACACATCCCAGTGTCTGGTGCTTGTAACAGTTGGGTTACTTCAGGTGCTCAACAGGACTGCTGTGGGTTGTTCTTTTTTGTTCTCTGAACAGTTGATACGCAATACATTAGTTACTAAAGGCTCATGGTAATACAGCAAAGTTGTCAGCATACGTACACTTCAGCAGAATGAAGCAATGGGGTTTGATATTTTAACTAAAGGTGCCCAGATGTCAACAATTCTTGTTGGTCTGAAGGAAAAAAGATAGATAACCATGAAGGGTTCTGATAGCTAAGGGAATACTCCACCCAAAGCAGAAATTGAATAAAACGCCTCACCTGGGGCACAATGATGCTGATTTGTAACCAAGGGCACCAGATGTTCAACATATTTTAACATCAGATTTTAAACAATGGAGCATGACAACTTTGAGCAGGGGAAAAAAATATCTCAGGCCTTCCCCCCTCCCCCCCCAAAAAAAAAAAAAAAAAACATATATACATACATATACTAATAGTTAAACAAATAAATATTGCACACATTCAGTTTCTGGTTGCTCTATGGGCAAAGGCATCTGGTAAGGAATCCCTTCACTAAAATATGGCAGCACACGTCAAGATTTTCAAAGTGATCATGACGCTTATATTGTTTTCTTTCTGGACCATCTATCTTGAACCGAAATAGTGGGGTCATGTTTCTAAAGGGCTGAGTATCTGAATGAGGAAAACCACTTCTCCTTAAGATCTATACACAGGCAGAGCAGCTTTCCTGTTGCTCTGCTGGGATACAGAAGTGTAAAAGAAAGCAAAAAACGCATTTGGCAGAAGTCCTACGGAATGAAGCTAAGCGGTACAAAACCAGCTCGGACACATTGTGCCACCCTGGCAAGGTGGCAAATGCAGAACCCAACGAATGCCAAGGCACTCCAGCGCATGCATGAAAGTCGTGGTGGTGTACCTGGAGCTGCAGCTATTACCAGCTCTTCTGAGCAACCTCAAGGAAACCATCCAAGCCTGTAGGATGGAGCACATTGTGCTGATGTTTTAAGCTGTGACCAGTTCAATGTTCTCCCTATAGCTCTGATCACACCAATGTGACAAGTCAAAAAGAAAAAGTGCATGTCAGATTTAATTTATTTTTTAAACATGAAACTAAAATGCCTGGAATAAACACGACCTATATGCAGCATCCTCTGCGAGCCATGCAAACAAGCATATTACTGCTTTCCTACTCCACACCACTGTTTTCCTAGAGCACAGTGTCCAGTATTTGTTCACCCTGCGTAAGGAGCACCCTCAGAAGGCAAGGCCAGTGGCTGCTCGTGCTGCTACACCATGCTGTCCAGCCCAACCTCAGCTGAACAGCTTTGTGAATACCAAAACACACAAAAAAGCACGGAGGAACATAACACAATCTGCCTCATGGAAAGAAAGAGGATGTAAAGACTAGTTAAAAAGCTGGAACTATCCAAATAGGAGCAAGACTGAATGAAACCCCAGCCAGTAGCAGAGTAAATAAACCCAGCTTTCCTAGATTCATTTATTTTTCTAGAGCTGGACAGCAAATTCAACAAGGAAGTGTGACCATGATGTAGGGGGGGGAAAAACATTCATCAGGTCCCTAGAAACTGATTTTCCGCTAAGGAAGTAATAAATATTTGGAATCACCTGCAAGATTTTCTTAACACAAATTCACCGCAACATCCAAGTGTCACGCGGATTACATTTTTCAAAGAAAATACAATAAATGGGAGAGGAAATTACATAATGAATGGATTTTTTCCTTTTAATTCTTCACATTTTACTTCAGAGACAAAATTTCCCTCAGATTTACGGGAAAATATTGTTTTCCATTTAATCATCCTAAATCACATTCAGCAGACAGATTATGGGCATACGGACCTACTGTGCAAGGCACAGAAGAGGAAAAAAAGCCTGACCTTCATTTACTACCTGGTTTGCTTAAGGCAAGAGCTTCTGATGCAAGTAGTCACACCTATAGCCTCAGAACGAAAACGCTAACCAAAAATAACAACAAAAGATGCTGCAGCATGGGCTAGCCCCAGTTTCTAAACACCAGGTCTCCATTTAGAAACCACCAGTGGGCTTCAAAAAATGTTAGTTGGTGACAACTATTCAAAACCTCAGCCTAAAACCTGGCTTCCAGGTTTTTCTCCAATTGCTTCATTTTCATGCGGCGCAGTGCATTGTCCTGCGTGGCCGGCCGCATGCAACAAACTCTCAGGGGGACCGCGCTTGGGTGGCCTCATGCAGCAGGAGCAGACCACTGAGAGACATTATCCAAGACAGGATTTTGACAGCTGCTGGAGGGAAGACAACAAATTCACACGTGAAAACAATTTCAATAAGGTTGCAATAACCCCACTGTGGATGAGCGCTGCTCACATTGTCCCATGGGAGAGGTGGGACACCGTCCCCAGCGTGCTGGAGATTGTGCTTATCACTGCCTTGTACCTTGCCTCCTTCCTCTAAGTCATTTAGATGAGCTTTAATTTTTTTATTTTCTTTTAAATCACCTGTAATCACTGGAAAAAATCCAAATGCAGACCAATAGAAAAATTAGTTTCTGTTTACTTGTTAAATTTTATTTTTGCTCAAGTTTTGCACTCCATGATGAATAAAAACAACTTTATCTCACCTAAACTACTATGAAACATGACAGCAAATCTGTCAGTTTCATAACCCAACGCCACGTGTATCTGTCTTTCCTTGCCATAAACTTCTGCTCGAGCAGCAGGAATATGACAGCTGTACAATGCACTGGCATATTTACAAAACTAAACCTACTCTCTGGAGTAGGTATGATGATGAAGGTACAAAAGCTCCATATCAGTTAGTGAAACAAAGCAACGGACATAAATCCCAAATTGCCTCAACAGCTAATGGCACTTTGTGCAGTTTTGTGCATAAATAGTGCAGGAGTCTGCAAACTGCAACCTCTGTTGTCCTTCTGGAACCATAATACTTTATGATTTCCAGATCATTAGAAAACGGACTGCAGCCATGTGGCAAGTTGTTGTTCTTCCCCCCATTCACAGTATATGCTCCCACTGAAATATATTGCAGAAGGATTTTTTTTTTAATCTCAAGATTTCTTGCCTTTAAAACAAACAGGAGAGAGAAGGGTGGATCACCATCTTGAAAGAATTACTTATCCTTAGGCCAAGTATCCTACACAGACAGTGGGACCAGGATCTCTTTGACCCACCAGACTCTCAAATATACAAAAAAAAAAAAAAAAAAAGATGAAAAAAAGTATAAAAAGAAGCAGGGAATTAACTATGCTTTGTTAGAAATACTCTTGCTTTTCCTTCTGCTTCTGATATACACTACTACTACATTGCAATCATATAGGCAGCAGTTGATCCAAATATCTTAGAGTCTTTTTCTGGTTCCTGAACCTATCCTATATTCACTGGTGGCATATGTCCCTGAAGCCCCCTTCCTCCCACGCTGTAAAATCTTTACTCTTCACATATTCTATTTAGGGTAGAAGCTCCCCGGTTGACTTTGCTGCTTAAATTGCTGCATCTAACCTGGGATCTCTAAATTGCCCTTGCCTTTTAAAATATTTATTCTTACTAATGATATAACCACGGGCTTGTAAGTTTAATACTGTGCTGAGCTGGTCCTACCATAAAATAACTGATAGAGATGGTACCAAGTAGGACAAACAGAAGGCTTGCTGCATCAGAGAGACTAATCTGCCTGTATGCTACACACAAGTGAATAAATAGTGATCTGGAGCATCTTTATGACAAGGAAAAGCTTTGGGCTGTTTTGAAGGCATTATGAACATCTTTCCATAAGGAATCTCAGCCACAGAGAGAAACTGTTTTAGAATGTTTACATGAGCTTTGGATGTCTGTACGTGAAGCGTAAAAGCCAAGGGCAAGTACAGCTCAACAAATACTCAGAGATGGACCCCTCCATGCCCAGCACCAAATCTGCAGATTCACTGAAATTCAACATGCCACCTTGTTTCACTGGGTGGAGCTCCCGTAAGCGGGAACATGCTTGTCTCCAGGTCAAATTCTTCCTGCTGAATTACTCCAAGTGACCAGAAGCACGCTTCAGAGAAACACAGACACGTGTTCTGAGGCATGCCAGCACTCAGAAACAAAAATAAGACAAATCTGTATTAAAGTGCATCATTATTCAACAAGTGGAGGCATTAACATGCAGACAAGACAGAGCGAGGGGGAAGAAGCAGCTCCATCAGAGCGCACATCAATCACTGCAGCACGAGGAGAGCCGACAGCTCCATTAACTCTGGGACGTGCAGGTCACAGACTTGCTTGTTTGTTTTTTAATATATATCAGCCGTGTTTGGAACTTAAATATTACTGTCATGGTAAATTTACTGGGGATGGAAGCCGAATGGTTTTATAGGAGACACTTAACCAACTAGTTGGAGGAGCAGGGCTCAACAAGAAGTTTCCAACAAAACTTTCTTCCTACAAAGAAACATGGCTTTGACTCAGCAAAATAATCCAGTGAGAGTACTACTTGTCCTCCAAATAAAATAACACTTTTTTTTTGTTTTTGAAAACACAAACCACTCATCCACTAGATTTCTAATTCTTTCTACTTCTAGATTTCATCCACTTTCTGTAAAGTTTTCAAACAAACAAAAAAAAAACAGTTTAATGTTTTTGTCCAAACCTCATCAAAACATCCTTTTTTTTTTTTCCTCTCAACAAAATGCTGAAGAAGTTTTTCCTGAAACCACCCATGAACACAGACATTTTTACTGTCACCACCAAAATATTCAGGATGAGACGATGCAGAGACCATAGCACTACTGGGATGCAGAGATAGCATGAAAAAAAGCATAAGAATTGGTAAGTGAAACAGCCTGAATACCATGAAATTGGACTGAAATTCTACAAATAAAAGACAGTTGTTGCAGAAAAGCAGTGTTTAAGGTTGAAGGTAGCCAGTTCCAGCTCACGCCGTGAGCTCACGGAGTCCTGGCCTCCGGGCAGTTATACGATTTGAAGGAGAGCAGGCAGCACTATGAATGCCAAGTATTCCAAGAAAACACAATCAAATCATAGGAAAAAGCATCTGGGATGCAGCTTTTCCTGTGTTTTTGTGTCTACCAAGCTTGTTTTCAGAAATGCAAATAAATCATTCATGCACAGAGGTTTTCAAAATGCTGAAGACAGGCTGTGTACAGTTTTGTCTCTGCAAATACACACCAAGAAGGGGGACCTGGTCTGTGAGCACACATTGGTAATGCAGGAGGAATTGTAGATTTGCCGAATGCATCTAGCTGAGGCCAGACTGCCCAGGCACTGCTCAGCTGGACCAGCATCTGAGCACAGCCACAGGATCTCTCATGCCGTGTCCATGAGTATTCGTGGCCCCGCAGGCTGTGCTGCAGCAGAGACAGCTCCTTTGGGCTGGACGGGCTGTTGCATCGTGCTACAGCCCTGCCCAGGTCTGTGCATGTGAGGGACCATGCTTCGAGTATCAATCAATTTATTTCTCCCCACGTGAATCATGCTTATTGACAAAATCACTGGGTTTAAATGGCTACAACAAAATTAAAAGCAACGAAACCAGGTTGATGGGCTGAGATGAAAGACACTGTATTTCTTCAGTGAAGGACAAGCATATAATGCAGTTGATGACCCAGAAAAACATACTTCAACATCTAGGTCTGTTCGTTACAAGTACACGTCAAGTGAAGTGAAAGAAGAAAAGAGAGGTCAAGCCTTCGCCTCAGCCAGCCAGAGCTGGGGAAGCACCGAGTCATGCTGTGACTGCATTTGGAAATAAACACCGACATGGGAAAGTCACTTCTCGGACTGTCATCATCTTCAGGGCAAGACAACATGAAGCTGTCACACACCATCAGCAGCACAGCTGCAGCAGGCACCAGATGGGACAATTCATGGCAGAGATGGGCACTGACTTTTGGGGTACCCTGCCCGAGGCTCGCTCCTCACCACCACGCACCTCACTGCGGCAACCCATTTATTCATATGGGTGCTGAGTAGTGAACACACACCAAAATAAGATTCCTGTCACCTCCACCAGCGACTGAAAGATGTTGGCCAGAACATATCCTCCTGGTGAGGAGCTGAATCACAGCATCCAATGCATGCTCTGTGGGAACAAGGAGATTATGTCTCCTGAGGAGTGGAGACCAGGTAAGAAAATACCTTTTTATAGCAGAGGGTATTTTGGAAATGTCTGTTGGCAAGTGACACAGAGTGGTGGCTTGTCACACAGATGGGTTGCAGAGCGTGGGCATGACCTGTGTGTCCACCCCCTACAGGTTCCTGAGGGGGAAGAAAAAGTCTCCATCCTTTCGAGGGGCTTAACCGTGCTCTCACGCACACAGTGATGCTAAATCAGAGTAATTGAGTCTCAGCACAGCAGAAATCAATGAGATCACTGCCAAGGCCAGTGTCAGACACACACATTTACAAACTTGCCCAAGGTGGAATTACAGGGATTTTTAGACTGTAAGCTGTGAACTAATATCCTGAATGCTTTCAATCAGTTTCTGCAGAAAGCCTCATTATATCTGCCCCTTATCAGCATGTTTGGAAGGCTATGAAGACACGCAGGACATCTCTCATGTCAAGACCACATGAGTGTCACTCATGTGCATAAACACCTGGAAATCACTGTTGTTATCCAGAAAATGTTGCCTGGGTAACAAGCTTCCTTGTGGCCATTGCAAGCAGTTTGGGAGAACCTTGAAGTCACTTTAAATCAGCTGCAGGGTAAAAAATAGCCCCTGCCAGGCCCTTGGACAGGAATGCATCTATGAGTCCATCTACTGTGTACAGCATCAGACTGCAAACTCTGACAAACAGACACCACACCTGGAAAAAAATCAGCTGCTTTTCTAGCCCCCAGAGTATTACATTATTTCCCATAAAAAAAAAAAAAAAAAAGTGATTGAGACAAAATTCTGGGCAGTTCACTGAACTCACCCCCAAGTCAAGTTGCTCAGCCTGTGGTCAAAGGCTGGGTGCAGCTGTAGCAGAGCTGGGTTACAGCCCCCTCCAACCTGCCTCTTTATCCGTACGCAGTCACTCCCTAACCCGGTTGTGTCAAAATGATCCAGGTTGGCTTACTATTTAAAAGTATGGAGGGCTTTCTTTAACCCAGATCACTTTGACTGATTTGGGTTAGAGAAGGACTGCACATGCAGCTACATCTGCGGACACCGACCCCACAGGAGCGGGGACACGGCCCAGCCACTTTGAGCCTGGCTTGGGTTCAAAGCCTTTGAACCTGGCTCAGCTGCAAGCCAAGGAGCACATCTGGCCACAGCTGTAGATACTGTTCAGAGAAAAAAAAGGCATATGAGGTTGAATTCAGTGTCACAGTTGAACTATGTACTGTAAGAAGCATGATTCATGGGAAATACCACTCAGCTTCGGATTCCATTAGTACAACAAGAAGAAAAGATGCTAGTACTAATGGCCCTCATTTTCAAACTAAATTATTCATTTTAGGGTAACTAGGTATGGCTTGTTAGTACTGCATAGCCATACACAAATGGCATCTCACAATAAGGGGCACAGCTTAAGTCACCTCCTGAACTGGCGCTGAATGTGCATCTGTTTCAGTCAATCCATCTCCAGAAAGATGAACTTTAAAATGGAAGCACACTGAAAGAGCTGGAAAGCTGCTCTCCCATAAGCAAAATGCTACCTGTTGTCTGTACGGTACCAGGGGAGTCCAGCTCTCTCCCTCCCCTTGCACTGGCTGCTGTCTTGTACATCAGAGCCCCTTCCTGGCTTCCGAGGCACAGGCAGAGTTCACCAAGAGACCCACAAAAATGATCTGTAAGTCAAAGTGGGAGAGAAGCAGCTTTGCATCCTCCTGTTGTTGCCCTGCAAGAGGCAGTCAGACACGTGTCCAGGGTCACATTCAAGTCTGCCAAAAATAGTGGGACTCCAACAATCTTTTCCCCAAGTTTCTTACCTAGGCACAACACCCTGTATCACGGTGCAGAACTCTCTGCTACCAGCCTGACGTGTGGTCCAGACTATGTCCTCCTGCTGGCTAACATTCCTGTAAAATGGGTAGTGCTATTTTCTTGTTTCACAGAAGTTTGGTTAGACTAAATTCATTTGGTTTTGTACAATCCATCCCAATCAAGAAATGAAAGATGCTCCTAAGGTGAGAAGTGTAAGAGATTTTCTTAATTTAAGAATACAGGATCTGGTAATCCAGAATTTGTTCAGGGATGTTTTGAAGGATTAGACTCTTCAGATTCATTAAAAAAAATGTTTTACATATGCTTCAGAATAAAAGTATTTATCTGACACCCAGCCAAAACCATTTTATCTCTGTAAGCAATCCTTAAACACTGCAGAATGCATTCACTGCTTTCATTACCAAATTACTTTTTAAGAGTTCAGCAGGTAATTGAAGTTCCAAATGTCTTAAACGGGTTTGGCAACACTGAGATTTCTTAATGGGCTTGCTATCCAAGAACTTTAGAGACAAAAAAAAATGGTTGGATTCTAAATATACACCCTAAAATAAGAAGGATTCAAATTACATGAAGAAGGTGGCTTTTAAAGAGGGAGAACATTTTAAATGAAGAGCAAAGCTCTGCCCAGAAGAGGTTCCATGATGCCAAAGCTTCAGCTCATATTCAAAACCAGACAGCAAAAAGTCCTGAGAATTTTTCAATGACACTGTGTCGGCCTAAATGTGTTCCTCTTGAACTCAAGGACTGCTAATTTCAACAGAAAACTAATTAGGACAATGCTGTCCCATATATTGTGTACTATTAATGTATTCTCGTTAGAAACAGAGGGCTCAAAACCTTTTTTTCCAAGATAAAAAACATTTTATTACTTCTCCAATTCACTCGGCAGGACCACTGAAAGGAACGAGCCTGAACCTGCTCCGCATGCCCGTGTCCCTGCGTTGACCAGCGCTGCGGCGCGCAGGGGCAAGTGGCCGAGGAGCAGCACGAAGCCTGCAGGCTGGCCCAGCAGCCGCCAGCTCCAGAGGTCTAATGAGGACTCTTGCCCTGCCTGCATCAATAGCTTTTGGCAAACCATTTTCTGCCTCAGTTCCTCATATTTATAAAGCGGACATGATGACAGCGCTCCGTGTTAATAACCGTTATGTGCACGGCTTTAAGTGTTATTGTACAGGGCTTTTCATCCACAGCCAATTACCCAATTCTCAGAGGGAAACTGAGGCATGGAGGGATGCTAATTTCTTAATGTCATCCAGCAGACCACAGCAGAAATAGGACCTTCGTCTCCTGAATTTTGCATTATCCACTAAACTTCTCTACAACCTTGGTATTACAAGGTGAAAATGAGCTAGCTGATTGTCCAGCACTAACAGACAACAGGATACTTGCTTACTTCTGCTAACATCGCTATTTGCAGCCTATCTTCTTGTTGCTGTTGTTCCTGCAGGGAAAGCACAGTGTTAGATTTGTAAAATCACATTATAGGGGAAGACACTGTGATGGCAATCGCAGGATTATGGTCTCACTGCAGGCTCCAGCAGCAGGAAAAGCTGGCGATGATGTGGGCTGCTTGAGGTCTAACACGGAAAGCTTTAATGACGACAAGAGGAACACAGAACAACGGGACCATAGGCTTTGCTTTGCACAGAAGCAATCTTTTCTTTTAGGATTACTCCAATGCAAAAATCCTCTTTCTGCAATGCCTCAGTTATCACAGCAAGGGGATAACTGATATTTAAAATGAACACGAAAAACTGAAGAATCTACATTTGTGACATACGCCAGCAAAGATGAGATGCGTAGAATAGAAAACCTAGTAAAAGATGCTGGTCTTTAACATAAGATTCCTTTACTCAAATTATGGCTCCTACCCATGAAGGCACAAACATTTCACCTTCCAGGCATGCAACACTCCTTCCTTTATCAAAAGCTTACTGCTGAGGCATTTCCATTGTGACTACACTGACCCTTGTAACTCCATCACACCTATGACTTTAGGATGAAAGTTGCTGACTGCACATGGATGCACAGAAGCCACCATTAAGCCATTAGAAGTACCAACTGAGTTGTCCAAGATAAATCAGGCCAGGCTATATGTAAGGGAGCCTCAGAGAAGTTATGGATGCAGAAGCTCAGGAGTTCCTGTCAAAAGCACTGCATTCCAGCTGCTGCACCACAATCTACCCTGTGTGAGAATTAAACATTGAAAAGCAGAAGAGAGCTGAGATATGGGGAAGATTGATTTGCTAAAACTTTGCTCCAGCCAACACCAGAACAAGCATCTGGGACACAGCAGCTCTGTTTAGAGCCTGCCTTTCCCCTTCTTTGCGCACAACAGGTGCTCAGTTATGAGCCTGTTATCAAGCAGTGGAAATGGGAAAACTCTGCTTGGCCAACGCGTGGTGTTTAACAGCTTATAAACTTCTTTAACAACAATAACATCCTTTTACGGCCCCCCTCACGCTGCTGGACCGCAACACACTTTGCCATCTTAAACAATGAGCTGCGACATGCTGGACCCACATGCGGATGGACAGGAAAAGCTGAAGATGTAGGGAGGTTTCCTCCAGACGTACAGGCTGGGGCGTGACGCAGGGGAAGCCCACGTATTCCCGGACTGCTTTGGCAGCGGCTGGGAAGGACAAGGTGCCCGGATGTGATACTTGTATGTGCTGATCCTGACACAGAGCTGCCAGAGGCTGTGCTCATTTTACCTCGCCTAAAGCAAGAGAGGTGATGCAAAGACACTGGAGGTGCTAAGAATAGAGTCTTCACCCAGAAGCCCTATGGAAGAGTCACAGATATGAATTGTCTCTCAACATAAAAATGCAGCAATTAGTACAGTCAAATTCAGCAAATACCTGTTCACAGACACCACCACTAGAAAGCATAATTTTAGAATAGAAATGCACAAAAGCAAGAAAGGAATATAATTATCACAAAGAACACAGAAGAATATAATTATTCCAAATAATATAGTTATCTAGACAGGATATTAGGAATCCAGCCTTCCTTCCCAAAAATTGCTTGTGTTTTGGGGATGTCCTTTAGTTGCCCCAACAGCTTCAAAACCGTGAACCTCAAGTTTTGACTTCAAAGAAAGTGCAGTTTCAAACCTAGGTGTCTCTTTGTCTCAAATGGATGTGTGCAAACAAGAGATCCATCAGCACCGACACATCCCTGCAGGCTTCCCATCTAAAGACCCCGTCTATATGCAGAGTTCCTGCAGGACTCCTGTATGATAAACACCTCCATGACAAGTCTTAAGCTTCCAAATTAACATATTCATTTACTTTTCTGTGTGTAAAAGTACGACGCAAACCGACAGCTTTCTTGAGCATCAATATGACTTAATCCAAAGCAATGCACTACAGCTTTCCCATTTGTTTCTAGAAGGGGAATAAACTCAAGTTACTCCAGCACAGTGGAAATATTGTGCAGAATTACACAATAGAAATATTGAGGCAGTTTCAAGAGACTGAATACAAGGTTTATATTCACTCCTACATGCTGAATGCCTCATATAAAACGAGGTACAAGCCCAGGCCAGTGCCCACCAGAGTTCTGCTGTAAAACTCTTGTACCACTGATGTTAAGAGAAACTGAGCAGGGATGTGTCCAGGCTAGATATAATGGACAAATGATGCAAAAGCTGGTGGCTCTCCAGATCAAGGCTTTTCAAGCTCTGTTTGGTGTAGGTGAGGAACATGGGTGTTTGTAACTCATGCTTTAAGGTTTTACATAATACCTACATCTGTAAGTTAATGGCAAAATTAGGGATGAAACTTACATAAAGTAACTATACAGTCATGGAGGGTTTTTAAATCACTTTCTGCAGATAGCCTAAATCAAGAACGTAATGGCATTTCATAAAAGAAAACAGCCACAACTCCAGCCTCCCACCACTTGAAGCGGAGCAGGACAGCCAAGAAACAGGACTGTTACAAACAGTTTTGCTTTCCCCAGCCAAAGCTTTGCAACTCCCTCCACCATCAAGCCACAGGACAAGCAGCACTGAGGAGGAAGAGAATAATTCGTTGCTGCCCGAGAAGTGGCTGGCATGTTACCCCTGCCAGGCCAGGCGAAGAGCGAGCCTCGGAGCCAGATACGTTCAGAAAGCAGCTGGGATTGCAATGGGGAGATGGGCAGCAGTGAGGCTCCTGTGGGCTCAGGCTGAGGCTGCACAACACACGTGTGCCCAAGACCAGTTCAAATCAGGTCACAAAATCCAATTCATGAAAATAACCTTTTTAAAATAGATTGCTACAGTTGGCTACCTCGGAGACCTAAGGGCTTCAGGCTGCTGTCTGAGCCACTACTTGCAAGGTGCCCGTACACCAAAAGGAAAAATAACAATTAGGGAAGCTTTAATTCAGTTCCTGGCACAGTTCTCCTCCCAGGGAAAATACATACATAGACAGTAAAAGCAAAAAGGGAGCCAGGAGAGAAGATCCCTTTAGAAGTCATTAGCTGCAGCTGTTAACATAGCTGCATGGTAGATACTAAAAAAAAAAAAAAAAAGAACTTAGTCCTGCTTTTTTCATGTGTGTACTTCATGTGCCTGCTAGTTAGGCACACCAAGTCTGCCCTCTGTGCTATCCTATTAGTTTCAGGATTTTCAGCTTAATCTGTATAAAGTTTCTGTCCTGTCCATTCGAAATCCAGCCATTCTGTGTGCAAATGGGGTCACTGCGCACCCCAGGAGTGGGAAAAGAAGGAAAGGAATGACAGATTGCCCCCCTAGCACTCCTGCTCAATTCAACAAGAGAAGCTCATTTGGATTTGGGGCACTGAGAAAACAGAGACAGAGATCAGGTTTGCACCTTCTCAAAGGAAAACCTTTGCCAGGGAGCTTCAGACTTTATTTCTTGTTAGCACAAAAGTGACTCTTTGGAGTAGTGCTTATTCACATCTCTTCCTAATTCTCTCATTCACACGGTACACGGGGAATGTAGCAGTTACAAGTGGTAAGTGCAATCGGTCCAGCTCTCCTCAGAAGGCCACAGGTATTTATTCTACCCTGGACAACGCCACATGAAATGAAAGGCCCCATTTGGAGGAGTGACATGCAGCTTTCACATTCTCTAGATATATACACCAAGAGGAAAAAGTATGAGGAAAAATAAGACCAAGGGAAGGAAATCGTATACTATGTTTATAGCTCTGTTAAACTATGCTGTGTGGAACCAGCGAGGAGGTACCTCCCCGTGCCCCCAGGTAACTCGCACCCACGGGAGACATCCACAGCATAAACCTCGTGGCGGAGCAGTTGGATCTGTAGCAAAAGGGGATCTGGCACTTGTAAAAGACCAAAAAAAAAGAGCAGGATCAGAGTTTTAAATGGCTCCTGACAGCATTCTCCTCATGAAGAGATCTCTGTAAAACATGGAATATATTACCAAACCTGGGCTGGAAAGCGAAGCATTTTTAGGTAGGTGGAACTTTTTAATAGCATGTCATTAAATCTCTCTTACATTTAGCATTTAATAGATGTAACTTTCACAGCAGCACGCTCATTACAAAAAAGGCACAGGGGACCATACCAAACAGCTAGCAGAATGGACCCAGAGCCCAAGTGCCTCATTTTTTTGACCATTTGGATACCATGGTGATGAGAAAAATCATCTGGATGTCTTAACACATTAAATTAGAAATATCCTTACTCTGCTACCAGTCCTCTTTGGCCCCATCCCCACAAGAGTCTGTCAGCTGAACACGGGCCAGAATTTCCGCCTGTGTGAATTACTGGAGCTCCTCTGCTGCCACTGGCACTGGGCCATTTTTTGAGCCAGATGTGGATATGACCTACGTATATTTAAAAATAGGGTCAGCGTAATGAAAATCTTAAGACCATTTGACTGGCTAGTGTGGACGCAGGAAAGGTGCATTAATCCCATTTCCAGGAGTAAGGCCAAACCATACAACCTGTCTGAAGTAGGTCACCAGCATCCATATATAGGTGCCCGTACCGAGAGGTTTAAGAGGAGCCGAGTGTTTGCACATCAATCTGATTTCACCTGTCACTTTAGCCGTGACTTTTGACAATCCTGAGGTACAAAGGGATTGGTGTGCTTTTCCTGGTCCATGTCCTGGCAAAGTACGTTAAAGCCACACAGCATTTTGGCAGGGTGTGCTCCATGACCAGAATGTGGGTTTTAAGGAGGAAAAAAAAAAGTACACAAAGCCATTATAACCTCAAGAAAACTACTTACTACAGCTTTGTGTCTGATTAACTCCCTTTCATAGGTGAGCTTGGTAACACTTCCCTATTCTACACAAAGACTGTAACTATTCATGTGTTTTTAAATGCTTTACTAAATCTGTGTGCTATTTCTAATTACCATTGTCACTCCACACCAAGGAGTACTGAGCCAGGCAATGCAATTTCTGTTCATCCTGCACGTCTCGAGCACAGCTTGACTTCTGAGGTAGAAGCTGCAGAAAGCTGCCATTTGACCACCTGTGTGAGGCACAGCTGCTGTGCTGTTGGTTCTGAACTGGTTCTGAACTACTGCATGTGACCACCATAAGCCTCAGGTAAAAAAAAAAAAAAATGCAATGGAGCTGAAGTTGGACCAAGTGCTGAGATCTACCCCAGGCACAGCAACCAGGTCTGAGCTGCCCAACTCAGTGATGTAGACAAGCAGCATTTTTTTGTTGTTGTTGTGTAAATCTTTTCCCATGATAAGGACTCACATCCTGAGAAGCATCATTTTTACAAATTCTCATTACCAGACAAAAATGTTTTAATTGATCTTAACTCATCTAACCAACCAGCTTTTCCCTCTGCTCAGATTTAGCACCCTAGGTGGTTTAAACCAAGCCAATGTTAGCAACTTTCTCCTGGCCCCTGATAATTAAAGACCACCTCATTAGGAAATTGATGAATAACCTGAAGAAGCAGAGATAACAGACCATCAGGAACCTGTAACAGATAGCTGACCCATTTAACACCCCAGCTAACTTTCCAGCAGGATTGAGTTGAATTGGAGCAAGCTGCTAACCAGAGAACCATGCACCATAGATCTCAGTCCTGGAAGTTCACAAGATCATTACTATTTACCCGGCAGGCCTGACTGGCTCCTTTGGACTAAATTTATCTGAATGCTTCAGACTGACTCTATTAGCATCACTCCTGAACTCCCTGCTTCAGCACAGAAAAGCAGAGCAGGAAAGTTAAATGGCTGCGAACACAGTGGCAGTCAGATCCAAGGAGGCTGCCTCTTCAGGCTGCGTTTCTATGAACAGGAGACATTAAACGTGAAGGAGAACACCCAAGGATTTTGGCTCTATGTCTTTGCTTCAGAGGCAAATGTCTTATTTCTCCAGCATCAAAGCAAGACAGGCATTCGGTACAGTCACCATTAAAAGACTGCACTGTGATAATAATGGTCATAGATGGTGAGAGGCATCTCCTGGTGGGGAAAATCTTGCTGTTTTTCCTGTGCTTTGCATGGCCACCTTCCTCTTTCTGCGTATGGCACATGCATAGGCATGGCCTGTTCCGTCCTTTAACTATGTACCCAGCCAAAGCCTGCTGATATTTTCATCTTACATGTGAGAAAACCTAGAGTTGTAGTTTTCAGGATGGAAAGCCAAAGGTAATCAAACCCCTCATTGTCTCATTTCTGCGATTTCCTTTGGCTTCTGACCTTCCCCACGCTGACATCACTTACTTCCCTTCCATGAAGGATGCAGGCTGCGATCGCTTTCCCAGCAAAGGGCCTTCCAGCTCTGAAGTATCCTGATTGATAACTTTGTTGCTTTCCCCCACATTTTCAGGTTTCCCTACAGTTTTCTCGTTTCTCCCCCCCTTATTTTTGCATCGCTCAGCCATTCCCTCTGCTCCACATATAGTGTCAGCCCCCAATAACACCACTGGCTCGTCCTCTGCTCGAAAGCAGATCAAAGCGAAAGACAAGTCTTTAGTTAAATGAATTCACAATCCACTCAACTGCTTTTCTTGTAAACACTTCGTGGCAGGGACCATCTTTTTGTTCAGCGTTCGTGCAGCATTTGCTTCAGAAGGAACTAATCAGCGACAGAGACAATTAGAGAAATAAACTCCGGTAGAGAGTCATCATAACATAACGGCAACATTGTTGGGCCTGTAAGAGATCAGCCCTACATCCACTCACTTCAAATGGCCTCCCGCACCTACGGCTTCAAGGCCTGCACAGACTGACAGGTAGAGCACTGGGACCTGCCGAAACCAGCAGCAACCCATGAAACTTCTCATCTGGAATTTCCACTAAACCTGTCCTGTGGGAAAAGACAGTAGTAAACAGTGCATGAGAAACACAGTCCAGACATCTCCACAGAAAGTAAATCTGCTACCAGAGTACTGCATATTTCTTGTTAGCTATTATTTTTAACCTCTTGCAGATTTATTTTTACTGCAATTTGAATGTATCTGTTATATGCCATAACATTAGTATTACGAGACGCACTAAAATAGTAAAATATCCTAGGCACTTGATACCATTTTACAAAGCTGGGTGTTAAAGCCAGCGAGGACCGTGGGTCTCTGCAGCAGCCACCAGTGCAATGACCCCACTACAGCTTTACTTCTTAAACCATCTTCATGAACAGCAAAAAAATTAACGAATATCAACAGGGGTGTGCTTTTCATCTCACCATTAAATGAAGGGTGAATGTAAATGAAGGTGTAAATGAAGGTGTAAATGAAGGGCAAAACCAGAATTACAATGCGTCCAAAGGGATGGACTGCTGCTACCAGGCTGTGGGCATGAGCCTTCAGCTCACAGTTTGCAGCCCAGAGCCCCTACAAACCTCATACCGAAAGGACATTTAACTTGAAAACTACCTGGGATTGACACATACCTCAAAGTTTTCATTCTATTTTTTATAAAGCTGTTTTAAATAAGCAAAAGTTTGGCTGAATAAAGGCCTCAGGACCTGGCTTTATAGTATATTCTCTAGTAAGTCTAATAAAAGACAGTTAAATACATAAATTATGCCCTCATTAATCATCTTAACTTTTCGATGATGCAAAACTGATGGTTGTCTATTGGCACCCAGGCAAGCTACAGGAGAGCTGAACTTTCCACTCCCAAAAAGCACTACCACGAAGCTCTTTGTTTTCAGCTTGGACGCTGTTTGGCACAACAGTTTGACATTCACTTAGAAGACTGGTGAAAAATACGCACTGCTAATTTTCCTAAGTGCCATGCCAGCGTCTCTGGGGGCTATGTGTTTGCCCACCTTCCCATCCAGTGCTTTGCTCCCAGCTAATAAAGCACGCCTCACATTAGCTAGGAAAAGGAGTTTAGTTAGTGGGTCTTGAATGATATATTCATGGCAAAAAAAAAAAAAAAATAGAGCTGATGAAAAGCATATTTAAAATACTTCTCTTTGTTTACATTTTTTAAACGTGGGAGACACAAGCCGATAATCCCTGCAGATCTCCTTTTTCTTCCCCATTGCCCCCGTGGTTTATCATGTCCAATTAGCCATCTGCCATGCCTGCACTGCCATACAAAGGGGGCCGGCTCTCCTCTACCGCAGCCCATCAGCGGGGCTATTGTCCCAGCTGACAAACAAGAATCAGACACTATTGTTTCCAGCTGACAATGCTGCTCCAGCCTAGGCTGCCAGTTGCGATTACAACAGCAGGAGCACCAGGGTACACCCCGGGAGTCACGAACCATGCAGCAGTGTCGGTATTAGCGGGGAACCTTCACAAAGCTCTCTTTGCAGCATCTATTCTAATTTCAGGTAATGAACCAGCCTGGGCCAACCACCACCCTTCATATCCTAGCTACACCGGGACGTACCGCCTCTGCTGCTTTTCCCAGCGCTCTCCTTGCCAAGGCAGGCTCACCATCCCCAGCAGAGAGCAACTTCCGAGAGGGAAATCTTTCCTTTTATGAATTTTTATTTTCAAGATATGCCTTATCTTCTGCCTCTTCAGCACAGCTTATTGCACACGCGTACAAAAGGGTTTAAAAAAACTGAAAACTCCACTAAGTCTCTGCATGGGTACCAATTACGCCATGAGGTTAATTTAATTTCTCTCACAAACAGCACTCACTCACCCTTTTTCCCAAGGCCACTTCACTAACAGAAATGACCAGAGCAGCTGGTCTGCCAGTCACGGAGATGTTAAATTGAAGATCATTTCCTCTTATTATTCTCAGCAAAGCATGATGTGACCTTACGCTAAAAACTAAAGTCTGCCTAATTATGGTAGTTTTGTTCCATCAGTGAGACTGAAATGCTGGTTCAGATAATTAAGGTTACAAAAAAGGGAATTTCATTTTTAGCTTTAAAGGCAATTTGTTGCCTTGAAGTGGGAGTGTGACAAATTAGGCCTATGTACCTATATGTTCCCAGCCATTATACTGTGTCATTTTTGAAGAAACAGAAGGCAGGGTTTAGTAGCAAAGCCACACATGTTGTTTAGGGAGAAAGAACCCCAATAAGACACAATTTATTCTAGGCACTAGTTAATGAAAGCAAGCAAATACAAATGGATTTTTATAGTTCTGTTTCCACTTTTAAATATCTCCTAAGCCCCTGATTAGGAAACAGTAATTATTTAAACTTCAACCTTTTTCTTACCTGCTATTTCCCACTCCAGCACTGAACATATGTAATTTGAATATACCATTTCCAACCTTAACTGTGTTGTGCAAAACAAAATAAATGAAAAGTGACTGAAAATGATGTTATTCCAGCAGTCACATGCATAACTTTTGCAATGACTTAAAACAGAGAAAAGTCCTTGTCCTGAGTTTCAAACACTAGGCTCATTCTGAAACAGACATGAAACACAACACAAAAAACATAAATATTTTGCTGAAATATCACTCCATCCTTAGCCTGCAACACATGAAACCTTATTTCAACATGCTGAAATCTGCATCTTGCACAGGTGACTGACTTGAACCTAGATTTATGGCTGCTTTTGCAGTGCCAGGACCAAGTGCTGGTTTTGGTTACATCAGTGAAAATTCCCAAACAATTCCTAGGAAGTCTTCTGGATCTGTGTGACATTAACACAGTCTGTCCCAGAACCAAGTGGGGAAAAAAATTCACAATATTATGACTTCTTTGTTTTACAGCTCTCTGCATCCTAGGGCTCTCTATTCAGACAATCATATTTGACTTCTCTTTTTGTATCCAGCTTGCTTTTGCAACACGTATATCATAATATTCTCTCTTATTCTTGCCAGAGTGGCTAGGCAGAATTCCCCAAATGGCAGAGTCCCTTTAGTTAAACGCAGGGCATGTGTGCCATAAAAGCCTGTAAAACGGGAGTTGTTTATCCAAAGAAATATTAAAAGCAGGACACCAATCCAAATCAAACAAAAGCATAAATACCTCTAAGTTGTTTCATGACTTACTTTAAGTTCCAGCCATAAAACGCACAGCGCTATGGGTTTATAAGGTCTAATACTCCATAAGTATTTTCTTTGATGCAACTACGAAGTACTTACAAATACCACTGGGTACTGTATGCTACAGGTCGCCACGGAGCTATAAAGCTGCTATACGTCCATAATCAAACTTCCTAGGGACTGTAAGGTCACAGCAGCTGAAACAACAAAATACTTCATCCCAAATCTTCAAGGGGTCCATAACACCTGCCCAGCCAGAGGATTCCCCAAGGACCTCTAAACATAGAGGGGGGTGTGCTTGGAGTGAGCAGGAACCTGCAAAAAAACAAAGTTGCTCCCATTTCTAAGCCCCCGTGTTTCTCTAGCACCTTATTATGGGACTTGACACAATACAGGGGGTTTGGGGGAAGAGCAGTAGTTATATTTTCATGGCCCAGTGGGATGCTTGCTTGTATCCACGGAGCCCGTCACCCCAAAACACAAGTGGCCACCTATGCTGGATGCAAAATGGTCTCCATGAGCACTAGGAGAGTTGTGTGGGGCTCCTCTTTGATGGAAAGACTTTGGGGTAGCACTTTCCTTCTTTGGGATCCTTGCCCCCAAACCCAGTGAAGGCAATGGGCTTTCCCCACCCCTTCAGTAACATCACAGGTATTGTATGAAACCTCATCACATCACCTGTGAACTTCACTGGTGTCTGCACTATGATCTTACTTGCCCTACTTCACCCCGTTTTGGAAAGCAAGGATTGTGACTTCAGTACCTAGCAGCTCTGACCAGAAGCTAGGTGCAACAAGCCTTTGTCTCTGGAAGTAACTCTATTCCTGTTGATTGATAACAGATAGAACAAATACCTTCCTACTGGCCTGTAACACAATGCAATCTCATCCAGCAGAAGCACGTTATTAACAACCATCAGGTGTCTCACATCATAAATGACCATCAGGTGTCACCCCCTGTTGCCCTCATCATACTTCTGAGTGAGGGAGGAAGGAAGGAATTGGGAAAGAAATGTTCCTCTAAACACCTTTTCTGAACTAAATCATTAATTTAAATTACTCCTTTCCAGGACCAGACAACAGAGATCCTTCCCCTTCTGTCACAAGACCCCACAAATCAGTAGGTTCTGCCTCATTTCTGAGCAGGGCCAGAGGGGGAAGATGCCAAGATCTCCTGCCAAGATCTCTGGATCCACTGGCGTGTCCTTTGCCATGTCTCCATGCCAGTTCCCAGACCAGCAGAGCTCCCTCTGAGGGTGCCAGGGAAGAGCAGGGCAGATCCATATGGCCCACCCCATGCACTGGGCTATGCGATGACAGGGACTTGGGAGCATCTGGATCCTCGCATGGAGTGAAATAACCAGCTTTCTCCCCCACATCAGTCACATGAAAAAACACCTACATTAGATAATAAGGAAAGAAAGGAACAAACCTCATATTCCTGACAGGGTCAGAGGTCAAAGCCCCCAGAGAGCAGTACGGATTTTAATTAACAGCATCACCATCAAGAGCATGGGAGCTTTCCACGTGGTCTGTACAACCTGACAGCCTTTCCTACGGCAGAGCCTCCTTTATCAGCATGCATTACTGGACCGGACCTTATAAATTATGAAGTCTCAAGGTGAGGAAGTCATGCGTCATGCAAACACCTCACTCCCTGTGACAACTAGATTGAATCAATTTATCCGCTCTATGAGGAGACACTTGATTCCATCAACCTCAAGGAGCACTTCTCTATAGACATCATTTCAAGCACATCTATTGATCAAACAGCCTGGCCACTGCCAATCATTTTAAAGTTATTTAGCAGCGGAGCTGCCAGTCACTTGTGCACAAATGAACAATGCTGAAAGTCTAAGCAGCTGGTGGAGAGCTGAAAGCAAACAGAATAATTCATCGTAGTCAAAGGAGATGGAAAAATATCAATTTTCAACTCACCCACAGGAATTATCTCTGACAAATTCGGCATCTTCATATCAGATATAATCAATGTTAAGTGCCAGAAAAATAATTTAGAAAACTGTACCACTAGTGGATAAGAAATATTGATGATTAACCTTCCCAGTAATCAGTAGCTTGCTAAACTGTTCTGTCAATGACCTCTATAAATATTTAATATTTTGGTAAAGGATTTTCTCATGTTTTACCTCTGCTTCCAAAACACACTGCAGAAATTCCTGCAACTTAGGCACAAAGACAAAGCTTTCCCTCTGTGCCAATATCTGAGGGAGATCTGTCAGTTGTACACTTTACAAAGAGACTCATTTTATGTTTCAAACAACAGGTATTTGGTTACGGTTCCATGTAATATAAAAGTCTCAGTGCACTTTTAATAGAGACCACTAAGAGCCCTACAGAACTTGCTTGTATTTTATTATCTGTCGCTGAAATAGACATGAGGAAATTAATAAGGTAGACCTAGGCACAAATTTGGTTTCTCACTCAAACATAAGCTCAAACAGGAGTGATAGACTCTGCAGAAATTACTGCCTTGATTCAGCAGCCTGTTATCCCAGAAATCAGAGCTGGAGATTGCAATGGTCATTTCTGCCCTTAGAGTCCCTCCGCATGGTGATTTTTATCCCAATTACATGTGAATGATTCTCTAAAAGACAGAATTACTCTGCATACTTCTGATGGTGAAAACTAGAATAGTCCCTACCCTGCGTGCCTCCAGGGATGAATTCCAGCACCAACCACACAGGCGTTAAATCCACTTTTTTCTGAAAAGTCCTTCCTAGTTCTCATCCACATACGCTCCAGAAGAGGCTCTCCTTTATTACCTTGTGTTAATTCCCTTGGTTTTACTTCCCAGGTCCAGCTCAGAGACCTGCTGTCTCGGTTGTTCTCACTGAAAAGGGACCGCTACGTCCAGTGTTTGGGTGCTGCCGGCGGAGCTGCTCCGTGCGCGGCGCCATTCCCAGCATCAGCCTCCTCTGCTGGTACCAGGGAGCAGCCTATCGATCCTCCCGGCTCAGTGCAGAGCCCGTCTGCTTGCTAAAAGCCTCCGAGTGAGATATTAGTTGTTTGGACTCCATCTTTTCACTGAGAATAATGAGTTCGTGCTTTTCCATGCAGTAGCTGTGAATTCAGGATGGGTTTAGGCAGCCTGGTGTATGCTTATGCTATTGGAGCAACTAATCTTTAAGCCACACGGATTCTTTTTTTTTTTTTTTTTGTGACCATTCAAGAGCATGAAAGCCACAATGGTTATGGCTTTATGGCTTTACAAATCCGGAATACAAGTCAGGACAGGAGAAATAAAAGCACAAAGCTAATACCAAGAGATAAGGAATGCTAAGCCTATGCAGGTCTCCACAGCTATTACAGACCAGACCCCATCTCACAGCCCTCACTCGGGCAAGATTGCGACTGATGGGGGAGAAGAAGAGCAAGAGAAACCCCAGAGCCCCACATGTGCTGGTCTCTCTGCCGTCCAGTGAGACCAGCACCAGCTTCAGACAGTCACAGCCCCGAGAAGCAAGCAGCACGCAAACATTGCAGAAAACCAACGTTGCAATTTCACGTGAGTCATGCCTGCTATCATTTGCTTTCTCCCCATTCCTCAGTGATGTCGCCTGGTCATTATAACAGCTGGCAATCAACACAAATTACTAATATTTTTCCATGTCATCTTTTTGGACACAAAAAGCTACATTAATAGTGCAGAAACAAGAATTTTGTGATCTCCTTCGATGAAGCTTTTCAAGGCAGACAAGCGAACCAACAGGGATGGCCTGTGTGTGTACACATGCTTCAGCACACAGCTGCGACCTGAGCATCCCTTCCAAGCCTACATTTCTGTGATTTTGTTTCCTCAGGGAGCAGAAGTGTCAGGAGGCTGAAGCAGGCAGCAGCGTATTTCTGGTTCTACAGGTGAAATTGCCAGGGAAGAAGACAGAGTAGAAGAAGCACATAGTGATTCTCTATGCTTTTTCCTCATTTAAGATTTTTTTTTTCATAAAAGCTAGACAGACTTGACTCTCTCCAGATTCAATTCTCCTAATGTGCTTACGCTGAGAAGGCAGTGCCACAGGGAAATGATTTGGTTTTGGAGGAAGGAGGGGAGAGGAGAAAAGGTGGGGAGAACCTTTAGTAATGTGTTTCTAAAAGGAAAATAGTTGTGATTTTCTGTTGTGTGTGTGTGTTTTTTTTATTTTCTTTAAACAAATCTTCATTTGCCTACAAATGCTAATATTGAGGAGGCTTGGGAAATGAGCTTATAACCTGGTAAGCTATCAACAGGCAAATATCCTATGCCTTAATGGCTTGTGGATCACAAGATACACACAGCCAGACCTTATTATAGTTATCCTCTAGATCAAAGGGTTTTCACACAAATGGGGTGCAGTCTACCATGGCAGGGAACCGCTGCAGCCTTCAGGATTTAACTGCTTAAAGTTTTGGTGATTACATAGTTGATTTTTTGTAACTGGAGCTCAAAGCACTCTGTATAGCTAATGAGCAGGTAGAAGGATGAAGACAGCTGAAAAGCAAAGTCTTGACAAACAGCTGTGGCAATAAGTGGCAATCCCAGCCCAAAAGGGTCAATCCCCTTATGAAACAAGCATTTAATCCTTTACAATTTTTAATTAAATATCTACCAAGAAGCCCGTAATACTTTCTTGAGACACTGATTCCGTCGAGGGGGGAGGGACCACAAGTAGTTTCAGCTGAGATGCTGAGCCTGTGCAAAGCCGAGGGCCCCCAGGGAACAGCACCTCCCGGGCGGGTGGCGCAGGGGGAGCCCCAGCACGTCCCTGCTGCCCGCAGAATTTAATTAACGAAGGAGCGATTAATGAAGCCCCCACTCCGTCGGAGCCCGGCGACCCTCGCAGCCCGGGCAGGGCAGGGCATAGGGCGGACAGCCGGCTCCGCGACCCGCAGGGTCCCCCGGGAAGGGATTAGTGGGGGACACACCAAGCATCCCTGTAGGGTTTTGGGGGCTGCGGGGGGCGGGGGCCCGGCCGGTCCCCTCCCGACGTGGCCGGCGGTGGGAGGGCAGCCCCGTGCGGCGGCTCCGCGGCAGCATCTTCCCGGGGACATGAAGGGGGGGGAGCCGGGGAAGCGAGCCCAGGGAGCTGCGGGGGACAAAGCCAGGAGGCAGGCGGGGACCCCCGGCTCTCCCCCCGCTTCTCATCTCCCTTCCCTCGGCTCCGCTGCCGGCGGTGCCCGCGCTGCCGCCGCCAGCCCCGCATCCCAGGCAGGGCCCGGCGGTGCCCCAGCCCCTTCCCCGTCCCCTCGGCTCCCCTTACCTGTTCGGAAGAAAGCATCCACCTCGGAGTCGGGGACAGCGCCTTCCTCCGCCGCCCCTTCGCTGGGATTCATGGCTGGGGGAGACGAGGCGGCGAGCCCGGCGGCTGGTAATATCCACTGAGTTAGGGAGGAGGAGGAGAGCCGGGCGAGAGAGAGGAGAAAAAGAGGGAGGGAGGAGAGGAGGGAGGAGAAGAGGGATGGAGGCGCGTTTAGCAGCGAGCCCAGCCGAGCGCCGCCCGGCTCATCCCAGCCGCGGTGCCTGCGGGGCGGCTGCCCCGGGGCTGGGCTGGGCTGCCCGGGGCGGGGTGCTGAGTCCCCGCCGAGTGAGTCCCCGCCGCCGCTGCCGCCGCCCCCCTCTCTCCCTCCGTCCCTCCCTCCGCCCGCTATTGTTCCGACCTGCCCCTCTCCGCGCTGATAACCCGGCACGGCTCGGCACGGCACCCACCGCTCCCCTACCGGCACCTCCCGAGCCTGCGGCGTCCCCCGGGCAGCCCCGGCTAGGGGCTGGTGCTGGGTGTCCTCCCCCGGCTGCTCGGCAGCCCTACTGGTGCGCATCGCCAGCTTGCGCCGCTGCCATTCCGCCCCCCGGGCGAGCAGCCGCGGTGCTGGGCTGTCAGCTGGGCAGGTGGTCGGGGATCGAGAGCAATAGCTCCTGTGGTTGAAAGGAAACACACCCCCACACACCCTTTTTTTTTTTTTTTTTTTTTTTCCTTCCCTGGTTGCTGTTCATGGGTTTTGGAAAGGCTCGGTGCAGCTGCGTGTTGCTGCAGGTACGCCTTCGTGGCTTACCCCTTACGGTCCCAGGGGGTGGAGAGGCAAAAAGGAGTTGGAAAAGCCGAGATCCTGGTCCCAGCTCAGCTGCTGATGCAGCTATTTAAATGATTTTATTTCTCTGCTCTAGCTGCAGTATTTGTGATTTGGGACAATAATTGTTGTCCCCAAAGGAGCACCGCGAGGAATGCTTGTTTGTACTCTAGCAGCTGTGTTAAATATTATTCCCTAAGCCCAGCTATCAAGATTTCAAGCACAGACAGGCAGAGATAGACAGAAAGGCAGATATTTGCCATTTGGGCACTTTCCTTTATTCTCCTGTTCACCTATTTGAAGTCTCACCAGCTCCTCATTCTTCTGTAATCACGTAACAGCCCTACGACTAGCAGCCTGCTTAAGGAGAAACATTGTTTAAGGAGAAATGTTCCACCTAGGCAAAGCCCCACTGTAAAACAGGGCTGCTCTCACACCTTGGTTGCTCATCTTTTTGTTACCTCTGCCCTGGGAAAGGGGAAGCAACTGTTGGAGCAGCCACCCCTCTGGATGGATCACCCTTGGATAACCCAGCCCTGTTACAGAAAAGCATCTTCCACTCTCAGAACTGAAGGTCTCAGCCAGCAGGTCCCTGTGCCCCCAGAATACCCGTGTCCCCCTGTGTCCCTGTAGGGATGATGCCCACTCACCGCTCCTTTGCCACTGAAGAACTCAGACGTTTGAGGGACTCTTGAGGTGCACAGGAGGAAGTGTGCTGGAGAGGACACAGACAAAATGTCTCCAGGTCACCGCAGAGGGACACGCAGGGGCACTTCAGAAGAGCTCAGCACCAGTCTAGTGCGTCTCAGGAGAGAAAATACTCCGGGTAGCAGAAATCTCAGAACCAATTTGTTGTAAGCGACACTGTCTGGATCAGATCTCAATCTGTAGGGCAGGTTAGCAGCTGAGGCTGGCAGAGCCTTTTCTGTTCTACCGCTGAGCATTTCAGACAACACAGGACAATGGATTTCCTCCACCAGCTCTCTTCCCAATAGAGGGTGGGGGAAGGCTGGAGTTGGATGCGCACCCACAGACTAGGTATATTGTACTTGATAAGAGGGCTGAATCTTTCCCTGAAGAAGTTGAGGTATCAGAACAACATTGAGCAGGCAAGCTGAGCAGATGCATCTCAGTCACATCTTCTCCAACCTTACTGTTTACTACTGGAACTGAAACAGAATTGAGAAGCAAACCATACATCAGGCCTGGGGATGGCAGAAATATAAACAAGCATCCTATAGAGATCTAGTATTTAGTTTTCCCCTGGTTGCTTTATTCTCTCCCTTCTGATCTGCTGCCTGTTTCCCAAGCCTCACCCCAGCTATGTTTAAGTATAGCCATTTACCTTTTTATGGTTAGGGATAAAAAGGGTCATTTCACAACTATCTGCAGAAAACAAGGCTTGGTGCAGACCTCTGTGCTGCCTCCTTAGGGCCATCAGCACACCAGGACTGGCTCAGACTCCAGCAGCAGGGCATTAACACACCACAAACACCTGAGCACAATCGGTCTTCCCAAGCACCAGCCTTCTTCAGCAACTGCTCACCCCTTTTCCACACCACAAGGGGGAAAAGCCTTCACTCTTCAAGGCCTAAGCAAGCTGCACCATTTCAAATCCTGCCTCGAGATTTCTTCTCTGAATATTCATTGCGCACAGCCCTGCTTCACTCCTTAGCCCTTTCTGCCCTCCAGACTCTCACATGCAAACTGATGTGCAAGCGTGAGCTAAAGTTTTGGTAGCTGGGAAGACTGGGACTTCCCCGTGAAGCACTTAGAGTCCACTTGGGATTTTGTACAGTCTGGTGGGTTTCTGAGTCAAAGGGTTCATCCTCTAGGTGCATCCTTAGAAGCTAAGCAGGAGTTACCTATAGCAAGGAAGGTTTTGCATTGTTCAGCAAAGAGAATTAATGATGTCAGTGACAGAAATTTATATTCCCCTTTCATTATGAACCCTGCAGGTGTGGCCTATACCATTGATTGTAGAAGTCACATAGGCAACAGAAAATGCCCTTGTCTGCATAACCTGCAACCACTTTAGAAAATGCTGAGGGATGGAGGGCAGTTCGTTTAACTCACCTGCCACGCTGATAACTATACCGATTTCTGTTAATGATTAAACCAGTTAAGGCACTTAGATTTAACCATATAAAATACAGATAGTTTCTGCAAACAACTACTTTTTTCTTCATAGGGCAACTTCATTAGAACAAGAATGGTCCCAGGTCTTTCTCGTGCTTTGAAACAAATGGGAATTCCTACTTTTTAAAGAATAAAGGGTTGTTGTTGCTTTTTTTTTTTTTTTAATCTAGTTTCATTCAAGTACATCAAGACCTAGCTGTGTATTTCTGTTGCCACCTCTGCTGGGCTAGGCGCAGCACTCCTGAGCTTGCAGCTCCACTGGCCAGTAAAGCCCCACACAACATCTTCACTGTTTTCATGGCATTATCATCAAAGCACCAGTGCTGCTGACACGTTTTGCACACAGCATGGCCATGCAGGATGGGGAGAACACATATCAGTAAGTTCCAGTGCAACCCCAGACGTTGTGAGCTGCTATTTTCATTACCACTGTGATACAAGCAGGGCTGTCACTGTAAAGTATCCTCAACCACTTGGACCCACCATGACTTCAGTTCAAGTCTCAGCAACAAGTTCATGATTTGTATCATTCAAAGAAGAGCTGTTAAATATGGAATAAAATACTTTCTGCAATCTATAAGTCACCTTTTTGTTATAACGCTGAAGGTACCTCCAATTTCTTTGCAATACAAAACACCAAATAAAACAAAACAAACAAGCAAAACCACCTGCAGAATTACATAAGCCAAAATGCACCAGTCTCATTGACAGACACTGTTTTAATTTTTCGCATGGCTCTACTTGGCAAATATTTCAATTCATAACAAAAAACTAGTTTAGGTGGGTACAAATGTTCTTATTTGTGTGAGCCTTGAAGCTGCTCAAGTAGCAGAAACTGTCTCACAGGCTTTTGATTTAAGTCCTCTAGTACAGTCAAGTTTTCCAACAGGACAGCAATAGATGGCATCAGAGACAAAACATTTTTTAGCTCGATCTCACAAGCCTGCGAACTATAGGATGGGAGGAGGGGAAAGTATTTGAACAACAAATCAATAAATTTCGTTTTACCAAGACGGCAGATCCAAGACAGGAGAAGTGTATTTGAAGGCTGTGGGGCAGTTGCAGTGCTGGAAACAATGCAGCACTCAGAGGAAGCACATGCAATGTGGGTGTCCCACAGGAGGGATCAGGAGTCAATCGCTGCAACACTCAGGACCCATGCCAAGGCTCCTTATTCAAAAAGAAAACCCATCCTGCGAGGCTCAGCCAACACCTGAAGTTACAGCTGAAGCAGAGACCGTTACTTGTGCAGAAAGTCCCTCCCTGTCGGTGTCACAGCACCATCTAAATGCAAAGTGTTAATGGGTAGGATCAAAGAGAAAGCCTCAACAGCAGAGCAGGAAAACCTAAGTCTTAAAAGCACCTAGGGCTGCCTCATTAATAAGTTATTTGCAGTTACATTCTGGGGTATGTGAGAAAAATTTCTCACACCCAGAGAGCTGTTCAGACCCATGCCTAGGTATTAGAGTTGAAATTACGGTGCTCTTACACTGGGCTGAGTGCAGGGGGTGGAAGTGTCCGCTCATATTCCAGACTATTAGGAATCCTGCAGGGGAAAATCTGTGAGCCCCCAAAAACATGGTGCACAAAGAAGCCTCTAGGGCAGGATGGAAGAGGCAGAAGGCATGTTTCACATGTTTAGACACAAATGCCCACACATACATCAAAGATTATTGCTGTGTTCAATAGACAATGCACACTTCGAGGTTGGCTTTGCAGCAGCCATGTGTACGTTACACATGCAAGTTAGCTCGACCCTTTACTCAGATGTGAACAGCTGTATGAGTAGGCATGGAGCAAGCCTTAATCCCATGGCAAAGGGTTTGTCTCAGCATCATCCCTGCTGCTGTTGTCCTCCAAAGCTGAAGTGGGAATGTCTATCGGTTGCCACCTACTCTCCTGCTTCAGGAGTCAACATTATCTCCAATTTCCCTGAACTTGGGCAGGAAGATGAGCAATAATCACTCCTCCTCAAAAACACTACCCCATCTAGAAGACAGTGACAACAATTAGCAAGATAATTTAAAAACTATATAATAGTTTTGCACGGGTCCTTTGCTAAGTTTACAGATCTGAGTCTGGAAAGAGTCAATCGTGACTGAAAATCTTTTTTCCCATGGTAGCTGTTTTGTTACACTTGTTAATTAAATTGCTAGTGCCAGTGGATCACCATTTTTATTAAATAGTGGGGAAAAAAATAAATAAATAAAAATAAAACTAATTGCAAAGGTGGTATCCTTCAGCCAGATCCCATTTGCTACAGCAGGGCAGACAAGACAAGCTTGCATTGGCCAAGTCTACGCTCTATTTTTATGTACACAAAGAACTTCAGTCTTAAGCACTGTTAAGCTGGAACATTTTCTTCTAACTAAATTTCTTGCAAACTTTTAATCCTGGCTCTGCAATTTGGCCCGATTCTTAATGATACAGAGAATTATTTATTTACCAGGAGTTTTTGTACTCCCTGCAACCTCCCAGGCACATTCTGCCCAGTGCAGAAAGAGTTACAGAGCTAAACTAGAAAAAGGAAATATTAAACATTGAAATGTTTGGGGGAGAATTTTAAATGCACATATTAGCTATTCAGAAAAACAATTTTAAGGTGAAGCATGCATTAAAATTAAACAGTGACTACTTTATTACCACAAGCATTCATTTCAGTGCACTTGTAGGATACTAATTTCACACATGGTTGGGCATAAATACTAACCTGTTTTCTATTTCACCACTACAAATTAGTGTAAGAAAGAAAACTTTTTCCCTGTTGTTGTGTATGCACAAACAAAAACAATGTGAGCTCAGTTTAGTTTCTATAGAAAGTCAGAAAACTAAATGATTGGATCTGAGATTGGATCTATAAATTTGTTACAGCATTTAAGATTTGGATTCTCAAAAGAAGCCCTAACAAACTTACAATAATCAGCTAAAACACTAAAAGTATCCCTAGGACAGCAAGCAATTCATGTATTTTTATTGAGTTAAGTGATGTCATCACTGACATCCTTTCAAAATCCCCTGGACCCTCTTACTGCAAACTGCACTATAAAGTCCTCATACAACCTGCCAGCAACCTGTACAGACCCTATACCAGGAGGTCACTGACCCTGCTCCATGTCTTACAGTGTCTGATGTACAGAACATTGTAATATTCACAGCACCAGATACTGGTAACTGGAGAATCTTTTCAGAAATTTCACAAATGAGCAAGGTTACTAATCAAATCAGGGCTTTTTGTTTGTTGGGTTGGGTTGGGTTGGTGGGTTTTGTTTGTTTGTTTGTTGGTTGGTCGTTTTTTTTAAATGAACATGACAGCATCGGTCATGTAATAAATTTAGTTGAGCCTTATCTGCAGAGCTTCATGTGAGTAACTGTCACAAGATACCCATCAGCTGTACTTATTTATTTATTTATTTATTTATTTATTTTTAACAGAATTACTGTTACTGAAGGCTGCACTCAGTAAATTACCGATGCCCAATCTGATGCACTGGAATTGTTCAGTGACTGTTTACCCACACTCCTACAAGCACACACTTGTTTTGTTCCCTAGATCTCAGGGGCAGTTCTAATTCTTCCCAACCCCAGGGCAGGGGGCAGTTGTTCAGTGTCTCTCTACTTTCTGGCAACTATTTTTCTCCAGAGAGCTTTAACGGTCCTGCTAAGCAGAACTCCTCTTCTTCCACTTTCCCCATATCTCTTTGCAGCCTGGCTTAAAGCTATGGCTGGAGAGTTTCCAGATATTCCGCTTCATTAGTTGTCCTTTCGGCTTTCTCTTTCTTGCCTATTAGTGGGTCTCCTTTTCACTGCTGCCTTGTGACCAGAGGGTCACAAGGAAGCAGAGTAGCTCCAGCTTGCTCCCAGTACCGCTCGCTGAAGGTAAGCATGAAGGAGAGAAGGCGTGAGGACACTGGGAGTGCAAAAGAAGCATGTATGACTGTGACCAAGGACTAAGCAGTAGGCGAGGAGGAAGGTTTGGCCAGCCAGGAACATCCTGGTGCTGCCAGGCCTCACGGGCTGAGGGCCAGGCTCCCACCCCGCTCCCAACCCTTACAGGCCTGGTGGTTCGCTGCTTGCAGCGCTCCTTCAGATCTCACGCAGCTCAAAGCCCAGCCTAGCTCTGGACTCTAAAAGTAGGTCTCTGCTGCCACCACATCCTGCTCGGGGTACCCTACATTTCCCATACATTAAAAAGTCAGGGATGGATTTCCATTGTTCACAAGGAGACCTAAGCAGACAGACAGAGATGATGTGTGTGTATGGTTCATTGCCACTTCCTTTGGAGCTTTGTTCCAGTTCTGCCAATTATAGAATCATAGAAACACAAGGTTGGAAAGGATCTACAAGATTAGCTAGTCCAACCATCCTCCTATTACCAATACTACCCACTAAGCTATTAAATCGTCTCGTAGCATCTTGTCCAGGTGCTTCTTGAACATTGCAAGGGGCAGTGACTCCACCACCTCCCTGGGCAGGCCGTTCCAGTGCCTGACCATTCTTTGATAAAACAAAATTTTCATGATATCTAATCTAAATCTCCCCAGGTGCAACTTGTGGCCATTTCCTCGAGTCCTATCATTAGTTATCTGAGAGAAGAGGCCAACCCCCTCCTCATCACAACCTCCCTTCAGGAAGTTGTAGAGTGCAATGAGGCCTCCCCTGAGCCTCCTCTTTTCCAGACTAAGCAACCCCAGCTTCCTCAGCATCTCCTCACAAGACTTGTGTTCCAGACCCCTCACCAGTTTTGTTGCCCTTCTCTGGACACGCTCCAGGGCTTTGATGTCCTTCTTGTAGTGAGGGGCCCAAAACTGAACACAGTACTCGAGGTGTGGCCTCACCAGAGCAGAGTACAGGGGGTGATCACCTCCCTGGACCTGCTGGCCACACTATTTCTAATACGAGCCAGGATGACATTGGCCTTCTTGGCCACCTGGGCACACTGCCAGCTCATGTTCAGGCAAGCATCGATCAACACTCCCAGGTCTCTTTCCTCTTCACAGTCTTCTAGCCACTCTCCCCCAAGCCTAGAGCGCTGCATGGGGTTGTTGTGGCCAAAGTGCAGGACCTGGCACTTGGCCTTGTTAAACCTCATCCCATTGGCCTCAGCCCAGCAGTCCAGCCTATCCAGATCCCTCTGAAGGGCCACCCTACCCTCAGGCAGACCGACACTATCTCCCAACTTGGTGTCATCTGCAAACTTACTGAGGGTACACACAGTCCCCTCATCCAGATAAAGATATTAAACAAGATAGGCCCCAGTACTGACCCCACTTGTAACGGGACGTCAGCTGGACTTAACTCTGTTAACCACGACCCTCCAGCCAGTTCGTTACCCAGAGAAGAGTGTACCTGTCCAGGCCACGGGCAGACAGTTTCCCCAGGAGAATACTGTGGGAGACCGTGCCAAAGGTCTTGCTGAAGTCTAAATAGACTACATCAACAGCCCTTCCCTCATCTACCAGTCTGATCACATGATCATAGAAGGAGATGAGGTTGGACAAGCATGACCTGCCTTTCATGAACCCGTGCTGGCTGGGCCTGATCCCCTGGATGCCACGCAAGTGCCATGTGATCTCACCCAAACTGATGTGCTCCATAACTTTCCCTGGAACCGAGGTCAGGCTACAGGCCTCTAATTCCCCGGGTCCTCCTTATGGCCCTTCTTGTAGATGGGAGTCACATCAGCAAGCCTCCAATCCTCTGGGACCTCTCCAGATAACCAGGAACGCTGATAGATGGTGGAAAACAGCTTGGCAATTACCTCTACTAGCTCCCTCAGCACCCTAGGATGCTGACTGCACTCTGCCAACTGCAGATGTGAATGATTTTCACCTCAGAAGAATGCTCCAGTGGCAGAAGATTCAGAGTGGAACCTCAGTACCACAGAGAGGCACCAAAGCCTCCATATTATTGTTGTTGTCATGGTTATTGCTGCTGTTTTTGGTATAATTTGTCACTTTGTATTTTTAATTTCGGTATGGATGGGACCCAGAGTCAGTCAGAAGTACAGATCTGGTGTGCTGAGATCTTACAAGAAGATAAAGTAAGGATCCAGGTGGGAAGTCCCAGACGATACCACTTCACAGGAGGGGCAGGACTGTATCCGAAGATAGCATTTTCAAAACATCCATGTTCCTAGCTGCTGTGGTGCTTGCCCCAAGAGAGGGGTCAGTTACATGACAAAAGGTAAGGCTGACATACTTTCTGCAGAAGAAGAGCTGCCTTCAAGGTGGGTATTTCTCCAGCCCAGTCTGTCAGTCCAGTAGGGGCTGGTATCAAAATTACCTCCAGGAAAGCTGAGCTATAAATTCTTAAGGACCACACATGATTCTGAGTATCTTTGAAAGCCTAATGCCTCACAGCTGCTGGAGCCAGAGTACTCCATTCCTTCAAAGGGGAAACCTTCAGTGGTCATCTGGATCTGTTTAGAAACTCTGATATCTGCTAAAAAGGAAGCTCTCTGTATCATTATGGCTGATATCATGAATCTAGTAACTTCAACCACTGTACATAAGCACCGACCATTTTCCTTTCTTTGACTATGTAAGTCAGCTCTTCCCCATACTCTGGTGAACATCTGGAAGAGACCAAATCCACGCTATGCTCTGTTAGCAAACTTTATTTCACAGACATCACTAGACAGCTCATGATCCAGAGCTGCAACAGGTCCAAGCTATAGGTCATGGGCCACCTGGCTACTGAGACTCAGCATCTTTGGATCAGGTCTCATTGGTCCTGGAAGAAAATGTTTTTTAACTTGCCAGAGGACCAGCAGACCTGCTGTATGACATATACAGAAGTTTACAAAGGGCTTCGTATCCATTGTCCTGTCAGTAGCTAGATGAGGCGTAACACATTTCGGAAAGACTTCACTTCTTGGGTAGAGCCAGCTGGGGAAGGGCTAGAGAGCTCAGGATACCAAACAAATAGCCAGAAAGGGAAGGCTGGGCAACCTCTGTTGTTTCAGTGCAAGGTAAAGTTGGGCTAATATCAGTTTTTAACATCTAATAAATTTGCTGTAACACACAGTTTTGGCAGGAGTGGCTGAAACAGTTCTGCCAGAAGTCAGGAGAAAGAATTCAGGATGTGTTGCTTTCAAAACTTGACATTTTGACCCTCTATCTGAAAATGGTACTTTTTGCTTCAGAGAGACTTCTTTCTTTAAATGGATGGTGGTTAAAGACAAGCCAAGCATCCTGAAAGTGAAACAAATACAGGGTGCCTGTGCAGCTCAAGGAGTTATGGCTACTGGAAATATTCTAAACCTGCGTCCATGCGGTGCGTGCTCAGCGATATTCACTCTGGTACACTGCCAAAGAAAAATACTTTTACTTCAGTGCCAAAAACAGAACAACAAATACATATTACATAGAAACAAATACTGGGAGTAAGGATTCTTAGACTAATTTCCAAAGTTTCTTTGTGCTATGAATTATGACCTTTCAGAGAACAATTACCCCTCTAAATAATAATTAACCTATCTGCAACAGGGCAGTAGTATATTCTTACCTTCAGGGAAAGGCTAAATTCATTATAGTTTGGTGAAATATTCTTAGTTATACAGCTTAATGACACACTACTTCAGGGTGAATTTTACTCCTATGAGAAGTCTCAGCTAATCCTTTGCACAGAATTGAATTCCACGTTCATATTTATGAAGAGTCATACAGAGTTGCAGCAAGGTATCTTGGTGCCCAAGAGACACACATTTCCCTTCCAGCTTCTGGTTTCTCCTCCCAGCCAGCACTGCAGGTACTGCTCTGGGGCACAGCCACATTTGGCCCCATTTGGTCATAGGAGTGACACTCAAAAAGCAGCCCCCCACTCCAAGTCTGATATTCTGCAAGTGCTAAATAATATCTCATTGTGAGGTTCTGTGAGACAAAGCTTTTATCTCAAAGATAAATCTCATCATCAGTCAGAAAATGGAGCGGCACAACATGACAAATAAATTTAAGATTCAAATGCTGATATTGTAAATGTACTTGCTTTTCCTAAACAACAGAAGTAAGCACTGCAGTCATTGGTACCATTCTCACAGTCAAATAATATTTGAAACACATGAATTCATATTTGTTCATCTAATGACATTTTAATCCTTTTATTTTAATCTCTTGCCGTGGCAATCCTTCCTGCTCTCTTTATATACACATGTATATACAGAAAATTTGGGGATGATTCTCCTCCAGTCAATGCAAAGGGGAGTTTCATGAATGCTTCTTTTTTTTTTTTTTTTTTTTCTTTTCCTTGATGTGGGGAAGCAAATTATGACCAATTTTGGCAATGAAGACAAAAGTTCTCTACTAAACATTTTTCTAGATTTCCCAATGACTATTATTTTGTCTAAGCTATTAGACTAAAGAGTTTTTCTGTGTCTTGTAATTGCGACATAGCACAACATCAGCATTTAGTTTCAGTCAGTAGAGTACATAAGTGTCAGAAGTCTCTTTTGTCTTTAGCTATGGAACTGAAATAAAATCCTGGACTTGGTAAAATTAAAGACAAAAGTCCCCATAGCAAAAAGGAGACCAAATTTCATCCAAACATTTTTTAGTCTGATTAGTGTAAGATGTTTTTATTGCTGAAAATCCCAGGTTCAAATACTACACAGCATCCATTTAGATTGTGAAACTGGAACTAATCTGAGGAAGTTTACTCAGGCGCAATTTCTCGTACTTGAGTTAAAATCAACATTTGTTACATTTTAATGGTTTCAGTAAAGTGTATTGTTCAGAAAATCAGTCCTTCACCCTATGCTAACGTGCTCCAGGATCTCCCTCACTACTTTCTTCTGCATCAGTTATTAGACCTTGCCCTACCCTAACAACACCAAGATCATTCTTTGCGAAGTTGCAGCTAATTTCAGAATTCACAGTGTACACAAACAGCTTATTTTTTTCCCCTGATATATTTTCATGTGTTTATCTTCACTGAATTTCATTTGCCATCATACTGCCCCATCATCTAGTTTTATTAATCCTTCCAGACATCCTCCCAGTCCTCTATGGTTTCTTGCTTACTTTTGCCACTTCATTATTCAATTCATCTTCTAGATCATAATGAATTGCATTGAAAGCTATATTCTCTACAGTACAGAGTAATTATTCTTAATATTGAATTGGCTTGTGCTATGATACATTTAGTGGTGCAAGAAACAAAATCCAAAAAGCATTAAAAAAGGAAAAATACTCTAACACGGGTCCCTAAAGAAAAGGAAAGCTAGCTGGACTTCTCATCCTTGCCAGGGCACAGGGCTTTTTTTTTTTCTTTTTCTTTTTACTTTTTTCTTTTTCTTTTCTTTCCCCAGGCTCCAAACCCCTTTCTGTGGTTTATGGTATGCTAACAAAACAGCACACATTTAAAATAGAGCTTGATGCTTCCAACCCTTCCAGTGCATGGGAGTTGAATATCCCCACTGCATCAGCATTGTCTGTGCTTGCTTCAGCCCTCCTTGTACCCGGGAAGAGTAATGCTAGGCTGGTCTCACACGCTGACACGTCTGCCACCCCACTAGGAGCTCCTGCCATCTCCTGCAAGCTGAGATGGTAGAGGGAATAACTGAGAAAGAAAAGAGGAGGGAAGGGAAACATCACCACACTGGAATGATGCCCAGAGTCCAGTGAAGTTAGGCACTCAAGTCCTATTACAATTTTGTAGAAGTTAAGTGCCAAAGCCCCTGAAAACCGTTTTAAAAATCCCTAAAGAAATGATTATATCTGCCACACTTTGCCAAGGCATGGAGCTGCCTCCTCGCTGTGCTGTAGTTTTGTCTCTAACAGTGTGGGTGGACATTTTTAGACACTAACATCAGGCAGAGGAGCTACTGACTCAGAATCTGCTGTGAACTTTCAACTAACAGGAGTCAACCCCAGAGTCTCTCTCTGGAAAAAAAAAAAAAAAAAAAAAGAAAGAAAAAAAATAGGGAGGGAGGGAGTGATAAATAGTTTTCTGCAGCCTCTGAGAAATTTGTTCATTAAAAGGTTTCAGAAACCACCAGCTGAGCCCACCCAACAGACACCACTCTGTGGCCACCCCCTATGCACAGGCACACGCCTTCAGAGCCCGGTGTAACTTTCATAGAAGCCAACAGAAAGGCAGCTCAAGCTCTGGGGCTGTCACTTCCTTATTCGTTTTGGAAATACTCTCGGCTAAAGCAAAATTGCCATTGGCCTTCTTCCAGATTTCAAGCAGAGAACTGCAGGATTTGACTCTGGTTTGTAGTTTCTGATTCTTTGCGACTGGTAGTTTTCTACCCATATTTTAGAAGTCTCATTTTCCCACCTTATTCTCCACCATCTTAAATGACAACATATCTAAGCAAAAAGAGCAATTGGGGGTTGATCAAACACAACATCTGTGTGCCACAGTTGTCAGCAAGAGGTGGGAGGCTTTGATGACCCAGAAAGTCCCTTCCAGCCCTGGGCTCAGCTACATTGATGGCAACAGGGACACAGGGCCAGGGTGAGTGCACTGAAAAAGAGCACCAAGAGTTGGATTTTTTTTTTTCCCTAAAGATATTTTGCCATTTTTAAGATTTTAAATACTGCCTTTTTTCATCCTTAAAGCCTTTGGATGATTTGTATGTATGAGTGACTGTGTGTGTGCATGCACACGCATTCTTACACACGCACTGAAATCTCTGGTTCTTGTAACAATTCTGTTATGGGTTTGCAAAATGACCCCAAACAATTCACAGTTTTGTGCCTCTCTTTTGCACTTCTGTAAAATGATTATAGCGATACTTATTTGCCTCACAGGAATGGCAAGGAACCCTTGTTCCAGTTTATAAAGTGTTCTGAGATGCTCAAGGAGTGGTAAAGAAAAGTGGAGGTAATTGGTTCATAAACTGTCAACCATGCGGTCATCCTCTGGGCTAAAAATAGCGTTAATAAATCAGTTCTTTTTGAGTTTACACAGAAATAGGCAATTATTTATGACAAGGTAGGAATGGTGTGGAGTTTTGTTTTGTTTTGCTGAAATGGACCCGAACACTAATTAGTGTGTAAACTTTTATTAGCAACTACCACTCTTTGGAGACCTGCAAACAGTACGATCTTAACAAATGTTACAGCACGGACTACCAAGCACACATCATGTATATTTTTGTAACATATTATTGTACCACTAATTGCTTCAAGACTCTAGTATGCAATTATAACACCATTACGGAGATAAAACCATATTTCCATGGTTGTACCGAGGTGATGTTGTGATACCAGAATGGGACAATGTCAGTGTGCATATCTGGAGGCGATGCTGGATTGTCAAAGTGAACTGGGAGGACATTGCTGTGAATCACTGATGAGCAACCTTTAGCAAGAAAATGGGAGTGACACCAACATGACTCCGTAAAGAGAGCACAATGGCCAAATTAAATAAAACAAAATCAGTGACATTCTATTTAAATCATATCACGAGTCGGAGCCATTTATGCAGTTGTGATTTGGCTTTTTAAATGAGTCAGGTACAATAAATGACAATGTTTTGACAAATGTTTTGACAGTTCCATCATGAACTGAGCCATAAGACTGTTTTATTTTTTTTTTCCACTCCTCCTCTAATCACCTTCCAAAGAGATTATAAAGTGCATTTCTGGTAAGAAGAGTGGTTTCATTAAGACAGTGCTCTGGAGATCAATATTTCTGCATTGTCAGTGACCGTCAGAGAAAAGCTCTATTCCTGCATTTTTTGCCTACAATGTCTCATTTTTACTTTACTGGAGACTGCATTAAGATCAGAGCCTTTTCTTGCCATGCACTACCTAGACCTTATGTGCACACAAACCCTGGTTTAGAAGAGTTTGCAGCCTAAACAGCAGAATCACTGGGAAGTTTCAGTCTCAATATTACATTTTAAGGAAAAAGAGCCTTCCAAAATTCAAAATTTCTGGACTTGCCTACATTTTTTTCAGTTTTTCAATGTTATCGCAGAAAAATCTATTTATTTATTTATTTATTTATTTATTTATTTTTCAGGCCAAACTCCTTACCTCTCCATTTTCATCTAAGATCTAGTCTTCCAGCCTGATCTACTTCCCATGAGGTGACACAACTTTGCCCTAAATAAGCCACCATGATATGTTGCAGGACCCACAGCCAGTTCAGAAATTGCAACCACAGAGGAAAAACATCCTTCCTGTAATTCCCCTGAAGTAAAGGCAGAGCAGAAGTCACAATTCAGACCTGCATTTAGGTACACGTCTGTTCTCAGCTCCCTCCTCAGTTCCATGCACTCGGAGAGGCAGGAGCTCAAACCCCACTCCCATATGCAGCCACTGGACCCTCCTACAAAATCTCCTTTTTTTCAAGAAACCCTTGCTGAACCACTGATGTCTCTTGCTTCCACTTGAGCGTGCAAAGGGTCCCACATGTGCCCGCAGTAGCCCTGCAATTCCCATAGCAATACCCAACACAGGGCACATGCAGGTTGCTAGCCCGCTCTGTGAGCTCTGACAGGGAGGTGCCAAAGATGCTCATCAGAAATTAAAATTCTTCTGATTTCGTATTTTTAAGGTAGCATTTGAAAGATAAAATCTCTAGTGTCGCTGCAGAGTTCATGCAGCAGACATATAACTGCCTAGGAAAAATTGTCTGCTCCTTATAAAATAAAGCATTATTGAATAGTTAACATGAACTATTAGGGAAACTTTACTACAGAAGAGACCACATCATTCCATCCAGATAATTGTTGTTTTTCTACATACCTGCTACATAAAGCTATAGCACAGCTGACAGATAGCCAGAGGAATAGAGCAGCAACAGTGCTATTGCTCCCTCTACTGTAAATATTCATTATTTCTTATCACAAGTGATACACTCCAAGTCAGTAGAAATAATTCAACTGATCAAAAAGAAAATCATGTTTTCAGAGAGACGTAACCAAATGATTATGCTCCCTAGCAATGAAGTCAGAAAAAGATCCAATGAAATGAGATGTTGTTTATTTGTTGTTCCTTTTTTTTTAAAAAAAAAAAAAAGTTATCTGATGGTTTTAATTCTAGCTGTAGTCATAGATAAGTGATAGATATAGTTGCATCCACTAACTTAGAAAAAGAAAAGAGGTGAGCAAACCTGCTGATGACCATGCCCTTGCTTTCTAGTGTCAAAGCGCATGAAAGAGATGAAAGCAGAAGCTAGAGGTGTCCAGCGAGAGGTATTTTGAGTCTTCAGCAGCCTCCCACTGCAAACATCAGCACTGAGGAACTCAGAGAATTAATCAGGAAGAGTGGAATATAAACTAGAAGGTGATTCATGAGGAGATTTACAGAGCTGGACTCTAGGTGCATGGACAAGCAGATGAGTGACAGAAGCAGAGCCTCAGTGACCGAGCAGCCTGGTTCCTCAGCTCAGGAGCGAGTGCTCTCTGCCTGCTGCAGTGCTGGGCTTACACAGGGCGTCTTCAAACAAGCTCTGATCCTCTGGCAAAGAGCAAAGAGGCTGAACATAACTTCATCCAAACCACCTAAAAATAGATCCCTCTTAAGCAGAGGACAGAAAGAAGATGCTTCAGCACCAAATTGCTCCCTTCAGAGGCTTTATTCCTTTGCAAGTAGAGATTTTTAATCTAAATATATATATATATATATTATTTTTTTTGCAGTATTATACTAATGGAGAATGAGAATGTAGCTGCTAAATCTTTAGTGCAAAATTCGTTCTGGGAGGCAATTTAAAATTGCCTTCCCCCTTTCCCAGGCCCTGCTAAGCCTCGAGCATCGGCAGTGGGTGCAGCATGGTGCAGGCCAAGCTGGGGCAGGCACCCCCAAAAGCACCAAGGCACCTGTAGGGCACTCACCCCAATGGCATTGCCGCAACCCCGGGTGCCCAGCACCAGGCAGGAGAAGGCTCACACACACCTCCACGTGTCCTGGTTATGTAGCAAGTCCTTGGAGAGCTCAGTGCCCTTTTTGCCTTTCTCCAAACTGTTTCTTTCCAGGAAGGAATGAGATAACTTTCATTTTCTACTAATTTTAACTGCACAGGATAAGGCTCGTCAGCTGGTTTGTTTTAACACACTCTCTGCTCTTTGTTTGGGACAAATCTCAAGTCCTTGTTTTAACAGCTATTGAAATCAACAGAAAAATCCTCACCAATTTCACTGATCTATGGATCAGTTGTTGTGCTCTGCAGCCTTTAAGGATCTGAAACTGTGACAGTATTTTAGCATGCAGATTGCTTTCCTTTTGTGCAAGAAAGCATGCAACACACACTTTGGCAAGTGTGTTTCAGTTGTCTTATTCACGCCATGCTCTGCTGCTCGAGGAAGCATATGGCTCATTGTGTTTGAAGTCCCATAAATCTGCATTAGTTTAGAATATATGAATGTGAATCATTAGCCTAAAACTTCAGAGCTAGTAAAAGAGCACACGAGTTCAATATCCCTTCTAAGCTTTTCTGAATTCAACATTATCATGAGAACAAATATGAAACACCATTGCTGCATATTTAAAGTGTATGACCGACCACTCTCCAGACAGTTTTTGTAGGGATAAAGACTTCTTCCGAAGTTTAAAAACATTTTATTTTTTTCTTACAAACATTCCCAGACAAATAGCTTGTGAAGATTAGATCCACAAAATAGCATCATCATCACTTGAATCTAGTTAAAGCCATTTGTCAGAAACATATTTTAAAATTCAATGAGACCTGTAGCTCGAGCTCAAGGCTCACTGTACAATTATCCCGCCCTGGGTGTAATTAGAATCCCAGGGATTAAAGAGCACGTACAGTTACACTTTTTTTCCTCCACACAGGTTTTTCATTGTAGGGAAGGAAGGAACTATGTTATTGAGGAAGAAGGTAAAAAAAAATAAAATAAAAGGAAGAGTTGTCTGTTTTGGACCACATTAAAGTGAAAAAGATCCATAGACAATAAAGTTGGCTTTTTTTTTGGTTGGTTGGTTGGTGGGGTTTCTTTGGTGTGAAGGAAAGACTTGGCACAGCTTGGAAATATTTCCAAAACTGATACGTCTAAACTGTCTTCATGACATTTGGCCAGAGAGATTTAAGACTCAGGTGTGCTTTTTTTTTTTTTTTTTTTTTTTTTTTTTTTTTTTAGAAACAAGGATTATTGTGTTAAATTAGCCGTGGAATTTTAGATGTTTAACCACCAACTGAATTAACAACAGCCATTTATTCTGAGTAGAGAGAAAACATTAAAATACAAGGAGGTAAGAAAAAAATAATCCTTCTTGTCATGCACCTTGTTTCCACTTTGTTTTTTCTTTATTTAAATAAAGGGGAAAAAATGAAAGAGAGATGAAAAGCTACCAAGGCAGCTTTTCATTACCTTAGTGCTTCCTGTGTTTCAGACTTTTAGCAAAACCTTGTAGCTATTCCAGCCCTTGCTCTGGAATCACAAGGAACAGAGCAGCTAGAGAAAAGTGAGCTCTTCCTAAAAGCCCTCTCTCACACTGTATTTTATAAACTTGCCAGACATTTCTCCCATGGCAGATTAAAGGTGGACCAGCAACATGGTTTTGGGTGCATAAAGCCTCCTTCAGGCTCTTCCAGTGATACTATGTGACATACTAAAATACAGTGCCTTCTGATACACTATTGCCTTGCTTACACCTTTAGCACCCATTGTCACAACCATAACATTGCTACTGCCACAGCAAGACTGACTCACACATTTGTTGTGAGCTTAGCAGCAGGCTGGCAGGCACCAGCAGCTTCTCATCACTCAGAAATAGTTCTCAAATAATAATCTTTAAAAATTTCCAGACGTGAAAAAGTCTGGTGATAAGAAACCTCCATGTCATGTGTATGTCCAAAGCTCAGGACTCTGATTTAGTCATCACAATTTCTATGTTAATTCACGAGTGCTATGCCTGGGCAAGGCTTCATAGCCCTACTCCTAACCTGATCCAAAGCATGCCTTTTCACCAGCTTTTCACAGGCTCTTGGCACAGCAGAAATTAACTGATTCAGTCAATACAGAATCTCTCTTATTGGCATCATGCAACTTGCTTCACTTGCTTGTCCCCTGTGGAAATACTGCCTCTCTGGCTTGATGGAGACTGCACCCGCAGTACATAGTACATGCAGATTCCTTATGGTTTTTTTTGTTGTTGTTTTGTTTTTTAGCTTTCACCTGTATAGATAATATGTGGAGATTACATAGTGTGGGAAGAGACAGTTTGTCTTTATAACAAATGGCTCTATTTACTGTAGGAAATTCAAGCACTTTGCAAAACAAAGAGGGGGGAAAGCAGACTGGCTGCAGCCAGGCTAACCAGTCCAAACAGCGGCATTTTTTTAATTCTATCAACAGTAGTTTCTTTCCAGTTTTCACTGCCAAGTTATTTCCTCCCATGGTCATTACACTGTTATTTGTACAGAGATAGATGCTTACAGGAGAACTAAAAGCCTCTTCTCCTTTTGCCAATACCAGTAGGCAATGCGAGGACAACATCCCAGGTCTGAGGACAGACTCACATGAAAGGGCTTTGTGCAGGCACGCTTGATCGCCTTCTCAGTGCCGGAAGAGAAATCAGAGTCTCGTTTTCAAATGATCCAAAAGTGAAAAGTGACAAACAGCACAGGACAGAGAAAAGAAGGGCCGAGCTCTGAAATGACATGATTACATGAGTCTCTAGTTTGGCTGTGCGTTCAAATACATCAGCTCTTTTCCCAAATTAAAGCTGTGATCTAGTAGTCTTCCTACCTAGCAAACAACCACTCTATAGCTAGAGTTTTCTGTGACTTAAGCATCAGTATCAGACTCTATCTTTTACCCTTGTTAGCAATTGAAGGCAATTCCTGAAATTTCTGTCTCCTTGCTTTAAGCAGAAGTTGTCTTTGTCAATGCCTCTACTGGCAGGGCTCGCCGGAGGCAGTACCTTGCTCACTCTACCTTCAAAAGGGGGACTTGTCCCCTCCTGGCTGGGGGGTCCTTTCTGTACCCATCATGTACCTCTGGAACACACCAGTGCTCCTCGCCCAGGCACCTGTCCATGGCCCCACAGTTGCGCCAAGGCACCCTGGGCTCCATTTCAAGCTCTCACCTTTCTTCAAGGTAATTCTAATCCAGGTCTAATACTAAACTGTAAAAGGAACCTGGTTTAATTTCATCTTTTTTAGACAAAAGGAGGAGGCAGACTTTCTGGACTGAAAGAATTTACGATCATAAGTACCTGAGTTGGTGAAGATTTTCATTACAATACTCTTCAAGGTCATGAAAAGGCAAGATTTTATTTTATTTTCACTACAAAGTTTGCAGTCATGTTGCATTTCTTCTTGCTTATCTAAGAGAAGCTCCAGAGTCTTTCTGAATCTTAATTACATTAAAATTACATGATCAGAAGGATGTCATTCCAATGTGATCATATACAATGCCACTTACTGAAATGAGCCCTGTGGCTAATTTTGGAAATAAGCGGTTTAACCCCCATCTTCTGTGGACAGACAAGAATTCACTATTTGTATAAGAAATGTTATCATTCAAAACCAGAGTTTCCTTCCTTCCTTGTCTACTCAATTGCTGAAAGAGAGAGACAAATTCAGAGCAGGTTGGCCACCCCAAAATCACTGCCAATGATCATGGTTACTGCAAGCCTGCAGGCTGTCCAGAAGTGTAGTTTATTTCTATGCTGATATCTCCCCTTCCCACAGGAAGTCCCGTTCTCCAAAGCCTGAGCATAAAATAATACTTGAGGACAAATGTAGAAAATCATTGTCCAGTGTGTACAATATTTAAACAAATGATTTGATAATTATCTGGAGGGTAAAAGTTAACACTTAACACTTTGCAAAGGTGATTATTGCCTTTTCATCCTTTCCCATTGCAGGGGAACATTTCTTCTCCCCTGTTGCAGAATTTCTTTCCTTCCCCAGCAGGGTAGAGCAAAAAGTCCTCTCTTAGCTGCAGAACTCCAGGAGTTTTGAAAATGAGCAAAAAAGAGTCATGCTGGCTCTTTTTTAGGGACAGCTAAACCTAAGAAAAACAACAGAAGAAACTTAACATCCATGCTTCTGGGGTCCTCAGTTCCAGATGGTTGGCTGAAAGTTACAAAGAAGGACATAATCACAAGGACTGCTGTATTGTAGAGCAGAGAGCTGAAAACACCCTTCCTGCTGACAGCCTGTCATGCAAAGTATACAAAGGTAGTGGGTAAGGTCACAGACTTAAGCCCTGATCCCAGGAAGATGACAGCACCAAAGGGGTCATTGATGCCCACAAGCAATGGGCCTAAACCACAGATGATTCTTACAGAGTGCTTCTGTTTGATTGCCAGAAGTGCCAGCTGGCAAGTGGCTATAAGAGAAGAAACACTTGGTGCCAAATTGGAGTTGACCAGCATTGTTTCTGAAATGCCAAGGAAGCCACTGTATGGAGTATCTCCACCCCGTCCCCTCCTGAACTCTCCCTTGGAGGCCCTTACTAAACTCTCCGGTTACTGCTCCCTCCTGGGCAGAAGGATGCCATGGAGCTTTGGCTTTTTCATGCTCAGTTTCATGCCCATCTCTACATTTTATAGGAACTTCCTACAGCATGCAACATCCCACTATAACATGTGGCAAGTTATATATATATATTTTACCTAATGCTGTTTAAGCAGGGCCCATTTCAGAGTTCTAGTACTGCTACTCATGCATCTAGACAGAGGAACTCACAATTTGAGACAGGTACATAATAACTGAAGCTAAGCACAAAAAGGGGTCAAAAGGAGCAGTGTTCTTGACTTGTGCAATATTGCTCTCTTCAGCTTCCTTTCTGCTAGATGCACACACACACACACACAAGTCTTCTACAAACTCCAATGAGATGCTCACCAGTTAAAAATGATTAGAATCATCTCTGGAGGGAAATATCACCTCCTGCACATGCACATAAAGGTCCTCTCATTTTACTGCCCATATTTACCATCACAATAGCATGAGGGTTTTTAGCAGTAAAAGGAGTCAGACCCTTATTCCCATCGCCATTTCGAGATGCGTGATTCTCCACCAGTGTTTTCCACTTTAATCAGTTTTCTTTTAGGTATCTCAAGCAACTAGGTTTTCCCATGAAGCACATTTTGCTGACATTTCATTACATTAGGTTATGTTCAAAACCAAGTCCCACCCCAACAAGAAAGTCCTGTGGAGATGCTAAAAGATCTGCTTTGAAATTAAACAATACCACTGATTTTTTTAACTACCTCTGAGGCCTTTCTGCAGACTGCATGCCAGATAATTTATTCCATCATATTTTCAATATTTTGTGACTGAGGCTGATTTCAGTATTTCTCCACTGATACATCATCCCTTATCTATTTCCCCTGCTAGTGGACAAAACACTGAGTGCGGGGAGGAGAGGTTAACTAGAGGTCTGCTGCCATTCACATTAATGGCACTAAACCTGCAAATATTAATGTTGCTATTCAGTTCATTGAAAACAGGCTGGGAATCAACAGTGATTTTGATTTAGAGAACGCAGATTATTTTAAAACAATACATTTTCTCTCTTGATGCTCTCTTTTTTCTCCAAAGAAACCACTGTGTCTACGCCTAATTTTTCTGGATTCTTTTTTTCTGGATTTTTTTTCTTACTTTCATCACAGAAATTAGAGGGACGAGAAGCCTAGTTTGGTCCTCATGGCTCTTGGCTGGGACAAAATGTAGAACAGGTGATAAAAACCTTGATTATTTTTTGAGATAATATGGGGAAAAACCTTCACAAAAGACTGTCACACAGTTGAGAATGTAGAAATAACTCTTCAGAATACAGTAGAAAAAATCCTGTAAGCAAAAGAAAACTTGTGTGGAAAGTGATTTTCCTTCTCACTTTCAGCATAAATGGCCAAGAAATTTAGGAAATTAGGACTCCTCTGTAGGATTCCATAGAGAAGAGCCCAAATCTCTCCACTAGCTACAGAGTAAGATGGCAACAAAAACTGACAAGAGAGAAAACCACAGTCAGAAAATCAGAAACGTCACCCTGACTCTCTCCCATTCCCACCCGATGACCTTAAGGTCATCAGCTGGCATCTGCTACCAAGCTCAAGTCCCGAAAACAGGATCACATTTACCAGGAGTTGCTCATGTAGTTCTTGATTTGTAACTTAATAGTTTGAAAGAAATGACCCTAATTAACATATTTTAGGCAGAAGGAGGTCTAGCAGAACAGTATTCAAAGAATGCTAAAACGATCAGCTGTGTGAATTGCTTCAACCAGTTTTCTAAAGATCCTCAGCTGAACATAACATTGAGAGGAAGCACACTTTTCTTTGCACTACTGTGAAAGGATTTCCAGCACCTCTCCCAGAACAGCTGAAGCCAAAGCTATGACTGTTTTTATGCTTTCACTGCCACCATCCCTTGATATAAATGGCAGCCTGCTCCTCCATTTAGCAGCCACTTTGCTTTGCTCTTCTCTGCTGTTTCGCCCCAAGTTCTGTTTCACTCTCATTTTTTGATTTAGTTCCTTTCAGTTTCCCTTTCCAACTGCGCACCATTAAGACTCCTCTTTCCTAGTCTTCTCCCAGCTGCTGAAAATTATAATTCTTTCTTCTAGTACTTGGCTTCCTACCCTTTGATCCTTTTTTTGCCTTCCTAGTAAGCCATCTGACCCTTTCATACTTCCTCCACCCCCTTTTCCTTCATTCCCCTCCTCCTCTTCTTTCTCAATTGCTTTCATCTTTCTTCGTCTTTGTGCTCTGGGTTCCCAGTTTCTCTTCTCTTCAGATGAAAATGTACATTTTTTCCTAGAGCCTGATAAAGCCCAGAAGCCAAAAACGCCATCTTTCATCTTATTTTCTGATTTTCAGTATGGATTCTATTAAAATAGAGTTGTTAGGGCTTACCACTTCACAGTGTACTGACACAGAATCAGCAGAGTTCCAGTCACATATTTAAGAATTGAGGGAATTGAAAGGAATTAAAAGCCGAAGCAAAATGTATCTATTTTAACTATTTTGCAGTGTTATTAGCTAAGATTATGTAAAGATTCAGATACAGATATAGACATGCATGTGGGTACACACAGCTTCTCCATTTTTCATTACATGCCGCTCTCTGTAACTGTATGGTCTCTTTTCATTACCAATACAAAATAAAATAAAATAAAAACCTTAGAGCAAACCAGGAGCTCGTTATCCAAATGGGCAGCTTTCTGTTGGTAGGCAGGGGGCTGGCCAAGCTGCACAATGGGAGAAGAAGGGTCAGGGAATGTAATGTATGCCAGTGGCCTTCGGCACACAGCACAATAGGTGGGTGAGGTGTGCTCAGCTCTCAGGTTTGGTGGGGTGGGCCACCCAGACTGCTCAGTGCGATCCCACAGAGGGATGCAAGCACAGAAGAGGACTCTGCCTTGCCCGCATGTTTCTTTTCAAATTTTTGAGTGGGATAGAAAGAAAGCAGCTGAGAGCTTTTCCTACAAGAGAAGGAAAGCAGACTGGATTCTCAGAACTTATGTCCCCCAACCTACTGGTAGCAAAAGACTCACAAAACTACCCTGTCCTTCTCAAAGATTCCCCCAACCAGCAAGTTCCCAGTTTTCCCAGTTAAAACACGAGAAATCATGGTTGGAACAGGCAAGTCATCTTTACCAAAGCTGCATCAAGGAGAGAAGAATACCTCTAATAATTTCAGCAGAGAAAATGTAGGTTTTTACTCTCCCAGCGTCAGTTTTACCCCTGTTTAACCTCCTTAAACTCCCTGGAATCACATGAGGACATCTGCCTGTGCAAGGTTACTGGCTCGGCACGCATGCTTTGCTGGGATGGTTTCAAGGCACACATTGCAGCGAGGTCTCTGCACGAGGCAGCGCTCAGCCAGACCTTGTCACAAGCCAATGTCCAGCCCTTCGTCAGGGCTCTGATTGCACCCTTGGACCTTACTAGGCTTACATGAAAACCCAGACATATGTGAGAAATGTTTTTGGGTTTCCATCAAGCACCAAGCCCCTCTAAGCAAATTGCAGCACACCTTGAACCTGCTGAGAAGCCTTGGAGATGTTTCACAGCAGCTCTCAGTTGCTGGGCTGTGTCAAGGCACAGCCTCGGCGAGTTCGCGTGCTCCACATTCCTCGCTGTCTGAGGTAGTCTCTGAGCTCCACCTTCACAAGTTTTCTGGCTCACACTGTATGCCTGAAGTCAAGGCACCGGTCTCGGAAAGATTATGTGCTCAGCTATGTTTAAAACAGCCTATCTTTTAATGGGGTGGAAGTTCTGCTGGCTATTTTTTGTTATTAAGTTACTAATCGTGGACCTGATTGCTGTAAAACCCAGTGTCAACACTGACTTGGGTGTACGTCACCATCATCCTTAAGATACGTGACTGAGTGATTTAACAAGTTACTGCACAACAACCACACTAAAGTCATTCTTCATGTTTGCACTTAATCTGGGAAAAAACATGACAGAAATCACGTTGGCTTAAACCTCTGTGACAGAGAGAACAGAGATGGATGTCTGAGTTCTGCCTGTAACATTGAGGCCTCCTCTGTTGCGCTTGCTGAGCTTCTGACACCAGAGGATCAACGGCCCCTCGGCACTACCGTAGTGCTCTTATATCTTCATATAAGCTGCGGCAGAAGTAACCAAATAAATGCATGCAGACTGATACCACATGGGCACATGGCTGATTTTTGAGGACAGATTTTCACCAGCTGTGGCTCAGTGCATGGCAGTGCGCCTACCAGTCATGTCAGTGGTTGTGGAGGCTCCGCTGCGTGCTTGGTTTGGGGTCTTACACCTCCCAGTTATCTGCCAACTAGCCCAAGAAGAGGTTACAGTAGAGATTGTAGAGGCTAAGTCTCTGTGGACTCTTTGAGTGGGTGGTATATGGTCCTCACATGTCTTGAAAGTGAATTTCCTCCCAAGAATGTGGTCTCCCAAGCTGCAATACAACCCTGTAATTCTGTAGTGTCATACTGCCCTCAGTGAAGCATCACTGCTCAGGGGACTCAACACACAGCCCCTTCTATGGAAAAAACATCCCAGTGGGCTGCTTTGCTCTTTTCCATGCCCAGGAATACCTGGGCAAGGAAAAGAAAGATGAGGACATGAAGTTTCCTCCCTGACACAGAAAGATACAGGTTGGGGAATGAGGACTCCATGGAGGGCAGGAGAAAGGAGAGTCTGAAATTCATCGGGAAGCTGTGGGTGGTGAGGCAGTTGCACAGAACTGGTGTGCAGATGCAGAATGCCATCTTTTATCCACAGCTCACCCATCAAACCTCTGTCCTTCAGCTCCTGGTGACCTTCATTCTTTTCTCCCCTGCTTGTGGAGCCAGGGCCAGGAAGGAAATGTGTTTGCACAGCAGCAGGGCCCAGGCTTTGTGCCTTCACCTTGCTGCTGGCTTGTAGTCCCTGTGGTGCCAATTTGACATAGGAAAAATTGCATTTGATGATGAGTTGAAAACGTGGAAGCTTTTGATAGCATCACTGTAGCTGGCAACCCCTCTCAAAATACCTTTCCTGCTTCCTCCCTAGCTAGCTTGGAAGCAGCCACAGGCTACACCTGAGGCAGTCTGAGCCCGAGTCCCTTCCCAGCTGCAGCTGGATAGCAGCTTCTCTGCTGGACGCTGGCTGGGTCACGGAGAGGGGAGAGACAAAACTAGTCTCTCTGGCTGCTTTAGGATCTGTTTCTCACTGAAGCATGGAGTTGTCAGGAGAAGCAGAGGGGAGGAAAGGCTGAGGGGATCCAAATGAACTGTGATAAACAGGCTCCCTCCTGCTACTCAGGTAAGCCTAGGGGCCATGAAATAAGAAAACCCATCAATCAGGCCATAACCGTCTCTTTTTTTTTTTTTTTTTTGTTCTTTTTTTTTTTTTTCCCCTGCCAAGTGTCAGAGCAGCCAGTGTTGCACCGGGAAGCTATAAAGGCTCAGGGGTCATTTAGGATGAGGGAGTGAGCACTTTGGTTCAGTCATTCCCACATGCCATCCCTGTGTTAACCCACTTGCACCAGACAATTCAGAAATAAAAAAAATTGAAGTCTGAAGGAGACACCCTAGTGAATTCTGCTGCCTTTGTATTGTCAGTTTAGATGGCAAAAATCAAGATCAAACAAGGAATTTACACTAAATAATTGATTGAGACCTCTCAGGCTTGTTGAAAGATATATTGGGATGAAGATGGTAAAATCTAAGCTTCAAAAACGTATTCAGCATTCCAAACCCTCCACCTAAATACATATTTCACCCTCCTAAGGTCCGAGAGCAAACACTATATGCAAGGCTATATATCCAAGACATTGGTTCCCTTGGTTATGGCTACAAATAGGGAAATAATAAGCATTCAAGTCTCCCCCTCTCTATTTAAGGAAGACGGTGACATAACAACAGCAAGCTCCTCTTTGTTGTCTTTCTCCCGTACCTCTTGCAGATTATTTGCTCTTTCTGAAAGATAAGACAGGACACAAACACAGCATGCCTCTACTGCCCAGCCATTTGTTTCTATTTTGTTTCTGTCAAATGATGCCAGCGCTCCAGTCCGTAAAGGAATGATTAGCCCCTTTTTGCTCACCTTCTTCTTGGAACATGGATTAAAGATGTGTAGACCACTAGGAGCAATCCGGGGGAGGAAGGCGCATAAGCAGTCTTCCTAATGCTTGCAGCACGCTTGCATGCCCATAGCAACCTGCTGCCTACTTACTTCCATTAGCGGGAACGTGGTTACCACGCAGCAGCACGCTTTCTGAGAGACAGTTCCTTTGCACACCTTGTCCCACTCATCGCTATTAAGTTCTCATTTAAATCAACGTTACTGTGCTATGCTTAATCAAGAATTCGTGTTTCTCTATAGATTAATTAAATTCATTCCTATTAAATAAGGCTTAGGAACTATTCTGCATAGTAATAAATAATGGCAAAGACTAAAATAGAAATGTGAATCATAACAAAAATCATGGGGATTACTTGATCAAACCCCAATAAAACTTATTTAATTGAATATTCTCAAGGAATAAGTGTCTCTATTTGCAGTTTCTCTGATTGAATTCATTCTCCGTAAGAGGCTCACCTTAATTTCTGCTCTTAGTAATCCACAGAAAAAAGTTACTGTGCATTCTGTTCTGTTGCATTTGCATCCTCTCAGCAATGTTATAAATGCTATTAAGCTTCCATGGTGGCAATTGGTTCTATATTTACAGATCGTTGCTTTTTTTTTTTTTTAACCCTAGTACAATGCTGTATCAAAAATGCCTTAAAGGGAAAACAGAATGAAAAAATGATCTTTTTGCCATTATATTTTGCCTTACTACAATGCATTTAAAATTTAAATTTACCTGCCTGTTAAAATGAGTTGAGATAACTATAAGCTTAAAAATAAATATGTGTATCTAGATATAAATAAATATGTATATGCAGCCAGGGTGAATATTTTCAGATGACTCTTAAATGGTTTCTGAGAATCCTGAAGGAAGGTGAAGAATGCCACAGATAGCTGTTCATTTCCCAGGTGCCATGGGGAGTCTACAAAGAAGATAAAACCAATCTTCTGACTCTAATTGATATCAAGCTCCTCTGCTCTTCTATTTAAGCAGTGTTATCACCAACCTGAAGAGAACAAAGTCCCCCTGACGCTGAGGCCAGCGTCTCCTGCACATGGTTTGCAAGTGCTAGGGATCCCTGTGCCGCCTTCTCCCTGCCAGGGGAAGGAAAAGTTGGTGTAACACTCCTCCTTTCCAATGGAAGAATTGAAGGAAGCTCAGACAGGAGCAACTTGGCAGAATCTCACTCTCCTCTGCATTCCTCCCACAGGTTTTCCAAGAAGGAAGCACGATTCAGCCCTCAGTAATTAAGATGCCCATCCTATTCCCACTACATTCAAGTACAAAAGCCTACCCTGACATCAATAGGAAAGGGGAAGTAATATTATTAGTGCTAATTGGTTAGCAACAAATCTCTCTGGGACATATAAAGCCTAATCACAACTTGAAACAGTCAGATACAAGAACACTTATCAGAGCCTGAGAACTCAACAAGGATTCTCAGCAAGCCTGCAGCCAGCCAGCACAGACTTCAACCAGCTAAGTGTCAATTTAGCAAGATTATTTAACTTCTTACATCTGTGAGAATAAAGAACTGCTTGAAAGAGTTGTATATTTATGTTGTTTCACTTTCATAAGCAGCAAGCTATCTCCCCTGCACTTTTTTGCCTTCAAAGATACATAAAAATGGGATTTCAAACAAAAGCATCAGGATAGGAGAAACACTTTCTATATAGAAATAAAAATAATTTATATTTAATTTGTAGACTAAAGTTACATAAGGAAATATTGCCAATACACTTCTGGACGGACTTCGGTGCAGTCTACATAAAGCATCATTACTGTCACCTGAAACTGTGGCACTGGTCTCCCATAAACCTGGAGGAAGGCTGCAGGAATGAAAACATTCCAATAGAAAAGTTTTGAGTTCTTTCTCCTGTAATAATTACAAAAATGTACAATTTCTATAGTTCTGGTCATATTCCTGAATTATCCCATTTTCATATCAGTATATTATTATTTCTTACATCGCTCTTTTGCCAGATCTCTAGTTTACTTTATAGCTATATCTACATATTTGTATCTGTCATGTTAAATGCTGGCAACACATAATTAGGAAGGTATGTACTGTACTTCTAGACACTAACTCCTCATCCTTTAATGTGTTTTCCATTTGAAGCTTTTAGACTGAAGCATTCAAAAAAGCAATAGGCAATCCTTGTGAGCTACTTATAGCATACCTTTCTGCTGGTTTGGGGAGATTATGTGTCATTTCAGGGTAAGTGGGTAGGAACCAGACCTTACTACGACCCTACTTTCCCTGGGAAAGATTTTACATTTCACAGCTCAGATGATCTTCTGCAGCTATTGCTTTTAGGCTGTCTGACAGACTGCATGCGGGCTCCCCATCACCCCACTACATTTACAACCCCCTAGCACAATGCTACCTTTAGGCACCCTGTATTATAGACTGGACATAACCAGTACGCTTTTTTCAGGCAACTCCTCGGCCATTTAGATGACTCCACTTACAGACTATCTCATCTGTTCCTTAACCACCCCGGAGGCCGGTTTCAAACCATACCTCCTCCTCAAGCAAAATAACTGGAGTAAGGATTAGCATGGAGCACAAACAACTTAATATGCAGAGGACAGTGGCAGAGAGAGTCCTGTTAAAGTGGGAAAGTTATGGAGAACTGGGATATCTGTGTGGATATTGGTCATGGAATGGGAGTAAATCATCTGCTACAGGACAGTGTCTTCATGAACTGTATAAGAATCCAGGGAGGTATTTCAAGATAAAGACTTGCTAACCGTTTGGAAGAGAAGCAGATCTGAACACTGTAAAGGTAGGTCCATCAGAAAAAAAAAAAAAAAAAAAAAAAACTTTTGGTACATGAAAAAGGCAAAGAAACATGAATAAAATATGGGAAATTAAAAAGACTAGAAGATGAAAAGGGAGAAAATACAGCATCTTGACAGAAGCACAAGGGAAAAAAATCCTGTTGGTTCTACTCAAAAGTCAAGGATAGTCTCTGTCTGGTCACACGTCCTCTGAATGACCAAGATGTCAGGTCACCTTAGCCTAATTCAGCCCTGAGAAGGAGACCCTTGTTCACCTGGCTGCAGGACTCAGAGCTCACAAGACAGCCAACCACATGATATAAGAAATGCTACAACATGTTTGGGTTTAAAGCCAATATTGGCATCTTAAGTTGTCAGAGCAGGACAGAGGATGTACCAATCACCCCAGAATATTTCTCCTATATAGCTCCTAGACGCCTTTTCATATGGAAAAGTACAAACAAGAGTTTAAGCTTCCCTGGCCTAAGTCAGGTGAGGTCACCCAGCAGTCATCCAAATGACTCACCTTAGAAAAAGAAAAATCTGTTTTCAAGTCTTTACATTTCCAACTTTCTCTGCTGTGGGAATCATAAATTAGGCTAACAAACTCACTAGAAAACAGAGTGAGATCATTAAAATCATTTCTCATCAAACAACAAACAGTTCTGAGATAAGAAAAAAATTCCAGTCACTTTCAGTACTAGGCTGGGCAAATTTAAGACAGAGATTTGTAGACAATATTTTTCTATATATAAAAGAGATATGACATAGGTCCTGAGAAAGATTTTGTAAGTATCTGCTCAAATGTTTAAGGGAATACAAGGAGGAGTATATAACTGAAGGTCTTGCATGCCTGTTCCAGATGTGGAAGTAAAAATCCTTGCTTGAGAACTTTAGCTGAGAAATACTGAAAATGAAATGGAAGGTCCAAAGTAGACTTTCCAAGTACAGACTGTGTTGGAGCTAGAAGAGAAAACGTGAAGTATGGTTCTCCATACTATAAAACCAAGGTCAGGAGAACCCCTTTTCAGAGGATAAATACTTTTCATAGAATCATTAAAGTTGGAAAAGACCTCCGAAATCATCTGGTCCAACCATCCCCCTACTACCAATGTCACCCACTAAACCATGTCCCTAAGCACCACGTCCAACCTTTCCTGGAACACCCCCAGGGACGGTGACGCCACCACTTCCCTGAGCAACCTGTTCCAATGCCTGACTGCTCTTTCTGAGAAGAAATGTCTCCTGATTTCTAACCTAAACCTCCCCTGGCACAACTTAAGGCCTTTCCCTCTAGTCCTATCACTAGTTACCTGTGAGAAGAGGCTGACCCCCAGCTCCCCACACCTTCCTTTCAGGTAGTTGTAGAGAGCAATGAGATGTCCCCTGAGCCTCCTCTTCTCTGGACTAAACAACCCCACTTCCCTCAGCCCCTCCTCATAAGGCTTGTGTTCTAGGCCCCTCACCAGCTTCGTAGCCCTTCTCTGGAGATCTTCAGCACTTCGATGTCCTTCTTGTAGTGAGGGGCCCAAAACTGAACACAGTACTCAAGGTGTGGCCTCACCAGAGCAGAGTACAGGGGGTGATCACCTCCCTGGACCTGCTGGCCAGGATGACATTGGCCTTCTTGGCCACCTGGGCACACTACCGGCTCGTGTTCAGGTGAGCATTGATTAGCACCCCCAAATCCTTTTCCTTTGCACAGCTTTTGAGCCACTCTCCCCCAAGCACTGCATGGGGTTGTTGTGGCCAACGTGCAGGACCTGGCACTTAGCCATGTTGAACCTCATCCCATTGGCCTCTGCCCATTGACCCATATTGTCCAGGTCCCTCTGCAGGGCCTTCCTAGCCTCCGACAGATCAACACTTCCCCCCAACATGGTGTCATCTGCAAACTTACTGAGGGTGCACTCAATTCCCTCATCCAAGTCATCAATAAAGATATTAAAAAGGAGGGGCCCCACCACCAACCCCTGGGGAACATCACTGGTGACCAGTCACCAGCTGGATCTCACTCCATTCACCACCACTCTGGGCCCGGCCACCCAGCCAGTTTTTAACCCAGCCAAGAGTGTACCTATCCAAGCCATGGGCTGCCAGTTTCCCCAGGAGAATACTACAGGAGACCGTGTCAAAGGCCTTGCTGAAGTCTAGGTAGACTACATCAACAGCCTTTCCCTCATCCACCAGGTGGGTCACCCAGTCATGGAAGGAGATGAGGTTGGTCAGGCAGGACTTGCCTTTCATGAACCCATGCTGACTGGGCCTGATCCCTCAGTTGTCCTGCACATGCTGTGTGATTGCATTCAAGATGACCTGTTCCATCACCTTTCCCGGCACCGAGGTCAGGCTGACAGGCCTGTAGTTCCCCAGGTCCTCCTTATAACCCTTCTTGTAGATAGGCATCACATTAGCAAGCCTCCAAACCTCTGGGACATCTCCAGATAACCAGAAACTCTGATAGATGATGGAAAGTGGCCCAGCAATCACATCCACCAACTCCCTCAGCACCCTCAGTCCAGGTGGAGCAGTCATTTTCCATGACTAAGGTCTTCTTTACACCTATAGCTGTTTTTCTCAAATAAGATAATTAACTTGATGGTGACCATATCAATGATTTAATGCTCTCTACTTCTACTGAGTAATCTGAGATGAAGGCCACATTTTACTTTCAGGCTGTTACTGCCATTCTTTTTTGTAGTCATAGACCTAAGACTTATCTGATACTTATTTTCAGTCATTTCCTATATAGTTCCAAGGAACAGATAATGATATATTTTCTGTACAATCACTTAGTAAAACAAGGAGAAGAAAAAGAAGTCTACTAATCAGTAAATAGTAAGTTTCCTAATTATTTAAATGCTTTAGGTTAAAATCTTAGACCTCTGATAAGATCTGATTCAGAAAGTTCCCAGTAGCTAAACTGGGAATACGTCTGCTTCCTAGCTCATGTAAATGAAGTTTTTGATAGCTATATTTTAGACTAAGTTTATATTTTTTCCAGAAATATTAGAACATTCAGGAGAACACTACGATGTGTCTCACACATCCTACTTGCCTAATACAATTGTTGACAAAAATAATCCCCATTAATTAGTTAAAATGGTATAAACATGTACATACAACCAATTAGAAGGTTGGTTATGAACTTGTTTCTCCGTCATCCCACTGTCATGTTCTGAAGCCAACCCACTGAAGCCAACATCTGATGCGATATACTTAATTTTTCTTACAAAGTCTTCTGACAAAATTTAGTTATCATAATATGGTGTTAATTTTGACTCAAAATGAAAATCAAAATGTCTGTGTTGTTAATTATTTTGCTGATCCAAAAAAGTAAGGGAAAGTATTTGTCATAAGAATTGGGTAGAGCCAACTACATGAGGACAGATTAAAGGGAGCAAATTCTAATCTGGAAAAAATTCAAGGACCCCAGGGATGAAATTAAGATTAAAAATTCTCTTACCATATTTTAACATATTAGGCTAATCTTGTGGAGAAATGATAGCCATTCAGTCAGGGAATGTGCAAGGTTTTACAGTGAGTCAGGAATCAACAGCAACATATACAATTTAAGGAATAACTGGATAGCTCATAATGTTGCAGAAGAAGTTTTGAGGACTCTTGTGAAATACAAATTCAACATTATTTAACAACACCATGCTGTTGCAAAAGAGAAAAACATCATACTGGGCAGTATAAACATGGAGATCGTTTACAGCCAACTGATGTAACCCTTCTGCTATTTTTAGCATTGGTAAGGTCTCAGCTGGAGTGTTTTGTCCAGTTTTGGGCATTGTATTTCAAGAAAGATCAGCTGAAGACTCCGGGCGAGAGTAACTACAATTTTATGAAACATAACACACGCAAAGCAGGCCTGAGCACTCTCAGGCTGTTTACAACAGAAAAGAGAAAAACAAAGGTGACGTGGTGATTGTCTGCAAATCTTTCAAACACTACTGCAAAGAAAGGCAAGCGATGGTCATGAAGTTCATGGAGAATAGAAAATAAAACAGTAGGCTAAAATACAGCAAGAAGGACTTAAGGTGGGAACAGGACAGACTTTCTCACAGTGAAGCACTGAGGCAGATTGCTCAGGGGAGCAGTAGCACCAAGGCAGAATGAGGCCCAGCTGCTCCCCTGGTGTGGGAAGCCAGCAGCCAAGTGCCATGCCACAGCTGGCAGGGCAGGGCCTCACCAGCCAGGGCCTGTCCTGCCACCAACAGCGAGGTAGGGGTGGCTGAGGCCCCAGGGGACAGTGGCCAGGGCCATTCAGGCCACTGATGCCTTCAAGGCCGTGGCATGTAGAACTCCATGTGGGAAGGCTGGAGGCCTTCCATAGCAAGTTAGACCAACTCCTATCAGGAAGGGCACACCACTGACCCAGCTTTGGGGCAGAAGAAGAGACCGGGTGACTTCTAGGCCTGCCTTCCTTATTTTGACACCTCAAGTTTGATGCCATAAGCCTGCATTATTGAACACCCGCTGTGGCCTGTGGTGATATTCCCTGAGAAAGCCAGGCCTCAGGAAGGCATGCCTTGGTCAGAATGGAAAGATGTCACAGCAGAGCTCTTAAAAGTCCTGCATCAAAGAGCAAGACACATCTTCCCTGCTTCTGGGGCAAATATATGAGAGACTGGTAATTTACATCCGTAGGCTTTCTGTTATATTTATTATTCCATCAGTATTGTTACACTGACTACATTTTCAGTTTGAATAATCTTCTTTCCCCATGTCCATAAATATTCTACAGAGTTAATAAAAATATAATGGATATGGTGAATACTAATGAATTGTCTGTTTCTATATAGCAGAAAGTAGATTATTTCTTCAGCTGTGCTTCCTTTGGCTCTGAAGACTGATGGTTTTCATACCTAGATCACTTGCTCACCCAAGTCATACCAATGTAGCCAAAGAAAGTCTGAGCATGAATAAATGTCCACGAAAAAAAATAAAATTACAGTCAGGACACACTTCTGTGAAATTAACTTCCTTCCAGATGTTACAGAAGCAATTATTTGCTGTACTCACACTGTTAATTTTACCTCTATTTTTATAACTTGCAATTATTATGTGCTTCCACTCCCCCACCCCTTCTTTATGGAGCACTTTTGCTATAATCTTTCCTAACTGTATGCACCAAATGTGTGCTTCAGGCATACAGTTAGTCTCTGATATCACCGATGCTCCCTATATATCTAATCCCTAACCACATCACAGCACACTTAAAAAAAAAAAAAAAAAAGTAAAAAAAAAAGTATTCGGGTCTAATTTTGGATTCCTGGAACTGAATGGAGGCAAAATAGCGTGCGTTCTTCTGCAGTGAATTTTATTTGTGCTTATTTCCAGTGGGAAGCACTGAATCTCTCAGAAGTCTTACTTGCAAATGTGATGAATATTGGACTTTTTTACCGAAGAAAATGAGTGGCTGCAGTTTTTAGCCCTGGCATGTAATCTGATTGAAATGGTAACCTTATTCACACTTTGTTGTATATTGTGATTTTGAGTTAATGTCTGTGTTAAAATTGGAGACAGAATAATAATGAATTTTAACAGTCTCACTGACTAACCCAGCCATTGGTTCTTGTTAGTTGGAAATCTTTTTTTTTTTTTTTTTTTCTTAATAAGAAGGGAATAAGTTTAACTATATTCTTTCAGTGATCTATGGAGTCAGAATATGTGTAGTAGACTCCTTTTCAACTTTTACCTTTGTAGACAATTCACAACAGATTAAACACTGGGGAAGTTAGCTGTAAGCCTCATCAAATGACTTGCTAAAGATGTTTTTGCAGTGCTATGCCTCAGCTGTGAGGGTAAGCCCAGAACAGTCCCTTGCTTTCAGCATTGCTCAGCGAGTCTGACTGATGAGAAATATCCTGGCTCTGTCTTGCTATTCCTTACTCATTCTGATTTTGTGTAGTTAATTTAGATGACTGGAGCAAACTTCTTATGTCAAAGGAAACAGATCAGCATCTTTTCACCACTAGCTAATATTCAGACAATGTCTGTCAAAGAAAACCAAGAATATGAGGGAAACTTGGTACCTTAACATGCGTTTTCAGTTCAGGTTTTCCTGACTAAGAAAACCAGAGGGCACACAGTGGTTTTGGATCTAATGGTAATTGATAGTCATTTTTGTATGGGAAGCAGATTGCAGCCTTCTCTCACAACCTCGAGGAAAGCTATCAGGCAATGCTGCCAATGCTTTGTCATAGTTAAAGGAAAATGGATCTGCAGATCTCAGAAAGGCCCTCTCTCATCCCAAATACCAGTGCTGAGTAAGCGTTTACATATTGAAGACTGCATTGTTCCATAATTCACACATGGAGCCAAACTGGAGGATTAGCAGCGCATTGGTTATGGCACCTATATTGGTGCTGTGGGAACAGCCTATGCATTTTTAAAGGTCACGTTGATGTCACAGTACATTTTATATTTAGTAGAGCAGTAAATAAGTAGTGTCATGAAGTTTCAGCCAAAAATTACTGTTTTCATACATAACTCTTTCACTAATAAAACATTATTCCTGTAAGTAAAAGTACCTGTGAAGACAATTTTTTAGAGTGTATGAAATGTCAGAGGAATTGTCCTTACGTTACTGCAACAAACTTTGGCATTGATTTGTCTTAAGGAAATAATGAGTCACTTTGTGCTGCTCATACTATTCTCTGCTCACGTGGCACCACCTTGTGGGATTCAAAAATCATGCACAAGTACTTAGTGGAGCACAATATTCTCGATAATCTGGGTCTTTATTTAAAACACCATCAGCTCAAAAAGGACAAAACATTTTGAATCTTAGTGATGTTTCCTACGTCGTAATTCAATAAACTTATGATCTTCTCTGTGTGAGAACTTCTCAAGAAGAGCATTTAATCTGCTTTATATATTATTTTTTTAATTTCAATGTGTGCAG